>NC_072791.1:143532822-144782822 GCF_028583425.1 Eublepharis macularius
CACCCAGGGACCCCTGGGGCGAGTTTGCATAATCCCGCCTAACGCACAGCCGACCCTTGCTCGACGCAAAAACGTCTCCCCTGAAATATACATGCTTTAGGAAGAAGCCTCCGCACAGGAGTTCCCCAGAGCAACAAGCTGGAAGGCTCGCTTAATGCTCCGGGACTTCTCGTTCGAACCCCGCCTAATAGACAGTGCTGGCAGAAAACCGCCCTCCTTTTTTTTCCCACTTCACTTCATTTATTTTGCTGCAACAAACTCAGGGAACCTGTACTTATATCCGCAGGTCTCCCCAGGATATTCTCACTACAGAAAGGAAAGGAAGGCCGGGAGATGAGGCACCTGGCTACTCTGTGTTTGCTCGTGCTGGCAGGCACCCTAACAGAGGGACGCCCGTCCAAATTAATGCCCTACCCCCACTGGAGATGTATTAATACACTAGCAGAAAACGAAATGATGGTCTGCAAAGTTGTACAACAGAGTAATATGACCACCCCTACGGATCGCACAAACTTCCGCAGTTGTAAAGAGCAGTGGATCCGACCCCCAGAGCTTGTTATTTTATGTGTGGGAGTGAAAACCATGTCCCAAGAATTAGTGTGCTACTCACCTACTGATACTGTTTCACCACTTGCTCCGATTCCATGTATGTTCCTTCCCCGTATCAGGCCTGCCCCCGATTCCATGCTCCGATTCCATGTATGTTCCTTCCCCGTATCAGGCCTGCCCCCACCGCAGTCCCGGTGGTAGACAAATATACCACCCCTGCCAACTTCGAAACCTCGCCGTTTGTCACTGAGGCTTTCGGACCATACTGTGAAGTTATTTTAGTGTCGGCTGCAGTATGGAAGGCAGGAGACCCCTTTAGAATGACCATCCTACTAGGCACTACTACCACTGAACCGGCATCAGTCACCATCACGCCCCCTTCAGGCACAGTTCTCTCCTTCGCTATAGAACGCTGGGAGAACCTGACCTGGATTGTAAAGGAGGAAGACCTAGCCAAACACGGCCCACCCGATTGGATACTGGTTCAACAGACGCCTGAATGCCAAACCAAGCCCCTAGTAGAGAAATTTCACCGGCTTGGGCTGCTCTTTGTAAATTTGACTCATGAACCAGGCAATTATTCCCTGCTGATCCGGACCCAGGAGACCCACACCATCCAAATTGACCCTTTGATTGCTAGCAATGAACAATTAAGCCAAGGCGGCACGCATATAGTGGACTCCCATGTTTTGAAAACTGACATTCGAGAGAGAGTTCTAGTCCGCCCACAAATGTCTTTAAAAGAGATCCGCATAGACTTAGCTGAGCTAAATATAACCCAGAGGCTGCCGCAGTGCGCTCCCTATCTGGAGGCCGGTAGCAAGGGTTGGAATGCATGGCTACAACTGTGGGTCGATCCCTCTCCCTCTCTCTCGCGTGCCAGACGAAGCATTGCCGACTGGACTGCTCCTGCAGCCGGAGGCTTAGCAATCATGGATTCGGTCAATATTGAGACTCTCGCTAATAAGTTTGCCCATGTCACGACTAGCATCTCCGACTTAGGTAAACCGGTGGTGCAGTCCCTAAATTCCATTGCGAATGGGCAACACGAGATCAGCTCCATTTTAGTTAACTGGGAGAGTCAAATTGAAAGAGATTTTTCTCTGCTGCTCAAAGGAACGCAGTCTTTTGAACACAATGTGTCAATAGCCATGGCATGTATGCAAGCCCAACAATTAAATCAGGCTGTGGCCATAGGGCTAATTCGGCAAGCCACGGACGGGCACTTGCCCCTGGAAATCAAAAGATTGATTATGCCCAAATTGTCACCCATAGAACTGGAGCTTGAATCCTGGTGGTCTCTCGTAAATTCCTCATTCTCACCGACCACCCAGGAACTTAAATTATTTTTATTAACGGCCAGTGCGCACGAGTCATTGCACGTGTATCCAGTCGTGCCTCTGGGACTCCAAGTCAGCGACACCGAAGTCCTCTACGCCAGACACCCCGACCATTGGGCCCGCTTCACCCCGACCGGATGGCAGCTCGTCAGCCTCCAAGGGTGCCAGCATAGAGACCAGACCGGCTTCATTTGCCAAGACCAAGCCTTTGCACCACATCATCCCTGTGTAGCCCCGCAAGTCGACGCCCTCAACGAGTGCTCCTTCGAGGTCATCCAGGAGAACAGCTCCGCTGTCGTCTACCTTGGGAAAGGATGTGCCTGCGTGCGAACGGCCTGCAATTTTGTGATCCTGAACTCGTTCCAGCTTAAGCCTGTGATCCCGGGAGTCAATCGCTGCTTTTGCAACCTGTCTTCGGTGGCAACCTGCAACTTCACCTACACGGTACCGGTCTGGACCCAAGAAGAGATCCTGGTGGCACCCTCTATCGTCATGTGAAGCCCATTTCCCTCGGCATCGGTCTGGAGCTAATCCACGAGCTCCAGGCCCACCCGCAGCTCCATCGCACCCTCCAGAGTATCCAGAGGGATGGGGACACTACTGCTTTGGTTGTGTCCCACAATGGCAAGGAAATTTTGGATCCTGTCCAACAGATTAAGACCACCGGTGAGCACTCGTGGTGGGAGACCCTCTTTGGCTGGAGCCCCACTGCCACTGGAATTTACAATTTGGCTTTGCACCCGATCATTGTTATTTTGGCCTTCCAAGTTTTGTTGTGTGCCTCACTACTTTATTTGGGCTGTTGGAGCCGCCGACAGCTCCAGCAACTCCAGATGTCCCACTGCTTGGATCGTTATAATCCCGACCTCCTCTTGCCTTAATGGTTGTTCTTGGCGCCCCGTTTCTAGCCCTTGTTTATTTTATTGCTTGTGCTGGTATGAACTATGCTTGTATTTTATTATGTGTACGGATCCTGAACCAGCCCTATGGACACTTTGCTGCCGGACACCGCTCCGAGGCCCTCTTGTGGACTAGGGGGGGACATATTTCTCTGCCCCCCAGCCCACAGCCTGCCTACGAACAACCGCCAGTGGCACTACCTCCATGAGGACTAGAACTGTGTGCCTGAAGCCCTTCTCGCCACCTGCCGACCCTGCTCTGCGGATTAACGCAGACAGCAAGGGGGGGGGTGGAAGTGTGTTTTGGAACACATGGACTAAGTTTGCTTGTTCCTGTATATATGCAACCCAGTCCAGCAGCTGTACTGCGGACTGAGCCGTCTGTGATCTTTGTTGCTCTATTGTTTTATGAATTTCTTTCCATTGCTTTCATGAATTTCACCCCCATGAATTTAGCCCCGAATTAACTCCTCACTCTATCTATTGCAAGTGCGCCCATGATCCTCCCATGAACTGGGATCTTTTAATCACCCCTCATCAATTTTGTTCCTATGAATTTTCTTTTGACCTTATGAATTGCCCTTAACCTGACTCCCTCCGCCGAAGTGATTTTAACCTATTTATCGTTCTATGAATTGAGTTTTAACCGGGACCCCTTCTGAACGGTCTCTTTTATTGGGTATTTAAACATTGGTTTTAGCCTGTATGAATTTGGTTTTAATCTGACTGTATGGATTGGTCTTTTAATTGCGAAGTTTATTTTTCTACCCCCTATGAGCCCTTCCGCCACCTCCCTCATGAATTATTTCCTCGCACTTGCTTTTATCATTGCTGCTTTATCTATTGGTTTTAACTTCCTGGTCTATTGTTTTTAATCCTATATATATATATGTATTTATGGTTTTAATCACCTATGAATTGTCCCACCCTCGATGAATTGGTCTATGCCTTGCTTGCACATTTCACTTTTATCCTGTATGAGTTGCTTTTAATCCTGCATTCACGAATTGACCCATGAATTGCCTTTGCTTTTAATCTTATGCTTATGAATTAATCCATGTATATGAATTGCCCCTGGTTTTAGTGTTTTAATCCACCATGAATTGCGAATGAGTTACCTCCAGTTATGAATTGATCTATGTACGCGAAATATGAATTGTTGCTGCTTATATACATGAATTGCTCATTGCTGTTTATATCACTATGAATTACTATTGCTATGAATTATTACTATTTATTCTGACGATTGCACTTAGCACACCTCCTGGTGTGAACCCAGAGACCTGCAGCCCATTGGCTGATCTAAATTGCACTTATTCGGTTAGGTGGTTCTCTAAACTAAATTTTTGAGTGACGCCTCCCCCTCCTTCCCTTCCCACTCCTTCTTCGCTTGAAGCTCGACCACCGGACATTGCCGACCACCTCGCCTTTGAAGTCAAGTTCGGAGACCCACGCGCCTGACGTCACGTGGTCTCCGAGGGGGGGAATTGTTGCCAAGTAGGCCCCCTCTCCTGCTTTAAGGCCTGCCATGAACTGTGTTAAAGTTTCCTGCATTGCTGTTTCACTGCTGCTACACAAAGACTGCTTTGCACGTGTGTGCTCTAATACACGTGTCAGTTTCCTGCCTGCTTGCTAATTACCCTGCTGCTGCAATAGACTGTGTAGTTGGCTGACTCCATATTTGGTTAGCTGCACAAAGGACTCTTTTTCTGGGCAGCCCTGCCCTGACCTGTATCTGGACTTCCCAGTGTGTGTTTGGACTTTATTACAAGTGTGCCCCGTGCCTGCATTGCCATCTGCCACGGACCGTGCCTGTTCCCTGCTTTGGACTGTGTTTTATGTGCTGTCCCCCCTGCCTCCATGGAAGCCTGCCTCATATGGGCCTAAGCTGCTGCTAGCAGCCGGGCGCCTGCTGGGGAAACCTCCAGCGAGCCTGGCTAGGCGCTCCCTGGTCAGTTCCCGCCTGGAGACTCCCGCAGGCTGGTCGCCGAGCTTGCCCTCGCTACCAGGCAGCCTGCTATCCAGCCCCAGCTATGCCCAGCCCGCATCCATGTTCTCAGGCAGCCAGAAGACCCAGGGAAGAAGACTGCTTTGGGAAGCCATTTCGGCGAAGCGGGCACACCACGTCCACAGCGAGAGTACCTCGCCCCGCTCTGCATATCTTAGGAGCCGCCCCGGAGAAGGAACTAAGTGCCGACCATCCCAAGCACTTAGAGAATGCATCTCAAAGAAACCTCCGCATTCCAGAGCTGATGACATCAGGACAAGCCCTGTCCGCTGGAACATCCATTCAGCCCACTCGGATTTCCCCCTCCCTCTTTTGTCCCCTCTTCCTGAGGTGTCACTTATCACAATCAGATTACCAAAGTGGCCCATCCAAGCCATTCAGTAACCCATTAGAACCTTTGTTTTAAACTGTGAGAACCACCAAGTACAGCACCAGCACCAGGGTATGTTTTGGGGTATTTAAGCTGGTCTCTCAGACCACACGGTGCTTAGGCCATTCCTATCCAGAACCCCTCGCTGTCCATCCGTGGTTCCATTGCTGGCATTGGACCACCCCTGCTGTTGTGTCTCTGCTTCGCTTCAGGATTGTGAGTATTCCCCACCATCGTTGGGAACCCGCTAATGCGAAAGTCTCTATATTTCATACTCTGTATCTCCTAGATCTTGTATGCTTTCTTATGTGTATGTGCAAGTTCAGGCTTACGCCACACTATTAGTGAAATACACGTGTTTGGAAACTATTTGTAGACTGCCTCTTTTTCACTAGAGTGTCTGGAATCAGGACCTCCGTAAACATAGGTTAAGATCCGCGCTAATTTTAGTTACAGACTGCTAAAGCTAATTTCCCCCATTAATAAAAGCAGTTCTGGTAACACAAGGATCTTCTTATATTCTGAATTGTAGGGTTTAGATTTTTTTTTAAATCTTAGTTTGCAGAAGAACACAGTTGTGTGACTCTAGTTACTGTGGGTCTATCCCATGTGCTTGGCCTAAAATAGCTTGTCACAAGGGAGCAAAGAACCCTTATAAAATAAGGAATGCATTTGTTAATGCCTATAGATACCTCCTCAGTGAGCCTTATTAGGAAATGGCTCTCTATCCAAGCACCCATCAGGGCTTCACGGAAGAGCATCTGCCTGGGGGCACTCCACTTTGTAGCAGTTAGCACAAGAACTGGGCTTTGGCCAGGAAACAACTAAGGTCCACCTGGAGGGGCAGAGTCTCCTGAATTTGAAGGTGTATGATATGTGGTGGTCCAGATCTTATTTTGAGATCCAGAGCTTTTACATTCTCAAAATTTGTGTTTGGATTCATGAATAAGGAACTAGGAACTGCAGATAAGGAATCTAGAAGTAGTAACCAATTTCAGCCTCCTGGTAAGCACTGCCCTTGGAAATTCCCACCACTCAAATATGCTGCAATGGCAATCTGGTGAAACAAAGAACATTTTAAATGCAACACAGGAAGGAAATATGTGAACTTTTCTAAAAGAGAAAAGACGGCTTGTTCGTCTCCCCCCTTCCTCTCCTTGTTCCTTATTCTTTTGCAGCTGGCAGTGGTCCACTTGGCAGCTGGCATATGAAGTCTTGCATGAACTTGTGTTTGCATCATACTGACTAGAGTTCACTAATTCAGTTTTCAAAAGCCTAATTCAGTTTTCAAAGGCCCTGAAGCAAGAGTTGTGATGGTTGGGGTTTATAGCATTTTCCAGGCTGCCAGTGAGGTTCTGCATCATGGTTTCTGCTTCTCATCTAACCACCAGACTGACCTGCATTTATCAGGGGCCCTCCCCTCTCCCAGTGGTTTCAGAGCAATTTATATGATATATAGAATTCACTTGATGCCCTAGCACCAACCTGTAACAAGAGATATTGTGAGAAAAGATGAGGAAGTCAAAAGCTAAAGAAAGACATGGAGCAAGAAAAGCTCTTATGCATGGTATTCTTTTAGCATGGTGAAGTTGACTTTTCAGTGATTTGGTTCCAACTACTTTTCTGAGTACTCCAATATGTATGCAAGCTCATTTCCATAAGGATGTTCAATGGATCTGTGAAAACCTTCACACGGTGGCCCTCACCTGTTGTGTGCTGACTGTGATGGACACTCCATTGGTAAATGAAATATAATATCTATATTGATTCCACTTTATCCTCAGCTGGAGCAAAGTTGGTGCCCAAACTGTGGTTCACTGGAATACATGTAGAGACTGTATGTAAGTCATGTTTATAGGATTTCATTAATATCATATGGAATGAGATTATCTATGTTTTGGGGGGGAGGGGCAGCTCCCAATGTCATGGTCTGGTCTTTCTACACATTTAAGGACTTTTGCTGGTTCAGCACGTTAAACTTCACGGAAAGGTCTGCAGATTATGCCGCCACTTAAAAACAAGTGTGACTCTGTACATTTGCTGTGAGAGATCCTTTAAGGAAACTGGAGAGAGTGAAAATAAGGAAAACAAAGGAACTCCAACAAGAGAAGGGCAGAGAATAGAAGAAAGCATTTCATGGGATTTTTCACACATCAGACTTAAAGTTTTCCTTGCTTCCATAGGTTTGTAATATGAATGTAGAAACCACATTGACTAGGATGCCGATTCATATTCCAAATGGTTCTGTTCTGTTGTTATTTATTAATTTATTTATAACATAGCACTATGTGGATAATTCCAGAGGAGTAGCCATGTTTGTTCATTGTAGCAAAAACAAAGAAGAGTCTTGTAGCATTTTAAAAACTCCATCACTAGTTTTTGTGGCTTACAGCACACTGTCTCAGAATCAGATGTATACAGTGGGCCCTCAGTTGGCCGACCTATAGAGTGGAAATGCACATTGTGAATTACCTGGGGATGCTCAAGTACAGGATTTTATGTGTGGTTCTCAATTCACGTGCAGGCTGTATAATTGCTCTGCACATGTGAATACCGCTTTCACAGGAGCTCCCTTTGTATGATTGCATCTGCAAATTACTTGCCAATTTGCATTTCTTTAAGGTGTGAGAAAATGTCAAGATCTGCATTTCAATGAATAGATGTGGGCAGGGCTTTTTTTCTGGGAAAAGAGGTGGTGGAACTCAGTGGGTTCCACTGAGTGCAGTGGAGTCTCTTGTGCAGTCTCTTGATAAGCATATCAGTTCTTATTGAATGTGACTTTCCGTTCTGGAGACATACATTGTATTCACGCCTTCAAACGTTGTATTTTTGATGAAATTTGTATGAGCTTTTCAGCCTTGCCATAATTGTGTTTACTCTGTGGACATTGAGTGTTGGTGATTAGAACGTCCCCCCCCCCCTTGTGTGGGTGGAGGGATATTCGTTTTACCACTGTTTGTTAAGCAATTTATGCTTTGCTGTCCATTTAGAGTTTATTTTTCTTCACTATTAAATTTTGTACTTTTGCATATATAGTTTTTGTAAGTGTCTTTAGAGTAGTGTTAATTTTATTTTTAGTTAGTCGGTGACGGTCTTACTGTTTTTGGCTTGTTTGATCCGTGACCCTCTCTATTTTGAGATACTTTTGGTAAAGCCCAAACAGCAAAACCTGCAGCAATAAGAGTGAGCTGAGTGCTCTTCTGTGGTGCTGTCCCCTTTTGTCTTTATAGGACCTCTGTGAAGTACCAAATGTGCAACTCACTCAGTATGGTGGTATAGCTCAGTATGCACTCACTGTGGAGGTGCAGCAGTGGGGGAGCTGTTCCTGTGGCTTCCTTTTCTGTCATACTGCTGTCAGAGCCATGGGGCTTTTGCATGAACAGAACACTTAGTAACCTTCTATCTCCCTGATGCTGGCTGAAATCCTGCTATCTGGAATGCTGTTCAGTGAAAGCTGTAAGTGTTTCAGCTGTGTCTTTGAGGACATTCAGCAGATGCTTTTCCTCCCTGTTGGTTACCTCATCTGTCTTCAGGATAAAGCACGCCTGGGGATCTTTTACCTCTCCCTCACTTGTCCTGAAACTGTAAGCGGTCAGACCTGACCTCATAATGTTAAGAAGGCTTATGAATATGGCAGTATCACAATCTCTTCTCTACATGGGTTTGCTGCCTAGCAAGGCAGGAAATGGCTGCCAGATCCCAGCCAGGAGCTGGAAAATTACTAGCATGTGAACTGCCAGGCAAGACCAGCCTTCAGCCTCCACACCCAGGAGATATGCAAAGATTCTAAGACAATAGGGTCCTCCAGGAGTTCCTGAATTAATCTTCTTAACCTGCTGATCTTCCCTTATCCACTCTCCACTCTCTGATAGCCACACTTACCCGCCATCGTCTCTCCCTTCTTGCTGTGCAGCACAGAATGCTGAAGCTATTTCACTTGTGGACTGGAAACTATAACCCCCCAAACCCTGAAACTGTATCCAAACTCTTCCATGCTTCTCCTAAGAAACTCTCTCTCTCTGTGGTGTTATGTTCTTGTATAATTGCTTGTATAATCCCTTCTTTAGAAATAAACTTCACCTCTACTTTCTTTACACGTAACTGGGAGTAAAGAAAAAAGTCACTCCTACAAAATAGGCTGAGAAAAAAGTGAAATCTTCAGACAAGTCTGAAGTATATGTACTGTACTTGTGACAACTTTTGCATCAATATACTTATCACAGTAAGAGATATGAGATGGCTTTCTTCACCCATCTCTGTGGAGGTTCTGTGCAGAAGCACTAATGAACAAATGACCTCAAAATGATCTGTTTTCCCCATATCTGGTTTTCTGTCTAAGTGTTTCCCAGAAGTTACACAACAATGGCAAAGAATCAATTGCCAACAAGCAAATACTTTCCTGTCCTGTGCACATCTTATGCAAGGCACTACGGTTACATTTAACATTTGATTAAACTCCAAGCTGTCTTTAGAAAACAGATGGCTATTACTATGATTTTAAAGGTCAGTCTCAGGACTTCAACAGTTTTCACTCAACATTAACCTCAGCAGGGACCAGTCCATGCAACAAGCACATTTTCTGGACATCACTGTGAAACTATGCAATGGCACATAAACATCATCTTATAGTGAACCCCCACTTATCATCAGACATACCTGCATGCTTCTAGCTAGCATCTGAAACGTATAAAGCATTCCACAGTCTAGGTTACAATAGCATTTGCTCCAATCCCTCTGACAATGACAGTCACCTGAAGGATTCACAAAAAGCATATTTTGGATTACAGTACCTTCCTAGTAAAGTAAAAGAGCAGATCAACAAAGCCAGACTGGTACCCAGAGCCAGTCTGCTACAAGATAGACCCCAAAAAGGTAACAACAGAATACCAGTGGCTATAACCTACAGTTCACAACTCAATCCACTTCAGCATATCATCAGTGATCTACAACCTCATTGGCTTTGGCTGGCAAGCCTTTCCTTTCTTACAGGCAACTCCCCCAACTAAAAACAACATCTCACCAACAACAATGGAACACTCAACAGAGAGACAATCCCAGGAACCAAACCCTGCAGTTGGCCTGGATGTCAACTCTGTTGGGGAGGCGAGGTAGGGAGCCAAAGGTTCACATGTTGTATTTGAAAAGCAGACTAGCCAGATATTATATGAACAATCAGACAAGTCCCAAAGTCATAAGACTTAAACAACAGGAAATACAGTTTCATAGTCATGTCAGGTTACATAGACTTCACAAGACATCTACCATATATGGAGTTTGTCCAAGCCCTTAAGTCATGGAAAGAACAATGTAAGCTTATACCATATATGAGTCTTCCAACCATTTAAGTTGTGGAAATTTCCACATAAGAGAGTGATTAATTACAGTGGCTTAGGGATGGCCCAGGTGAGTGCAATCTTGAAAGCTAGGCAGGATCCATCCTGGTTAGTACCTGGATGGGAGACCACCAAGGAAGATTAGGATTGCTATGCACAGAGCAGGCAATGGTAAATCACCTGTTGGTATCTTACCTTAAAACCCCCAGCAGGGGTTGCCATAATTTAGCTGTTACTTGATGGCACTTTACACAAACACATGGAAACAACACCTTAAGAGATTGGTTAGCTACTAGTAAGCCATAGAAATATATATGTTTAGTATTTTGATTAGTCGATCTTTTAAGATAGTAATAATCAATGTTTTGCAAATGTGAAAAACAGGATGTGCTTGTCTTCTTTTAAGATAAGCACATCCTATTTTTCACTGCAAAACATTGTTTTAACCTTTTCCATTTGCTTTTCCGTTACTACTTGCAATTTCTAAGAATTAGCAAGAACAGCCTCAAAGTAAGGCCTTTAGAACACCTGCATCTCCCCCACCCCCACCACTGACACCAGCTCCTGCATCAGACAGTGAGACAGACAATTGTAATCCTAAAATCTGAGATCTTTGGTGAGCCAAATTTATCCAGAGATCTAAATTCTAGTCCAGAGAAAGGCTGGGGTCCTTTACTTTCACAACTTTGCCCCCCTATAAAATCAGGCAATACTATTATGGGACTTAATAACATCAGCTACACCACCTGCAATCATCCATTTGCACATCATTGAAATATTCCATTTGCAGTTCCAAAGATATGCAAATAACTCCCTACTGGAATCATTTTTGCTCAGGGAAAATGGAGCAGAGGACAGGCAGGAGCCTCCTTCTCCACTTGCCATAGTTCTGAGCCAAACCACGCTTCTGCCTGTTTCTAAAATGACATTCCCTGCAGCTGATGTGTGGCTGCAGGGAAAGTGAGTTGGGTCTGAGACCTTACTTGCCAAAAAAATAACATGTAGTTTGGCCCCCTAATATATGCCATCATGTGCCAAGGTCCTCCTACTATCTACACTGGACAAACAAGTCAGTCTCTGTGTTAGAAAATTTATTTATTTAACTTCATTTATACCTTGCCTTTCTCCACAATGGAGACCCAAAATTGTGCTTCCTCTTGATGGATCTGACTTTGGTTCTATAAAAGCCATAAAGGTATCTAGGTAGAAGAAATGTGTTGATCAGTCCATGACATGTCCAGACTGATCTTCATATGGAATATAATAGATGTAAGGGAACTGTGATGTACTGATCAGTCCATGACAGATCCAGGCTGACCTTCATATGGAATGTCAGAAATGAAAGGAAACTGTGAATTTCCATAAAATGTTTTTGTAAAGCGAAACTTTGTCATTGACCCTGAGTGAAAATTTGTAGTTGACCAGAGCAATGAAGTGAAACGTTGTGGTTGATGTATTGACAGGGTTAATGAATTACCACTCCAAAGCAATAGAATAAAACTCTGTAGTTGAAGTATTAACCACTGAATAAGGAGAATTGTGTAATCAGTACCTTTTTTGATGTACTCCCGCAGAAGCCCAGAACGTATATCAGTCTTGTTGGTAACCCAGCTTCTTGGGGGGAAACTTGTAATGTTTCTCCCCACTTTAATGCATTAAAGCTATGCTTTTCCTTCCAGACTCGGTCCCTTCATGTGTATTATTGGTCTGTACATACGAGAGTCCCTATTGGGCTAACACTCTCCTCACTGGCGCATGTGTTATTGTCAGGGTCAGTCTCCAGAGTGTGAGGATATATGGTTTGCCATGGTCCAAAGATCATTTTGGGGTGCATCTTCTCCCCAGTTTCTATAATTCGGTTGAGTTTGTGAATAGGAAATACGAATAAGGAACTGGGAACCAAATTCACCCACATAAGACCTCTGGCAAGCAAACAGGGCCAGGGTGATTGAAGTCCATGACAATGTCCCCTCAATGTCTCTAATTACCATATAAACCACTGGTAATTAGACAGTAGTTAAAATAAAGGCACTATCAACTGGCTAACATTCAGTTAAATCAGTAGCACTTTAAAAACAAATGTTAAGATTAATGGTTCTTAGTCTTTAAGGTGCTACTGGACTTTTGTTTTATTTTGCTACAACATAAGAAGAGCCATTGTCATGGGTCAGCCAGAGTTCAGTTCTAATGAGGACTACTCAGGAGGAGAGGAGCCTGTTGTAGGCTAGGAAGACTCCTTGAGAGAAGAAGAGCCCTGGGGCAGCCAGCTTTGACTCAGTGGAAGCCAGCAACCAGGAAGAGCAGCTGCTGGGAGATCAGAGATTACAGCCAGCAGCTGAGGCAGAGCCAGGACACCCTCCAGCCCCAACGCCACAGAGGAAGCTCAGCCAGGGACTGCCAATGCTCCAGGTTCACCCACACCCAGAGAGTGCCACAGACAGAAGCAGAGACTAGAGCTGCAAGAGAGGCTGTGCAATGCTCACCTCCAGGGTCGATGCCAGCTGCTCATGGATAGTGATGATGAGTAGCAGCAGGATAGTGCCCATGCAGCTGACTGTGATCATGGCCTGACTATAAAGATCAGTCTGGGAGAACTGTGGGGGGGGGGGGAGCAACAAGCATACCTGATGCTATGGTGGCTGCCCTGACTGGTGTCTTGCCTGTGGTGACCCCTGGACTGTGTTGACCCTGTTCTTGTCATATCCCTGGGAGACTGACTTCTAGACCTCCTGACCTTGTTGCATGGACTTGCCCTTGGACCCTGTGACTGGCTATTTGGACTCTGTGCTCTTGACTACTCTTCCAAAGCTAAGTGGACTCTACCTACCACACCCTGTCCCCAGCAGCACCATCAGTGCTGAGCTGCCCTGGCCCACAACAACCATGTTGGATCAGACAAAAGGTCCAGCACTCCATTGACACAATGGTCAACCAGCTGCCTCTAGGAAGCCCACAAGCAGGGTGTCTGCAACAGCATCCTTCCGCAAATGCTCCCTAGCAACTGCTATAAGGCATATTGCCTCTGGTACTGGAGGGAGAAAATATCCATCATGACTAGTAACCATTGATAGCCCCATTCTCCGTGAATTTGTCCACTCCCTTTTCAAAGCCTTCCAACTTGGCAGCCATCACCACATTCTGTAGCAGTGATGAGTTCCACAATTCAGCTATGTGCTTTATGAAGTACTTTGTTTTGCCTGTCCTGAAACACCCATCTATCATCTTAAGTGGATGACCACCGAGTTCTAATATTATGAGAGAAGGAGAAAAGCTTCTCTCTATCCATTCTCTCCGTATCCTACATAATTTTTTAGACCTCTATCATCTCTCTTTCCTTACCTGCCTTTTGTCTAAGCTAAACAGTCCTCAGCATTTGAACGGATCCTCATAGGGCAGTCACAGGCTATTTTATACTTCACCTTTGGTCATTCTTAGTCCAGCATTTGAACTCTCACCATTCTTCCCAAATAATATTTTATTTATGTGTTTACTTCATTATTTATTTACTTCATGTATACAGCTTTCTCCTCAATAGGGTCCCAAAGCAGCTTATATCATTCTTCTCCTATCCAGTTTCACAACAGCCCTGTGAGGTAGGGTAGGCTGAGAGACTGAGATTGGCCCAAGGTCACATAGCAAACTCCTGTGGCAGATTGGGGATTTGAAGCAGGATCTCCCAGATCCTAGTTTTAAGGACATTCTAACCATGATGCCACACTGGCTAGAATCATTATGTTGAAAAGATGCAAAAGGCCACTCTCAATCTCAGTCTCCCTTTCTCTTTGCTTTTCCAGCTCTGCCTCCCCCCTCACTCCTGCCAAATACTCCCCCAGCTTCTCAATGAGAGAGAAGCTCTTTACATTCCTGTGTGCCCCGGTCCAATAATAGCACACTTTTGCTTTAGCAGGGCAGATATGGGAAACAGCTATGATATCCTGAAAGAACATGGTTTATGAATGCCTCAGAGGAAATTGAGTGTTGTGGTAGCTGGAAGAGGTCCTGGAGCTCCAACTTTTAACCGACTGGAGTGTATTCTAATCAGTCCTGTTCCATGAGTTCATTGTCCATTTCTTCCTTCTTTAATGCTAGCACTGACAATTGAGAGCATTAGACAGAAACTGTGAGGTAGCAAAGCTTCTTGAAACTATTGACACCATTGCTCCTTGCTGACCCCTCCGGCCTTTGGGACAGAAGCCAGCCCCATGGCTTACCACTAAACAGGCTAACTTAAAGAGAGTTGGAAGATGTTTAGAAAGATGCTGGCGAAAAACTCGCACAGAAACAGATACAGAAACAGCTTGCTACAGAACCCACAGGAAGACCTATGAAGCAGAAATGAAAGTGGCAAAGAAACATTATTTCTCGGCAACCATTGCATCGGCTAGTTCATGACCATCCCAATTGTTTAAGACATCGACACCTCCTAACCCCTAAATCTGAAGCTTTACAGTCCCAAGGCCTTTGCTAAGTTTTTCACTGATAAATTAGCACAAGTACGCTCTAATCTAGATACTAGCTGCAATGCAGACGAGCTGGAAGAAGTGCTTAATGTACCATCTGGCTTACATCTGGACTGCCTTGAACCAATTGCAATGACAGATCTTAACAGGATCATCTATGAAAGCCACTACTTGTGAGCTTGAGCCTTGGCCATCCTGGCTGCTAAAATCAAGTAAAGACCACATAAGTGAACCACTGAGGTCTATTGTAAATCAGTCACTAACCCAAGGCATCTTCCCCCAGCTGCTCAACAGGCGGTTATCCATCCACTAATTTAAAAACCATCCCTAGACAAAAATGATGTGGCCAATTATTGCCCAGTCTCTAATCTGTCCTTTCTGGGCAAAGTGATTAAGAGAGTGATAGCTGACCAACTCCAGATCTTCTTGGGAAACTCTAGAGCACAGAGAAAGCCCATGTATGGGCTGCTGTTGATTGGTATCTTGCACGAATTATTAATGTGTGTCACTGGGAGAGATGTTGTGATTGTTGATAATAGGGTTTTGGGGCTCTGTGGGAGTGGCCCCTGTTACTACATTGCCTGTCTTTTTCCTATTGTTATTTTGTGCTTTTCTCGGAGACCCCAGAGTCTCAGATAGCAGAAGCTCCAGGGAACCAGCACAATCTTTGCTAGACACAAGACCTCCCTGAAAATTGTGTGTGTGTGTTTTTTCAAGTAATACTCATAATTTTCAAAGAAACCTGAATCTCCTAGATCCTAATCCTATACTCCAGCCACAGCACCATGCTGGTTCTCATTAATTGAATTATGTAATATAGATTACTGTGTGTCATGAGAAGGAAGCAGGGCTGCCGCATACAGTTGCATGCAGAGAAAATAGCTCCAGATGAAGCACAGCAAGCAACAAATGCTGCAGACAGAAAACAGAAAGCCTACTGAAACTACTGGCCAATTGATGGAGGTGGGAGGGGGGGGGGGTCCTGCCAGAATTTGCTGTGCCTGTTAGACAGACCACAAACATCAGAAGAACTCCTGTCTACCAAGTCATACCCAAAGAAAGATTTTTTCCCCCCCTCTGGCCAAATTAGTACTCATTTTCAGCCTGGATATCCAAATAAAGCAGATAAATGATAGAATTAACACAGAAGTTCCAAACTTCTCCCCTTCTACATCATTATAAAGGACAAATCCCCCACTTGAAGCTTGCCTGATAATCTCATCCTATTTCCTGCTGGGGAGAAATCTGCCATAACACTGGCATAAATAGAGGAAGCCATGGTATTGGTTTCAGCTCTCATAGTAAATGGCAATTATTGCTCTTTGTTAGACGGTTTCCACGAAACCAGGTTAAGGAACAGTGACAGTAAGTGTAGAAGAAGTTTGCACAGCTGCTGCTAAAGGAGAACTGAATTTAAGAGATGAACAAAGGAATCCATTCTTCAATTCCTTGACAGAACAAGCTGGAACATATTGCAGAGTGTAGTCATCACAGTTCAAACATAGAAGGATAATCCTCTACTTTCTCAAAAAGATAAAAGTCTGTGCGTTTCCCATGCTTTCCCCATAACATACAGAACTAATGGCATCTTTGATGGAATGAACTCTGCTGACATCACTGAATGCAGTATATGCGCATTGCATTTTGTAGCCAATGTTCAATTGATCTAGCTCTGCTCTGGACTGAGATTTTAAGAACTAACAGCCCAATGGACCCCGATGTGTTCCTGACACCAACATAGCACTGTTTGCTAATATCTGACGTATTTAACAAAGACACCCCTTGGCAAGCAACAGATAGCCTACTGATTGCACTGAAGTCCATAGCAAAAGCCACCAATATTCACTTACCATGGAACAGCATGCCATCAGTGCCCTCGTGACACCAAGCACATTTATTGAACAGCATCAGGAATGTTGCAAGCAAGTCAGGACCAAACTATATGATGCAATTTTTAATGAGCCAGGTCTTGGGAACTTAAACCTGACTTGCTTTCCCCACAGCAACACAGAAGCCATGTAAAATAGCTCTTTAAAAGTCTGTTGGGGCCTGATTCTACACAGGACTGTGGTATGGAGCGGGGAGCTTCTACCTTTCCCAGTGCCATTTTGCAAGCAGAAAAGGCCCCAAGGGGGAGAGGTATTTGCCCCATTTTTGAGTTGCACATGTGTGGAATATTTCAAGCACAGGTACAAAGTGGAGCTAATAACTCCTACCCAGAGCAGTTTGGGCTTCGGAAAATAGCACTGGAGTGAGTGAGGCAGGAGTCCCTGCTTCCCCTGCCCTGTGTCCTGAGCTGAATTGGGCCCTCTTAGACTTTAAAAAATGAAGTTCCCCATAGCTGCTATGGGAAAAGTGAGTTAGCTGGTATCATGTAGTTTGATCCTTAGATGAATGGGGTTGCTCTCTTGTTTCAGCAAGACTCTTGGGCCTATGCATGCTGCATTGATTGACCTCAGGATCACAGGTAGAACTGTCCTTACCGCTGCATGCCCATGAGAGACACAGCTGTGCTGGTCTGTCATGAAGTTTGCAGTTGTGCAGGAACTAGGCTAGAACAAGAAAGTTGGTTTCCCCACAGTGGAGTAGCCAGATATGCACTGGTTTCTGCAACTATCTGTCATGTTGTAATCTCATCAGATGGTTGGTATCTTATTAGGAATGGGGTCCTCCCTATCTGGAGAGACATGAGCAGAGTAATGATAAGTAGTGTTCCATAGTAGCATCAAAAAGCAAGTGGTCTCTAAAGGTCTGCCTGTGGCAAGGTGACCAACCTCCAGGTGCTACCTGGAAATCTGGAATTACAACTGATCTCCAGACTACAGAGATTAGTTCCTCTGGAGAAAATGGCTGCCTTGGAGGGTGGACTTTATGGTATTATACATCTGTCATGGGCTGGGCCAGCCCAAGCAGGGTGGTTCAAGTCCAAGCACCAGCACAAAGCCCAAGGGGAGTTCTAGGGTCGAAAACCAAGTCCAAACTGTGGTCAGAGCATGAACTAAATGCCAGGAGTGAGTCCAGAGTCCAGGAGCCTGGTCAGGTACAGTCCAAAGTCAGTTGCCAATAGTGTCAGGTCCAAAGGCAGGCACGAGCAAGGTACACAAAGTGGTTGCAGATAGTTTGACACTGCTTCCATGCCTAGCAGTTCCCTCAGCTCAGCTTTTATAGCCAGGCATGGGTTACAGCCAGCTGCTGGGGCTCCATCCTACTGCTACTCATCATCGCTCTCCAGCAGCTGGCGTTGGCTCAGGAGACGAGCACTGCACTGTCTCTCCTGCAGCTCCAGCCTCAGCCTTTGTCTGCGGCGTTCTTTACACATGGGTGAACCTGGGGGGTGGAAGCCCCTGGCTGGGCTTCCCCTGTGGTGCTGGCAGTCCCTAACTGAGCTTCCCCTGTGGAGGTCCCTGGCTGAGCTTCCCCTGTGGTGCTGGGGCTGGAGAGTACTGGTGGCTCTGCTCCAGCTGCTGGCTGTAAGCTCCGATTAGCCAGCAGCTGTGGCTCCTGATTAACAGCCTCTGCTGAGTCAGGGCTGGCTAGAGCTCCTCTTCTCCTGAGGAGTCCTGGCTTGGAAACTTAAAATATAATAATTTTTTTTTTTAAAAAAAAAAGGAGTCCTGGCTGGCTACACAAAGCTCCTCTCCTCCTGAGGAGTCCTCGCTCTCACTGAGCCCAGACTGGGCCATGACAACACCATTGAGGTCCCTCCCCAAACCCCACTCTCCCCAGGTTCCACCCACAAATCTCTAGGAATTTCCCATTCCAGAGTTGGCAACCTTAGCATGTGGTGCTCAGGCAGAACCCACCATTTCCCTCTTTACCTTGGAGATTCCCACACAGTGTGCTACCCCTGTTCCCACATGCTCACTTACAGCTAGTTTTCTGTTTATTTGGCCTGGGTGGACGGGATCTGCTTTGGGCTTCTATAATTCTGCACTTGAGAGAGTCGAACCAAAGTGGAGCCAATGGCTTTCCAATGGCTTAAAATTCGTAGGAATCCAAAAGGCCTTCTCTTCTTTGCAATGCAAGACTGTATAGCCAACTGAGATGGCTATATATGGTTGAGGAAAGTCTTGAAAGAATGGCCCTCTCAACTGGCTCTTTTCTGTCACAAACCATTGACCAGGGAAAATTTACAATCAAACAAAGAATTTGCGACATTGAACGCCAACAAGACCTAATGAAGTCCTCTGGATGCAGGGCTCCTGAGGCAACGAAATTTAGTATGAAAATGGCGCAATATTTTAAATCTTTAGATTTTCCCACTCACAGGAAGGTTTTTATACACTGGCTAGATGTAGTGCCATGCCATCAATGATTTTGGAAGGGAGATACAAAAAGATTGTATATTTTTAGAGGATCTGCCCCTGCCCTCTAGATGAGGTGGAAACGATGGGATGTCCAATGGTTGTTGTGGGTTTTCCGGGCTGTATTGCCGTGGTCTTGGCATTGTAGTTCCTGACGTTTCGCCAGCAGCTCTGGATGGCATCTTCAGAGGTGTAGCACCAAAAGACAGAGATCTCTCAGTGTCACAGTGTGGAAAAGATGTTGGCAGGTCATTTGTATCTACCCCAACCCCACCCCTCCTGAGTAGATACAAATGACCTGCCAACATCTTTTCCACACTGTGACACTGAGAGATCTCTGTCTTTTGGTGCTACACCTCTGAAGATGCCAGCCACAGCTGCTGGCGAAACGTCAGGAACTACAATGCCAAGACCACGGCAATACAGCCCGGAAAACCCACAACAACCATCGTTCTCCGGCCGTGAAAGCCTTCGACAATACATCGATGGGATGTCCTTTTATGCTGTCCCCTCTATAAAGAAATTCGAGTCAAGACAATTCTTCCTCTTATGGATAGATCTGTTATAGTGACAGACAGTGTATGCTTAGATAAACTACTAATAGATGAAACTCTAGCTATTACTAAGGTAACAGCCAAATTTTGTGTGCCAGCGATTAAATTGCGCAATAAATTCCAGTCTGATGCACCTGAGCTCTGATTCAGATCATATTAGGAGGCTACCATATTGTTGCTGTTTTTAGGTCTCTATCTCCAAAATTTAAAATGTTTAGGTAGGATGCTATTTGATATTTTATACTCAATTTTAATTATATGATGTAATTTTAACCAGATATTTTAACATCTGTTTGTATCCTTTTAACTGAAGATTCTTTTAACTTGTATATCATATTCCTAATAACGAAATGTTTTGTTTTATAAGTTTAAATCTGGTTGTGGACTGTTAAATAAAATGAAACTGAACTGAACCAAAGTGGTATCTAGTTTTTATTTCTGCATTTAGTTAAATGCCTTGTTTCTGCTGTGCGTTTTCTGGGAAAAGATGAAGTCAGCATTTTTGTCAGTGTGGGGTTTTTTTGTTTGTTTTTTGCGCATGTGTTACAATGTTGTCATGTTTGGCCATTAGAGGGGGTTGTGGTTAAAGTCTACCTCACTCTGTTTGTATGTTGATTGTCTGAGGTCAGGGTTGCCAGGTCCCCATACCTTCCTGGTGGACCTGGCATTCATTGGCATGGAGTTCTTCAAGCACATAGTGGGCATGCTCGTGATGGAGAGCAATGACGTCATTTCTTGACATGACGTTTTGTGTGAGAATGCTCCTTATTATTAAAAAAATTATCTTTTAAAAAGAAATGGTCTTGTGCTTCGTGCATTTGGGGCCAAAATGGGCTCCTGTGAACCGTGGGAGCACTCCCATGCGAAGGATGATGATGTTACTTCTGGAAGTGACATCGTTGTGCCCTTCTGGATGCATGCCCACTGCATAATTGCCTGGTTTGCCTGATGGAGGTGGGCAATTGCCAGGTGGCTTGCAACCTCCTGTTGATCACCAGCAATGGGCGGGCAATTGGGAAGATTGCTGGGATATTGCGCACCACCAGAGGGCACCTGGGAACCCTAGCTGAGGTGTTTTGGAGGGAAAGTTTAAAATATTAATTGGGATTTTAAAAACTTTTTTTAAAAAAACAACAACGTTGCAACCTTGTTTTTAATTTTTTTTAATGAGGAAAAAAACCCTATACTAAATAATACAGGAAACACAACACACTCTCCCATAAGCTTGTGTTAGTAAGAAGACAATTTTACTGCTGAAGTTAATGTGATCACATAATAATAACAATAATTATGACATTTTTTTAAATGATGAGGGCCAAGAATGGTGGGTGAAGAAAGGATGAGATTACACATTGCTGCTCAACCAATCAGAACACAGGGGGATGAAGGGGAAGGGGAAAGGCAAGGGCTAGGGCTGACACCAGAGAAAATATTCTGCACTTCAAAAAAATTGTCTTTTAACTTTTGTTGTAAAAAAATCATGGTATATGCAGGGAGAAAAACTGTGGAAACCCTGGGGGGAAAACCATTATGCAGCAGATGCAGTCCTTCACCTTCCGGAATGCAAAGAAGTATGGGAAGCAATTTGGAGACTGAACCAAGGTATTTTGGCCATGTGTGCAGAACCTGGAGAATATATTGAAGCTGTATGGAGCCAGAAATGATGAAAACACCATATGAAGAAAAGACCACAGTGAAACCATTAAATTACACTTCTTGACCCTTGCGGAGAGCTGCATTCGAACTGGGTCTGCACTCTCTGTGGAGGCTGCGCTGGGAGGGTCTGACCCTGCAAGTAAATAGACACTGTTGGCATTTGGTTAGCAGTAGCATGAACTGGAGTGGCTAACAGCCCCACAGGACTGTAGTCACACTCCCTGGGTCCCCCACTTGAAGGGGAAGGGAGTAGCACTGGCATGGTGTCAGGCTGACAGCATGACTGCTGCTGAGTGCCAGCCCCCTCCTTTGGCATCTGTTTCTACTGTGTGGAAGAAAACAGGTTTTCCTGTTGTATTTGGAAAACACGTTTGCCAGAGGCAGTTTATCAACAGTAAGAAGAGCCTACAGCTGTAGGGGGAAAACCTCAGGGCAAACAGAGCAGACCCCCTATCTGTCCAGAAGAGTTTCTCCCTCAACGTAGAAAAATACGGAGTATTTATAGTTTTGATTACATAGGCTGTACAAGTCATTTACCAGTCTGACCACTCAAGGTATAGAAACAACACAGAAATGTGGTTATCTGACAATGAGGTTAAACCTTGCAACTCAGGCATTTATAATAAGTGATAAGACTAGACTATAGTGGCACTTGCAGAAGACCTTTGTAAATCCGAGGAGTTAGTGGTATACCACCATTTCTCCATCTTGCGCCTAGCCTGCCTTGTAAGTCTGAATATTCTGTAATATCTTGGAGATGTTTTTTCTCTCCTAAGACAGTATTATTGCATTTGGGAGTCAGTTTGTTATCATACCAAGCATATGCACCTGGTACTGGAGTTTTGGGGAGGATAGTATCCCTCCCAAGATTGGATGTGTGCCACATTCACTGTGTATCAGTTGGCCTTCAATGCATTACTCCTCTCCCAGGCCAAATAGGAGTAAACATGCACACACACAGGTGAACCAAGTATCCTATAACCTATATAAGTCCCATGGGACCGCCCGAACAGTGAATTCTTGGCCGAAACTGATGCAGCAGCACAGTGCTATGCAGAACTGCTGTAGCATAGTAGTTAAGTAGTTAGGATGCAAATCAGCACTCTTCTGGTTTGAATCCACCTACTGCCATGAGCTCAGCATTGAGTTGCCAACCTCAGGGTGGTGACGAGATCTCCCGGAATTACAAGTGATTTCCAGGCTACAGAAATCAGTTCCCCTGGAGAAATTGGCTGTTTTGGAGGATGGACTCTGGCATTACACTCCACTGCGATCCCTCCCCTCTATAGCCCCTGCCCTCCCCAGGCTCCACCCATAAAATTTCCAGGAATTTCCCAACTAGGAGCTGGCAACCCTAGTTCAGCAGGTGACTTTAGGTCACTCTCTTCTCAGCCCCAGCTCCCCATATTGTTATGGGGATAATAACAATACTAACTTTTTAAAAAACTTTTTATTTTCCATTTTTCTTAAATATAAATAACAATAACACAAGATACAAACCTTGGAATGGTCAAAAACAACAACACAGCCAATGCAATAGTCTACAAAGTCAGTACAAAGGGTGTAATAAGGGGACTCATAATATAGCTAAGAAGTGAAAGGTATTCATGTCAGCATTAGGTAACTGGTTAGAATTATATAAATAGTTTAAAAAAGACAGCCATTGTGTAAAGAATGATGACTGATACTGAGGCTTATCGATAGAATGAAGGTGAACTGCTATTTTCTCCATGGTAAAAATATCCCATACTTTCCGATACCACTGTTGCAGCTTCGGAAGTCTGTCTAGTTTCCAGTATGAAACTAGAAGCATTTTTGCTGCAGCAAGTAACAAAAATATTACATTTTTCCAGATCTTTGGTATAGCAGGGTCTTCCCAAAGACCTAACAAAATTGTTTCCGGAGTCATAGGCAGTTCATAGTCTGTCATCTTCTTAATTTTCCTTAAAATTAAGACCCAGAATGATTGGATTTTAGGGCATGACCACCACAGATGAATATAATCACCATTTTGGCTGCATCGTTTCCAACAAAGCGGCGCTATATTAGAATTAATTTGCTGAAGAAAACAAGGTGTGATGTACCATCTTGACATTAATTTAAAAGAAGACATTTTAATGTTGACTGCGTTCAATTTCAAGGGCTTACCAGACCAAATTGCCGACCATTGTTTGTCTATTAATGAAATGTTGCAGTCCCTCCCTATTCCATTTCAATTGGTATTTTAATGGGGACTGGTCATTTTGTGAGTTTAGAATGGCATAAATTCTAGCTATGAGGCCTTTGCAGTAAGATTGTACTTGTTTTAATAAAAGTTCAGTCTGTTAGCTCACGTTTTAAGGAGTTTGCAATTATTTGGCTGCCTATAAGGTGAGATAATTGCAAATATTGGTACCAAGGGACAGTAACGTCTGCATCTCTTTCTATTTGCTCCTTACTTAGGATGGCCCCATGTTTGGAAATATCCATGAACCTAGTTTTCTTAATTACCTTCCATTGCTGGAATGAAACTAAATCCTGACCTGGTGGAAACCACGTTTGGTCAAGAAAGGATGATAGTGGAGAAGGTGTAGGGGCTAGATAGTTTCTTACTCTGTCCCAAGTAGATTTCAAAAATGGGTTGGCAGGGGTTTGAGTTGGCCTATTTTTAGGGTCTGTCCAAATTATATCCTTTATGTCATGAGGGAGAATATGTACTGTTTCGGCATATATCCAGTCCAGATTATCTGAGGAGTGCAACAGAAGCACTATGTTTGCTAGTTGAGCGGCCATATAATATTGTTTTAGGTCTGGTATAGCCAGACCTCCTCTTTTGGGTGAACGTTTCATGGTTGAGAAATTTATTCTAGGGCATTTGTTAGCCCAGATAAACTTGCTTAAAAGGGTTTGCCAATGCTGGATATCCTGATCAATAAGATTAATAGGCAGCATCCAAAAGTTGAATAAAAAGAGTGGTAAAATCATGACTTTGACTAGCAATATCTTTTCTGCCCAGGACAAAGTCAACTTGCTCCATTCCTTAAACTTATTTTTGACTCTAAGTTCTAGGGGTTTAAAGTTAGAATATTTTAAATTAACTAAATCTACAGGGATTGTGTGATGCCTAAGTAGTCCCAGTTTTTGATGATCCATAGGTATTCATAGTTAGAGACTATATGTGATTGTGTGGCCAGAATTAAGTTAATAGGGTAGATTTCAGATTTAGATTTATTAATTTTAAGACTTGATAGTTGACCAAATCTATGTAATATATTTTCCAGGGGAGGTAATGAAGTAGATGGGTGAGAAATAAACAGAACTATATCATCAGCAAAGAGGGAATCTTTATATTCATGATTTTTAATTCTAATACCTTTGATCTCGGTTGTTTGTCTTATGATTTCTGCCAAAGGTTCTATAGAAAGGGCAAACAATAGTGGAGCCAGGGGACTCCTCTGCCAAGTCTCTCTTGTAAGCTTAATATCTTTTTTTTTTCTTTTAATTTTTTTTATTTTTAATTTCTAACATAAAAACTACAAAAAACTACAGAAATATAAAGGGAAAAAAGGGGACTGGGGAAAAGGGAAGAGCAACATATAAACAGAAAACACACACTACGTCTACATGTCTTGTATTCCCTTCATGCTGCAATTTTTCTTTAAAGTTAACTTTCTAACATGCTATCAGATTGGTAGATCTTGTAAAATACAGACTACGTTCAGGATCAGGTCTTCTCCCCCGCCCCCTGCGTCTCGGTCTCAGTTCTCTCTGCGCAGCTACAATAGCTGCGCTCGTTCCCTCCTCCCCCCCACTCTCCCCTTCAGACTTTGGACTTTCTTCTTGCTGAAACTCCTGATGGTTAAACAAAAAGTCTCTCAGCTGTACTTCCGATATTATCTTGTAGGTTTGATCCTTGTATCTGAACCAGATGCCTTCCGGAAACAACCATTTGTATTTTACATCACATTTCCTCAAGAAAGCCGCAAGTCTTTTATACTTAAATCTTCTTTTACGAGCCAAAAATGGAACATCCTTCAATATCTTAACCTTATTGCCCAGATAGTCCAAGTCCACATTATACGAATTATATAAGATGGTGTCCCGAGTCTTCTTAGATGAAAAGTCAATAATAATCTCGCAAGGCAGCTGACGCTTCATTGCATATTTTGAAGATGTCCGACGGACTTCCAAAATATCGCTTTTTAACTCTTCTTTAGTTGCCTTTGCGAATGACGCCAAAAGTTCCGACACCAAATCTTTTAGATTTTCACTTTGCTCCTCTTTTACATTCTGGAGACGCAGTACCGTTTGGGCACGGTCCACTTGTAATCCTATTATTTGATTCTCCAAGAGCTTCACTTCTTTACTTGTTGCTTTCATGAGTACTGCATTTTCACGTGCAGACTGCTCTGCTCCAGACGCTGTTTCTTTAATGGTTTTCACTTCGGTTTCCACTGAATCAACCTTTTGCCCCATTTCATTTAGCTTCGTTACAAAGGGCTGCATAGCTTCAAAGACCGCTCGTCTGACCATCTCTTCCAGGGTTTCCCCCTTCCCCTGTAACATCGCCATCACCGATTTACTCATCGCAGGGCTCTGCTTTTTCGTCGCCATCTAAGGGGGGGGGCGCCAGCTAAGTTCCGAAACTCCGTGAAGGGGAAGAAATCCGCGCCTTCTTAGCTTCAACTCCCACCAATCCTTCGCATACACTTAGAAATCAGAAGGGATTCGCTTACTTACAGGTTTTCACCTTAAATCTGCTTATTGCCGTTCTCCATGGCCCGGCAGCACGCGAAGTGCTGCGCAAGTCTGCCGGCCTCCGTTGGAGCAAGTGGGCAATTTACCCCCTGCATTGCTTTCAGGGGGTTCTTCCCGCCGCGCTCCGGACCCTGCCTCCCTCACTGGGAGTCCTGGGGGTTAACCCTCGCAGGTCAACCGCCCGGTCAGGCTGCTCGGACGTTTCCTCCTGGACCTGCGGAGAGGAGCGTCCGACATGGCCGGGAAAACGAAACCAAATCCTAAGCTTAATATCTTTTGATTTCATTCCATTTATTTTTAATTGGGCCTTAGGGTTGGCATAAAGTAAGTTGATTGATCGCAAAAAACCTTTGCCAAATCCTATTTTTGACAGGAGTCTCAAAGAAAATTGGTTTCCAGGCTGTCAAAGGATTTTTCCGTCTCCAGTGACAGCAAAAGTGCCTCAGTTTGGTTAGTATTGCAATGATTAATGATATTAAAGAGACTTATGCATGTTATCTGCCATCATGTTCCTGTTTGGGATTATGTCAGTTTGGTCAGGGTGAATGTAATGGTTAATGATTTTATTTAACCTGTTGGCTAATATTGCTGTGAAAATTTTTGCATCCTGATTTAGCAAGGAAATCAGATGATAAAATGTTGGAAGGGTGACATCTTTTCCTTTTTTGGGAACCACAATGACCGAAGCTTCATACCAAGAATGAGGGAAGATGCCCTGCATAAGTATTGCATTGCAGGTCAGCCTGAGTGGTTCAGCTAAGATATGGTTAAAACTTTTATAAAATTTGGCAGGAAAGCCATCTCTGCTGGGGTTTTTGTTAAGTTTAAGCTTCTTGATGATCCCAATGATTTCTTGAGTAGAAATAGGAGAATCCAAAAATTCCCTATGTGCTGATGTAAGACGTTTTAAAGATGTACAAGAAGCTAAGAAGTTGTCAGTATCAGATACAAGAAGGTTTGTGGTTTTATAAAGATTAGAATAGAAGTCATAAAATACTTCCAAAATTTCTTTGTTATTGGAGGTGTAAAACTTACTGCTTTTTTTGATTAAATTAATTTGATGAGATGAGGCTTTTTTTTTTTACTTTCCAAGCAAGTAAGTGTAGTGTTCTAGGACTTCTGTGCCAAAATTTCTGCTTTAAAAAAAGTAGATTATTTTTAATATCAGAAGACTCTAGAGATTCCAGCTTTTTCCTTTCAAGCAGTAGTTGTTTATAAGCTTTTTTACTGTTAAACTTTTTATGTTTATATTCTAATGCTTGGATTTTGCTTATAATGTCCAACCTAAATTTCTCTCTTTTTTAATAGAATGAAGCTACTGAAATGATCTTCCCTCTAATCACTGCCTTTATAGTATCCCAAATTGTTGCCTGGGGAACTTCACTTGCAACATTCTCCTTAAAATAATTTTCAAGCATTTTCTCTATTTCTTTATGGATGGTTGGGTTTAATAAAAGGGATTTGTTTAATAGCCAATGAGTTTCATGTCTTGTTTTTTCATCCAAATTTAATTGGGTTTCCACCTAGGCATGATCCGACCAAATTTTACTACCAATACTGGAAGAAGTTAAATTTTGATAAATCTTACTGGAGGCCAAAATAAAATCAATTCTGGCATGGACTTGATGCCGTGCAGAGAAATAAGTAAAATCTTTCTCTAGTCCATGTTGAATGCGCCAGACATCCTTAAAAGCAAATTTATCAAATAACAGTTGCAGTTTCAGCTGATGTGATTTTTTCTTACTGCGACTCCTATCATTCTGGGACTGGTCAAGATTTAAATCAGCTATACAATTTAAATTCCCCCCAATCAGGATTTCCCCTTCAGCAAACATACATAAGCTGGAAAAGGTTTCATAAAGAAGATCAAGTTGCTTATTGTTAGGTGCTTAGATCGAAGCTAGGGTTACCCTTGTCCCCTCCAGGTTCCCTTTGATAAATATGAACCTTCCTCTAGGATCCAGTTTAGAGTCTGCTCATTGAAATTTAATATTTTTTGAAAATAAAATTGCAACCCCCCCCCTTGCATTTGACGAGCCTGGAGCTTGAAACTGTAGATTGAATCTGTTGGATTTCAGTATCAGGGGCATTTCCTTTCTATAATGGGTCTCCTGTAAAAATAATATATCTGCATACCCCAACCCCACCCCTCCTGAGTAGATACAAATGACCTGCCAACATCTTTTCCACACTGTGACACTGAGAGATCACTGTCTTTTGGTGCTACACCTCTGAAGATGCCAGCCACAGCTGCTGGCGAAACGTCAGGAACTACAATGCCAAGACCACGGCAATACAGCCCGGAAAACCCCCAACAACCATCAATCAAAAAGGTTTTTGGAGCTCTTTGCATCAAACACCGAGGCAAACAAGAGTCATTGGTGAGTGTCATCTGACTCAGGATGGTGATTTCATGGGGATCGTGGTCCATCTCTCTTGAATGGGGAGATTCTGGACAGAAATGTTTTCCGGTGGGCTGACGATCAGGTCTTGGGTTGGCAAGTTCAGGTCGGTAAGAAGTTTCAGACCAGAGTACATATCGACAGCATGGAGAACTCTGCCTTGATGTGCTACTTGAAGCTTAGATGAAGACACCCACCTGTATCTGATATTCACTTTATTTAGCACAGTGGTGATGGGCTTGAGCTCTTTCCTGTGCAGCAAAGTTTCACTCGACAAGTCCTGGAAAACTTGTATTTTTTTCCCTTGGAAAGAGAACGAGCCTCTTTTCCTAGCCTCTTGAATGATTTTTTCCTTGGTACGGGAATCCAAAAAGCAGACAACAATGTCTCTATTAATGTTAGATCTCAAGTTTCAAGGGCAACCCAGCCTGTAGGCAGCCATTATAGTTGGTGCTACCCCCTCCTCTAGCTGCAATTCACGTGCAAGCCATCCAGTTAGAAACGCAATTAAGTCTGCTGATCCTTCTTCGGATTCTGCAAATCCACAGAATTTCAAATTGTTGTGCTTTATTTTATTCTTTAGGTGCATGATTTTATTTTTCAGCCAGCGTTCATTTGCTTGCATTATACTGGCCTCTTTTTGCAGGGATGAGCTGAGATCTAACGCTGAGTCAGCCATTTTCATAACTTGCTGAAGAGTTTCATTAATAATGGTTAGCTGTTCATTCATAGGCTGAAGTAGCTTTTCCATCCGATTGGCAAGTTTCTCTAATTTGAGATTAATATGTGCTTCAAGTACTTGGATTTCTTCTATGTCTGATCTGCCGCTGATAGGCACCACGGCCATCTTGGGTGCAGAACGTGGCTCTGTCTCAGCCCCACTATTGGGCTCTGCAGCTGAGAAAAGGGTTTTTACTGTTTGTATGGTCGATTCTGGAGTCTTATTTTTGTTTCCTCCTGTTTTGCCCATGATCTGCTGCCAAAAAGCTCAGATTGGAAGCTTAATAAGTCAGGAGGGAGGGAGATCGAGCCAGGAGCCAGAACTTCACATGTCCGGCATGAACGCTCGTGATGCCCCGCCCCCAATACTAACTTGTTTACTGCTCTGAGTAGGGCACTAATCTGTCTAGAAGAGTGGAATATAAGTGCAGTTGTTATTATTATTTTGCCATTGGGAGGCCTGTCTACTGTTATACTTCAGGGATTCAGGAACTGAAGGGACTGGAACATGTATTATTATCCTGCATTGACTCTTCTGTGAATATGATTTCTTCTCCGTAGACTTCTCAAGATTACTTAAATAAATCTATTTCCTTTCCAAAGTTGTGTTCATTGTTCTCCACATCACAAAGAACCACAGCCTCTTGACAATACAAGTAAGCAGACAAACATGTTTTTGTCTTGCCTTGTGGTTTCTAATGGTTTCACATCTTGCATTTCTTAGAACTACAAGAACATCTTTTCTCTTTTTTCTCCTCTCTTTCTCTCTTCCTATTTACATATATATCCCCCTGAACCAAAGTCCCACGAAGTCTAGGCCCTCTCCTTTTATTTTCACAATACTTACTACTAGAAACAAATGTAGGAGTCAAAGTTGTTAAGGCAATACACAGACTAGGTATGCAGCAGTCCCAGAGTGAGGAAGGGACTTCCCCTCACTATTAGGAATTCAAGGAGATTTGGGTGGAGCCTGGGGAGGATGGGGTTTGAGGAGGGACCTCAGCAGGGTATAATGCCACAGAGTCCACCCTCCAAAGCAGCCATTTTCTCCAGGGGAATTTATATTTGTAGCTGGAAATCACTTGTAATTCTGGAAGATCTCCAGCCACTACCTGGAGGTTGGCAGCAATGCCTTGCATGTGTGGGATGCATTGTCTTTATCTCCCAGTTGGGAGACTAGTCTCCATTTTGGGGGTTCCATCCTGAGATGGAGAACCAATGTTTGAATCTCCACTCTACCATGGAAATTCACTGGGTAACTTTGTGCCAGTCACACTCTCTCAGCATAACCTACTTAACAGGGTTGTTGTGAGGGTAAAATGTAGGATAGGAGAATAATGTAAACTGCTTTGGGTCCCCATTGGGAAAAAGGTGAGGTATATATGAAGTTCTGAGCACAGCAGTGTTAATTAGTTAAATGAAACAAGTTTGTTCTTTCCTTTGGTTTTTGTGCTCAGGGTCCCTTATTGTGCTGAGTTCCCCCACTCTGTGCTCTAATTATGCATGGCGCAGACCTGAGAGACATAGTCCCATGCCATACAACCTATCAGCTGAGCAACAGATGTAGACCCTTTGGAAAGCTGTGATAGGCTGTGTGTGAATTTGAATGACTATGAGCAGGGCTTTTTTTCAGCTGGAACACGGTGGAACGGAGTTCCGGAACCTCTTGAAAATGGTCACATGGCTGGTCACCCCACCCCCTGATCTCCAGACAGAGGGGCCAAGCAGCACGGAGGGCAATCTAAACTCCCCTCTGTCTGGAGATCAGAGGGTGGGGCCACCAGCCATGAGACCATTTTCTCTGAGGGCAACCCACTGAGTTCCATCACCTCTCTTCCCAGAAAAAAAGCCCTGGCTGTGAGAGGAATGTGAGTGGCTGTGAACTTAGCATCCTAAACTGGCTTGATGATGGGGACAGGGAAGAAGTCAGGGTTTACTTGTGGTTTTCCTTTGCCTAGGACTCTATGAGGTTGACAAGATATACCAGAGTTGATGGCATAATGTTGTGTCAAAGTTGTGCCCAGAGGTTGTGGGAGGAGGGAATATGTGCTATTGAAGTTAATCCTTTTTTACCTATAGCCAGATCTGATAACAGAGAAATGCAAACTCTTGAAGGGGGATGTGCAAAAGAGCAATCTTAAGCAGAATTACTCCAGTATAAGCCCATTGAAATCATTGTACATTTATTTCTCTTTGTGCTTCTCGATTTTTGCTTGGTATAACTTCAATGGACAGCAACAGGAGTTGGCTGCACCAATTGTATTTATCTCCCTCGTAAGCAAAGTAGTACTCAAAATTCTAAAGCAAAGAATATATGGAATGAGAAATGCCAGACCAAGCTTGATTTAGAAAACAAAGAGGCACTAGAAATCACATTGCAGGGGGCGTGGCGTCGGAGCCTTTGGGTATGGATGCACATTGAAAGATCTCTGTCTCCTTCCTCCCTGTAAACCCTGGAAAACAGCTGATATCACTTACCCTGCATTATATATTTGAGAAAGCAGACGCAGAGGGAAAAGAAGATCTATCCAAAATCAGCAAGAAATTTGCAGCAGCTCTTTTACAGCACAACTCAAACTATGCCTCAGGAACGCAGCAAGGCCGAGCTATCCAAAATGGCCGACAGGAAACTTGTAGAAACAAATGCAGCAGCAAAAACTAATAACCACTCCCTTGAGGCACAGTTTGCAAAATTTGAAGAGAACCTGCTCAAGCAAATGACGCTGCTCATCCAACCACTATCTACACAATTAACAGAAATCAAATTAGAACTTCAAAAGACAAATCAAACAGCTGAAAGTGCTATGGAACTTAGTATCATGACTCAAAGAGACGTAAGAGAAATATATAATAAACTAGAACAGCAGGAGGAAAGAATTCTTCACCTGGAAGTGTCAGCTCGTTACAGAAATCTCAAGCTCCGTGGGATTGAAGTGTCCCTTATAGAAAATGAAAATATAATCAGAACATTAACACCTTGGCTATCTAAGCTGCTGGGCATTAAGGAAGGCACAAGCCAACTCATAACAAAAGCTTATCGCATCGGATCTTTAAGCCAGCAGAAAAAAAGAAATATGCCGAGAGATATCATTATTGAAGTACCAGATACTAACATCAGGAAGAAAATAATCAATGAAGCAAGATCCAAAGGCTTTCTATTATTCAATAACACCCAGATACAAGTATACAGTGACCTGCCTAATGAAGTTCTCTTAAAGAGAAAAGAACTTAAACCCACAACCGAGACTTTGAGGAGAGCAAAAGTACAATACAAATGGTGGAATTACACGAAACTACTGGTCTATCACAAAGGACATCGTCTTATTGCTTCGGACTACGACTCTGCAGCATCAATGTTAAATGAACTGAACTTAGAAGAACCGATGGAAACAAGCAAACCAAGTCAAAAAAGAAAATTTTCTCAGTCAACATCTTCATCCCCTTAGAAGGGAAGTAAAATTTCAGTAAGAGACAATTGATTTAGACACTTAGCCACAATGCTAAAATTTAAGGGAAGTGTTATCATAATACTCTTTATTGAAGATTCAAAACGGGGTAAGAAAGGGAGGGGGGAGTTCGGTCCTTTCAATGTAACTCCTTTTTTAGTTAAGCCCGGTAAGTTTTGGTATATACCAAACTAGTGTGTGAATAGAACACACTAGCTAAAAGGGCTTTGGGGAACAAATCTATTATTTTTGTGCAGTTTGTAACAACTGGCCAGGGGATTTGTGGGAGGGAAAGGATTAGAAATAGATCTCCCATTATTGTGATCTTAGAGCTAATCAACCAAGAGTTCCGTGGGAGGGAAAGATAAGATAACTAGGGAAAGGGGAAAGGGAAACATCAAGGGAGGGGGAGAAATTTGTAAAGCTCATTTGTATTGCTAATTCAGACTTAAAGGGCAAAGTTGGGTGGGTTAGGGAGGAGGAGGGAATAGAAAGGAAGAGAGAGGTGGGAAAGGAGGGGGGAAAGGGGGAAAATTAAACGAAATAAGTTGATTTATCTAAACAAAGGATATAAGAAAATAGAACAGAGTAAGGAGTTAGAGAAAAGGAGTGGACAGCTAGGGAAAATCAAATAAATCCTTCTATATTACATTCAAACTACTTAGTGTGAAACTACAACACTGCAAAAAAGAGGGAAAGAAAAGGGTAAGAGGTCAGTGGAAAGGAAATCAAACAATTTATTTTCAATAACTATTTGAAGTGTGAATAAAACACTTCACTAATAGAATCATTTCTCTTATTTTATTTTGGCCTATTTTTGTTTTAAAATAAACAAAAGAGAGAAAAGAGAAAGAGGCAAAGCTTAGAAACGTTCAAGGGTAATTGCTAAGTTATATAAAGCTGAATTCATTGTTCAAGTTAATAAAAATCTCCATAAGTTATAAACACAGAAAATCATTTAACTTTTACTTGTTTAAATTTACTTGATACCTGTACCAAAGAACACTCTAAAGATTATTTATAGATCCTATTGATATAGTCACTACTGCAGCAATCTGTGATCTCTTCAGACAAGGTTAGAAGGGAAAGTATATACACAAGTCAAAATAAAACTTTTCAAGTGAACAGGAATTTACTAAACTATTAAAACCTTTAATACTAAGTATCCACAATTCATCTTAGCTACTAAAGATCCTTCATATAAAGCTAGCAAGTTCTTCTATAAATTGAATCCTACCAAACAGTACAAAACTACTACCTATAAATTAATTGCCATAATTGGAAGAAAATTGATTGGGGGGAGAAATACCACATCATCATTTAATTAAACCCTTATTCTTGATTTTATCAATCTACCTTGAAATAGTGCTATTACCAAATAATTAATTAAAATACATTTTAAAAAGAGGGGGGGAATTCATCTGAACAATTCATTAGATTCAATATGTCATCAAATATTAAAATCACCTCTTTGAATGTTCGTGGTCTAGGTAACCCCATTAAAAGAAAACGCATTTTGGCAAACTTAGCTAAAACAAGGTCAGACATCATCTTTCTTCAAGAAACACATCTCCACCCCATAAATAGTCAAAATCTAAAAGCAAGCTGGATACACCTTCAATACCATGCAAAAGGCACTTCTAAGGCGAGGGGAGTAGCTATCCTAATCTCTAGAACCATTTCTTTTCAACATCAAAGCACATTAAGTGATCCCAAAGGGAGATTCATTTTTGTAAAGGGCAAAATAGGACCACAAACTTACACCCTAGCTTCAATTTACGCCCCAAATTCAAATCAAATTGCGTTCTTGGAAGACAGTTTAAACAAATTGACTTCTTTTCAGGAAGGTGAACTGATCTTGGGAGGAGACCTGAACTACACAGTAAACCCAAAATTAGACAGATCCAAACCTAAAAACAAAAAATGTAAAAAAGAAACTTCAAATACTAAGCTAGCAAAGCTTCTAGACAATAACTTTCTAACAGACGTATGGAGGCATTTACATGGTATAGAAAAGGATTTCACATACTATTCATCTAAATATAACATCTATACTAGAATAGATTACATTCTAATTTCCAATACAGCAATAAATAGGCTACTTTCCTCTGAAATAGGTAATATCACCATATCAGACCATGCCTGGACTAGTTGTACACTGATGGCCACCCAAGACACATTGAAACAAAGGCATTGGTCATTCAATAAATTACTCATTAACAACCAAAATGCTATCAAAGAAATTAGCAATAACATTGAGCTGGCTATAAAAGAAAACACAACAGATGATGTTAATTCATGCATCGTGTGGGATACAATTAAAGCAGTTACTAGGGGCCATATCATTTCTTTATCATCACAACTAAATAAGAAGAGAAATGTCATGAAACAGGAATTAATAGAAAACATCAAAGCACTAGAACTCAAGCACAAAAAAACTGGTAGCAAACAGACATATAAAAAGTTATTGATTCAGCGTAAATTATTAGAAACCTTAGAAACGAACAAAATTTTGAAAAATCTCCAATATGTTAAGCAAAACTACTGGTATAACAATCCGAAATCATTGAGGTTACTATCATATAAAATAAAAGAAAAAAAATCATCCAATATCATTAAACAGATATATGATAAAAATGGGAAACTACAATTCAAAACAAAAGAAATTCTTGATACTTTTGTCAATTATTATAAACAACTTTATTCATCTAAAATACCAAATGAAGAGAAAATTACACATTTCTTAAAATCACTCAAGAATTTAAAACAATTGGATGACGAACACCGTTTACTCTTAAACAGCCCCATCACACATCAAGAAATACTTGATGTTATTAAATCACTCAAAAATAACAAAACTCCAGGACCTGATGGCTACCCATCAGAATTTTATAAAAAGTTTGCCACACTAATTGCTACTCCACTAATGCATGCTTGCAACACAGTTTTAAATACCGGACAAATACCCCCATCATGGCTCACTGCAACGATCATAGTAATCCCTAAACCAGGTAAAGACTCAACTAAAACAACTTCTTACAGACCTATTTCATTACTAAATCAAGATTATAAAATTTTTACAGCTATACTAACTAAAAGGTTGAATTCATTTATTACACATTACATACACCAAGATCAATCAGGTTTCATTCCAAACAGAGATTTAACTAATAACATCTATAAGACACTCAACTTAATTTCACACAATCAAAAAAAACAATTAGAATCAATATTTCTATCTTTGGACATAGAGAAAGCGTTCGATTCTTTAGAAATATCGTACTTAAAACAAGTTTTACACTGCATGGGATTTGGAGAGACATTCCTCAAAATAATAAATGCTATATACTCACAAGCAACTGCCCAAATAACAATTAACAATCATCTATCCCACAAAATATTAATCCAAAGAGGCACGAGACAAGGGTGTCCACTCTCACCAATCTTATTTGCGTTGGCTATCGAACCGTTGGCTATAGCTATTAGGGAAGACCCCAAAATACAAGGAATTAACATAGAGAACAATCAATATAAATTAAGCCTTTTTGCCGATGACATGGTTGTATATATTACAAATCCCATAGATTCTCTATACCCACTCCAAAATAAACTACTGGAATTCGGCTCAATTTCGGGCCTTACAGTCAATCAATCCAAGTCACAGCTCTTTCCAATATTTCTCCACGCAAACACTGTTACACATATCAAACAATCTAGTCAGTACCACTGGAACCATAAGCAAATGTCATATTTAGGCATAACCATCCCTAATAACCTTAACCAACTGATGGAACTAAACCACATCAAAACAGTCAACCAAATTAAAGCAGATCTACATAAATGGGGAAGGATTACACCCTCATGGTTAGAACGATACCACCTAATTAAGTCATTTGTACTTCCAAAATTACTCTTTTTTTTGAGGGCAATACCGTTAACAATTCCACAAAAGAAAATTAAATCATGGCAACAATTATTAAACCAATTCTTATGGGGGAAGAAACATCCAAGAATAGCCTTTAAAACTCTTAAGCTAAGAAAACAGCAAGGAGGCTTTAAATACCCTGATCTAGAACTCTATCAGACAGCCACCAGACTATTCAATACATTACAAATTTTAATTACAGCAAATAAGACTGACTGGATCGCAATCTTGGAGTCAGAACTTAAACATTGCAATATACAAAATATGTTTTGGAACACAAAAAAAGATCGACCCCACAAAATAAATAACCCTTTTCTAGAATCAATAATCAATACCTGGGATCGTACAAGATTCAAACTTATACCACAATTCTCAAGATTCTCTTCTTTTATAGAACAGCATTGGTTCCCTCCAGGGCAAACTAAAGCCTTTAAAAATATATGGCTCCAAGCAAATATGATCCGCATAATTGATATAACAACAAAAAAGGGAATCATAAACAAAATAGAATTAGAACAAAAAATAAAACACAAGATTCACCGGTTTACCTATTTTCAACTCTCAAACATGCTACAACAAATAAAAATACAAGAATTACTTAAAAAGAACGCAACCGATTTTGAACTCCTACTTGATACCAAATCACTCAAACAAAAGGGATTAATTTCTAAACTATACAACATCCTTTTATCTCTCAACCAAATTAAAACTCTAAAATGCCAAACAAATTGGCACTTAGATTGCAACATAGAGCTAACACCTGAACAATGGAGAGAAATATGGACTGCAAACATTCTAAAACCTAAGACAGTTACCTCCCAAATCCAAAATTACAAAATCATTCACAGATGGCACATAACACCAAGAAAACTCTCACTAATAACTAAAACAAATCCTCCGCTCTGCTGGAAAGAGTGTGGAAATATAGGAACGTTTAAACATTGCTGGTGGGAATGCCCCCGAATAGAACCTTTTTGGAATGATATATTATGTTATATAAAAGAAATAACGGGCTACAAAATCCCCCTTGATCCAAAGATCATATTCTTGAATGTATGGGATACTTTTGAAATTCCACAAATAAGAAAAGACCTAATTAGCAACCTTTTGGTTGTAGCTAAGAACTTGCTAGCTTTACATTGGAAATCAAAGACGGTTCCCACAGCAGAAAAATGGTTAGAAAAAATATGGGACCACTATATACAAGAAAAAATACATGACGAATTATACCAGAGTGAACACTATTTGAAAGAAACTGATTTTATTGCAAAATGGTTACCATTCATTGAATTCATTTCCAATACAAATCACTCTCCACCTAAGCATTTACTTTTTGTTACTCAGATTTGAAGCAACGACTATCAAATAATTGAAAAAAAATGCTAGTTGTCTTTGTTTTAACTATATTGGCATGACGTTTATTGTATATAGTTCACTAAGACTTTGTTGTTGTTCTATTTTACTTCTGTACATTGTTTTTGTTTGTTTGTTTGGTTTAAAAAAATAAATTAAAAAAAAAAAAAAGAAATCACATTGCAAATTGATGATGGCTAATGGAGCATACCAGGGAATTTCAGAAAAAAATCAGCCTTTTTTTTGATGATGCAAGTTGTGAAAAACTATGGATAGTGTTAAAAGAAATAGGGATTCTACAACATCTGATTGTTTTGATGTACATCCTGTACTCTGGACAAGAGGCTACTGTTAGGACAGAACATGGGGAAACAGAATGGTTTCCAATTGGCAAAGGTGTCAGACAAGGATGCATATTATCTCCCTACCTGTATAACCTCTATGCAGAGCATATCAGAAGGAAAACTGGATTAGATCTAGAAGAAGGTGGAGTGAATATTGGTAGAAGGAACATTAACAGTTTGAGATATGCAGATGATACCATGTTACTGGCAGAAAATAGTGAAGACTTGAAACAACTACTGATGAAGTTTAAAGGAGAAAGTGCCAAAGCAGGATTACAGCTAAACATCAAGAAGATATAAGTAATGACTGCCAATGAATTACACAATTTTAAGGTTGACAATGAAGAAACTGAAATTGTTAAAGATTTTCTATTCCCTGGCTCAATCATCAACCAAAAGGGAGACTGCACTCAAGAAACCAGCAGGAGATTGAGATTTGAAGGGTAGCCATGAAAAAACGAGAAAAGATTCTTAAGGATTAAGATGTGTCACTGGAGACCAAGATCAAGTGAATCCACGCTATAGTATTCCTCCTTCTTACTATATATAGATGTGAGAGTTGGACACTAAAGAAAGCTAACAGGAAGAAAGTTGATTCATTTGAAATGTGGTGCTGGAGGAGTTTTATGGATAACAAGGACAGCCAAAAAGACAATTCAGTGAGTTCTAGATCAAATCATGCCTCAATTCTCCCTAGAAGCTAAAATTACAAGGCTGAGAGTATCATTCTTTGGTCACATCATGAGAACAAAAGACTCACTAGAAAAAACAATCATGTTAATGAAAAAGGAATACTCAAAATGAGATTGCTTGACCTAACAAAGGAGGCCATATCCTCTAGTTTGCAAAAGCTGAGAAGAGCTGTTAATGATAGGACATTCTGGAGATCTTTCATTCATAGGGTCAACATAAGTCAGTAGTGACTTGATGGCACATAACATACACCTATGTGAAAGACCTATGTGATTTGTCCCAAGGAATAGCTCCCATATTGTTGCAGGCCTCAATCTGATGTAGTGGCTAAAGTGCTGGATTAGAATCTGGGAGACCTAGGTTCAAATCCCTGCTCTGCCATGGAAGCTTGCTGGGTGACCTTGGGCCAGTCTCACACTCTTAGCCTAACCTACCTCACAAGGTTTTTGTGGGATAAAATAGAAGAGAATAATGTGTTGGCAGAGTACAAATAAAGCAGAGAAGTTACGCCGTGCTGATTAAAGAGGCTATACATTTATTTAAGAAATACATACTTGAGAGTGAAGGAGAGAGATAGAGTCCGAATCCTGACTATCTGACTACATCTTGGAGAAGAGTGAAAAGGCAGGAGAGAGAAGAAGCAGGATATTACCCTGTTTAGCCCAATAGGAGACAAGACAAGGAAATGACCCCCAGGAAACAAGAGAGATGCTGCTCTCACTGTCTAAACTAAGTGATCCTTGCTGCCCCCTGCATAGAAGGCTCTTCTTCTCTTCTTGCTGCTGCAGTACACCAGACATTGCAATTTCTGACACAATGAAAGCCACTTTGGTTCCCCTGAAATAAATATCAGTCTTTGTTCTCTGAGGTAAAGTTGCTGTACAGCAATTTTCCAGTTCGAAGAAACCAGGTAGAGATCTGAATCACCTACCTCCATTTTAGGATAACTGACAAGGTTTTTATTGGGGAAAACCCCCCTTTTTATGTGACTCTTGGTGAGGCCAGAATGGGCACAGCTTGCTGAGAAACAGCGTCCAAGTAACACACCTAGGTATTTAAATTAACACAGCCATGGTCTATCAGGGTTACTGGCAGGGGTGGACTGTGAGGGAAAAAAGGCCCTGGAAAAGGACCTGTTATGTATTGCTTGAACAGAACAAAGGCTCCTGAGGTAGGGTTGCCAGGCCCCCTCAATCTCCCAGCTGGAGATTGGGGCCTGGCTCTTACCTGGGGCTGGGGGGTGCGCATGTGCGAAGCGCGCGTGCGCTCCTCCAAGCGTGATGACGTCACTTTGAAGTGACGTCATCATGCAGCCCCCTGGCTTGCGCCGTTGGGGGCTGCTGCAGAGCGCAGGGACGCTCCTGCACTTCGCAGCAGCCCCAAACGTGCCCGTTCTGCGCCAAAATGGGCGTGGATTGGGCCCATTTTGGTGCGGGTCGGGCCCGTTGTGGGCCCCTGTGGAGCGCAGGAGCGTTCCTGTGCTCCACAGGGGCCTACAACGGACCCGATCTGTGTCAAAATGGGCCCAATCCGCGCCCGTTTTGGTGCAGATCGGGCCCATTTTGGTGCGGATCGGGCCCGTTGTGGGCCCCTGCAGAGCACAGGAACGCTCCTGCGCTCCGTAGTGGCCCCGATCCAGGCCAAAACAGGCATCCTGGCAGAGGCTGTGCGCAGGGGGGCGCAGCACCGCAGGGGGGCGTGCATGGAAGGTGCACCCCCCTGCTGGCCAGGTAAGTAGGGGTGGGGTGGGAGGGTGGGGGCGGGGGATCCCCCGCCCGCACCAGGGCTTTGGCAGCCCTATCCTGAGGCCTACAAAAGCTATTGGTGTTTGGGTGCTGGCACGGCCAATCAGAACTGTTGCTTTGTAGTCCACTCGCTGTGCTGAAAAGTATATACTTGTATATAGTTCATGCAAACGAAGGATTCTAGCTGCGTACATTGTATTGGTTGTTGTAAAAGTGGGAGTGGTTTCTACAAGTATAAATTGGTTACTGTTGAGCCTGAGTCACCAGTCTGTCTGCTTCCAGTCTCCAGTAAAGATATTTATTATAATAATGAGCTGTTGATCTCAATATACAATAGGACCCACCCTCCAAGTCTACTCAGGGCCCACCTCCATGAAGGAGAGAGGGCAAAGGAGTCAGCTAGTCCCACAGCTCTGCCGGGCCCTGCACCTGGCTCACCTGGGCTGAGAGCAGCCTCCCCTAGGCTATAGGCATCTCAGGTGCCCACTGGTGGCAGGGAATCTTCCAGTTGTCTGTTTGCCTGCTGGTCATTGGCAACCTGCAGGAGGTTTCAGGCCACTTGGTGATCGCCTGCCACCAGCAGGCACCCTAGGAACATGCACTCCTGGTGCATGCCACTTACAAAAGTGGTGTCATTGTGCTGGCTGCAGGAGTGCTCCCATACTTCAAGGCCAATTTTGGCCCCAAAGGGGCCTATTGTCAACGAATCAGCTCCAAGCAGAGCGCAGGAACACTCCTGCAGCCAGCATGATTGTACTGTAACCACAGCTTAGAAAGCCTCAGTACCTGTGTAGTCAGAACTATGTGCTGTCCCTTTAACAACTGGTACTCATGGGAATTGTAGTCCCCCTCCAATATAGAATTTTATTGTAGATTTCCTGTGAAGGTGTTAAAAGTTTATGGTCCTTTTCCTCCCTTTGTTCGGCATCTTACCCCCTCAAGCAAGGATGCAACAGCTATCATGAATTTACGCTAGTCTACGAATAAATCTGGACCAATAAAGATATATCTTGCTTCTGATTGAACCACGTCTCATTCACTGGCTCTAACTGTAAGTAAGGATTCCTTTAAATCTGGGTTGAAAGAGGCTGCGTGTTGAGCTACCTGGAAGCCAGCGGTTCTTCTCAGCTGCTTCCAGAGTAATGATGATGTCACTTTTGGAAATGATGTCATCATGTTAGTTCCAGGAGCGTGTGCACACAAAACACGTGCACAAGGAGAAGATTCCCAGGAAAAGAGGGTAGACTATTGCAGCTTTCAGGGGAGGGGAAAAGAGATCCTCTCCTCCAAGTCCTTTCAGAAGATTCATTTTTCTCCCATAAAGCATGTCTGAGTTTAAATGATGATTAAATGATGATAAACAGAAATGAGCTCTGCTCAGTAAAAACATTATTGTAATTATATGACCTTGATAGCTCAGAGCTGCGTGTGTTGTGGAATTCAGCTCAGGCAGAAGGAGAAAGGGGAGGTGGGATAAAAGATGTCCCCCTCCTACTCAAATAAAAGTAGGGCAAAATTTACTTGCTAAGATAAGGGAAATACTGGACATCATCAGAAGCAAAATGAATCTATTTAACTGTTTGCATATGGAAAATGTAAATAATTAAGATTTTGCTTAGAGAAAGACTCTGGCCATGTCATTTCCAGTGAAAACAATAGGGTGAAATTGGGAAAGCATCTGCAAAGATAACATCTCATCTGGAATGACACCCCTCAATCAATAGAAAAGGATATAAGAAAGTCAAGAGCAGGACCAAGTTGTCTAGCTTTCTCTTGGTCAACAATAAACAGTGATGCTTTCATGACAAGAAATCCTTGGCTCTGAAGCTGGAACACCTAGAATACAGAATTCCTGGACAGATTGAACATTGTAGGGGTTAGGACCTAACTAGGTAACATTTTTATCCCAAATATATCCCTGGGTCAGGTCAGCAGATGTATTCTGAAAGTCTGTGTTTCCCAGTTGTGCCTGGGCCCAAATAAGATTGGGTTTTCTCCCTGTAATATTTTACACATTCAAAAGTCCCCCATTAGGGAAACCTACATAGCCCTAACAGTACATGTGGAGCCCCCAGGGCAAATAGCCCCCCTGAGTCCCCTCTCCCCATGCATTGTGGTCCCAATCTGAATCAGACCTAAATCCCCCTGGAAGGCACAGATTCCCAGAATACATGAGCTAACCCAATTTGGAAATGTACCTTGGGTAGATTATTGTCTAGACAAGCCCTTATGTTTGAACTAGGTGGACTGTTGACAATTAGATCAGGATACTAAAGGTACAGAGCTAAATTGTAGGACTATTATGCAATGGCTGCAGTTTGTCTTTATGATTTTGCCAGTGCCTGTTAATGTTTTACTCCATCTTTTTTCTCATTTCCTTCATTTATTATCTTCATTTGCCTTAATAAACTGATGAAATTGTTTTCAGTTACAGTCTTCAGTCTGTGTATACTAACTTGTTAAACATTATCCACAGGGATAATTCCATAGGGCTGTAAAGGACCCAGATTTACAGCATCCTGTGGATCCCTTCCCTACTGCTAAGTGAGAACCTTTTTTCTTATCCTATGAAGTCTTCTCGGCACATAAGGACTCTTCCATGTATGAAAGTTACTTAGTGGAAAGGAACCATAGATGGAGTTGGGTGTCCTCCTGTCTCTTTAATAGAGGCTTAATGGGATGTTATTTACTAGATGATATTAGCTTCAGCTGCTTATTCCATATATTAAGATTACATTAAAAAACTGGATATTTTCCCCCAAAGCCTATTGTTAACCCTGCATAACCCAACACTATCAAGCTACGCTCAAGTAGGGGTGCCATTCTGCCACTGGGGGCCAGAGATCTCCTGCCCCCAACCCCTGCCCTCCACTTCTGCTCGCCTGCTGGAGGTGGCGGAGGGGGAGAGACACCTGGAGGGACGCAAGTGCTTGCTCCCCCATAGCACCAGAAAATGACATCATTTTCCAGCATGACAGAACCTACAAGTTGTGCTGGGAGGCAATTCATTAAAAATCACTTTTTTAGAAAATATATTTTTTTATTATTAAGAAACATAACTACAACTACAGAAGAAACAATAATAAATTGAACAATAACAGTAAAATCATGAAGTAACAACAACAGAGATAAGATACACTTAGAACAGTCTTAACTATATATACTAACAGATGGAGTGATTAACTATCAAGAATTGTCTGGTATAAGTCATTCAGAGGAGACATATCTTTACTAGCAATAAATTTAAGGAAGGGCCACCACTTTTCAAAGAAAGATGATTTGAGAGAGAGATTCTCGTGTTTGTGTACGACATGTGTTAATTTTTCTAATATGAACTGATCCCAGACTTTAACATACCATTGATCTACATTTGGGATACTTCTCTGATTCCATCTTGCTGCTATTAGTGTTTAGCCACCACCAGTAAGCTATCATTTATTTCACGCATGATTGTTGGAACATTTATATTTTGCCAGAAGTCAAGGAAGATAATTTGGGGATCAAATTGAATGTCATAACCTATAATCTCTTTTATTTGGGCAGGAACTTCATTCCAAAATGTCATAACTGATGGACATTGCCACCAACAATGCGCAAATGTGCCCACAGCTCCGCAATCTTTCCAACAGGTGGGTGAGCAATTTGGGTGTACTTCGGATATTTTTTGAGGTGTAAGATTCCAACGTGTTAAAATTTTGAAGGTTTATAATCTGGTACCGATTATTTGGGAATTCATATTTGGAGATGCCCATATTTGTTGCCATTGTTCCGGAGTGATAACAGCATTACAATCCTGTTTCCAGCTCGTTTGGTATGTAAAGCACTTTGGTTTGGTGCAACTAAGGATTATTCTGTATATCTTTGATATATTACTTTCCTTCTTATTCTCATTATTTAAAATTTTCAACGTTGGTCAGTTGAGTTTGCATGATCTGTTTTAAGTTGATATTACTGGCCATATACTGTAGCTGTAAATAGAGAAACCAGGGAATAGGACCATGTATACTTTTTCCTATCTCTCGTTTAGATAATAAACCTCCAGAGGAGGCGAAGTCCATTAATCTTACATTAATTAGTTTTGAGTGTTGATTAATGAGGCCCTGCTGAGATTCCTTAGAAGTTCCTAAGAAAGAATGTACAGTAGAGAATCTAGAGGATTTGGGCAGTAATTTGAATTTATATCTATCCCATGTAGTGAGAAGATTAATAAACACTGTATTCTCTTGAATACTTATTGGATGCAATTTATGTGTGCTCCAAAATACTTCTTGATTTGTTAAAGGCTTGCAAATTGGGTTTAAAATGTTTGACCATGCATAACTGGCTTTGGTTTCTAAAATATGGATTATTCTATTTAATTGAATAGCATCTAAGTATGTGGAAGTATCAGGATATCCAAAGCCACCATTTTTGATTGTTTGTCTGAGCGTTGTGAAGGCAATTCTAGGTTTTTTCAAGTTTCAAAGAAAGTTGTTGAGAAGGGCCTGCCATTGTCTTAATACTGTGCAAGGGAGTGTTATTAAAAGAGTGTGAAAGAGAAAGATTAATTTTGGAGGAATGAATGCCTTGGTTAGGTGGTATATATCGTACCAAGAATGAGACGGCTTGTTTCAGATTGATATATCTTTTTTAATATCTTTGATCTTTAATGAGTGGTTAACTTGTATGAGATGGTCTAAATTCGAGGGGATGTTTACGCCAAGGTAAGGTAAGTATTTATCTGTCCATTTATAGTTGTGGCTTGATTGCGATCTATTTTTTATAATTTGAGGGATATTAGTAGGAAGTATTACTGATTTTGCTGTATTAATTTTCAATCCTGCTATTGTTGCAAAGGAATCAAGAATCGCTTGCAGTTCAGATAACGTTTCATCAGGTTTGGTGATATTGAGAAGCATATCATCTGCAAAGAGACTTATTTTATACGTTTGAGCATTTGAGCATATACCATGAATAGAGTCATTATTCTGAATGGATTCCACTAAGGGTTCTAGGGATAGAGCGAAAAGTAAAGGGGAGAGGGGGCAGCCTTGCCTGGTGCCTCTGGTTAATTTTATTTCACTTGAAGAAACATTGTTAACTTTAATTTTAGCTTTTGCCTGATTGTAAATAGTAGAAAGAGCTTGAAAGATATTATGTCCAAAATCCATATTCTCCATAATATAATAAAATATTTAGTCTCAAGTGAGTCAAAGGCCTTTTCCACATCCAATGAAAGTAGTAATGATTGTATGTTTTTCTGCTTGCAGGTTGCCAAAATGTTAATAGTTTTTTGAATATTGGCAGCTATATCTCTACCAGGAATGAAGCCCGATTGGTCTTGTGGTTTATATATTGATCAATAAAGATATTAAGTCTTTTTGTAATTATTGAGGTGAATAATTTGTAATCATGGTTTAAAAACGATATAGGTCTGTAAGAGGATGGAATAAGGGGATTTTTATTGGCCTTAGGGATTATTATTATCGTTGCTTCACTCCATGTTGGGGGTTGATGACCTGTTTCTAATCAGTAGTTACAAACTTCATTTAATGGAGAAGTGAGTAATAAAGCAAATTTTTTATAAAACTCCAATGGGAAACTATCAGTGTCATGTCTGTCTGTGCCCATCCATTCATGCCAATATTAGTTCTGGTTCTGGTTCTAATGCTTAGTCCAGTTATTGTAAACTGTAAACTTGATTCCAATGTAACTCCATTTTGGTTTGCTAGTTTGTTTGTGCTAACCGTTTCTCAGGCTTTAACAGGTGGCTATCTGGCTGTGACCTTGTGCTTCTTTTCAGACTATGATAGGTCAGTCTCCAAAGCAGTGAAGTGCGATATCACAGATATGCAGAATGTTCTCACAAAGGAGCAGCAACAAATTGTTATGAATTGGGAGGGGAAGGAGAAATGGGCTAGAAAGAGAATGTAATTTCCCCATGTGGTCATTCTTGTCAATGTTTTTGTTCATGCTGCTTAGTGGCTTGCCTTGTGCCTAAGTAGACCTATGGAACTGTATATTAGAATGAACTGATTTCTGAATAAAATCCATTTGACTAAGTACTGGAGTCTTATTGCAAATGGGCCAGAGATCTGTCCTCAGTATCTTGTCATCCAGAGCCTGACAATCAGGGCCTGTTGTTTTGTTATTTTTCATATTGCAGATAGCATCTTGAATTTCACTGATTGTAACTGGTTTATTTAATAATTGACTATGCTCTTCTTTCAATTTTTGGACCATGTTATTTTTATTTAAAAATTGCAGAATCTGTTCTGTAGATGGGTTTTTAATTGTGTATAAATTTTTATAATATTCTCTAAAGATTTTAGTTATGTCATGTGGATTGTTATGGATTTTACCTTTGGAATCTTGTATTGCGATTACCCCTCTTGAAGTTCTTTTCTCTTTCACACGCCATGCTAATAATTTCAGCTGTTTTGGTGATACAAAGGCATGTTTCTGTTTTAAGAATAATAAATTCTTTTGGATATGATTTATTTCCAGTGTTTCTAATAATTTACGTTCTGTCATTAATTTACGATGTACTTTCTTGCTACCTTTCTCTTTATGTTGTTGTTCTAACTCTGATATTATCCAACAATTTTTTCTTGTGTAACATTTTATTTTTATTTTTGTAGGCTACAATGGAGATAAGTTGTCCTCTTATCACAGCCTTACGGGCATCCCAGATCATTATGCGGTGCTGTTTCTGGCACATTGTTATCTTTCAGGTAATTTGTTATAGCAAGTTCTATTTGTTTGGTGATGTTTATATTATTTAATGATGCTTTATTTAGTGTCCGATGTGTTTCAGTTTTAATGTTTAAATCTAAAAAGAAAGTGCATGTAACCATGCATGATCAGAGCAAATTATGTTACCAATTGTTGTACTGGTAGTTATGTCTTTAAGTCCTTCTGTGATCAATATATAATCTATCCTGGTGTGTGTGTCATGTCTCGCAGAACAGTACGTATAATCCCTCTCATTTCCATGCATAATATGCCAGATATCAATCAAATTGTGTTTTTCCAAAAGAAGTCCTAGTTCAGTGTATTGTGTTTTGATTAACTTCTTATTGTGATTATGATGAGCTTTATCTAGGTTATTGTTTACAATATAGTTTAGGTCACATCCGATTATTGTCTCTCCTTTCTGAAAACTCTTAAGCTTGCACAGTATTTCATCTATATATTTTATTTGGTTAGAATTTGGGGCATAAATAGCTGCAATAGTGACTTGTTTATTTTCCAAGATTCCCTTAACAAATAGATGTCTTCCATTAGGATCTGAACTGTTTTGGAGATCAAGATAGAGACTCCTCTTGATTTGGAAGAGCTCTTCGAATGAAATTGAGTCTGGATCCATTTTGCTTTGAGCTCTGGATCATCTTTGTCGTAAAAAATTGTTTCCTGTAGAATTGCTATATCAGCTTTGTTGTGTGCTAGATTGTCTAAGATACGTCTCCTCTTAACAACATTGTTAAGACCTCTTACACTGTATGAAATAAATGTAACTTTTGTTAACATTTTATTATGACCACAATAAAGGTTTAAATTAAACTATAAAAAGACTAGGTGTTTTCCTTATATATCTATAGCAAATGTATCATATAAATATTATTTGTTTATGTAACTATTTATGTAATGAAGGTTTTTTGTGAGAATATAATTAAATGATTTTCACTCTTATACCAGTAATAAGTAACATCTAATAACTACAATAATCAACTATAAACTGTTAAAGTGCTGTTTCTTCCATTGCAAATGAAATTGAATTATAATAATGTTCTAACCAAGTAAATATTAACAATTTTTCATAAATAATGTCACACAATGTAGATTTAACAATTATATACCATAGATGCACAGCTACATATTTGAATAACTAACAATTATCAACAAGTAAACAACACACTAAATACCTTAAACAAAGTACCACCCATTTTTGAGCCAATGAATAGAAAATCTTTAACAATTTCAATTTCTTCATTGTCTACATTAAAATTGTGTAACTCCTCAGTAGTCATTACTTTTGTCTTCTTGATGTTCAGCTGTAATTCTGCTTTGGCACTTTCTCTTTTAACCTTGGACAGCAGTTGTTTCAAGTCTCCACTGTTTTTGCTGGTAATGTGTCATCAGCATAGCTCATATTGTTAATGTTCCTTCTACCAATTTTCAATCCAGCTTCTTCTAAATCTAATCCATCTTTCTTTATGATATATTCTGCATATAGTATGAACAGATTGGGAGATAAAATACATTCTTATCTGACACCTTTGCCAACTGGAAACCATTCCGTTTTCCCATATTCTGTTCTTTTTCTTTTTTAAAATTTTTTTTTTATTTTAATTACTAACATCAAAACTACAAAACTACAAACTACAAACAGAAAAAGGAAAAAAGAAACAAGGTGGGAGGGAAAAAACAACATAAGAACACAGACTACAACTACAAGTATTGAATTCCCTTCATAATACAATTATTAGATTGGTAGATCTTATAAGATACGAACTACAGTCAGGATCAGGTCTTCTTCCCCCCCCCACCCCCCGCGTCTCGGTCTCAGTTCTCTTTGAACAGCTACAATAGCTGCGCTCACTCCCTCCTCCCCACTCCCCCCTTCAGATTCTGGATCTTCTTCTTGCTCGAACTCTTGATGATTAAGCACAAAATCCCTCAGCTGTACTTCTGATATTATGTTGTAGGCTTGGTCTTTATATCTAAACCAGATACCTTCTGGAAATAACCATTTGTATTTTATATCACGCTTTCTCAGAAGAGCTGCAACCCTTTTGTATTTGAATCTTCTTTTCCGAGCTAGAAATGGAACGTCCTTCAATATCTTAACCTTGTTGCCAAGAAAATCCAAGTCCACGTTAGTTGAATTATATAAAATGGTGTCCCGAGTCTTCTTAGATGAAAAGTCAATAATAATCTCGCGAGGCAGCTGACGCTTCGTTGCATATTTTGAAGATGTCTGACGGACTTCCAGAATATCGCTTTTTAACTCTTCTTTAGTTGCCTTTGCGAATGACGCCAAAAGTTCCGACACCAGATCATTTAAATTTTCACTTTCCTCCTCCTTCACATTCTGTAAACGCAATACCATCTGAGCACGATCCACTTGTAGTCCTACCAGTTGATTCTCCAAAAGCTTTACTTCTTTGTTTGTAGCTCTCATGAGTGTTGCATTTTCATGAGTAGATTTCTCTGCCTCGAGCGCTACATCTTTAGTGGTTTTCACTTCATTTTCAACTGAACCAACCCTTTTGCCTATCAACAAAGGGCTTCATAGCTTCAATGACCGACCATTTAACCACCTCTTCAAGAGTCTCTCCCTTCCCCTGCAACGCAGCTGAAACCGATTTGCCCACAGCAGGGCTCTGCTTTTTCGTCGCCATCTTGGGGAGGGGGGAGTCCGCCAACTAAGTTCCAAAACTCAATGAAGGGGAAAATATCCGAACCTTCAGCTTCAACTCCCACCAATCTTTCGCATATGCTTATGGTAACAGAAGGGATCCGCTTACTTACTGGTTTTCACCTTAAATCTGCTTGTTGCTGTTCTCCATGGCCTGGCAGCACGCGATGTGCTGCGCAAGTCTGCCGGCCTCCATAGGAGCAGATGGGCTATTTACCCCCTGAATCGACTTCAGGGGGCTCTTCCTGCAGCGCTCTGGACCCTGACCCCCTACCTGGGAGTCCTGGGGGTTAACCCTCGCAGGTCAACCACCCGGTCAGGCTGCTCGGCCGCTTCCTCCCGGACCTGCGGAGAGGAGCGTCCGACATGGCCAGGAAAACGAAAACGAATCCTTCCCATTTTCTGTTCTAACAGTAGTCTCTTGTCCAGAGTACAGGTTGTACAACCATCATAAATGTATTATTTATTATTTTATTTATTACATTTATAGTCCACTCTCCCTGAAAGGAGGCTCAGAGTGGATCACATCAGTTTAAAAGACATCAAATAAAACAGATAAAACTGGTAGCATAAAAAACAAATACAATTTACAAATTCACCCTTAGCAGCACAGACTGCACAGTCCCATATACTGCCATTCTGGGGCCGCAGGGGCTGTTGACAATCATCAGATAAAACAACAACAACAACAAGGGAGGGGACATGCCCCCCCTCAATAGGAGGTAGAGTTGGAAGCCTGCTTGTCTCAACCACCAAAGGCCTGGCAGAACATCTCCGTCTTGCAGGCCCGGCAGAATGATAATAAATTCCACTGGGCCTGAATTGTCACAGACAGAGCGTTCCACCAGGCTGGGGCCAGGGCCGAAAAGGCCCAGGCCCTGGTCAAGGCAAGATGGACCTCTTTGGGGACAGGGACCACCAGTAGATGTTTGTCTGCTGAATGAAGCAGCTTCCAGGGAATATAGGGTGAGAGATAGTCCCTTAGGTATGCTTGCCCCTGTTTGCTAATGGCTTTAAAGGTCAAAAACAAAACTTTGAACTTGATACGGAATTCCACTGGGACCCAGTGCAGCTGGTGCAGGACAAGTGTCACATGCAACAGAACAGAGTCCCGGTCAAAAGATGCACCACTGCATTCTGGACCAGCTATAACTTTCAGAGCAGGCCCAAGGGCAGCCCAACATAGATTGAGTTACAGTAATCCAACCTGGATGGGACCATTGCATGGATCACTATCGCCAGGTTGCGGGTCAAAAGGTAGGGAGCAAGCTGCCTGATCTGACAGAGATGGTAAAACATTGATCTGGCAACTGCAGCAATCTGGGCCTCCATCAATAATGAGGCATCCAAGACTACTGCTTATTGTCAAAAGGAGCGCAAGCGAGAGATGGGAGCCAGATCCCCAAGTCTGACAACCCACGGTCTAGATACAGTACCTCCATCTTAATTGGATTCAACTTCAGTCTGCTCTGCTTTAGCCATCCAGTCATGGTGTCCCATGCCCTGGACAGATCATCCAGAGCAGTATCCAGTTGCTATCCATCAACAGATAAAGCTGGGTATTATTAGCACATTGATGACAACCTAAGTGTGTGGGGAATTTCTCCACCCTGCTACCAGGACCTGGTCCACCGGTAGCCTTCCAGTTCTTGCTTAGGGTTGCCTCTTACTGATGGTACGATTGGATCTTGCCAAGACTTTTCTTTCCCTAATTCTAATCTAAAGTTGCTGGCTAAGGTGATGTACACAGCACAGAAAAAGTTTTCAACCAGAGCTGGAAGTTTTATTAAAAAGGTCAAAGAGATTAAAAAGTGGTAGGGGCAGGCACCAGTCCTGGGCCCGTCCCTCCAAACTTTACAATCGTTAGAAACAGATACAGAATACAAGACAGCATGCAAGACACAACAATACACTAAGGTAGCTACAATACCCTTTTCCCCAATCAAGAGCTCTTGTGACTCCCCCCGTTGCACAGCAGCAAGGCCTCAATAGGTCACTGCGTGTTGGCAAGAGCAAGAAGTAACATGTGCCTGGTTCGTCCCTCTTTTATAGGGAAATAGCAAAGGCTTGCTTCATTAGCATCCTAATCAATTACATTGTCTTTGTTCTTGAAAGTCAGTTCCGTTGAGGGTTTTTCATGTAAACATAAGTCTACACATCCTTTACGTCTAAGATAGACTGCATCTTTGATATGCATTTGGCTACTTTGTAAATTACAAAGGAATGTTCACACTTCACTAGCTATAGTTTTGGGACATCCTGTTCTTCCCGGAGATAAGCTGTTTGCTGTTTGCCCCGGTCCATATCACCTTGCTCTTTAGTGATTTACATGCAAAGGCCAGAGGACCCGTCAAAGGTCCCAAACAATTAACAACTTTTATGGCCTTATCTGTTCCTTGTCACAGAGGGTGAAATCTTCTCAGTAAACGCAACTTTATTCTGCAGAGAGAAAGGGCTTTTGGAAGATTTCTTTTTCCGAACTATAGCTGGTTCTCTATTTCTAACATGGGTAAAAAAGCCTGGTTCTGACCCAATAACAAAATTCTGACGACACTAAGCTGAAACTCCACACCAGCTGGGTGAGAGGGCACATGCAGATGTTAAATAACAGTAGGGAGAGTATCGCCCCCTGAGGGATGCCACACGCTAGTGGGTGGCATTACAACAACTGCTCCCCCAGCACCACCCTCTGTCCCTGACCATGGAGAAAGGACAGGAGAAAGCTACTGTAAGACTGTCCCATGAATCCTCACATTGGCAAGGTGGTGAGCCAAGAGCTCCTAATCGACCATGTTGAATGCTGTGGTAAGATCCAACAAAACCAGCCGTGCCAACCAACCTCGATCCAGATGCCTGCAGAGATCGTCTGTGAGGTCAACCAGCGCCATCTCTGTTTCATGGCCAGGGGGGGAAACCAGACTGGAATGGATCCAGGACTGAGGAATCCCTCAAGAATACCCGCAGATGTTCCACCGCCGCCCATTCAATCACTTTACCCCAAAATGGGAGGTTCAAAACTGGGTGGTAATTGAATGAGTCAGTAGAGTCCAAATATGCCATATGACCTCTAGTGTTGCTTACTTTTCTGAATCCAGCTTGAATATCTGACATTTCTTGTTCCATATATTGTAAGAGTCTTTGTTGTAGAATTTTGAGCTTAATTTTGCTTGTGTGGGAAATTAATGCAATTGTCTGAGAGTTGTTGCAATCTTTGCAATCTTCTTATTTTGGAATTGGTGCATTTCCCATCTGTGGGCCATTGTTTTGTTTACCATATTTGTTGACATATTGTTAAGATTTTGATGGACTCCATTTCCGTAGCTTTAAGTAGGTATATTGGTATCTCATCTACTCCAAGCGATTTGTTTCTCCCAACTGCTTTGAGTGCATCTTTCAACTTGACTTTCTGAAACTGCAGGTTTTTCATTAAAATGTTATTATTTGAAGAAATCTGTCATCCTTTAATTTCTTCAGTATAGTTCTTCAGTGTGTTGTTTCCGTCATGTCTTTATTTTGTTTTAAGCAGTTAATGTATTTCTGTGTCAATCTTTCAGCCTCCCTAGCCATGATCTGAATTTTCCTTTGATTTCCTGGATCTTGTGGAACAGATATCTCGTTCTTCCTTTTTTGTTGTTCTCATCTATTTTTTTGCACCAATTATTATAATAGTTTTCTTTGTCTCTACATGCAGGTTGCTGAAAAGCTGCATTTAGAATTCTAATTCAATTTCTGTCATCTGCAGATCATCCAGCTGTACAACCAGAGGCGCCATTAGGGCTGGACTTTGGGGCACAAGTCCAGAGTGCTCTGGCCACTGTTCAGTGGAGTGGGTCAAAGGCAGACTGCAGCTATCCTTTTACTTTGTTCTGTATACATATATGTTTTTTAAAGCTGGCAACTCTCAGTATTATTGTGTATTAAAATGGGGAACATGAAGATGCAATAGAAACAGAAAGTAATAACAGCAAAGAAGTCTTCCGAAGTAGATATAAAAAACAAAAACAAAATTTCTTCTTCAGATTGAACTAATAGCTTTTAAACTTTTGGCAGGGACTGTGTTTCTTTCTGCTCTTCCTTTTCCAAACACAACCTTTGAGTAAACGAGGAAGAAGAGCTCCTCTGTGTTATTTTTTAAAAATAAGAAGAAGCAAGGACATACTGAAACTGAATTTTAATACCTTTACTTGCAACTTTTCTATATTCTTTTTATGTTTCTGTTATTATGTTTATTTTAGTGGAAATCTCTAAGGTTCCATGCAGAAAGTTTGAGGTAAGGTTCTTTGGGAGGGTTTTTGGAAGGAGAACCCTGTCTTTTTATGTCTATATGTTATATCTTTTTAGAAAACAACTATCAGAGATAAGACCAGTACATTAATAACAAATTATACAAAAAGCTGCTTTGCTTCTTCCCCTCACTCTCTTATCCTCATTTTAATGACTGAAGATCTACACTAGTTATATCAATTTCACTTTCTTTAAAAAAGGGATGTACATTATTATTGCTAGAATTATACTTTTCTGATTAAAGTTTTAACCTTCCTTGTTCCCCACTACTGAAAACCTAACATTCTGCAATACACATTTTGTGCCCCTGTCCCTTCCTATAGCTTCCATGGCTACTGCATTTGGATTCTCTTTTTCTTTCCTTTTGTTTATACTCAGGATTTTATTTTACTTCATTTATAACCCACCTTTCTTCCCACTGGGACCCTGAGTGACTTACATCATTCTCTTCTCCCCATTGCATCCTCACAACAACCTCGTGAGGTAGGTTAGGCTGAGAGAATGTGACTGGCCCAAGGTCATCCAGTAAGCTTCCATGGTCCTGTAGCTAATAGTTGTTGATGGATCCACCATGATAATGAATTTGTTTAACCCTTTCATTAAAGCCATTCTCCATACTGACTATCACTCCATCCTGTGGCAGCAAATTTCGTTTGTTTATTATGTACTGTGTGATGTGACTTGGTTTGTTTTATGGTTGTACTCTTGTGGTTTGGGGCCCTTACCATAACTACAGAGGTAGGCAGCTGGCTGTGATCTCTCAGTGAAGAAAGAAACATCTAGAAATGGAATTCTGGATTACATACACCTTCATCTGTTTATATTTACAAACAAAACTCTCTATATTTAACATTTTGTTGCTCAAATTTCCCTTTTTCATCTTCTAATGCTCATAATTTCGACTGTCAGCCCAATTCTACTCATACTTCTTTTCAAATTAGGTCATCTGAGTTACTTCCCCCCATTTAAAAAAAAAATTCAGATTTTTCTGCAAACTTGGGACTTCTTTCAGGTTAGTAGAGAAATCTCCCCTGCCTCTGTTCAGCTAATTATTAATTTACACAGTTTAGCTGATTTACTAAAACACACTGTGTTGTTACCCTAAATGGGGGGGGGGGTTCTCCTTGTGAGTTGGGGGAATTAGCATTCAAGGAGATGCAGCGAGAGGAGGCAACTGGAATATCTCCATTGATATATACCAGGATTGTTCCCTTAGAGAACTCTCTGAATGAACCAGACGAGCGCTCAACAGGAAAGGTTTTTATTAAGGGAGCAGCAAAAGGAGCAATTGCACAGAATACACTCAACACATACACAAGGCTAACTGGAAGTTAGTGAGGAAGAAGGAGAGAGAGATTCAGGATAGGACAATATTTACCAATCTAGGAGAGAGAGGATACCCATAAAGACAACAGCTTGAGCAACCAGTGCTTCATAGCAAAAAGCAAGCTCTGAGGGTTTGCATAGGATCCAAGGACACACACACACTAGGGGCAGCCTAGTTATAGAGCAAAATGTATCCTGGGGCAGAATTATATCTTCTGCTCTTGAAACAATAGTTTGATGGCTTGTCCAGAGGTGAAACAATAAAGTGGGAAAGGCTTGATTATACATATCTGGGAGGAACTATAGGCAAGAAAGGTGCTTGATGTCCTGCAATTGCCAGATGGGAAGGGCTTATCATGTCTCTGAATAGCCCTGATTAAGCAAGGTGGGTGAGGAAGGTACAGAAGAGTGTTGATGAGATCAAGCACGGACTCCTGAAGACCTCTTTGTTTTACTTAAGCATTTCTTCAGGGCATGGAGGGGCAGTTAGTCAGCCTGACACACCTTCTGGTACATTTTCAACTGCAGCCGGGGTTGACATCTGTCCTGCCTGGCCAGGTAGTATTTTGTGCTTATGGCACATGAGGAAGGGGCTTTTGATATTTTATATTCACAAGATGCTCTTTCAATAAGGAGAAGGGGTATGACTGCTAACAGTGTGTCTTGGTCCAGAATTAGATATATGATAATTTTGATAAGATTGTGCATTATAACAGTTTTTCTGGTAATATTTTACCAGCCGTGAGATGCAAGGGTCCAATTGACAGGAATCCCATCTCAGTCAGGGAGATCAGTCTGAAATAATAATGACAAGTGGATGCTTTCTGTGATTCTGAACTCTTAACTGACATAAAATAACTCATATTAGAGAGACTTTATTATCAATGAATCTAACAAAAGCATTACAGTGATGGGTGAAATCATCCTCCACAAGGAGATTTGGCGTTGGTGTTAATTGTGCTGGTCGGATAAGATTCTGTAGATGCAATGATGATAGAGAAGCTCCATAAGCCTGGAAATGGACACTGTGAGATGAGATTCACAGCAATAATGCTCACGCCGCCATCCAAATTGTCTCATTTCCCTTAATCCATGAACCTGGTCCACCCAGGTCCATCCCTCAATCCATCCATGAACCTGGTTCAGAATGAGGCAGCCTGTTCCTGCCATTTTTTTACTGAGTTCAATTCAAAGCATTGATTATGACCTTTAAAATCTTCCATGATCTAGGACATGGCTAAAGGACTGTCTCTTTTCATGTCCCTCGGCTCCAGTTGTGGTCCTCAGGCTGCCAACTGCTAGTTGATCCCCCACTTAGAGTAGCCCACCTGGCATCAATTAGAACCTGTGCCTTTTCCAACATAGCTCCTGCCATACTGCACTGCAAGACTACTCTATTTACTAGGGTTGTGTAGGCAGTGTAGGCTGCAGGCATTTTCAGAGGAGAGGGATTTTTTTTAAAAAAAAAAATCTGAATTTTGAAAGCTACCTTAAGCTATGGGAAAGATAAGATAAACATATTTTAATAAATGAGTTCTTGCTTGGACTCCTACAGTCTTTGAGTCAGAGTTGCCGACTCAGGGGACTGGGCCATTCCTGGAGATTTTGGAGGTGGAGCTGGGGGAGGGGAGGGACTTCTGCATGTCTTACAGTTCATCTTCCAAAGCAATGATTTCCTCCAGGGAGATTTTCTGTGTAGATGTTTTGGAAATTTATCATAATTCTGAAAGTTCTTCAGATCCCACCCAGGGGCTGGCAACTCTAGATCCTTCAGACCATTCTGGAAAACAACTGAATCCTGCTTTTTTTTTTTTTGCAAGACAAGTGAGAAGGGAAACCCTACATACTTGTAAATTCGGTTAAGTATAAGGCACAGTGGATGAGCCTGGAACACTGTTTCTTGAGGTGAGGTGGCTTCTGGTGCTTCCAAAACTGAAAAAAGCATCTACAAGGGGAGCTTTTCCTCTGCCCTCCTAAAACAGTTCAGGAAAAAGACTGAGAAATTGGAGACTATGGAGTAAAGATTCCACATTGATAATCTGGCATTAAATTGCTGCTACAGAGAGCCTAGAATTCTGTGTTTGCCTGGCAATGTGCCATTCCATTCTGTACCGACACTGGGCCACACATCCTCCTCAAAAACGCTGCCCCTTATCTTCCATCCTGCTTCTTTGTCTGGCAACCCCCAGTTCCCTTAGTTGGACTATACTGTGCGGCTGAAACGCTGGGCTGCAAGTTTGAAATACCCCTCCGAGTGTTTGCAGTCACTGAAAATGTTTTTTCATTAGCATACTCTAGGGCTTGACAAGAGTCTCGTCCAAACGGTTGAGGAAAATCTCGAAAGCGAGCACTGCCACTGACTCATGGAAACATCCTTCAGACTTGACTTTCCAAGTGTTATACTCGACACGCATTTTTTTTTTAAAACTCGCCGCGTATTTGGTTTTGGGGATCTCTGGGCTAGTAACCCAGAGAAAAGCTACCTCAAAAAGCCCTGCTGAAGAAGTGGCTCCGACATGAACTCCGTTTCCTCCTCCACCTCAGGGCCCGTGCAAACTGCCAAGTGCGTGCGTGCCGTCGCAGCCGAGTTCTGGCAGCTCCGTCGGGTTTCTCGGCAAGAGATGAACAATGGAGACGGCCGCCCTTTCTTTAGCCCGTTGCCCCACTTGCGTTTCTCTTACTGCTCGTAGCTTCGCTCTCGTTTTCTTGGCAGAGAAGGGCGGCTCACCGTCCGCCACACCCCTCCCCGACTCGCCCCCTCTTACTTCTGGGCTGGCAGCCCCGTCAGTTGACCGGGGCTCTCTCGCTAGCTAGGAGCTCTCACTGGTGCCTCGATGCAGTCCGCCAGCCTCAATATGCAGCCCTACGACGCGAAGGATCAGGGCGCGCCCGCTCCCCCTTACGCCTACCCGAGGGGCGCCGTGGCCCCGGCGTTGCCCGCGCGGCAGCCGCAGGACTACGTGCTTTGGTCCTTGTTCAACTTCGTGTTCATGAACGCCTGTTGCCTCGGCTTCGCCGCCGTCGTCTTCTCCTTTAAGGTGAGCACGCGAGGAGAGAAAACTCTTCGCTTGGGGCAACTCGCCCGTCCCTTTGCACTCGCAGGCTCTTCCAGTATACACCCGCTACCGCATCCTGCTTAGCAATCGTCTCCCCCCCCCCCCCAGTCTTCTGCTGCTGTTCACTCTTTGCCTCTGGAGTGAAGAAGGTGCTTCTCTGGGACAAGTATTGCTTCTTTCTGTGCTTCACTCAAACCCCACGATCGCTGCCTCCCCCCCCCCTTTGTACATTGCAGAGGTGCTGACAAGTGCATTGTCAGGATGCTGTTACAGGCATGTACCTTACCTGGAAAAGGTGTTCGCTGTACCCACTTAACAAAGTCCTCCTCCTCCTCCACCACCACCACCACCACCCGCGCCCCAAGTGTGGAGTCTTTGAAGGGACCCGGCTGTTGTTAGGAGGCAAACTCAAGTTCACTCTGGGAAGTTAGCGATCCCTTAGCACCGTAACAGCAACCGGACATTTTAAAAGTGGTAAAATTGCCTACTTAACTACAAGAAGGTGGTATATGATTCTGGAACAGCAACTATGATAGTCTGTTGCAGCAACAACTGAGAGTCTGTTGTACTTTACTGTCATGATTTTAGAGAAGAGTTTAATCCCATGAGATTAAATTTGTGAGGGGGGAAAGCTACACTTAAAATAAGTCTTTTGAACACCAAACTCATTATTTATCAGGGAAGTCCTTCCAGTCCGGCTCTCAAAAGCGCATAACTTGGAAATCTGGTTGGTCTTTAAGGTACTACTGGACCCAAATCTTGCTCTTCTACTACAGACCAACAGCTCTGTGAAGGTGCTAAACTGCATGGGGTGGTGGTGGTGGAGCAATTTATTCTTGCATGAATATGTGGTCTCTGCTTTGTTGTTCCGGGCAAAGCCGTTGGTCTAGCTGTTCTGGGTTCTCAAAACATTTATGGTGAAAGTGAGGGAAAGGCATTTTTTAAAGAAGAGTCTTCAGTCTTGGTAGTGGCAAGAGGGCTGCTGCATTTAAATATACCCCATGTACACACTGGAGGACAGCACAACTTCTGTGTTGGCTTCTTAGTCTTTTCCATGCACAGCCTTGGGAAACAACCTGATATTCTGCCTATAGAGACCTTTTATTTAGCAATGCTCATTTGTTCCATTTCTCTAAGCACACTATGGCCTTTGGTGATAACATCTTTGAACTTTCTTTGGAGAAATATTTAAAAGGGAAATAGTTTTTTACACTTTGTTAGTTGAATGCTTTCTCTTGCTGTGTCTTTTACTATAAACAAATAACACAAGGGCTCCGCTGGAGCTGAAACCACTATATGCAAGGAAAACCCCTATCTGGAGGAAACAAATGTAGAATCTCTAATAGTATTATAATTTTTCTTTGTATTTTTCTTTTTCTTAAAGTGCATAGTGCTATAGTGCTATATAAATATGAATAAATACTACAACAAATATTTATACAATATTTGAACCCCTCCTGTCATAAATACAATACATATTTAAGAGTATGCTATTCCTATTTGGCACAAGGTTCAAAGATCCTGTTGGTGAAAAATGTCCTTAAAGGTAATCACTGAAGTAAGTAACATTCATTCTGTTCTTCATTATTGTAATTGCAGGTGTAATTGTAGTTCCTTTTTATTCCAAGTAATTATTCAGCAGTCAAGAGTGAATTCTTCAAGAGGAATGATAATCCTGTTGCCGACCACTGCAGGGCAGAGCAGAAGGACAGTGGTCTGCAACAGGATTATCATTCCTCTTGAAGAATTCACTCTTGACTGCTGAATAATTACTTGGAATAAGAAGGAACTACAATTACAACAATGATGATGATAGCAAAGGCATACTTTTATAGACATGGTTTTTCTTCTTAGAGCTGGGCGCTTGTAGCCAGCTGGTCAATAAGTACCGAGTAGTACAAGAACCAACTTGCTTTCTTCTACCGAAAGGTCATTGAGTTTTAGTAATATTTAGAACTAGCACCAGAGCCTGTTGTGACATAATACAACAGGCTTTAGCAGTGGGCACCAGGCAGCCCCATGCCACAGTGGGCTGCTGGGCTGGGCCGCACTGCCACACCAGGCCCCAAGGCAGCAGGAAGGCCCATGGTACCATATCTTCACACTGTCACGCTGGTCCTTCCTGGGCCTCCAGAAACCCCAAGGTAGCGGGAAGCCCCCATGGTTCAGCACCAGGTCTTCCCATTGCTTGGCCGAGGCTTCCCGGGCCTCCGGAAGCCCTGAGGCAGTGGGAAGGCCCGGTGTGGGATATGCTAGAGTAGGAGAAAGGAACAGTAAATAGCTCAAAGTGATGCTGGTGTGGAACAGTAGAATTCATACAACATACAAAATTAGAAAACATTATAATAAAACCCAGTGTAATATAGACAGTAAAGGAATTACAAGATAGGAGAACAATACAGCAAACCATATAACATACAATAAACAGTGTAATAGAGTTCCCCTCTGCCTTTGAGATGCATGGGTTTCTGCATGCATTGTGATCACCTAAGAAATCCAGACTGTGTCAGAGGAGCTAACGTCAATTGTCTATGTTGGAAAATGTAAGGATATTGTAGAAATGCATTTTGGTGCATGGGAGGGTGGAGTTTCATTCCTTTCTAGATAACTGGCCGCTGAAATCGCATAAGGGGTTGTTAAGTAATCACAGTGATACTGATGTGGATGATTTTGGAATGAAGTTGGTTTCTCATTATGATTGAAGAGAGACGAAGCTGCGGTTAAAACAGGAAGGCAACAAAAGCGAAGTTCTGTGGCACCTTAAAGTCTAACATTTATTCCAGCATGAACATTTATGAGTATGAGACAGAGCTTATGAAAGCTTGTACTAGAATAAATGTTATTAGTCGTTAAAGTGCCATTAGGCTTTTCTTTTGTTTTGTCACAATAGGCTGAAGCTAACCCTGTGGACTTAAAAGGAGGAGGCCACAGTTTGAAGAACAGGAATTAAGAAAGTGCTAAGATTGAGATAGGATTATAAATAATAGCCAGGGAAAGTCCGTTTAGTCTTCAGGTGCAAGACTGTTAATTCTTGCCATTTTAAAAAATATTATTTATTTTCCCTCTTCTCTTTAGTCACGGGATCGTAAAGTTGTTGGAGATGCTGAAGGTGCAACCAGCTATGGCAATACAGCTAAGAGTCTGAATATTGCTGCGCTGATACTGAGCATCTTGTTCTTCATCATCATCATCATCCTGATTGCTACTGGTGCAATAGCAATGCAACATTTGGCACAACAGATGAGGGAGGATCATCGCAATACTCTGGACGATTATTTCCAGAGGAATGGCAAATAGATCTTCTATCCAGGATATTTTCCCCAGGGTCCATGTCATCCTCAACAGGCATTGGCTGCTGTTCTTTTGACTTTGATAGTACCTGTCCTGCTCTTTCAATTGCAAAGAATAAGGCATTCCACAATACCGCTTGAACTGCTTGAATTTTTCAAAAGCCAGAGGTTTATGTCCTCACCTAAAGCCCTGAGCCCATTGCTTGTTTACCAAGGCCCATGAGGGATTGGGCAGATCATCTTGATTTGCTCAAACTAGATCTGAAAATTGACACAGAAGGAAGACCTTAGATCAGGGCAAAGATTCTACTATCCTGGGATCTGGCTTTGTGCCTTTCCAGTTCCTGTGGCTGATGGCAATTATGGCTGTTTCTCTTTGTTGTTCTGACACACTTACTACTAAAGATATATTCCAGAGCTTTCCTGCATTGAAATGTGAAGTCTATGGTGGATTTTGAGCAAATAAATATATCCTATGGGTTTTGTGTAAAACTTTTGAGTGTTGTTTGTAGCTACAGTGTGATCCTGACTATAGGGATACATCATTCTTTGTTTTCATCTCATTTTCTAAAGAATAGTAAAGAGTCCAGTAGCACCCTTAAGACTAACCAACTTTATTGTAGCATAAGCTTTTGAGAACCACAACTCTCTTCATCAGATGCATCTGATAAAGAGAGCTGTGGTTTTCGAAAGCGTATGCTACAATAAAATTGGTTAGTCTTAAAGGTGCTACTGGACTCTTTACTATTTTACAACTACAGACAAACACAGCTAACTCCTCTGGTTCTTTTCTAAAGAATGAACATTCAAATCTCTAGCCCAGTTGCATGTATAGGGGAAATGTAGAAGCAGCATTCTACCAAACTGCTCTTAACGGATGAGAGACAAGAAGTTATCAGCACAGTTTTTAGAGCTGGCTCCTGAGTCCTATAAGAGACCAAGTGCCCTGTTCCTGGACTTTCTCCCACTTATCCAATAATCTCTGTTTTCTCCCATCAGCAACTAGTAGGCAGAAAATGATGAACTTCTCCAATGCTACTTTTGTGTTGATGCTTCTCCATGTCTCTCACCATGAGCAGAACGTCTCTTGTTCACCAGTGAGTTAATTGACAAGCCCCTGCCTTCACTTCCTGCAGCACATTTTCTCCAAACAGTTTTCATAGTTATCTCAGATACTACCTTTACACAGAGGCTTTACATAGAGATTAAACAACATTGGGGATATGACTGCACCCTGTAGAACCCCACAAGGTAAGTTCCACTCTGGAGATAGCTGGTCTCCAACAGTGACCCTTTGAGTCAATTCCATGAGAAACAATTTAAACCAGTCCAAGATACATCCCTTGATGATACCCACTTCTGCCTTCAGATGCCACAACAAGATGGCATGGCATGATACTGCATCAGAGGCTGCAGTTAGATCCAGGAGGAGCAACAAAGAAGCATGGCCTTTGTCTACATTCAGGCAGAGATCATCAACTAAAGCCACCAGAGTAGTTTGCTTCCCACAGCCCAGCCTGAATCTAGACTGAAAAGGGTCCAAAAAGCACCAGAGTTATCCCGGAAGATCTGGAGTTGGTCAGATATTGCTCTCTCAATCACTTTGCCCAGAAAAGTTTTTAAATAATAAGTGGATAACTGCATGTTTGAGTGGTTGAGGGAAGGTGTCTTTGAGTTAGTGACTGATTTACAGTAGACCTCAATGGCTCATGTATGTGGGTCTTATAAGAGGGGCAAGGATTCAGTGCACAGACAGTGGCCTTCACAGATGCCAGAATTCTGTCAATATCCATCATTCTAACTAGTTCAAAGTCGTTCACACGTGAACCAGAACTTCTACCAAGTCTATATTACAGCTGGCATCCAGATCACAGCATGTCCATGTGCACATCTGGGTTTGAGGAAGGAGGGGTCTCCTGCAGCCTCTGAGCCCCCAGCTCCTGTAAAAGCTCATGTTATACTAATTAGGGATGGGTGAAAATTGGAAAGAAAAAGCAGTTATTAAGGGAAAGCCACACTGGTCCCTCCCAGAGATGTGGCGCTGCTTCATGCCCATTCTGTGGCCTTCTACTGCTGCTGCTGCTGCTGTCATTCACTTAGGTGCCATGGTGCCCCAGGGCCACTCACTGTGACTTAAGAAGTCCTCCAAAGACAGTGGGCCAATGAGCACCAGGAGGAATTTCATCTTGCTCAGAAATACTTCTAGCAGGCTTTTTGGGGCTGTGTGACATCATCACACAGGTCACAGGCGACCTGGGAGCACTCCCATGCTATGCAGTGGCCCAATTCGGGCCAATTCGGGCCAGATTCAGTCTGAATCTGGGCCAGTTCGGACAAAATTGGGCCACTGCAGAGTGTGGTAGCACTCTCGCAGTATGCAGTGGCCTACTTCGGCCTGCTGCTGCATGCTGCAGCGGCCCATTTTGGTCTGAAATGGATCCGGATCTGGCTGAATTGGGCCTGATTTGGGCCACATTCAGTCCAAATTGTAGTAATGCACCACCTGGGAGGTGCATTCCCCCTCCACCTGCCAGGTAACTGGTGATGTGGGTGGAGGGTGGGAGTGGGGGATCCCCTGACCCCAGCAGGGGATTGGCATCCCTAGTCAAACCAGCGATTTCTGTATTTTCTGCTTGGTTTTCTTTTTTATGTGCAGTCACTAATGGTTATATTACTCAAGCCTTTCACCATTAGCTTGATGTGGCTTTCTACTAATAAAACTATTAAAGCACAAACATTAAAAGGGAGACTCTTTAATTGGGCTATGTAGCAGTTTAAATATTTAGGGTTATTAATCCCTAAAAACATAAAGGCTATGATTTCATTAAATACCACCACCATATTTAGAAAGTATTATGGAGGATCTAGGTAGATGAAGGTTCCTTTTCCACAAGTTTGGCGAAATGTATGGGAAACCAAGGTAAACCAACAGATATGCTCTCTGATTGGCTAAAGGTGCAAAGGAGGGAGTTTCCAGGTCCTGGGGGAATTTCCAAATAAGAAAAAAAAGGGGAGGCATCTCAGGTCAATTGAAAGGTGCACTGGAGGTTGTCAGAGTTACCTCACTGATGTAGGATCTTTGAAGGAAAAAGAACTATATTGGAGAGGTTTGCTTCCTTCTACGACTGCCATTGTTTCTGAGGATCACAATGAGACTATGTGGAATCCTGTTCCTCCTTTGCAGGCTCATAGCCTTTATTTTATAGATGGCCTGAAACTTGTTATCTAGGCCTGAGTTGCAGGCAAAGAAGAACAGATTTTGGCTTCAAGAACTGGAGCGGTGAGAGAAAGGTCTACAAAATGAAAGTTTGATGGCAACAATTGATGTACGTATACAAACACATAGTGCTGTTCTCAGTGCTGGGCATAGGATGGCAAATAGCCCTGTGGTGGAACAGCCCTACTGACCCACAGGCACTGCTTCCTCTTTACCTCCAAGGTGTGTCGGCAGCACCAGTTCTCATCCAGGTCTCTGCATTGCCCCATATCACTCTCCCAGCTTTCCCAGCCCTTGGAGAGAATGTCTCTCCCTCTTTCAGTACACCACTGCCCCCTCCTGGCCTTTGCAGGAATCCTATCACTGAGAGGATGAAGACTTCCCAGTCACTTTCCCGGAGTTGCTGTTCTATGGTGTGTGTATTTATATACACACGCACCCTATACACACAATTAATACACGCACACACACAAAATTAATTATAATAATCTTACTTATAAGAATCTTGCTTTGATACAGAAGACCAGATCTATGCTAAGTATAAATATGGATAGTTTGGGATAGTGCATTTTGTGACTCAGTCCCATCTTGTGGAACAACTTGCCTCAGTGAGCAAGGTGGATTATAAATAACAATAACAACAACTCAACTAAGTTATAGACCCCTCTGTTCCTGCTTGTTGATCTTAATAATTTCATACACTTCTCAGTCCCTTGTCTGTGCTTGTATAACCTTTTATATGGGTTCTACGCAGCTAATTTAGGAAGCAAACTTTCAAGTTAAGAAAATTTCTTTACACCAACAATCAGAACATTACAACTTTTTTTTTTAACCAAACTCATAAGTGCAACAAAAACAGAAACTTGCAGCCACAATATCTTTAAAGTTCAGTGAAGTAACTGGTTGTTTTTGAAACTACTCAAGGTAAACAAGGTTCAACTTTTTGGATCCCACCAAGTGCTAGGGTCCTTTGCCACAATCCTCCCAATTATGAAGCTACTGGAACCCAGGCTTCTGTCCTCTTCTTGGAAATCACAGCCCTTATTAAAGGTGATAAGAGCATGTAAAATGTTATCAAGCAGCCCAGCAACCAGTCTCTTCATCAGTTGCCTGGCTCCAGATACTGACTCCACCCTATTGGGCTAAACCAAATAGCTCGTGGGGGTTACACTTGCTTATATCTTTTATGGCAAAATTGGATCTGTGGAGGCTGCTGACAAATGGAGGCAGAACTTTTGTTTCGTTTTGTTAAAGTGGCTTCCAGAATGGTGGACCAAATCTAGGGAACCAAGATATAACAAACAACAACTCACCAAAAAATTCATATGATTCTTTATTGTAGCTCTTACCACACAGTGGCAGCAGCTGGCAGGTAGGCAGGCACTGGGCTGGCAGCATTTCGTTTTCCTTAATGGCACTGTCTTCTACCAATCGGGTCCCAAGGTGAGAGAGCCCTGATGTTATACCACCTAATTAACTCCATTGGAAGGATGGGGGAATGTGCTCATGAGTGTACCTTTTTTTTGCAGTGCTCCCCAGGCAATGACATTGTGTCTCTGTCAATCAGATCCCAAGAGGAGGAGCAATGACCCCCCCTCTAGAAATGTTAATTTAATTAACTCATCTGGAGGGAAAGGGGAATGTGGAGGAGGACATCGTTGCCTGAAAAAGTCATATGGAAAGATATTAGAGTGGTCTGGAATGGAGGTCACGTAGAGGGAAGACACAGGTTGGCCAGAGAGATGCACCATTCCGCCACCATGGCACTGGTCTGTTCCCCCCATAACCATCAGGGCACTTGGATGATTGGTCATGGTCGTCATTGTGAGGAGAAGTGCTGCTGGGCAGGGTGCAGGTGGTCTGTTTGATCAATTGAACTTGATAAAAAACCTAGAAGACTTCAATTGTAGTCTTTCGGGGATCTCTGTTTCTCTGAGTCAAATGGCAAACATACCCCAATGAAACTTCACCTACTTCACAGTTTCAACCTACACAACAAATAATCCACTTTTCTCTTCAGGTTTCTTCATCCTACTGCAATCTCCCCCAATCCAGTATCTACTAAGACATTATTTTTTTAAAAATTCTTCTCATCAGTCTTAAATCAAGCCCCCTGGGAGTCATTGGCCTACTCTGCTTTTTCAAAAACAATCCTGCCTGCCCACAGCAAAAGGAAAACTTATGAAAAAACATAGGTCTGTTTGGGAGGAGGGGAGGGGAAATTCAATCATGCTGCCTGCCTACCTGCACTTGGTGATGGTTACGGACAATGATTAATGCCAGAACACACACACCCCATTTTGCAACAGAACACTGAGCATCAAAAGGCAAGATTTGCCTCTTCGTGGGAATGAAACTCCAAAGCACAAGAAAACATGGCAGCAACAGGCAATAGCAGAATGCAGAGATAATAATTTATTGGCACTACCATCACTTAGTAAAAGAAAAAAGTGAACATAAAGAAGTTTTTTTTTTAAATCATTGCTGTGCTTGTTGGACCACTCTCCTGCTTAGTTGTCAGCCCAATACCACCACCCCACTACTGCTTTGAAAGTTTCCAGCCATAGTGTGCACCCACCAACACTCACTTTCTTTGGTGTCTGTTGTTGTGTGTTTGTAGTGTACTTGAGGAAAAACTTGGTGGATCAGTGGTTTAGAGGGAGGATTATGGTCTGTGTGATTTTGGTGCTGTTAAGTATGAAAATAGTTGCTATAGATCTTTGTTCTCCCAATCTCCCCATTGAAAAGAACAGTGAGAGTGTGCACTGCTGACACTCACCTTACCCCAGCATTCTTCAGGGTCCACAAACAATGAACTGCCTTGTTCTGTGTACTTCGAACTCAGCAGGTCTGTGTGATTTTGGTGCTGTTAAGTACAAAAACAACCATCTCAAAGAGCCTCAAAGGCCTCATTGGAAAGAACGGTCCAAAACTTATTAATAACGAAAAAAAGTAAAATGGATTAGATCTGAACTGTCAACTCCTTATCCAAAGAAAATCTATAATGGTGAATAGTTACTTCGAAAACCCCAGATTCAAAACTGAAATGAATTTTTTTTCAGTGTATACCTCTAGTATGCGCTGTTGTAAAATCATACCGAGTGACTTGCTTACTGTTACAACAGCATCCAATAAGAGGTAAAAGTGAGGCAAAGTCACCTTCTTAGGATAAGTGTTAGTTGCTATATCTATTATAATGTATCTCCACTTTCCTATCTATCATTCCAGGGGATAGCTATAGGAACCACATTAAAAGATTTGATTAAACATGAAATTAATGAGGCTGTGCTACACCCCCACAGTAGAGCATACATACAATTTATTTATTTTATTTTTGTTATTTATAGTTCGCCTTTCTCACTGAGACTCAAGGTAGATAATACAGTGTAAGTCAATACGATCAACAGCAGGGACATTCAGTAAACAATGCAACAGGGTATGCAAATTCAAATGTACAGAGATTTGAAAACAAGCAGAAATCTGATACAAAGCTGAAACAATGCTGAAAGAGCATAAGCAATTCTAAACCTGACATATTAAACAATGCAGAAACTACCTAGCAGGATCATACTTACAGCAGACAGTACATAATAGTATAGTCTACAGTCCCTATCTTTTCATCAGTGCATCTCTTTGATACCACTCCCTTACAGTACAGCCCTCTTACCTGTGTAAAAAAGCCCTCCTGAATAGTTCAGTTTTGCATTGTTTGTGGAAAGCCAGGAGAGTGGGAGACCTCCTAACCTCATCAGGCAGGCCATTCCATAAGGTGGAGTCACAACAGAGAATGCATGTGTATGGGCAGTTGCTGATTTTGCTAGGTGGCTCCTGCAGAAGTTCTTGTTCAGATGAGAGAAGCTGCCAAGGTGGATTACAAGGAGAGAGGCGGTCCCGTAAATACGAGGGACCAAGGCTATGAAGAGCTTTGTATGTGATAGTGAAAACCTAGAATTGAGCCTGGTAACTAATAGGTAGCGAATGAAGTCACTGCAGAATGGGAGTAATATGCATGCTCTGTCTAGCTCCTAATAATGCTACTAACAAACAAGGGAGAACCCCCCACCAGAGGTATAACAAAATTATCTACACATTCATGGATAACATAATACAGAATTTTTTGTATATCTATTTAAATAATTTATATAGAAAGTGCCATGTGCTTAAAGTGCTCTATACATTTAAATAGATAAATACAAATATGTATACAAATCTTATCCAATGTCCAAAATATTTAACTTCCAATCAATAAATAACAAACAATAAACAAAAAATATATAGGTGCAACAAACTTAAGCAATGCAGCTTCAACAAAGAGGAATCAGGCATGGATTCTGACTTATTTTAAAAACTTCTGACCCATGGGTAGAACGATCAAATAAAGGAACAGTACTGGGGCTTGCTGAGGGGTGAAACTTGGCATATCGGGTTGGATCAGAGGACACAGCCTTGTGGGTCATGGTGTGGGGTAAATTTTAAAAAATTAGCCCTCCAACAACAAAAAAATAGACTAGAATTACCAACTCTTCGCTCTTTGGAACTCAGATTTTTGATTGAATATAGCTGGTCTAAGGGAATTAGAGAAACTTCCTCTTGCTCTTCAGAAACTATTCACATGCCACAAAGTTCTCATGGTGCCCATGAGAACTTTTGACCAGATGTGTTCTGGGAGAATGTAATTCCAAGCCCCTTCCCACACACTGTTTCCCCAACTTGAAATTCCTTTGGGGAGCTGATATTTGCCATAGTGGCAAAGGTACAAATACTTAGGGCTACACGTAGGTATCCCCTACAGGGCAAATAGCAGCTCCTCAGAGCTATTCAAGACTGGAAAATGGTGTGTGGGGAAGGCTTTGAACCCCCTCTGTCCTGATGGTGGCCAAATGTAGACATTTTCCTACTATCTGCAGTGCAAACCCATTCAACAGAACTATTCAGAATGAAATTCAGGAGATTATTAAGTACACCCATGAATTGCATCTTGGTTGGTCCTGACAGATTTATTTCATTTATACCCCAGCTTTCTCCCCAGTGTGGACCCACAGAAGATTACATCATTCTCCTCACCTCCATTGTATCCTCTACTTATGACAGAAGTATGAAATAAGCACTGCAAAACGCATTCATGATGATTATGATTCCTGCAGTGGTGAAGCTGGATGTCTCAGGTCTGAAATATGTTTTGACTACTTCTTCAAAAACAACAACCCAGATTCAAAGGTTAAATCTTTATTTGCTCCAAATTCACTTGAGACTCACATTTCAAATCAGGAAAGCTCCCAAATACATATTTAGTGAAAACTTCCATGAAGCTTTGGCAGTAGAGAAGGCACAAAACCAGAAAATCTTTCTCCCTGTCACACACACAATATCTTCTTTTTGCATCAATATCTTGATCCAATTTGAGTCATTTGAGATGATATTCCAAACTTTTGTCAGCCTTGATAGGCAAGCAGTGGGTACAGGGCTTAAAGGAAGAGCCTCAAGCTGTGTATTTGCAAAAGTGCAAGCTGTTATAGCTCATTGTGGAATGTTTCCTCCTTTGCAAGTGAAGAAGCAGATCAGGTACTATCAGAGACACAGGAAATGCAGCTGATGAGGATAATCTTGTTTCTTGGCAGAATATCCAGGATGCACAACGTATTTGCTATGTTTCCAGCACTAGTCTGCAAGGAAATAATTAATGTCATTGTCTTCCTCCTAGTACTATTTTAGGGAAAGCCATTGCACCAGTAGCAAAGAGGATGATTACGATGATGAAAAAGACAACACTCAGAATAATAGAGATGGTATTCAGGCACTTTGCTTTCTTGCCATAGACAGTTGCACTTTCAACATCTCCAACAACTTTGCAATCCCTTGACTGAAGGGAAGAAAGAGAAAATATTGGTTTAATTATGTGAATTAGATATGAAAAATACACATGGTTTGAGCAACTAAAGCTTTTCAAATGTGCTTTTCATAGCTATCCTGTAATTACATTTCAAGTACAGTGCTTCTTGTTCAGTGCTGTTGAACAAGGAGAAGCTGCTCTTTAACCTATGAATTTGTACTTTAGCCATAACTTCATACTCTGTAAATAATTGGCTTCCACATTTTCCAAAATCTTTCCAAAATTGCCCACATCTATATTTCTACAATTATACTACTATCCATTGTACTTTCATCTCTCAAGAATCCAACACTAGGATTGAGGGAAAGGAACTGTTTCTTGTATCTTTGCACTGTCCAGAATAGATAGTCCAAGCAAGCACTCCACTTTAAAATAGTCTGGCCTTAGCAGAAGATTAATTGTATAAGCTAATTCCTAAGGGCATTCCTGGGATTAAGGCCTGTTGAATAACATGACTTTACTTCCGATTACTCTTCTTTAGGATTGCTCCATAAATTCATCTGTCTCAAAGGCAGAGTGAAACAAGATGATCAAATAGTTTTGCATACTCCAACCACTTTGAGTCAAAATAAAGCATACATTTGCAAATTTTTCTAGATGTCTTTGTAGAGAAATCATACACAAAATTTGATTTTGTAAGTCCAGGTCTTCAAGGAAGGTTACAGAATTTTAAATGTTGAAACTCAATTTCTTAAATCATCTATTGACTACAATATAGATCAGAAGGTTCTTTGGGGGGTAATTATTAGGAATATAGCTAGATCAATACCACCACATACACACAAATTTAGCAAATCGGCATATTCTGTAACGTGCTATGGCAGAAGGAAACCGAGACAACCTCTGCCGAAGACTGCTTTGTACCTCTAACCAAAGAGGCATTTCCTTTGGCCCCACTACAGTCCCTCTACAGGTCTTCAGAACTGCAACTAGAACTTGCTTCAACATTTGGAAGACAAATCATTCTTTATTTCTCAACAATTGAACAAACTACATCTAATTTCTGCTGCTGTGTCTGCTGCTGTCCTGTAATTGGTAGTTTAATTCAGTTTAGGAGGCAATCCAGTCTCATTTGAGAAACAATGAAAAATATATGCTGAAGGCTCAACTACATGTTACAATTTCCATGCAAATTGTTCCTCAACATCCTTTCTGCATAGGAAAGATTCTGGAGGATTCTTTGATAAGATGGTTCTTCCTCATAGCTGGACTTAGAATTGGCCTATTTTTATTTTATTTTCAATATGGTCATATAGCATTTAAGACATTAGCTCTTCCAACCATGTTGTAGAGTTATCTCCATTTTTCTCACCTGACTCTGATGTGCTTTTAATAGCAGTAACTAAGTGCTACTGCAATAATTATTTTTTTCTCACTGCTTTATCTTTATGCTGGGGAAGGGAAGGAGAATGGGCTATAGTTTCATGCTACTATTAGCAGCACAGGAGTAGAGCCAGAAGAAAGGCTGTCAACTTTAACTGAAATGATGAGGACAACAATTTACACTTAATGAACAAAAGCTCCAAGATGTAAAAAATCTCATAGCAATTGTGCTACCAAGGACAACTTTGCTTCCCCTGCCACCAAGGAGGGGCTTCTTTGTTTTTTAAATTGGTAATTAAATATTATTACAGTGATGTAATGATATACCCAGTGCATCAGGTTTTCTGAATTCCCAGCTTTCATTTTAAAAAAGAGTAAGTCTCTAGCTCCTTTTATTTCAGAGATATAAGGGGAAAGGCATATCTGTGCAACAAATGGACTAGAGACGTTTTAAAAAATGAAAGCTGGGTATTCAGAGAACATGATACAACAGTAGCAGATATAGGATCTGGGTGCCGTGTGCGAGGGTGGGGGGAAGGTGCTCCCGCTAACTAAAGGACACGCTGGCAGATCTTTACAACAGAGGAAGAGGGGCTGAGGGCGCCAAAGGGCAGGTTCAGGAGGGCGAGAGAATACCCCGCGCTCACCTTAAAAGAGTAGACGAGGGCGAGGAAGCCGAGGCAGCAGCAGTCCAGGAAGGCGAAGGTGAACAGCGAGCATAGCACGTAGTCCCGGGGCTGTCGGGGGCTGCAGCGCGGGGGAGCGGCTGGCCCGGCCGTCTCCAGAAGGGGGGTTTGAGAGGGCGGCGGGGGGAGAGAAATCGCCGGTGGGGTGGAGGCCTGCATAACTGACAGCAGCCGAGGGAAGTTGTGGCGGGCAAGCCCCGGAGGGTGCCAGAAAAGGACGAGAAAGAGCTCGGGGCTGGGCTCCTCCGGCAGGGAGGCGGGAATTTGGTTCTTGGCACGTCTGCGTTTGACGGTGTATGTGGCGCTCTTTCTGAGGAAAATAAAAACGGAGTTCAGAAGAATCAGCTGAAGTGAGCTCTAACTCTGGAAAGCTTATGCTTCAGTGCATGTTGTTAAGCCTTTTAGGCGCTACTGGGCTTATTTATTTTGCTGCTAGAGACGAAGTCGGCTTCCCATCGGGAATGAGCATTTCTGAGGAAGATGCCCCAAGCAATTGAAGCGTGCAGCATCACCGGGTCCTTATTCTTCATCTCCCTAGCAAGGGATTTGGGGGGCACATCCCACTTTGAGACCCTTTCCACACTAGCGAGGCTTTGGATGGTGTAACGTTATATAGCACCCTGCAGGGCACTTCTCCTGATTCTGCGAGTGTCTGAGTTGGGGTGGTCCAGAATTTGTTTAGGAATAGGTAAAGGTAGTCCCCTGTGCAAGCACCGAGTCATTAGTGACCCACGGGGGGGGGGGGGGGAGGGGGACGTCACATCATGATGTTTTCTTGGCAGACTTTTTATGGGGTGGTTTGCCATTGCCTTCCCCAGTCATCTGCACTTTACCCCCAGGAAACTGGGTACTCATTTTACCGACCACAGAAGGATGGAAGGCTGAGTCAACCTTGAGCCGGTTACCTGAACTCAGCTTCTGCCAGGATCGAACTCAGGTCGTGAGCAGAGCTTGGGCTGCAGTACTGCAACTTACCACTCTGCACCATGGGGCTTTTATTATTTAGGAATACTGAACAGTTTAAAGATTAGCATCTGTGTTGTTAGACTGAATAAGGAATCAGATCACCCACTGAGGATTACATATACATATAATATCCAACTCTACATCTCACTAAATCTTGGATTGCTGCCTGACAGCTGTGATCATATGGCTGAAAACGAACAAATTGAAACTGAACCCAGACAAGACAGAAGTGATGCTCACTGGGAAGGCAGAGATCTTGAAGGACATTGTACTCCCCACTTTCGATGGAGTTTGTGTGACCTTTGCAGATTCAATTATGATCTTAGGTGTTATGCTGGACCCAGCACTACTACTAGAAAAACAAGTTAAGGCAGCTGCAAAAAATGCTTTCTACAACCTCACTCTAGCCTCAACACTGTTGATCTGGCCATCTGGGCCCATGCTATATTAACATTAAGATTTGACTATTGTAATGCACTATATATAAGTCTTCTGTCTGAGTTAACTAGGAGTCTCCTGTTGGTGCAGAACGTTGCAGCTCAGCTGTTATCAATAGCAAGCAGAAGCATGAATATTACTCCTATGCTGCAGTCACTCCATTGCCTACCTACCAGTTACCATGCTCAGTTCAAGGTATTGGCTATCACATACAAAGCTCTTCATGGCCTTTGTCCAGCATACCTATAGGACTGCCTCTCTCCCTATATTCCTCCATAGCAGCTTTGCTCATCTGAACAGGGTCTCCTGCAGATACCACCCTGTAGATAGGCAAAATCAACAGCTCCCCATACACATGCATTCTCTGTGGTCACCATCCCCGCTATGGAACGGCCTGCCAGAGGAGGTCAGGAGAGCCCCCACTCTCCTGGCTTTCTGCAAATGATGCAAAACTGAATTATTCAAGAGGACTTTTTTTACTCAGATAGGAGAGCTGTACTGTAGGGAGGTGGTCTCAAAAAGATGCTTCACTAAAGAAATAGGGGCCATAGACTTCACCACTATGTTGCCTTACATCCTATCTGTTGCTTTAAATGTGTGCTACTATGTACTACCAATTTCTTTCAGTATGATCCTACTGGGTAGTTTAATGTTGTTTAATTTCAGTCCTAGAATTGCTTATGCTCTGTTTCAGCATTTCTTCAACTCTATATTGGATTTTTGCTAATGTTATATCTTTGTAAACTTGCATTTATATGCCCTATGGCATTGTTTATTGAAATGTCCTTGATATTTACAAATCTCATACTATGTAATTTGCCTTGAACCTCAGTGAGAAAGGTGGACTATAAATGGCATAAATAAAATAAATAAAAAATAAAATAAGTAACTTGTGTTACTGGATGGACAATAGTCTTTGTTTGTTTTTCTGCCATTAAAGGAGTTCATTGGGTTTAATTTCCTTTTCAAAAAACTTCTTACACAATTTAACCTAATTTTAAAACTTTAGTTGTATGAAAGAGATCTAACTGCTTTTGTTTTATCCTCAGTTGTTTACTGGTATCCTCTGGTCAACTTTATGTTTGACACCCAAGTCTCTTACTTCACATGTAATTTGTCTATGTGCTTCCTTAATGTTTTATTTTTATATGAAACCTCACTAATAAGATAGGCCTTAAGAATGGATTTAAAACTTCCCAGAATAATGTAAGGTCACTCACCAAGGCAATATATAATTGGAAATATTATCTGATTTTTCTCAATTACCTTTAGTCTGTTCTTCCTAATTTAAAAGCACATTTAATCATCTTATTTCTCCTCAGTAGCCTGCAAAGTTTTCCATACAACACTACCAGGTAGATGATAAAACTCTCATTTCTGTACCACAAGGTATTATATTTACCAGTATCTGTGGAGAAAAGTATGCATAGTCTAGCCTTATCACTTGTATCCACTAGAATAATGCTTAGTCTTTTGCTCCAGGGTTAAAATAGCATCTCACACTCAAGGCATTGCTTCCTGGATGAGAATGAAAGAATGAACAGACTTTATGGAATGAGTGAAGCTGACTGCATCTCTTGAGGAAGAGGGCGAAACAAAGTTCAAGCCGGCACTTTGTAGAGCTGCATGGCTTTCACAACTTGATTTGTTCTATTGACTGGCCCTTGAAGGGGTCTTTCTGAACTGTTCCAACAGCCCCCCCCCTAATATTCACTCTGTAGACACTGGCAAGACTGGCTGCATCTGTCTACAGACAGGGCTTTTTTTCTGTGAAAAGAGGTGGTGGAACTCTCTATTAACTTATACGCACGTGAAGCGCACACGCTCCCGAAAACACATGATGATGTCATTTCTGGAAGTGCTGCCACACCCTGGAAGTGATGTCTTCATGCAGGCCACGGCCACCACCCCCCCCCCCGAGCGCTCTCTCGATTCGGGCCCGCTCGCTTCCCCGCCCCTTACCTGACAGCAATGTTTCCTCTAAGCAGTGCAATGTTGTGAGCCAGAAATCCACTTTGTGAGCAACAACTTGCAAGTTTTGAGCACACCTTTTCCAAAACCAGAATCCATTTGATTAAAAGACTTTTGAATTAGGTTGTCTGAGGCATTGGTATTTGGTGCCATCAATATGTTGTTTCCATGACAGAGCAGGGATTCAAACCTGGGCCTCCTAGATCCTAGTCTGAACACTGTAACCATGAACCTGAGTGGATGACTCTCTTGGCCTCTCCTACCTCACAAGGTTGTTGTGAGGATGCAAAAGGAGAGGAGGAGAAGGATAGACCCATCCTGAGCACCTCAGAGTAAATTAGGTGGGTAGCCATGCTGGTCCACAGGAGAATTGCAGGAGTGGAGTCCAGTGGCACCATAGCCAAGCCTTGTGGATTCTTGTGAGGACTCACAGAATACTGTTATATATCAGTATCATTATTATTTAGAGCACCTGCCCCAGATGGGAAGGTATCTGGGTTAGTCAGGGCTCTGGACCACCCCCTGTCCTTGCCAAGTGCAATTGCACCCCTCACAAGGGGATTTTTAACCTCCTTCCCCATGGGTCCACCCATCCTCTAGTCCACCAGTGCCTGCCGTGCCCTGGCTGCATTCCAGCAGAGGGACTTGGTTGTCCATAGCTGGGTTTGTTCCAGGAGGTTCTGACCCCACCCCTTTGGGTATTCCATGCAACTAGACCATCCTCAACATTCCAACCGCTTGCTGATGCAGCTGCCCACATTACCCTCTACACCCCATACCCTATTTAACCCCCTCCTCATGAGTCCCCTCAAGTATCACCCACCCTGGTATCACCCTGGTATCACCCACTCCCACGCTGGTAGGTTTCCATCTCAGCCACCTCGGGGAGATGGACTCTGGTCACTGCAGCTCACTGCAGCACTCACCACTCTCTTTCTGTCTCCTCCAAGAACTTTCTTTTCTCTCAAAGAAGATTTTTGTCTTTTCTTTCCATCCTTTCAAAGAACATTTCTCCTCAAAGACTACGTCTTTTCCCCCAATAAGATTTCTGTTCCCCCAAGGTCTCCTGGGTGGAAGGATTAGCCCCAGGTAAGTAAATCTTAGAGAAGTTTATCCTGCATCCAGAGAATATAACAAATAGCAGGTAGAAGCTCTCTGTAACTAGGTTCACACAATGAGCAAAACACAAACTTCCTTTCATTTACTGCTTCCAAGTCTGCTAAGGGAGTGAGAGCATGCCGCCCTGGATTGGAGAGGAAGAAGGGCGGTGAGGCATGGAACATGAGGGCTCCCGTTTTCTATTGCTCCTGCCCCCACTTATTGTAGATTAGTTTACATGGTTATTATATATAATTATTGGCATTTTTGAGGAACAAGAGGGTAGAAAATAAAGTATTTTAAAACTTGCCTTGAGTTCATCATTGTAAAAAAGATTTTTTTTCAGATCCACCCACAAGTTGAAAAATTCCCAGTGGAAAAATGGGCAGGGAGATAAGGGAACAACTGTATTTTCTGTTGTTTTATTTTCCTCCCCAGACCTTAAAATTTCTATGCAGGGTGGGCAAGATTTGCTTGGGAGGTAGTGTTATGAAGAAGAACTGTAAAGGAAAAGGCAGGTGTGTCCCATTTCTTGCAAAAGGTTATTCTGATGATCAGGGCCGGATCTAGGGTTGCCGGCGCCCGGGGCAACCCTTGCTTCGGCTTCTGCATGTGTGCAGCACAGCACATGCTCCTAGTGCTGTGTGATGGGGCAGCTGGCTTGCCACGCGGGCAGCTGAGCACAGGGCTAGGAGGCCCTCCATGCAGTTTGCCTGCCCCGCTGCCCCGTGCTGCCCGTGCGGCAAGCTGGCTGCCCCAGCGCCCGATGCACTGCGGAGCTGGCAACAGCGGTGGCGCGTGCATGCGCTGGGGCAGCTGGCTTGCCACGCAGGTAGCTGAGCGCAGGCTTGGAGGTCCTGAACGCACAGCAAGCCAGCCACCCCATTGGCGGGGCAGGCAAGGGCCTCCCAACCCTGCACTCAGCCTCCCTCGCGGCAAGCCGCGCCTGGCACCCCCTCTTTGGCGGCGCCGGGGGCAGGCTATCCCCCCCTGCCCCCCTCAATCCAGCCCTGCTGATGGTCAGTGAATAGCAGGTCCAGTGATACAATCACCAGAGATTGAAATCATACATGCTGTGCAAAACGCAGAAAGACTGAAATGTGATTGTGAAAACAACTTTCCTGCATGGCCACCAGTTGATTAAGAAACCCAGTACAAGTACATTTTAATCCACCTATTTCTCACCCGGCATGAGAATTCACAGGTTGCTGAAGGAAAAATGCTAAAAAGCACTTTCAGCGGCACTTGTGAATATGCTCTCAGGCTGTACATACTCTTTTGCAGATGCTTCTTGCATTTCTTCTCAAAGCCACATGATGGAGCCATAACTAAAAGAAAGGAAGGTAGTTTTGGTTAAGGAACTTCACACATACTTATAAACTGCTTTATAGTGGAGACTGGCACAGATTGAAAGCTGAGAAGTGAAATGCTCAGGCCATTAGAAAGTTAATCTCTTTCTCCACCCTTCACTAGAATGGCGGGATGACAGGACAAGGCCAGGTGACAATATTCCTCCAGGAACATCACATCTCTGGCATCATTTATGTATTTGTTTAGAGATTTTTATGCCATCTTTCCAGAACCTGCTGCAGGTGACTAACCACTTATTATATTGTTTGTATGTAATATGTTTCACTACATAGTTCTACAATTTTGTATTTCCTGTTTTTAGAGCAATGTTGTCTAATTTTGTGGGTTGTATGCATTATTCTATTTTTACTGCATTGCTTTTAGTTTAGCTTGAGTCTCAGGAAGAAAGGCACACATTGAGTTGACATTTACTTCCATTTGCCTCATTTTTACCAACTCACCCAGTTTTAAGAGACCCTTAATAGGGTCTCTTAAAACTCTCTTGGTTTTTACTATTCTGATTAATTTAGTATCATCCACAAACATGGCCACTACACTACTGTCCTTCAATTCACAACAATTTATGAACAAGCCAAATGGTACTGATCCCAATATTCATCCTTATGGGACTCCACCGCTCACTTTCCTCCAACTCTGTTTTGTGTTGTGTAACCAATTTTGATTGCTGTTTCTCAGGAGTAAACCCAGTACAAGTGCATTTTAAGCCACCTCTCTTTTTTTTCTCACATGACAGAAGAACTGTCTTTTCCCTCATAGGCTGCTGGAGGAAGGCTAAAAAGCAGTTCAGTGCTTTTTAATCTAAGGGCGAGGGGGAATCATGGGCCAAGCAGTCCAGACAGAGGATGCTAGGGAGCACAAAGAAGATGGCACCTCTGGTCCATTCCTAAGATCTTTACATGTTCTCATGGTGAGAAACATTGTCAAAGTTGTTTGGAAGTCCAAGTATATAATGTCTACCAGGTAACTCTTAGACAATACTTGTTGTTAACCTTCTAATTTTTTTTAATGAGATAAGCAAATATGATGATAGGGAAAGGATTGTTTGAAGACCAGTGAGCCAGCAATATACAGAAACCAGTATAGACATGACAGCAAATCACCCCACAACCAGGTTTCACATGAGTATATTTTTAAATTTGCAAAATAAGCAAATGTAAAAGAGGATCCTAAACCATTATGAGCTATTTAAAAGCATGGTTTGGGAGCTGGCCGAGGTTGTCAGGAAAGGATGAGAAAATGTATTTCTGCTTAAAAAAATTCCAGTTTTAATATAAAGCTGCAGGACCCATCTCCTCTGCTTTTGATGAACTTATACTAGGGCTAGATGGTGAAGACTGCAGCCTTGAGCATTTTTACTTGTTCTGAGAGCCAGTTTGGTGTAGTGGTTAAGAGCGCAGTACTCTAACCTGGAGAACTGAATTTGATTCCCCACTCCTCCACTTGAAGCCAGCTGGGTGACCTTGGGTTAGTCACAGCTTCTAGGAGCTCTCTCAGCTCCACCCACCTCACAGGGTGTTTTGTTGTTGTCATGTTTGACTGTGCCCAGTCATCCATGCCAATATTAATTATATTAATTCTGGTGCTTATAGGCTTAGGTGCCAGTTAATGCCAGTTGTAATTCAATTATGTTCTACTGCCAGTTATTGTAACCATAAGCCTGGTGTAACTCAATTTCTTGTTGCTAGTATTATAGTGGATTCTCAAACGTTCACAGGTGGCTGTCTGTTTATAACGTTGAACTTTTCCTCTGGACTATGATATGTCTTCCCTCTTCATGGAGTGATAGCACAAATATGCAAAATGTTCTCACACAGAAAAGACAGAAAATGTGTTTTTTCCATGTTGCCATTCTTGTCAAACTTCTACTAGAACTACTTAGTTGTTTACCTTACTCCTAAGTAGACCTTTGGACCTGAATATGGAAAAGATCTGATTTCTGAATAAAAGTCATTTAACCAAGGACCTGTGTCTTGCTATAATGAGCCAGGGATCTGTCTGCTGTATTCTGTCATCCAGAGCCTGACAGTTGTGGGGATAATAATACCACACTTTGTAAACTGCTCTGAGTGGGCGTTAAGTTGTCCTGAAGTGTGGTATATAAATCGAATGTTGTTATTATTATTATTATTTTCAGGCAGTGCAGTTATTTAATAGCAAGAAATGACTGGTAGAAATTATATAGAAGGATCTTGTGGATAATATGTGTTCCCTAACTAATATGAAATTCCTAAGTCTAGATTCCTAATTAGGTTTTCTGCCCCAGGCTGCAGAGAAGCAACATCCTCAAGCCACTGAGTTGGATGCACTTTTCACATGGTTGTATGATTCGTAGAGTTGTCAGGTTACAGCCTGGAGATTTAAACAACGTTCTTCTACTGCCTCACTTCTCTCACTTCTTCTAGTAGTAGGTTCTTTGGTCACTTCTGCCCTCCTTTCTCCTCCATTGGCTTGTGAGAGATGAGGTGAACAACACGACATAAGGATTTCAGAGGAACTTAACTGAAGGCACTGCAGTAGGAGAGTTTAAAAGTTGTGTGGATTACATTTTAGCAAGTCTAATAATCCAGTCTCCTGAGGGGAGAGACAGAACCCCTTATCACAAAAGGGATTGGCAGACTTATTGGGAGCCAAAACACATTGTAGGATGGTCACTGAACAGCCCAGATAACAGGTTTCAGGGTCTCCTGAAAACCTGGGGTGGGGGGGGGGAGATTGTGGGCCAAGTAGTCCAGACAGAGGACGCTATGGGACAGAGAGAAGATGGCACTTCTGGTCCATTCCAAAAACCTTTACATGCTCTTCAGCCCAGGCTAAGTTACTATTCTATATAGAGCTGAGAAATGTGGTGATTTCTCACTGTTACTCTCCTCTTTCTCTGTGAGGCACATGCCCCCCCCCCCAGATTTACAGTCATAATATCACTGTGACATAATATGAGAATCCATACTGGGTGAGCCAGTAGTAACGACATATAGATTTTTCTAGTTCTAGTCCCCCTGATTATCAGTGGTATGTTAGTGGCAGGAGGGAAGGTGGCATGGTATAGCCTGATCTCGTCTGATCTTGGAAGCTAAGCAGCGTCAGTACTTGGGTGGGTTACCACCAGGGCTTTTTTTCTGGGAAAAGAGGTGGTGGAACTCAGTGGATTGCCCTCAGAGAAAATGGTCACATGGCTGGTGGCCCCGCCCCCTGATCTCCAGACAGAGGGGAGTTTAGATTGCCCTCCGCGCCGCTTGGCAGCATGGAGGACAATCTAAACTCCCCTCTGTCTGGAGATCAGGGGGCGGGGCCACCAGCCATGTGACCATTTTCATGAGGTTCCGGAACTCTGTTCCACCGCGTTCCTGCTGAAAAAAAGCCCTGTTTACCACCAAAGAAGACTGTAGAGGAAGGCAATGGCAAACCATGCTGCTTCTTACTTGCCTTGAAAGCCCCTTGCTGGGGTTGCTACAAATCTGTTGCAACTTAATGGCATGCACGCACACACACACACACACACACACACAAATATGTTGGGAGCAGTATAGAAGGGAACAATCTCTTCTCCATCACTATCTATCTTCAGCAGATAGATGATTTAACAGCTCATGTGTGGACAAAGGATATCAGGAGAGAGTAGTGGTAGATGACTGGAAGAGAACACCTAGTAGACAATTCTGCAACCTTGTGATTCGTATGCTAGCTGTAAATTTATCCAATGACCTCCTGCTGAAGAGCACTCATCATAATACACTTAGGTAACTAGCATTTTGCTACTTTTCAAACTTGAATCTGTCTTGGCTGCCTTTGAAGCTATGTCCCTGAATTACTGGCTAGCTCTCTGGATTGGGAGGGAAGTCCAAACTAATTGCAAAAATATAAAAAGCACTCCGTCCCCAGCTGGGTGAAGGCAGATTTGAAAACCAAGTATTTCTCTCAGCCCCGGCAAGGCCTTTTCTGAAAACCGCAGTTAAAGTAGGGCTGTAATTTCCCTGGTTTATATATAGATGGAGATGAAGCTGTGGTTCAGCTAAGCACTATAAAGCATTCTCCCTTCCTGGCTTTCACAGAAGTTGCCACTATTGAGAAACAGTGTATTTCCTCCACCAGGAATCATGGACACTTCTTACCCTCGTGAAGACTACCTGCCCATGACATCCCACAAGCAGGATCCTTCTCCCACAGTCATCACTGTCAGGCCTCCAGTGGTTCCTCGTGACTACATGATATGGTCTGTCTTCAATACCATCTATATGAATCTCTGCTGCCTCGGCTTTGTAGCTCTTGCCTATTCTGTCAAGGTAGGAAGGTACTGGCTGGGACTGACTTTCTCTCCCTTTCTTTGGCCCAAGTCTTACATCTTGGGTCCTGTGTAAGTGACACATATTTAACCTGCAGTGTCTTCGAGGGTATTCCGATAAGAAGCATTTCCCAAAGAATAACTGTTATTCTGTGGCAGCAGCAACAGTTATCTCAAAATGAAACCTTAGAGATATAAATAAGAAACCCATTTCATTTTATTTGGGTGTAGCATAAGAGACTGCATTGTTGGTCAGAAAGGAGAGGAAACAGAAATTTGTTAGAATTATAACTTTATTGGGATTGAGTCAGGGAGGATGTAGAAGTATGCAGGTTTTTGAGCTTCAAGGAAGAATTCTGTGAAACTCAAAAGCTTGCTTATTATAACTTCTTATCTAGAATTATCTGGTGTTTCCTTTCCATAGTTTGTGTGTTAAACATAATCAATTTGATTTAAGCCAAGGATGTAAATCTTGAATCCTCTAGTTGACTGTGTAATGCATTTCAAATCATAATTCCTGCAAGTTAATTTTAAGAATTTATCTCTGAAACACAATGTACTCTCCATTCATTAAAAAAAAACAAAACTAAAATATGAAATATAAATATTTCATATTTTCATAAATATATATATTCATAAATAAATATGAACTTATTCTATTTAATAAGAGACTGCTATTGCTAATTGATATTCATCCAAATTGATTCACAATAATCTATACAGCCTTGCTTTTACAAAATTTTAGAGGAGGTGGTTCCATTCCTGGATAGCAGTGGTTTTCACAATTTGTAAAGCGTAAGATGCAGAAATGACCTGTTCAGTATAAGCCAGATCAGAAAAATGATCTTTGAAATAACACATGGAAGCTAAATGTTCCATCAAAGGGTACCAAAATTCCTGATACCAATCAAGTAATTAATTTTCATTCAGCTTTCGGCTGGCATAAGACCATCTGTGCAAATATCTGACAGACTGGACAAACAAGCACACCACTAACTTTTCAGAGTATTGACTAGAAGAGATGCTGGGAGATAGATAGTATTAAGATGTTCTGGGTGTTTTTAAAGGGAAAAGAGCAACACTGTGGGCCTCTGACTCAGTTAGGGGCCACAGTGTGGACGAAATGGGTTAAAAATCATTCCACAACCACCTGGTTGTACCAATAAAAAAGGACCCTCTGCTTTATGCTGTTACAAGACTTGTAAAGGGAAATATGGGCATCCTTTCTTTTCCTGACTCCCCCTTCCCCACTTTTCTGGGCTAAAAGCAGAGCTTTGTGTGTAATTTTTGATGAGAAAGCAATGTGAGCATGGAAGGGTTTAAGCCTTTATCTCCCACTCTGTAGCAGCCATCTGAATCAGGGCTCTACATGGCTGCTTTTTGCCTTCAAGAAATGTTGGGGAGAGCCAACCAAGAACTTCCAGCGTATCACTTAATGCACGGGAAGGGCATGCTAATGACTTCCATACACTGTCTTCCTCTGGAAAGGATCTAACATATCTCCCGGCCATACCCCTATTTGTCAGCTTTGATAACTGGTTGTACAGTCTCTGCAAAAGAAGGGGGCATATTCTGGTTGCTGGGTACTTCAGCAGAAAACACAGGGAGAAGAGCTCCCAACAATCCATTCAGCACCAGTCTTAGTCTCTGCTAGAGCCTGCTAAGAAATGTAGGCTTGCAGTTTTATTTACTTCTTCAGCTAGCAAGTCAGGATTGTAATTCCATTTCGTAGCAGACAGAAACAGAACACAGAAGAGTGCATGCTCTGGAGACAGCAAAATATAATTGCAATCTTTTCAAGGCTGAAAGCTAGCAATCATGTTTAAGCAGAGGTAAAAGAGGGCCCATACAGAGTACCAATAAGCAACTGGCCCAAGTGATACCTCCCATCTTCTGATCTGAAAGAACATCCAGTAAGAAATTTGAGTTACTTTCACCCCTGTGTTTGAAAGAGATGAAATTATGAGATAGAGTCATTCATTACCTTGAGAGCAGGACTTGGGTCCAGTGGCATCAAGAGCCAAAACAGCCTCCTGTGATAATTTCAGCACTTTAAAAGGGGAGGGGGAGGGACAAGATTCTAAAGTGCCACCACACCACAGAACAACCAAGACCAGGTCCTCATGGACATTTTTAAATGACTAAATTCTCCTCTGAAATGGCACTGGGGGCCATGGTTGGACCCATGGCCACCATAACATGCAGTTGGGATCTTAATATCTTCTGGTGAGTTAGTGATAAATCCAGAGATGATGCTTAAACAGAGCTAAACTCTGAAATAGTTGCGAAGCTGGCATGGAATATGGCATAGAAGCAGAAGGAGAAATCTATGAGCAGCCAAACTGTATTTAGATCAGAGAGAAGAAATGGGGGAAATGAGGTGCTGTGGGAATGCTGTGTGACAATCAGGGCCAGAGAAGGGACAGGCAGAACTGGAATGAACAACTGGTACTGGAAAGCATATGCTGAGGTTTTATTGTATATCAAAGATGTGTTGTTTATTCCTGTTCCTGATAAACCAAAGAGTTTGCAAACAGAGAGCAAACAATTGTGGGATTGTGTTGGAGTGTCCTACACTCAGTCATGAAAGATTTAAATTGTTATTCTGTTTGTTGAGTCAGAGAGAAGTTCCCACCAGAGAAAGTGGGAGTCTTTAGTCTTAATGAGAGAATCCAGGATTGTCTATTGGATGAGCCAGTTTATTGGGGGGCAATTAGCTAGCAACAGATACTAAGGTTTTCTTGCTCTTTGTTCACTACTACTTCACTAGACCATGCAGTCTACTTCTCTTGCAATCTAAGCTTTTCTCTCTCTAGTACCTAGTTGAGACTATCAAGATGTAGTCAGAAACTGTTGTACCAAATGTACCCGTACCCTTTTTGCCCTATTATGTAGTAAAGTATTTTTATAGAGCTAAAATCACAGAAGTCTGTCTACTTATTTCCACTGCGTTATCATCAGACTCTGCTACTCTGCAAACATGTATCTCATTGCTCCTGCAACCCCCACCCCCAGACAGATTGTCACATGGGTTGCAGGGACAGAAGGGATGAATTAGGGCATCCAGCCTACGCCTCTCCCCCTTGAAAGCCCTTCTTGGGCAAGTTTTAATTATGCTCCATCTTGCCTACTTTGAATATGGTGGGTCAGTTTCTGATACTGATGTGTTATCTGTGAAGATTGTGGAGTTTCACTCTGCTCAAGAGGTTTCCTGGCCCATCAACCCCTATCATATCACTAACTCATGGATGAGTCGCACATTACCAGAGGTGTATTTTGGAGTTCTGTACCTCCCAAGTGCTCATAGGTCTGATTAGGATTGGGACAACTGTGTGCAGGAAGACGGTGCTTAAATCCGCCTCCCCACTCCTCCTCCAGTTTCCTGACCTGATACAGCTGGGCTATTTGCCCAGCTAGGGAAACTTGCATGTAGCCATTTGGTCAAGAAAACAGAGTTAGCACAAAGGCTTACGGATGCTTTTCCTGTGCGCTGCAGCCCCAATTTAAATCAGGCCTATGCACACCTGGGAGGCACAGAACAGCCAAACATGTCCTGGTAATGTGTGAATTGGTCATCGCAGTGACTTTTTTTCTTTTCTTTTGCAGGCACGGGATCAGAAGGTGTCTGGTGATCTGGAAGCTGCCCATCGCTATGGTTCCAAGGCCAAATGCTACAACGTTCTTGCCACGGTATGGAATGTGGTGCTACCACTGGTGCTCATTGCTCTGGTGATCACAGGTGTCCTCCATCTCTCCAAGCTGGCCCAAGAATCCATGGACTTTTTGGCTTACAGACTCTTTCCCAATGACGATGACAAGAAGTGAGCAAAGAGCATTGAGCATTTCAGGGAATTTCTTTTTCATCATTTAGGTGGCTTCTTACAGAGACTGTCAGCTGGCGAGACCCAACCACTGTACAACAGAAAACCTCTTTTAGTTCTAAGTCAGAACAACTGCATTGATGCATTCATGTTTCTTGGAAACCATTTCAGAGCTCATCCTTTGGGGATGCAGAAGATGTAAAAACGGATCCTTTGGCATCCCGCCTAGCCCCATCGTTGAGCTACCTGCCACAGTGTTTTCCAGTTGCTGTGTCTCTTCTTCACTGCTGGTTTCTTTAGCTTTGTGTCCTCTCTGCTAGGCTCACATTCCATGTCACATAGAAATATGCAACAGACACTCAGAGCATGGTAGCCAGCAATATGAGCAATCTCATTCAACACGCATACAAAACTGCCTACCAGTTTTCCAAACTTAGCTCTGTGTATTATTACTGTGACTAGTTAGTGGAGTGAATCTTATCCCTATCCTTCCACTCCATTAAGCAAAGTTTAAATCTAAGGATCTGTCCTCCAACTTAAGTGGCTCTTTCTCCAATGGAAGAGCCATTTAATTTAGAGGGAAACTGATTAGATTGGGAGAAGGCTTCAAACTTGAACCAAAAAAAAGGTGGACTCTAAATGTTTAAATAAATAAATAACTATTGCTCAGTGGAGTGGCAGGATCAGGATAGGATCCACTCTATTGTATACAAAGTATTGTATTCTTTGCTCAATGTCTTTTAAAAGTTGCACCATTTTGTAGTTTGTCCTTTATTGGTGAGATTCTAGAGTAAGTCATCTTATATGGAACAGGTAATTCACTTCCATCTGTGAGGTGGTGTATGTTCAAGCACATATTGACTAATCTACAAAGACGTATTTGATATATTAACCAGGCCACACTAAAGTCAAGATTTTGATATGGTTATGTAACAATTTTGTATGGACATAAAACTTTTGAAACCGTCATTGTTTTCTTTCTTACCCTTGACTGTATCTCCAGTTTATTTTTATTGCTACTACTTAAGTGATTAAATAATTACACAACTCTCTTGCATCTAGTAGCAATCTGTTAATAAAAACAACATGGTGCATTGCTTTTCTACATGGGTCATGTCTTCAAGCTATTTTTGCAACAAGAAGGACTCATAAATGGCAACAACAAAAAACCAGTAATCCAATACAGTTACATGGTTTCAAATGCACTGGGACATTAAATAATTTGCCTAACTTCAGCCTGTTCCCAATCTGCCACGTTGAAAGCCCCAGCCCAAGCATACATATGTGAATATAAGTTATTACAGAATAACATATGGGAACAGTCACCCTTCTACACCCCACGGACCAAGTGAATAGAGGGAACATGAAAAACTGAAAAAATCCTTGCAAGGAGTTACCATTTTCTTAGCTTCTTTTGAGGTCCTCTGTGAAGAATAAGAGTGAGGTGTTATTACCTAATGCAAACAAACGGAGATCTAGAATATCACTCTAGAGATTTTTGCTGTCAACATGTTAGGAAGAATCTGAAGAATCATTCCAAGCCATCTGTAAATGTGCAAATGTTTATTAAATATTACACTTCCCATATTTACTGGTCCAAAAGTAATCTTAGGGCAATCACACAACACATCTGTCAGCATTCAGCCTCATGTATGAGTCATCAGGAACTGAAGTGGTATCTCATTGCCCCTGAGCTCAGTTTCCATTCTGAAAATTCAGTAGGGCATGTGCTCAGCACCAGCATGTTCATTCTGGGTTAGTTTGCATCAAATTCCAGCCAGTAATCAAAAATATCAATGGGACTCAAGTGGCAAAGGACAATAATTTGCATGTAGCTGTTCCTTTGCAATGTGCACATGGCATGGCACAATGCTGGAGCGAAACCATCTGAAGCCACACAAGTCCTGCTTGTCTGATCCCTCCCCCCAGCCTCCCTCATTAGCACAGTTAGTGTGGCCCAAACATGGGTCCAAAAGAAAAGCTTTGTAACTCACCAAGTAGGTGCTGTGATCGCACACTCTAAACCTTACATACTCTGTGGGTCAGTTTGCATTTATCATGTGATTAACATATTGTGTGAACTCATTCCCTCAGGAAAAGGGGGGGGGAAAGATACACCAAATTATATTATGGTAATGATGGCAGTGTCCCTGCATTCTGACACATTATCAGCATAGCAATTCAAAATAACCCAATTTCTCAAATGATGTTCTACTGAACATCTTAGTGGCCTACAGTCCTGGTTATCATTCTTCCAAGGCTGGCCCATCATTATATTTCTGGTTACTTCTAAGAGAAGGGATTGTAGTGCAGCAAGGGGCTCTGTAATTTATCGTGTTTGTAAACCGTATCCTGCCAAGCATATATGTACAGCTGTTTGTCCTAAAATAGGTCCCTCGCATATGAAAGGCAGCCTTTCTCTTCACATACATTTGCACATTCCAGTTTTCTATGTTGGCTCTTCATTATGTCTTGTCCTGCCAGAGCTGCAGGTTTCCCAAGAACAGTTATTTCTGTCCAGGATAATAACAGTGAGGCTGTTCTCTTTGAAGCTTTCAGGGTAGTTGTTTTGTGGTATCACTTTAATGTTTTATTCCATGTTTTGCACCCATCTGCTCAATGGCAACATGCAATTGCCAGTACTGTCAAAGTCCTAGAGACAATAGTAATGTTATCATTATCAGCTAAATATTGCTGCTGGTGGCTTTAGAAAAACCAATAGGAATGTGCCATCCACAAACAGCCTTCTCATTGACATCTTGGCTGAGCACAACAGAATGCTAATTGCTTAGTGCAAAAACACACTCTAGTCTAGCTGTGGACAGAATGTCCAATGAACCACACCCTTACCTTCAATCAGAACACAGATTGCCAGGCTTCTGATTGGTTAGAACATGGTTCTGATTGGGGCAGTGCTTGCTTCTACCAGCTAATCAGAAGCAAAAGAAGATGGGCTAATGGTTCAACTCATTATGTTTCTTACAGCAGAAATGCAGATGTTTCTCACCATCTAACAGCCCAGAGACACATTTACTCAGAAGCAAGCCCCATTTGCTTCCATAAAAAATACTCCCAAGAAAATGTGATTATGTTCGCAACCTTTACACACTTTACTGTCTAGAAGCGTAACTTAGGGTAATGGCCTTATGCTGTGCCTGCCACTACTGGAAGGACAGTCAGCCTGATCCAGATAAAGGCAGTCATACCTCAGTTCACAGCTTTTCCCCTTGGACTCAGTGTGACTTGTGGCCTGATCCTATGAGTCAGAACCAAGGGAGTGGCTGTGACTCAGTGGCAGAATACATGCTTTGTAGAAGATCTCAGGCTCAATCCTTAGCATCACCAACTAAAGAATCTCAGATAGCAAGGAGGAGCCTCTTTTGCACGACAGCTGTTGCGAGTCCAAGGGGACAATACTAAGGGAAAATTACATGTTCATGTTTGTAAAGAGTTGGGTCCAGGTTCTCAGAGCACACAGCAACTATAGCTTTCAAAAATGAACTGTGAGTCCAAATGGCTAGGAATGCCTCCACAGAGGGAAGAAGGGCTCCTGCATGGAAACAACTCCAGGGAGGCGAGTGCAGTTGTTTCCCTGTTCCGGCTTCTCCATATGGAGCAGTGTTCCAAGCCTGTTTGGGCTCTCAGTTAATTTTAAAAAGCCATTCTCCACAGCTGCCCTGTGGCTGCAGAAAAGCTGAACCCAACTTGTTAAAACCCAAACAAGGCAGTTTCCTATGTTCACAGATAAGAGGCACAGAGTTCACTGAAGCTCACTTCCAAGTAAGTGAGCATAGGAATGCAGACTTCATGTTTTTAATTGGATGAGGCCCAGGGAACATTCAGCCATTTCATTCTCCACTCAGGCAGTGGCCATTCAGAAAAGATCCTACCTCTCCCACTTAAATTAATAAGAAGCTCATAACTTTGCATTGTGCAAATATACGAAAACTCCTCTGAATCACAGATTCCCCTTTTAATGTCAGTTTTTGCACACAGTGTATTATTTTTCTAAGCCTCTAGCAGGCTGAGCTCTATATGTATTTTCTTAAAAGACTCATTTCCTTCAGTGGAATCTATACTCAAGAAAGTGTGCAATCCTTTGCAGTCTAATTAAAGCTTAGCTAAACATTACATTTTTCCTGGGGATGGCCCCACACGGAGTGGAGAGGCATGTTCTACAATTCTATGCTTATCAGATGGGGCTATTTTAGGTGAGGAAAACAGCATAAAGATGCATATTTATTTTATACATTTTTTAATTTCTCTTCCTTGGGGACCCAAAGCTACATATCACATTGTTCCCCCTCCCCTCTACTTTATCATCACAACAACAACTCTGTGAAGTAGGCTAGGCTGAGAGACTGCAGTGGGCCTAAAATCAAGCGGAGAGTCTTCATGGCAGAGCAGGCATGTGAACTCAGTTGTCTGCCGCTGTTACTACTATGCAATGCCAGCTGTTGAAGATCAAAACCTTCATATGCTGCAATCCTAATCCAAATTGGGCTTGTGCAGACCTGAGAAACACATAACTTCAGGACACACCTCTCTACCCAACCCAAGGCCCTCTCTGGGGGAAAAATACATAGTTACTAGTGTAAAAAGAAACCTAAATTCCTCAAAGCAGCAGGGGTGGGGTTGCTTCCATTTACCTATATGACCAATGTGGCCCCTAGTGATCAAGGATTTTTTTAAAATTAAAGACAGGGTTTGTTTTTCAGCCAGACTAATTACAAGGCAAGAGGACTCCTTTCCCTCCCTCTTTAAACTTTCCCACATGCTGCCTTGGAGTGGGGGCTGGGGGGCTGGGGATAAAGATAAATAAAAAAAGACCTCCACAAAAGTGGGACTGGGGTTTATATGCCTTGTCAGGGAGTATGTTGCCATTTCAATAGGTAAGAGAAACAGGGAAGCATTTAAAGTGCAGAAATAAGACACACTGGTTGAAGAATTTCTGCAACCTGAGATGAGAAGCTGAGGCATGAGTTGTTCAAGTTTCCTCTGAATTCCAGCAGAACAAACCAGAAAAGACAAACCTCATCAGTGGAACTATTTCTAGCTCTGTATAGGTGTATAAGAGTCTTGTGAACAGGGCTTAGACAGAGAAAAGCAGCATTAAGATCCCATCTTGGCCATAAAACTCAGCATGAATGGCACTCACTGCCAGACTCACCTAGCAAAGGGCTGAGATCAGGACTGATGTATTTGCAATTAGCAACTACTGAATTTCTTTCTGAATTGGGAATCTGTGCAACCATTTAAAGGATGATATGGAGTTCTTATTCCCTGGCAAATTGCCAGAATAGCAGAGACCAGATATTTCCCCATCCTCACCTCTCTATCGCTTATTTACTCCTCCCCTCCCTGCCTTCAGTTATTATTATTATCAACAACAACAACATTCGATTTATATACCACCCTTCAGGACAACTTAATGCCCACTCAGAGTGGTTTACAAGTTCCATCTCTGCCTAGAGGCTTTAGATGCAACTTCAAAGACCATGCAGGAGAGGTTGCATGAGCAACATAACTTTCCTGTTTAACAGAATAAGGCATTCCCACTCCTTCTCAATATTCCCAGTGTTTAAGGGAGTTTTCTGTCATGTGGTGTAGCTTCAAGTCCATAGAAAGTAACAGCCCTGATTCAACAGAGACTTTAAAGAAACGTTTCAGCACAGTAACGCTCCTGTAGATGGTTGAGGTTCTTATCACTCTTTTTTTTTTTAAAGCACAGCAGGGTTTCTATAATGTGGAGTTCTGGAAAAGAGTTTGGGCTGCTTTTCTACATAAAAGCAAAACTTCATATGAAGAAGGTAAAGAGATTCCCAGGAAGCTACTGATAACAGTAGGAGAATGTATATTTCTAGGAGCCCTTGCTCAGAGCCTCATGAGTCACTCAATCAGTCTCAGGTGGGTAGCTGTGTTGGGCTGTAGTAGAAGAGCAAGAATTGGGTCCAGTAGCACCTTAAAGACCAGCTAGTTGGAAATCTAGTTGGTCTTTAAGGGGCTTAGGGGCAGTCTGACTATGCAGGGTGTAACAGGAACTGATCCATCAAGTTCAAGATGGGTAGCCGTGTTAGTCTGTCTGTAGTAGTAGAAAAGAGCAAGAGTCCAGTAGCACCTATAAGACCCTACCACAAGTTTTGTTAGTGTGCTCCTGGACTCTTGCTCTTTTCTAATCCATCAAGTGTAACTCATTTGTTTCCCTAATCAAGTCTACTGGGAAGGGCTACTCAGAGGAAAAATTAGGCTTTGCAGAGGGTGCATTGTCAAAACAACAGAGACTTGTGCTGGATAAGGTTGCTAGACTCTAACCTGGAGAAGTTGTCTATACCTTTAAAATATCTGAAGCTGCAACAGACAAGGCATACTACCTCTGTCAGTATGATGGAACTCTTTACTTTAAATAATCATGTAGAAAAAGGAATGCCATTAGGCAGTTTGTCACAACATGCTCCCTCCTCAATAAAACTATTGGAGGAACCCTGTTGGGCAATGTGCCTAGTGCCTAGGTGTCCTACAGTGCTACTCTTTCCCTCATTGGGCCCTTTGCCTTGAATCGGTGGTTTTAATGCCATCATGAGGTTGTTTTGTTGACTTTTGAAGGCTAAAAGTAGATGCCAGCTATGCCTTCTAAACTCCTTTAAATAATTCTCTGCCTTAACCATCTCCTAACATCTACTGGGCAACGATAATCTCAAAGGCAGTGATCCACTACTTAGAGATAATGAATGTTTTCTTCACCCAGACCAAGGAATCAAGATTCCTGATCTGCACATGCCTGAAGGACCACAGCTTTGTTAGGAGATTCCCAGCAATGTCTTTCCTCCTAAAAACCACAGGGTGGAGATGTGACTGCATGTGAATAATAAAGTGATAGGACTTTGAGCATATTCAGAGAGAAGCATCTTCACTCCTAAGAAACCACAAATGTCTTATCATTTTGCGCTTAGGATGGAGAAGCAGGATTTCCAAATTAGTTTTCAGGCAGGCTTACACTTTGGCTCTTTATTTTTAGAAACTAATTTTTATAAACTCAGCACTGTAACTGAAGAATGCACATTCTGCACAAATCCAGGCTCATTTGAATCTAGCTGGACTAACATGTTACAGTCCACATAGACCCAGGCCTAATATGACTCTTACAGGGCAAGACATAGACCTAATCTGGTTTTGGCTCAGAACCTAACTGCGGGAATATTTAAACCCAAGTAAGCAAAAGACCCTGTTAATACATTCAAGTTTATCAGACTAAATGACTTCTTTCATACAGGCCTCTTCTGCATCAGTGATTTACTCCTCTCTTTTTGAGTGTTCATTCCTCAAAAGTCAGATTTGTTTCCGCTGCCTACCTTCTGCATGCTGCTTTTAATTCTGGTGTGGGTGCTGTCTTTTTTTGTGGACTGCCATGAAATAGAGATATGTGGTAAGATGTGGACATTATCTTTTTTTTTTTTGAAAATTTTTTTATTGGGTTAGGATCAATTATTTTCACATTACAATCAATTCTCCCATTTCCCAATTTCTAACCCCCTCCCTTTCCCCCCCTTTTTGTTGACTTCCAACAGTTTTCCAACCCTTTGTCCCTTTTCCCTTACTCCTTTTATATTCCTCTATCTAACAAATATATATTCTCCCTTTATTCTAAGCAATAATTCTTTAACTATTTTTGATACTCTGTACCCTAACTTTGAGTCCCTTTTTCCATGTTGGATAAACAATTTATCCCATTTTTCATAATTTCAAATATTTCTATAGATCATAAACCATATAAACCATACATTCATATAAGTCAACCAATTTAACTTATGCTCTATGTGTTACTCATTCTACATATCTTCTTCTTTCTGCTTTAGTTATATTTAATTACATTACTGTTTTTGTTCCCCTTCAATTATAAATCTATATAACTATCATCATATAATATCAATCAATTTGACTCATATATATCTTCAGACAAACTTATTCAGTTTGGTACATTATACAAATTTTACCAAAAATAATGTTAATTAGTCAGTCCTTATGATTAATCCTTATGGTTAATTATTTTCTATCAATATTCTATATATTATTCTACATATAATAATCTAATGACATAACTGCTTAGAAATTTTCATTTACCTCTTCTCCCCCCCGGTAAAGTCACCCCCCTCTGCATTTTATTGTATTTCAATAGTTCTCAAACTGCCACAGTTCTCCTCCCACCTCCCATTTCTTCACCAAATATTGTTTCAGCTTCTCCCAGTCTGTGTTGAACTGTCCTGGGTCAAGGTTTCTCAATTTTCTTGTCATTTTGTCCATTTCCGCCATATACAGCAATTTGTAAATCCAGTCTTCGATAGTTGGAACTTCTTGCACTTTCCACTTTTGCGCGTACAAAAGTCTAGCCGCTGCTGTCATGTAAAATAGCAATGTCCTATATTGTGCTGGAATGTCCTCCATTCCCAAGTTCAGTAGCAGGAGTTCTGGGTTCTTATTAATTTGAAATTGTAAAATCTCACTTATTACTCTTATTATTTCCCCCCAGTACTGCCTAGCTACCTCACACGTCCACCACATATGATACAGGGAACCCTCATGTTTTTTACATTTCCAGCATTTGTTAGAGGTGTTCAAATTCCCTAGCGCAATCTTCTTTGGTGTCATGTACCAACGATAAATCATTTTGTAAATGTTCTCTTTAATATTAGTACACGTCGTAGTCTTCATTGTAGTCTTCCACAAGTATTCCCATGCCTCCATTGTTATTTCTTTATTGAAATTTATGGCCCACTTCACCATTTGTACTTTAACTGTTTTGTCTTCAGTATACCATTTCAACAGTACTTGGTATACCTTAGAAATTTCCTTCTTGTCATCTTTTAAAAGTGTCTGCTCTAGTTCCGAATTCTCTGTTCTTATGCCTCCCTTTGCAGAGTCCGAATTGTAGAGATCTCTGATCTGTCTGTACTGAAACCAGTCATAATTTGGTGATAACTCGTCCTGTGTCTTTATTTTAAGTTTAGAAGATTCTATTCGGGTTATCTCCTTGTAAGTTAAACACTTTTGCTCAGTATCGACAGCTCTCGGATCTATTACCTCATATGGAACCACCCACAGGGGGGTTCCTTCTTGTAAATAGTCTCTGTACTTCCTCCAGGTTGCATATAGGCTTCTCCGTATATAATGATGTAAGAACATCGAATTCACTTTTACTTTATCATACCATAGATATGCATGCCATCCAAATATTTTTTTGTATCCCTCTAGGGCCAATAATTTTATTCTTCAGCGTCATCCAATCTTTCAACCACACTAGGCAGATTGCGTCGTAGTAAAGTCTTAGATTGGGCAGTTGCATTCCGCCTCTTTCCTTTGCATCTTGTAAAACTTTCATTTTCACTCGAGGCTTCTTGCCTGCCCAGACAAAATCTGATATTTTCCTCTGCCATTTTTCAAACTGCTTAGAGTCCCGAATAATTGGTATTGTCTGTAGCAAAAACATTACTCTTGGTAACACATTCATCTTAACTGCTGCAATCCTTCCCAACCATGACAAATTCAATCTATTCCATTTAATCAGATCTCGCTCTATCTGAGTCCATAATTTTTCATAGTTATTTTTGAATAGATCTATGTTCTTAGCCGTCAGTTCAATTCCCAAATATTTCACCTTACTTGTTACTTCGCAATCTGTTATTTCCATTAGCAATTGTTGTTTTTGCTTAGTCATATTTTTACATAATATCTTTGACTTCTTTTTATTAATATAAAAACCTGCTAAATCTCCAAACTCCTTGATCTTGTCTATCACTTTTGGCATATTCTCCATTGGGTCCTCTACAATTAACATTATATCGTCCGCAAATGCTCTGACCTTGTAAGAAAAGTCCTTTATTTTTATTCCCCGAATTTCTTCGTCTTGTCGTATTTGTATCATCAGGATCTCCAATACCAAAATGAATAACAGCGGAGACAACGGGCAACCTTGTCTTGTTCAGATGAGGACATTATCATTGGGGTCACTGGTGACATCATCAGTAGCATCACATCACCACCACCACCCTTCTTTATTTTTGTGTATGCCCAATTGCATTATTACATTACTATGACCAAAGGCGTCCAGCACTAAGCTGTTAGTAGTAGGGAAAAAACAAGACAGATGAAAGTGAAAAAAACCCCAACATGGTGCACATGCAGCGCTGGTTCAGAGTCACCCCAAACACAAAACTTTTAATCCAAAAAGCATAGAAACCTAAAATTCTGCTCTATGCACAATGTGAAAGCCCTTCAAACACTGGCTATCCTGTCACCTCTCAGTTGTTTCCTCTTCAAGCTAAACATACCAAACTCCTTCAACCTTTCCTCAAAGGACTTGGTCTCTAGGTTCCTCACCATCTTTGTAGTCCTCCTTTGGACATGTTTCAGCTTGTCAACATCCTTCTTAAACTGCAAAGCTCAAACCTGAACACAGTACTCCAAATGAGATATAATATTTGATTTAATAACATTCAATTTATGTTCATTTACTTCATATGATCTGGCCATTATACTTTTGTTGATGCAGTCCCAAGTTACATTTGCCTTTTTTGCTACTTCTAAGAAGTACCCCTGCATACCTGAATGAATGACAAATATGCATGAAAGTAAATTTGTTAAGCTAATTTGGTTGTCTATTCATGCTCTTTTATTAGTCCCTTCTTCTGGAAGTCAGCCTTTGCAGACTGAAATCCCAAACTGATCAGCTGGCAGAATGGATGGTAGTAAGGGATGCCAATCTCCAGGTGGGGCCTGGAGTTCTCCCTGAATTACAACTGACCTATAAACTACAGAACTCCTGGAGAAAATAGCTGCTTTGGAGGATGCACTCTGTGATACTATACCATGCAGAGGTTCCTCCACTCCCCAAACTCTGCCCTGCTTATGCTTTACACCCTCAAACCTCCTGGAGTTTCACAACATAGATTTGGCGACCCTAGCGGCACTGTCTAGGTGCTGCTAGTTTTTGAACAAAAATAAAATGAGAAATGCAAGAAGCAAGTGGCCTTCACCAGTTGCACTAATGTAGACATGGAACTGCCTCAGATATATGTTGACTGCCAAGAGATTCTTTAATGTTAATAGGAAACTTCCATTTTTCTATTGGTAATATTTTAGATCATATTTCTGATGAAAGCAACAAGGCCATTTGCCTCTACAGCTGAAATATGTGAAGAGAAAAATTATGATATCAGGATTCACAAATGCCAAACATGGCAAGAATTTTACCAGGGAACTGCACAGGTACTAGCTAATAGGTACCTCTGACACTCACATAATTACAGCACTTGGAAATACCAGCAAGGAGAATAATCAGAGTTTGCCACTAACAAAATACTATCGTTTTCTTGTGTTTTAGAAATTAACTTGCAGTAAACCAATCATCAGAAGAGATCCTGCAACTCCTTCTGGGATTACTGTTTTTCCTTAAAAAGAAACAGTTCCTTCCTGTTCTCCTCAGTCCAGGGATCAAACACCTACCCACCAGTCAGGAAAGAAACTTCATGTCAGATGTGGTAAAAGTGGCAGGATTTCAAATCAACTCCCACTTGAACAGGCTGCTTATATACACAATGAACATAGCCAAGACACAGGACTCCTTCACATTTAGCACTACAGTTCCTGTTCTGTGGCATGCCTCTATGGCGGGTTCTTCATACTTTCAATGAAAAGTAAAACATGCTGGGCTTAAAATGTCTCAACCGGTACTTTCTGGATCCAGCCAGCAGCTGTACAGAAGGTAACACTCCGTCCTGAAATGGAAAAAAAAATACTCACAAGCTGTAAACTCTTTCTCAGGTTGTTTTTTCACTCTTGTCATGGAAGCTTGCTGGGTGACCTTGGGCCAGTCATTCACTCTCACTATAGCCTACCTCCCAGGGTTGTTGAATGGATTAAATGGAAGAGAGAATTATGTAAATGTCTTTAAGACCCCCACTGGCGAGAAGGCAGGGTATAAATGAAGTAAATATATAACTTTTAGAAAAGTGGGAACAATAGGCTGGGTGTGCATATGGGCTCAATGTCAAAAAGCAGGCTTGTGTAATTTTTTCATGCATCACAATAATAGCAATGTGGACTGGGAACAATCAGTAAATGGCAAACATTTCAAAATAGTGTTGATTATAGCATTTGCTGGGTTTCCCAGGATTCTGACAAAAAATCCAGACGAGATAAGCTATTGCTCCATGAAAAGAATGAGCCAGAGGAGAAGTGTGCCTCATTATACTCATTTACAGGATATCTCTTCCTCAACTATCTTGACGGAGTCACTTGACCAATACACATACACTCTTTGCCCACTTTGAATCTCTGTGTATGACTCTTCACCCCAGCACCTCATTTCCCTGCCATTCTCAAGAGCTTGCCTTATTGCTTCTACTGCTGTTTCCATAAAGAACGTTGGGACTGCAGCATAGGGTTGTGACCTCTCCAAAGAGCACCATGATTCTTGGCTCTTGTCCTCTGTGAGGTCTCCATTCAGGCAGTGCTGCACCTGAGTTCATGAACCAGTGTCCTGCCACTCCTTGCATTTTAAGAAATTCTGGATTGGGGTCTTGCTTTTCACTCTTTTATTTATTTATTTTATTTAATTTGTAGTCTGCTCTCCCCTGTCTTTTGTTCTTTCATTCCCAGAGAATGGGAAAAGATTTCTAGCTGTAGATCCCAGTTACTGCAGGCATATGTAATAGACAGCAGTGATAAACAAGTCAAGTGCTGTACCAGTCACAGACCCTCAGAAGGGCTGCCAAGAAGCACCATGGAGGTGAAGACAAAGATGGGAGAACAAACCAAAACATCATATGAAAATGTATTACATGCCTTGCCCAGCTCTATGGGCCCCAGGGTGACCCCCTTTCTCAGCAGCCCCCCCGCCCCCCAGCACGATGAAGTTCTGACATGCGAGCTATTCATTTGTGCAACTCCATGGAAGGAGATCTCTCCCTCTGGTAAGAGTCAGGAACATGCAATATCAGTATTACACATCTTGATGATGACAACGTACCTTCTTGTAAGAGGAAGTGCTGTCGTGTCGCTGCCAGCACAACCTCCAGACTGGAGGAGGACCTAACCACTTCGATTGTGACATCTTCTTTGGTGAAAGTGAAATTCAGTTTGCTTCCCAGGTAACACACTCCAAGGACTGTTAGCTTTTTTGTGTCATCTGGGCAAAGAGGATCAAAGTTCAGGTGGTTTTTGGTGATCCTAGGAAATGTGGAAACAAGTTAATGGCTAGATTTATTCATTCTGTCTCAGATTTAAAAAAATGCACAATCTTTCTTAAGCTCCAAGTAATAATGAGTAGGAAAGGATTGTTCAAACACAGGCACTTTCCTATCGCTAGCATGGATTCTGGTTTCAAGGTTTTCCTGTTCCTGATTAGACATCTCCCAAGAAAAAGCTTGTTCCTGAGCTGGATGCATGTGACACACATAAAAACAGAAAGTGGGTGAGAATTTTGTCAATTAATTTTCAAATCTAAAATTAACTAAACCCAAGAGCCATGGCTGCATGGTAGAGAGCACGCGTTCCATGTATAAACGTCCATAATTTAATCTCTAGCACAGTGGTCTGCCATGTGGTGCCTGTGGGTGCTATGGCACCCACTAATACCTTCCTTGCAGCAAGTGTTTTTAGAAGGTGGTCAGGGCCAAGGGGGCCTTTTGGCATTTCTGTTGTTTATGGTATGATGCTGACAGTGGCTTTCTGTAAAGTAGCAGAGTTATATTCTGAAAAATGGGACTTCCTTCTAACTAAACATGTTAGGTCAGGACAGCTTAAATGCTTAATGCACTTAACTAGAACTTCTACACAAGTCATCTGATTTTTCCAATTTGAATATATAATTCAGGTGGAAGTTGATAATAACATCACAACGTCAAATTTTGGTCACTTCTTTTTAAAAAAAGCACTCCTGTTATCAAAATCTAGCCATAATCTCTCTCCTACTGCACCCATTGCATGTGCAAGGAGCTCTCACCCACCATCCTTTTGGCAACAACGGTTTCAAGTAATAGCGCAGGTTTAAATTGTCTGAGCTCATGATAGGAGTGCTCATGTAGGAGGACAGCCAGGAGAAACATTTTTCCTGTTCCTTTTGCCTAAGTACATTAGATGCCTCAAAATGAAGACAGATACTGCCAGATGAGGGTTTCTTAGCTAGCTCAATATGTATACTTGTTTCGTGTGTATGCAAGAAAATATTTTTAAACACTATGTTAATTTTAAAAGGCATCCTGTTAAACAGAGCTTTTGCCTGAAAAGTTATGCATAGCCTCACTCCCTAATATGCCTTCAGTGGCAGCCATTTTGCAGTTGTGCCCACCACCCTCTGTCAGAATTCCAAATGAGCCCACAGGCTCAAAAAGGTTAGGGACCCCTACTCAAGTCTCTGATCTGACAGAAGGGCAGGAACATGTCTGTGGCAGGAGATCCTGTAAATCTGCTTCCTAGTGGGCAATGGTGATGTCCCAGTTATTACACCCTCACTCAGCCCTTCACAGAGTACCATAAACGTGAGATCCCTACCACTTTACGTATTCTTACTGTCAAGGCAACTCTTAAGTGGATAACCTGAATTAGCTTTTTATTTCAGGTATGCCCAGACTGCACTCTGTAATGGCAGCATGCAGAGGGAGCAGAAGAAGCCTTTCTGGGCAGGAAAGTACCATTCTCACTAGACCTCTTTCCCTCCACTCCCTGTGGAGATACAGCCATGCAGAACAGACAGCTTGAATTGGTCCCAGTCAGTTGTTTAGGCCAGAAAAAAAAAACAGTATGATCATCGAAAGCAGCCAGCCAAATTGGACTGTGGATATTAGAAGCACAGCTAGAATGATCTAGAAACACTTCAGTTCAGCTAACAGAGAAATGAACTCTATCAGCTGGCAGTCTTGCTGACTTTAAAAGTATTGAACTGTGCTATAAAAGCTACCTTCTGCTTTTTAATATTAGTAATAATAATATACGTGTGTGAGTGTAAATGTGTATAGAATATATTTATAACCACTGCAACACACATAAGAGGCTTATCTGCCTTGCAAAAATGCAGGGTTTCACAAACAGCTGAGATAGTAAACAAAGGAGGCAGGGGCCATACTGGGAATCATCTTCTGGAGGACATATCACCACCACCTCCTCATGTGCCACAATGAACTCTTTTCTGCTCAGGGACTATTTTGGTTCCTTATTTCCTGTGCGTCTTTCTAAAGAAAAGGGCCTTGTTCTCACCTACGGATGGTGTCATTGAACATATTTTCTGTGGTGTCAGACGTTCTATTCAGTATTGACTCAGCTGTTTTCTGCCTCAACGGATGGTGCTTGTTGGCAGAAATAAACTTTGAGGCTACAACCATGTAGCCACATAGATTAATTGAAAATAAATCAGGCATTAAAGGAAAAATACCCTCTTATTCTAGGGAGGGATGGCCTGGCCAGCCGGCCCGTCCCTCTGGAGGGCACTGCTGCCACAGGAAGCCTGGCGTTCCTGCTGGCTTCCTTTCTAGCTCTGTTGCTAGTATGGAATAAATTACACTCAGAGTTGCCAACCTCCAAGTGGTGGCTGGAGATCTCCTGGAATTACAACTGATCTTCAGGCCACAGAGATCAGTTCTCCTGGAGAAAATGGCTGCTTTGGAGGGTGGCATTATATACCACTGAGATGCCTCCTCTCCCCAAACCCCACCCTCTCCAAGCTCTATCCCCAAAGTCTCCAGAAATTTTCCAACTTGAAGCTGGCAACCCTAGCCCTACTCCAAAGACAACAGCCATCTTCTTTATTCCCATAGACTTTAGAGTCAGGAATATTAAACTGCTGTAGTGGTTAGGCGGTCAGGCTACGATTTGGGAGACCCAGGTTCAACTTCCTACTTTGCCATGGTAGCTCGCCGAGTGACCTTGGGCCAGTCACAAACTCTCATCCTAGCCTACTTTACAGGGTTGTTGCGAAGACAAAATGGAGGTGAGGAGAATGATGTAAGCCAGTTTGGGTCCTCATTTGGAAGACAGAGTATTTTTATTTATATTTTTCTTTTATTTATATCTCACCTTCTCATTCTCATATATAGATATAGATATAGATATAGATATAGATATAGATATAGATAAAAAAATGTATATATAAATGAAATAAATAAATTTCCACCTGAAACCAGTGTATCCGAAAAGGATGGCTTGGAGGAATCCACCCATCCCTGTCAGAAAGTTGACTGCTCCTGATCCGTCTGAGTTCTCCACCCAGATCTGAGGAGGTAGGGAAAAAAGAAGCATTTTTAAAGATCCTGTTCTGTATCTGAAGTGAGATGAATGAAAAAACAGTTTCCACCTGCTTAACCTTGAATGGTTCAGTAATGTTGCTGAAACACTTGCTCAGCAGTTGTTGTGCTCTTTCAGGCTCCTTCAGCTCCAGCCAACCAACAGCAAACATGCTCTGGTATGGAAAAAGAAACAATTCTGTTATTCACATCCCCACCGCTCTGTTCAAAGACAGGGCCATATTAACCCATGGCTGGGCCCCTAGGCTTTCAGATATTTCAGCCCCCCTCTGGCACTTCAGTCTTTCACCTCACTACAGCTGACAGCCTGACCCTCTGGTACGGTAGGTACTAGACCACAGTATGTAGCATTATATCTGTTTTGATGGTCTCCTGAAAAATTCTATTCATGTATACTTATGAGAGTATATATGTATATACATGTACGCGTATTGCTACGGTAGAGTGTAACGTGTCTTTAACCACTGGAGCCTTAGGGTGCAGGTAACAGTACCGCAGCAAAAAAAACCTGACAGGCCCCTAGTACTTGCGGAGCCCCCAGGCTTCAGCCTAGTCAGCCTTATGAATAATACGGCCCTGTTCAAAGAGATGTTTCTTGGGAACAAATCCATGTCAGGGTCCAGCCTTTCCACACTAAGACTGTTTGTCTTCCTCCCTGCTCAACTGTAATCATTTACCCAGGTCATGGCAGGTCCTGTAGGGTCAGTAACGGGTTCATACATCTCCAGGTCATTCCTTCTCACTTCAGAATCCATAGGATACAGGAGAGGGAATCCAAGCAGGACAGCATCAGCCTGCTTCACTTGTTCACCTGATAAAGGGCATAGAGAAAAGACGCATGTGTGAATCGGTTACTGCTGATGAACATGACTGAGAGTATGCCTTTCAGATCCTAGGGCCCTATTCCCTTAGGTGGCAAGTAAGATGTACAAATAATGCAGTAGATACAAGCGAAAATTCAGCTGGTGAAGCTTCCTCCACTGAAGGCTGGAGAAAGCTTCACCAGCTGAATTTCTCCTTGTTGTAGAGCTTTTAAAGGCCCCACCAGAAAGAAAGGCCTTGGACAACAGCTAGAAACTTTTTGATCCCCCGCCCCATCCCCACACCTGCCAAGAGTCAGATCAATTATGAAAGAGACATTACCTTCAAGTACAAAATGATGATGGGTTGAATTTTGAAACACACACTACCTCTGTGGAGCTCACTGTACAAGAGGGGCTACATTTCAAGACAAGTTAACGGGGTTTGCTCTCAAAACATCTACTGCACTCACAAGATGACAGTTTTGCATAACTGCAAGTGCTTTCATGGGCCAGCTGAGCAAGGGTGTTTTTATGTGCTCTTTTCAGTATGCAAACATTGTATACTGTTCAGTGGTGGGTGTTATGCTGGTTGCTCTTACTTCTTCAACAGCCAATGTGGTGTAGTTACCGTGCCTAGTAATCACCATGGCTAGGTGCCACTGATGAACCCCTCCTCCATGAATCAGTCTTTTTGAAGCCATTAATGCTCATTCCCATCACTATACGCACTGGCAGTGAATTCTACAATTTAATTGCTAGTTAAGAAATATTTCCTTTTGTCTATCCTGAATCTATTGCCCTTCAACTTCATTGGGTGTCCCTGTGTGCTTGTACTGTAAGAGAAGGAGAAAATGTTCTCAGTATTCACATTTTCTACCCCATACATAATCTTATAAACCTGCTGAAATGCAGACTGTAAACTCCTTGGGGCAGGGATCTTTTTTGCTTATGGCACTCATGAAGTGCCATGCACACAGATGAAGCTATATATCATCATACAATCCATTGTATTCCTTTGCAGTAGCATATTCTCAGTGCTACTATTCATTATGCATAGAGCCAAATCATTTGCAAAACACTTAACAATCTCCATTCTGTTTGCCCTCACAATGTTATTCCTGTTTCACAAATGAAATAATATGGACAGACCATGGCCTGCCCAAGGCCATATGGCGAGTCCATGTCAGAGATGGGACTTGAACCCATCTTCCACATACAAGCCTTCTCTCTTTCTCCACTGACGATATAATAAAGGTAGGACTAGACAAGTTGAAATCCATTAAGAAATGTTGCCGTTTGTGCATTTTGAATCTATCCTTTCCTTTTATACACCACTTGTTTCTTTAACCATAAAGTGAACATGACATTCTTTTGACTTTAAATATTACATGTGAACCAAGAAAAAAAAAAGTGGAGGGGGAATAAGAGGTAAAGAAGTTTTTTCCCCCTTTCTTTTACCCTCCTTCTCCACCCAACACCCATGCTTCTTTGCCCCAATCCAATGAAGGATTAAACTAGCTGTGACATTATTTCTGTCAGCCCTATGCACTATCGATATATGTTCATGTTGACAGGTGTTTGCCAGCCAGATGTGTCCCACTGCTTCCATATTTATTTTTTGGAGTGCAACTAAGAATCCACATCTCATGCTTTTATGTCCTCAAGAACTTCCCATTATATACTTCCCCCTACTCCACACAGGCTTTTCACTTTGATTCATTCTTGGACAACTTCTTTATCCATATAATTTACTATCTGCCCTGCATTACTTTTGGTAACATTTGTTTATTTTAAAGTATGCATATCTTATATTCCAGCATGGCTCTCAAGGCAGGTACAGGTAAGACAGCATGGCTCTCAAGGCAGGTAAACACATCAACAGACAAAAGTAATAAAATTCTAACAGCCGCTGCACTTGCAAGAGTAATACACTGAAAACTATTAAAACAATTAAAACCCAAAGAAAACAAAACCTTATCCTCAGCTGGAGCATAAATGTAATTCCCACTGAAAGTTATACAATGCAGACACACCACATCCACATCTGGATGCACACTGGGCACCCATCCAATTTTCAGTCTGACTGCTTAACCAGCAAACCTCCTTTTGCAAACAGGTCTCCTTACTTGGACTGGAATACTTATCTCCTTGGAGCCAGTTCTGGAGATAGTGGCTACATTGCTTCTGCTAGCTGCTGCTGAGAAACAATGTGCTTGAACAGAGTGACTGCCACAGGTTTGCTGTGAAGTGGGAATGAAGTTTGTTTTGGATGGTGCACTCTCCACAACCAGTCCCTCCCACATTCATTCCTCTTCCTAGTTTAAAGGATCCTGGAAAAGGGAGTGATATCAATTTGAGCTTAATCCAACCTTTTCCTATATTTAGGATTCTCTCTCCATGCAGAGTCCTGTCATCTTCCTTGGCCTGTTTTGGAATCCACTGCATCTACAAGTGAGATGCCCACTTTTATAATTGTCTACTGCTTATTATATCAGTCATTATTTGAACACTGATTCATGTTTAAGTTCCTTCAGCCTGACAAGATCAATATTGTCCTTTGAATAATCAAAGCAGGCCAAATTCTAAAGATTCTAAATTCATAAGCATAAGCACAATTTCAACAGGAAAGAAGAGACCTTAAGAATGAATAGAGCATGGTTTCCAGTTCTGAAAAACACCAGGATAACAAAATACTCTATACCCGATAATAGCCCTGCAGAGAAGATTAGCATATCAAGCACCAATCCATACGCAAAAGAACCTCCTCAGGATACAGTGAAGCCTCCCTCTATTAGCATTCCACGCCCTGGGAAACTCTTACAGGATGACTCAGCCCAACCCTACCTTCCTGAGTAGATATAAATTACCTGCCAACTTCTTTTCCACACTGTGACACTGTGAGATCTCTGTCTTTCGGTGCTACACCTCTGAAGATGCCAGTCACAGCTGCTGGCGAAACGTCAGGAACTACAATGCCAAGACCACGGCTATACAGCCCGGAAAATTCACAACAACCAAATTCTAAAGAGTTAGATGAATCCTTCTTGCATCAGAGCCACTCACCTGGACAGTACCCATCATACTCTGGATGGAACTTCCTGTTTTTATCAAATGGTATCTTGATTTTCTTCCCAACCTCCTTCCATTCTTCAGGGGTGGGAATGTGCAACTGGAAGCCCAACTCAACAGCAAAATTTAAACTGGAAAGAAACAAATAAAAAGGGCTAGAGAGGCAGAGCAGAAAACTAAGAGCTGGGGATGTTTATAATAACTAAAGTTTTAAAAGATAACAAATAAAGAAGAATCGAGTTTCTTTGATTTGCTCTTGCTGCTTTGTTAGTTTCAATCCGATCATCTGAAACTAGACCATATTAGACATAGGCACCCATTTAATTTACATTCATCTGTTTATGCTATTCAGCACTGAAAATGCATACCTGTCTGAGGTGGAAGGAGAGCAAATTGCTCAAACTGGGAAGAGGCGGCACAGGTGTCAACATAATTGCCCAGATGTCAACATAATTATCCCTCGTCTTATTCTTTAATCCGTACCAATTTACAGATCCTGTCTCTTGGCAGGGTTCTTGATAGTGGCATAAGAGCACAAGTCAAATTCTAGAAGAGGATTTAGCACTGGTTCAGGAACAGCCAATAGCCCAATCCTGCTTGTAACACTACTTGATGCAATCTTTTGTCCTTCCTTTAATGCATTTTGAACAGCAGATGGAACAGACTTGCTTCATTTTCCTTTGCAAGGTAGCACTAGCACCATGAATGACTGACTAAACAAGACCATGTATCCAAATAATAAACAGTATCTGAAAGAAATCTTCAATCTCATGTAACCATATGTTACGGCTGCCAAAATGAAACTCAGAGGCTAATCAGTCAAACATTCAGCAAAAGAGGTCACAAGCTTATAAAACTGCCATATTCAAATACAACAATAAAGTGCATAATGCTCAACTACAAACCATAACATATAGTTTATGAACACATGAGACTGAAGATTTCTTTCAAATACAGTTTATTGCTTTATTTGGCTACATTGCCTTGTTTAGTTAGTCATTCACGGTACTAGTGCTACTTTACTTGTCATTTTCCTTTGCAGCAAAAACAGTCATCTAGGCCTGGCTGCCCAAGAGAGGGGGGAAAAAATCTGGAGTGTTTTTTGTTAATAATTAGTTAATGGAGGCCTCTGCAGCCTATCAAGTCTAAGCACAAAGCAGAAAGGTGACAGAGAGATTGGAGGAGCCTGGAAAGCCAGGCCAGATCGTGCGCATCTCTTACCTCCTCTGGGCAATGACGTTGGTATAAACAGAGTTATCTACATCATAATGATATTCGTCTGGGGGCATCACACCTAGGAGATGGTAGACATTTCAGAACATGGAGGCACAACCTGCTTTCTCCCTTTTTCATACTGCCACAAGGAAAGAACAACTTTGGGTAGGGCTGCATGACTACCTTGCATGTAAAATGAAATTCTGGCCAAGTCAAGGCAAAGTTAAGTATAAGGCTAGATTCAGAGACCTGCATATATTATATATTTGATATAGTTGTCTGTTCTGCATAATTTCTTCTGCTGCTGCTAAGTACAGGGAAACAGAACTCTGTAGGTAACAGAAATGCCTCCCCATCAGCCCCACTTCTGAGATTCCACCAGTCACTGTCCACACAGTTTCAACCCCATCTTCTCAGTCAGAAAATGTGCCAGAAAGAAAAGCAAGAGAGAAATGCTGGGGTCCCCAGGATGCCACCTGGCAGAAAATTCCACATACAAAGACAGAACACAGAACCCTGACTGATCAAGAGCCAAGCTACAAAGGATGCCAGGAGGTCCAAAAATGGCACTCCTGGGTTTTTTTCAATTGGTAAACAATAGAGGTTTTTAAAATTGGTAAACAATCCTATGACTGACTTGGGTTTTCCTCACTGAGGCAAAGAGCTAGGATGCTCTCTGAGGGCAGGAAAGCTCTGCAAGGGGAACTGATTAAACTCCCTTCCCTGATATGAATTACACAGCCCCCCTCACTGCTGTTTACCTACAAAAACTTGGGAGATCCATTTACAGATCTCCTAATATCTCATCTATTGACTTTGCAGTGCTCAGATGAGGTCAGAGCCAAATAAAGCCAAGTAGGAGGCGGAACAGCAAAAATCGAGGACTGGTCCAGAAAACAACAATGGAGTCATCTCACTCTCTCTCTGAGGATCAAAAAAAAAACCCTAATCACTATCCAGTTTTTGCTTTGCTTAACTTTCTTTTCACCCTACCGAATATCACTCCGTGTCCAACTAACTAAAGATAAATACCGTAGCCAAACTACCATGTAACAAAAATGAAAAACCAGACTTTATTAAATTTCTTCACGTTACTCTACAGGCAGCAGTTAGCTATCCCAGGCCGTGTCCCTCTCGACTGTTTGGTAACTTTTTTTTCAGTCCTCAGAAATCCTGTGCCTAAGTGAGAAAAACACGTATTATTGCTCCCAGTTTCAGGCCGCTCAGGTGGGAACATAGTTGATGCAAGAAATGCAAGAGCCAACATAGATATCTCAAAATAGTAAAGAGTCCAGTAGCACCTTCAAGACTAACCAACTTTATTGTAGCCTAAGCTTTCGAGAACTACAGCTCTTTGTCAGATGCAATGCAATGCTGTAGTTCTCAAAAGCTCAGGCTACAATAAAGTTGGTTAGTCTTAAAGGTGCTACTGGACTCTTTGCTATTTTGCAACTACAGACTAAGACGGCTAACTCCTCTGGATCTATAGATATCTCAGTAATAGATGCAGTTTACCTGTAAGAAGAAAAGGTCTTGCTGGAGGAGCAGAGGGCTTCTTTTCTCACAAACTTACCAGTAATATGGTAACTCTGCTCTTCTGGGTTCCACTCTGCTCGGCTGCACCAGTACTGAGCAACAGCATAGACCACATCCCAGCCTCCTTCCTGCTGGAACAGCTTCAAATCCTAGAACCAAACAGGTAAGAGGGGCTCCATGGGACAGTGACAATCTGACACCAGGAACACCCTCCTTCTTCTGGGCATTGCCCAAGACATGCCACAGTTACAGTACCTGTGTGATGTGGTAATACTGCTCAAATGCCAGCACAACATCTCCATTGATGTGGATTTCCTGGTCACCATAAACCTTTTCAGGGCAGACCTCCTGGCCTGTTGCTGCACTCTCCCAAGGGAACTTTGCACCCTGCCCCAGTCAAAGCCCAAAGACAACAGGTCAGGATGCTCTTGGTGGTGAGAGGAAAGCTGATTTAGAAAGCTTAAGAGAAATTTCAAACTATTCAGGATTGTGCAGCTTGTGAAGATAATGCTGGACATGGATTATAACTTACTTCATATAATCCATTTTTAAAAACTTCTATAGATAGCAGACATGGCTATGTACATTTGGGATTTGCTGTAAGCCAGATCTTCAGAATCATGAGATATTGATTAACTAATAAGATTTTAGTAATGTATTTTTGCAAGGCTTTAGAGTTTGTTCATTATATTCTCAAGGAAACTTACATACAGCCTATCAGTACATGTGATTTATCCCAATGTAGCAAAGAGAACCCGAGTCCATTTTAGGTCAGGAAAATGCCATTGCCAGGGCAGCATGCCACAGTCCTTATCTGAATGGCCTGAGAATCCTAGACCCCTTTCATATGGGCTATTTTGGCTTCTGAAGGCAAACTGACTTTTTGGCACCATCTGAAATAGATAACAGTGTTTTGAGGGCATTTTGCAAAATGATTTCACTGCTGACTGAAAATAAATGTTCTCATCTCAATGAAAAGAAACAGATAGGGAAGAAATGGATACAAAATGGGATAAGATTGCAATGTGAATGGGACCTTAGTTTCAACAGGGAGCTCCTGGAGCTCATCTGTTTGACAAGATTTAGGGCAGAAATGAGGCAGACCTGTAAATCAGTGTATGTGTAATTAAGCTTTGAACAAGGCTAGTCTTCCCTGAGCATCCTGCTCCTACCTTGTATCCTTGCACCTGTGCATTGTACAGGGCTCCCCCTAGTGTTTGGATCCGGTATTTTAGGATAGCACAAGCTATGTCTGGATAGAAAAGCAAGATGTTTGGGTACATCCAGGTATCCTGTGTTAAACAAACAAAACAACAAAATCCCAAAACTTATAAAAATAGTCATTGCTGAAAATGTGGGAGGATAACAATATAAAAACACTCATATCCCCATATCTTGATCGTATTGTCACTAAGTGAATTTCCAGACTATTAATCAAAGGTATAGATAAGGTGCACTATAGGTCTCCGCAGAGAAACAAAAGGGATAAAGGAAAAGGAAAGCATTTGGTCAACATTTTTATAGCATCTGGCCCCTTTCCAGGAATTAGCCAGAACCAGGTACAACCAGATTTTTAAAAATGTAAAAGTACAGTAGGGATCACAACATAATATTAAAGTTTTTTTTGTAATGAAAAGGACTTTATAAATTTCAAGATAATAAAGTTTTGTAGACCTTAAGAATGTATCATGTTTTTTACAATATATGAGCTAGGAGCACTGGAATACTATACATATCACAACAGACATCTACATTAGTGCCACACATTATACACTTCAGAGTCAAGATCTGCTGAAACAGCAAAAGACTAAGGCCAGCATAGCACTGTGTCTCCTCACACACTAGCATGCAATGATAAATCAGATTCCTCTATAGCAATGAGAAACAGGAGCAGGAGGGGGAAGAAACCAGTGCTCACCTGATCCCAGAAAACATGGCCCCAGTAATCTTCATTCTGTGTGCCATTCGAAAGGCCTCCAGGGCTGATTCCAGAGAACAGAAAGTCATAAGAACCCAGGGGAGGAGTTGCACTTAGCAGATAATAGAGGCACCCATAAACGGCCTGGCTTAATGAAAGAGGCCCATCAACCTTGACACAGCATCCTTCCCAGATCTCTGCCCATGCCTGGGTGTGATATGCATACAAGGAGCCAGAAGCAATCTGTGACTTTCCTTCAAGGAAGTACCTTTTCACATCCCCTTCACTCTCTGCTATGGCTGTGAGGAACTCCCAGCTCTTTTCTGTCTCCTCCCCAGAGAGTGTCACTGACTGTGGCACTGGGGTCCAGATCAGATGTACAGTAGGCTGAGGACCACCCTCTACTTCTGGGATCAAGGTCTTTCCATAGAGATACCTAAAGGAGAAAGCAAGAAACACCTTATGAGTCAAAGGATGATAAAAGGACTTAGAACTCCATTTCTAGACTTCCATCACTGCCACTATTGCTGTAATCTTTCCACTGGCTTCCCTCCCCATCTAGCACAAAGTCCTTGGCCACTAATTATTTGCTCTGGGTTGGTTCCCCCCTTCCTGCTTCCCCACAGCATCATAGTGCATTTGTGCATCACCAAAGCCAGCAACCTATTCTGCTGCAAGGTTTTGGGAAAGCTGGAAGGCTGCCATGTGGGTCAGAAATTTCATGTCTTTCCCTTAAATTGGGATGGCATGCCTACCTCTGGTACCAAAAAAATGATACACATAAATATTTTAAGGTCCACATAATAAGAAAATCTCTGATGAATGTCTGGGAGAAAATAAAAGCCCAAATATATACCAAAACACCAAGATGGATATCACCAGTGGAAGCATTCACCCAACCAAATTTATTAAAGTGGGAGAATATCCACACCTATGAACAGCTATTGGGGGAGAACGGCAAGCTAAAGTCAACAGAAGAACTAAAAGAACAGAGCATAGAGACAGGACGGTGGCTAAAAGCGCAAATAGAATCCAGATTTACTAAAGATAAAACACAGGGATTCTACATGGAACGATGCCGTTTTGATAAGCTGCTGTTAGAGACAGACGGAAAACTGACAGGAAAATTATATGCCTTCATGAAACAATTGAAGACAGAAGAGGAGGCTTTAAAAGTTCATATGGCAAAGTGGGAACAAAATCTGGGGTACGGCATAGATCTGGAGCAATGGCTACAGACATGGAGAGCAAACATCAAAATAACAAAATCAACCACCTTTAAAGAAAACCTATATAAAATGTTTTATAGGTGGTATGTGACACCAGAAAAATTAGCAAAGATGTATCCCAAAGTACCCAATAAGTGCTGGAAGTGTAAAGAGAAAATGGGCACCTTTTTCCATACATGGTCACTATGGAAAAAAGCGAAGAAATATTGGAAAGATATTGTTGCAAGAGGTGCTAGAAACAAATAAACCCTTTAAACCAGAAATGCTCCTACTAAATATAATACCAGAGGAGTTAAATAGGGAAAATATATATTTGATAATCCATATAATAACAGCAGCAAGAATAGTATATGCCAGATACTAGAAAAACACAGATATACCAACAAAAGAATTGATAGAGAAAATCTTAAGAGACGGCAGAAATGGACACACTGACAGAATTAATAAAAGAGAAAAACAGACATGATGGGAAACAAAAATGGACCCCGTTTTATAGATGGGTTAAATGGAAGTATAAAATAGAGACACAACTATATGTTAGCAAAACACAATCAAATGAATGAGGAGAGGAGAGAAGTACTAGAATTAAAGAAAACAGACTTATAGTGATAATAGCTTAGTAGAAAATAATATAATTATGACGGAACTTGTAGAGATGAAATGAAATGTATGATATATAACATGTATCCAAAGAATGTAAGACTTTTGATCAACTTTGCCATCAGAGCAAGACAGAACTCAAACAAACAAACACACAACAAACAAACACAAACACACACACATTCTCCGCTGTGTAAGCACCGAATCATTACAGACCTACGGGGGGACATCGCATCACGACGTTTTCTTGGCAGACTTTTTACAGGGTGGTTTGCCATTGCCTTCCCCAGTCATCTACACTTTACCCCCAGGAAACTGAGTACTCATTTTACCGACCTCAGAAGGATGGAAGGCTGAGTCAACCTTGAGCTGGCTACCTGAACCCAGCTTCTACCAGAATCAAACTCAGGTTGTGAGCAGAGCTTGGACTGCAGCTTACCACTCTGTGCCACGGGGCTACATACATACATACATACATACATTTTAAAAAAGAAATTTCAGGTCTTTCTGCCTCCATGGAAGCAATTTCTTCCACCTGTCCACAGTAGTTTTTTTTTTTTAAAAAACACCTGGCAATTGAATATCTTTATAGCAATATAATCCCATAACAATCCATTTATAAGGTTTTCTGAATTCCCAATTGTCATTTAAAAACAAAAAGTAATTCTCTAGCCCCTTGCATTACAAAGATATAAGGGAAAAGACATATCTCCACAATGAAAGTAGATACTTGATTTTTTAAAATAAAAGCTGAGAATTCAAAATATTTAATATACATATTGTTATATTGATATAATAGCATTCAATTGCCATTTTTTAAATAACTGGAAAAAAGCGGCCCAGGAAGGACAGATAGTGACTGCAGTAGGCTTGGGATAGGAAAACAGGGAAAACGCCCATATGGAAGCTCTGTTGCTGTACTGGCAGCCTCAGCAGCAAAGGAGAAACCACCCTTGGCTTTACATTTGTCTACAGCTTGGCTCTACTCTATCTTTTGTCTCTCATTTCTCTGTTACTTTCCTTTCTGTGACCTTTATTCTTCCAGCTCTGCTACTCAAAAGTCACCTGCTACTCTGCTCTTTCCCCATTGCAGGAAATTCCTACCAGAGCACCAATGTGGTGCCATGGAGCTCTTTCTCCCCTTAAATCCTTTCTTAAAACCCACCTTTCTCATGAATTTTTTAGCTGAACCTCATAGTCCATGTCCCCAACTAAAATGACATTTGCCCATATTCATTCTTTTGTGATCCTTCTATCTCCTCCCCCTTTTACTGGCTCTCTACAATGTAGACTGTAAGTTCCTTAGGGCAGGAACCAACTTATGCTGTTGTATAAAGGGATAGGAACACTGACAGTGATATATTTTATGAGCTTGTTTATGCCAGTAGGAAAAAAAAGAACAACCAGAACAAAAGGCATGAAGATGAGTTAAAAGCTCCCTGTGATAGGAAATTGTCAAGAGTAAAAACTGCCCTGGCCTAGACAAACTCCCTCTATGCCTGGGCATGGCAGCACCAAAGCACAGAATGTTTGAAACATCTTACAAGAACCTGCCAAAATCCTCTGACTGGAACTGCAGTTCTTACCATCACTTGGCCCAAGCTCTCATTTAAAACAGCAGGAAATTCTCTGTCACTTCAGCCACTGTCTTGAAAATCCCAATGGAAGAAAAGACCCTTGGAGAGTTGAGCAAAAACACTCACTGAGCTCCCTGGAAATCTGGTCCTTTATGTAGGTCCACGTCTGGACTCTTTGGTGTGAACTGCATCTGGAGGTTCACAGTGATGGGCTTAGTTTGAAGAGCTGACTTCTGGATGGTAATGCTGAAGGCCAGAAGGTGGACCAGGGAGCGATGGGCATATATCCTGTGCGTGGCTGTATAACCGGAGCACTGGATCTTATGGATATAGGTTCCTGCGGACAAAAAAAAATGTGAATTCAGTCTTACAACTGTTTCCCTTTAAATTCTGGACACACAAATTTCAATCAAGGTCCATTTTGGAGCACCTGCCCAAGTAAGGACCTTTATGCACATGCTCAGAATATTCTTCATTAGGTACCTCAGAATTATATTAGAAGTATCTTATGGAACTGAAATAATAGTTCACTAATGAGGGAAAATGGAAAGGAGTCATCAGTCTTCGGTATTTTGAACTGAAATTTGAAATGCTTGCCCATCCTGGAAAAAAAATCTTTATCATCACATTTGTACCCTACTCTCCCTCTAAGGTGATATTCTTTGATTCCTTTTTTTTTTTCATTCAGTAAATGTGCAAAGTAGGTTAAGTTGAGAAAATGTGAGTGGCCACCACTCAAACTCAAGTAGGGGACTGGAACTGAAGATGCTGTAGCCCAAATCCAGCACTCTCTATCTAGCAAGCTTTGTCTCTTTTAAAGAAGCTTCCTTTCCACTCAAAACAATTTCTGTACTCAGGGCCAACTTAATCAGGACTGGAGCACAGCCCTGCTGCTGTTCCCTCTCTGAGCAGAGGGGTTTGTGCCACGTACCTGCCCTTGTGTCCAGGGAGAAAGTCTCACTCAGGCAGTCCTCAGCCAACACTTTCATTCGGACATTGACAGGACTGGGGAGATCAGCACGATGCGTGTCCCCAACTGCTCCGTTGTACACCCCATTGACATGGAGAATGTCCCTGTAGACACGGGTGCCCAAGTAAGCATTGGTCACTGTTGCCAGGAGCCGGGGGTCAGAGGGCAGGGTGCTGGAGGTGAACACGGCAGGATCCTCAGTTTCCATTGCTGAGGGCAGAACAGGGGGGAACGGTTGGAATTCAGGCTGAATAATAGTGTTGATGGCACATACTTGACGTTGGGCCTAGTCTGGCCTAGTGCTCCTAAAGGAGTATACTGATTGATCACAGGCAGAGCCAGAGGACATGTGATCAACTTAACTTGTTTAATTCTTTAGACACACTTGTGCCTTGAACATCATACTGCAGCATTGAAATAGGCCAATTAGCTTGGATTACCGTATATGGAATAGGCTGCCTTCAGTATAAAGGGGGCAGCAGCTTGGTTTTTGGGAGGAACCTGAGGTAACTTTCTTTATGTTAAGAACCTGTTCGTCCCTTTATTGCAATAAAGACTTTCTGTACTCCTTCTACTCCACCTGTCTTCTCCTTAAATGGGCCAGGAGTGGGTGGGGCCCTATTTGGGCTAACAGTGTGATGTGTAGCAGGACATATTTTGTAAGAATAGGAAGGTTATTTGTGCAGATGTTTATGCAGAAGCTGCATGAGAAGAGTGTCTACCTATTACACTCTTCTTAAAGTACAGCTCTATCACAAAAGGCCCTGACCTAGATAGGCCAGAAAATCCCAATCTCGTCAGATCTCAGAAACTAAGCAGGTCATTGGTTAGTAGTTGGATGGGAATAGATCCAGAGGAGTTAGCCGTGTTAGTCTGTAGTAGCAAAATCAAAAAGAGTCCAGTAGCACCTTTAAGACTAACCAATTTTATTGTAGCATAAGCTTTCGAGAATCAAGTTCTCTTCGTCAGATGCCTGATCCAAACTGACCACATACAGAAGAGGAGGGAAGAGAGGGAAAGAAGGGGACATATATCACAAGGGGACAGGATGCAATTAGCGTGGAGGCAACCCAAACATTCCTTTGCTAGTAAATGTAAACATCTCCTTTTGGTGTGGAGTCAGTTTGCCGTGTTTGTTTGGAAAGTATCCAATTCCTATGTAGTATAAGTCTTCGATAACCACAGCTCTCCCTGCCAGATGCATCTGACAAAGAGAACTGTGGTCCCCGAAAGCCCACACCAGGCGACACTGGGCTCCCCCAGACCACACCTCTGTAAAGGAAATCTGTTACCTGTGATAACCATTCATAGTCTCTATTCAGTCCCATCTTGACAGAGTCAAATTTGCATATGAATTCCAATTCAGCAGCCTCCCGTTGGATTTTGTTTTTGAAAGGTTTCTGTTGAACCACAGCGACCTTTAAGTCTTTGGTGGAATGTCCTGGTAGATTGAAGTGTTCTTCCACTGGTTTCTGGACATTTCCATTTCTAATGTCAGATTTGTGTCCATTTATTCTTTTGCGTAGAGGTTGGCTGGTTTGTCCAATGTACAGAGCAGAAGGACATTGTGGGCACATGAGGGCATATATCAGATTGGAGGATGAGCAGCTGTAAGAGCCAGAGACAGTGTAGTTGATGCCATTGGGTCCTGTAATTGTATTCCCTGGGTAGATATAGGGGCAGAGCTGGCATCTGGGTCTGTTGCAGGGCCTGGTACCTGTGCTGGTGACTCTGCTGGCCGATTCATGATTGTAAGTGAGAAGTCGTTTAAGATTGGGGGGCTGTCTGTAGGCAAGGAAAGGTCTTCCACCCAGGGCTTCTGAGAGAGAGGTATCATTTTCCAGGATGGGTTGTAGCTCACTGATGATACGTTGGATGGGTTTGAGCTGGGAGCTATAGGTGACAACCAGTGGTGTTCTGTTGTTAGTTCCTTTAGGTTTGTCCTGGAGCAGACTGTTTCTGGGTACTAGTCTGGCCCTGTTGATTTGTTTCTTCACTTATTTGGTGGGTACTGTAGTCTCAAAAATGCTTGTTGTAAATCTCTTAAGTGTGAGTCTCGGTCGAGAGCATTGGAGCAGATACGGTTGTAACGTGAGGCTTGGCTGTAGACAATAGACCGAGTGGTATGTTTAGGGTGGAAGCTGGAGGCATGTAGATATGAGTATTGGTCTGTTGGTTTCCGGTATAAGGTGGTATTTATTCGTCCATTATGTAGTTGTACGGTGGTGTCCAGGAAGTGTACCTGTTGTGTAGAGTGGTCCAGGCTAAGGTTGATAGTAGGGTGAAAGTTATTGAAGTCCTGATGAAATCTCTCAAGGGCTTCCTTCCCATGGGTCCAAATGATGAAGATGTCATCCAGGAATCTTAAGTATAGCAGTGGTTCCAGTGGATGGGAGCTGAGGAAGCGTTGCTCCAAGTCCGCCATGAATATGTTAGCATATTGTGGTGCCATGCGTGTGCCCATGGCTGTGCCATTAACCTGTAGATATAAGTTGTCACCAAATTCGAAGTAATTGTGAGTGAGTACCAACAGACCGATACTCATATCTACATGCCTCCAGCTTCCACCCTAAACATACCACTCGGTCTATTGTCTACAGCCAAATGGAACCACTCGGTCTATTGTCTACAGCCAAATGGAAATGTCCAGAAACCAGTGGAAGAACACTTCAATCTACCAGGACATTCCACCAAAGACTTAAAGGTCGCTGTGGTTCAACAGAAACCTTTCAAAAACAAAATCCAACGGGAGGCTGCTGAATTGGAATTCATATGCAAATTTGACTCTGTCAAGATGGGACTGAATAGAGACTATGAATGGTTATCACAGGTAACAGATTTCCTTTACAGAGGTGTGGTCTGGGGGAGCCCAGTGTCGCCTGGTGTGGGCTTTCGGGGACCACAGTTCTCTTTGTCAGATGCATCTGGCAGGGAGAGCTGTGGTTATCGAAGACTTATACTACATAGGAATTGGATACTTTCCAAACAAACACGGCAAACTGACTCCACACCAAAAGGAGATGTTTACATTTACTAGCAAAGGAATGTTTGGGTTGCCTCCACGCTAATTGCATCCTGTCCCCTTGTGATATATGTCCCCTTCTTTCCCTCTCTTCCCTCCTCTTCTGTATGTGGTCAGTTTGGATCAGGCATCTGACGAAGAGAACTTGATTCTCGAAAGCTTATGCTACAATAAAATTGGTTAGTCTTAAAGGTGCTACTGGACTCTTTTTGATTTTGCTAGTTGGATGGGAGACCTCCAAAGCCTAGGGTTGCAGAGACAGGCTACGGCAAACCACCGCTGTTAGTCTCGTCCTATGAAAACCTCACCTGGGATGGATCACCATAAGTTGGCTATGACTTGACGGCACTCTCCACCACTATCACAATAAGAGAATGCCACCGAAGCAGCCACGGCATTGCTTCCAGAGCAGGACGGGGCAGTAATCTAAATTCGTGCTTCGCCTGGGTTTTAGTTTGTCGTCCTCACCAGTGAGAAGATATTCGCTGGCTTCAGAGAAACCGATCAGTCCCTTGCAGGCCCTTCCCGCCTCCCCGTAAATGTGAAGCACTCGGCGTGTTTGCAAACTAGCAGGGCCCGGAATAAGGGGCCTTGGCGTCATTTCCCTCCCTCTGCTTTCAGGTCGGCAATTCAGGAAAGCCCATCAGCAACTTCCACTTCAAAACTATCTCCCTACCGGATTGTTTTCCGTCCGCAAAACCTCTCCCAGTCCGCTCGTAAGACCCGTTGGGACGGCTGAGAAAGCAAGCAAATACGGATTTCTGGGCCTTGCCTTGTTTTGCTGGGCTCCAGGCGTTTCGCTGCTGGCTTGAGGAGGGGCCGCCCCTTGGGCCTCATCGAGAAATCATCGACGTCTTGTTTGGAGTCAGTTTAAACAGCAAGGTTAGCGCTGGGGACTCTCCCGAAACCGGTTGCTTCGGGGTAAATTTCAAAAGGCTAAAACAAACTTCGGCTGCAACTTATTCTCACTTGGTTGCAAGCAAGCCTATTGAATTCAGTGGGACTTCTGGGTAAATATAAATCGTCTTTCAGGCCAGATGTTTTCTTTTTCGATTTTACGCTGCCATGTTGACCTATGCCGCCAGATGGCGCTCCTTCCTTGTAAAATGGAACGCGCGAGCACTCAATTAGCCCCCCCCCCCCCCCGTCCAGCGGAGGTTCTTGTCATATTAAAACTTCCTTATTGTTGTGATAAGATTCATGAAACGCCACCATGAAATGCTTGGGAATCCACAAAGGGAGTGGGGAAGGAATAAAGCATTGCACTCGAGTCCGTTTAGTTTAACAAATTTGGCAAAAAAATCTGTTCAGCCTGTCTAGTAGGTTCCCATATTACTTTGTGCCTATACTTAAAAGTGGTGTTAGGAGTTTATTTTTTAAAAAAACAGGAGTTTCTCATTAGAGAACCAAATGATTTTATTTTTTTTTTTGGACTCACCTCCCAAGAAATATAGGGGATAAAGGAAACTTGGGCAAAGGATTCTTAGTAATTAATCGGGGAGGGGAGGGGGAGGGGGAGGAAGGAAGTGGATGAGAGAATATGTTTACTTTTGATACTGGAACTATTCTCTGGTAAACAAGTTTCCGTCATTTGCTCACAATAAGTCTGTAATGTACTTTCCTAATAGATTTTCCTAAATAATAGATATTAGATATTCCTAGATAATAGATTTTCCTAAAAGAAATTCCTCTAATAATTTAATATCCCAGAAGTGAGCTGGTATTCCTGGAACGGAGTTACAGAACTCAGTAATGCTGTGATAAAGGCCGTGCTGTAATATTAACACCAGCCAGTATAAACCCTAGATGAATTCTGTTCCTTCTTCAGGATCTGAGGCCATTTTCACCATCTGATGGATGATACTCCCATCTGTGCTCAAGAAGACACATATATACTACACAGTTTTTACTTGGGCTGAAATTTACTCTGGGTAAGCCAGGTGTTACCAGAATCATTCCCTCTTTCAGGCCAGTCATGTAGAGAGCTCTTCATGTGTAGAACACAAATACTGAGACAAAAGGGATCTTATTAGTCTGTTGTGTATATAACTCCTAGCTTGCAGTAATACCATGGCAGTTCTCATATGAAAATACAATAAAAACCATTCACATTTGCTCAGTCCTAGTATGTATCTTAATTTGGATTCTCCCACATGTCTAGTGCAGAGCAAACCACCCTGCAGAAAAGAGATAGACGAGGCCTTGAAGGGATCAGAAGAGGGATAAATGGTATTTCAGGCATATTTTCAAAGAAGGAAGCTTTGACCAGCAGGGAGATATGATGAGGAAAGACCAGCTGGCAATAGGGCACACTGGCCCAGAACAGGAAATGGAGTAGCTAAGGAACTGGGAACAGATAGAAAAACATAAAGTTAAATTCCGGAAGAAAGTAAGATGGGGGAAAGAAAAACATACTCTGCCTATCTTGAAGAGTCTCCATGGGGCTGAAAGAAGGTTCTGGAAGGAGCAGAGTATGAAAATGGAGGGGTAGAGTTGTCCTTCTTATGCCCTTAGATTTAACTGGGCTGCTATGAGGGAGCTCTGCTGTTGGCCAGATACAGTGACCAACTAGGATCCTCAATGGAATTGGATGGAAGGTACAAAGTCTGGCTTTGCACTGGGGAAATTTTGGGCTACACTCGAACTGGTGCACCTTTGGGATCTGAGACCTAGTGCAGGGTTCAAATCTTGGCTGTGACAGGGCATTTCAAGCCTTCTATGGTAGAAGGAGTACTTCACAAAGTTCAGAAAAATATACTGGGAGATTGGTCAGGGTGTGGATGACCATGTTAGAATGGATAGCAGGCCTGGCCTGTACTTTCCAACAATGGCTAGGTGACAGGTTAATGGCTTTTCCTAGGCTTGTGATTGGAACACCAAGGAAGAAAGTATTCTGAGGGAGACTATGTAGAGCTTTGGTTATTGTCCTGCTAACCAGGCTCATTGCTTATGGCCAGGGTATGAGGAGCTCTGGACAGTCAAACAAATATCCTTACTTAATGTTCTTCTGGAGTACTCAGGTAGTCAGCTATCCCTCTTATGAGAGCCTAGGGGAATTCTGGTCTTAATTGAGAGACCTGGTTTTAATATCAAACTAGGCGTATCCTGTCCACAGCTACAGTATCTGAAGTCCAAAGGCACTTTGACACCTCCTTAGTGGGGAGCCTCCATACAACACAAGTGTAAGAGGGAAGCCTCTATTTTGTCCCTTATCATTACTGTTATAGATGAACTGCAAGTTCAGGTTCTAATACCTAGTGTATGGGAAAAGGGGGGGGGGGTGACATATATTCTTCTAATGTGGATCTTTAAAACAAAGAGGTGAAACTCCAGGCTGAGAATGAAAACTGAGGCTGGAATATAGTAGAATGATCAGGGGTAGTAGGAACAAAAATACATCAACATTATCAGAATAATGTTAAAATACATTACTGCAGGCATTTTAGTGTTGGAGCGATCTCTGCTGGCTCTGTCTTTTTAAACTATGCATCCCTGCACAGTTTTAGACTGGAGATGTGAAATTGACAGAGCCTTTGGGGAGGCAAAGGTGAAATTAGCAAACCCTCTGAGGAGCAATCTCCACCAGCTCTGTCTTTTAAAACAACACTTCCCGGCTAACATTGCATCTCCCTACACTTGACAAATGTGCACCAAAGCTTCTCATGTAGAGAGAGACTATGACAACACCATTTCTAGGCCTCTTTGGAGATTCTTATGCATCTGTACTACATTCTGCCCCTTGGATTGGTAAAGTGCTGTACCTGGCCTTTGCAAGTACATCTGTATGACTATAGCGTAATACCACAAGCAACCAAAAACAAAACAAAAGACAATGTACAAAATTTTGTAATGGGTTAACAGCTTTCCTTCAAACTGCCCTCTGACTGAATCTGGCAGTTTAACTGACTGCTGAATGCTGATCTCCTGCATAGATACATTTGAAGGCTTTTCTTTTGTTGACACTTTAAAATTGAAATATTTCTTCCTTTATAGCTTGAATGGAGTTTTAAACAAGTTAGATGACAACATGAAGCATCCTTGAGTATGAAATAGACTTACAGTGAGGATGAAGATTATAATTACGACAATTAACTGTTCAAATAATCAAGATATTGTTGCTTAGATCTTTCACCTGGAAGATCCCAACACACACAATCCAGCTTCATTGTCAAGAAAAACAAGATCAGGGATGAAGAATGTTTCTGCAAAAAGGACCACAGAATCGTTAAGCAGTGCTCAATTTTATGCTACCTTTTTAGACTTTAAAAGCATGTTTAACACTTCAACACCAAGCAGTGACCCACATAAATATCACTTTCTGCTGGGAATACCCACACGGGATATCCTTTTGATGTGCTGTGAATAGGGGTAGAGCTCTCCATGTGGACGTTTGCTTTGGTGGCATCTTTAAACACAAGCTTAATAAGTATTTCATCTCTGAGCTGTAAACCGGTTTAGTGTTGAGGTACCCTCCGTCAATTACAGTAGTGGAACAGCAGCCGCTTACCTATGGCTTTATTCCAGGTTCTAAAACAATTTAAACATCCAGCATCATGTGAACGCAGATAGTTATGGTTTCATACCCAAGGTGGATCACATGATTAATGCTGACCTTTAAACTTTGGGGCAGCAATGTTGTAACAATCAGCAGCTTCCACAGTTAAGGAAGGGAATACGGGTAATCAAAAGATGTACATACAATAATTCTGATTCTTACTGAAATCACTGGAACTTACATACTCCATTACCTTTGTATCTGAAGAAGTGAGCTGTGGCTCATGAAAGCTCATACCCTACCACACATTTTGTTAGTCTTATAGGTGCTACTGGACTCTTGCTCTTTTCTCGTACTCCGGTAAGTATGTAACTTCCATTAATGTCAATTGTTGTAGACAACTATTGACAACTAATGTCAGTAGTTGTACCAGTCTTTTTCTGGATGTCTTCCTTTGTCCTACCAGAAAATGTCAAGAACTGGTTGGGCAACTGGATCAATAGCACCCCACTCCCATCTTCAATTGAAAGATGATTTGCCTGAGAACACCCTCCAAATAACTTGGATATATTGATTTTAGATAGTCACATGCATAATGTTGAGGAACTGAACAATAGACAAATTCACCTTATGTATATCAAGGAGGAGTAATTATTGTGTTTTAACTTGTGAAATGTTTTCATTAAAGCCTCTTTTGAATTTTTTTCAAATACAACTCGAGTATGTCACTTGAAGACTCCCAGTAATGCAAAGAAAACAAATTTGCCTCTAAAATTGTCTTCCTTGGATGTGACTGATCTGAAGAATCAAAATCTGCCTGTTTGACCAAAGTGGATGGATTCCCTGGATTAGGAGCTGTCAAGGTTCTGAGTAACATGGCCTTGATCTGTATGGTTGACAATCTTAACCACAAACTTCATTTTCTTGGCTAAGCCAGTGTCTCTCAGAACTGTTGAGAAACTGAAATAACCTGTGGAGATAGGGAAAAATACAAGTCAGTCAATGAGATGCAGGAGAATGTGATACATTTTCTTTATATAGTCCTTCACAAATATTTAATAAGACTCCTGTTCTAAACAAAGAAATTACCCATTGAGGCACAACAGCTATCTGGGTACAACACTATACTTCTTGGAGTAGCTACAGTTTGAATACATACTGACTTCCATACACTGAGATGATAACATTGCCATTGTGACATGTCTTTCTGCTGATTTCCTAGGAAATCCCATTTGTGGAGCTTTTGTGATAAAAATCACTGTGTTTGTAGCTAGGTAGAGAGGTCCAAACAAGGAGCGCTCCCCTTCTGAAACCCTGCACTTCCTTCTCTCCCATTCATGATTATTCATAAATTAACTTGCAACTCCCAAAACTTTATATCAGTGCCCTGAAGAACTGTTCTTTTGATTTTCATGCAGCAACTGGTTTAATTTCTTATAAAGAAAAAGTAAGCAAGCCTACACCTTCTAGAGGCACCCTGGGATGGTGTGGAACCAGCCCTGCTCTTCTAATAAGCATATGAACAAAAATTTCAGGGGTAATATTATTAGTGAGCAAAGATTGTCTACATGCAAAGGCTGCATTTACTCTCCTTGGTAAATCAAATAATCTGTTTTAATATGAATCCTTTCTACACTCCCTCAGATCTCCTGCCCCCAACTCCTGTTGCTTGCAGGAATTCTGGAGGCTGGTGAGCAGGGGGGAAATCACCTTCAGGCAACAGCATTATGTCATTTCTGGGGGAAACTTGGAAGTGACATTTCACCTCTAGGAATTGCCAGAAACTCTATGGTTTTTCGACACACACACCTGGATTCCTACCAGTTGCCATTTGTTGGCTGGCAACCCTACCTAAATGATACATAGGTTTAAAATGATATAAAAAAACAAATGCCTGTGTGTACCTCATGTTGTTGCTCTGCTGTCAAGAAGTAAGAGCCAAGCTACAAGTGACGCCTTACACAGGTTGGACACTTGTCAGCTTCCCTCAAGTTTTGATGGGAAATGTAGGCGTCCTGGTTTTATAGCTTGGCTCTCCATTACAGCTGCAGGACCAAGATGCCTACATTTCCCATCAAAACTTGAGGGAAGCTGACAAGTGTCCAACCTGTGTCAGGCATCACTTGTAGCTTGGTTCTAAGTCTGTGGCCCTAGTGTAGGTCCTATGTGTTTGCGTGTGAAGCTGAACAGTTAAACAGCAGGACCTGAGAAAGGTTTTGGGGGCGAAATTGGCACATAAAAACTTGGAATGCAAGAGGTTTCTAGATAGTTTGTATGTTCTAAAGCAGGGGGGTAGACTTTCCAATTTCCTGGGAGATCTATTTACGTCCATGAAGAACAGCCAGGTTTTTGAGCCTTACTTGTCTCATGCTTGACTGTGGAAAAGTCTTTATTCTACAAAAGCATGAGAATGACCTTTCTGAGGTGCAGGAGGAAACAGGTATTGTAAGGCCTGTTCTGATAAGTTTAGCTAATTCTGCAGACATTTTCCTTGTCTGAATATTCTGGCCTGTACACATTAGATGTTCTATTTTGGTCCTTGGCAAATAAGTGTGAATGTCTGCTGGGACAGGCTTACCTGGGTTGTGCAGGAAGGGTGTAATCCTTGGAACTTTTAACTTTTTGTAATAGTGTTTCAAATTTGCCAAAGAGTTTTATAGCTTTTAATCCAAACAACCACCAGGAAAAGTAAGAGCCAAAACAGACGTTAAGAATTACACGTGGTTGTGTGAGTGCCAGCTTTCCTGTCTGTTTCGGCCCGCCCGTGCCCGGGTTTTTGCGTGTGTCCTGCCCCCGCCGAACCTGTGTGTGTGTGTCCGCATCTGCACGTGTCCCTCTTCATGACCAGCGAGTTGCCCGCACTGAGTGGCTCTTTTTCCATTCCAGTGGTTGTATACATTTCTCTGACTGCCAGATGGCATTATTGCCCATACCTTGCGAGTGAATGGGTGATGCAGGCCGCAGCCTCCCTTGGCATGATGCCCTCTTCCATGGGCCTGCTCCGATTGGCTGAATTTTGTGGGTCGTGTCAGAGGCGCCACCGTGGTTGAGCCCCCCCCTCCAGGGTGTCCCACTATTTAGGCCTGCAAAGTAGGGGGGGTCCTGACTGTCCCTCGCCGGCTTGCCAGCATTCTGGCTTCTGCTCACATTCATCCCGTGTGTGCTCAAGCATGCCCCATGCAAACTTCCACCGGTTTTTATTTGTGGCTTTCAATTTATTTGTAGGTTATAATTTATACATGGGGTAGCCGAAACACAGGGTTGGAAAAGAAATTCAGTTCCCACAGACTTAGGGCATACAGTGCCAGGTCTTTCTGCCTGGTCTACCGTGACTGTTGCAGCAACTGTTGCAGCGTTGCGGCCGCTTTGAAGTTCTGGGGTCCAAGAAGTTTTTGGAGGCCATATCAGCTCTCAGCGGCGCGCGTTGACCTGTGAGATGTCTCCGGATCAACCAGCTTCCAGTGGCCACACCGTGCCCCGCAATTGGCTGCCTCCGTCATTTGCCCGCACACACAACGCTAGGCTTCCCGTGTCGAGCGCATGTGCCAGTAGCCTCGCTGGAAAGTATGGCGGAGTGGGTGCCGAGCAACTGGCGGGAGGAGTGGGCTGAGCAGGCAGCCACGGCCATGGAGGACAAGGGACTGACCGAACACGAGCGCGACACGGCTGAGGAGACCATGGTGCCGTTCCGCCTTGAGTCTCTTTTCCCAGACCGTGCTGAGATCACGCACATGGTCCGCCAGTCGATGACCTCTTTGATAGAGGAAATTGAGGTCGACATGGTCGAGCAAGCATTCCTAGGCACAAGACCGCGTAGTAAGTGCTCTGTCCCCACCCCCACCTCCATTTCTCGGGCAATCGTCTTGCGGCGCTCCCGCCTAGGCAGTTGTGCCTTGGACGGAAGTGTGTTTTCTGGAACACACCGATGCAGAGGGGGTGATGCAGCCCTCTCTGCCCATCATCACTGCTAGCTTGGCTCATGGGGACTGCTAGTTTCAGATTCATTCTTGACTGCGGTAGGCCTTATATAGCTGGGTGTGGTTGGCCATTTCAAGGCGTGTGACAAAACAGTGCTAGAACCCCCCCTGCCGACCTGTGTGTGCTACTGTCTGCTAATGCGGATGTAAGGCAATGCCCCAGACACATGTGGTGCCTCTCGCATGTGGCCCCCTAAAAGCTTGCACCGCTGTACATGAGTTACTGTTTCAGATGCTGCTGAGAGCAACTGTTGCGCAGCAGGCTGTGATGGACCACTTCCCCCACTCTGCCGTGCCGGCTGGCCAGGTGTTCTTGGGCCAATCTCACACAGTCAACACGTCATAGGCACCCGTCGCCTATCCCCTGCATAGGGGATCCATTCCCATAAGTGATAGGCCCCTCAGAGCATCCACGGCTTCGCAAGGTGTGGGTGGCGTGTGGGGCTCCCCTGGGACCCACCATCGCTGGCAGGATTTGTGGACGTGCGGTGACCTACCCCACCACCTGCAATCAACACTCAACTGGGATTGCAACTTGTCAGCGGCCGCGACATCAGGGCCACTGCGCGGGAGGAAATATCTCATTCGTCTAACCGCTTTTCTTTCAGCCTCTGCCACAGAGCACCGAATCGAGGCGGTGGGGATGGCGCATGAAAGGATCCAGGCGCGCCGGGATCAGTTCTGGAGTGAGTGTCTGCATGTGATTGCACAACGGGTCTCACAGCGCAGGGGTGCCTGGAACACAGGGTGTTTTCTGAGGAGGGTGGCCGCCATTGTGGGGGTTCTTCCAGTCCGCAAGGGCAGGGCACCACCAGCTGGAATATGGGAAGCCAGTAACACTGAGTGGTGAGCGGGTCACCAGTTGATAATTGGACTGGTGAGTGGGTCAAGGGGTGGCACGCGGCCACAGCTGCTTTCACCTGTGTGTCCCCGTCAAACGCCCCCTTTCATCAACAGCTGTGGACGTGAGCCGCCCCTTGACCCGCTCACCATTATCGGCGGGGGCCGGGGCTGAGAAAGGCTTGTGCGGCTTGTGTGGCATTTTGCCTGGGAGTTTGCATGCAAAGGGCCCCCCTACCGCAGAGAGGCCACACAGGCCCCTCTAAACCCACCCCTTGCTAGTAATTGCAAGGGGGGGCAGAGCGGCATCGTGTGGAGGCCAAAAAATGGCCAGCCAAGAGTGAGATCTGCTTGACCCTGGGCAGTGGCTTGGAGCACAGGTGGGAGCAGGTGTCCTGGGGTGCGGGGGGCGCTTTCCATGCAGACTGCCACACCAGGCCACACAAGATGATCTTCACCCCACTATAGGAAATAATTTGGGAAGGGGGGCAAAGAGGGGCACCTTTGGGAGGGCATGAAATGTCCCCCCCAAAGTGACATCTGCTGGACCCTTGGTGGAGGGGTGAAGGACAGGCGGGACGAGGGGGGCTCCATGCGAAATGACACAGCTAGTCGCACAGGCCTCTCTTACCCCACCCCCCTCAGTGATGAGTGGATTGAGGGGCGGTGCGCGGCCACAGCTGTTGCTGAAAAGGGTCCTTTGAGGGGAACATGGTGGGTACATGGGTGGTAAGACTGCTGAGTGGGTGGGTTCATCTGGGAAAGACTGCTTAGATGTGTCCCCTGATGTTTCCTGCAGCGAGCCCTACTGCGGGGAAGGAAGAGGAGGAGGAGGAGATTGATCTCCTTGACGGTGGGATGTCTCCTGCGGCCATTTACGAAGCCAGCCGGCCAGCAAGACCACCTGCACCCGAGCCAAGGGCCGAAGAACCATCCACCTCAAGCTCACGTCCCCCCTCGCCAAAGAGAAGCAGGCTGTTCTTGGGGGTGCCAACCTTCGCCCAGATTCTGGGCCAGGGGAGAGGCCGGAGGAGAGGAGGCCTGTCACACTTCGCAGAGAATTGAGAGGAGTGTGGGGTGACTGGTGCATGTGCACCAGTCTCTCCATTACCTTTTCCCCAATGTTTGTTTTCCCCTGTTTTCCCCAGTTTTCATCTTTTGCCCTGTTTACTTGCGTGTAAGGGGTCATGTTCAAGTTTGCTCCAAGTGTTGTCGGAGCCATAAACGTTTGCGAAATCTTAACTTTCTCTGAGTCCGCCAATCACACTTCCACCTACCAAAAAACATAGCTTGGGCATTTGGGGTTTTGCTGTGCTTCCACTGGTGCTGAGTGTTGCAAAGGGGCCACGGCAAACAGATGCTTGTGCGTGCAGCAGGCCCCCAGGCCCCCACCCACCTGCACTCGAAAAAGTAGCTTTCTCATTAACAATTGACGGTTTGAAGCTGCTTTGAACGTTGATGTGGCAGGCTTACGGTCATATGGGGGGCTTATGGACAAGGTGTATGCCTGCAGTTTATTTTGCAGACTAATGCACGTTTCTACATCCCACCAGAAAAGTTATCAACCATTTAGGGAACACAGGATTTGTATTGTATTACATTGAAATTAAGAAAAATTCCGTCTTGTGCCTTTGGACAGGCAGCATATTTATGGAATTATTGGAAGGACAGGAGGGAGGAGGTGGTGGGGCCCTTCTGAAGGAATTATTGTTTTACTGTTTGAAAAAAAGATTCCTGGCTCTGAAATCCTTAAACAAGCCAGGCCCATGTTTGCTGCAGCCATGCCAAGGACCAGGGATTTATAGAAGAGGCCGGAAGGCAATTAGGCCTCCCCTTTCCTACCACTTCCCGTGAGGAACCCACCCAAAATGATTCTTCTTCCCAAGCACGGTCTATTTCTGAAAGCCTCAAACGGTGAATGTTGACCATTCTTTCTGCTGCCTATATTCCTGTGCCTTTAACCATTCTTTCTACTGGCTATATTCCTGTGCCTTTAACGGCGGGCTAACACCAGAGATTTTCCTATATTGCCCATCTGTGGAAGTGAGGTCCCTGTCGGCCTGTCAAGTGAAAAACCACAATGTGCTCTCCCATTATCGGGGTAAGTGGCGGTGGAGAGTTCCATCAAGTTTTGGCCACCACAGTTGGAGCTTTCGGGGCAAGGGACTCTGGCTGCAGAAACTGCTTGTGATTGCCTGCATCTGCAACTCTGGTCATCGTTGGCGGTCACCCATCACTTTACTGAGAAGGCCAACCCTGCTTAGTTTCGCAAATCTGATGAGATGTTGGGCTGTCCTGGGCAGGGCAAATGAGGCTGGATGGGTTATTCTTTGCCACAAGGCCACAGACGCCTCTGTTGAGACAGAGCGGCTGGGAGCAACATAGACCACTGAACAGCCCCACCAAGTGCGAGCTACAAAGCAGAATGACCGCCCTGCCCTAACCCCCCCTTGCCACTACTTAAGAAAGGGGGGCCAAGGGCGGCAACTTTTGGAGGCCATAAAATAGCCCACCCAGAGTGAGATCTGCTTGACCCTGGGTGTAGGGGTGAAGGACAGGTGGGAGGAGGTGTCCTGAGGAAGGGGGGGGGTCCCTTTCCATGCAAACTGCCACACCAGGCCACACAAGCCTATCTTGTCCAACCCACCATAGGAAATACTTTGTGAAGGGGGGGCCAAGAGGGGCAACTTTGGGAGGGCAGGAAATGCCCCCCCCCAAAAAGAGAGATCTGCTGGACCCTTGGTGGAGGGGTGAAGTGTAGGTGGGAGGAGGTGGGGGGCTCCATGCAAAAGGACACACACTGCACAGGCCTTTCTTACCCCACCCCCCATCACACAGGAGTCTCTCCCCCCCCCGGGAAATTATTGAGCCAGAACGGGCATTTTAGTAGGCCCTGAAATGCCCCCCCCTGGGAGTAAGATCTGGTGGAGGGATGAAGGACAGATGTCCTGGAGACGAAGAGGGAAATGCCACCAATCGGCCTCTCCTAACCCACCCCCACTGGAAAGAACTGAGACGGGGGGGTAGAGCGGCTTTTTTGGGAGGCCATAAAGTGCCACCCCCCAACAGGTGGGACCTGCCTCTGCCTTGGTGGAGGGATGAAGGACAGGTGGGAGCCACACACTCCTCTCTTATCCACCCCATCCAAGGAAATGATTGGGAAAGGGGAGGGCCAACAGCAGCGACTTTGGGAGGCCATGAAATGGGCCCGCGAAAGTAAGATTGGCTTGAGCCACGGGGGAGGGTTGAAGGAGAGGTTTCCAAGGCAAATTCCATGCCTAGCAACACAAGCCCAGCTTAGGCCCCCCCCCCGGGAAATTTTTTATACCGTCTTCTTGCCGCAAGCCGCAAATTCGTGAATGCGCCGCCAAGGGCGAAAACAAAAAGAGCTCATTCCCATGGCTACATTGTTATGACCGGCTATGCATAGCAATGGGGTGTGGAAAGGCCAGGCAGCGCGCAGTCGTAATGCAAGTTTTCCAGGGCGTTTTCCTGGATAGTCAGAGCACGGACAGGGTAGCCAGAGCACGGAATGAGCCGCAGCGGGGAAAGGGGCGCGAGCCCCGGCAGCACGTGACCGCTGAAATCCAGATTTCCCCCTCCTCCGCTCGCTTCCGGGGGGGCGGGCTCTGATGTTTCCATGGTGACCGCATTGTCCGTCGCCATAACCCTGTGCAGGACAAAGGACTAGCTGGCAGGGCGCGGCGAAGAAGCTTGCTCCAAAGCTCTCTCGTTAACATGAGAAAATTTCATGTGCAAGAAGGATCCTGAGAGTGGGGGGCCGCTTGGAGAGCTGGCTGTTGAGCAGAAATGGCAGTTCCCCAAGCCACGCCAGCATGTTTTTCTTCCCGCACATGACATGAGGGAGAAAGGGGGGCACAACAGCGGCATTGTTCGGAGAGGAAACATGGCGGGGGGCGAACGCAATGGCCGCACATGCCGATCGGTGCCTCACCGAACACCCACGAGTCTGGGAATCTGTCGGGGAATTGAATAACCGGACGCGCCCGACAGCCCAGGCATGCCCCTAAAGTTTCCCGAGGCCGCTCGTGCCTTTCCGCCAAGCCGAGGCACTTCTGCGCTGGAACTGCAAATTTGTCACGCGCATAATGATGGGAAACCGGCTCAGCGTGCCTGGGGATCCGCTCACAAGAGAGCACGTGTCGCCGAGTTAGGGTCCCCTATGCTGGCCCAGGTGCGTGGGAAGGGCTGCGTGTCCCGGTGGGGAGTGCGTGCCCGCACCCATGACGGTATGGGCCACTGGCAAAGCTTAGGTGTGGGAAACGGTGGCGGCCAGCTTTCACGGTGGCCTCCTAATGCACATAGCCCCTCCACCATGCTACCGATGGCAGGAGCACATGAGGAACCCGAGTCCACGTGGGACTGGGACTTTCACGAGCACTTGTGCGTGAATTTCGTGAGGCATATTTTGCTCGACGTGGGGCTCATATCAAAGCTCAAGTGCCCCGGCATTCGAATTTGGCTCTGGCCACGGGGTTTCCCCGTCCCATGTGGGTCAACACATTGGAAATACTGCAGAGTGAGGCGGCCAACAGAAAGGAGCAGAAGGAGCTCTTCAGCAGGGTGGTGGACGCGGCAGAGCGCCAGGCTGCCAGTGCTGAAAGCTGCATGCGGGACATGGTGCGCCTCTTGGAGAGGCTGGTTTCCGCAGTGGAGCCAACCCCCGCCCCGCCAGCACTGCCTGCTGGCCCCACGGCGTCGATGGAGGCGGCTGCTCGTGCCCCCACGCCGGCTGCTTCCACAAACGCGGTCACGGAGGAACCTGCCCTCGAGACGCTGCTGGATGCGGAGAATCACCTCCCGGAGCCGCCCAAACCCCGCGTCAAGAGGTTTCGTATCCAGGCAGACCCTGAACCCCTCCCCAAGGGATATCTGTTCTCCAAAAGGCAGCGCTGCCCACCACGTTGCTACAGGCTGTAGGAAGGTGTACGCGCCGAAGCTGCAGCAACCCAAACCGGCCCACTACTACTAGTTCCCCCCCTCACCTGCACAGAGACTGCTTGTTTCGTGTGTTCCTCCCAGGTTGTTTGCCTTTATTTTCTGTTTTGCTTCTGAGATGATACAACTTAACTCGGTGACGCAATGTTTATTGTCAGAGTGTGCCGTGTGTTTTTGTTTTGGAACTCAAAGATGCACACTTTGCGGCCCCCCACAATTGCTTCTCACTAATGTTTATTGTCAGTGTTTGTCCCGCTGTTTTTGTTTTTGAATTCTAAGATGTATGCTTTGCATTCCCCTGCATTTGCTTCGTTCTCTGTTCTTAGTTGGGTTTCAGACAGTTCTTGAGTTGCGCAGAGTGCGTTTTATTGTGTTGTATGCACTGTTCACCGCTAATAAAGTTTTTGAAAACATGTCTGTATGGTTCTGGTGCTGGGCCCACCCAATAAAAAGTCCCTGGACACCTCCCGCAGGATTTGTCCATCAGCGGCCTCCATGCCCTGTCCCCCCGTCCTCCCCCTGTATCTCCACTGCCAACTGTCTCCCTCTGTTGTCTTCCGCCTTTCCACTTCTCGCGTTGACGGCTAATCTGCGCGTTGTGAAGCCGCGTTCATCCACGCAACAGTATCCTACTAAGGGCATGGACTTTGCCATAAGGCCGAATAGACCCAAAGGATCTCGTCATGGACCGTCTGGGTGCTTGCCCGGCCATCCCGCATTCTAATCCCGCACGCCCATGTGCTGGCAACTGTCTGTTTAGACAGGAGCCACCACATGTGCCTTTTGCACGTTACTGAAGCCCCTCTCCCAACGCACAGCCCAGAGATAAGCCCAAATAGCACCATGCTCCGATGCAGGGCCCCGTGGGCAGTGAGCAGAGCATGCGCCCACTACCTGGGGTGCCCCGCGATCGAATCCAGCATGCACATACGTGGGCAATTGTAATGCCGCACAATCGCCCGCACATGTGCATTTTACCTTTTCTGTTGGTGACCCCACCTTCCATTTTAGTGGGATGCCCCCATCCGGGGCAAGAATGTTCCCTCGTCCAACCCCCCCTCCCATTTACCCTCCCCCCCTCACACCTGGCCTTAACTTAAGAAAGTGAAGACTTGTCTGGTGTTGAGAAGCCGCCCCCTCCTTTCCCTGGGTTGCCCCCACGCAATCTCCTTGCCCCCCCCAGCCAGTGTCTGGGCCAAATTTTGGCCCCCTACCACCTCCCCCCAATGACACTCCTTCCATGGTTTTTTGCAGTGCCCAGTGGGAATCCTAGGGTGTGTTGATTTTCGCAGCAACCAACCCACCACCCCTTTGTTGGTGGCGGCCACCAGCCTTGCCACTCCAACCAAGCTCCCCCCCCCCCAGCCCAGTGTCTACCGCAATCTTAATCTTGCAGGGCTATGGCGGGGCCTGCCAAACTCTGGGCCCCATACACCGGCACCCCAAAGACACCTTGTCCTGGTCTCTTCCATGGGCCCCAAATGCAAGCTGTGCGTGGCGTTTCTTGCTGCACAATGCAACAGACGTGATTCCTCCCCCATTTTGGTGTGGCCCCCTCACCCGTGGCCCCCCCTGTCCAGTGCTCCCAGGCCCCACCTGCGCTCCCACCCACCACCCAGCACCAGGCAGATGCCCAGTAGGTCTTCGCTCCTGGTGGCTGGCCTCCCCCCAGCCACCTCCTCCCCAATGACTCCTCACCCTTGATTTTTTGCAGGGACCAGTAGGCAGCCTTGTGTGTGTTGGATTTTCCCAGTGCTCCCGGTTCCACCTGTGTTCCCACCCACCACCCAGTGCCCGGCCACATACGGTCAGCGCTATAGGCTGTGCCTCGCTGGGCTCTCTGTATGGGCCAAGCATCACCTTTGGGGTTGTAGTTATGCGTGGCAGGCGCTGTCTCCCAGGCAACTCCCAGGCTTCCCACCCATACCCAGCATCCCTGGCCCCTCCCCCCCCCACAGGTCCCCCTGTTGGGACCACATATCCTGTTTCTAGTGCCTGGCATCAGGCAATATCGATGGATCCCCTAGTTCTGTGACTTTCACAACGGCCATCCCGGCCGCCCCTGTCCCACCGCCAAACCTCCCCTCACTCACTGTTCCATGGTCACCCAAGCACACAGTGGTAGAGACGACTGTAGGGAAAAGACGGGAGTGGGGTATGTTTATAAGAAACTGTGCTTCATAAGTAACTGCACTTTATCGAATAACTGTTTATAAATAATTGGGTTTAATAAATAACTGTGCCTCAATGGAGGAAAATGCAAACTAGCAACGGCATAAACAAGGAGAATTGGTGAAAAGTTAACTGAGTGGGGCATGTTTGGGCGACAAGTTATTGGACTCCACTCTGACCCAGCAGCATCCTAACTTCCTGGTGGAGCTCCCTGGTGTCCCTCTGGATTTTCTGAACGGCCTGTGCGAGTCTAGAAACGTCGATAGCGATTCTCCGCACCTCAACCTCGGTTTTTTGCACTGGTGGAGATAGCAGAATGTTAGCTCCGCACTCACGGGCGTGCCTTGGCTACCCGGGGGTTGGGGGGGTGAAGACAAGAGTATGTCTCATTCCACTTGTGTAGGTTTTGCTTACGAAATGCCACCTCGGCCCTATCCGCCATTGCGTTCACCATAGGGAACAATGGACAGTGGAAGTGCCCAGGGACAACTCCTTTGTGTGCCCATAAAGCACCCCCCCCCCGCAAAGTCCAATCCTCATGGAAGTCGGGATGGGAACTTCAAATAACAGATTGCAGTAGGCCCCCGGCAAATTTGCGAAAATGTGGTCCAAAAGCGTCTCCAAGACACCCAGAAAAACGCAGATAGGATTTCCCTTTGGAAACAATGGCCAAATATTACCCAATTTGTTCAGAGTTGCTTTAGCCTAACTGGAGAGTGCACACACCCCACCACACCATTTTCAAGTTCATGCTTCAGGGGTGTTTCTGAACTTTTGATAAGATGCTTAATTGTGTTGCCAGCAACAGAAGGGCCCAGCGCCACCTGAACAGTGACTGCACAGCAATGCAATGAAGCACAGGCCCACCAAACTGCAGCAGCACATGCACACATGTTTCAGCACAGTGCAAATGACAGAAACCAGTGCATGTTCCGTCACACGGTTCAGTCGCTTGCCCAAACAACAACATGGCATAGCACTTACAAATTTTGAGACAGGCCTCCACAGCCGCTTGTCCCTGCACTGCCACCTGAACCGACCCCGGCACAACTGCCTCTGCCTCAACCACAGCATCACGTGCACCTCCAATGGCCTCATCTGATGAGTCTGCTGAGGAACGGTCCAAGGCTCAGTTTTCAAGGGGCAGGATCGTGGGGAAGGCCCGTTGTTGGATGAGCAATTCCCACCCGGGGCCCCTGGGCACCGCCCATCGGTGGGGACTGGCCGCCCCTCAGGCCCCACACACCCACCGTGGTCGCAGCCTCTGGCAGTGCTGCAAACCGGGCGCTACCTGGCTCCTCCGTGGAGGCCGACACCTCGCGCTGCGAGGCCTCCCCTCTGTCCTCGCGCGCAGTAGGCGATGGTGGTGGCACGACAACCAACCCTTCGTCTGGATCCAACACCTCCTCCTCTCTGCTGGTCAGGGCGATGACCTCTTCTCCGCCTTGCTCACCTGCACAATAGTAAACAATAGTGTGTTGGCTGCCCCTCACGTGGATCCCGAGGGAAGGCAGCTGGAGAGGAACCCCAGGCCGCCATTGCTGCGGGCACCCAGTGCGCCCTGTGGTGCAGACATTTTTTTTGGCCCGCACCAACCCAAGTTTCCCGACTGAGGGGAGGGGAAACACACGAGAGGGGAGGGAAAACCGAGTTTTGCCCCAAGGTTAATGTTAGGTCGCCTTAGCATGGGCCCCCATGCAATTGTGCAGTGCCGGGGCAATGCAGCCTGTACAAAAATCACTGACAATGCACCGGCTCTGTGCAGCGGACCCAGAGCCACCATTGCTGCATGTGCCCGGCACGCCCTGTGGCGCAGAAATATTTTTTTTCCGTGCACCAACCCCCCCCCCAGCCCCACGAGATGGGAGGGCAATCTCATGGTGCCCCAATGCAAAAGTCGGGCCACCTCAGCAGGGGCCCCATGCAAGTGTTGAGCGCTTGGGCCCCCATGCAAGTGTGCAATAGAAGCCGTGCCAACGCCAAAGGAACGCACCGGCTTTGGGCAGCGGACCAGATGCAAAGCCCCCCACGCACGTGGGGCCTGCGGCCTAGCCCTCAAATCAGAAAACTGACAAGCACCTCACCTGCTGCCCTTTCCGATGCGTTGCATTGCGCAGTGGTGAGGCGCAGGACGGAGTGATCCCCCCTGCCTCCACCGCACAAACGCCTCGCGGAGGGCACGGAATTTTGCGTGGCACTCCGCCGGCATGTGGGTGATGCCGGACACGCCGAGGCCGCATGAAATTGCGGACCAAGCATGCGGTGCGCAGCCCCGCGCACCATGCATCAGCTCCTCCGCATAGCCCAGTCGGAGCATGGAGGAGAGGAGCAGCTCCACCTCCAGTTGCCGCCAGGGGCTCCGCACGCGCTGGTGAGGCAGCATGGTTGCTGATGCGAAGTGCGGGCTCGTGGGCTGGGGCAGGTCATAAAACCCCCTAACGTCCAACGGCTCCCAGCCGAACTCAGTGGGCCCCCCACGGGCTGCGGAATCTGTCAATCATTACATAGCGCCCCCATTCGGCAACCCCAAGACCCACCCACCCCCTGGACAGTGTCGATTGGACAAATCAGTTAGTCAAATATCAACAAAGTGCTTCTTTGGCTTCACCGGCCCGCCAAGACTCTGCAGCAGAGGGGCCGCAATCATGCAGACAGTGAGCTGGCCGTCAAGCATATTCAGCATGCATAGCATATGTCCACTGTTGTGTTTTAAAGGGGCACCCCAGCAAAGTTAAGTGTCATGTCAACAAGCCCGCTCTGCCGCTACAGCCAGTAGACCACGGACAATGACAACAAGCGCAAGTGCCTTGCTCGGAGCGTGCAGTGCGCAGAGTGCAATGTTGGTTTTGTGGGCACTGAACAAAACTTATAGTTCTCAAGCAATGGGCTTCGGACACCGCACGACGCCACCTGCCGGCCGCTGCGGGAACAACCGCTGATGGCTTATTTTTCAGCTGTGGGTTGTGAGCATGCGCCAAGGGAAGCGCATCACAGAAGCACAGCCGAGAACCCGTGGACGCTCGACCACGAACACATGTAGGACGGGCTGCCGATTCTGCTGAAACACACGGACAGCGCGTGGACAGCAAAACCCGCGGGAGACATGTGTAAGTACAATTGCGTGGAGAATGCGTGAAATTCATATCATCTGTTTCGGCTCTAAGCCACAGTGCGAAAATACTATTATATGTTTGAAACCAGTTTATGTTAGTTGTAGCTGCCTAGGTGGTGAACAATTGTCAATACACATCTACTTGACCAGCTCTTTAGAATATAGACATTTTTAAAAGAATGCTTAACAGGCTTGCTTGGGCCATTAATTAACTTAAAAAAGAAACTGGTTCAGCATCCACTTCAGCAAACATAAGAAATCACAGACTTGAAGAAGTCACAAAATATATACCTACCAAAAGAATCCCCAAATTCTACAGCAATACAGTTGCTGTAGTTTTGAAAGTGCTATCAACTTTCCCACCCCCACCCCCAATTTCTTCTCTAAGCATTAGGTATTTGTTTGCTCACTTGAAACTGTACCACACCTTTTTAGATAAAAGCAAAATGAAGAGCATGAACATGTACAGAATGCACATTCCTTGCCAATGTTCTCTGTGAGCTGCACACAGGACAAAAGGAAATTTTTAAAAGGCCTCTGATATGCATTCCCTCCCCCTCCAATCTTGTTCATGCAGATGGGCTTTCTCATTGCTTCAGAGAGACAAGATTTTTCCCATGTGCAAAAACATTGTGGGGAAGGAGAGTTTTCCCCTTTCTGCTGCCACACGTGCTGCCACACGTGCACACGTGGAGCAGCGGAAATGGGGAAATGTCTCCCCTCTGCAGGGGGGGTGCGCGCGCGGGGGAGCTTGGGAGAAAGGCAGGAGCTTTCCCTCCCCCAGCAGCAGCTTTCTGAGCCCATCTGCATGCTTTTTAAGCCAAAAGAAGCCAATCCCTGAGGTGATGTATCTGCACAGAGCATGGATTGGCTCCGTACAGAACATGTAAAAGAAATAACGTGTGGAGTGACTGTCAGAGCCAATGAAACACGGCAAGAGTGACATCTATTTGGCTGCTTCCCCAAGCGGACATCAGTAGTTTCTTGCTTTATGACGAGTACAAGCAAAGCCTTCTGAAAAGCAGCAGACAGCAAAGGTGCTTCGGGGGGTGGGGGGAGGGAGAACTAAACACCTCTGCTTCTATTCCACCAGTCTGCCTACTGCCATCAGCTGCAAGCAAGCCATTTGCCTTCTCCAACAATGAGGTGAATGCCTAAAAGCTGGAATAGCTCAGGCAGTTAGTGCCCCTGGTTATATAAAATGAGAGCTAATCCCAAATTGGCCATGTGATTTCACTCTCCATTGCAACCCATAGGAAATGTAAATGTAAAGATCGATCAGGGGGACTGGAAACTGAAAGCAGCATTGTGAAGCCATCTTTTTCTCTTGCTGCTGGAAACAGGGCCTGACCAGATTAGCAAGGATTTCAGCATGAGATAAACGGATTTCCCAAATCATACCAGAAACCAAGTGGTGCAAGTAACACCAATACTTATTTTTTTATATTTGCTCCCAAACCCTGCATCCAAATGAACAATTTGCATCCAAACCCTACTCCAATGACAAAGCTCTGTCTCATTGGTGGTAGCCAAATCAGTTGGTGTGGATACTGTTGCTGTCTCCTCAAGAACTGCATATCCCGTACTGTACTGCATAGTGTCTGTCTACTAGTCCCCCCATTTCTCCTCATTAAGTGAGGAGTTAAAGCAATCACATCTACAGTACAGGTGAATTTAAAAGGAACAGCATTTTAATTTCCCTCTGCACCGTCATACATGATTGAGGTGGAACCCAGCCCCCATTTCCTGATGGGTGGAGACTGCAATGCAGAAGCTTTCTGGTGCGCCTCCAACTAAAAACAGTCACTCTCTGTCTATTCAAGTTATAAAGTCTGTAGTCCACACCAGCAGTTTAAAGGTATAAATCTGCTTTATTTATGCTGCAGCACACAAAGCCTTAGCCAGGCATCCCTCTTGGAATCAGGACTGAACCAACCCCACCTTCCTTAAGAGCATGCTTAGTCTGACTGCTCTGCAAAAGGTATCTTTTACATGGCCACTAGGTAGCAACAAACAGGAACAAACATTACACAAGTAACAACTTAAAATGTGTCTTGCAAGATCAGATCAAAGGACCCTTGGTCCAGCGTACAAGATGCCTTTGGGATCTTCCATGTGAGACAAGAAAAAGAACTCAAGTCCTTCTACATTGGTGAAAAAGATAAAAAACAAAGCTTCCTCAAAGGGCAGCAAAATATTATTTTGCATTCCCCATTTCCTCTAGCATAAGGAAATTCCAGGGTAGCATTTGACTGTACTAATCTCACACTGTGTAATCTGCCTTCTTCTGCTGCCACCTTCCACCTGTGAGTGAAGACTTTTTTGTTTTGCCTAGCATTCCCTCAGGGATCTCTTCTTCCTCTCCTGTTTTTAATTGTTTTTATGTATGAATATCTTATTATATTGTATGTACATTTTAACGTGGTTCTAATTGTCTGAATGATGTGTTTTTGTTTGGTTTCAATCATTTTTAAGATGTGTTTTTATTGTGTATGTTGTTAATCTGTTATCTGTTTTGGTGGCCCAGATGAGGGCAATAAAGTGGGTTATAAATTTTGTAAATCAATAAATTTACACATGCACAGGTTGAGCATTTGGAAAGCAGGTATGTAGAGTAGCAAGTTAGCAACTAGTCATCAAATAAAAGCTGTTTTGCTATCAAGGGCCATGCTGTAATAAAATGGGAGGGGGGTGTAAACATAACCAAAAAATAATACCTTTACAGCAACATAGACATATACTATCATTCTGATCTACAAACAGCAGTTGAGGCAGTTCTGGCAAATCTGTGCCTGGATGGTACCATTTCAGACTGCCCACTGGGCTCGCAGGAAACAATGTTCCGTCATGCAAAAAAGAGGGGACCCTACGTATGGAAAACTGACATATCATTGAGAACAGTAGCACAGATCCCCTGTTCTAGTGTCTTTATTTACTTATTTTCTTGCAGAGTAACAGTCATTCATGTGAGCCCCACTTGCAGTCTGAAGTAGAAACATGCGAGCCTTGTTTGTCACTTTATCTACTATTTGAGTTTGTTTCACTTTCACGATGTGAAATTGTCCATTACAGACTTTGTTCTAGGGAGCAGCTTCTAGTTTTAAGTCCGTGTATAAGATAAGCACTTTATAATGTTTGCTCTACATCAGTGATAGCTTGGTGAGGGGGTAAAGTGGATTTTCAGAGACAAGACCATTTGTAGTCCCCAGATTCTGCTGCACGGAATAAGAAAGAAGTCACAGAAGAACAGGGGATCCTGGAATCATTTCACAGTAAGTGTCTCGGACAAGGAAAACTTAATAGATAGAATGAATGTCTTACTGGAGGAATTTCTGTTCTTCTGTCTGTTTAGTCTTTCCTCCCTCTTCCTTAGCCTAACACTGAATCCCAGCTGGCTATGCTAGCAACCTGAACCACCCACCCTTGCTTGCGGTTCTAGGTTTCTGCTTTTTTCCCTCCCATACTCACTCAGGCTTGATTTAAACATGACACTTGCGAGGCCAAAGCAGTCTCCAGTGGGACTTTGGACTCATACAGTGTCTCATTAAAACTGGGTTGCTACCTGTGCACACTACCAACACATGCTGCATAGCTGCACTGTATAGGTAGTCTCTCAGGTTAGATGAGATGTGGTACACGTGCAAATTCCAACATGAATGCATTGTCTAGTATTACGTTAAATTATAGGCTGCATCCGCACAGCGAGGATTTGCCATTTCCCTGTTATTTTCTTGTCATTGCCATGATGGAGAGCTTGATGAGGGTTTTTTTTAAGTAATTGCTGGATAGCTATAGCATCGTAAAGTTAGAATCTTCTATTCAGAGCCATTTCCAGGTTTTAGGAGCCCCATCCTGCTGCCATCCCCCTTGCTCATGCCCCCTTCTAGCCTACCCACATGCCTCTTCCCACCACATACCCATGCATCCTTCCCCCACACTCCCAACTGCATACCACAACATGCATAACATGCTGACGTGTTGTTGTTTTTTACAAGAAATTCATATAATGCCAAATGATAAAAACAAGTTGTGTAGAGAAGAGATTGGGTTGGAGAGGCATATGTTACAGATATGTCTACTCAGTCTAAGGGTGTGGCTATATAGATACATAAACGTGTCCATTTTCATGTTCAACAAGTAATAACAGACCCAACAGGTTGCTTTATTATTTTGGTAGTGAAGAGCTTTGATTCTATTATGGTTATAATTAATGTATACTGTCCAAGTGTAGATTTTCTGGATATGTTTCATCAATGTTTCAGTAACTTGGTAGATCTTAGTTATGATTGTTTGTTAGTGGGGGGGGGGGAGATTTTAATGAAATACCAAATACAGCTTTAGATTGAAACACATCCCCACATAAGGATCGTTTACTTCTTTCAGCAGTGTTGATACCTCAGATTAAAGCATGTTATGTAGATGCAATTGTTATTTTTGATCATGCTCCTATTTCATTAGTTCTCCATTTCCTGTTTATGGTGCCTTAATGTTTCTCTGCTCAATACCAAAAGTTTTAAAACATAGATAACAACTGAGCTTGTAGAGTATTTCAATATTAACCAAGAAACTACAAATACTCACACTATTGAATAGGAAACTTGTAAGCTTTTATCAGAGGAAGAATTATTGCATATGCATCTCACAAGAAGAAACTTAAAAAAGGGAAGAAATGAACATGAAAAATAAATTGAAATATTTGTTAACTCAGCTACATCTCCCTACCCAGATCTCTATCGAAAGTTGCAACTACTAGAGAAAATAGCAGCTTTGAAGAGTGGACTCTATGGCATTATATCTCATTGATGTCCCTCCCCTCCCCTTCCCAAACTCCGACCTCCCCAGCCTTTGTGCCCCAATATTCAGGAAATTTCCCAACCCAAAGTTGGGTTCCAAATGCAGCTGTTATAGTGCCAGAAGTTTTATTTTCAGCCCCCTTTAAAAATAACCACTTATTGGCATATATACCATGTAAGCAGACATTTCTTTAAATTCATACTTGAGCGTTTAACTTCAGTTGTCATATGCACCTACATGCCATAAATAGGGAACTGTTGTTTTAAAATGAGGATGTTTTGATGTGTGGGATTTTCCCTGGGAAGGAGCTTTAAAAATGGGGCTGTCCTAGTTGTTTTTTTTTTTTTGAAAATTTTTTTATTGGATTAGACATCATTATATTTCATACTTCATACCATCAATTTCCTTTACCTATCTTTATTCTAACCCCTCCCTTTCCCCCCCCCCTTTTGTTGACTTCCAACAGTTTTCCAACCCCTTGTCCATTTTCCCCCTACTCATATCAAACTTATTTTGTCCCTTGTATATATACTTTCACTCTCTTCTAGGCTTCACTATATCAACTAAATATTACATTTCTGGCATATCATCTTTACTGGTGTCCATTTAACTTATACTCTATATTGCTTATGTAATTTCTCCATTATATAGCTATCTATCAATAATAATTGATCAGTTTAACCCAAATTTCTTAATATGACTATAAACACCATATACCTTCAGCTTAAGTTAATCAATTTAACTTAACTTCTATATACTTATATTCGTTCTATTTTGACTGTATATTTTCTCCATTATACAATTGTCTGTCAAAAATGAAATTACTACTTAATATAATAATCCACTAAAATAATTGCCTAGAAATTCTCATTTAACTCCCCAATCCCCGGTAAAGTCACCCCCCTCTTGTTTTATTACATTTCAATAGTTTTCAAACTGCCACAGTTCTCACAGCTGTCCTAGTTGTAATGGGACATTTGGAGGGTGGTACTTACATTTTGCCATATTAAATATCGAATTTCACCTCTGAAAAAGGCTTGATTGAAGGCTGTTAGCTTGAGCAAACAGGGCTCCAATGAATGAGTTTGCAAGATTAACTATCACAAAGATACAGCTCTAAGTGTCTGTTGTCAGAGAAGTTTGCAGTTCATTTTGTACTATGATATGTTATTAAGGTGCATAAATTTCACTTAATCAAAAGTAGCACACATGACTATGTGGAACATGGACTTTTTGATACTGAAACAAGAACAGTTTCCTTCTTTGTCTAATACATAAAAAGTCTCCATTGAAGTGAGTAATAAAGCAGAGTGTGGTATAGTCTAAGAGATATACATAGAGTACCAAGAGATTTTATTTTACTTGCTTAATTGATAATCCTATAAGCCAGTGCACTGTAAAAAAAAAAGGGCGGGGGGAGTGCTGGAATAAGGCATGGGAGAGTTGCTGTGCTAAAGCAGTGTACTGACTTGTGCCAGAGATAAAAATAGACACAGGATGTTGAACTGATACAGCAACTTAAGGCAACTGTACATTCCAGCAGCAACAACCATTTCCTGGAGTTGCTTAGCAGCAGCAGTACAGAAAATTTTATTGTGAGACTCAAAGAGGTGGGGATAGAGAAGATATGTGGAGTGTTTCCAGGGGTTAAACACCCTCTAGGGCCATACTTCCCTGAATGAGGACCAAGCTAGATGTGATACAGGCAAATTTTCTTTAGTGTGTTGGGTGACACAATTTTACCTGGGAACTGTAGTTTTAAAAGATAGAGCTGCTCTGGATCACTGGGGAGAAGGAAGATTCTCTCACTGCCCTCTGCAGCCTCTGCTGGCTGCTCATACCTGCCCTGCTCTGGCTGCTATTATTGTGGAGACAATTATGAAAATTTGCAACTGTTTTCTTTAGCAATCTCAATGGGCAGAGGAACGACCAGCTCTCTCCCTTCCCCTCCCCCCCACTCTGGGTGGAATCTGCTGTTTAAATGTCTTGTGAAGATAAGCAAGCCAGATGGCAGGTCTTAAAATAAAAGTTCCACTTGTAGCTCAACAAAGAGCAAAATGAGATTAGGAGTCCTATTGATCACAGTTTACTTTTGTTGTTACTTAAAAAAAACTGCAGGGTCCTGTACAGGTGCATGTGATGAACTTCCCTTATAGAACTAATAACAAGACTTGGGGAGGAAAGTTTAGTTAGTGAAAGTAGCACAGGAGAAAAGGGTTAAAGTTTCTCTAGCACCACCTCTGCAATCAAATTACCAGCCCCTTGTGGTTGCTTTAAATATTTTTTTTTAATGAAGATCTCTCAGTTCCCCCTGCATTATTGTCCTGTTTGAGCCACAAACACATTTTCAGCATTGTCCCTAGCATGGGGAGGCAGGGGTAGGGAGGAGCTGGTCCTTCCTCTCTCCATTGAGATTGTTAAAGAAAACAATTGCAAAGTTCCTCTCCTCCAGCGACATTCTAATTTCCAATACTCCTCCCACCCTGTGCCTGGATTTTAAAGACTCCTTCCTTTTCCCACTCCAATCTGTCTGATGGAGGAACTGTTGACTCTCAAAAGGTCATACCCTGTAAACCTAATTGATCTTTAAGGTGCTACTGGTCCCAGATCTTGCTTTTCTACTACAGCCCAATGCTACCCACCTGAAATGATGTCCTACACACAGTGACTATCCAGTACAGTTTCGCCTTATAAAAAAAATTAACATACTGCATCAAGGAACTTAAGACCCACCCACCCACACATTAACTATCAGAAGTCACCCTGGGGTCTCCTGGAGAAAATAGCTACTTTGGAGAGGAGATGCTGTGGCATTTTAGTTCACCAAGGCATCTCTCTTCCCCAAACCCTGCCATCCCCAGGCTTTACCCCCAAATCTCCATGAATTTTCCAGCCCAAAGTTGGCAATGCTGGTCAACCTTGGCAAAGTTGGTCATATGCTGAGGGTGTTATCTGGGCTATTCCCATGCAGTGATTTTTCCCTGAGTAAAATGTAGCATCCTCCATATGCACTTTATTTGGGAGCTTCCACATGGCACCTTACTCTTTCTGAGCATGGTTTGTTAAGTTTCTGCAGCATTCTCTATTAAACCAGATTAAGGGAAAACCCCTTTGATCCAATTTAATAGGGAAACACTGGGCTGGCTGCAGCAGAGCCTCTATGTGAAAGCTTTACATGTAACCAATCCAGAGGGTGTGCTGGAACTTAGCACTGCCTTCAAAATGGCAACTCTTAGCTCTGGCATTCCCCTCTCCTTTTAGCCTTTTAGAAGGGCTTTTAAAACACACACAATTCAACTGTTGGTCAACTTTAAAGTAGGACTGCCAGGTCCCTATACCTTCCCAGCAGGAGGGGGGATCTGACCCTTACATCGGCTTCGTGCTTGTTTTTCTTCTTGTGCTTTCTTCGCACGTGCACCCCAGTGTTTGTGTGATGATGTCACTTCTGGGAAGTGATGTCATCATAGCAGCTATGGCTGTGCTCCCACACTTTGTGTGGGGCAAATTCAGCCTACTTGGGGCCAAAATTGGCCCCAGCGAACTGCAGGACTACACCTGCTGCAGGCATGACGTCACTTCAATAAGTGATGTTGTCATGCCCCACTGGGAGCACGCCTGGTGTGCGCTTTCCCAGGTTGCCTGCCACCTCCTGCCAATTGCCAGTGATCAGTGGGCAATCTCCCCTGGGAGATTGCCCACCACTGGCCAGGGCCGGATCTAGGGTTGCTGGCGCCCAGGGCAACTCTAGTCCGACCCCTTGTGCGTGCGTGCAGCGCGCATGCTCCCAGGGCTGCGTGATGATGTCATTTCTGTGACGTCATCATGCAGGGCGGAGCATGCTGCCTGCGCGGTGCACCGGTGGAAGCAGCATGCGGGGCTGGGAAGCTGCCTGCGCCAGGGGCCACCCGCCCCCTGTCCTGCGGGGAGGCGAATGGTGTGGGCAGCCTCACAGCCCCCCGCACTGCCCTTTGCCTGCCCTGCAGGACAGGGGACGCGTGGCAAGCCAGCCGCCCCCTGTCCTGCGGGGTAGGCGAAAGGCAGCGGAGGGGGCTGGGAGGCTGCCCGCGCTGCTGCCCGTGCACTCCCGGCAGCTGGCAGCTGCTCCCGGTGCCCCCTCCCTGGCAGCGCCGGGGACAGACTACCCCCTGCCCCCCCTCGATCTGGCCCTGCCACTGACAGGCAACTGGGAAGCCTAGTTTTGGGGGGAAGGGGTTGCCAGACTTTGGTAGATGGCCTGCAAGACTGTCATCAGGCTGGTACTTCTGTGCAAACATGACAAGCAGAGAAGGAGTAGGAGGAGTGGCTATTAGCCACAGGAGATAGATGGTATTCTCTTTGTGGGGAGGTGGTGCTCTGTTGTCTTGGTGCTGGAAGGAAGGCAGTGGGAGGGCTTCTGGTGTCCTGGCCTCACTGACAGTCCTTTAGATGGCACTGGATTTCTAGCCACTGTGTGTGACAGAATGTTGGACTGGATGGGCCACTGGCCTGATCCAACATGGCTTTGCTTATGTTCTTATGTTCTTAAAGAGATCCAGCAGTGAGCAGCATGGTGACAGAATATGTGAATGCTTTCCCTAGGTCACTCATTTTGGTTGCTGCTGTTAACACAGTGGGAGAGTCATCTCTGCTGTATGTGAAAGTAGCTCTGGAATAACATAAAAATGCTAGATCGGTGAGGCGCAAATCTGTCCACTTGACCATGCTGTTGCAGAAGGAGGGAATTGACCTGGCTTGATTAATGAAATATGGTTGGAAGAAAATGATGTGGTGTCTCTATCCCAGCTAACTCCACTTGGTTATGTGGCCCTCCACCAATGCCATACAGCTTGCAGTGGAGATGGTGTTGCTACTGTGATCTGCGAAACTTTCAGCTTCCACCAGTTCCTCGTACAAACCATAGTGGGCATTGACTGTATGCTGTTTACATTGGGAAAAGGATAGATTGGGTTTTCTGCTAGTCTACCTAACTCCACAACAAGAACTCTTTCTCAGCTGGCAGAGGAACTCTCAGAGCAGAACCACAAGTGACAAAAGGCACAGATTGGACACTTGTCTGCTTCCCTCAAGTTTTGATGGGAAATGTAGGCATCCTGGTCTCGCAGCTTCGCTCTCTGACTGCTGTCCAATGGACTTTTCAACTGTCACTTGTCCAACATTCCACCAAGCTGCCTACATTTCCAATCAAAACTTGAGGGAAGCAGACAAGTGTCCAATCTGTGCCTTTTGTCACTTGTGGTTCTGCTCTCAGATATGGTTCTAGAAACACCTAGACTGATAGTTCTGGGTAACTTCAACATCCATGCTGAATGCTCCACATTAGGGCCCCCTGGCCCAGGATTTCATAGCTTCCTTGGCAGCCTTAGGCCTCTCTCAAATATTGTCATGCCCCACATATGAAAAGGGCTACACCTTGGACTTAATCTTTTGCTCTGAGCCTCTGAAGGAAGGTTTTCTTTCAGAGTTGGAGATTTGGCCTGAACCATGAACTGACCGTTACCTGGTGAAGTCAAGGATGAACATGGCCCTGAGAGCCCACAAAATGGGCCCCCCAATTTAAATGGCCTGCCCACAAAAACTCATTAATACCAAAATTTGCTGGGGTATTTAAGAATTCCAGACTCAGGCCCTATTAAGGCTGTGGATGAAGCGTGGAATCTGAAACTCCTTGAAGACATTGACAAGATTTTTCTTTGCCAACCCCTCCCTCCCTTGCAGCAGAAACCTGCCTCATGATTCACCACAGAATAGGGTGACCTAAAGAGGACTGGAAGATGTCTGGAAAGACACTGATGGAAAACTTGTGCTCATACCATCCTGCAGTTGGGCAAAATCAGCACCTGCCTGCACATGTGCTTTCTCTGTAATAGCCCCTACCTTATAGAATGGTCTGTCTGAGGAGGTCAGGAAAGCTCCTACTCTCCAGGCTTTCTGCAAACTATACAAAACCAAATTATTCAGGAGGGCTTTCTACCCAGGTTATAGGGCTGCGTTATAAGAAGTAGCTCAGAGAGATGCATTGGTAGAGACAGAGAATATTTTGCTACCTGTTGGGTGCTGTCTGCTGATGTAGATATGTGCCTACTAGGGAATTTCCTCATTGCAAAACATGCCATGTAAATGAGTTATGCTGTTTCAGAAAGATTACATCTCTATGTTTGGTGTTATAATCTATTGTATCTCTTTTCCCTGATGGTCCAACTGTTGCAGTAAAAAAGAGCAAGTGTCCAGTAGCACCTACATGACTAAAAAAATTGTTAGTCTTATAGGTGCTACTGGACTTTTGCTCTTTTCTACTGCTACAGACAGACTAACACAGCTACCCATCATGGTCCTTAACTTTTGTTCATTACTGTACTTTGCTCAGTGATTGCCCTAGCTGTTTGATTGTGTTTTCACTCTCATTGTGTAATTTATCTTGGATCTCAGTGAGAAAGGCGGTCTATAAATAACAACAAGAACAGGAACATTTAACGATTGGACAGACTCTATTAATCCAGTCAGCAAAGAAAAATGAATTGCTTCTGAAAATGCCATAATTGGAAAGAAGATATAACATCAAAAGACTAAAAAAGGACTGGAAGATTGACAATTAAATGGCTCTTCAATATCTAACAAATTAATCAGCAGTAGTAACGAAATACAGTACTACCTATAGCCATACCATTAATTTTGACTAGCTTTATGTAATGTATTTTCTAAATATTTTTACCTTTTTGAACTTGGGCATTCATATAATCAGAAGTAGTGTGATCTTATTAATACTTGATATTGAATATTAGTTTATTAACCTGCGTTCTAGTATTTGCTGTTGTATATAATGTTATTGAATATCACTTATATTTAGACCTTCTGTAGCTTATAGTTTTTTCAATTTCTTTTTAGTAGAAGTTCCTCATTTTTCAGTCGGACATCACGTGTTGTATCTTAAATGGTTGCATCATGCCTGTAGCTTTCTTTTTAAAAAGTAACTGTGATCCTATGAAGATTTATTCCAGCCTAAACTTAATTTAGGGTTGCCAACTCCAGTTTTGGAAGATCCTGGAGATTTGGGAGCAGTCCCTGGGGATGGCAGAGTTTGGAGAGTAACCTTAGGTCACTCATTCTCTCTTAGCCTAACCTACCTTACAGGGTTGCCAACTCCAAATTGGGAAATTTCTAGAAACTTGGAGTTGGAGCCTGGTGAAGACAAAGTTTGGAGAGGGGAGAAGGGCAGGAGCAAAAAATGAATACTTCATTTGATATTTCTTTTAAATAATTAATTATAAGCCCTTGAATATCAGTTTGATGTGCAATCAATTATCAGGTGATGATATTTACCTTTGTGCCATGAAAAGGTTCAGCTGCCCATTTCTACTTTCTAAGCCTTTATTAAAAGGACAGGACATCTTATCCCCGATCTGAATGCCAAGACTGCAAACATTGTGCCCATGTGCACCACACTCATCTACCTGCTTTGCAAAAATGTATGAACTGCTAAATTGGAATAAGTGATGTAACTCTGGAATCTCCCATTTAGTAATCAAAACACTAATTAATTGCCATTTCCGCTCCCTTGGCTTTCCCAACCCAACCTATCCCCTCATTGCCTTATAAACCAAAATATTTCTTGGAAAAAAAGAAGAATATGGGTGATTACTGGGAGAAAGTAGAGCTTACAACAAAATTTTTCCATTAATAACATTTATTTAATCATCTGTTTTAAAATTTCAGATTACGTATAATTTCTAATAATAGACATGGACAAAAATGTTAAACAAGCCCTCCATTATGCCTTGGAAGAACTTCTTGAAAAAGAGTTTAAACATTTTAAATATGTGCTACATGATATGGAGTACAAAGGAAAAGGAAAAATCAGCAGAGGGCAGCTGGAGAAGGCTGATACACTAGATGTTGTAGATCTTATGTGGACCTTCTATGGTGAAGATGATGCACTCAATATATGTATACAAGTCCTTGAAAAAATCAATATGAAGAATATTTCTGCAAAACTCAAAGTGGCAGCGCAGTCAGGTAAGAAATCTTACCATACTGTAGAATCAGCTTCACATCCAAGAGGATAACATGCTAATTAGAGGTGTTCATAATGAAATTCCAGAGCTAAAAATATACACAGAAATAGATGTTTCAAATCATTACCTTGATTTTCTGGAATGGTAACACAAATCCAAGATGCCTGGGAGTAACGGAATGTCCTGCCCCCAAATATCTGTTTTTTCCAAGTTCTGATATTTACCAGCAAGTATTTTTCTTTGATTCTAGTGATTTCCTGGACAACGGTGTTTTTTGATTCTGATCAGATGCTTGCAAGGGAGGAGCACAGAACAGTCCTAGCCAATCCCAAGCTGCAGAGAGCTGCCATTCTCCTTCTCCTATCCTTTGTGGGGTGGAGAGAGGTTTTTCCCTCTGAAAGTAGAAAAACCTGGGCTTGTTCAGGAGCCCATAGAATTCAACCCCCTTGTCCAATTTACTTGAAATGTGGGGGTTCTTTGGTGAACAGGCTGAAGAAACTTTGCTACAATTTTGATGACATTTGGTTTTAAAACAATGACTCTAGCTCTTTCCCCAAATACTCCCCCTCCCGAAGGAGAGAAGATCAGTTTATAACCCCTCAAAGTAGCTTCTACCAGACAGTCCCGTTTTTGCCACTGTGAACAGAAAATGACAACAAAGGGAAGGACCCATAGATCATGCCTTTTCTGGGGTGCAATCTCTCTGAAACTGGGTGGGGGGGGGGTCTTCAGAGGACAGTGAGGACTAAAGGGGGAGAGCCATGGATCATGCCTTTCTCGGGGTGCAATCTCTCTGAAACTGGGGATGTCTTCAGAGGACAGTGAGGACTAAAGGGGGAGAGCCATGGATCATGCCTTTCTCAGGGTGCAATCTCTCTGAAACTGGGGGGGTTCTTCAGAGGACAGTGGGGACTAAAGGGAGAGAGCCATGGATCATGCCTTTCCCAGGGTGCAATCTCTCTCAAACTGGGGGGGGGGTCTTCAGAGGACAGTGACGACTATATCCCCTGCAAATTTGGTGGGTATTGAACATTGGGAAGATTCTCCCGGGTGTGAGAGGTACGGGGAGAATCTCCCCACCTCTCTCGCACTGGGCAGGCAGACTGGCTGTGCGACTGCTCTCCCTGCCCTTTAAACTATCAGCTGGCAGTCGGCAGGGGGAATTCCCCCCCTGCTGCCTGCCAGCTGATAGTTTAAAGGGATCTTTAAAGGGCCAGGTAAGTGGGTTTGAGGGGAGGGGGTAAGTGGGGGGGTTGGGGGGGGGTTCTGGCCCCCACGAACAATGAACATGTCCAGGAACAGTTCATGTTTGTCCATGTTTGTTGTTTGTTGTTCGTGGATGGCACCTAACGTCGAACAGGGTGTTCGGGTTTTTTTCCCCGTTCGTGCCCGTGTCTAGTTGTGACTAAGGATAGGTACCTGAAAAAAACCCTGGCATTTTTTTGGATTCAGATTTTGGGAAGGGCATAAATATTGGTATTCCAGGTTGTTTAGGCTCCCCAATACCATTTCAATATTTAGTTTTGAGTTTGTTTTGTTTGGAATTCCAAATTCCATAATGGTTTCCATTATTCCTTATGGGGTAAGTTTCCAGGGGGTTGGAATAGCTGTTTTTCAAACAAATGGCACAAAAAGTACAGAGAATCTAGTCCTGCCTGTCTACTAAAGTTTCAAGTAGATTGGCTCAAGGAGTCCAATTCTATAGGAAAAAGCACCCCCTGGCCATCCTACTTGTCCCCACTGTTTCCATGCTTTCTCCAGGGCAGAAAGGCCAATAGCCAAACACACAAGAACAAGCAACCACTGACCAAAATCCTCCCAATTCAAACAGAACCAACAAGCCCAACAGAACCAACATCAAACCAGAGAATCTCAGCGGAACCACTGGTCAATGTATAATCTAGCAATCCCATATCAAGACCTGGCAGGAAGATACTGACACAAACACACCGTAAAATTGAAGAAAGCCCGTTCTGGGAGCCTTAAAATGCTAGCCCTGAGTATTTCCAGAATTTTTCAGAACCCAATTACCTGTTTTCTGAAAAATCCTGAATACTATCTGGACACCTGAATATATCAGAAAAATATTGATAACATATTTGGACTGGAAATATCCTAACACATATCTCTAGTCGTGACTGCTCCTGCCTACTTTCATCTCTAAGACATCCTACCAAATAGATCTGCTTATACTTCTTCTGTGCAGGAGCTAGGGCGTGGTCAGATGAAAAATATGCACTGCCTCTTAATTTCACTTTCTTTCAGCTGTCCTGAGCTGGCAAGAACTGAGTTAGCAATTTCCTAATGTCAGGATCTGCTTTCTTCAGAATGTTGAGAGAAACTTGTGAAAGCCAAGTTGCTTTCTCATATGCTGGTCTCATGGTATCCATTTCCTGTAATTTACACTCTGTGGTTATATTAATAGACTCCAGGTCTCTTTTTCTTTCAGATTTTGGTCTGGATCAAGTACCTGAAACATCTGCATATGGTAGGAATAGTTATATAGAATCTTGATTTATATTTAGTCATTTTGCATGAAGTGAGCTTTATATTCTGTTGACTTTTGCTAGCAAATTTTGGCATAGGGTTGGCATAGAAAAGGCTCTAATATTACTGGAACCCCCCTCCCTGACTTAATCTGAAATTAGTTCTAGCCATATCTATGCCGATGTGAGTGTCATGAACCAAATGCTGCTGAATTATTGTGATGGGAACATTTAACAATGTCTTTTTTAGTACCGAGGTTCGGCCATTTATATTTAAATTTTTAAAGATAAAAACATATTTTGGGCATTCCGTGCCAAATCAACAAGATGGCATCACTGTCATGGATTTTGTTGACCTCTACAGCCAAAATTTATTTTAAAAAATCTGTCACTGGGGGGAATGGCCACACTCCTATAAAAACTTATTTAAGGTCACATTTCTCTTCTGTTCCAAATTTTATTGTTTTGGCAAGGAATACTGTTTTTTTTAATATTTTGAAGAGTGAAATTATATCTCTATTTTTCTGCCATATCTTTCCAATATTTCTAACATTGTCTGTCCCCTCCTAGATGAAAGATTGGCATATAGAGACTACATTAAAGACAAATTTCAAACAATGAAAGACCAGAATTCTCTTCCTGGAGAATATGTACATCTTAACCAGCGATATTCAAAGCTAATGATCATAGATTATCACCGACCAGAAAAGGAACGAGAACATGAAATTATGGCTTCAGGAGGGACTCACATTAAGCTCATGAGGAAGAGAGCCAGTTCTGCTATTACTGTTGAAACACTATTCAAGCCTGATAAACATGGGCTAAGACCTCAAATTATTGTGCTACAAGGAGTAGCAGGAATTGGTAAAACAATGACAGCAAGGAAAATCATGTTAGACTGGGCTTCTGGAGAGCTTTATGAAGACATGTTTGATTATGTTTTCTATATACATTGTAGAGAAGTGAACCTCTTTACAGAGGAAAGTAGTATTGCTGAAATGATTTTAAAACAGTGGGCCAATAAGAACACAATTAAAGAGATACTGAAAGATCCTAAGAAACTCCTGTTCATAATTGATGGGTTTGATGAATTAAGGTTTTCCCTTGATCAGCTGGAAGATTGCCCATGCACTGATCCCTGGAAGAAGAAGCCAGTGGGAATCCTACTGAGTAGTTTATTTCAGAAAAATATTCTTCCTCGATCATACTTGCTAATCACGACAAGGCCAACGGCTTTACAGAAACTGCGTCATTGTTTGGAGTGCTCACGTTATGCTGAGATCTTGGGTTTTTCAGAGAAGGACAAGAGGGAATACTTTCACAAATTCTTTCAGGATAAACATGAAGCAGAAAAGGCTCTAGGGCTTGTAAAACAAAATGAGACACTCTTCACCATGTGCTTTGTTCCCATTGTATGTTGGATTGTCTGCACTGTCATGAAACAGCAGATGGAAAGAGATAAAGACTTTACACAAATGACAAACACACTCACTGCTGTCTACGTGCTCTACCTTTACAGTTTGTTAAAGTCAGAAAGTCATTCAAAGCAACTGAAGGGTAACAATTTGAAATGTCTGTGTACTATGGCTATTGATGGAATCTGGAAACAGGTAATATTATTTGGGGAGGAAGAAATCAGGAAGCGTGGATTAGATCAGTATGATTCCCTCCCTCTCTTTCTGAGTGAGAACATTTTCAAAAGAGACATTGACTGTGAATGTTTCTACAGTTTCATTCACTTAAGCTTTCAGGAGTTTTTTGCTGCTTTATCTTATGTATTAGAGGAAGAACAGGTACAGAATTCTGAAAAGCATATTCAAGAGTTAAGAATGCTATTAGAAAGTTATATCACCTCTCGACAAGACTTAGCATTGACAGTGCAATTCCTCTTTGGTCTTTTAAATGAAGAAAAAAGAATGAAGGACTTGTATCAAAAGTTTGGATGGAAAATTTCACCCGAAATTAAGCAATTTGTATTAAAGTGGGTGAAAAACCACCAAAGCACAAAAATAACACATTCTTGGAGTAATCAATTATTGTTCAGGTGTTTCTATGAAATTCAAGATAAAAATTTTATAAAACATGCATTTGATAATGTGTCTGAAATGGAATTATTCTGGGGTATTCATAGTAAGATGGAAGAGAGACACTTAGCATATTGCCTAGAACACCTGTGTACTTTGGAGGACCTTTCCCTCAATAATGTTAAATTTGTGCCAGAGGTTTTTTATCCAGATATGCAAGAAGAAAAAGAGGAAGAAGTGTTCAACAATTCAGCGCTACAGTTAAATGGGTATGTATTGTTTAAATTCTAGCATATTTCAGTTCCATTTCTATTTGACTTTCCTTTCTAGAATTTCTGTATTATAGCAATGCATTCATTACAATTCCCATCATTTTATTCTATATGAATCTTTGGATTGAAGTATACACCTTCTTGATATCAAAATGAATAATCTGAAGAATTATACATTCTGGAAAAGAGATGGTATAATAGCATATGGGGATGTCACTCTGTTATGTATGGCGTTCCCAAATTTTGCCTTATTTCAAGGAAGAAAGACAGATGGGGTGTCTTCTTAGAACTGCCATGCATCAACCATAAAATTTAATTCCCAAACTTTTGTTGTTATTTTATTTATACCCTGCCTTTCTCCCCAATGGGGAGTCAATGTGGCTTCCATTGTCTGCCCTCCATTTTATCATCACAACAATGCTGTAGACTGAGTGTGTGTGACTGACCCAAGGTGAGCATCCATGGCAGAGTGAGGATTTGAACCTGGGTCTCTCATATCCCAGTCTGACAGCCCTTTACACCACACTGGCTCTTTGATTGTCTATAGACCAGTGTTACCTAACCTTTTTTCACGGAAGAACACCTAAATTAATTTTTCAACTCCTGATGAACTCCTACCTATGAAAATGTTTACAGGGCAGGAAAAGGTGATGGCGGGGAAAGCAATTCAATTACTGCTAAATCATTTTCAAGAAAATTTATTTGTAAAGAGCTGCAGTGTGATATTGTGATATTTTGAGGGATGTTTGGAATTTTTTACAGTATATCAAAATTTTAATGTAGTTATTCCCCAATTTCTTGCAGAACGCCTAACGATGTCCTGCAGAACCCTAGGTTCCACGGAACCCTGGGTAGGGAACCCTGGTCTTGATCATGGTGATTAATATCTACCTAGGTTACATGCAAAGTTGTTCACCATTTAAGGATTAGTTATGCAGTCCACTTTGAACCATCATTTGGCAGTCTTTCTCACTGTAAAACTAGTCATCAAAATTAGGAACTGTAGCACAGAATATTGTTTTACTGCACTTTCAGGGTGCAGGAGACAGATCTCCCTCTGCGTATTCTGTTTTCCTATTGCTGTTTGTTTTTTTATTAAAGCTTTTACTTTTCCGCATCTCATCTAGTCTCTTTAACTTTTGTCTGAAGCAATCTTACCTGCTCCAGCAGCAATGGATATTGTTACTTGGATCACTATAGATGAAGTATGTCCGATAACTGAGGAAGAGCAACCATGCTTCTCAGAAAATACTTCTCTTTTCTGTTACTATTAGAGGGTGCTGTCATGTGGGAATGCTATCATATTGAATGTCAAGCAGAGAAGCAAAAATGAACCCTACATTGCTCTTTCCAGAGCAGTGTAAAAGGAGAGGAGGAAGCACTGGTACAATATTGCAAACAGCTGATGAATTCTGGTAGAAATTGCTTTTGCAACTGAAAAACATGAAAGTAGACATGCCCATTTTCTAGGCCATCTAAAGACTTATTTCCAGGGGTCATTTCTTAGAAAAAGAACTGCAGGAACTCATTAGCATAACTCATTAGCATATTCATTAGCATATGCCACACCCCCTGACATCACCGGAAGCGTGTCAGAAGGCAACATCCACCTCTCAGGCCCCTTTCCGCAAAAATCTCCAGGTATTTCCTTAAAGCAGAATGAACTCAAAGCAGCTTACCCTCCTCTGGAGAGCCAGCCCTGCTTGCACCCACACACACTCTCTCTCACAAGTCACAAATGAAAATAAAGCAGCATGAATTCCAAGCAGCTTAGGTTCCTTTTGAGCCCAGCCCCACTCAGCTTGCACTCACTCACTTTCCTTCTCCCCCACCCCCTCTCTCACGAATAGACATGAGCACGATCCAAAAAAAAAATACCGATCAAGCTGTTCATGGATCTGCTCTGGTGACGACCCCAGATCACCGATTCACTCCGATCAAGTCCCGTTTCCGATCTGGGATCTGGGGGGCGCCCCCCACACACACACACTTAGAGCAGATGGGGAAAAAGCACACACGCATGCACTTAGAGCAGAGGGGGAAAAGTTTTTAACCCGTCCCACTCCCTGCCTTTCCAAATAGAGAGAGAGAGAGACACCCTGTCAACAAGTTTCAGCCAACTCTTTAAAAAAAGCAGGGATAGAATCCTCCATCCCACCCGATGTTAAAAGCAAGCAGCAGCCAGTCTTCCAAAAGCATATTTTAAACAGGAAGAAAGTAAAACCAGGATCCACACGGATCCTCGCAGATCCTATGGTTTTTTAAATAGGAAAAACACAAATGAAACATCAAATCACATACCAACTTCTTGCAAAAAGCAGGCACTGGGCTGAGAAGCCAGGAGGAGAGAGATATCTCTTTTCAGTTAACTCTTTCAATGCACTGAAAGTCAGGAGAGGAGCGCAAAACAGCTTGATAGCTTGATAGCTCTTGGCTGAGAAGCCAGGAGGAGAGAGATATCTCTTTTCAGTTAACTCTTTCAACGCACTGAAAGTCAGGAGAGGAGCGCAAAACAGCTTGATAGCTGCTCTCAAAGCAAGGGTTTTTTGAAAGAGTTAACACTGAGAAGAGATCTCTTCTTAACTCTTTCAATGCACTGAAAGTCAGGAGAGGAGCGCAAAACAGCTTCTATAGCCGTACTCAAATTTCTCTCTCTCTCTTAACCCATTCCTCTCCCAATCATTTTGCTTATATTTTTCTCAGGAAGCCACCTTTTCACTCACAGCTGTTTGCTTTTCCTTGCTAGGGGAAATATTATCAAGTTTCAAACAGAGCTCAGGCATTCCCCTGCCTCTATTGCCAGGGGAATAGATTGTTGGCACCTGAATGTCTAGCCTCCCAGTCCTATCATGATTGCCTCGGTCCAGCCCTCTCACCCGACTGCTGGATCGTTTGCCGTGGAAGACAACGATCCACCAGGTCACAAATGGGAGATTGCCATTATCGTGGGGTTTTTTTATTGTAATGGAGATCGTGCCCATCTCTACTCACGAGTCACAAATGAAAGTAAAGCAGCAGAGCGAATGAATCCAAGCAGCTTATATTCCTTTGGAGCCCAGCCCCACTCAGCTTGCACTCATTCACTCATTTTCTCTCACCCCCCTCTCATGAGTCACAAATGAAAGTAAAGCAGCAGAGCAGAATGAATCCAAGCAGCTTATGTTCCTTTGGAGCCCAGCCCCACTCAGCTTGCCCTCATTCACTCATTTTCTCTCACCCCCCTCTCATGAGTCACAAATGAAAGTAAAGCAGCAGAGCAGAATGAATCCAAGCAGCTTACGTTCCTTTGGAGCCCAGCCCCACTCGGCTTGCACTCATTCCCCCCCCCCCCCCGCCTCTCATGAGTCACAAATGAAAGTAAAGCAGCAGAGGAGAATGAATCCAAGCAGCTTACATTCTTTTGGAGCCCAGCCCCACTCGGCTTGCCCTCATTCACTCATTTTCTCTCTGTCTCCCCTCCGCTCTCATGAGTTACAAGTGAAAGTAGAGCAGCAGAGCAGAATGAATCCAAGCAGCTTACGTTCCTTTGGAGCCCAGCCCCACTTGGCTTGCACTCAGAGGAAAAGGAATTATGTGGGCGGGGCCAAAACCCACATGACCTATTTTCAGATCTACCAGAATGCCATTCCGGTGCATTCTGCCTCCAAATGAGCCCTGCCTATTTCTAAAATCTACTTTAATATTGAATTCTCATAGGGTTTAGATTTTATAAAAGTAAAAAAAAAACCCTTCCAAGACCATTTCATGCATTTTCCAAACCTTTGTTGCAGCTGTTGTTCTTCCAGAAATTATTTCATAAGAAGTTTCTTTCAGTGCACCCCAAAATTTCTAAACTTTTCCACTGGGAAAATTGAGAAAGTCATCAGACCTTTTTAATGCTGTAAATTTTGAGTGTGAAAAGCATCGACTTAAGAAGCATTTTACTTATTCTAAAAGATAAAATATTTACAGAAGTCTCTTTTCAATGCTCCCCCCTTTCCTCAATTTTTTTCTATTGGAAAAATTGAAAAGAAAGCCACAGAAAAAGAAATCTGTCCCCCCACACACATTTCCCCCAGGCCTTAGCATCTTTATCAAGTCCCTGTGGCAACCATCTTGTCCCCAGCATGCCACCAGGGGGTTTCTTGCGGGTTTGTAAAAATTGGCAGTTAGCATATCAATATCAGGTCATATTGATAGCACATGTGTGCATGTGTGTGGCCACCATGGAAACTGAGGCAGGGGAAAGATGGGGAAAGCTGCCATCTGGAAGTCCCAGTGCCACTGCGTTGCCGGCTGCAGTGACAAAAGGACACAGAGTGAATGGACATATGGCTGTGCCTAGGGGCGCTCCACTTTCATTGAAATTGCACTCTTTGGAATTTTTTCTTGCACATACATGCACTTTGATTTACAATGGGTAGTAATAGTAGATTAATTCATAGTTAAATACTCGTGTGGATAATCCACAACACTACAAGAAGTTAAAGTAAAATGACTGGAACTTTGCCCAAAGTTCAGCAAATAAACTTGCTTTTCTTTTTAGTGATCTGCATCCAGACCCACTGCCTGGAGAACAAATCTGTAAAGCACTGAAGTGTCTAAAGAATAATTTAAGGAGATTAAGGTAAAAGAAGTCTACTGCATTTTACTTTGTAATACTATCATGGTTCAAGTATTTTTAATACGAAAACTCCATGCAGCCTCTATGGACACATCCCTGAGCATGACAGAACAGGCAGATCTCTCTGTTTTCAATTCTCCTGCTGAACAGCAGTGAGCAGGGCAGAGAGGGAAGGGCTAGATTTCCTTCTTCTTCTTCTTCTTCAACACTGTGAGAGAAATCTGTGCAGAGGACTGGCCTGTTTGGCTTATGTAGAAAGTGGAAGGGAATTGTTAACTCATGATGGCATACTGTATTTACTCAAAAGAGGGTTGCTGCTAGCTCCAGGTTGGGAAATTCCTGGAGATTTGGAGGGTGAAGCCTGGAGAAGGTAAGGTTTGGGGAGAGGCAGAACCTCAGTGGGGTATAACGCCTTAGAGTCTATCTTTCAAAGCAGCTATTTTCTCCAGGGGAACTGCTCTGTGGCCTGGAGAACAGATGTAATTCTAGGAGACTTCCTACCACCACCTGAAGGTTGGCAACCCTAACTCAAAAGGAAAATGGCTTTGAATTAACAACAACAATGTGCTTAAATACTGCCCTTCTGGACAGATTAGTGCCACACTCAGAGTGGTGAACAAAGTCAGTGTTACTGCTATCCCCACACTATAGCTGGGGAGCTAAGGCTGAGAGGAGTGGCTTACCCAAGGCCACCTGCTGAGCTCCTGGCAGTAGTGGGAGCTGAACTAGAAATGTGCTGATTTGCAGCCCAGGTACTTAACCACTATGCTCCCCTAAGAAACAGAACACAATAAGTAAAAGCTGATGATCTTGAATTTAATATGCCCCCTCAAAGAGGCCAGTCAGCCAGTTTGAGGCACCCCCTCCCAACAGCCTCAGTCTTCCCCTTCAAACCCCCTCCCTACACTTGAGCCTCACCTACCACCTCTGCTTTGTTTTCCTCTTCCTCTCACAGCATAGCACTGAGAAAAACAACTCTTCTCTGCCTGCTAATGAGCTGAGCATGTGTTTCATCAGCTCAGTACCATGCAAAGGTCACCATGGTAGGTTTTGTGGGGCTTGGCGCTTGTTGAGGCTGCTAATGTTCCCGGTTCTTCCCCGGGAGTCGCTGGGTGGGTACAAGGTGAAGTTGTTTTGTTTTTCTCTGTCCTTCTGTGACTGTGGCCCCTGCAAACTCTTCCCTCATCTCTGCTTTGTACAACATAGGCCAGTTTTCCTCCCTCCGTTTCCTTTCCTGACTTCCTTCTCAGGCATCCAGTTGAGTAAGGCTTCCCCTTATGCAGAGCATTTGGATAATGCAGGCTGCTTCTAGCCTCTTCCTGATGTATAGGCTAACCTCCCTTCGCATCTTTTAATAGCTCAACTACAAAGCACGGAGGGAGAAGGTGCACCTGATGACACTTCCAGCCTGCAGGACCCAACTAATGTTTGCCTCTACAGGCTGTTGGATTAGCACCCACTCCCAGCAAACCCTGCCAGTAATAGAAGAGGCTGGCAAAATACCTGAATGGGACTATGCATCTGAAATGGAAGTTGCCAACAAGTGATAATCCCAGGTTGGTGGGATATATGGATGCAGATTGGGCAGGAGATACCAAAGACAGAAAGTTTACCAGTGGACATTTGTTCTTTTATGGCAACAGAGCAGTAAGCTGGAGCAACAGAAAACAAGAAACTCTGGCTCTGTCCTCAATTGAAACTGAATATGTAATAGCAGCAAAGACATGCAGACAACTGAAGTGGATGCTCCAACTGATGAATGACTTTGGGACAAAAGAACCCAAACCAATAAAACTCTTTGAGAACAATCAAGGGTGCAAAACGCTTGCACAAACAGAAAAGATGAACTCTAGAACCAAACATATTGATGTGAAACAACATCTAGTGAGAAATATGCAAGAGGATGGGCTTATTGAGTTGGAGAACAGCCGCACAGAAGAGATTATCGCCTATATACTCACTAAGCCACTCCCTAAAGACAAGTTTGAAACTACGCAAGAAGTTAAACCTTGTGGACTCTGTACACTAGACCTTGAGAAGAGGTATTGGAAATACAATGTCTTGTGTACAGAGAAAACAGAAGACAGAGAATACCTGCAGGGGGCAGCAAATCTGACCGTTAGATAGATGGCAGAATGGGATACTTCTTTCCTACTCTCTTCTGTCCTTCTTGCATATCTCCAGATTGGTATTCTTAGGCTACTTCCTGCTTCTTCCCGTAAGTCCCTCTCTCCCAGTTTAGTGAGGTAGTTAGTATCTATTCTGTTTCTCTCCTTTCTGTCAAAGTTGTAGTTCCTGAATAAACTCTCTTCATTCACTCCTTAATCAGACTCAAGATCAATCCTAAAATACAACAGAACCGACAGATGTAGGCCACCCTGTGGGAGCTGAATTGATAGTGGTTGGTGGAAGAAGGCCCAAGGTTTTGAATATTAGCATTGCTAGATTTTGGTCTTTGTGGTCTATCAGACTTGCAGTCTTTAGGCACTTTTGGACCCATACTTGTGCATTGACCTTTAGATCACAATGATAGTTAGATGTGCCTTCCGTTTATTGTTGGTGAGAATTTTCATATCTTCTTTCTTACTGGGCTACCATCGCTGCTACCTGATTAATGTTAGTTGGTTCATAACTGTTGGAGTGTGCTGTATCTTGAAGGTTCAGAGAGGTTATATCTGTTACAGAAAGTGGTGGTCCAAATTCTGGCTAGGTTGAATTACAAAAACCATTCACAATCAAAATTACTGGAGTTTCAACAATCACAAAGATAGCATATAAAACATGGGGAAAATATAAAGAAATATTTTAAGTGTCTACGGCTGCCCAGTTCTTTTACAGTAGTCCTGTCAAACCCCAATACTAAGAATCAGTAGTAGGCAACATAAGAGCTAAGTATCTGACTCATCAAGTCTTTTCCCTGGCTCAGGCATCCATGTGCTATTGCAGAAGTGTGACCGGGTTATTCCAAGTGGAAAGAATGGGACAATGCTTGGCAGGCTTCATATTGTCCACAGGTCTGACATTGTCTCCCAGCATTGAGCATTGTTCAAGAGAGGTATTAACATTTGCAGTGGAGAAAGTTTAGGGCATTTTGTGGCCAGAAGGAATGTGTTTATATTATGGATCATAAATGGCTGCATACACACACATACTAATTATCTGTGTATGATTGTCTCCCACAGGCTGATTTATTGTGGTCTTTCAACTGATCATTGGTGGGATCTTTTATCCATTCTTTGCACTTCCCCAACATTCTCTGAGCTGGAGCTGAGATGTAATGAACAGGGAGATTCAGGAGTGCAAAAGCTGGCTGATGTACTGAAACATCCAGATTGCAAGATAAAGAGACTGAAGTAAGTCATTATTAGCATTTTAACTTTTATGTATCTGCTCTTTCTGCTAGAATCATAGGATCCTGAGACTGAATACAACCATTCTCCCTTGAAAGAAAAACAGGTGCATTCATTGATTGTTTTTCAAATGTGCATGTGCTCCATCTCCGTTGGAGGGAGAGGACATCTTACTGTGATGGACTGTTTCGAGTTCTTCTGTCCAGGATCCTCAGCCAATCACTTTCAAATGGTGAACTGGAATGTTGAAAAGCGGGGGGAAAGGAGGAGTTTGCCAGTTTAATTGCTGGCCAACTGACAGAGTTGAGGGTTGCTGGATTTTTATTCGAGAAGCGTTAGCAGGTCTGCTGGTTAGGCAGGATGTACATTAGACACTTTAGGTATTTTGAGGAAAAGTAGAGTTTGAATGCTGTTCCTGTCAAAAACAGTTAAAGGTTAAAAGCCTTTCTGATTAATGTTATAAGTTTGATTCAGTCAAATAAGAAACCTACTTGGTAACTGTTATGCTTTCTTGGGCCCCAGTTCTAAAGGACTAGAGAACAGGAAAATAAAGAAACAACCACTCCATAGAAAGCAGCTAAAACCAGTTTTTAGCTGTTTTCATCAACAACAACAACCATGTGCTTATATACAGGTCTTCTGGACAGATTTGTGCCCCACTAAGAGCAATGAACAAGGTCAGTGTTATTATCATCCCCACAATAAAGCTGGGGAGTTGGGGCTGAAAGGAGTGGCTTACCCAAGACCACCTGCAGAATTCATGGCAGTAGTGTGAGTTGAACCAGCAGAGTGCTGGCTCAGAGCCTAGTCACTTAACCACTATGCTACAGCAGCTCCGTGTGGTTTTTTCAAGCCTATAATCCTTTCATAATATGCCAAGTGAATGCTGGGTGGTAGCCTGAGTCCAGGCATTGCCCTCACTGAAGACTGGAAGACTAAGCAGCCCCCAAAGTCTTGCTTATAAAAATAAAATAATATAAAAAATAAGGTAGTGGGGTGTGAAATTTAAGTTTCTTGGTCTGGAGACAGGGTGTTATCAGCGAATAAATATTTACTTGTGGTCCCCGGCCCTAAGGAAGCCCGCCTTGCTTCAACCAGGGCCAGGGCTTTTTCAGTCCTGGCCCCAGCCTGGTGGAACGCTCTGTCAATGGAAACCCGGGCCCAGCGGGACATATTATCGTTCCGCCGGGCCTGTAAGACAGAGCTGTTCCGCCAGGCGTTTGGTGATTGAAGGGGGCGGTGCCATGTCGGCCTCCCACCTTTGGGGTGGGGAAGGTTCTCCCCACCACTGCACCTTGTTAATTTGTTTTATTATTTGTATGTTGATTTTAGTTTTTGTTTTTATCAATTTTAACTGTTCACCGCCCAGAGCCCCTGGGATGGGCGGTATATAAATTGAATAAATAAATAAATAAAATAATTTTATTTAAATTTTCCCTTTGGTAACGTTCCTAAGCGTCAGGCTCCTTTGTGGTTCTATGTGGCCCTGAGGATAGGAATGGGATATAGCAATGACAGCTACTCTGGGATATAACAAAACAAAATGAACTTTTATTTAGTTAAGAAGCGTATTGGTTTCATAAACGTAGTTCTCGGTTCTTAAAGTTACTTCCTATAAACTCATTCACACAGATCTCTTCTAAGGCTTCACACACAGCCTCTTTCACTAGACTCAATAGTTCTCTCACAAATACTTCAATATACTCAGGCAGCACACAGCTAGCCTCTCTTTCTCTGACTCTCATTCACAGAAATATTAAACCTGCTCAGGCAGCACACAGCTGGCCTCTCTTTCCCTGACTGAGTGTTCTTTCACAAACATGCTCAGTTCAGGTTCCACACAGGTTATATTTCTCTCATAACTACTTCAGTATACTCAGGCAGCACACAGCTAGCCTGCTTTCTTCTGACTGACTTTTTCTCTCTGCCCTGTCAGTCTAAACTGCATTCACTCCGCCCACACTCTCAGTCATCAACCAATCATATCACTCACTCATCCCTTTCTTTCACCCCCACTCTTCACCTATCTCACCAAGCATTTAAAGACACATGCACACATTTACTTGAAATCATTACAGAGGGGGTTTCCGCCGTCGATACCCACTTCCACAACGTGGTGGCCTCCCTCTCCCCACCCTAACCCCACTGGTCCAAGGAAAGGGGGCCCCTGAAGGGAGGGGGTGGCCGCCGTCGATACCCACTTCCACAATGTGGCTGCCGCAGTCTCCCCACACTAACCCCGCGCGGTCCAAGGAAAGGGGGCCCTCAAAGGGTGGCCGCCCCCACGCAGTCCAAGGAAAGGGGGCCCACTAACCCCACGTGGTCCAAGGAAAGGGGGCCCTCAAAGGGTGGCCGCCATTGATACCCACTTCCACAATGTGGTGGCCACCCTCTCCCCACCCTAACCTCACCTGGTCCAAGGAAAGGGGGCCCCCAAAGGGAGAGGATGGCTGCTGTCGGTACCCACTTTTGCAATGTGGGGGCCACCCTTTTAAAATAAAAATTATCATTTAGTGGTCACCAGGCTCCTGACCTGCATAGGGAAGGGACCTTCTGAATGGGGAACCCAAGTCTCCTTCCCAAAGCATGGGGAATGGTGCTTCCAAATGGGAGAGCACAAGTCTCCTTCTCCCAGGCGTGAGGAAGGCTCCTTCCGAATAGATGAGCGCAAGTTTCCTTTGAGGCTCCCATCCTCCAAGGCTACCCTCAAAATTGGGGAGCCCAAGTCTGCTTCCTTCCCAACACCACGTCTACTGCCTTCCCCCACACAAACGTTTCATTCCCTCGCAGACACCAGGTTTGGCGAGCGCTCCACTGGTTGTGTGTGGAATGCTCTTGGGCTGGGAACCATGCTTGCACGACTCCACAGCGATGGTGAGACAAGTCCGTGTGGTTGGGCACCTTCATAGACATCCTGCTCTGTCCCCTCTCCTTGCCCAGCGTTGGCACACTCAAGAACTGCTTCTCTTTTTTGGTAACATCTCATATGCCTCCATTTCACCACTTCTTTTCCACTGTCTTCGACTTTTCATCGTGACAGCACCACCCTTCTCTTTTCTCATGGCTACCCCATAGCTGAGGTGTCCTTTGGTGGTGACCACCTTTCCTTTAAGTCACGTTCCCTAGGGGGAGGGAAGCCCCCCCTGCGAGGGGACTTAGAGTCACCCTCCCTGAAGTTGGGAAGGGCCTTCCTTCCCAACAGCCCCAAGAGGGAACTTGGACACCCCTTTTGTCAGCTGAGCTTTTTCTTGCTGACACCGGAGAAACCACACGTGGGAGATTTCTCTGTGGTGGTGCAACCAAAGTTCTTCTCCATTTTATCCTCACAAGAACTCTTTGAAGAGGGCCACTGTGGTGGAGCCTTCTGCTCCACCAGATGGTTGGGGCCCCTAAAATAACTGAACTTGGAGTGGAGGGAAACCAGATCGTTAATCCCCAAGGTCCAGTGACAAGTAGGACAGCGGCCCAGGTCAGAGCCCTGCCCCTAACCCAAGCAAGCAGACACACCACATCACTGAGGTGGGATTCATTGGCCACTGACCAAAGAGGCTCCCTCTGAATAGGGTAGCATAAGTCTTCTTCCCCCAAGGTGTGGATGACATCCTTTCCATCCCTCCCGTGCCTTTTATTCCAGCAAGGGGGCTTTAAATTTCTAAACGATCTCCTGTTGCGGAGTTGGCTTTCACTCAAGTACATCCATTCATTTCCCATCATGTGGAGTTGGTCTTCCCACTCCCGGGGAGGGCATCTGTTGTTGATGCAGCCCCATGTAGGTGGGTTTTGTGGGCAGCCAACTCTCCTGGACAGGAGCACAAGTCTCCCTCATTCCACCAAGGGCAGGTAAGGGTCAGTCAGAATAGGGGAGGGGAAGTTGTTGTTTGTCTAAGTCTTTGAAAAAGTGATAATTGAAGAGTGTCACATGAAAACCTTTGGGGTTTACTAAAGCAAAAATCTGTGGGGAAAACTCAGTCTACTGCACGAAAACAGTTCTTGAACCGGTTCGCAATCCGGGCCAGTCCGTTTAAAAGTTCGTGGTCTGTGGTCCGTGAAAGTCCATGGACCACAAACCAGCGGTCAGTGGCCGACTCCCGGTCTGTGCCCATCAGCGCCGGATCCAGGGTTGCCCGCACCCGGGGCAACCCTCAGCCGGCAACCTCGCATGCGCACGCAGCACATGCACACTCCCTGCACTGCATGATGATGTCACTTTGGTGACATCATCACGCAGGGCGGAACGGAGGCAGCGTGCAGGGCTGGGAAGCCACCCGCACCATTCGCCTCCCCGCAGGCGAATGGCGCGGGCGGCCTCGCAGCCCCCCGCACTGCTTTCGCCTGCCCTGCAGTACAGGGGGCGGCTGGCTTGCCGGGCACACCCTGTCTTGCAGGGCAGGCAAAAGCAGCGCGGGGGGCTGCGAGGCCACCCGCGCCATTCGCCTGCCCCGCAGGACAGGGGGTGGCCGGCTTGCCGTGCACCCCCTGCCCAGCAGGGCAGGCAAAAGGCAGCACGGCTACCCGCACCATTCGCCTGCCCCGCAGGACAGGGGGTGGCCGGCTTCTCCCTGTCCTGTGGGGCAGGCGAATGGTGCGGGTGGCCCCACAGCCCCCACAGGGGATGCGCGGCAAGCTGGCTACCCCCTGTCCTGCGGGGCAGGCGAAAGGCAGCGCGGGGGGCTGCGAGGCTGCCTGCGCTGCTGCCTGCGCCCTCTGGCAGCTGGCCGCTGCTCCCGGCACCCCCTCCCTGGTGGCGCCGGGGGCAGACTACCCCCCCCTGCCCCCCCTCAATCTGGCCCTGCTGCCCATCTCTACTAATGAAGTTTATATTTTCATACAGTGTTACTTTTGAGTAAGATTATCTTGGAACCTGGTAGAGGTCGTCTGATGGCTCTGCCAGAGTTTATAAGGGAGATGAGGGATTCCTCTGACTTCAGGCATAGGAAGTCAGAGGAGTGATGACAACCTTCCTTGCCTCCCTCAGAGCTTAGACCCCTTTTTTAAGGGGTGCTGCAGTGGCTGTGTTTCAACCAAATGACACCAAAATTACAGAAGAGCTAGTGCTGCCTGCCTAAATTTTAAGTGAATTGGACCAAGAGGCCTCTGAACAAGGTGCCCCCATGCATCCAAAAAAGGCTCTGCCCCCACAAAGGAGGGAGGGAAGGAGAACTACCCCCTTCTATGTCTTCTCTCCTGAGGTGACTGGATGAGAGTGCTCTGTGCTCCTCCCTTACTAGAATCCTATTGGAAATGCTGTTTCCTGGAAAATCAGTATAAACAAAGAAAAGCATGAGTGCTTGCAACATTGCTGGTAAGCACCTGAATTCGGGGGCGGGGGGGGAATGTTCAGTGGAAGAGAGTTTGTAAGTCATGGTAATAACCTGAAACTGCAATTTCCATGTATATATTTGGCTTAGAAATTTTGTAATGCACACCCCTATACTTTACTACTTAAGTTTTAGCTTCATCTTTAAGTTTGTAATAACAAGATGATATATTAATAATTAACCCTTAAACGTAGGTTTTGGTAGCATCCCAAAGAGCAAGCCAAGAAATGCTATTCCTATTCTTTATTTCCAAACATTCATAAAAAGATTATTTTGATTTACCACTCCCTACTTCATAAAGTAAAACTTCCAAAAATGGCAATGAAAACTTATATCAACAGGTACAGCTTGATAAGAATTTAATAACAACAAGAAAATCTGATCCTAAATATTTCTATGGGTTAAATGGTAGCTATCATTCCTCACGTTGAAACATTAAAAATCTCCAAACTTCAGTTTAACTGAAGACTGACAGTCCTTTTATGAAAACACAAAGGGAGAGAATGAAACATTTGTTCAAGTTTTCTGTATCAGTGCAATCCTAATCAGTTGGATTCTACACCCATTAACTTCAGTGAAATTCCCATTAATTACAACACCCATTAACTTCAATAGACTTAGCAAGATGTAACTCTATTTATGACTGCACTGGATATGTGCTGCAATCATCATTGGGTGGAAGAGCAAGCCATGAGTTCTCTTTCTCATGCTTTGTCACAATCTATCAACTTCTTATCATAACCAAGAAAAGGCTGCGTACACAAGTATACACACATACATGGTTAGAATATACAGTTAGCAGGTAACTGGGTGCCAGTGTGGTGTTGTGGTTAGAGTGCTGGATTAGGATCTGGGATAAGCAGGTTCTAATCCCTGCTCTGCCATGGAAGCTGACTGGGTGACTTTGGGCCAGTCATACTCTCTCAGTCTAACCTACCTCAGAGGGTTGTTGTGAAGATAGCATGGAGGAGGAGAGGAGAATGATGTAAGTTGCTTTTGGTTCTCATTGGAGAAAAGGGTGGGATATAAATGAAATTCATAAGAATAAAACTTAATTCTAGGGGTATATATGAATGGGTTGTTTGAACACATGAAGCTGCCCCATACTGAGTAAGACCATTGGTTTATCAGCAACTGATCCTTTTAACAGGATGTCAGAGGATGAACCTGGGACCTTCGGCATGCAAAGCAGATGGTCAACCACTGAGCCAGGGCCTCTCTCGGAACCTTTCTAGTTTGCCTTTCTCCATAACTGGGCTGAAGCTCACTTACAACAAATTTAAAAACATTCATACTATAAAAATAGGAAACAAAATCTACAAGCCTTCTCATGAGCATTATCAACCATCATCATCAATGATACCTTTACATAGAAGGTTGGAGAAATTATCCCTGCAGTGATGGAATTAGTAAAGTCTGTTATTCCCTCTCTTTTGCAGACTGTACTTATGTGAACTCACATATGCCTGTTGTGGGAATCTCTCCTCTGCTCTTAGTACTGATCAAAGTTTGTCAGAGCTGGATCTAGAAAATAATGCAATAGAAGACTTGGGAATTAAGATCCTCTCTGCAGGACTGAGACATCCAAAGTGCAGATTGGAGAAACTGGGGTGAGCATCAGTATCTCGATTTCTTCTGTTCCTGGTATTTTGTTAATATGAGATACCCACACACCTCCCAAAATAGGTACTTTGCTGATGAACAAGAACCTATTCTTCTATCCTTCCCCAACCCGAGTGCCCTGCTCACTGCATAGTAAGTTGTTTTTTCTCTTGCAGGTTGGACAGATGTGAAATAACATCTTCTGGCTGTGGTGATCTCTCTTCTGTCCTTAGCACAAACCAGTCACTGAAAGAACTATATTTAGGGAACAATAAACTGGAAGATTCAGGAATAAGACTGCTATGTGACGGCCTGAAAAATCCACACTGCAAAATACAGCTAATAAAGTAAGTAACAGCTGGTTTGTTTGTTGTGCTAAATTGATAGCACAAGGCAAGGGATAGAAATTTTGATATAATTCTAGACTAATAAAATTTCCAGGAGCAGCTATGAGAAGATAATGAAAAGCTAAGCAAACAGAAGGTCCTAGTTGGTCATCATGGAGTTTAAGCAGTGGGTGATATTGACTGGAGGAACCAGTGTTTTCCCAAGGAATAGAAGTTAGAGAGAACAAATCAACAGGGGTGTGAATCCTTATTGCTTACGTTGGTGGTGCACCTGAAAACTTCATTGTAGCTCAGACATTTTAACAAGTGTGTTCCTGAATTGTATTTGACTATCTCACATTTCAAATGCCAACTATTTTATGTACTCTATGGGTCTGATTGGACCATATGTTAAATGTGAGTTGTGTTGGAGTTTCCCTGCTTGTCTTTAACGTTACCCAGCACTCACCTTAAAATATTGTGGGGAGGGATTGACTCCCAAGTGTGTGTGCAGCAGCAAAAGAGGCTTCATGATTCCCTCCCTTCCAATCTGTGTGCTTTTGTTAGCAGAAAAGGAGTATTGGAGAGGCAGGCTGTTTGTCTTACTGCTGCTTCCATGTTTGTCCTAGATAGACATTTGGAACCAAGTATAAGACAAATAACCTGCCTTCCCCCTGTGGCCGTTTTCTGCAAGTGAAAGTGTGTAGGGTGGAAGGGAGGGAAAGATTAATTCTCTCCTGCCACCACACCTTTGCTCAGAAGCCAATTTGCTTTCCTCCCACCCAATCCCAATTAGGGGAGCCAATTTGTTGTAGTGGTTAACAGCACGGGACTCTAATCTGGAGAACTGGGTTTGATTCCCCACTCCTCCTCTTGAAGCCAGCTGGGTGACCCTGAGTCAGCCACAGCTTCTAGGAGCTCTCTCAGCCCAACCCACCACACAGGGTGACTATTGTTGTGGGGATAATAATAACATACTTTGTAAACCGCTCTGAGTGGGTGTCAAGTTGTTGTTGTTGTTGTTGTTGTTGTTGTTGTTACAAAATTCCTGAGATGAAGATATAAACAGAAATCAATGGTTCAGGTCATTACAGTAATCTCCTGGAAAGGTAATATAAATCTGGGATTCTTTTTTTTTTTTGTAAATTTTTATTTTTTAATTACTAAAAGACACTACATTAAAACAAGGAAAGAGGGAACAAAGGGGGAAAGAATAAAAAACAACATAATCACATACTACACACTACAATTTATGACATCCCTTCAGGCTACCATTATTCAAAGTTAAACTTTCTAGTATATTATTAGATTGGTAGAGCTTGTAAAACACAAAGTACAATCAGGCTCAGGTCTCCTCCCCCCCCCTTGTGTCTCGGTCTCAGTACTCTTTGCGCAGCTACAATAGCTGTGCTCGCTCCCTCCTCCTCCCTCCCCCCTTCAGGCTTCGAATCTTCTTCTTGGTCAAACTCCTGATGATCAAGTATAAAGTTCCTCAATTGTGCTTCAGATATTATCTTATAGGTTTGGTCTTTGTATCTAAACCAGATGCCTTCCGGAAATAACCATTTATATTTTATATCACATTTTCTCAGAAGAGAAACCTTTTATATTTAAATCTTCTTCTCCGAGCCAAAAATGGAATATCCTTCAAAATCTTTACCTTATTACCCAGAAAGTCCAAGTCCACATTAATCAAATTATATAGGATGGTGTCCCGAATCTTCTTAGATGAAAAGACGATAAAAATCTCGCGAGGCAGCTGACGCTTCATTGTATATTTTGAAGATGTCCGACGGACCTCTGCAATATCGCTTCTCAGCTCTTCTTTAATTGCCTCTGCGAATGCCGCCAAAAGCTCCGACACAAGATCCTTTAAATTTTCACTTTCTTCCTCTTTAACATTTTGTAAACGCAATGTCATCTGAGCACGGTCCACCTGCAACCCGATTAGTTGATTTTCCAAAAGCTTTATTTCTTTAGTTGCGGTTCTCATGAGCGTTGCATTCTCCCGAGCAGATTTCTCCGCCTCGAGCGCTGCGTCTTTAATGGTTTTCACCTCGCTTTCAGCTGAGCCAACCCTTTTTCCGATTTCACTTAACATATCAATAAAGGGGGATTCGGTTTCGTTTTCTCTGCCATGTCGGATGCTCCTCTCCGCAGGTCCGGGAGGAAGCGCCCGAGCAGCCTGACCGGGTGGCTGATCTGCAAAGATTAGCCCCCAGGACTCCCAGTGAGGGAGGCAGGGTCCGGAACGCGGCGGGAAGAGCCCCCTGAAATCGATGCAGGGGGTAAATTGCCCGTTTGTTCCTATGGAGGCCGGCAGACGTGCGCGGCACCTCGAGTGCTGCCGGGCCATGGAAAACGGCAAAGAGCAGAACTAGGCGGAAGCCTGTAAGTAAGCGAATCCCTTCTGTTATTACAAGCGCACGTGAAGGAGTGGTGGGATCTGAAGCTAAGAAGGCTCATTCTTCCCCCTTGCTGAGTTTCAGAATTTGGTCGGCGCCCCCCCCCCTAAAATGGCAGCGAAAAAGCAGAGTCCCGCTTTGGGCAAGTCAATCTCAGCTGCCCTGCAGGGGAAAGGAGAGTCGCTCGAGGACTTGGTGAAGAGGTCGGTTATCGAAGCCATAAAGCCCTTTGTTGACAAGCTGAATGAAACAGATCAAAGGGTGGGCTTAATTGAGAGCGAAGTGAAAACCATTAAGGAAGTAGCGGGGGGGGGCAGAGAAGTCTGCTCGGGAAAATGCGTCACTTGTGAGGGCAACGAACAAAGAGTTAAAGCTGGTGGAGAACCAGCTGATCGGGCTACAAGTGGAATGAACACAGACAATTTTGCGCCTCCAGAACGTGAAAGAGGAGGAAAATGAGGATTTAAGGGATCTGGCCTCGGAACTATTGGCGACACCCGCAAGGGCAACTAAAGAAGAGGTAAAAAGCGCCATTTTGGAAGTCCGTCGGGCTTCTTCAAAATATGCAACGAAGCGTCAGCTGCCTCGCGAGATCATCATCGATTTTTCATCTAAGAGGATCCGAGACACTATCCTATACAACTCATATAATGCGGATCTGGACTTTCTGGGTAATAAAGTTAAGATACTGAAGGATGTTCCATTCTTAGTTCAGAAAAGGAGATTTAAGTATAAAAGGTTTGCAGCTCTTCTGAGGGAACGTGGAATAAAGTATAAATGGCTATTTCCGGAAGGTATCTGGTTTAGTTACAAAGATCAAGCTTACAAGATAACATCAGAAGATCAACTAAGGGATTTTGAGGACAAAAACCAAGAATTTCAGCAAGACACCAAGCAAGAAGAAAAGGATTTGAAGTCTGAAGGCGGGGGGAGGGAACGAGCACTGCGGTTGCTGCTGCTCAGAGAGAACTGCGTCCAAGGCCCGGGGGGGGGGGGGGAGGAAGACTTAATTTGGATTGTAATCTGTATTTTGCAAGGTCAACCACTCCATCAATATCTCACAAAGTTTTAATTTCTTAATAATGGCAGTATGAAGGGAAAGCATTATTTGTAGTGTAGTGTTGTTATATGTTGCTGTTTTTTTTCTTTCCTTCCCCTGCCCCCCTTCTTTCCCTCTGTATTGTTAGTTAATGTAGGTAATAAAATAAAAAAAAAATTTCAAAAAAAACCCCCATATCAATAAAGGGCTTCATAGCTTCAGCAACAGACCGTTTGACAACCTCTTCAAGATTTTCTCCCTTCCCCTGCAGCACAGCCAAAACCGACTTTCCCACACCGGGACTCTGCTTTTTCATCGCCATCTTGGGGGGGGGGGGAATCGCCAATTAAGTTCCAAAACTCAATGAAGGGGAATTTATCCGAACCCTATTAAGCTTCAGTTTCCTCTAATCCTTTGGATTAAATCTGGGATTCTTAGGTATTATGAACCATCACCACCCCAACAATCTGTGTAGCTTTTCATTTTGAGGTGCTGCTAGCCATCTACAGCAGGTGGAAAGGTAACAAAAAATATATTGTCACTCACTTTAACAACAGGGACATGAAATGAAGACAGGATTTTTTAAAATGCTAGTGACTGGCCTGTGCTCTCCTGTTAGCCTGCCTCTTGACCATCATTTTAGAAATTAGTAGATTGGGCAGAGAAGCACCTACTTAGGAGGCCTGTAAAATCTAAACCCTTTGTTCAATCTTCTTGTGACTTAGGAGGTCTTCAGATTGGAAGGATGACAAATGGCAAATTTGGTGCCATTATATTATAAACAGCTGCCTCAGAACCTCATATACATTCCCCATTGAAAATAATGGACCAGAACAATGTAACCTGAAAAACAAGTGATTTGAATCCAGAACTGTTAATGCCCCACCCAGAATCAAGCAATCACAGTACCCCCATCCAAGTCCAGATCTGAAATTACAATGAATTTCGTAACCCCAACCCAACTTGCATTTAACTTACCATTTAATCAGACGTAAGCCAAATGTTGAAGTAAATGCCTGTTTAATTTTTAGACATAGTTCTTATATTAATCCATGTCCCTTTACAAACAGGGATCTAATGGCTCATTAAAGACTTTTATTCCAGCATAAGCTTTCATGAACTGGAGCCCATTGTCAAATACAGTGCAATGTCTCCACCTACTTGAGGATCCAGCATTCTGTATGTGAGAAAGTGGTCTCTAGTATATAAATGTTTGTCCTGGGAAAATTTTTTTTCATCTTTAAAATTCCACTAGACCAGAGGCAGACAGGGAGTGGAAAATGGAAAAGGCCCCATCCCTGGCCTGCCCTCAGACCCCCCCCCCCCAAAAGAAAAGGCAAGGTGGAGAGAGGAAGAGGCAGCATGTTTAACCATGCCCTAACCCACAAAGGAGGGAGAGAGGAAGAATGAGGCAGCCTCCCTAATCAGTTGGTCTGGTGCCACTTCATTTGCCTCACACGGGGCACAGGTCAAGCTAGGCACTGCTTTCCCCACCTCACATAGGCCAGGCCTGGTGCCATCTGCCTTGCCTTACACAGGGCTCAGAAGGGCCAGGCATTACCTCTCCTCGTGAGATGCTAGGTGGGCCAGATGCAGCCCTTTTGTCGCCAGGCTGGCTTGGCCCAGGTGGGAAGGGAAATTATTGGCCCACCAAGAGGTTTCCCAGTGCTCTTAATGGCCAATCTGCCCCTGCACTAGACTTCTTTTTATTTTTGTTGCAAAAGGCTAGCTAACAGCTACCCTTCTGGAATTATTGCCATACCCCTTGGTTTCCAGTTTGATTTGTGAGATCTATTGATCTCTACCTAATCTGTCTGCTGAGCTGGGATGGACCTCTATGGGGTATATGGATCTTGCTTTTACTGTGTAGTCAGAAATTACATCCCTTTTTCCAACAGTGCTGTTGACAGCTTGCCATAATGTGACATGGCTTTGTGCTCCTCGCCTGACATCTTGTTGTCAGTGATCATCTACTTGAATTTTTTCCCTAGCAAATTGATCATCTCATGGCATTTTGGGGAGGTAACCATCTTCCACACATGACCATCTCCTTAGAAAATCAACTAAACACAGCCATATTGCACAACAGTTATTGAGCCTTCTAGACTATCTTGCTGAACCATAAACTGATGAATGCTCTTTTTGTCCACTGCTTTTCCATCACTTTTTTGGACAGGATAAAGTCCTCTGTCAGAAACATTGGAAACATGATGCATTATTGTGACAGGGCAAAGCAAACGGTCAATCTTAGAATGCCTAGGCACATTGTGCTCCTTGAAGTAGTATAGGGCAACGAGGAATCTGTTGGCTTGAGGGAGTTACAAGTGAAGTGTTGGGATATGATTTGCTTGGAAAAAGCAATATGTGCTGGCTCAGCAGGCAAGACTTATGCTATATATTATTCAAATGTAATTGTTGCCATTGTTTCTGTAAAAAAATGAAATTAAGATACATCTGTAAACAACTTTGTTGCTGGATCACAGATGATAAAGAAAGCAAAGGATACATGGTAAATCAAAAAGGGAGAGGGATCCTCCTGCCCAAGGAGAAAACTCTCCAATAGAGAAAACAATGAACAGAAATTAATTTAAAATGTAAAAAAGCAACATGTGTTTGAGGAGCTCAGAAAATGGGGACTGGAACTGGTAGGATCTAGGAAGGAGCGAGCAATTCCTGTAACCACCACACCATTCATTAAGAGAGATTTCCAAAGGAGATGACAGCATTTACATCAGCAATGTGTCCAAAATGTAAGAAGCCAATTCCCTAGTCCAGAGCCAGGCAACAAGATGGTCAAGTACAGCAATTTACAGCCAGCAATTACTTGGGGTCCTGGTTCCTTAACTAACACCACATATCAAGAACAAGATCCTTGTATCATGAAGTGCAATTCTCTGTTTTGTCATAAAGACAGTTTGTGACTGAACATCGTAAAACCTGAGGGGCTTGAACTGGTATTTATACAAGTAGATTTGCTGAAATAAAGTCAGATGTATCTGCAAATTGCTGAATTCTTAGAGTTCACCACCCAGTTCTTTCATGTGAAATTTTTATCACAAATGTAATTAGGGATGCCATATCCCCCTGTAGCATCCACTTTGTGTCAGAATTCTAAAGGAGCCTATCTCATTGTCTGACTTCAGGCAGAAGCTGACTGATTGTTATGATGTACACATACTGGTTGTTAAGCTTTGAACATTTAATCTTCATAGGCAGTGGGAAGCTACAGGGCAGATGGAGATTTGTGTATAATTAGCCCCAGTATCTAACTAAAGTTTGACAAACCTGAGGAAAACTTAACTCTGATCTCAAACAGTTAACAGAGATCAACAGGTTCTGGCTCTCTCTCTGTTTTTGAAACAATATAGAATCATAGAATTGGAAGGTCACTTACTGACCATCTAGTCCAACCCCCTGCCCAATGCAGAAACAGCCTAAAGAATCCCCAACAAGTATTTGTTCAGCAGTTCCTTGAACACTACCAATGAGGGGGAACCCCCCCACACACACACACACCTGTGGCAGTCAATTCCACTGATGAATTATTTTTAACATGAATAATTTTTTACTAATGTTCAGCTGGTACTTTCCCTCTTCTAATTTAATTGTGAGTCTGTTGCCAACATGAACAGCTCCCTTCCCTCCTCTAAGACAGCCTGTTACAACCCCTTACTTTCTCTTGGGTAGATTTTACCTTTAATCTTTCCCTTATACCCTCTGGGTAGATTGCTGCCACCAGGAATATTATATTCCAAGATATTTTATTTAAATTTTCCCTTTGGTAATGTGCCTAAGCATCAGGCTCCTTCGTGGTTCTATGTGGCCCTGAGGATAGGAATGGGATATAGCAATGACAGCTACTTTGGGATATAACAAAAACAAAATAAACTTTTATTTTTTCAAGAAGCATATTGGTTTCATAAAAGTAGTTCTCGGTTCTTAAAGTTACTTCATTTAAACTTATTCACACAGATCTCTTCCAAGGCTTCACACACAGTTAGCCTCTTTCTCTGAATCAATATTTCTCACAGACGTGCTTAAAGTTAGAGCCAAGCTACAAGTGACGCCTGACACAGGTTGGACACTTGTCATCTTTCCTCAAGTTTTGATGGGAAATGTAGGCATCCTGGTCTTGCAGCTGTAATGGAGAGCCAAGCTGTAAAACCAGGACGCCTACATTTCCCATCAAAACTTGAGGGAAGCTGACAAGTGTCCAACCTGTGTCAGGCGTCACTTGTAGCTTGGCTCTTACTCAGGCAGCACACAGCTAGCCTCTCTTTTCTTCACTCAATATTTCCTCACAGAAATGCTTAAAGTAACTCAGGCTGCACACAGCTTGCCTGCTTTCCTCTGACTGAATGTTCTTTTTCTACTCTCTCACAGAAATGCTTAAAACTCCTCAGGCAGCACACAGCTAGCCTACTTTCTTCTGACGCCAACTTTTCTCTGCACTCCCAGTCTCCAACTGCATTCACTCCGCCCACACTCTCAGTCATCAACCAATCATATCACTCGCTCATCCCTCTCTCACCCCCCCACTCTTCACCTATCTCACACTAAGCATTTAAAGATACATGCACACATTTACTTGAAATCATTACACAGCCTTTTAAATACTTAAAGAGAGCAATCATGTCTCCCCTCAATCTCCTCCAAACTAAACCTTCCCAAGTCCCTCAGTATTTCTTCATAGGGCTTGGTCTCCAGGCCCCTAATCATCCTGGTTGCTCTTCTCTGCACCTGTTTCAGTTTGTCCACATCCTTTTTGAAATGAGGTCTTCAGAACTGCATACAATACTCGAGGCAGGGCCAGACCAATGATATCCTGTGATTTTTATGTGATGCCTTTGTTAATACACCCTAGGGTTGTCAGGTCCCCTCAACCTCCCAGCCTGGCACTTACCCGAGAGGGTGGGGGTGTGCATGCGCAAAGTGTGCTCGCGCTCCCACAGGCATGATGATGTCACTTCAGGGAAGTGATGTCATCATGTGGCCCCCTCAGGGCATGCCCACACTCTGCAGGGGCCCAGATTGGGGACGCTGTGGAGCACAGAAGCGCTCCTGCCCTCCACAGTGGCCCAAAACATGCTCATTTTGGTCCAAATCAGGCTCATTTCAGGCCTGATTTGGTGCAGATCAGGCCCATTTTGAGACACTGCAGAGCGCGGGAGCACTCCTGCACTCCGCAGCAGCCCAAAATGGACCCGATCCAGGCAAAAACGGGCCCATTTTGGGCTGCTGCAGAGCGCAGGAGCAGTCCCGTGCTCTGCAGCTGCTCAAAATGGGCCTGATCTGTGCCAAAACGGGCCTGAAGGAGCCCAATCTGGGCCAAAATGGCCACATTTTGGGCCGCTGTGGAGGGTAGGAGCGCTCCTGCGCTCCACAGCAGCCCCAATCTGGGCCTGATCTGGGCCAAAACAGGCCCAATCCAGGCGGCTGCAGCACACAGGAGCGTGCAGTGCCACAGGGGAGCATGCATGAAAGGTGTGTTCCCCCTTGCTGGCCAGGTAAGTGGGGGTGGCGTGTGGGGGTGGGGGTTTGGCATCCCTAATACACCCCAAGATTGCATCCACCTTTTTGCTGCTGCATCACACTAACTGCTCATATTTAGCTTCTCATCCACCTATATCACAAGAGCTTGTTCACACACACTCTACCCAGAAGTGTATCCTTCATTCAATATGCATACTTTGCATTTTGTTACCCAGGTGGAAAACCTGACACTTATCCATGTAAAACTGCATCTTATTCAAATCTGCCCACTTTTCCAGTGTGTTCAGATCTATCCCTGTCTTCAAAGGTGTTTGCTACTCCTCCCAGCTTGGTGTCTTCTGCAAATTTAATGAGTAATCCCTTCACACCCTCATTCAGATCATTTGTAAAAATATTGAAAAGCAATGGGCCCTGGACTGAGCCACTCCACTGAACACCTCCCTCCATTCAGACGTGATGCCATTGACAACTATTCTTTGGGTGTGGTTATCCAGCCAGTTCCATATCCATCTAACCATCCTCGAGTCCAGTCAACAGTCCACCAGTTTACTCATCAGAACATTATGAGGAACCTTGACAAAAGCTTTACCGAAATCCAGATAAACCTACATCAACAGCATTCTTGTGATCCAGTAATCCTGTCATTCAAATATATTTTAAAGTGTAACTGTTCCTCTAGTTTGAGTCTCATAGACTTTAAAATGTATTTATTTTAATCTTTAACACCAAAACTATTCTTTTCCAATCCAGGGAAATAAATAAATGTTCCTCTTTTCTTTAACTCTGGTCTCTATCTTGGTACATCTAAAAAGACAAGGTTATTCTATCTTCATTACCAAGGCAGGGGAGAGGTGAAATGTATCTCCACAGCATGCTTGAAGAAGGTTGGATTGTACTGATAAATATTTGTATAATTTATCTCACTGATGGCTAGCCTATAGAGAATTTACTAAGCACTTTTAGGCCGGTTTCTAAATTATTCTCTAGTCACTTAGTTATTTCAGCTTGCCCTGTGACAGGGTGTGTGTGATGTGAGATAGTCATCTAAATTCCAAAAATAAATAACATGCTACCACCCAGAACATTTTAGGTTTTATTTAAGTGTTGTATATTCTCACAAATCAAAACAAAAAATCCTCATAGTTGCTCCCATTAAAAACTCCTCCCATCACAGGTGGCCTTTCAGTTCTAATGGTAGCTTTCAGTTCTCTGGATAGGAACCAGGTATATGGGGTGTGTTAAGTAAGATGGTGAGGGTAAGGGAGAGAAGAGAACCAGAGAAACCTCCAACAAACCCTAGAAACTTTTGTGTATAAATTGTTATATCTGGTTTTCTGGAATTAATGTCACTCTTTGTCACTGTCCAGCAAAACTGAAAGCAGATTTCTAGAGAGATGGTACACTGTCCTGGATAACTGACAGTGTTAGACAACTAAACAGGGTTATTCTTGGCTAGTAATTGGATGGGAGACTTCCAAGACAGACAAGGGTTGCTATGCAGAGATAGGCAATGGCAAACCATCTGTGTTAGTCTCTTGCCTTGAAAACTCCAGCAGGGGTTGCCAAAAGTCAACTATGACTTGATGGCACTTTTCACCACCACACCCAGAGAGTTGATATGTAAATTTTCTAAATAAATAAATATATAAATAAAAGGTAGACTGTAATATAGGATTGAATGTAGATTGAATAAAATAATGGGCAGTGATAGAACTGGTAGACTGTATGTCTGTGAGCTCACAGGTGCTTGTTGTGGGGGATCTGTCTTCTATTATTAGTACCAATCAAACTTTCACAGAGCTGGCTCTGTAAAATAGCACACTGGAAGAATCAGGAGTTAGGCTCCTGTCTGCAGGATTGTGATATCCAAAGTGCACATAGGAGAAAAACGGGTGAGCATCTTTATCTTGATTTCTTCTATACCTGGTAATTGTTAATATGAGATACTCACACACCTCCCAAAACAGGTACTTTGTTGATACACAAAAATCTGCTCTTTCATCTTTCCCCAGCTTGAATGCCCTTCTCACTACATATTAAGTTATGTTTTTCTCTTGCAGGCTGAATGGATGTAAAATCACAAATTCGAGTTGTGGGGATCTCTCTTCTGTCCTCTGCACAAACCAGATACTGAAAGAACTAGATTTAGGGGACAATGAACTGGAAGATTCAGGAATAAGTCTGTTGTGTGAGGGCCTGAAAAATCCACACTGCAAAATACAAAGAATAGAGTAAGTAAAAGCTGGTTTGTTTGTCATACAATGTTCATAGTAAAAGTCAAGGAATAGAATTTTAATGCAATTCTGTGACTAATAAAAATTTCCAGGGAAAGATGTGTCTACGAGAAGGCAATGGAAAGACCAATCATATATAAAATCTTAGTTGGTTATGTAATCAAGTCCCTGAAGGCAGTTGATTGGCAGAACCAGTTTGTGTGGGGATTACACATGAAATACAGATCCCCAGACTTAACTGGGGGGATCCATTGCAGGCCACACGGGAGGAGAGAGAGATGCTGGGCAGCCACCACATTAGAGGGAGGTGCGGGCTTCCAGTGGCCTTGGTGGGGGCAGAGCCCACACAGCCTAGGTTCAAAAGCCAGGGCCAGCCAATCAGAGCTGGCTGGCCTGGGCAACAAGGGGCAGGGAGAGGGCTGAGGACGTGGGAGGCATGCTTTCCACCCAGGTCTGCTGCCCCTTCTTGAAGAGGGAGGGGGCCCCCACCCCTTGACCCTTGGCTCATGACCAGCATAGAGTTGGACCCACCTGAGCCAAGCTGCCAGCGGGCAGGCCAGCGAGCAAGTGGGCGGCAGCAGCAGTGAGCGTCCCATGTGCAGGCTGAAGCAGCGAATAGAGGTGCTACTGGCATGAGGAAGTGGGGAGAAATTTGCCTGCACGTGTTGGAGCAACAGAGGAGGCAGTGGCAGCCCCTGGGAAGCTGCTATTAGATATTTCGTCCTCCACCCCACCCCTCTAAGAAGATAAATCACTTGTGACAAAGATGTTTTTAACATGGTTTTAACATGGTGTTACAAGCAGAGTGGTGGTTATGTTGAAAGGGGAGATCAAACAAAGATAGGCTTCTAGGGATACCAACACGCGAGTAGGAGCGAAGGATCTCCTGCCCCCACCGTTCAAACCCCCCCCCCAGCCATGCTCACCTAGCAGGGGGGCGGAAAAGGGCACCAATCCGTTTGGGGGAAAACAGGGCCTGTGAGCATACTTGTCATCTTTTTGAGCACACACTCTAACACAGCCCCCTTAGTTACATTCTGAATCAGGCTTTGTGAAGGACACTTCTGTACTGAGCTTTGTATGTCCTCCAGGTTAGTCCCTAGGAGGTTGAAAACACTCATGGCTATTTCAAGTCTCCACAGTGCTGACGCCCCTTCTCCCACTCCTTGGGGATGCCAAAAACAAACTGGGTAACTTCCTCTGTCACCAGCAACTCCAAAAGTATGTTAAACAGAATTGCATGTCTAGCATTCTGTATCTACATTGCTGTTTAGAGGCCCCATCTAGTTGATGCTATCATGTTAAGGGGGTAGATCAAACTGGCCTCTACTTCACTTTTAGATAACAAGCTGGTCTTTTATTCACCTCTCCGGTAAAGCCCAGGGAAGGTTGATCTGTTCTCAGGAAGGAGATCATCGTCATACAGCTGACAGTACATGGCCATGTGTACAATTTATCACTCTGTGATGTTTGTACTGTCACTCTGTGAAGGAGAAAGGGTTGTTATTGCAGTCTTGTGATCTGTCATTTTTAAAAAATGCACCTGCCCTACCTGCCAAGGTTTAGATAAGCCATGGAGGCTAGGAGGATGGTTTTAACTCCCTAATAGGGAGGGAGAATTCCCGCCCCCCCAAGAGAGTGGTTAAAAGGCTCTGACAAGTTTTGTGTTGTGTGGCTCATCAACTATGAAGAAGGGAGGAGAGGTAGAGGAAGCTTATCTCTACGCCTGGAGTTGCTATCAAAATGTGCACTCATCCTGAAGTAATGCCCAGGCATTTTTTGTAACTCTCAAGTGGAAATTAAACATTAGATCTTTTCCTTTTCATTAGTTGCTAGCTAAGTGTGATATACTTTCCTATATACTGTGCGCTCTGTGTATTTTCTACAGTAATCTAATCATGATCTTTCTTTGGTTAAGAACTAGCTGTATCAAGGAGTCCTCATCCAGAGGCCTACTGCTCAGCTATTTGCTAATACTTTGCACATGTTCAGAGGTTCATGAGTATCCAAATGGTTGGGGAGGGCTGATACCTAGGAATGTTTGGTGGTGGCAACATAAATGAAAAGGAATTACAGCTAGGAGTGAGTGAGAAGCCCCCTCCCGGTCATGACAGATGTGCCTCGCACTTCACTTCTAGAACATTAATTGAAGTTGCAGTAGATTAAAGTTCATCATTACCCTTGTTGCCAAGTAGGCCCCCTCTCCTGCTTTAAAGCCTGCCATGAACTGTGTTAAAGTTTCCTGCGTTGCTGTTTCACTACTACACAGAAGATTGCCCTGCACGTGTGTGTTCTGTTACACGTGTCAGTTTCCTGCCTGCTTGCTAATTACCCTGCTGCTGCAATAGACTGTGTAGTTTACTGACTCCATGTTTGGTTAACTACACAAAAGGACTCTCTTTCTGGGCAGCCCTGCCCTGACCTGTATCTGGACTTCCCAGTGTGTGTTTGGACTTTATTACAAGTGTGCCCCGTGCCTGCATTGCCATCTGCCACGGACCGTGCCTGTTCCCTGCTTTGGACTGTGTTTTGTGTGCTGTTCCCCCTGCCTCCATGGAAGCCTGCCTCATATGGGCCCAAGCCGCTGCTAGCAGCCGGGCGCCTGCCGGGGAAACCTCCAGCGAGCCTGGCTAGGCGCTCCCTGGTCAGTTCCCGCCTGGAGCCTCCCGCGGGTCGGTCCCCGAGCTTGCCCTCGCTACCGGGCAGCCTGCTATCCAGCCCCAGCTATGCCCAGCCGGCATCCATGTTCTCAGGCAGCAAGAAGACCCTGGGAAGAAGACTGCTTTGGGAAGCCATTTCGGCGAAGCGGGCACACCACGTCCGCAGCGAGAGCACCTCGCCCCGCTCTGCATATCTTAGGAGCCGCCCCGGAGAAGGAACTAAGTGCTGACCATCCCAAGCACTTAGAGAATGCATCTCAAAGAAACCTCCGCATTCCAGAGCTGATGACATCAGGACAAGCCCTGTCCGCTGGAACATCCTTTCAGCCCACTTGGATTTCCCCCTCCCTCTTTTGTCCCCTCTTCCTGAGGTGTCACTTATCACAATCTGATTACCAAAGTGGCCCATCCAAGCCATTCAGTAGCCCATTAGACCCTTTGTTTTAATCTGTGAGAACCACCAAGTACAGCAGCAGCCCCAGGGTACGTTTTGGGGTATTTAAGCCGGCCTCTCAGACCGCATGGTGTGCGTGCCATCCTATCCAGAACCCCTCGCTGTCCGTCTGTGGTCCCAGTGCTGGCATTGGGCCACCCTCGCTGCTGTGTCTCTGCTTCGCTTCAGGATAAGTGAGTATTCCCCCTATCATCGTTGGGAACCAGCTAATGCGAACGTCTCTGTATTTCATACTCTGTGCTTCCTAGATCTTGTGTGTTTCTTGTATGCTTGTGCAAGTTCAGGCTTACGCCACATTGTTAGACAATACACGTGTTTGGAACTTATTTGTAGTCTGCCTCTTTTTCACTAGAGTGTCTGGGATCGGGACCTCCGTATACATAGGTTATGATCCGCGCTTAATTTTAAGTTACAGACTGCTACAGCTAATTCCCCATTATAATAAAGAGCAGTTCTGGTAACACCCTAGTTCTCCCAGTTGGGACTTCTCCTCATTTTCTCTTGATATATGAATAAGATGGAGTCTGTAGGTAAACGTTCAGTACTTCGTGGCTTGTGGTTCCCCAATCAGAAGAAGCTGGAAGCTGAGAGTAAGAAAAGTAAGAGAACTTCTTATCCGTATCCATCTTATTAACCATCCTGAGGAATCCTTCTCACCCTGGGGTCACTCAGATCTTCCTGGCCAATAAGGAAGAGAATACATTCTAGCAATTTGGCTGCTTCCCTCCCTGTTCTTTAGTGTCACTTTCCAGCAAGGTGTGGGTGGTAAAACATTGTCCTGCTTAGCATAACCCAGAGTTTGTGTGCTCTGTGCCTGTAGTTTGATGGCCCCTTATTTCAACCTCCCGCTTTCTGCCAACTACAATTTTGTAGCTAGGTTCCTGAGCTTACACAGAGTGTAGTGAAAATGACTGAAATATTGGGGGGTATTTTTAGAAGAAAGTATTATGCCCCAGGATCTAACTGTGACAAGCTAGGGCTTTTTTTTTTGCTATATTTCCAGTAGGTATGCTGTTTAAATGTAGATACACCAAGAGAACTTTCAAATAATATATGAGTATAGTGCAGGGGTCCCCAGCATGGTGCCAGTGGGTGTCATGGTGCCTACAGACACCTTTCCTGGTGCCCGCTGAGTGTTTTTAGAAAGTGAGTAAGGCTAGATGGGGCTTTTGTCCAGCAGGGCTTCTGCTTAGCCATTGGAGATCTGATTGGCTTTGCAGATTTTTAAAAACATTGCTTTGGTAGCAGCTATCACCATAACACAAGAATCTTCATTGTAAGACTGAAGATAAGCTGTGGGTATGCAAATAAAAAATTCTGTGAAGCAATGTCTTTATTTTAAAAGGCATCCTGTTAAACAGAGCTTCAGCCTGAAATATTGAAGAGTTACTATTTGACATTTTGGTAATGTTATAATAATGAAATTTTATGCTAAGATTAATGCAAAGTGAACCAAATTAAACAACACCTTTAGATTTTTAAAGATTTGTTTTAAAATATTAATATTTCCCCCCTCCACACAGATTGCACAAAGAATAGGATCTATTTGACAGGGGGGGATAAAGAATAAACAAATGTGTATTTATAATGTGAATATAATTAATTGACAAAATTATATTAGTTAATTGATTGATTGATTGATTGATTGATTAAGCACTTGTATTTTTTAATACTCCTGCACATGTCATTCTGTTTTATAGGTTGTACAATTGTTGCCTTTCAAGAGGTTGCTGTGAAGATCTGTCTTCAGTTCTTACTAGAAGCCAGACCCTTACAGAGTTGGATGTGTCAAATAATACGCTTGGAGACTCAGGAGTATTCATACTGTGTGAAGGGCTAAAACATCCAAGTTGCAAGCTGCTGAAAATGAGGTAGATGTTCTGAGCACAACATTATACCCATACAAGCTGTGGGACTGAGGAATCATGGAATGAACTAGGAAATTTCCTCCTCTAGGGTGCTGTAAGAGGCTGGATTGTCTAAATTTTTCCTTTCCTCATTTTTCTCCTTTAGCTGATCTTCCACTTCCTTCAGCATTCTGTACTCCTGGAACATGTTCAGTCTTTATCAGAGAGCTTTTGGGGTTTTGTGTTCTTTCGGCTAATTTACAAAGTGATATTTTTCTGTATACTTGGAGAATCCTCTGAAGTCCTTGTGTTGTCTGTGGGTAGCCCTGTTGGGCTGCTTTTGTGATTGGTTTGGGGGCCAGGCACTTTGCTATTTGATATGGCATTCTGTCTGTTCTGCAACATTTTCAGTTCTCATCAGACCATTTTAAATAGGTTTTTCCCCATTTGGAATCAATCTACATTGAAGATGAATTTGTGCTTCTGAATGGTTGCTGTTCTGCTTTCTTGTAATAGTGGTAAATCTAGACCCCAACCAGTACAATACAATAGATCCTCTGATGATTTCTTTCACTATGAGTGTGGCCACACTTTGCAGATGAGTGTTTTCTGATGTTACGCATGAGCAACGTCAATTGTTTTTGTTAGAAGAGCAAGATTGGGGTTTAGTTCACCTTAAAGACCAACTAGACCAACCACTGGAATGCTCATTTCCAGTGAGCATTCACTGGAGCATTTGTCAGATAGTACATATGTTGAGCAGAACCACAAGTGACAAAAGGCACAGATTGGACACTTGTCAGCTTCCCTCAAGTTTTGATGGGAAATGTAGGCAGCTTGGTGGAATGTTGGACAAGTGACAGTTGAAAAGTCCATTGGACAGCAGTCAGAGAGCGAAGCTGCGAGACCAGGATGCCTACATTTCCCATCAAAACTTGAGGGAAGCTGACAAGTGTCCAATCTGTGCCTTTTGTCACTTGTGGTTCTGCTCTATATCTGAAGCAGCAGACCCTAACCATAATCATTGTCCTGTATTTCCATGTTTACAAGTGCACATAAATGATCTAAATCAGATAAAAATTCACATCTCCAGAATGAGGTTGGAATGGTGGTTTTGTAAAACCACAGATAGGTCTGGGGGACTGCATAATATCAGGTTAAAGGACAATGAGGGGAGGTAACAGATTGGCTTCTGAATGAGGAAGGGGTGTGGCCAGGTGAAATGCATGTAATGCTGGGAAGAAACCATTCTTCACAAAACTGTGTGGAGGGTAGCAGTGCACAACGGCAGTCCATACTTTGTCATGCAAAGCATTAATAGCACTTAAAGAAAAAAATAATTGGCAAGGGGAAAAAACAAGTAAAAATGGACCATGAAGGTGATAGCAACAAGCTGGGGAGGTTATTGTCTGGTTTGTGAATAATAACTGAATCCATTAAGCATTGCTATAATGGCTATTGGGTAAGCATTTCATATAAATTGGTCTATAGAGATCTGGGACTTTCTGGGGCTAGTTACACACTCTCAGCATAACCTACCTAACAAGGTAGTTTTGAGGATAAAATTGAGGAGAGGATAATGATGTAAGCTGCTTTAGGTCTCCACTGGGGAGAAAGGTGGGGTATAAATGAAGTAATTAAAAAAACAAATTCACAGGCAGCAATGTTGTGATCACCCCAAAAGCTCCGTGGAGAAAAGTACAGGAAACTGGAGGGACCTCAGAAATATGTGGAGGAGAAAGTTGTTTCTGTTATTTAAATGAAGGTTGAGGGCTGGTTTACCATGGATCTACCCATGCTGTGATAATGGCATGCATGCACACCCTCACAAATTATATGACATAATGAGTGATATGGCAATATATACTTGTACACTCAATTTGTGTTGCATTTCCCCCTTCAAAAACTATGTAATGGTAACAGCTCATCGGGCAGTAATTTTAGCCAGATCGTTTCCAGTATGAATGCAGCCATAGCAAAAGATCACATTAGGAACAAGTTGAGGAAGGTTGTCCAGGGTCCGAGGCTCAGCCCCCGGACTTTCCGGGAGGAACAGGCAGGGGACAGCCAGCAGCTACTCGGCCACACCGACAGACCAGGTCCCAAACTTGCCAGCAACAGAGGGAGGTAAAGAGATGCCCAAGCCTCAGAGAGTCAAATGGGGCAGGTGGCGGCCAGCCAGCCTCACCCTCTAGTGGGAGGCTAGGAGCCCAGGCAGAGAGAGTGAGGGTAACTAGGAGGGGGCTGAACCATGGGGAGAAGGCACAAGAGGCAGGGACAGCCAGCCAGCAGCAAGCCAGCCAGCAACCTTACCAGCAGTGGAGGAAAGGCAGCCAAGGCAGTACCAGGCCGTGCCCCAACTGGCAGGCAGGCTAGAAGAGGTTAGCAAGGACCAGGAGAGGCTGGGAGCAAAGGAACCGCATATGGGGCTGCCTGAGGCAACCAGCAAAGGAAGCACTGCAGCCAGCAAAGAAGGCACAGATGTGGCTGCCCAGAACAGCCAACACAGCAACCCCAGGTGTGGCTGCCTGGGCCAGCCAGGGCCCTGGCTAGAGTGTTGGGGTTATGGCTGGCAGGTGGCACTGGGAATGGGTAAAGGAATATAAGGGAAGCACACACACAAGCAAGGGTGGGGAGTTAGGCATGAGGGAGAGAGAAGGAGTTGGTGCAAGCATATGAAGGAGAGGAGGAGGAGGAGGAGTATGACAGACCAGGAAGGGAGTTGGAGGGCCAGCCAGAGGCAGGCAGGGCAGAGGAATGGATGAGAGGGAGTGAGGGTGATGGATACCCCCCCTCCGGTCATAAACCCGATGCCCGAATGGGGTCTGCAGGCCACTGCCCATAAGCCTTTGACAAGTGGTGGGATGGCAGGAGTCAAGATGCCTCAGCTGAAGGAGGTCAAAGGTGCTGCCCAAAGATCCACAACAGGCGTTAGTACGTCAGGTGCAGTCACGCCTGGACGCGGACCTGACAAAGGTATTGATTCATTCTTTCCCTGCTCACACATCCCTCTTCCAAAATATCACCCATCTTTTTTTTTTCAAGCTTTTGAAAATGCTTTAAATCACCCCACTGTTAGTTTTTGACACCACCCATGAAGTACTGTCCCACCTTCTTGCCTTACTGCCCTTAGAGATTTACTCAAAGAGAGAATAATTGGCGTGTTAATAATTAAAGATATATTTTATGTGAAACTTTTATGTCTTGATTTTTGCTTAGGTTACAGTTCTGTAAACTGAGAGCAGCATGTTGCGGAACTCTTTCCGGTGTTCTCCCTATCAACCAGACCTTGATGGAGCTAGATTTATCAGGAAATCACCTGGGAGATTCTGGGATCAATGTATTGTGTGACGGATTAAAACATCTTCACTGCAAACTTCAGAGGCTCAAGTGAGTATCCAAGAGCAAAACAGCAACAAAAAAGTAGTATGTAGAGAAAAGCTACTTCCCATACAATTTTACATTTTCCTATTGCTCAGCTGTTCAGCAGCCCAACCTGAGGAAAAGCAGGCTCTGTCATCTCTGACATAGTTCAGAAGAGCTCTGTTGCAGGAAGCTCAGTGTTCTGGTTTTGTACAGTGTGCAAAAGTGTGGGCCGTCCCCCCCCCCATCCCAAGCCTGGCTCTTATAACATTGTACTGAATATTAGACATGGTTAGGATTGCCTCTGTGTTATTTGCCTCTGTGCCATGAAAAACTTCAGATATTCTTTTCCATATGTTCTGTTATGTAGCTACATGTATATACCTTTAAGTAAACCCTTAAAAACTAGTTTGGGTTTCCCCCCTTAAGGCATGTATCAGAGGGGCCTTATCAGGGTTGCAGTTCCAAATGTGAGTTAATTATAGCAGTCTATGAGTCCAAATGTTTTTTCCCTATTGGGAGCAATAAAAAAGCCTACTGTTGGAACTGTCCAAGTATCCTGTGTACTGACTGTCTGGATAGGTGTGTCCATTCCTAGATATCATACCCCAGGGAATAATACAGTTTCCACATTGCAACTGACCATTTTCACTTGAAGATAGAAGGACATTCTGAGATGTTTGGGTACTCTCCTTCCATGATCCCTGGATGCAGGAAGTAGGTTGCTCTTTTCCATCTCTAGGGGGAAGGGTGTGCCTGCAACCTTCAGGGTTTTTTTCCTGCCACCTTGAGAGTACTGGGCTTCTAATGAGCTCTAACAATTTTCTTTCTCCTCAAGCTCTCATGTTGCTTTTGTTTTTGTTTTCCTTTATGTATCTCTCCCCTATCTTCTACCTCTAAGCTATCAGAGAGAAAGAGAGGAGAGAGACTACAACAATGACTTCTGCTCATTGCAGAAGCCTCAGACATGATGGTGTCCTCATCAGGAGAGGAGGGGCAAGACATTTCCTGGAGAAAGGATTGGAAGATGACTGTGGGGTTAGAATCCCACTGTGCCTCCATGCCTGCATGCCAAGAAGAGCCTCTTGCTTAGTCTTGGAAGAGGAAGCTGGTGGCCATGTGACTTTTGGTGTTAAAAGCCAAGCGTACCCCTCAGAAACCTGCAAATGGGAAGGGGAGTCTGCTGAGGCTGTAGATAATGAGGAAGAGATGTCTTCTGAGGCAGGAAGCAATAAGCAGGTGGGGGATTCCCTGCAATTTCACAGAATTGGGGAGAGAGGGTGACTTCTCTGTGCCCCCAGTCTTACAGGCTTGGATGGAGCAGTTTGTAAATTAGCAGGGGGAGATCAAAGAGCAGTGGGGTCTCCAACTCACAAAGACAAGACAGCAGCAGACATCCCATTCTCCCTATCCTCAATCCCCCTGAGTTGTCGTGGAGCACCCTGGTATCACGTGGGAGATGAGTCCTCATCAGAGAAGGAGGATTACCTGCCACCAAGCCCCGCCTTGGCAGACTCCTCTGTGAGGCAGGTCCCTCAGGGACCTCCTGAATGGACGTTGAGCCAGCACCACCTCCTGGGCCAGCAGGGCCCTCAAGCTGAGAGGTCCCATCATGAACTTTCTTTACTTCTCTGTAAAGCCCTTTAAAATGCTCAAATGACCCTAAGGCAGAGCAACTCCCTGTCTCAAAAGATGACTGTGATGAGGAGTGGGATGCTGCAGTTCTATCTGGTGCTAAGGAACTAGGTGCAGTTTTCCTTTCCCCTCTTTTTTGTAACCTCAGAAATTAAGGAGAGTTTGGCCATGCCAGTCACCTAGATTTTTCCCTCCTGTCAGTAAAGCATATAATAGCATTTACTATTGTTATTCATGTTTATATCTTTGGTTTTAATGCATCCTTTAACCATATACTTTAAAACATTAACTCGATAGTAGTATTATATAGACACAATTCAGTCAATGTTCAGCACTTTTATACCCCATTGGGTTTTTTTTTTAGATTTAAGTATGCATTCATCCCTTCAAGTGAAACGAATATGACTTTAAAGAACTTATTTCCACTGAATTAAGCCAGTAGGGGTCTTCCCCCTTTCATTTGTAAATTAGTATAGATTGCAACAAAAATGATCTTTTGATAAGCTGTATATCTTTCAGTGTGGAAATGTAACCAAAAAGATGAATTTTTTCTTAAATCATCTAATTAATTATATATCTTAGTAATCTTTTGGTTTATTGTTGTTTTTGAAGCTCTTATGATTTTTCTATCAATGGCTATTTTTCTGAATTTCTTGTACAGGTTGTCCCACTGTTATTTTACAGAAGCGTGTTGTGGAGATCTTGCCAAAGTTCTTAGTAAAAACCAGAGGCTGAAAGACTTAGATCTGTCTGAAAATGAATTAAGAGATACTGGAATGAAGCTGCTTTGTGATGGTATCCAACATCCAGACTGTAAAGTAGAGACACTAAAGTAAGTGGCAAATGCTTCTTTAGCAGCATGTCCACTGTTGCTCTCTTCTTGTATTTACTCTTTACTATTATATTTATACTTGTGTTTACTCTTTAAGATGCTATAGTGGATGCTTAAAATAAGAATTTTCCATATATTGTATTGTATTGTATTGTATTGTATTGTATTGTATTGTATTGTATTGTATTGTATTGTATTGTATTGTATTGTATTGGAGGGGCTGGATAAACTATTCCATTCTGTATTGTTCCAGAGTGACTTCTTAGTTACTGATTAAGCAGCCACTGCATGATTTGTAACTTAAGTAGCATATACTTTCAGAGAGCACCAGACTGGACCAAACCATCTCTCTGTTTATGGTTCTGGCAGCAAAATTTGTTCTAAGTAACCTTAGAAACTCTGGAATATAAGATTTCTAATCCTATTGAACTTTATGATGGTGTTTACCTGAGCAAGGAGATAAGAATTAGCTGAGCAGTTGATTGTGTTGTTGTGTCACTTATAGGCTAGTTAACTGTTACTTGACATCTGCTATCTGCAAGGATTTCTTCACTGCTTTGTCTATGAACCAATCACTGACCAAACTGGCTATCAACCTCTGGGAGCCCCCGAATAGTGCCTGGGGCAACAAGCTAATCTATGATGCACTGAAAAGTACAGGCAGAAAACGACGGACACTACTGTAAGTTGCCACCACATGTCATTTTGAAAGTTATGCTTAATAGCAACAGAATTTGTAATTCTACAGTCAGAGATAGCTTTGAATCAGAGGGATCTTGCAGGAAAATCCTGTTATTATAAACATTTTGGACTGATTCCCACTAGGTGCTTGGGTCTGGATCTGCTGTTACCTGGCATGTTCCAGGTCAGGCTCAGATCAGGAGGCTCTTCTAGACAGGTTTCATGTTTACTACTTTTAGAGTTTCAGCCTGCTTGGGGTGTAATCCTAAAACTCTGCCTTAGACAAAGAAAGAACTCTCATGGAAACAATGAAAGTTAGTCAGTGTTGCCTGTTGTCAAGGCCTTTTTGCTGTCTGCAGGATTTGAGTCCAGTGGCACCTTTGACTAACAAGATTTTCAGAGTATAAGCTTTCGAGAGTCAGAACTCCCTTCTTCAGACAAAAGACTTTTTGCTATCTGCTTATCCAGGGTTGTGATAATTCCAGTTGAGGCTGTGTTCCTCCTTCTTGACATCCAATCCTTTTTGCCTCATCTGTTGGCCAAGTACATGTCCAGCTCATACTGAAATGCTAGACATGCTGTGCTATAATATGAACACATTATGAATAATGTTCAACCATTCACACCAACTGAGAAGGTTGATTTCATCATGCAAGAAATTGTTGTATTGCTTGCGCAATAGGAAAAATATAATAGATTAATAACTGATCTAAGTTATTCCTTCCTTCTAAATGAGAAAAATAGCAAACAGAATGGTTAAGTGGGCATTAGTCATGTTTTAAGGGAGGGAAATGTTAGGCTTTAAATTCAGGGTGCAATTTTAGTTAGGACTACTAACTAGTCCTAAGCAGTCACATCCTTCTAAATCCATTTAGGTTAATGGGTTTAAAAAGAGTGTAGCTTTGCTTACAGTTGCACTGATTGTAAAATTTGTTGCCAAAATTTGCATATATGCCACAGTGCAAGCTTCAAAGGCTTGCTGGCTCACCCCAAGTTTTATGAACTTGAATATTACTAAGATTTCAGATTATCATCCCTGCTGTTTTGTCCTGAAAATTCCAGTTTTATTTTCAGTTCTCCTATTTGTAAACAGATCTTGCGTATCTTTATGTTCAGACCATTTTGTTTCCTCAAATGAGATGTTTTCCTCTAATATATATAATTTTTCAGTATTATTTGTTTATTAATAAACCATCACTAATTTGCATATAAGCCATACAACACTGTATATAATACAAACAAATCTACAAAACCAACAGAGCATCAAAAAGATAAAGATGAAAAGAAATGCAATAGAGAACATTCTCTCTTCCCCAAAGATGGCTCCCTTCCCCATTGTATGTATACAAATCTAGCCAGTATTCGGCATTTCAGGCTAAAACCAGTGTGGCTTTCTTTCTAGCACTAACAAAATAGGCAACTGAAGATGACAGCTCTAGCTAAAAATAAGTGTCAGTATGGGTGCTTCCAGGTGGAGCTCTTGTTCCACCTTGACTGCATCTGTGCCTTTGGAAGATTCTGTGCCACACTGTTTCCTGTCATCTCCTGCCTGGATTTTCTTCAGCTCTGCTCCAGCTTTGCCAAACTTGCTTTGTATGATATTTCCTAAAAGATGGTACACAGAGTGGTTTGGGTGAAAATATGGAGAGGAAAATACAGATTTGCTCAGCAGCCTGTGCATATCCAGAGCGATTTCCTTTCATGTCTGCCATCTCCTCACTGCCAACACTGGTGGTTTTTTTACAGCGTTTTTAAAATTATCAGTAGTAGGTATATTACTATAGCATTACTAAAGTGTAATTTTGCTTAGAATTGCATTATAATGTTACTACAATGATATACAAACTATTGATTAAAAACAAACTAGCAAAAGGCTGCTGGAGGTGAGGCAGGGGGAGAACACAAGGAAAACCCTGTGTAGAAACTCCATTGCTGCTGTTAATACAAAGGTTTATTTAGTGGCACTGAGAGGGAAAGTGGGAACCACTCCTGTGTGGAAGCAACCTATGTCCTTTAAATCTGAAACACCTGTAATACTAATGGGAGTTGAACATATTCCATTTTTAGACCAGTTTGGCTTTGATGGTTTGGGAATATGTTCTATTTCATATTGATAAAATGTATGCACTGAAGATGACTTCTATTCAACAATGTGGTAGCTTTTGTTTAATTTCAGGGACCTCCGAAAGCTATTGATGTTGAGACTCTAGTAACATGCGAATTTTATAGAAGTAATAAATTATTATTTAATGTCTTGTTTTAGTTTATTAAAAATCTTTAATGGGTTGACACCCTTTAAATAGTTGTCTGCTCATACCATTATTATGAACTGTATATATCTGCAATGTAGAAATATGAATGAATTTTTTTTATTCTTTCTTGACAGCTTGAATGAAGCCTCTATAAATTGGGATGATGATAATGTGGATGAAGGATTCCATAGAGGTGATGAAGTTTTATGGATGTATAATTCTGAAAATTAATTCAGCAAGATAATATTGTTTAGAACTAGCAACGCTCTCATTTCTAATGGAATCATGATTTACTTTTAAGACAAAATTGACTGCAGACACACAAAGGGATAATGTGCCTATAAAAGATATAATATGGCAATTTTCTAGAATTGCTACTTTCTCTAGAGGGATGCTCTCTGCCAAATTTCTAATGGATAAGAGAAAAATTCCCCATTTTACAGGCCATTAAAATTCTTTCTTTGAAGAACAGGAACACGGAGCAAATTTTTCCTCCGTCTTTTTGAATCACTAAGATCCTGCTGCATTCAAGAGTTGAGTGGATACTTATTTTAAAATAAAATAACTAGATGGTCTCAGGGCTGGTGCCAGGGTTTCTGACACCTGAGGCTGGGGGCAGTTTCAGGTTTGTTGCTGTTCCCACGTGTGCGCAGAGCGCACGCGCACCCAGACTGTGTAATGATGTCACTGAATGTGACATCACACAGCATACCACTGGAGCTGACCCCATTGGCATGGCAGGCAGCTGGGACAGCACACGGGTGGCCTCCTAGCCCTCCCGCTCGGTTGCTGTGCACCACCCCGGCTGCCCTTTATAACCTCCAGACCTAGTTAGTGAAAGGACAGGGATCCATTTACCCAAATACATAGGCATGAGATGTTATAGATGTTGGCAGAGTATCTTCACAACAATAGTCATGCTAACTAATTAAAAAGTAAAAAAGTTTATTTAGGAACTATCAGAGTTGAAAGTAAAGTGGAGAGATATAGACTTCTAGCTATCCAGCTGACTAAGAAAGAGAGGTTCTTCTGAGAAGTACCAATCTGGAGACAAGGAAATGACAATAGAAAGAGAGGTCCTGACCTCATGTTCCTATTTGGCTAGTTTTTGCTGCCCCCTGTAGGGTTTTCTTTTCTTTCTCTTTGTACACCAGACATTGCTTCTTCCAACAATAGATCTGTGTTGTAGATGTGATTTAACTGTGTTCCTCTGTTTGGCAGAGGGAGAGATAGAGGAACCTGCAAATCCTTGTGATAGCATATTCTGTGGCTTGTGCTCCCATGGAGAGGTAAGAGCTGTACGCCCAACTCATATTATTAACCCACAGAAACAAGATATACATTGGTCCTTTTCACACTGGGACTTTAAAGTGTTTCAGTATCTGTTCTGCTTCTCATGTTTGTAGGAATTTCACACTTGCAAGGTAGTCATGGGACACAGTACCAATGTTTGTTGGCAGTATCCCTGACTTTCTCCCTGCAGACACACAGCGATTATATTTTGAAGCTGCTGCCGAGTCGTGGCTGCTGCAATTAATGTCAGTGCGAACTTTATACTCCCCTTCTGCTTTTCTTCCCACCCTCTCCTTTTCCCTGGGAGCCGATTGGTCTGTGCGGAATTAACCACTTCCACCCTCCTCAGCTCTCTGAACTCTTTCTGCCATTTTTATCAGTAAAGTGAGGTAAGGGTCATAAGGCTGCTTCTCCGTTAGCTTCCTTCCTCCCAGGTATGCACTCACTCTCTAATTTTTTTTTCAAAGCCAGGAATGATTCCTAACGTTGCTGCTTATTCCCTGCTGGTTTTAAAAGCCAGGAAAGGATTAAATGGCTGCTTTTTCCTTCCTCCCTTGGGTTATGCACACTCTCTCTTTTTCAAAGGCAAAAATGGGTGGTAAGGTTGTAACATTGTAACGTTACTGCACATTCCTTCTGGCTTTAAAAGCTAGGAAAGGATTAAATGGCTGCTCTTCCCTCCCTTCCAGGCATATTTCTGGCTTTGCCAAAGAGAAAAAAACCCAAGCCTTTTGCACAGCCCTTTCGAAACAAAGCAGCAGGGAAGCTGCTGGGAGGGGATGAAGCAGCAGCATTTTAACCTTTCCTGGCTTGGCTTTAAAAAAAATAAATGAGAGTGGTACATGTTTCCCCCCAGAACTCTGCCATCAATTGCCTCTCCAGTGGGCAGGGGACAGCCCAATCAGTGAAAGGGGTGGGTGGGTTCCAAGATTGCAACATTACTACACCTGCTCAAAGTTTTTTAAAAAATGTGATGTGAATTACAAACCCCTGAAAGCCCGAAATTGCACTGAGGCTTCAAAGCCCATCTAAAATGAAAAACAAGACACCAACTTGAAACTGCCTGGGACAGTGTGGAACGTGGGGTGCCATGCCAAAGCCAATGTTCATAAATGGCAGTTTAAACTGTAAGTGCAAAAAGGGCCATAGATGTTTCTGTGAACATTCCTTCAGCTCTTGAAGTTTGACCTCCTGGATTGTTTTAGTGATTTGGAATACATCACAAGACATTCTGAATGTCCTTATTGTTCTTCCTCCCCAAATATTTTCTTGCTTTATGTCTGTTCATTAATTTCTTCATCTCCAACCAGAGTATCCCCCACACCCAAATTGAAGTTGTCATGTAGTCAATGAGATGTCTCATGTAGAGAGATTCATAGCCTTCACCATATTTATCTTTTTTTAAGAACAATATGTAGAAATGTCTGCTAAAATTATTTTAGTAATCATTTCTTAATTATAGCACCTTGCAGAAAAAGTCAAGCCAGAAGTTGTTTGGGACCCACAAAGGAATCATCAAGCCTACAAGTGAGCATAATAATGTTCATTTTTTTATATTTTGTAAATTTTTCTTCATGTAAATATTTTAGCCTGTTTTTCCTCAGACACCAGGTACTCCAAGCAGATTACATAGCAAAATATATAGTATAGATCTGAAGGGGAATTGGTTTGTTTTCACTTCTAACCACTTATATTAGGAGAAGAATACTGGGGTTGGCAGATGAGCACCTTGAGGGGGTACAGTCCCTGATTCTAAACTTCCCTGTTAGAAATCTATAATCTATAAGAGTTTCTGACCACAATGAAGCTGAAAGAATTGAGGGGAGTTAATTATGATCAGAAACTAAAGAAAGAGAAGTAAAAATACCCTCTTCATCCCCTATACCACTCAGTTCCAAGAATAGATGAGCAGCTTCCTGCTTACTTAATCTGAAACCTCAGCAAGCATGCTGGCTTCCAAATGAGGTGGGGAGAGGTGGTGAATGTGGGGCTATAACCAACCTTTCTCATTTCCTATTGCCCCTACCTGGGAGCCAGAGGAGCTAATGCTGCTTACCCTTTCATTGCCCCAAGCTTTATTAAAACTAATCATGCTCTGTAGGATTTTCCAAACCCATGTGAGAGGAATGAATTCACACAAACTCAACCATCATTTCATTGTCCAGTAGAGATGGGCACGAAACAGAAAAAATGAGAGTTTCATGTTTTGTCACATTCCACGAATCATGAAACACAAACGTCCATTAAATTGTCCCGTTTCATGATACGATTCATTAGTTTCATGATTCATCAGAATCCAGGGCACTTCAATGGCTCCCTTCATACCCAAAGATGCCAAACTTGCAGGGTGACTTCAGCAGGCCCTCCCAGTTTGGCCAAGATTGCAAAACATTGACCGGAACCCACAAAGCTGGGCCCCAGAGCCAGGCAGTGGCCCTGAGACTGGGCTTGGGGGGAGGGCCCCAGAATCACCACACAGCCACCTGCCCAGGTGGGAGAGGTACACAAAATAAAACCAAAGGAAACAACAAGAGTATGAGCCCTCAAAAAAGCAGAGAAAGAATTAAGAAGAAACAAAGACAAGCAAAGAAAAAATAAGAGAGGCCTCAGTCAAGCTAGGCCCCAGAGCCAGGCAAAGGCCTGAGACTAGGGTGGGGTGGGGCGGTGGGAAAAAGGCACCCTTACCAAAAGACCTTCCCAGCAAGGACACGTGAGGAAAATAAGAAAGAGGTTTTTCAGTCTATTTTAAAGCAGCAGCAAATCCAGCCAAAAGCTCCCAACTCCTCTCTCTCTCACTCCAAATCCCAGTAATAAATCCTCCCTCTCTCTCTGTCTACTGGAACTAAAAGCACAAGGCAGAGAGAGGTGCCTTATACAACAAACGCTCACATAGAGCAAAACAGGAGGTCTGTGGTTGGCAGACAGACCTGCCTAACAAGGTTTGAAGGGATGAGATTGGGGTTCCCATGGCTACAGAAGGCCCATCTCCTCAGTTGCCTAGGGGATTAACCCTCCTTCTCCTCACTGTATAGGGCAGAATGGAAGCTCTCCAGTTGGCAAGGAGAGCTGCCTATCAAGGTTATGTGGGCTAAAATTGGGGTTTCCAATGGCAACGAAAGGTCTGCATACATTCTGGGCCTATGTTGCCTAAGAAATCAATGGATCGGCGCCAGCCTATCTGGCATCACAAATCGTTCACAAAGTGAATGGATTGGGCCAAAAAGTCATGAATTTCATGACACATTTCGCGAAACATGAAATTTAATTCGTATTTTGATTCATGCTCATGTCTATTGTCCAGTGCAACCAAAATGTTAGGTGAACTCTTGTGAGGAAATGAATCTTGCAAGTTTGAAATGCCCTACTTGACATGTAAAGCTTACCATGCTGGTTTTGGTTTGCTGGTTTGAAGTGTGAAACACTTCAGTCTGAGTCCCTGGAGAGCTGCTGCCAGTCTGCAGGGCTGGATCTACGGGGGGCAGGGGGGGTAGTCTGCCCCCGGCGCTGCCAGGGAGGGGGCACCGGGAGCAGCTCCCAGCTGCCGGAGCACGCAGGCGGCAGTGCGGGCAGCCTCGCAGCCCCCGCGCTGCCTTTTGCCTACCCTGCAGGGCAGGGGGTGCGCGGCAAGCCGGCCGCCCCCTGTCCTGCGGGGAGGCGAATGCTATGGGCAGCCTCGCAGCCCCCCGCGCTGCTTTTGCCTGCCCTGGAGGGCAGGGGGTACGCGGCAAGCCGGCTGCCCCCTGTCCTGTGGAGCAGGCGAAAGCAGCGCGGGGGGCTGCGAGGCCGCCCGCGCCATTCGCCTGCGGGGAGGCGAATGGGGCAGGTGGCTTCTCAGCCCCACACGCTGCCTCCGTCTGCCCTGCGTGATGACATCACCAAAGTGATGTCATCACGCAGCGCGGGGAGCACGCGCACGCGCGCGCAGCAGTAAGCCAAGGGTTGCCCTGGGCGTGGGCAACCCTGGATCCGGCGCTGCCAGTCTGAGTAGACAGTACTGACTTTGATGGACTTAAGCTTCATGTGTTCAATGCATTCATGTGTGGCAGTGAATACATGAGCAGCATTAGCTCCTCTGATTTCATGAATAGCAGTGGTAAGGCAAGGGCAAGGATGATGGAAGAGCAATTCTAGGCAGCTAAATTCCTTGAGTTGCCACTGCTCAGAAATCAGTGCTATAAGGGCACTTAAAGTACAGTGGTGGGGATCACACCTAGGTGAACAGGAAGTTGCTCACCAGCCCTTAGAACTCAGCATTCTAATGCAGGTGCACTCTGTACATTCAGCTTTCCAATCTTTTATCACTAATTTGTGTGCCTAATTACACATTTGGCTGCTTTATAGATTTTCTACATGTTACAGCCACTTTAGTTCTGTATTTTGTGTACACTCGTGTGTGTGCATTGGTGTTTTCTTAGAGACTTTGACTGCAGAACCAAAACACGGGCAAAACTACTTAAAACACTAGGATTCTCTCTACAAATAAGTTTGACACATGTTGTTCACATGTCAGGAGACGCAATGTTAGCCAGGAAGTGTAGTTTTAAATGACAGAGCTGGCAGAGATGCTCCAAAGGGGACAGATTCTCTCTCAGCCCTCCGCCACCTCTGGCGCCTTCCCTTCCAGAGCCTTTGCCCTGCCAGTTAATTCAACATTTTAAGCAGCAAGGGTGGCAGGGTAAAAGCTCTGGAAGGAGTGACAGTCCGGCATGCCAGAGGCAGCGGAGGGCTGTGAGAGAATCTGTCTCTCTGGAGCAATCTCCGCCAGCTGTGTCTTTCACAACTATGCTTCCTGGCTAACATTGCATCTCCAGACTCTTGGTGACACAAGCCCTGGTGTCTCATGTAGAGAGACTCTAAGTTCAATTTACCCAAAGAACTCTGCTTTCAGCCTGTGGGATACGACTGGTTAAAGTGTTCATTCTAGAAAAGACCATTCTAGTTTCTATCCCTAGACAGTGTGATTAGGCAATGACCTACTTGAAATGAGGAACACAGCATTGCACTTGAGAGTTGGATACAAACTGTGCATGATGCATAAATACATGATTCTCTGATGGCCAACAGCAAGGGATCTGTGCTGGATTAGGTTCTCCTCTCCCAATATGAAGATGGAGGAAGAATTCTAGGACTTGAACTACTTGCATTTGCATCTCAGTGAGAAAGGCGGCTTATAAATAAATAAACAAAATCAATGCATGCACTTTGGCTAGAATCAGGAGGATATCCTATCAATCCCCTCAGTCCTCTAGAGGGCTCTTGACAGCACAACACAGTTCCTTCGAAACTCTCCCTGCTCAATGCATTTTCCTTCAGGCCAGACTTTGGAGAGTGGATTAAGAAAATCCTGATTAAGGATTTGGTATTGAAATTAGCTAAAGTCACCCAAAATGCCAGAATCGCAGTTGCCAGGCTTCAGCATCCTCAGCCTCCCTCAACTCCTCTTTGTGGAGCAAGCGTTAGGAATATTCCTACTTTCCTCTGTCCTCTGACTAGAAGTAGTCTTCATGGTTTAATATTCCATTTTTGTCTCTTAACAGTTCTCCAATGCCTGGAGGCTGTGTTAGGTAGTGAAATACGGGAAGATGTGTTTAAGTCTTTCCTTGGTGGCTGCTTGTCCACTTAAAATCACTCAATCACTTTTTTTAATAGAGAAAAAAATGGTTACCCTAGAAGGAAAGAGTTAAGCAACTCTTTATTCCCACCCCCACCCCCCCACACACCACTGTTTCACTCCCACATGCAGCTCCTAAGAGAAGCTGCTTTTTAAAAAAAAAAATATGTTGGGTTAAACAATTGCACAACAGTGGCAATTGTATCCAACCACAATGGATTTCACAGAGCAGGACTTTCTAGCTTCCTCCATTTTCAGCCCCCTGAGATTCTGATCCTGTGTTCAGTGGACCCTCAGAACAGCATAGGGGTAATGTGGAAGGGAATATTGGTATAAATTTCCACTTCCACTTTTACAAACAGAAATGCTATTTCATCAGAAGAATTACATGTTTGGATATAAGCCATTAAATTATGTATGAGACTCAGACATCTGAAGAACAAACACAGGGTTGCTACAGACATTAATTGCTGCTCCAGCAAACACAAGTTCTAAAAACAAAATTAAAACCCTTCCTTATTTTAGTTTCCATAAATAATGGCATTTAGAAATATCCCTTCCAATATCAAAACAAATCTTTTTCATTCACTTGACAGCCTTGCAGTCAGAAGCGTGTCTCTTTTTTGTGTTGCATAATGTTGAATGTGCAGTGTAATGATTACCCAAGAAATCATCTTGGCCGTCGTCACACGGGCATCTCTTCCGTTAAATTTACAGCATATAGCGTCCTACCTGTTATCGGCACAGTAACGTTTCTTTGGGTCACCTAACGGCTCTTCGCGCCACCGGCTGTCCACACCAAAGCACTCTGTTCTGTTCTCTCTAACCGCGCGGAAGCAGCTCCTCCCCCCCTTTTTTTTTTAATTATTCTGGCGTTTAATTCCGCTATAACGGAATAACAGCATATAAACATTCCGTTAGAGCAAAACATTACGACCCTTTTGTTTTTCCAACTTTGAAATTATATAAATAGCCCTTTGCCCGCAGAAAACTCCCTGTCTGACGTGATCCCCCTCGCTGAAGACTCTGCCATGGCAATTGAGTCATTTTTACTTCAGCAGAAAGTTTGCATTGTGTTATGTCGTTATGGCGTTATAAGGACATAATAAAATTTAAAAAAGGGGAGTCGCAGGAAGAAATGGATTCTGGGATTGAAGGGAGGGCATAGGACGTTGCGAGGCGAAATACATTGATGTGAGGCATTCACACTGAGGCACAAAATAGCGCGACTATCAAGCACAAAGCAGAAGAGAGAAAATCGCTACAGTGTTGGAATAAGGTGGGTGTTTGCCAGGAAATAGCGCCATTTTAGCGCTAAATAAAAGCCCGTGTGACGACGGCCCTTGTGTAAAAGCCTCTTAACACATTCTAGTAACTTTACTGATCCTCTTTCTCCCAGTCAGACTGAAGCAGGTAAGATTGTGTCTGGTAGCCACTTGAGTGATGCTGGCCCTGCTACTGCCAATGACCAATGGGCCAGGAAGGAAGTGCCACCAGAGCACCCTTGAAGTCACCCTGGACACTCCAGTCAAACTCCTGGGAAATGACCTGGGCCGTTTCCAGACGGCTTACTTGCCTCCGGAACGTCGCGCCATGTTGCGGGGAAAACACGAAATATCGCGTTTTCTCGCGTGAGTTTTGCACGATGTCGCGTGACGTCACGCAAAACTCACGCGAGAAAATGCGATATTTCGCGTTTTCCCCGCAACATGGCGCGACGTTCCGGAGGCAGGTAAGCCATCTGGAAACGGCCCTGGTGATGGCCAAAGTTGCAGGGCCTAGTGGCCTGCTAGTGGGGCCCTTAGAAACAGGGGAGCCAGTAGTTTCCTAGGAAATGACCATGCTCCTAATCCTAGCCAAAATGCATGCATTTAACAATTTTTAAAACTATTTATTGATTTATGTGTTTATAACCTGCCTTTCTTACTGAGACTCAAGGCAGATTACATAGTGTAAGTCAATATGATCAACAGCTAGGACATTCAATAAACGATACAATAAGGTATGGGCTGCAAAAATTTGAAAACCAGCATAACATACAAATATGAAACATTGCCAAAACAAAGCATAAGTAATTAAACATGGCATATTTGATGATGCAGAAACTACCTAACAGGAGCATATCAACATCAACAAATAATAGTATAGCCTATAGTCCCTGTTCCTTTACCAAAAGATCTCTTACCTGAATAAAAAAGCCCATCTGAATAATTCAGTTTTGCATAGTTTGCAGAAAGCCAGAAGAGTGGGAGCTTTCCTGACCTCCTCAGGCAGACCATGTTATAAGTTGAGGGCCACAGAGAAAACTCATGTATGTGCAGCTGTTTTTTCAACTTCAGGATGATATCTCCAGAAGGCTTTGTTCAGATATGCAAAGTTGCTGTGCTGAAGCGTAGAGGAGAGGCATTCCTGTATATGAGGGGCCAAGCTCATAAAGAGATCCTGGACAAATGACTCGGCAGCTAAAAAAAAAATTCAGATAATATAGAACTTTTCCTATGTGATATTTCTACTTTGGGTTGCATACAGTTTCTTCATTTGCTGAAGCACAACACCAGTTTCTCTAGCCTTTGAAACCTAGCCTACATATCTATTGCAAAAATGCCACTTGGAACAGGAAGGATGCATAGGAATTGGCATTCATCCCTCTTTCCCCCTTGCCTTTCTCTTTGCTGCATTCAGGTTATGCCTCCCTGGGGCTGGCTTCTTCTGTTGCTGTGACACTAACATCAGGTTTGAAGTGAGAGCAGCTGTAACCATACGATACCAGCATGGTTCATGGTATAACTACTGGAATGAATGGAAGAAAGAGAGGCTGGTCATTGCTGGTCCTCTGTTCAACATCCAAGCAACTCCAGTAGAGGCTGTGTCAGCTGTCCACTTCCCCCATTTTCTGTGTCTTGCAGGTACAGTAGGAATGAGTTTCAACAATAGAACTATAATAGCAAGAATAACTGTCACATGACTTGTTGCCTCACAATGTCCAATAAAAAGAGAGACTGAGAGCTAAGCTACAAGTGATGCCTGGCACAGGTTGGACACTTGTCAGCTTCCCTCAAGTTTTGATGGGAAATGTAGGCATCCTGGTCTTGCAGCTGTAATGGAGAGCCAAGCTGTAAAACCAGTATGCCTACATTTCCCATCAAAACTTGAGGGAAGCTGACAAGTGTCCAACCTGTGTAAGGCGTCACTTGTAGCTTTGCTCTGAGTGGTCCAGTAAAATGAAAGACTGGCTCAGCTGATATGTGCCAAACAGGTACATTATTCAGCCAGAACAGTTAGCTGTTCTTCTTGCCAAACAAGATCAATCCAGCTGGCATTTTGAGCATAAACAGAAGCAAGGAGCAACCCTCAAGGAGAAATCCAAAGAAACAAGAAGCAAGAGGGCAACACAATAAAGAGTAACAAATCTATTCAAGATATATTTCCAAACAATATTATAAATCATTAAAGTGCAACATGCTACAGTACCATAATTACATAATTATAAAGATTCCCAATCAAAGAGAACAGGGTCAGCGTCAATCCGTACACACATATACACTGTTATGAAGTGCCAAGGTAAATGCTAGTAAAAAACAGAGGGGGTTGACGTAATAGTGTCTACCGCCAAGTTAAGTAAATAACTCAACAAGGAGCCAGCAAGTTACTTGTTTTGGTGTATCTTCCTCAGGAGTTGCAGCACCAATTACACCTGAGCTATAAGAACCACCATGAAGCTCTTTGGTGGAAAAGAGAGCACCTCAAAAAATGCAGCCGCTGGCCGAAACAAGTAACTTGCTGGCTCCTTGTTGAGTTGCAGGGATCCTTGTAACCCCCACCTTGTTCTGTTGACACCTGCAGAAAAGACCTAAAAGAAAAAAAGACAAATAGACAAAAATGGTTAGATTCGTACAGGGTTATTTACTTACCTTGGCGGTAGACGCTACTACGTCACCCCTCTCTGTTTTTTACTAGCATTTACCTTGGCACTTCATAACAGTGTATATGTGTGTACGGATTGACGCTGACCCTGTTCTCTTTGATTGGGAATCTTCATAGTTATGTAATTATGGTACTGTAGCATGTTGCACTTTAACGATTTATAATATTGTTTGGAAATATATCTTGAATAGATTTGTTACTCTTTATTGTGTTGCCCTCTTGCTTCTTGTTTCTTTGGCATTTTGAGCATAACAATTCCATCAATCATTGCAGCTCAAGTGCAAAGGGCTTTCTTAAATCTATGTAAGCATGAATCTGTTTGTCTTGCGTATTTTGTTATCTGGGGAAGGGATGCGCCTGTTAAGCCAAAAGCAAAGCTCTTCTTATACTTGCAGGAAAACAAGCAGGACAGATGTTAGGAGGCAGAAACAGAAGTTCTGACTCCCAGTGATAGTCAGCTTGTCTGCCCTGTGGAAAACATAGGCATGCTTAGGGGTGAAAGAGACTGGTGATGAAGAAGGCTCACTCCTCTCTCAGGCCTCTTCTGCAGGCTCAGCTGTGCAGTGGGTTTTCTGTATATTCAGCCCGCGTGAATCGGATATGCTTATTCATCAGTTCTGGCCCCCCTGAAGCATTGATTCTTTAATTGTGGACTTGAGGGAGCTGAACTGAAGTGGTGTCTGTTTTTTATTTCTGCACTAGAAAATGCTCTGTTTCTGCTGCAGGCTTTCTATAGGAAGACAAATATCATTGGCTTTGTTTGTTTTTTTACCCATGTGTTGCAGTGCTGGGACATTAGAGGGGGTTGTGGTTAACTTCTACTTCACCCCATTTGAGTACCAAAGTTTAAAAGAACATTCTGTGTTTTGACTGGCTGAGATATCCCAAAGGGAACGTTTAAAGTATAAAGCAGGATTCCCCTCCCCCCCTTTTAAAACAACAATGTTGCAGTATATTGCAATATTGTTTAAAAAGAGAGGGAAAAAACCCTAGAGTTTAAAAAGAGAAAAAACAATGCAAACTTTACAATGTAGACAAGACAGAACCTTTATTGGCATAACCGTAACAGCGTCAAAAACAAGTGGAGCCTGTTAATGGTTAAACATTCTAAACACACTTCTCCTCTTGTATACACGGTAAAGGAAGTTTGCCACCATTTCAGTGACTTCAACCTTGGTTGAGGCTAAAAGACTATCTTACTCTCAACAGATTTGCCCTCCAGAGATTGCAGTAGGTAATCCAAATAAAATGCACGTAAATCATCATAAAATCTGCATGATAAAAGTACATGGGCAGTATCTTCAATTTCCAACATCCCACGGGGGCATAACCTTTCTCCAAATGGGATTTTTTTGAATCTCCCAAATAGGACAGCAGAAGGGAGCACATTAAAACGGGCCGACATAAATGCCCTTCGAATACAGGGATCGATTAAACAGGAAAAATACTCTGCCGGTGCATCACTAAATGGAATCCCCCCTTGAACAGGAGAGCAATGTCCCGAAGCTAGGCTTCTAAGGTCTTGCATCTCCATGTCAATTAGCCTCTGTTTAATCCTAACAAAAGCATTCTTCTCAGATAAAAGAGCCAGTTTGGTGTAATGGTTAAGAGCACGGGACTCTAATCTGGAGAGCCGGGTTTGATTCCCCACTCCTTCACAAAGCCAGCTGGGTGACCTTGGGCAAGTCACAGTTCTCTGGAGCTCTCTCAGCCCCACCCACCTCACAGGGTGATTGTTGTGGGGTAATAATAACACTTTGTAAACCGCTGAGTGGGTGTTAAGTCATCTTGAAGGGCGGTATATAAATTGAATGTTGTTGTTGTTGTTGTTGTTGTTGTTGTTGTTGTTGTTATTATTATTATAAAAGGTACAGATCTTCTACGTTGAGCCCCATCAATGTAATTTTCCTTTCAATATAGTTCAAACCAGACTCATGTAACATATACATTATGAGACTATTAGGCCCGCTTCGGAAATGTAGGCAAAGCCAGAATTTGAAGGTGGCCTTTGTAACTAAACTAAACGTAACTAAACGTCTCTGATTTGTCTCGAGGCAAATTGCTGCATAAGGTACGCAAGCTGGAAGCCCCAAGGTTTTCCTAAGAAATTTAGATTGGACTTCTTCGATACTTTACAATGTAAACAATGTAAAGAAACAAGAAACACAACACACTTCTGCAAAATCTTACTACGAAGGCAAAATTACTGCAAGGATACATAACACATAACAAATGATGACATTGGGGCCAAGACTGGTGGAGGAAGAAAGGGGAGGGAAGGGGGTAGTTGCACGCTGCTGTTCAACCAATCAGGATGAAGGGGAGGGTGAAAAGCAGGGCAAGGGCTTACACCAAAGAAAACATTTTGCATTTCAAAAGAGCTCTTTACATCAATGTAAAAACAAACAAACACTGGGGTATGTGTGCAGTGAGAAAAGCCACAGAAAACCCAAGGGAAAATGAAGCTGACGTTGGTTCCCAGTTCCCAATTTGTAGTTCCTAGTTCCTTTTTCACAAAGCCAAAGAAAAAGATTGGGAGAAATTGAAAAGCTCTGTACCCTAAAATAAAGTTTGTAGGAGCACATATCATTCACTGCCATATTCAGCAGACTCTGCCCTCTAAGTTGACCTATTCTGAGTCCTTCTACAAAGCCCAGTTCTTGAGTTACCAGCTTCAAAGTAGGGTGCCCCCAGAACAAATCAATAAGCAGGAAAGGGGGTAGCTGCACCTGAAAAAAATGTTTGGATCACCCCAAATCCCACAGTCTAGCAATCCAGAGATTGTGCCCTACAAGAAGACATATGCTGGTGCTGATCCAAACATTGGTTCTGGAGCTATGACTTCCTATTTGGCCTGCCTCCCAGAAGCTTGAATTGGGAAAAGTTGTGAATAAGGAACTGGGAAATATACAAGCCCTCTGCACCCCAAAACAATCTTTGGATCACTCCAAATCACACAGCCCAGAACTCCAGAGGCTATCCTCTGCAAAAAGACATGTGCTGGTGCTGATCCAAACACTGGTTCTGGAACTATGGCCTCCTCTTTGGGCTGCCTCCCAGAAGCTTGAATTGGGAACAGCTGTGAATAAGAAGCTGGGAAAGATACAAGCCCTCTGCACCCTGAAACAATCTTTGGATCACCCCAAATCACACAGCCCAAAACACAAGCTTCCAAACTCAGGTTTGTCCTCCCTATTGTAATGCCTGTTCTCCAGACTCAGCTCTATTAAACCATTCCAGCTGTGAGTACAGAATGACGATTAATCCACATTAAGTAGTCTCCAGTGTATATTTCTGAACTGTTCTCAAAAACTTCTTTCCAGGGAAAACTGCTTAAAGTTTAACTGCTTGATACCTTTCAGCAATTACGCTTTAACAGAGACTGTTGATTTTTCTGGCATTTGTTCCAGACGAATCATTGTCCCTATTTTGTAATTATTTTGCTTTTTAAGAATGTTGTCAGTATTCCTTACTGGCTATCCAGACAGAAAATGTTGCTGAATGTGTTTAAACTGCAGCTAATCTAGAATAGATTGTAAAATCTAAATTAATCATTGCCAGATTCATTTGAGATGAAACATTCTGTTAAACATTCTATTTTTTAAAAAAAAAACTATAATGGTCACTTGTAAGAAAGGCAAAATATGTTGATATCCTGATTTTCATTTGTTTGTTTAGTGTAGGGTTCCTATTTTGATTGGATCAGTGAGATTGGGAGCGTGCTAGTGAACCATTTCCATCATTTTATTTTCTTGATCTAATTCAGGGACTATTGGTCCTTCACTGGAAAAAAATATAGACATTTGTATTATAGCTATATTTTCTCTGCTCCTGAAGAGGGGAACTGCGATCAGGAAAATGATGGAGGCAAGGGGTTTTTATTTTAAAGAAAATCCCTGTAGGACTACTGTTAGAATTAAAATCAGAGCTGCCCACAGCAAAATCAGCATATTTAGTTAAGAGTGAGCCAGAATAATTACCTGGCTTTTGTGAGCCAGAATAATTACCTAATTACTGTCAAACTATGCTATGGAGTGAGAAGTATCCTTAGAAGTACTTGATGGTTAAGAGCTTTTATCTGAATTCTAATTTTTCATACAGAACAGAAGCCTTAGAGTGATGTCAGCTTCTTGACTAGATAGACTGTTAGAAGCCTAGATTTCATAGCTGTTTCAAATATGGAATTGGCCATCTCTTCTGCCTATCAGAATGCTTTTTTTTTCTATTAAAGGCAACCCCCTTCATTTGCCTCCTGGTAGTTCCAGATCTGTTTAACAGGCTCTTTTAGAATGCTTATAAAATAAAGGTATTGGTTTACACTTCCATCTTCTTCCTAGGAGGTTTCTAGAGCAGCCTTTTCCAAGGTCACTTTTTGGAAGTACAGACTAGAAGCTAAACATTGGGATTTAGATACACACCCAGACAGACATAAGCAAAGCTTCAGACTGTGTCTCACATTGCCCAGTTCAATTTGTCTTTTTTTCCCTAGTCTGTCGTGTCCTCTATATAGGTGAATCACTAATTTTAGGTATCACCTAAGTAGATGTATGGAATGTACATTTCATTTGTTTGATGTAGCTACCAGCCATAAGCAAACAAGCTTCACAAAAATCTAGAGAGATTATGTCAATTTTTCAGTTGATACAAAAAAAGTAGTATTTCTGTAATACTATTATGAACTACCTGAAGACTTCATAAGTAGATGAACTTGAAAAAGCTTCCCTGCGCATTGCCTTAAGGCATCTGCTGCTATTTAACAGTGCTTCCTTTGTGCTCTTTTGGCAGGTAAACAGGAAAACAGCTTCCAAGTACAAATTGCACATTTTGCTGAAAGGAAGATGATTCTAGAGAAGCCAGATGGTGTGGAGCCATTTCATGTTGTGTTGAAAAACCTCAGGTTTTCTCCCTGTGGAGTAGTATTCAAACAGTCATTCTTTAAACGAAAGATAAAGGTCCATGCTGCAGTACTGCTCTATCAAGTTCATGGTGTCTTACCCCTAAAATTCCACCTTTATCTTCTTCCGAATGATTGCTCTCTGATAAAGGTAACTTGGAATCAATTAGCTAGAATACTAGCTAAATCTTACCGACCCTGATACAACAGCACATATGTAAAGTCATATCCTAGGTGTGTAATAGAATATGAGCTGCACATACAAGTAATTTTGCATATCCCAGTAATTTTTACCCTGATTCTAGACATGCTACCCAAAGCCAATTTAGATCTGATCTCCTATATCTAGCTTTAAAAATGATTTTAGCTTTTTACTTCCAGAAGTATGACAGAAAATATACAGGGAGTATTTTGCCCACTTGTTAAACTTGTTTCAGCCTTCCAGCATTCTAACAAGTGGGTTGACGTCACTGTGATTGACAGATAGATAAAGTGGTTTCGTATGAATTTTTTAAAAATTATGCCCTGCAAAATTCTCTGGCAGTTGGCTTCTGAAGCATATTCCAAAGAGAAAAAAATGATCATCATAAAATAATGCAATCCAATCAACAATAATCAAACAACAATTAGTAGCATAAAACTTGGAAAGAAATCACAGTCATCAATGAAAGCAAGTTAATAATCACCCAAGAGAGGAAAACAATCCAATACAGGAAACAAAGGAGAGGAAAAATACTCAAAAATATTGATTGCATGGACTGACCAATAAAGAAATAATAGACAGCGTTGTATCACCCTCTTTGTGTGGTATAGCAAAGGTTTTTCACTCTTGAATATTCAATTGGCAAAAATCTTGGCTACATTCAAAACATACTAACACATGATATGATGATATATCCTATTTACCCTATGACATTGTTTATGGAAATATTCTTGACACTGTATGGAAATGCCTGTCCTTGTCCTTGCCACTGATTATACTAATCCCACACTATGTAATCCTCCTTGAGTCTCAGTGAGAAAGGCAGAATATAAATGACATAAAATAATAAATAAATAAATAAATAAATAACCATTTAAACACATTTTTCTATCATATATTAGCATTTGTTTATTAGTGAATATGTTGTTCAAAGTGCTTATTTCCTAACTTAACAGATTCAAGTTTTAGCTTTCTACTGTTAGAAATGTTTGATAGTCCCTTGCATGCCATAATAGCACACAGTGGCAGAGCTGCAAGGAAAATGACTGACCCTCCACTATGACAGTTGAAAAGAGATCCAGGTATCTGACAGTTTTCTGACTCTCCTCACATGTCTCAAAAGGACTTTGCTTGTCCTTCACAGGCTATTCACATACATGAACTAAACTGCCTTTCAAGAAGAGTTCAGAAACCCACTAAAACTACCAATCCTCTGACTATTGGCTCTTGCTTTCTTGTGAAGAGGTCAGATGATGTCAAAGTCAGTCCCAAGGTGAGACACTGAGATGATAAAAGGTATTGCCTGAAGGAACCCAGGCTGTGAGTATGAGAAAGTGAGGAAATAAACTGGAATTTATTCAGTCAAGATTTGTTTACCTTGTGTGAAAGGTGGGCAGATTGCATGGAAAGCTATGGGGTACATTAATAACACTCCCCTAATTGTGTGGTCAACTGACTTCTTTCAGTAATATAGTACAGTCATTAAAACAACAGCTTAAATATTTGTACATTTTTGACAGAGGATGGGAGGTGCCCAAAAGACTCTGAAGGGGGGCTGTGTGACCATTATGGCATCCCTAGCAACCGTACCATCACACTCAAAAGATGTCATGGGGTTGTGCTGGCATGGCTGTAATGAACTGCTTGCAGATGTATTCAGCATCCTGTGCTCTGTTAGGACTTTTGGATGGAGCTGTGCCTGTGGGGAGGCACTTCGCCTGTTCTGTAGAATGTGTGCCTATGGGCAACGCTGGCATTTTTGCAGGAGTACGTTTCTGCCACTGTTGGGGTTGTTCCCAGCCTGAAACCACTTAGGGAGCCAACTAACTCCTGCCACACACCTTTTCCTGACCCATCACATGCCACTGCAGTGATTTATGCTGGCAGCCTGCCACTGGGTGCTTGTGTGGTCAGGACTGATGTACTGGCTGGCACTGGAGTGCTGTGCTGGTGCAACTCAAGTTTATGCCAGCATGTATCAGAGATATAGCAGCAAGTCAACTCCCTGAGCTCTCTCTCTCTCTCTCTCTCTCTCTCACACACACACACACTTAGTCACACACCTCAGGATTGCACTGATAGTCTCAATGGATACTATTAGCGATATGTCCATTGTCCTTTGCAAGAAAAAGTAACAAGATCTTCTGCTGAATTCTGCTGAATGGCCTGGTACAGGAGCCCAAAGTGGAGCAATTATTTCCTCTCTAACTTAACAGCATCTGGGCTATAGTCTCTTTTATACAGCACCACAAGGACAAAAGGGATTGTTTGAAGGACTTTTCTTGTAATCCCTTTCAAGGACAGCTGATGCCAAAGCATCATAATATGAAGTTTACAATACCAAAACTGTTGTAAATGATTTCCTATATTTTGGCACAGTTAAAATGTTTAGTTTGCACACATCTTAAGTTCTAGTAAGTGTAAAACAAAAGTTAAAGGTGAGTGAGATCTATGTGCCATAGTATACATAGTCTAATTATGTGTACTGCATACCCCCTTTTTAAAACCAATGCATGGGCTTTATCCAAATAAAGACAGTAATGCCAGGGCAAGAAACCTTTCTTCTATATGTATTTTCAGACATAACTGTGGATGGGTCTCTGTATAGCCATGAATGCTCTGGCAGTACCTCCTGTCCCCAGCTATGATACCAATTAAAAACATCTTGATTTCAATAAAAACTGAAATTATACTAAACAATATTCTTGATCAGTGTGCCAAATTTTCATTAGCCTCACTGATTTTAGCTGGAGATTTTAATGCTAGAACAGGACCCATTTAGGAAGTACTTTTAAAACGAAATCATTGGTCTGATGGAGTCATGGGTGCAAATATGAAAATCTCCAGAGATCAAGGATTCAGTTCAGATGGGGTTATGACTTTACTCTCTAAAAGACCTGGTCTGTGAATGGTTCAGATTTTAAGTCAGAAGATAAACCTTTTATTTCCTCAGTTGGAGCTGGTGTTGTTACTGTAGGATGTCCAGTAATCTGTGGAGCACCATTAGCAAACTTCAAAGTTGGTAATCTCTCTGTTTTTTTAATTTTACTCCTCAGAGGTGATTCATCTGCATATTAGGCAGACTTTCTGAAATTCAGACTAAAGGTAGTGAGCAGGAGAATTAAATGAACCAATAAGACTAAGCAAGAAATGACTAAAGCTGATAGTAATGCAACACCTAATGAGACTGAACAGGTTGAGGAGATCCTATCAGTTCTTCATTATGCTGTATGGGCTAAGCATCATTCATACACAGAGAGCTTTTATTCTTTGTTGCAGGAGCTGAAGTTTAAATACCTGGATGCAGAGGAGGAACAACAGTATTTTGAAGTGTGTGCTCAGTGTAGACAAGCTGAGCTGGAGCTCACCCTGGTGGAGAAGAAGAAGGATAAACTTGTGTGGAAAGTGTGTGTGAGATCAGGTGAACTTTGATCTGGGAAAGACCACACGATTGAAAAGGACATCCAGTTATGTTCCTTTTCTGACTCCCTCTTTCTCTTTCTTTTGCAGATGAACTTACACATACAATGCAAGATCAGTAGACATCCACAGAGATGTATGGAGCCTCCCAAGGGTAGAGACTTCTTGGATGTGAAATGTTCATGGAACAAGAACCAGAAATCCTCTGGAATTTTCTCTCTGTGTTAGTGTGAATTTTGATATTCCTGGAATCCTCTGAGAAGAAGACTGAAATTTAGCAGAACATGGAAAACTTTGCCACAAATACATTTTTACGGCCATGAGAGACAAGAGTATATAGGCTTGAGGCATGGGAAGCAATAACCTAGACTTACCTTCAGAAAGGAATTAGATGCACCACAATTCCCTCTAACACTGTACCTCAAGGGATTTGCCAGTGTTGAGGGAGAGAGACTATCATGGAATCTTAAAAAAAAAAAGTACCATTTATGAGGTGACTGATGATGAGGGGAGCCCTCTCTCTGAGTAGCTGTTACTCTCAGAGGGAACTTCCAAGCTTTGAGTTGTATAATTGAAGGATCATTTAGTGAGTCAGATAGCCATGTGTTTATCTCTCTCTGTGGTTTAGTCTTCACATTACACTTACCATGTACCTGGTTGGTGGCATGATTAGTAGTGTGCATACTTGCCTCATCTGATCATCACTGCAGGTGATTGTCTGTATTGTGTTGTATACAGGGTTTTATAAAACATTTCCATTGTGATATTTCCTCTCTCTGAAGAGGTTTTTTTTAATTCACACTGATTTTTTTTTTTAGATTTGTATGCTACCTTTCTGCAAAATCAGGGCCACCAAGGCAGCTAACAGTTAAAATAAAGCATTAAAAAATCAACACTGAAATATACATACAACAATAGTTAAAACATATGGCAGGAAGGAGGGATCATTGAGGGAATATCAGCAGAAAGAAAAAGGTTTCAGGCTCTATCAGGAGATCATAACAGAAGAGTTACAGAGTTTTGGTGTCACAGCTGAGAAAACCCTCTCTCAGTCACCTGCCTAATCTCAGAAGGCAGGGACACCAAAGCAGAGCCTGAAAAGATGACGGTCAGCTAGATTCGTATGGGGAAAGGTGGTCCCTTCAGTTAGGCTGGTCTTGACTCATGTAGGGCTTTAAAGGTCCACACCAGCACTTTGAATTGGGCCTGGAAAAATAAATAAATAAATACCTCGTGAGTTACTGCAAACTTTCTAACAGATAATATAACTACTGTTTCTGAAGTCTTTGCAGTTATGTAAGACGGCTATTGTTTCAGTGTGTTGAGATGTTTTAAAAATAATGTATTCTTAATGTAGTAGTGTGATTTTCTAAATATTAGCCTGAACTTCAGAAAAAATATATAGGGTTAGATCTAGGGGAATTTTTGTAGATTTCCTCCCTCTCATGGTAGGCCTCTGACTCATCCTGTGCTGTTCCTAGCAGTCCCTTGTCTCACAGGAGCAGCATTTGGGGCTGCAGTGGGAGCTGAGGAGGTCCTGCTCCACTGACAGAAAGCCTTTTTGTTAGGAGAGATTTTGCACAGAATCCAGCTTGTAAAGTCTGATAGCTTAATAAAGGAATTTATATTGATATGTTATTAAATTTGTCATGCCAGCTTTGTTTGAAGCAAGCAAACCTCATTGAATTCAAAAACATTACAAAGCACAGCCACAGCACTGAAGAATATGTACTATATGTTTTGTTTTAACTCTGTAAAGGAAGAACAGTCTTCTATATACAGTAAATAAAAGTAAACTTTGTTGTGACAGCTTCCAGGCCGATGCCACTGGGATAATTTGTGCAATGGGTTGAATCCCATGATACAAGTTATTGTATAATCAAAGCACAACCATGAAATGAATATACAGGGGAAATAAGAAGCTAAAGCCTTTCTAAAAATCTTAGAAAGTCAGATCTCTGCTGCAACTTTATTGCCCTTCTGGAGGAGAATAAGTGCTCGTCGTCAGACATGATCTGCTTTTCTATGTATAATATAAAGAACACTGCCAAGATGCTGTTCTTTTTAATTTTCTTTAGCAAATTTGCTTTTATTAAACATGTAGCTTTGTTTGATAGTAAAATTGCATTCTCTTACTGTCACATTCCCCCTCCCAGGAACTTAATTTGGGTAAATTATTTTATTTTATTTATTTATTTTATTTATGTCATTTATAGTCCGCCTTTGTCACTGAGACTCAAGGCAGATTATTTATTAATCACATTTCTAGACCACCCTCCCCGTCAGACGGGCTCAGGGCGGTTTAACAACAGTTTAAAACAATAAAAACATTATAAAAACATTAAAACATTATATCAAAACAATTAAAATTGGCAGGTATAAAATATTAAAATACAGCATTTTCCTGCATGGGTGGTGGAACGTCTTCAGTGGTATGACCAGTGAGAGGACAGCCTAGCCCCCACCAAATGCCTGGCGGAACATCTCCATCTTGCAGGCCCGGAAGAAAGATAACAAATCCTGCCAGGCCCTAGTTTCCTCAGACAGAGAGTTCCACCAGGTCAGAGCCAGGACCGAAAAGGCGCTGGCTCTGGTAGAGGCCAGGCGGACCTCCCTGGGGCCAGGGACCATCAGCAAGTGCTTAGTGGCTGATTCAAGTGACCTCCGGGGAACATATGGGGACAGGTGGTCCCGAAGGTATGCTGGGCCCAGTCCGCATAGGGCTTTATAGGTCAACACCAAAACCTTGAACCGGACCTGGTACTCAACCGGGATCCAGTGCAGCTGACGAAGGATAGGTGTTATATGAGCCATGTTATATGAGCTATGATTACTCAGTGTGAGATTAGTACAGTCAGTATCAAGGACAATTTCATAAACAATGCCGTAGGGTAAATGAACACACATTTACAAAGACATAGCATTAGCAAGAATCCAATACAGAGTTGAAGAAATGCTGAAACAAAACATAAGCAATTCTAGGGCACATATTTAAAGCAACAGATAGTATGTAAGGCAGCATGGTATGTAAAGCAACGTAGTGGTGAAATATATGGGTGAAGTCTATGGTCCCTAACTCATTAGCAGAGCAACTTAGATGACTTGTCTTCTTTTATTTATTTAAAAACATTTAGAAGCATATAAGGCAGGAAACATCAATAACAATAGTAAAAAACCATAATTTTTAAAAACAACAAAATGAAAATAAGCAGGAAAAAATCCTTTAAAATCTGAGGCACCAATTTGAGGAGCCAAAGGTGTTTCTAAAGAATTCCAGCTTGCAGCCACTCTGAAAAAGCAACAAAGGAAACCCACCAACGAAGTATGGATTCTGTGAAACTGTGCAACTTGTCCAGGAACCTAAGAACTGGAAAGATATATGCAAACTACCTGCAGATGAAAGAGAGAAATGGATTGAAGCAATGGAAGAAGAACTACAATCCATAAATACAAAACAAGTATAGACTCTCACAAATTTACCTCCAGACAGAAAACTTGTTGGATGCAAATGGGTGTTCAAAATCAAGCACAATGCTGATGGAACTGTTGAGAAATACAAGGCACGTTTAGTAGCTAAAGGATTCTCCCAGGAATATGGAACTGACTATTTTGAGACTTTTGCACCAGTTATCAACCATGCAATGTTCAGGACACTACTCAGTGTTGCAGCATCAAGAAACATGATAGTAGAGCACCTGGATATAAAGACAGCCTTTCTCAATGGAGAATTATCTAAGGAAATCTATATGGAGCAACCTGAAGGATTCCAGATCAAGGGAATGGAAGATCATGTGTACAAGCTCAACAAAGGTCTATATGGCTTAAAGCAAGCAGCAAAAGCCTGGTATGACAAAATATCAGGACTACTACAAAAGCAAGGATTCAAGCAAGGAAAAGCTGAACCATGTCTGTACACCAGAGTTAAAAATGGACAATACCAGTACATTCTTATTTATGTTTATGACTTGATAATATCTTGCCAAGACAGACAAGACATCAAAGAAATAGTTGATGGACTGAACAAAGAGGTAGAGGTGAAGCAACTCGGAGATGCACAACATTACCTCGGAATACAGCTAGAAAGACTTGAAGATGGAACCTTTCTTCTAAGTCAGAAAAGAAAAACATTGGACTTTATAGAATCTTATTGGCATGAAAAACTGCAATGCGACAAGTACACCACTTGAACCTGATTACTTGAAAGAAAGGGATGGACAACCACTTAGGAATATTGGTGAATACAGAGAAGCAGCTGGAAAACTTCTGTACTTGAGCAAAACCACAAGACCTGATATAGCAGTAGCTGTTAGCATCTTATGCAGAAAAGTAAGTTCTCCTTATCATCATGACTGGAACGCAATAAAGAAACTAGCAAGATACCTGAAAGGAACAGCAGACCTAAAGCTGAGAATCTCTCCATCTGAGAAACCAAGACTGGTTGGATATATGGAAGCCAATTGGGGAGAAGAATCAAGTGACTACAAATCAACCAGCGGATATCTATTCTTTTATGGAGATGGACTGATAGACTAGACTAGTAGGAAACAAACCATTGTAGCACAATCTACAGCAGAAGCTGAATGTGTGTCAGCAGCAAGTGCCTGCAGTGAACTAGAGTGGATCTTCAACCTGCTAAAGGACTTTGGAATAAACAAACCTATATCTGTAGTTATGTTTGAGGACAATCAAGCATGTATTACCATATGCCAAGGAGAAAGTACCAAAGCAAGAAGCAGATCTATTGGACTTAAATGTGAACTTGTGAAAGATATGTACCAGAAGGGACTAATTGAAATTGAACATTGTCGTACAGAAGAAATGGTGGCTGATATCCTGACTAAACCACTGTCTAAAACTAAGTTTGAATATCTTCGTGAAATGTTGAATATGTTTGATCCTAATGCTGAGACAAAAGTTGAATGATGTTTGTTAGATATGAATGCATAATGACTTCCATACTAGACCTTGAGAAGGGGTGTTGGAATATATGTGTGTTGCAAGGTCTGACATTCAGTCATTACGGGGTTAATGTGTTTACCTACCATGCTATTGTTTAGATTGACCTGGAAAGGGAACCTGGCACAGAGTCAATAATCTGCAAGCCCGGGAAACTGAAGTGTGTTTGTAAACTGTTATTGGTCATCAGGTCAGGTGACTTTCTTTCTAGATTCTCCATTCAGTTATCCCAGCTCTTTGTTTGTAACAAGCAGTAAGAAAATGTAGCTCTAGGTGTTTGTTATTTTGTAGGCAACCTGTGACCCTTTTCCCTTTAGAAGTAAATGATTTTAAAAGTTAAACTCGTGTGCTGACTCTCTATTGATTCAAGATCCATTGCACCTCTGATTTAAAGCTATTTTTAACCCTTTTTCCCAACAGGTTCAAGAAATATGTGTACTATGGTCCATACTAGTTTGCATATTTATGGAATTTAAAAGTATAAATGCCCTTTCTAGGGCTATTTTGGCCTCCCAGTTCACCCCTGCTCTCATTCCTTCCTGAAGGGAGGCACAGCAGCAACTACCAGGCAACGTGCTACCATGCAATATGTGCAACTTACCCAGGTGCAGTGTTGGTTCGTGGTTGACTTAGGGTTTTAGATGCTGCAGAGAGAAGGCAGCAGAGACATTTGCTGGCTGATTACAAACCTGTTCTGTTACACTGAAACATTCCCTGTTTAACACCAAGACATTTCATTGAATTTAAAGCCATTCACTCCTATGTAACATCTTGTAAATAAAGTTGTTGTTTTTTGGTCATGTTAAATGGGCCAAGTTTAAGTAAATAGTGGCTATGTATATAGGGAAAATAACCTTTAAGTTCCGTCTCCCCAACAGCCCTGTGCTGTAGCTGGGTGAGGGGAGGTAAATATATGGTGGAGCCTCTGAAAGAGGAGAGAGGGGACCCTGTGAAGATTTGGGTCAGGACTCACTGCCTGTAGGCTAAATTGTAGGCTAAACAGGTGGCATGCAGTGACCAACACTTACCTGCCTGGGAAGCCCCAAACCTGAGAGGGAGATTTAGGGAGGGTGGCAGAGTATGAGAAAGGTGGGGGTCGACCATAGCTTCCAATTGAAAGCACAGTTTTCTCCTCCTAAACAATAGAGTTCTGGAGCCGTTTGATTATTTCATTGTCTTTCCTTTAACAACAGTGCATGTGTGCGGAAAGCATTTTTATGGCTGAAGTTTTAAAACCAGCTGGGGTTGTCAGCCCCACACTAGGGATGAGGGATTCCCCACCTCCAGCTACCACCACCTGCCACTGCTCACCTGGCTGGTGGGGGTGGGGAAAGGGGCTGGGAAATGGGGGAGGCAGGCCAGAGTCATGAATGCAAAGCATACATGGTGCCCACCCGTGGCACCAACAATTGATATCTTTTTATCAAATGTAAAAAGTGTGTCCTATATTCCAGCCTGTGATTGAAGTAGCCCATAACCCAGAGGATTTGGGGAGAGAAATCCCACTCTTCTGCCCCTCTGCCTCAGAGATCCTAGGGTTGTCAGTCCCCTGGTGGGGGTGGGGGATTCCCCTGCTCCCACCCTCCACCCCCTGCCACCACTCACCTGGCTAGTAGGAGGGAAAGGTGAAGGAATGAGCCTCCTGAAGCATGCTTATGGCACAATGATGTCACTTCCAGGAGTGATGTCATCACGCAGACCATGAGAGTGTTCCCACACTTCATGCTGGGCCAATTTGGGCCCCAAAAGGGTCGGTTCTTTAAGAATCAGCCCAGTGCAAAGCGTGGGATCACTCCCATGGCTTGCACGATGAAGTCACTCCCAGGAGGATTTATCTACCAGGAGGATAAGAAGAACTGTGTCAACCCTAAGTGATCCCCTGCCAGCCCCTCCTCCCCAGTGACCTATGCTCTGGCTGAGAAAGGAGAGGGAGGCTAACATTCACCATTTCTTGAAGATGATGGTTAGTTAAGATATTATATACCAAGACAAATAAGAGAAGTTAATCATTTTTTTAAAAGTGCTTCAAGTTGCAGCAAACAATAATAAAGAAAAATCACTTGCCCCTTCTGCTTAGGAAAGTATGATTGAAACTGAGTGGAAGGCTGTTAAGTATGCTCTATCAAAATTTATTTCTTCATTTCTCTCCCAATTATTGATGCTCCTAATGGTGAAGCCATTTGAGAAGAATGGGAAGGCTGGGCCCAAGACAGAGTATTGATAAAAGGAAGCTGCCGACTCACCAGCAAGCTGGGTTGGTACCTGGGGCAGGACGAAGTGGAGGCGGGACAAAGATTAGAAGGAGGAGCATCCATCCAACACTGGTCCTGCCGCGTGGTCAGCGCCATTGCTACTCGAGCATCTGCAGGAGCAGCTTGTCACGTCGCCACTCAACTGGTAAGGCAGATGCTCGGGTGGGTGGACGCCCTCCCCTGGCACCGGACGGGGGGGGGGAGCTCACAAAGGTCCCCCTCCCGCCCATGGTTGGGGGTGGGCGATTGTCCTGGGCAGAATAGGGGGGTGCCTGGCGTGGAGTGGCTGAGGGCGAGTGGCAGCCGCCTGGGGCCCCCAAGCCTGCCCCCTACAGCTGGCCACAGCCTGCCCAACTCCTTCAGGGGCCCAGGCAGTGGCGGCACGGCTGTGGCTCCAGGGGGCCTTTCATCAGGCGGTGGCAGCCACGGCTGGCTGGCACCACATGGCCACGCCGGGGGGGCGCCTTCCAGTGGGCCTTTCTCGGGTGGCGGCATGGGGCGGGATGCCCGGCCGCCGCCGAAGCAGGATGTTGCGACCGCGACTGTCCTGCGCCGCGTGGCCGTGCTGGCCGGGGGCTTTGCGGCTATGAGAGGGCCTCCTTCGGGCAGTAGCATGGGGCAGCCCACCCGGCCGCCACCAGAACAGGATGGCGCGGCTGTGGCTGGCATGTGCCGTGCGGCCGCGCTGGGGGGGAATTTCCACCCTCGGGAGGGCCTTCCTTGGGTGGCACCGCGGGGACGGGATGCCCAGCCACCACCAGTGGGAGGATGGCAGGGCTGCAACCGGCTTGCACCACACGGCCGTGCCGTGGGGCTTTTCTGCTGTGGTGGCTGGATGGCCCGGCTGCAGCCGGCCTGCCCCACGCAGCCTGCGCACAAGGACCCTCGGCCTGCGCCGGGGCCTTGGCCTCAGGGGAGGCCTCCCTCCAGTGCAGGGCAGCATGGCCGGCCTCAAGCCGTGGTCACCGGCCTGACGTCAGGCCCGTGGACTTCCTGGCTGGTGCAGGGATGGCGGCGGCCTGCCTGCCCGGCGATGGCCAGCATGGCCCCCTGCCCGCGCCACAGCTCGTGGCCCAGGGGCCTCCCCTGGCGGCAGCATGGGGCACCAGCCTGGGCCCTTCTGAAGTGGGTCTGTGCAGCCGCCAGGCCCCGGGTCTCCCAGGGCCTCGGGCGCTGCCTCCCGGTGCCACCTCTGGGTCCTCAGTCCGAGGCACCGGGGGGGCCTTCTCCTCATGTCACCAGTCCGGGGCACTGGGGGGGCCTTCTCCTCACATCACCAGGAAGTGTGAGGGTGGGACGGCCGCAATTGGCCCACCTCGCCCGCGCCGGGGCACCAGGGCCGGAGGGGCGGGGTTGCCCAGGGGGACACACTCTACCCAGCCTTTTTCCTCCTGACCCAGCTCATGGGGGCATGCTGGCCCCGACCGTCGGCTCAGGCCGAGGGTGGCGCACGGGGCTGAACGGCAATCCGCCCTGCAGGTGTGGGCGTTTTTTCTTCCTTCTCTTTGGCAGGATGGCTCCAAGTGCTAGTGCTAGCAGCAAATCAGCAGCCAAGGCCCCATGCCAGGGCCTGCTCATGAGGGGTGCGGCAGGGGCCCACTGCAAGGCATGGGGGGAACCCTGGCATGTCCCCCGCGGAGCGGAGGGCCCCCCAAAAGCCTCCAGCAGCGTACGGGCAGTGCCTGCCGGGAAGCTGGGCGCAAGCCGGGTGGCCCCCCCTGACCACGGGGTGGACGTCCAGGCAGCCTGGCAAGGCATGCAGGAGTGCATGGCAATGCTGTCTACTGCTTTCTGCTGAGGCGGGGAGTCCACCGCGGCTCACCAGAGCCCCCCCCAAAGGGGCAGCGGGCAAGCGTGCTCGTGGGTGCTCACCCCCCCGGGGGGCAGGGAGGAAGGAGGCCAGGCACCCAACACCTAGGAGCCCATCACCAGAGGCTGGAGAGCCAGTCGGGCAGGAAGTCGAGGCAGACAAGACGAGCCCGGAAGACGTGTGGGAGAGCGAGGCGGAATGGGAACAGAGTCGGGGTCCATCACGGGGCTCAGGATGGAGGTCATGCAGGACTCGGCAGAGGAGCCGGAGCCACAGCACTTCATCGTCCAAGGTGTCGAGAGGTGAGTCTTCAGGGGACGAGGATTGGGAAAGAAGGCAAGGGATTACTGGGAGGCAGCAGCCTACGTCCCGGGACTGGCTGAATGGGCTCATCACCGCAGGCACCGCGGGAGAGCCACCGTGGGGGCCTGGGCGGCATGGGAGCACCCCCGCTCAGTTCGACGGGGGAATTCCCCGCCACCAGTGGGTCCTGGTGAGCTCCCTATTGGGTACCATTTGCCCACCCGGGTGAGGGAATGGATCCTGAATGGGTACTATGCGGATGTGTTCACTCTGCTGCAATCAGAGGAGCCGGTAGGGGACAGCGGTTCCCCGAGGAAGCGCAGACGACAGGACAGGGAGCAGCCGGCGGAGCGCACTTTCACTAACTGGTTTTTGGGGTACTGCGAGTATGCCAGAGTTGTGCAGGTGGCTTACCCCAAATGCGCTTGGCACCTCACCATGCATATGAGGGAAGTCACACACATCAAGGCCACATCGGGCGACCGGGCGGCCTTAAAGTATGACGAGACCTTCTGTAAGAAGGCATCCAGTAACGAGCTCACTCGCTGGGACCAGCCGGACAGCATGGGCTGGCTACGGGCGGTCAATAGCAGGGGCACTGGGGAGCGCAATAGGGCCGAGGGTTCAGGGTTCAGACGACACGCCACCAAGCGACCCTGCTGGGAGTTCAATGCTGGGGGCTGCCGCAAGACAAGGTGCTACTTCGACCACGTGTGCGAGGACTGCCATGGCCACCACCCACAGTGGGAGTGCCCCAGAGGCACCAGATCCCAACGGCCCTTTCGGGGAGGGACAGCGGGGAACGGAGCCAGAGGGGATGACAGGGGTTGGGCATCAGCATCAGGTGGTCAGGGCTCTGCCCCAGGCCCAGGAAAGAAGTGAGACAGCTGGCCCGGGGGACTGGCGTTCTCTCGCCCGGATGCCAGTCACCCCGGCCACACTGCAGCCTTGGCTGCAGCGATACTCCAACCGGGCAGCTGCCACCATGCTCTGGGAGGGGTTCACGGCACCCCCTGAGAAGAGACTGCGCGGATGCTGACGACGGGCATGACAATGGGAGCAGCTCAGTCAGGGGGAAGAGAGTGGGCCCCTTGGAGGGCCCTGGCGGAGATCACCAGGGCCGTTGGGCCGGTCGCCTTCAGGGCCCAGGGAGGAATTTTTCCCGCAAGGGGCCAGATTGGCCGAGGCCACTTGGTGTTTTTTCGCCTCCCTCTGGGCATCAAAGTCAGGGACCCTGGGGGTAAGGGTGGCTTCATCTTTCTTGGTTGCAGCAGCTGGAGTGTTGGTGGGAGTTGGGCCGCTGGCCTGCCTCCTGTGGCAGGTTTTTGAGGCATTGGGCCAGATCCCAACAGGGTGAGTGGGCCTGCAGGACTGCTCACCCTGACGGATCTGGAAGCAAGGGTCGCCAGGCAGAGTTGGCGATGGAACAACATGTGCCGAGGTGCCAGTGGCAGGCTGGTGGGTGATGCATCGGTCGGCAGCCAGGCCTACGATGCCAACGGGGATCCTGCCCAGATGCCAGGCCAATGTTCCATCCAGCTGTAATCAATAAAGTTGTGGCCATTTCTAACCCATACAAGTGTCTGGTGTGATTACTTAGCCGCAACGCAGTCCGACATAGCACCTAGGTGGCAACTGGTTTTCAAATTGTGGGTTAGTGCAAAAGGGCAAGGAACACCTAAGAAACACCTGGTTCCCTTCAAATATCAATAAAGAAGAAGGCGGGGGTGCACCAAGGCAAAGCTGCGGGCTTTAGTTTGATTTTATATTTTTAATCTTTTTCCTATTATTTGGTTTTGTTTCTTTGGAGGGAAAGAGAAACTAACTTGTAGGAACGTAATAAGTTGCTGCGAAGGAGTTTCTTTTGACCAGCTGTTGTTTTCTCTTTTTTCAGTGCATATTGGCTGTCAAGCCTGTCATGCGAGCAGTGATTATGAGAGAAAAGTTATCCAGTACAATTACTCATTGTTTAAAGAAAGTGGCTTGTCGGCTTTAGTTTTTGCTTTGTTTGATTAATTTTTTTATCTTGTTAAAATATTGTTTAACTGTTTAAGAGGACATAAAGCTGCCAGCTGTACTTTGGGTGTGTGAAGACAGCTGGAGGGAGGTGGTAAAGCCTCAAGAGCAGCATTGCCTAATTAAGCACATATAGAGGGAAGTTTGATAGAGAGGGAAGTTTGTTAGAAGAACATTGCTGATACTGTTAGTGACTGCTTTTCTCTCTTTCCTCTTATTCCATGTTTAACTACTCCCGTGCAAGTAGGGGAGGGTTTAGTTGGTTATTAATGCATTTAATGTATTTGAGAAGGGAAAACATAATTATATGCAGGGCTCACTTGGAGGGGGAACATGCCAGAAAAGTGTTCCGGAACATCTGAAAAGAGATCACGGGGGGAGGGGGGTTTGGCCCCGCCCATGTGATTCCTTTTTCTCCTCACTGTCCATGTCTTTAGCAGCAGGCAGCGGTGGAGGCAGCAACACGCCCCCCCCCATCGCCGCCTCCTGGATTCCCTGGTAGGAACCCAGGGCCGGGGTGCTCGCACCGGGGGGGGCAGCTGTGCCAGGGGGGCGCAGCCCGTCCTCCAGGCCTCCAAGGGGTGAGGGGTCTCCAGAGGAGGGTAAGCTGCTTTGAGTTAATTCTGCTTTATTTTCATTCGTGACTTGTGAGTGAGTGAGTGAGTGAGTGAGTGAGTGAGTGAGTGAGTGAGTGAGTGAGTGCAAGCGGGGCTGCTGGTGCTGGCTCTTCAAAGGAGAGTAAGCTGCTTTCAGTTCATTCTGCTTTTTTCATTCTGAGTGAGTGAGTGAGTGAGTGAGTGAGTGAGTGAGTGAGTGAGTGAGTGAGTGAGTGAGTGAGTGAGTGAGTGAGTGAGTGAGTGAGTGTAAGCAGGGCTGCTAGGGCTGGCTCTCCAGAGGAGGTTCAACTGCTTTGAGTTCATTCTGCTTTTCAGGAAATACCTGGAGATTTTTGGGGAAAGGGGCCTAAGGGGTGGGTGGTGCCTTCTGACACACTTCCGGTGATGTCAGGATGTGTGGCATATGTAAATCAGTTATGCCAACGACACACTTCCGGTAATGTCAAGTGCTGTGGCATATGCTAATGAGATATGCTAATGAGTTCCTGCAGTTCTTTTTCTACGAAATGACCCATGGTCTGAATTTTATATACTGTTTTAAATAATATTGTTTAAGGACCCTATATTTTTATATTTTTAAAGGATCTTATATTTTTATTTCTATTTTTATTTTATATTTAATTATCCTATATTTAACTATTTATAATTAACATTATGAATTTTGGAGTAGTTACCAGGATTTATAGCATTTCTTGTGGGCTGTTATTCTAGTCTTCAGTATAGGGATTAAAAGGCGAAGGTTATCGAAGGACCCCTTAGCTCCATCTTCAAAACAAAGCAAGATTGTTAACTTTCTGGAAGATTCTTTTTCTACTCTCACTCATCCCAATCGATATGCAGGACTTGAAGAGGATGATCTCCTCTCACCTCCAGTGGAAGTTCATTCAGACTCCTTCATCGGTCATGGAAGACCAGCGGCTAATTTAATAATTTCTAGGGATTTCAGTGCATGTATTGACACTCAAGATGAAGATTGGTTGCTGGAAGGAGAGATGGGAAATCTAGACCCTTTGGAGATAGGCTATCCCCTTTTTTATGATAGAAGCTCTAAGGACTGTAAAATCAACCAGTCAGGACTGAGGATGCTGCATTTAATACTGGAACATGCTTTGGTAATGCTCAGTGGTAGAAGGTGAGTGGATAAAGTCAGAGAATACACTTTTTTTCTTCTCAAGGGTGTGGCGTGATTGATTATTTTCTTATTTTCCCCGCATTACTTACTTTTGCTGCTAATTTACATGTGGATTCTTATATTGGTAGCAACCACCCACACTTTCCTTGGTGGGTTTGTCAGGGGAATCTTTTCCAAAACATGAAGCTCCCCTTGTGAGGGCCCAGAATACACCCATACTGGCTTGATGGAATTCAGATGTGGAAGGAAAAGTGGTTGCTCTTTTGGATTCTTTAGATTTTTCGGAATTTACCACGCTCCAAGATGCTGCTTTGAAACTCCTTCTGGGAATGTTGGACAAGGTAGTGGGACTATTGAAACCAGAGAGCAAAGGGTGAACAAGAAATTAAGTTCGTCTGACAGCAATAAGTGGTTTGATAAAGAATGTTTAACTCTCAAATGTCAAATAGCCCAAGCTCATCATAAACTGAAGAGAACTTATATCTCCCAAATATATATCAAGCTGACCCAGCTAAAAAGGAAATTTAAACAACTGGTCATAGATAAAAAGCATGAAGAAATTAGAAATGGGATGGGGGAGAAAGGTGCAAAGGGAAGAATCTTTAATAATTGTACAACCCGTACACCTTTCACATAAGCTTTGTCAGGGGGAATCTTCCATTTAAAACAAAATATTAAATACTAATTAATACATAATCTCAAAAGTTAATAAGCATATTAATAAAACACAGGACAATTTCACAGAGCATGTACAGAGTGCAATTTATAATAAATACTTATCTAAATAACTAAATTAACATTAACATACACTACATATTTCACAATCACAGAAAAAAAATCTTTAAAACTGTTTATAAATAAACATTACAAAACCTTACTGGCCTTCCAAATTCCTTTTAGTATCTTTTCCATGTATATGCACTTTAGCAGAGTGAGCTGCCTGGGCTTGTCTCAACTCTTATCTACATGAGCGTTTGCCAAGAAATATTCTCATTTAACCTATGAGGAATTTTTCTGTCAAAGTCACAGGAGAATCAAAAGTGAAAAACACATTCAGTGTCAGGAGCTTGTTGCTGATGTGGGTATATTTCCCAATTCAGTGAATTCAGGAATTGCTCTAAAAGCCTACTTTATCCCTGAACATCATGAACTATGCCGACTCTTGTGAAACATTGCACAACTAATGTGCTTGGCATAGTCCCTTCCTTCATCAGGAAATTTCAGCATTTCCTCATTCCTCCAAAGGTGCAATGCAAAGAGCATATAAGGGGCAAGATAGCCCTGGCTCAGTAAGACATTCAAAGAAGTTCCAAAGTGGGTTCTACAAGGCAAGATGACCCCCTGGATTAGCTTTCCCGTGGCTCTGCTGGCATTGCTGATAGCTGTGTCTATGGAGAAAGGAAGCTCTGAGCAGGAGACGGAAACCAGCTGCTGTGCACGTGAGTGTGAATGTGAGGTGAATGATGAGAGAACTTTGTGTCTTCTGGGTAACTGGACTCAGTTCAGAATAGGGTTGCTATGTCTTGTGTAGTTCTACAGAAGGGGGAATTGTGGAAGATATTACTTCTTTCATTGCTGCAGGAATGTATAAGAAAAGTTATGCCTGCCAAAAGGTTTTGGGTTTTTTTGCACAACTATTAGGGGCATAGGAGTGTTTTCTTGGATTGTGGGGTGTACTAGGTCATTGTTTATTCAGTTAATAGCTCGAGAGGAGATTAAAAAACCTGACTGTTAGGTAGTAGGACAAGTAGTGACTGAGACAGATGAGAATCTGGCAGCAGTAAAAATGCAGACACCGTGCAGCTATGGTGGTAATGTATGTTCTTTGGGATAAGAGACATTCCCGAAAAAGAAAACACTCGGTCTCTCTACATTTGCTGTTCTTTGCATTGTTTATCATTCCTCTGTTTAAGCCCCAGATGTGTAAAGTTTATCTTTGTCAGCCCAAGACTGAGACTAGAATGATAAAGGATTAATCAGTTTAACTGAACTCTAATAAGATCTGACTTTTAAACTCTGAGAAGACCCTCAGAAGCAAATGCATTTCCCGGGTTTCTGTTTTTCAGATAGAATCAAAGGTTACATTGATATATTAGAAAGAGTGTGTGCACACAGACGTGTGTGTGTGTGCGCGCGCGTGTGCTTGTATGTACATCTGGGATGTTTTAAGTGTACATTTGACAGATTCATATTTGCAAAAAACCATTATAGCCAGGATTTGTTACATTTCCCTATCAAGTGTGTGTGTGTGTGTGTGTGTATGTGTGTGTGTGTGTGTGTGTGTATATATATATATATATATATATATATATATATATATATATATATATATATATATATATATATATATATATATATATATATATATATATATATATATATATATATATATATATATATATATATATATATATATATATATATATATATATATATATATATATATATAATCTTTCCCACTCCATTCTAAATGCTCAGGTGCTCTAAATGCAAGGGGACATGAACATGACCCACCACATACAAACTCAGCACTGTCCGCTGCACTGTCCTCTCCATGGACCCTGAGCATCCCAACAATATCCTTGCTTATCATAAGGCTGAAGAAGAGTTTCTTACATACATAACTTCATATACTGTCTCATTTGTAACCCTTTTCCTATTGCAGAGCTAAAGGGCTTATCCCAGTGTGGAGCAGACAAAGTCTTCCTCCAAGGCCAGCCAGGCACACCAGGAATTCCAGGTGTGCCAGGAACAAATGGATTGCCTGGAGCTAAGGGCGACACAGGTCCTCAGGGCCCCCCAGGTGAGATGTCCAATTAAGAGCTGGTGCTAAGCAGGTTAGGAAGATTATTTGCTCTGCTCTAAGTAACATTGTGAGGGAAAGAGTGACACTGACTCAAGACGCCTGTGTTCTGTATTTACAAGCCCCAGAGAAAGGAGGGGGGATATGGAAAGCAGAGAAGCAGCATAGTGGTAGAATGGAAAGATTCCCTGCTTGAAAAATGTTCCATCAGAGCATTCACAGCCCGGAGAGTACATTGTTCAGTGGCAATTCATATAAGCCTTTCTTGTACTGGTTACTTCTACAAGTTTTTTGCTGATAAAATAACACAAATATACTCTGATCTGGAATTCAGCTGTAATATAGGCAAGGCAGAATGAATGTCTAATACTTTGCCTGGTCTACTTATGGAACATTTTGACCAAGTTGCCACGATGGATGTTGACAGGAACCTGGGATCTGTAAAGGCCACCACTTGTGCATTGGGTCTTTGTCCATCCAGGCTGCTAAAATCATGTAACAACCACATTAATAAGCCATTGATATCTATCATAAATCAGTCACTAACTCAGGGCACCTTCCCTTGGCTACTTGGTGGTTCTACATCCACTACTTAAAGAACCATCCTTAGACAAAAATGATGTAGCCAATTATCACCCAGTCTCTAATTTGCCCATTCTAAGCAAAGTGATTGAGAGAGCAGTAGCTGACCAGCCCCAGGCCTTCTTGGATAACACTTGTGCTCTGGACCCTTTTCAGCCTGGTTTCAGACCAGACCATGGGATGGAGATGGCTCTGGTGTCTTTAGATGATGACCTCCATCTGAATGCAGACATAAGCCATGCCTCTTTGTTGCTCTTCCTGGATTTATCTGCAGCCTTTGATATAGGAGATCCTGCCATCCTGTTGAGGCATTTGGAGGCAGAAGTAGGTAATTCAGGGGATGTGCCTTGAACTGGTTTAAATTGTTCCTCATGGATCAGACTCAAAGGATTGCTGTTGGAAACAAGTTATCCTCAGTGTAGGAGTTGTCTTGTGAAGTTCCTCAGGGTGCAATCTTATTCCCCATGTTATCCTGCCTCTTTTGGTGAAATCATTCATACCTTTAAAATTGGATGCCATCAATATATTGATGACATCCAGCTCTATATCTCTCTATTCAAATCCCCTAGTGATATAATAGAAGTCTTGAGCTGCTACCTTATTGCTCTGGTTAAATGGCTGAAAGCAAACAAATTTAAATTGAATCCAGACAAGATGGAAGTAATACTGGTTTGGAAGGTGGAGATCTTGAAGGACACTGGATTTTCCACCTTTGCTGAGGTTCAGTTGATCCTTGCTAACTCAGTTAAGAGCCTACGGGTCATACTGTATCCAGCACTGCTGCTGGAGAAGCAAGTTGATGCAGCTGCAAAAAATGCTTCCTTCCAATGTAGTCTATCCCACAAGGTGGCTCCCTACCTTGATACAACCAATCTGGCTACATGGATCCAGGTCACAGTAACATCAGTGCTAAACTACTACAATGCACTCTATGCAGATCTCCCCTCAAAGTCAACTGAAAGACTTCAGTTGGTGCAGAATGCTGAAACTTGGTTATTACCAGAAGCTGGGCAGAGAGCATGCATATTGCATTCACTCCATTTGTTGGACATCAGTTACCAGGCCCAGTTCAAACTATTTGCTATTACATACAAAAACTTTCATAGACTTGGTGCCTCATATTTATGGGAACACCTCTCCTCCTATGCTCCACCAAAGCAGCTTCGCTCATCTGAACACGCCTTTTGCAGATGCCACCCTGCAGTTGGGCAAAATCAACAGCTACCCATTCTCTGTGGTGCTCCCCCTCTTTATGGAACGGCCTGCCTGATGAGGTCAGGAGGGCTCCTACTCTCCTGGCTTTCCACAAATGATGCGAAACTTAATTATTCAGGAGGGCTTTTTTTACACAGGTAATAGGGCTATACTGCAATGAAATGATTGAGTGTCATCTGGGCAGGGCTCCATGGCAGTGTCAGGGGGTCATGAAGTGAGGAAGGGTGCAGCAAACTAGGCAGCAGTCATGCTTTCATAGGGAGAAGTCTTACCGGTAAGAGAGAGAGAGGCACAGAAGCTTTCAACCTTTTCACCAAGTCAGCTTTAATCATTCCTGGAGTGTACAGAGATTTCTTTAGGAGTTAACATCACTCCTTTCCCCTCCTCCTCCTCGCTCAGGAGAGGGCCCAGGTTCTATTTCACTCATGACAGCCCTCTTCCCAGCCCCTCTCTATCCCCACCCTTAAAGTTTTTAAAAATATATTGCTATCATCAGCTGTTTCCTTTAAATTCCAGGTCAAGGGAACTAGTAGGTTGGAGAGAAGATTGTTATAATGTTATTGAGCTATAGTGATCTAGCAACTGCCAACTTTTTTAAACCTGCAAAAGCCTTCTGGTTGTGGTAGACGGGGGGATGCCTCAGCTTTAAACTGCCATGTGAAGAGTCCATTGCCACTGTGGATGCCTCTGCATTTGCTGCAGCAATGAAAACTGCAAAGAGAATCATTGCCACGTGGAAGCAGCTTACCAGTGATCTCTCTCACACTCTCTCTCTGTTGGCTGATCTGGCAGCAAAACTTATCTTTCCCATCACCTGACACTCTTTAACTGGAGATGCTGAGGACTGACCCTGAGACCTTCTACATGCAAAGTAGGTGCTTTACCAGTAAGCCACAGCTCCTCCCTCCAGTATTTTATCGGTGTGGCTTGGAGTTGCTTCCATGTGGCTAGAGTCCATGCTGTTCCATTATATCTTTAAAGATGGGACCCCTTGAGTCTCCCAAATGATATGTTCCTTCCCATGTCAGATTTTTCATTCTCCATGGTTCTGGCAATGCTGGCATAGAATGAGAGTGAGAATCCTTCATCACCTCTTTGCCACACAGTCTAATTCTTACAACCTTGAGATGAATTTGAACTTCTGACCCTGAAACCAGGTTCCCTTCCCATTCTTTTGGCATACTCCTTGGCTCTACTCTTTGATATCCCAGTCTTCAGTGAACCCATTGTATAACTTGGAATGGCTGCTTCTAACACAGGGGTGGCCACACTTGCTTAATGCAAGAGCCACACAGAATAAACCTGAGATGTTTGAGAGCCACAAGACATGATGCATTGAAGTGACTTCAGAGGAAGAGGCGGGTTTGGGGGAGTGCTGTGAAATGACATCACAGGAAGGGGTGGGGTTTTGGCACAGTATGCTGGGAGTGACATCATCAGAAGGGGTGGAGCTTGGGAAGGACTACCACCTAACCTTTGACCTGGAAGTGACATCACAAAAAGTGATGTCATCCTTGCAAGGCACCACCTCTAGAGTATTCTGGCTAAAGACTCCAGGTTTTTTTTTAGTTGGAATTGTCAACCCTAATGTTTTATTGAAAATAGGAAATACATTGAAAGAAAGAAGGAAGGAAAAAAGGAAAGGGAGGGAGGGAAAGACATGGAAAGATGGAAAGGAAGAAAAAGACAGACATGGAAAGAAGGAAGGAAAAGACAAAAAAAAGAAGATATGGAAAGAAGGAAGGATAAAAAAGGAAAGAAAGAAAGATAAGGAAAGAAGGCATGGAAAGAAGGAAGGAAAGGAAGGCATAGAAAGATATGGAAAGAAGTAAAGAGGAAGGAAGAAGGGAAGGGAAAGAAGGAAAGAAATACACGAAAGGAAGGAAGGAAGGCATGGAAAGATATGGAAAGATATTAAAAGAAGTAAAGAGAAAGGAAGGGAAAGATTTTGAAAGGTATGAAAAGATATGGAAAGAAGAGGAAGGAAGGAAGGAAGGAAAGAAAGGAAGGGAAGGAAGGAAGATATGGAAAGGGAAGGAAGGAAGGAAGATATGGAAAGGTATGGAAATATATGGACGGAAGGAAGGAAGGAAAGAAGGAAAGAAGAGAAAGGAAGAAAGAGGAAGGAAAGAAAGAAAAAGAAAGATGGAAAGAAGAAAGAAATGGAAAGAAGAGAAAGGAAGGAAGGAGGGAAGAATCTTAAAGCAAGCACATGTCCTCTGAAGCAAACACATTCCCTGCTCCTCCATCTCAGCTGTCCTGCACACACTTATGGGTGCGCCAGTCCTCCGTGCAACTAACGAGGCTTCCACCCATGCAAAAGCCCCCCGGCGCAGGCTGTGCTTCATGCCATGAGCGGCTCTCGGCAGCTGCGCACTTGCCTTCTCGGGAGTAAGCCGGAAAGCAGGAAGTCCTGGGCCACCTCTGCCTTGGCGCTTCCTCGTCGCGGTCTTCACTCCTCTCTTTCCCCTTCCCCCCAACTGCCCGTCCCGGGCGCTCGCTGAGAGCGCGGGGCCGGCAAAACTCAGTGCTTGCAGAGGAGTGCCCAGCAAAGCGAGGACGGGTGGGCTGTCCTCAGCCCTGGCCCGCCCCTTCGTTGCTCCAGGGTTGGGAAAGGGGAAGCACGCTGGGTGCATAGATCGGGTGAGCGGCTGGTCGGCTCTGCCCCTTAAAGGAGCCTGGGGGAGGAGTGAACTTGCAAGCCTCCGGGAGCCGCCAAATAAGACTTGAAGAGCCGCATGCGGCTCGCGAGCCGCCATTTGGCCACCCCTGTTCTAACATGTTCCCTCATTCATCACTGATCTCTTTTCCTCAGGTGAGAGAGGATCTTCTGGGACAACTGGGAAAGCAGGACCCAAGGGAGATAAAGGAGACCAAGGTAATATGTTTACAAATCCTCTGAGGGTGGGTGGAGGGGCAAAAGGTGAAAGTGATGCCACTGATCTCTCACTCCTTGCTGCTGTATGTTGTTGGAGCTTTCTGCAACAAGAAGTTACAACTGATTCATGGCGACCCCAAATCCAGGCTGAAATAGTGGCCACTCATGTTTTCTTCCATGACAGGAGAACTCACATGGAGCCTCTGAAATAGCTCTTGCTGTCATTTTTTTCATATTTATTTATTTAATTTCATTTATATTACGACTTTCTCCCCAATGGGGACTCAAAGTGGCTAATGTTATTCTCCTCCATTTTTTCATCACAACAAGATGGGTAGCCATGTTAGTCTGTCTGCAGCAGTAGAAAAGAGCAAGAGTCCAGTAGCACCTATAAGGCTAAAAAAAAACTGTGGTAGGGCACGAGTTTTCATGAGTCATCTGAAGAAGTGAGCTGTGACTCACAAAAGCTCATACCCTACCACAAATTTTGTTAGTCTTATAGGTGCTACTGGACTCCTGTGAGGTAGGTTAGGTTGAGAGTTTTTGTGACTGGCCCAAGGTCACCTAGGCTGTTTTCACACTGCTTACCTGTCATGGAACATTGCACCAAACTCCCGGAACGACTGTGTCTTCCTGTCACAATTTCGCGTGAGACCTGCCATTCTGGGTGTTCGGCGCGATGTTTCGTGGCCGATAAGCAACGTGAAAATGGCTCTTGCAAGTTTCCATGGCAGAATGGGGACTCATACCTGGATTGCCCAGATCCTAGTCCATCATTCTGTCCACTATACCACATTGGTTCTCTGGCTTTGGTACCATGCTTTGTTCCCCTCACAAGAAGTTGCTTTTCTCTTCTTACAGGAGATGCATGCAGTTTTGCCAGCTGTCAGCAGCACGGTATGTCTATTCAACAGCCCTTTAGTAGTTAGCACAGGTCATTTGGTGAGCTGGTGCCACCCCAACAGCTCTCTCAAAGCTAATGGAAGACAACTGGAGACATCATCTACAGAGTAGCCATCGAACACACACCCCAATGAGGTGCTCTAAATTCCATGCATTCCCTGCACCTAGCAGCACTTGACTATAAAGTATATATTTAGGACTGGCACTTTCAATAGCTCAACTATCACAGTTTCCTGTGTTCAACTTTTACAACGCCACTAATGTAAAGGAAATAAACGCTCATTCAATTCCATCTCCTCAGTTACTCTCTGGGAATGCAGTCTGAGGGAACAGAGCATTAAGATTTTCTAATTAACCAGTCTCAGCACTGTCACCAAACTACAGCTCCCAAGATTCTTTGGGAGAAGCTGTGTTTACATAAAAATAAATCTAAAAGACCTTGTAATGTAGATATGACCAGACAATGTACTATATGTCTTTTGGAAATAACAAATAAAACTGACTGACCTGCAATTTAACTCATAGTATAGATTAGCAGATTGGAGTGGGCCATGAGGACTGGATTCTAGTCAAAGGCATAGCCTGTGCTTGGCTGGTAGCAAAATCATCCAGAAGCAGACTTGTTGTGCAATGCTAAACAGAGTTACACTGGTCTAAGCCCATTGAAATCAATGGGCTTAGACCAAAGTAACTCTGCTTAGGATTGCACTGTTGGTGAATACAGGAAGAAGTGTAGCACCCATAGTAGAAAAGAACCAGGACAAACACAGGAAGACAGCAGAAGGGGGAAGCTCTGACTAGAAATGTTCCTATTTTAAAAACAAATTCCCTTTCTATAAAAATTGCCATGACACAAATTTAAAATGTCACTTGTTAGTAACTCTTTGGTGTGTGTGTGGGGGGGGGGGACTATTCCATGTGGCCAGGTGCCCATTGGCCCCATCCTGATTAAAGCTCTGATTTAAGTCCCCAACCATTTGAAGAGTTTCATAGATACTCACTTACATTACATCTGTACAGATGGATCAATGTAGAAAGCATGCTAGATTATGGCTTTAGTCTGATAACATAGATTGAATCTGCAGAATTGTCTCTACTCCTGGTTTGATTAGTCTTAAAATGCTATTAGACTTCCCTTTATAGATATGAGGTGATCAAAATGTAGTAAAAATTGACCATGTCAAAAATTACATTCAGACAATTGCAAGCCATGTGCAGCTCACCATTCACGGGTAGAGGATCACTATGGCACGCACATCATAATGACAACCATATTATAATAGTCAAATGCAGTACTTTTCAAACATTGAACTTCCTGAGATCACACTCCACATCACCTTCTCTGCCATGGAATCCCTTTTCATGTTATAAACAATTCTGGGGCATTTTGTAGAACATCTATAGCACAAGTGGCCTTTTGGATTCTATCATTGCTCCATATGAAATAAGAATGTGCCTTAACTCAGCCAGTTGAACACAGCAGGGGAACATTGGTAGTGATGAACAATCTTCCTTTCAGAAAAGCTTGTCCACCACTGCTGATATTCTTGTTCCTTATAAGCATCAGTCTGGGGTCCACATACCCATGCCATCACTGCTAAGTGGTATCCACAGCCCCTTAGGGCATGAAGGGAACAGTTTGCACAGTGCATTGCAAGTCATGTGCAGAGGCCACTCTGGGTGGGCACGGGCACAAACGAATGATGTACTTGGCTGTGGAAGCAGTCAGAGACTTCTGGCAATCATAGACTTGTGGTATCTTAAATCTGTCCCCCAAACTCCAGTGGATGCATGAGCCAATTAAGCAACACACAAACAAATCACAGCAACACAATTGCTCAAACCTTGCTCACCTTACATCATCATTGCTGCCTGCACACACAGGTTGCCCTTCAGTTACTTAAGTTCAAAAGAACCTAATCTAACATAACTTCTCCATACACTTCCCTCCTGTGTTTTGTTCCCTGAGCTTGGTACTGGCATAATGGAGAACCACAGTTTTCTTTACCTATGGTTAGTTTGTGAAACAAGGATTCAGCGCATAGTCACTCAAATCCTGGTATGCCTCAACAAACATTAGATTTGCCTTCACTGTGGTGAGGCTGGGGAATGTGTGTGGAGGGTAAAGGGGAACAACACAGGTTTAAGCCACTATTAGGATTTCCATTCCTCCAGTGGGGGCAGGGAATCCCATGCTCCCAGCCTCCGTCTCCCACCACCTCTCACCCGGGGGGAAAGGTGTGAGAAAGTCCCAAGAACCCCCAGAATATCTGGTGTGACCCAGAAGCACAGGGAGCCAATTTGATAAAAATTGGCCCTAATCACTCCTGTTAGCCCCCTCCCTGAGCCCCCTGTCCCCTGCTTGGAGCCCTGGGGGACCTGGCAATGCTAGCCACTATATCACACAAAACCATAGGTTAAGCTAACTGTGGTGAATAAACCAATGTCAAACCTTGGTTTCAGAACTTAGTTTGATGTAACCTAACTAAACATAGTTAGTGGAGTGTCTCCTGTTTGGCAATCACACTAACAATAGTTAGCTTGCTCGAACCAGGGTTTCACATTCTTTGTGAACTGAGCCACAGCTCTGACCATCCTCTGTGAACCACATGCATGGAATGTTAAGTGCAGTTGTCTGCAGATTCCTGAGATTATCCACTCTGTTTTATAAACCAAATTTCTAGTGTCATGGTTCCATCAATGTGTTCTGAAAGAATGTATGTAGTGTGTGTGTGTGTGTGTGTGTTATGTGTGTTATGTGTGTTATGTGTTGTGTGTGTGTTGAGAAATTGAGGTTTTTGTGCTTCTTTTCCCTGAACAGCTTCCAATCTGTGAGGCTCCTCCCTCACTAGCATCCCCAGCCAGCCTTCTGCCATCCTGCTGTTTGCCATCAGTGGGTGTCCTCAGGCCTCAGACTGGCCAGGGAAGGGAGCTGCACCACCTTGTTCCTTCTCCTGACTGAAAAAGAAAATCTCTCTAGAGGTGTCTCCCAACCATCATCATCAGCCCTCATGGGAACTCCCTTATACAGGGCTTCCTTGTCCCACCCCCAGGCTTCCTTCCAATCCTGCTGTGGCGTTCCTGAATGGCCCTCTCCTTGACCTATCAGCTGGAAGGGCTAGGTCAGCCCCTTAGCTCTCCTGGCTCTTCCCCTCCAGCTCACCCAGGGCTGGTTTGCCTGCCCACTCCCTGGTTGGGTCCACTCCTTGGCCCACTCCTTGGCTTGCCTGCCATGCTGGGGTGTGTTCTTTCCAGGCTCAAGTAGTCCGTTCATGGGCTAGGCCTACTACCTTCCTTGGGAGGAGGTAAGACTGCCACCACAAGACTCTTGCCAAATTTAAATATTGCAAAAAAGGCTATAGGATTTAAAATAAAGCTTTCAGATTATGTAACTACAAAATATGTTTCCATGTATATGCTGAGCATCTGGCTCACTTTGGAGCAAAAACTGATATATTTATCATAGCCTTTCTTCTAGCCAGAGAGGACCATTGAGAGTTATAGTATTATTATCCAGGTCTGTTAATAAATTGGCAAGGGACCAGTTAACAAAATGACAGTTTCACGCATGTAAGATTTCTGATAGTGGAAGAGTGTGACTTGGCCCAGACTCTCCTTTCTACCGTTTCTTCTAGAGACCAGAGCAAGAAACTGCAAAGAGCTTTTAGAACATGGAGAGACACTGAATGGCTGGTACATTATCTATCCAATAACAGGGAAATCAATGGCTGTCTTCTGTGACATGGAGACTGATGGAGGAGGATGGCTGGTAAGTTTGATCTCTTGGAGGAAAAGATCAATGTAATTAAGGTACAAGGTCATAGGGTGGCAGCGTTTTTAGACCAGGACAATGGAGACATGATAGAAAAAAGAAGTCTGTTTTGTCCTGCTGTATCAGGTATCAGGTTTGTACCAATACTGTTCTTTTAGGGTAAGGTAAAGCCTAACTCTTTCAGCAACTGGCCTGTATGAAAAACAATAACATATTTACACAATGGGACTCTGGGAAATGTAGTTGCGTGATCTAGGAGTATATCCATAAAAGAGAGTTTTTAGCACTTCACCACACTACAGTGGCTACCCATCCCTAAAATGAAGAAAACACACACCAAAAATGACAGCTGATTGTTTGCCCATTAAACCACCTACCACTTAGTGCAGGTTACCCTTTATTCTGGGCAATCTCAGCCTGGCTCCAAGCCCCAGTCAGCATTTCTGGCGCAGTTAGTTTTCTTGGCCTGCATGCTCAGTGATATGCTAAGAGGAACTGATATTCTACCCCCCCCCCCCCGCCATGATGGACAGCAGTAGGGTTCAAACTGGGGAGACTAAGCCCCAAGCTGGTCACCACACCAGCCTGATTGGTTTTCAGATGGCATTAAAGGATGTTTCTGCTGATATCGTTAGCGCGCCTGTCAATGCCCTGGTGAGCTTCTGGGATAAAGAAATTACTCAGGCAAGTGACATAATTGCTCACAGGTGCCCTCTCTTGTATCTAAGAATCCAAGACGCCCCTTGGTTTACTGAGGGGCCATGGATGATGAAAAGACAAGGGAGATGGTTACAGTGACAGTGGAGAAAGACTTGGGTCAAATTCAACATGGCATGGTCTAGAAATCATTTTAATTCCTATTCAGTGATGTTGAAGGCAGCAAAGAAACAATATTTTTCTGCCACTATTGCATGCATACAGTGTAGGCCTGTAGAACTCTTTCAGGTAGATAGGAGCCTGTTGGGTTCTGGCCTACAGGAGGAGGTGGACTGTTCTGCAGCCCACCGCAACTATTTTGCAAAGCACTTTGAGGATAAAATCTCTTGCTTCCATTCCAAACTGAACGCTATATTAGAAGTGACATGATCAAATGGCCACAGAGTGCCTTTTTATCCAACTGTGCGGGACATCTTTCTGCCGGGATTCAGACAGGACTCTTGTGTTTGAGACCTCCCACTTGCTTGTATGACCTTGCCCCTCCTGGCTGCTTTAATCTGCGGTGGGAAGGGCGTCCGGTGTAATGTATACTGGAGACAGTAAATGCCTCCCTGAGAGAAAGGTTGGTTTCCCCTGCCTTGAAATGGAGAGTGGTACATTTACTCCTGAAGAAACATAATCTGGACCTGGAGAGTTGAATACTCACAGTCCAGTTGCAAATGTACCATTTTTTTAGCATGGTGATTGAACAAGTGGTAGCTGGCAACTTGAGGCATTCTTGAAAGAATTGGACTGTTCAGATTCATTCCAGTGTGGTTTCATGCCTCGTTATGTGACTGAAATGGCCTTGGTTGCCCTGGTGGATGACCTGCAACACAAGATGGACAGTGAGAATACAACCATGTTAATTCTCTTCGTGGCTTTCGATACCACAGATCACGGTATCTTTCTGGACGGCCTTTCAGGATTGAGACTGGGAGGCACTGTTCTGTGGTGGTTTGGGCTGACCTTAAAGGTAGGTTTCAGAGTGAGATCCTGGAGGACTGCTGCTCTGCTACTTGGCCTCTGGCCTACAGTAGGGTTACCAGGGCCCCCAGGGGCCAAACCAGGGGGGAAGGACCCGCAGGTGGGAGACAGCAGGAACTCACTTCCTGTACTCCTGGGGAGCTGTGGGTCACACTGAAGCAGGATTCATTAAAGATTACCTGTTTGGAAGTGATTTTTAATTAATCTGCCACAGCTCCTCCATTGCTCCGGAAAATGACATCACAGCACTATAGGGGAGCAAGCATGCACTCCCCACCCCACCCCCCATACTGTTCCCCCTGCTGGCCAGGTGAGCAGGGCCAGGAGATGGCAGGTGGGGGCAGGGGTGGCAAGCTTAGGTCTACAGGGTTCCTCCAGGTTCCATCTTGTCCCCCATGCTTTTCAACATTTATGTAAAACTACTGGGAAAAGTCATCCAGAGATTTGGGGTGAGTTGACATCAATATATAGATGATACAAACTGAAAATTAACCCCAACAAAACGGATGTGCTATTGGTGTGGGGAGGATTAACCCAGGAATGGGGATATCTCCTGTTCTGGATGGTTTACACTCCACCTAAAGGCGTAGGTTCATAGTTTGGGGATTCTCCAGGACCTCCACCTCCTGTTGGCTAAACAGGGGACAGCAGTGGCCAGGAGTGCCTTTCACCAGCTTTAGCCCTTGCCACTGTAGTGCATACCCAGGTAATATCTAGATTAGATTTCTGCAATATGCCCTTGAAGACTGTCCAGACACTTCAGTTGGTACAGAATGCTGCAGCCAGAATGTTAAATGGAGTGGCTTGTAGTGACCACATCAGTCCAGTCTTGTTCTGTCTCCCATTTATTTTCAGGTCCGATTCAAGGTGCTGGTATTGTCCTTTAAAGTCCTATATGGCTTGAGGCCAGCATACCTTAAGGAAAGCTTTTCCCCATATGAACCCACACATCAACTACAGTCATCTTTGTAGGCTCTTCTTCGGGTGCCTGGGCCATCTAAGGTAGACCAGTGACAACCCAAGAAAGGGCCTTCTCAGTCATCTTGGCACCAAAACTTTAGAACTCTAGGGAGATTCATCTGTCTCCCTCTATTGTTGTCTTCTGCCAGCAGGTGAAATTTTTTTTGTTTTGTTTGGCATACCTCCAATAAGTGTTATTAGACTTCCTCCATGGTTTTAGTGTTGTATGTGTTTATAGGTTTTTATTGATTTATTGTATATCTACTTTATTTTAAATGTTTTTAATGTTGAAATGTTTTAATGATTTAATGCTCATCACCTTGCTAACTCTATTTGGGTGGGAAAGCAGCACAGAAAATATTTTAAATAAATAAATAATAAATTACCTTGCCACACCACCTTAGGAACCACCACCACCCCCATCAAGAAATGCCTCAGGATCACGTTAAATATCCTTACCTTAAGTAAAATCTTACATAATTCCAGCCTTCCTAGTCCTAGAACCTGACCAATTTAAATTAACTATGCTAGGATACAGCTGAAAAAAGGCCCTTTCAACCATCTGTCAGAGGATCCCAAAAAAATCTGCACTGGGGAGAATTTGCGGGGGGGGGGAGCCTTGCTAGTGAGAATGGTACAATATTGGTATAAGTTAGTAGTGCAGACATGCCCAAGTCTGCTACAAGAAGAAATTAGATAAGAAAAACCCAATCCCCAGTAGGAGACTGCTGTATTCAGAAGTACCAGTCTCAATCCATTAAAGAGATACATCTGCAAATCTGTACTTCAGAATCCATTGTCAATATGGGGAGTCTTCTACTACTTTTGTACAGAAGGCCTGATATGCAGTCCCTCAAGATGAACTGGGCAAGTAGCAATCACAATGCACCTTGGTACTGTGTGAGATCTGTTTGGAATTCATTGAATCAGCCTGAAAGACCCCCACACACATCAGTATAGACTAGAGCAGCTGCTTGCCCTTTACTGGAGTACTGTGATGTAACCTCCTTCTGCCACAGGTATTCCAGAGGCGGCAGGATGGATCAGTGAATTTCTACCGTGGCTGGCAGGCCTACAAGAAAGGATTTGGGAACCAAGCTTCAGAATTCTGGCTGGGCAATGATAAAATCCATCTTCTCACAAATTCTGGTAAAACAGTGTTTCCATTTCTATTCAATGCCGTTGCATCCCTGGGGAACCGAAGAAGCAACTGTGAATTTCCAAGGAAGACGTGGCTTCCTGGAATGGTTCTCTGTACCTCATATTTGCCCATGGAATCTTATCTATGGAAACTCTGGAATGCTGGTACTGCAGGGTTAACTGTAGAACTAGGGTTGCCAGCTCCCAGTTGGGAAATTCCTGTAGATTTGGAGGTGGAGCCTGGAAAGGGCAGGGTTTGGGAAGGGGAGGAACTTCAGCTGGCTATAATACCATAGAGTCCACTTTTTAAGGTGGCCATTTTCTCCAGGGAAACTGATCTCTGTCACCTGGAGATCAGTTGTAATTCCAGGAGATCTCCAGCCACCACCTGGAGACTGGCAACCCTATGTAGAACTGGTGAGGAAAGTTAGCTGCAGGACTAAGATAAATATTGCACTGGGATACATTTTATTTCACTACTTTGTAGCAAGGATTAGAATTGGCCCATAGAGATTCTGCCTTTTAATATGTCATAATGCCACCCCGCAGGAAGACAAAGTAAGTGTTCTACTCACTACTAACCATTAGATTAAATTTCCAATTTTTTTTAGCATTAAAATGCATTTTCAGATTCACAGTCAAATTCAAGAACATCAGGCAACCTTATTTTTCTTAGTAGCTTAGAAGCAGGGCTGGCGCGTCCATTGAGGCGGTGCTGGCAGCCGCCTTGAATACTGACTGGGGGCAGGGGCAGGGGCACACCGCAGCACTGGCAGCTGAACGGGAGGACTGGGAAGCTGCTCCCATGTGCTGCCCCGGCCGCCTGCTGTGCCTGGCCTGTAGGTGCTCAGGGGCAACTGAGCAGACAGCCTCCCAGCCCTCACACTCAGTTGCAGGCCAGCCAGACATGGCAAGTGGCCGGGGTGGTGCAGAGCAACTGGGTGGGAGGGTGGGAGGCCATCCATGCACCATCCCAGCTGCCTGCCTCGCCAATGGGGTGGCCGGCTCACAGCAGTATGCCCTGAGTGATGATGTCACGCGCAGTGACATCATGCAGTCTGGGTGTGCGGGCAGCAACACCCCTGAAGCTGCCCCTGGGTGCAGGTATCTGGCCTCAGGTGCCAAAAAATCTGGCACCGGGCCTGCCTGGAAGTTGTCTCAGAGGTGCCATTTGTGGTTATACAAGGGACACAGTGCCTACCATGCATTTTTATAAAGTAACACAGAACAGAAATTGTATCTCTTTCCTATCTGAAGACTACTATATTATTCTGTTTTAAAGTGAGTGAGAAAGAGATTCTTAGGAAAGCAATCTCCTTCCTGCCCCATTCATTACATGCAGCTGTGGACCAAATTCTGCTGAACTGGAGTTTGTGGGAATAAAGTCTGATTCCGCACGGCTTACCTGAAGCCGGGACGTTGCGGAACATGCCGGAAAAACCACGGGAGATGGCGTTTTCTCACATGAGTTTTGCGCAACATCGTGCAAAACTCGCGCAAGAAAACGCGATCTTCTGCGTTTTTTCCAGCATGTTCCGCAATGTCCCGGCTTCAGGTAAGCCGTGCGGAATCAGCCAAAGTATAAAATACACAATTTGTCTATCTGTGCAAAATGTTCCTGATATTTATTTATTCATATATTTATATATCATATTTATACCCTGTACTCCTCACGAACAGGCTCAGGGCAGCTAACAAGGAAACATAACATTAAAATCATCAACAATTATCTAAAAAAATATTTAAAACTCAGTACAGCACAATACAAAATACTGGCACCATAAACAGTCCAGGCTACATTAGATTACTAAAAAACATGGATACAGCTATGATGTAAGCCTGGGGCAGCCAGCAATGGAATACATGGGGGCGGGGAAGGCAAGTGACAATTTGCTGGCTCTCAACCAAAGGCCTAGTGGAACATCTCCGTTTTACAAGCCCTGTGGAACTGTAACAGGTCTCAGTCAGCAATGTTCCACCATGCTGGGGCCAGAGCCAAAAAGACCCTGGCCCTGGTCGAGGCCAAACTAATGTCCCATGGGCCAGGGACCACCAGAAGCTGCTTATCCACAGAGCACAAGGCTCTGTGGGGGACATAGTGGAAGAGGCGGTCCCGCAGGTATTCAGGTCCCAGTCTGTGAAGAGCATTAAACACTATAAGCAACACCTTGAACTGGCTCCAAAATTGAACTGGGAGCCAGTGCAGCTGGCATGGTACAGGATGGATATGTGCCCAAATTGGCGTCCCAGTAACAATGTGTGCTGCTGCATTCTGGACCAGTTGTAACTTCTGAATCAGGCCCAATGGCAGCCCAACATCCAACCTGGAGGTGACCATCACATGGATTACTGACGCCAGGTCCTGGCTGGGGCGAGAGATAGGGTGCCAATTGCCTGACCTGTCAAAGATGGAAGAAGGCAGATCTGGCAACAGCTGTGACTTGGGCCTTCATAGAAAGTGTGGCATCCAGGATCCAGACTCTTCACCATCAATGACAGTTGTAGCGCCATGCCATCAAGGGTTGGGAGCTGGGGTCCCACATCTGTCACCCCATGACCTAGGTACGGGTCATATCAATGGCTTCTTTCAGCTTTGTCATCATATATTTGTTGCTGTGCAACAGCCAAACATCCAATATAGGAACACTAAAGAGAATAAATAACCCATTCCTTTTCATTTCCTCTCACTATGTCCTTGGACTCAAATGGCTCACAACCCCAGACTGATCCAGGTACCCCTGGAATGAGAGTCCCCTGGGACACCATCGCCCTAAACATAGGTCAGTTCAAGATTTTTTCAAGCCATGCTCCTCCCCTCATACCTTTTATTCTTTTGACAATTAGGAGTACAGCAGCTACGGATTGACACAAGGGACTTCAATGACACTAACACTTATGCTGCGTATACCAGTTTCCGAATCTTGAGTGAGGAGGAAAACTACCAACTAGCAGTGGGATCCTACTTAGGTGGCAACATGGGTGAGTTACACTGAGAAATTCTGTTTGGGGGAATTTGTTTTAAGGTGGAATAAGAATATAACGACTGCCCGGCTGGAAGGTCTCAGGCAGGATATGGAAGTGATAAACATCTCTTGTTTTCTGTCCCCAGCATCTGATAATTAGAGATATGCTGCTTCTGAGCATGGAGACACTCCACATAGGTATCCCAGCTAACAGCCATTGATAGGTTTCTTCTGTATGGAGTTGTGTTCCTTTAAAAAAAAACCCTGTGGTTGTGGCCATACATAGTCACGTCGTATGATAGTGAGTTCCTTACGATAATTACTTTTGTGTTAAGAAATTCTTTCTTATATGGTTTGAACCTGCTGCAAAGCATCTTCATTGGTGATCCATGAGTACTAATGTCAGAAGTGAGAGAAAAAATCTCTCTTCAGTGGGTTTTTACCTTTCCAGTTCAGACCTGCACATACACATTGTTCCCAAGGATCCCCGTAGTTCAGGAGCAATACTGAGGAGGAGGGGCTAAGTTGACAGGAGCGGGAATCATGAAAACTCACCCCCTTCTCCTGGCACAAAATGACTTCTGGATGTAACCTATATTCTGTACACAATTTTATTTTAGGCTCCTGTATAATCCCATAGCCATCTTTTTTATAAATTAAAATGCTCCTAATATTTTAATATTTTCTTAATGCAGGCAAAGCATTCCAAACTTAGAATATTTATTTTACATTAAAAAAAATATTTGATACATGTAATTTTAAACATACATTTTGATATACAAATAGCATAACTATTATGCTTTTAAAATCATATTCAAATAAATCATGATCTTACAACATTGCAAAGAAAATATAGGCTGCATATTACCTTGATATTTATTATCATATCATTATTTTATTTCTGTGCCACTTTTTGGCCTAGAATGCCCATGAGGCAACTAATAGTAACACATAAAAACCATCAGTTGAAATAAAGACAGCTAAGAGCCAACCAACAACATCACTCTGGCAGAATTAATACAGATTAGCAGAACTAACTTTGCCTGGAAAGACAGGGATTAAAAGAAAGAACTTGTACTTTGGGTGAATCTTAAGTAGCTACTTGGCATCAACTAGAGCCTATGCCACTTCTATCATAGCTCCCATCTTGTGGAGCTGGCTCCCTGAGGCAGTGCGGGGGGGCACTTTTTAGTAGGTGCTGAAATGCTACTCTTTTTGCTAGGGCTTTTGATGGAATGTAGGCTACAGACATTTTTGTAAGGAATTTGTAAGCTGCCTTAGGGTATAGGGAAAGCTTTAATAGAAAGCTTTAATAAAATAAAGATTAAGGATGGTTTCAAGACTGAAAGCGTCCTGTTGGACATCTGGAAAAGAGAAATTAAAATGATGGAGGGATTGGGAAACCTCTGAGGAAAGCTCAGTCATGTAGTAAATCCCATCCCCACTAAGTTCCTCACCCCTTACCAACAAGGCAAATATTCCTGCAGAATTCTCCTTTCCCCTCCCATGCACTGTACTGTGCCCATGAGACTCCCCTGCCACTGCCACACACCCATGAGCAGCCTTTCCACACAAGAAGAACTGCTGTCAGGGGAGGGCTGTATGTGCCCCATAATACTGGAGCAACATCCCTCACTAATTATGCAGCATGAGATTTCATTTGCAAGAACTTACTTCATCTGATAAATGATATGGTCTGTTAGAGAGATACATGCGTGTATATACGCATACAATCACACATAGTGTACACACAGAGATCAAGGAGTGGGAAATACATAGTTTTTACATGATGAGATGAAAAGCAACAGCAATAGATGCAGACAGCAGAAAGAGAATACACAGTTTGCAGTCAACATGCTATAATCCCTTGGAGCCATTGAGCCCATTGAAATGAATAGGGCAGGGCCCAGGTGTAGCCAACCCTTCTCATCTGAACCGCTTACAGGACAGAAAGGGTTGGAAGGGTCACACATTACATACTATTTAAAGCTGTGTAGAGCTGGTGCAATCTGTCTCTCATGCAATGATTTGTCAGAATCTAATGTTCCTGTTTAGAGCTCTCCTGGGATTTTGTTTTAGGTAAACTAAAGGGTGCTCACACTCACCCCCTTGGCATCTGTTGTTTCCATTTTAGCCTCTACTGCCCCAATGTATGGCACAGATCTATCTATTATGTTCACAAAAGTGTTAGAGAACAGCCTGTAAATGCATTTGCTATTTTCTCTAAGACAAAAAAGGGAAGTTTCCCCCATAAAATTTGAGTAGAGAGGAGAATATGTTGTTCCGTTTGTCATATTTCCCTCCTCTGCTCTTTTCTCCCTTCAGGTGATTCCTTCTCATCACATAATGGCATGAACTTCTCTACACTGGATAGGGATAATGATATCCATGACAAAGGAAGCTGTGCTGTGTCCTACAAGGGTGCCTGGTGGTACAGTGTCTGTCACTCTTCAAACCTGAATGGTCTGTACCTCAAAGGCGAACACACTTCTTATGCCAATGGCATCAACTGGGCTGCTGGGAAGGGTCACCATTATTCTTATAAATATTCAGATATGAAAATTAGACCACAGTAAGTGAAACTAGCACTTCGCTCTGTATGGCCACGATCTCCTCCAGGAATTTACTAGCACATAAGGTTCCATATGAATTCTAAGCGTGACAAAGCAATAACTCAAGATAGGCATTTATAGTACAGTTTCACTTAATGAAAAGGGCCATTTTGAGACTCCTTTTTCCCAACTAAGTCTAACTTCAAGGAGTATGTTTAGGATCTATTTCATCTTCAGAAGTTGACCATCCTTTTTTTCCATGGGAAGGTGTGACAACAGTTAAATTTTGATAGCAGTCAAATGAAAGGTGAGTCCTCCTGGAAGGATTAACAATATGCATTGGGAAAACAAAGAAAGATGATGGAAAGATGGCCTCTTCCTTGCCTATGACAAGGGGTTTCTTAGGACAAGAAAGGATGGCTCTTCTGCATTTATAAAACTCCCTTTCTTTGGGGTTAGGGGTGAAATTAAACTGATATGGGCAGGTATGGAGTATTAGTAAGAAAATGGTTGAAGTGATAGCTCTCGTCTTCTGGTCTGAGGAGCCCTCCCACAAAATAGAAAGAGAATCACTCAGAAGGTCAAAGGGAAGAAGGAATCTGATACTCAGTAGGGCTTACTCCCAGGAAAGAGTTTTATATGTGTACTCATAAATGTTCACAAAGGATTTGATTTCTTTATGCTATGGATTCAATTGCTCTGTATATTGGCTCCCTTTCTTGAGGCTTCAGCTGCTTCACGTGAGCTTTGAATACTGTCCTGTGGATTAAATAGCTGTCATGAAGCTTGGCTCACTTTCTTGAGAGAGTTGTTCTATATGAATGTTGAATTTTCTGCTGTGGGTTCACTGAGTATCTTTTGAACTACATTCTCAGACTCAACCTTTTTGATCTCAAAATGGATGAAATGATTTTCAGAATGTTTTAAATGCTTAATGAGAAAGACTTAATTCCTTAATATGCTGCATACATGAATATTATTGTTCCTTTACTTTCCCTTGTAACTTAACAGCCTACAAGCCATACAGTAAAGTATAAATATGTAATTTATAGCTCCATAGATAAATATGGCTAGATCACATGTACACTTTTTCATCTTGCTTGATAGCAAAATCTTTAATCTCAGAGACAAATTCATATTGGAGATTTTTAACTGTAGAACATTCCCGTATATACATTCTTAATCAGGGCCAGTAGCCACTTAGGAATAGAGGTGGAATTCAACTTTTCCCATAAACAAGTGTGAGGTGTTGAATCAAAAGCTGCTCAAAAATCAACAATGGCAGCAAATATAGATTCTCCGTTAGCTTTAATATATTTATTGACAAGGGTTGATAGAATCAGCGTTGTACACATTTACAACCTATTCGAAAGCCAAACTGCTCTTGCTGAATTATGTTGTATTCTTCCATCGGTTCTTTTAGTTTAATCATTAAAAAGGCAGAGTTCAACTGGGAGAAAGTCATACCCAGGAATCTTTCCAGTTTTCATTTGTCTAATTATAGCTAGAACTTCTCTTGGGGACACCGGAGACCAATCGGGTAACTGTGCAATATCAATGCTGAAAGAAGAGGTGGGGCCTCTCACAGTGTCTTTAAACATATCTTCAAAGTAGCATTCCCAAGTGGACAATGAGATAGAATCTGATATTTTACCTCGCTGAAAATATCTAAATTCTTGCTAATTGGCTCCCTTGGGTTTTTTTTCTTTAAGTAGTTTTAAAAGTCCGAAGTAACCTGCTTCTGCATGTTCTCTCTTTTTGCTTGATTAGGTTCTCATAACGATGTTTCAAAAGAAGAAATAGCCTTCTTCTTTCTAAAGTTCCAGACTTCCTACATGCAGTGTAGGCTTTTTTTAAGCTCTAGCTTATAAAATCAGCGATCATTATCAAACAAGATACTTTTTGCTGACATTCTACATTTCTTAATTGGCTTTGCTAAAGCGGAAGAGAAAAGGCCAACCAATTGATCTAACTTTTCAGCAGTTTTCCATATTATCAGATTAAATAATTGAGGTTCATAGTGCTTTAGCTTCTTTGGACCCAGGTATTTTCTGGCAGTCTCTGACCATTTGAGAATTCCAGTTTTTATGAACTGTAACAGTTGTGGATTTATTTCCTTTAAACTTTAAAGAAATACTAGGGAAAAGAGAGAGATGAAAAAGGTAATGGTTAATGGCAAGGAGGACCCCAGCTAAGAGTCTCCTTATGCGATCTACATTATGTTTGAAAATCATAAAATCTATTATACTCGCCCCTTTATTTAAGCAATATGTAAACTTTCCATCCAAATTGACTAGAGGGTCACCATTTAGGATTCTAAAGCCTAAATTAACCACAAAAATTGATATCGTGATCCATGAATAGTTTATACCAGGATCTTTTGAAATCCAGTGAGTAGAAAGATCTAATTAATTGAGTGCTTTAACAGTCCACACCTCAGGTTTACAGGTGACACTACTTGTACTGTTCCAGCAGCAAGCTGAATATATTACTCAGTATGTACTAGACTAGAATATATGCCTATAGTTTTAAGAGAAGTGCATCTTGGGAGTTGTAGTGCCTTACCCCACAGGTTTCAATTCCTATGGCATTCAGAGCCCACCAAAACTTGTTGGGGCCATTTCCTCCTTTGTTCAGTCACACCTTGGCAGGGAGAGGAGCAAGTCATCTCTTTTTTCCACCACATTCACTGGGTCTACAAAGTTCCACCAAGCACCTTTATGCATGAAAGATGCACTCTCTCCTTTCGTTATTTAGTAAGAACTGTGAGTAGAGATTCCTTTTTTTAAAAAAAGAATTTTTATTAGGTGAGAATATTAATATACAACTTTCAAATAACATCTCATTATCCTTTTCCCCCACCCTTTCCCTCCCCCCTTTTTCCAGGACTTCCAACAGCTTTCCAACCCTATATCCTAATCTATTCCCAATCTTGGTTGTTGTGGGTTTTCCGGGCTGTATTGCCGTGGTCTTGGCATTGTAGTTCCTGACGTTTCACCAGCAGCTGTGGCTGGCAGTGAGACTGTGACACTAAGAGATCTCTGTCTTTTGGTGCTACACCTCTGAAGATGCCAGCCACAGCTGCTGGCGAAACGTCAGGAACTACAATGCCAAGACCACGGCAATACAGCCCGGAAAACCCACAACAACCATCATTCTCCGGCCGTGAAAGCCTTCGACAATACATATTCCCAATCTGTCCCCTTTTCCTGTAACTCATCTCATGTTTACTTACTCTTTTATTCAACTAAGCCCTATCTATTAACTTCAAAAATATTGTTATAAACTTAAAATCTATTATCTATCTGTGAGTAGAGATTCCTTAAGTGTATGAAGAAGTTGAATAAAAACCATTTAAGTTTGTAACCCGTGCATGTGCATTGACACTTGACGACAAAGGGTTGGGATTCCCTCCTCGCGTTGGAATAGTAGAAAAAAGAGGAGATTTTCTTGCTTATCTGCCCTGCTAGTGAAAAGGGAATCTTGCATGTTTGTCCTGTAAAGGAAAAGGGAAAGATTGCTCTTGCCTGTCTGCCCTGCAATCCAGAAAGAAGAGCATCTTGCAAAAGGAAAACTGAATCCCTCCCAATTGAAGTACTGCATACTTTACCCTTCAAGCAAACGGCAGAGAAATATGCATGCAAAAGTTTCACCCCCTTGCAAGTGTCAGCTCCAAGCAATCTCTGCCATGATTTAAACAAGCCTGCAACCTAGGTGCCTTTGTTCTGCAAATGCTAACTGTTCATCTCATGCCTTCAAGCTATTGCACACAGCCTCTTCCCCTCCTTCCAACTCTCTCAGCATGCACTCACTACAAGCCTCTATTTGGATAAATGCTGGCACGGCGCCACCCTCCAATCAGCCCTGCGCTTGAGGAAAAAGCCTAGCCACAGCTCCCTTAGTGCACAGCCAGTGCACTGGAAGTTTGGAAGAGATCCCTGAGTGCAGCACTCTCTAGTGGCCAACTCTCACAATCGCATCTAATTGCCTTCTGCATAGCAACCCTCAGTCATACAGCCACTGTGACTGCGCCACCCAGTGGATTTATACGGCATCACAGTTTTTCCTTGCAGTTCTTACTAATTTACAGCCAAAAATGGAAGATTCCTTGGGACACCTCCCTGATTCTACTGCAGTCATCACTCCCGATGAGATGACACTAGTCCCCTCTGGTGACACGTCTGCTTCAACCACAACTGGTTACATAGAAGCAAAGCCTGTGCTTCAGACTTGAGAAAAAAATCCTTCACCCCGGATGTGTGAACATTTGTCCAATAAGAAGGCTGAACTGTATCTGAAAGCCGAGAAGGCCTGGCTTAAAGTGAAGAGAGTCCTGGACAGCGTTGCCAAGGTGTCGGGATTGGATGAGGTAGATGCTGCACGAACCCATTTAACTGCCTAGTACCTAGCCTGGAAAGCACTTCAAGACTGCATCTTCAGCATCCTAGACCAGCTGAACACTACTGAGGCGTGGAAGGAAAGGCAATATCTACAGGATGTATACAATGGGCAGGAAAGCCTTGTTGAGACCACCATGACAAGCCTGGAGGACCTCATCAAAGCAGAAGAAGCGCATATCTTCAGCTCAGTCAACTCTGAGCAACAAGCTGGAGCTGCTGCATCCAGAGATCTCACTCATCTGACTGTGCCTCCAGCATGCCACACGTCTTCTAAGGCTTCCTCAGCCAAACTCAGCAAGTCATCATGCGTCAGCTGCATGGAGATCATCAAGGCAAAAGCTGAAGCTGATGCTGCGGCCAAGAGAGCCAAGTTTGCCAAAAAGGAACAGGACCTTAGGAGAGAGACAGCCATGCTACGTATAGAAGCTATCAGGATACAGTTGGAGCAAGAAGAGCAGGATACGAAGATAGAAATGCTCCTAAAAGAAGCTGAAGCCGCAGAATTGCTTGCTCAGGCCAGAATTCTTGAAGATGGTTGCCAGGATTTGGATCCAGATCTCAGCATGCCAGATCTAGAGGAAGTAGACATGTCCCAGTGGATTTGGACCTATGTAGAGAAACAGAGGGCCTCCATACATAACCTTCTGGGGTTAAACCCAGCTGCTTCAGAATTCCAACCACCTTTGCCCACAGAACCTGCTGCTCCAGCTCCTTCTCCGCTTCAGCCTGCTGCTACACTTCAACCTTCTGCTTCAGTTTCTGCTCTGCATCTACCTGCTGCTTCAGTTCCTGTTCTGCTTCAACCTGCTGCTACACTTCAACCTACCGCTCCAGTTTCTGCTGTGCAACAACTTGCTGTTCCAGTTCCTGTTGTCTGCAACAGCCTACCGCTCCAACTCTTGCTGCTCCACAGCAGCTTCCCCACAACAGCCCTACCTGGGATCTCGGAATGTGTGCAATGCCCCGATGGGCCTGACGAGACCTCGCTGAGCGGAGCATCCAGAAGTTCTCTGATCACCCAGATGACTACTTACTTTGGAAGGCAATGTTCCAAGTTGCTACTAGGGATATGAAGTTGGCGGCCCGATGAGGAGCTCACACTCCTAATCACATGGTTAGGCCCTGGGTCAGCAGCCTGAGTTAAAATCTCCAGCAAGAATGAACATTGTGCCAGGATGATTTAATTGCAAGTTCAGTATATAGCATTCTAAGTCCCATTGATCATCTATTTCTCCTTCTGTAGCTCGAGGAAAAAGATATATGTTAATGAGGTTCACCAATTTCTTATTAACTATTAACTGAATAGCAATGGCATTATTGGGAGCAGAAGAGATCAACTTTTGTTAGTTGAATTTCTGAGACACCTGTGTGTTTATGTACCACCACTAGGACACCCTTTAGTTCTCTGAGCACTTATAAAATAGGAAATAAAACCTGTTAGGGAGATATCTTCTAGAGCCCACATCTCCTGGATCATCAAACAATCAAATCTTAAAATAAGGTAGAATTTACAGATCTTGAAGGGTCTCTTAAGCCCAGCAATATTCCAACTCAACAATGGGCCAAATTCAAAAGGGTTCTTTAACTGATCAGTTCTAAAACAAAATCATAACTCTCTAGCAACTACAACATTTGAAAATCTGACTTTAGAGGTTAATGGAGCGGACTGAACTTGTATGGATGAAATCTCTTTTTGATTATGTTGGGAAGTTGCTAGTGACACTTAAGGTTGAGTATGGATTGTGACTTCTGGACTTCCGGAACGGCGTGGTGCTGTCCCGGCAGCTGAGTTACGAGCTCAGTGCTGTGATCTTCCTGACCCCTTGGGACTTGAGGATTTGGGCCCCCAAGACCCCCCCCCCACACAGAGAGGGGGGCAGGCCAGAGCAAGGTGGAGGAGCTTAAGGGGACTGGCAACCCCCTGTGGTGCCCCCACACTGGCTAGAAGGCAAGGACCGTGGAAAAAGCCTTAATGGCTCTCAAGCTATGAATCCTAAGATTTTGAAATAAGCGAAAATAAAGCAAAGATTCCTGACAAGACAGAAATAAAGACAACTGAATGACCAAAAAAGGATTCTACTTGACATCTCTCCAAGTGAGAGAATTGTTTATGGCTTTACGAGGGCTAACCAGCTTGATGAGGGGGGTTTTATTATCCCCTGGAGAGGCAGCCGTTTAATGAACCGGGGGACTGACACTGGAGAGTGATTGCAAGGAGGAGTCTCCTGGGACGGAGAGCTGGAGAGCAAAAAAATTCCAGAGCTACAAACAGTAAGAGCAAAAGGAGTTTTTTTACCAGTTTTATGAGATCTTTGATTGAGCATTTCTAAGTGAGTCAACAAAATGGCGCTTCTTGAAGAGAGTTTCAAAGCTGCAACAAATCTCTAAGTTGATGGATGACGTACTAAGAAAAGCAGATGAGACACTTGGATTGAAAACAAACAAGGGCACCGTGCAAGATGCCAAGTTAGAAGAAAACCTTGAGGGGACAGATTTATTTGAAAGAAAATCAGAGTGGAGTGATAAAATGTACTCTCAGCAAAATAGAAGAAAGAACCAGTCCTCTTTTGTGCAAGTACGAAAAGCAGAAAAAAGAGGGAGGAGCATAGAAAGGAAGCTGGGAGGAAGAGATTTACTGCATTACTTCTGGAAGAAGTAAGAAGCATACAACGCACTTCAGTCAAGAAAGACAGAGACATTACAACGTATTCACCGACACCTCGCAGAAATGGTTGGAAGGCAAAAAGAGCTGTTTATGGCGGATCATCGGAAAGAAAGAGTTCCAATACTACTTTAGAGTGAGAAAGAAGAAGAAACAAGATGATACTTAGATTATGATCCTGGGGTTTTGACAAATAAGGATTGTATATGGGATATATTGCGATATTTAAATGTCCATGTTCTGAATTTGATTTAAACTGTTTTGATACAAAAATTCAGAGAATAGGGAAAGAAATTAGGTCTCATATGTCTTTTTCTGCTTTATGAAGCCAAATATAGACCTAATGCAGGCTTATATGTTTCTTTCTTTTTAACATGTCAGACAACGGTCAGGCAGCCTCTGACCATTGGCCAGGCAAGCAACCTTATAGATCTCCTAATTTTTTAAAACTTAAACTTGTGCTAAGTCTACCTGTATAATCCTTTTTTTCGTGCCTTTCTATAATGAAAATACAAGTATTCCTAGTTGGCTTGGATTTTTGATAGATGAAAGATCGAGGGTAGGCTGGTACAAAAATCTTTTTCTATACCTTTCTCCTTTAAGAAAATAATTTGTTAATGAATAAGGATGGTATATGGGACAGATTGCAATTTTAAATGTCCATGTTCTGAATTTGATTTAAATTGTTCTGATATAAAAATTCAGAGAATAGGGAAAGAAACTAGGTCTCATATGCCCCTTCCTGCTTTATGAAGTTAAACATAGACCTAATGCAATTTTATGTGTTTCTTTCTTTTTAATATGCCAGACACTGTTTAGGTGTTGTTAATGGACTAGAAAGAGTGTGCCAAATAGGTCTTTAGAATCTTCTACTCTCACTCTTATTTCTTAGATCCCTTTTTAGATTTCATTTCTTCCCTTTAATTAAAAATTAAGATAGCTTTTTAGGTTTAACAGGGGAAATACTAGGGAGGTAGAGGAAATATCATAAATTTTCTAATTTTTGTTTAAAAAAATTCAAATTAGTGGTTAAGCTAAGTCTACCTGTACACTCCTTTTTTCCCTTGCCTTTCCATAATGAAAATACAAGTATTTCTAGATGGCTTGAGTTTATGACAGATGAAAGATAGAGGGTAGGCTGGTACAAAAATCTCTTTCTACGCTCCCCTCCTTTAAGAAAATTATTTTGTTAATGATATATACAAATAATCGGACTAGTAATAGAAATATAAAGATATAGTTGTTTACTCTTTTTTCCCTGCACTTTTCTTTTCTCTGTTCTGCCTCTGGAATGATTAAGGGATTAGTACCCTAGGCTTAAAAAATAAAGGATTGAAATGTGCCTTAAGAAGATGCTCACTTGGAACATAAATAACTGTAAGAAATTTTAAAAAAAGATTGCAGAGATCCAAATGGATGACTGAAGGTATAAAGGGGAAAAGGGGGGGGATGCTCGGTATTCAGTTTTCTTTTTCTCTATGGATTGATGTCTATATTGTAAAATTTTTGAAACATTGACTATACAATGACTTTCTTGTACACGAATCTAATACTAAAAAGTTCTTTTTCTTCTTTAAAATAACCAATAAAAATTTATATTATAAAAAAGGTCGAGTATGGATTGTCAGTGGTACTTTTAAAATATCAACCAAAGGGTTGATATTTGATCTATTTGATCTTTTGAAGACAAATGGCTTTCTTTATTATATTTGTTTCCCCCAATCTTGATCATTGTTGAAAAATTGCTAGAAGATATTAGTTGCTCATCCCTTTTTATTTGATTCAGCTGTGATATTTTATTTTTAAGTAACCCTAGTTTCAATACTAGGGAATCTTGCTCCACCTGCAAGATTTAAGTCCAAGGTTGTGGATAATCTTGGGAGATTAAAGCTATTGTCTTTAATGATCTGTTTTCCTGCTGTGTTTTCCTGAAGCTGATATAGTATAGGGATGGTTTAAATTGAGAGGCCTCTTTTGATTATCTTTAAAAACACGAGTGGAAAAAACACCATACTGGGCAAGAAGCCATTTTAAAGCAAAGATTTGCCTAGGAAGATTTGCAGAATGAAAAGTAAGAATAACCCTTTCATGCTTCAGGGAAACAAAATCAATTAATCTTATTGGTAAGCCTAATAGACAGTTTAGGCTGCCTCCCAAACTCTCCACTTGGTTCTCCAAGAGAGATATTGGTTATTATATGGGACGATGCATACTAAAATTTTATTAGATTCCAAGGAAAGATCCATTGTAGACTGGAAAAAGTTTATTGGTTTACCAGTCTCTAAATTGGGTGTGGCTTTTTTAGTTAATACACTGGGCTTCGTAACTATCTTTGAATATAGTGATTGCAAAGCATTTAAATTCTAACTCAATGCCCTTAATATACTAAAAATATTTTGAGTTTCTGCTGCTAACAATGTATAGGAATCTAGCATTATAATCAGCTGATAAAGTGCAATCATTTAACCAACAGCAACAGCTACCTTGAGTTCCTTGAGCTTTTGTGTTGGAACTCAAGAAGGAGTTTCTTGCTGAAAACTTGGATGTACAAGCCTCAGGTAAATCAATTTGTGTTGCCTTTGTTTTAAGCTTAAGGGCAGACTTTGGTTTTTCCATCATGTTTTCAATAGTATAGTTAATAAAAGAATCTACAGTTTTCTTCCCTTGTTTTAAATCAGTGTTTGTCCTTTCTTGGTTAGATGCTTCACTGCTGATTTCAGAGACAAAAATGTTAGCATTCAATATATCAAATCTATTAGAGTGGGGAGGAAACAGATTCAAGCCATCTTTGCTTTGATGTTGTTATCTCAGCTGGAGTCTACCTGCTCAGGCTTTTACAGCCCATTTTGGCTTGCTTCAAGTTAAAATATTTCAAGTAAAATATTTAATCAGTTGCCACCATCTTAACAGTACCAATTGTGAATAAATTATATAACATAAGTTAAGATTAATATAAAAGTCAGCAGGCTATATTTGCTCCCCCATCAGAAAGATCAATAAAATTCAATAAAATAATAATAAATTTTTTAAAAACTTACTGCTCAAAGCTTTGAGCTTAACTCCTAAATTTTTGTCCTGTGGCAAATATAGAGAGGCTCTGCTACATTCCTTCTTCCTTCTGCATACTGATAAGCTGATAAGCTCTAAGAATGTTAATTAGAGTAGGGTGAAGCACAGCCACTATTAGGGCTGTAACAACACAGTCACATAAAGACAAGGATAAAAAATAAGTTTGTATTAAAATGATCTGTATTTCAACTATAACTTGCTTAGAGTAAGAAAGAGGATTGTAGGAGGGTATGCCCATCAATTAGATGGGAAAATACCTGCTGACTAATTTTGTCAGCCTCATTGCTGAGGAGAAAGATAATTGACTGCCTGCTAAAGGGGTATCCTAATAAGGAGTTTAGACTCCAAACTGGAATACTCCCCATCTAATTCCTCTCTAGCTCCTTTCTAGTGAATAAGAAAGGGAAAAAAACGCTGCAGCTCAGCCACTATACCATACCCAGCTCAACCGGAACCAGAACCAATACACATGAATGTTATGTGAGTAAATGTGTAAATTATAGCATATTCACCTGTTGGGCTCACAGTAGAGCAAGGTTTCTTAAACACCCTGCAAATTCAACCCACATCCTATTCACCAATTGCAAACAGGAACCTGACATTTCAGCTGACAGTTTCAGCATATTCCTTCCTAGCAACACTGTTACGCATTCTCACACAGCCTTCCCCTCTTCCCCTGTATTATTAATTTGTATTAATTTGTGCTCTATCCTTCCTCAAGAAAAAGGAAGCTCAGGGGCAACTTTTTACAATTTAGATGTCCTTGTACTATAGATTTACAGTGCTTTTGTAATACCTGCTTCTATATAAATATACAGAGTGAACAACAGGGACCAGGTGAGTATCTGGACAGAGTGTGCGGCTATTGAAAATGCATCAATCAGTTCTTCAACAGCAGCAGCTTATCTTTTGGAGCTCCCCAAGGTTCCTTCTTGCTATCCAGTAGCAAAACTGTTTCTGGCATGTGCTGCTGACCACATACAAACCGCCAGCCTTTTTTCTTCAGCCCCCATTGAAACATGCTGGGTATGCCCAACCATCAAAGATCATAAATGTTCGTTAAAGCAAGCACCTTCAGATAGGAAGCTATACAAACCAAGTTTAGGGAAGGTCAAATCACGTATTCAAAACAAATGCTTGTAGCTGAAATCAGAATGATTATTTTTCTCCAAAGCTTCTGTAAAATCCTTGGGATACTCCTCCTTTCTCTGAATACTGGGTTTGTCTCATCAAAGTACAAGATACTATGTGGGGTGGATGTGCTCCAGTAAAATTTGCTTTTGGAGGGACACAGTTTCTTTTTACATTAATCTCATTGGTTTGAGGTATTTTATTTTTATTCTCCAGTTGCTATTCAACCTGTCAACTCGTGACCCCCTTTTCATACAGATAGACTTTTTTTTATCCACTTAAACATTTTTGTCACTGCAAACCACCTAAACGCACTACTCCAGGAACACTGCACCTCCTTTGAGTAGACCACAAATCATTGTGACTCAGTCCTGAAGACCAGCAGTCACCCCTCCAACCTATTGATAATAATGCCTCTGATGAACGTATGGTAGTTGCTTACTATTGTTTTCACACCTCTCCCTGAGCAACAGACTTCACAGCAAAAACAAACAGGAGTCTTTGTGGCACCTTAAAGGCTAGCAAAATGTTATTCCAGCATATACTTTCAAGGATGAGAATCCACTATGCATTCATTTCATATAGGAGGTTTGAAGGGAGAAAAAAGTAGAATTAAGGGTCCATTAAATGCTTTAAGTAAAAATCTAACCAGGAAAAGTATGAACAATTCACTGTTTGTACTAAGCTAATTAACATATGCAGTATGTGTGTAGCAGGGGCATGGGTTGCTATAGTTTTGTTGAGATGTGTGTGTTATGTGCTGTCAAGTCCCTTCTGATTTATGGAAACCTTATGAATTGAAAACATCCAAAACATCTTATCATTAACAGGCCTGCTAAGATCTTGCAAACTGGAGGGCATGGCCTTGATTGAGTAAAGCCATCTCATTTTGGATCTTCCTCTTTTCCCACTGCCTTCCACTTTTCCTACCATTATTGTCTTTTCCAGAGAGTCTTGTCTTCTCATGATGTGACCAAAGTATGAGAGCCTCAGTCTCATCATTTTAGCTTCTAGGGAGAATTCAGCCTTGATTTGATCTAGAACCCAATTATTTGTCTTTTTGGCCATCCATGGTATTCATTAGATTCTCCTCCAGCACCACATTTCAAATGAATCAACCTTCTTCCTGTCAGCTTTCTTCAGTGTCCAACTCTCACATCCATACATAGTAATGAGGAATACCACAGCGTGGATTATCTTGATCTTGGACTCCAGTGACACATCCTTATCTGATGAAGAGAACTGTGGCTCTCGAAAGTTTATGCTACAATAAAGTTGGTTAGTCTTAAAAATGCAACTGGACTCTTTGCTATCTTTATCCTTAAGGATCTTTTCTAGTTCCTTCATGGCTGCCCTTCCAAGTTAAGATAGACACAGTTACAGGGAGAAAAAAGCCTAACTCCCAGTTCAACCCAAGAGAGGGCAGCGTGAAACCTCGTAATATATCTCAGTTCGGCCATTTGCAGCCCTGGATCCCACATGATACTCTGTAGCTTAAGAAAGTACAGGCATAGCCCCACTGATGCAGAGTTTTCCTCTGTCCATTCAGGGTCAAGGGATGCTATGATTTTCGTTGTGAGCCAATTCAACGGTCTTATTTATTTGTTTGTTTGTTTATTTGTTTATTTATAGTCCGCCTTTCTCACTGAGACTCAAGGCAGATTACATAGAGTGAGATTAGTACAATCCATATCAAAGACATTTCCATATAGTTGCAAATATAGCTGGTTGATCCCCAGTTTTGCTCATTTCCTCAGTTAACATTCCAAACTACTTGTGAGGCAGTTTGTGGCAAATTAAAGATATATATTTTTGCAATGGTTGATGTGGCTAAACTGACCAGCAACAGAAACTGGAGTAGAACAACAGGTCAGATACCTTTAAAAAGTGACAGGGGGGAGGGGTAAGCATCCAGACTACTATATGGTGGGAAACTACTGCTTCCATGGACTTTTGCAAAATCACACGTGTAAAACTCTAACGAACCTCACATATTAAAAGCTATAATAACCAATAATTAATGGGAACAGTGAAGCATAGCATCCACTTGAAAATGAATTCATTTTCCAATATGTTCATGGTAGAGTTAAATTTAGTTTCTGAGCAAAGAAGTAAGCCTATCTGGCAGTGCCATCTAGCTGTAAGAGACAACATGCATGCGTGAAAGCTGACCGTGTTTTTGTGTGTGTATGATTGAATACAATTGTTAATAAATCAGTGGAACATAAGTAGCAATCAGGATGTGAACCAAACATGGAAGTTCAAGCATCCCTACATGATCTTCATCACTCTATTTGGCTAAAGAAATTGCCAGCCCTATCTTGGATACCCACCTAGACTGTGTATTATTAACAGCTTTTGTTATTTCTCGGATGAGTCTTCTACACTTTCTTTGTACTAGGAACATTAATGAGGATTGTTTGCAAAATGAGTGTCTTTTAGGTGATTGCTTCACATGAGTCAAAATAATAAAACAAATATATTAACCTTCCTGCTCAGCAACTTGGTCAACTGCATAATTCTTCTGCAAAAAAATCACTTCGCGCTTGCAACAAGAATGTCATGAATTGCCAGTTTCAATGAATCTATTGTAAAAGATGTGCTAAGGGTCCTCCCCTCCACACTTTCAGTGGGAATGGGTAGTCTGGTTTGAGGACCACTAGTATGTGATTTTAAAAACCGATAACATTCTGATACCTCAAATCAACTCAATTTAAGTATTTAATGCATCGATTGCTCTGCTTTCCAAATACATGTAATTGTTGAAAAAAATACACATTTCCACACTCTCTCTCACACATAAGTTTTCACCTGCCTTTTCTCCCTTTAAAACTGTTCAAGACAACTATACTCAGACCTAGAAGGACTTCTTAGAGGTAAAGCTGCACTGGGTATATAAAAGGGCCATACCAGCATATCATGGCCCTATCCGGGGATGGAAAGTTAGGTACCAAAGAGGTGAGAACACTAGTAAGGTGAGGGGGATTCATTCCACTACAGGTGGAGTTACAAGGTAAAGAGTTAAGGGAGCATTCCATATTTGAGCTTCCCTGCCAGCCTTGTACTTTGGCCTTCCAGGCATTCATTCTTTTGTTTATACAGTTCCTGTTCTTGACAGGCTGGTTCGAAGTACAGCTACTGAGAGTACAGATGAAGCTCAAGGGAAGCAGCAGATAGCAGCAGAGTGGGAGAAGGAAATAGGGAGAACCACCACAATTCCTTTGGCAGCAGTAGGGGCATCATGGTAATATATAAGGCATAAAAACAAGGGGACATATTGCTTGTAGATTGCTCCTTATGCATTTCTAATTTCTAAAAACAGATTGCCCCAAACTGGCTCTACCCCTCCCAATTTAGTATCATCTGCAAATTTAATAAGCATTCTTTCTATTCCTTCATCACAATTATTTATAAAAATATTGAACAGAACAGGTCCCAGGACTGAACCCTGAGGCACTTCGCTTATCCCTTTTCTCCAAGATGACAAGGAACCATTAACAAGCACTCTTTGGGTGCAGATTCACCTGACAAAAATGGGATCCAAACCACATTTTACCAACTTGTGAACAAGGATATTATGTGGAACCTTATCAAAAGCCTTACTGAAATTGAGATAAACTATGTCTACAGCATTCCCCTGATTCAGCAAGGTAGTAACATTCTCAAAAAAAGAGATAAGGTTAGTCTGACATGACTTGTTCTTGAGAAATCCATGCTGGCTCTTAGTAATCACAGCCATCCTTTCTAAATGCTCAAGGACTGACTTTTGATGATTTGTTCTAAAATCTTTCCAGGTATAGATGTCAAGCTGACAGGTTGGTAGTTACCTGGATCCTGCTTTTTCCCCTTCTTGAAGATGGGGACAACATTTGCCCACCTCCAATCTTCTGGCACCTCACTTATTCTCCAAGAATTCTCAAAAATGATGGACAGAGGCTCAGAAATGACATCTGTGAGTTCTTTTAGCATCCTTGGGTGCAATTCATCTGGCCCTGAGGATTTAGTTTCTTTTAAAGAAACTAGATGTTTTATGTACTACCCCTATGCCAACCTTCCCCTATCATGTGTTCTGTTATTGCCATGTTGAGCACCATTTCCTTCACAGGAGAAGACTGAGGAAAAGTAGGAATTGAGCAGTTCTGCCCTCTCTTCATTGCCTGTTACCATTTTACTTTCCTGTCCCTGCAATGGGACATGTCCCTACCATGTCCTTGCTCTTTTTCTTACTTTGAATATAAGCAAAGAACTCATTTTTGTTGTTTTTTAGCATCTCTTGCTAGCCTAAGCTCCTACTGAGCTTTAGCTTTTCCAACACTCTCCCTACAAACACTGGTTATTTGTTTATATTCATCCTTGGTTATAGGTCCCATTTCCTAAATGAGTCTTTATTTCTCAGTTCATTAGAAAGCTGTTTATGGCGCCACCTTGGCTTCTTTAAGCTCCTCCTGTTTTTCCTTCTCATAGGAATCGTTTGTGATTGTGCCTTTAATATTTCCCCTTTAAGAAACTCCCACCCCTCTTGAACTCCCTTAAGTATTTCTGACCATGGGATTCTACCCAGCATAACTTTCAGTTTGTTAAAATTTGCTTTCCTGAAGTCCAGCTCATATGTCTGTCTACGTACAGCTTTTCCCTTCCCCAAGACTGTAAATTCCAAGATTACATGGTCACTGCCTCCCAGGGTGCCCACTACTTTCACCTCGTCAACCAGGTCTTCCCTGTTGGTGAGGGTCAGGTCCAAGATAGCAGAACCCCTTGTTTCCCTCTCCACTTTCTGAAAAATGAAGTTGTCAGCAAGACAAGTCAGGAATTTATTTGACCTTTCATTTTTAGCAGAGTTAGACTTCCAATAGATATCCGGGTGATTGAAATCTCCCATGACCACTGTGTCCTGTCTTTTTGTGAACTGTGTAATTTATTCTAGGAGTTTCTCATCCAAGTCCTCTGCCTGGCTTGGTGGTCTATAGCAGACCCCCAACATAATCTCACTATTATTTCTTTCTTCTTTTATTTTTACCCAGAGACTCTTCTGTACTTCCATGTATTTCCTCACACGTAGATACTTCCTTTACATATAAGGCTACTCCTCCCTCTTCCTTATTTGTCTATCCCTTTTGAACAAGTTGTACTCCTCAATTCTAGTATTCCAATTGTGAGTGTCATTCCACCAAGTTTCAGTAATGACTATTATGTCACAGTCCCATTCCTGTATTAGGACTTCAAGTTCCTCTGCTTGTATCTCGTACCCTGCGCATTAGTGTAGAGACATCGGAAACCATGTGTTATGTTTTGGCTCTGTGGAGCTTGTAGACAATTGGCTGCTGCTGAGGGAGGGTGGCCGAGAGGCCGGCTGGAGGTAGGTCATGCAGGTGAGAGCTATATAAACCTGTTATGTTGTTATAAGCTGGCATGTTCGGATGTTCACAGTACTACATACAGTGACGAGGATAAACTGAAACCGCATCTTGGCAAATGACTTACCTTGGAAAGCTGTGTTTCTCTCTCTCTTTGGATGATGTTGGCTGCCACTGTGGAGACTGCTTCTCAATTTGATCAGTGGCAACTGGAGGGAATATTGTAAAATTATCATACATTTTTTCACTGCAAACGAGACAATGGATGACAATAAAAAGAAAGCAATTCTGCAGTATGGGGCTTTCCACTTATAGTTTAATGACAAATCTGAAAAAACCCAGTAGTAAAACTTTCAGAGAGTGAGTAAATGTTTAATCACACTTCTAGTGAGATAGCGTAGCATTTTAAAATTTAATTCATGATCCAGAAAGTCTGGGGAATCCATAGGGGAGTTCATGGCTGAACTGAGGAAGCTCTTAAAACTGCAATTATGGGGTCACACTGACACAGATGTTAAGGGATCACTTAGTCTGTGGAGTAAATGATGAGAAAATACAGAGGCAACTACTGCCTGAATCCACCTCAACTTTTGATATTGCATTGACATTGGCTCTGGCTCTGGAATCTGCAACTAAAAATGTACAGAATTTGTAGACAGCACCCTATATCAATAGGAGAAGTATACCATGCAGCGAACGCCTGAATGTGTTTTGAAAGTTGTCTAAGAGCCAGAAAAGGAAAAGAGTTTGGGACAGCTGTAACCACTGTGTTAGATTCCATACTTCCACAACCTTCAGATTTAAATATGCAAAATATTGCAGTTGCGGTCTCATTGGACACATTAGAAGAGTCTGTAGTGCTAAAACTAGGGTTGCCAGGCCCCCTCAACCTCCCAGCAGGGGGATTGGGGCCTGGCACTCACCTTTTCAGGAGGGTGCGTGCACGCACGTGCTCCCGCAAGCATGATGTCACTTCCAGGAAGTGACATCATCACGCCCTCCCTAGAGCATGCCCGTGCTCCACAGGGGCTTGGATCGGGGCCGCCGCAGAGGGCAGAAGCACTCCTGTCCTCCGCAGCGGCCCAAAATGGCCTGATCTGCGCCAAAACGGGCTTGTTTCGGGCCCGTTTTGGTGCAGATCGGGCCCATTTTGAGCCACTGTGGAGCGCAGGAGAGCTCCTGCCCTCTGCAGCGACCCAAAACGGGCCAAATCCATGCCAAAATGGGCTCGTTTTGGACACGTTTCGGTAAAGTTGACGTGTAAGCATGAGTTGATTCCCAAATGTTGATTCTAACAGTAATTATTGCTTTCTCCTGTTCTGCAGGTGGAATTCCTTTACCTCCCTACCGCACATGGGCAGAGGGAAGAAGAACCACTTTTCTGACAGTGTTTTCTTCCATCCAACTTCTCCAGTGTTTTATTGGAATTAACTTGGAGTCATCTTCAGAAATTATAGACTAAGAATACTGGGAGAGAACACTTGCGTATACAGTCTTTAGAAGTATTTATGTAAGGGTACTTGAATGCATACCAAATTAAGTTGTTTAAATAGATATTTTTGTAATTGACTGAACTAACATTGAAGTTTCTTTATTTTTGAATGAGGTCACACTATTGCTTTAAGTGTCTCTATTTCCCTTGAACTCAGACTGTCTGCATTACTAGCTTGTTCTATTGGGAGTGCCTCTCTTTTGTATCCTACAGTACAAACAGTGACAGGCCCAGTGTCCTATTCTGTCACCTTACAAGATGGTGAAGACACGTGGATCAATTGAGGCGGCAAGCTGTCTTGCCCTAAACTGTCTCTAACATTTCATCCAAACAGCAAGCCCTGGGACCCAAACATCCGGTGTTTCTTTCAGACGTAAGAGATCCAACTATACATCTCTCTGGGAGCAGAGTCACTAACAATGAGAATTTGGAAAAATGCGTCTCCTGTTGTTCTGAACGAGGAGGACTCTGAACATTCTGTGTCTCCCACTATTGCAGAGTCGTTGGGGACACCATAACCTGTTCAGAGGCCAATGCAATGTTCTACACTGTAGAGTAATTCCTACTTATTTAAAGGATTATCCTACTATATAAAGGGCTAAGTGTATTCAAGACAACACACTTCCTACCCTGGTGCACCTCCAGAAGGCGGTGCAGTGGAGAGAAGCCCTGATGAGGCAGCCACACCTCCAGAGAGTGTGCGGTGGTGGGAATCCCAGGCCGAGATCGGACATGGAGAAGGCAGCAATGTCTGCCACCTACCTTCACCCAGCTGGGATCAGAACAGATGGCAATGCCTGCCCCCTGCCTTCTCCCAGCTGGGATCAGGACCAGAACAAGTGGCAATGCCTGACCCCTGTCTTGACCCAGCTGAGATCAGGAGTGGAGAAGGTGGCAATGCCCGCCCTCTGCCTGCCTTCACCCAGCTGGGATCAGGAGCACACCAGGTGGCACTGCCCATTCCCTCTTCACCCAGTTCAGATCAGGAGCAGACCAGGTGGCAATGCCCGCTCCCTGCCTTCACCCAGCTAGCATCAGGAGCAGACCAGGTGGCAATGCCCGCTTCCCCTTCACCCATCTGGGATCCAGAGTGCAGCAGGTGGCAATGCCCACCCCACATTCACCTAGCTGGGATCAGGCTCGCAGCAGGTGACAATGCCCATCCCCCCTTCATGTGACCGGGATCAAGTGCAGAGCAGGTGGCAATGCCTGCTCTCTGCCTTCAGCCGGCCTGGATCAGGAGAGGAGCAGGTGGCAATGGCCAGTCCCTTCACCCATCTGGGATCAGGCGAGGAGGAGGTGGCAATGCCTGCCCCCTTCATCTGGCCTGGATCAGGTGCAGAGCAGGAGGTAATGCTTGCCCCCCTTCACCCAGAAGGGATCAGGTGCAGAGCAAGAGGCAATGCCCACCCTCCGTTCAACCTGCCAGAATCAGGCACAGAGCAGGTGGCAATGCCCCACCCCCCACTTCACCCGGCCAGAATCAGGTGCAGAGCAGGAGACAGTGCCCATCTCTTCTTCCCCAAGCCAGGATCAGGAGCGGAGCAGGTGGCAATGCCCATCCCTGCTTCACCCAGCTGGGATCAGGAGTACAGCAGGTGACAATGCCCCCCTTCACCCAGCCAGGATCAGGAGTAGAGCAGGTGACAATGCCCGCCCCCCCCCCACCTAGCCAGGACCAGGTGCGGAGGTGGCATTGCCTGCCCACCCCCACCCCCAGCTTCATCCAGCCAGGATCAGTCACGGAGGAGGGAATGCCTACCTGCCCTCCCCTTTCTAGAACCCACAACGGGCTTTATTGCTAGTGTAGTATAAAGGTCTTCATATTCTTATTTTTTTAGGGTACTCTGATTTGGGAGTTCAGTAAAAACTTACAGGGTGGGAAAATGTTGTAATGCATACAGGCAGCCTCTAGGGGACAGCTTTCTGCTTTGCATGTCCTTCAGTTTTGGCCCTGTGGCGCTCCTGTAGAAAATTGGCTGTGACTGAAGGAGAGAGGCAGAGAGGCTGGTTAGAGATAGGCCGTGCTGGCAAGAGTTTAAAAATCCCTGGCGTGTCCTGATGGCGTGTCCTGATGTTCACAATACTACAACAACCTTAAATGACTTTTTAAAAAGTCCAATAGTGTTTAATTTTAATTTTGCATGTAGCTAAATGAATTGCTGTAGATAAAGGAGTTGGAATGACATCCCTGTTTCCAAGGGAACTCTCCACTGGGCCATGGGAGAAACTGTTTTCTGAGCAAGGGGTCAATATGCCTGTCAGATCATTTTCAGTCAGGACTCATCTGGGTTTAGCCTGGACTCTGTGGCAGTCATGGAATTAGGGTTGCCAACTCTGGGTTGTGAAATTCCTGGAGATTTTGAGGGTGGTGCCCAAGGAGGATGGGGTTTGGGTCGGGAAGGGACCTCAGCAGGGTATAATGCCATAGTCTCCATCCTCCAATGCAGACATTTTTCTCCTGGGAAACGTATCTATGTCATCTGGAGTTCCTTTGGAACTCTGGGAGATCTCTAGACACCACCTGGAAGTTAAGACTCCAAAACCAGAATGCCAAAACTACAGAAGTAACCCCCGAGCAACCAGCATCGAGAAAGCCTAAAATAAGGCAGAGGGCTAGACCACAAGTGGAAAAAATATATAGGATGTATTATAAGTCTTATAAGGTGCAAGTGCTACATTAACTTATACTTTTTTTTACAATAATATGTAAAATATTATTTTTACAATATATTATTTTTTACAATAATATGTAAAATACAATTTTATACAAAAGTATAAGATGTCAGTGGCAAGTAACAATACATATACAATGAAAGAGGAATGAAGAAACAGGTGCATCTGAAGGAGCAATAGTGAAGCACTGCGTCACAACATCAAGTGAGTATAATAACCCAACAAAAGACGAAGATTCTCATAGATAACTCATGTTATTTCTTATTTCAGGGGCAAAAAGGGGCAAAAAGATCCCACAACTCATGGGATCATTTCTACATTAATCTTTCATTGTATATGTATTACTTGCCGCTGACAACTTATACTTTTATATAAAATTGTATTTTTGGATTTACATATCATTGTAAAAAAAATTATAAGTTAATGTAGCACTTGCACCTTATAAGACTTATAATACATCCTATATATTTTCCACTTCTTTTGGTCTGGCCCTCTGCCTTATTTTAGGTTTTCTTGATGCTGACCACCTGGAAGTTGGCAGTCCTACATGGAATATATATGTAAAGTAATTAGAATGGAATGTCAGTGAGCATCTGAAAAGTGCTTCTCTTTTTCCATTGAGAAATCTCAACAGAGCCCAGATACACCTAGAAGGGGTGGGAGAGGAAGGAACAAAGACTTCCAAGCTTGGTGTTCCTACATCTTGTGCCTGTTACTGTCATTCTTAGAAATAAGTGCAGTGTTCAAGAAATTTGATTTTTAATACATTTAGAAAGAAGTTTGCATGTGTGAGAAAGAAGAACTATATTATATACAAGGACAAGGAGACATATGGGGATAGCAGTCAGTCCCTTCATCCCCAGAGCAAGATTAGGATCCAGTAGCACTTTAGAGACTGACTAGATTTAGAGTGTGAGCTTTTGGGAGTCAAAGCTCCCTTCGTCAGACAAGCAAATTGGGAGACATGAAAACAAGGCAGAGCCTTTAAGCTGCAACACACTAAAGAATGCTAGAGTAATAGTTCTTTAGCAGGAGATACTCTCTAAGACTTCTTGGCAGCAGTGAAAATACCCAGAGTGAAGTAGATAACATGGAAGTAAGAAAGAGAGGGGCCTCATTGGGCTGAGAGGGTTATACAGCAAAGGCTGAGACCTGGGATAGCTACAGAAATTTCAAAGTTCCCATGTGGGCAAAAGCCAGAGCTTGTGAGACAATTTCCCCATTTCCCCCCCTGTTTTTCACATCAGTGAGGAATATTGTTTTTTAATGACAGAATAAAATGGAAAATGAGCACAGGTCCAGAATTATCTTTAGAATTTTGAGATTCTACCCATTTTGTTACGTTAGCTGGAGAAATATCTTACGTATCAAACTCCTGCTTTATGCATTGATCCCAGTTTCTTTCCATTTTAGTACTTGCTATACAGAACATTTCTTATTCCCACACTGATTCAAAAAATATTTAGGGAAGTGCACTACCATATTTGAAATTCTCTGATGAAAAATGTCCACCTAACCATACTAAATTTAAGTCTCCACAGTTTGGGAGTAGCTGCAATTGCTCAACTTCTTTTCTAAGCTTTTGAAACTATTAATTCAGCTTATTTGGTATTCAACTTTTTCATAATTGGTCGAGCATTTACAGTTTTTTATGATTATGCACATTCTCCAGTCCCTCTGAAGTCCTAATTTGATTTTTAAAGCAAGCCATTTCTCCTTACTGTCCCTCTTCTTTATAAGGCTAATTGTAAACAGTCTCATACAAGGGAACTCACATGTTATACAAGTTTGAAAACATTCAGTCAGAGGCCTCAGATATCTAGGAATTCAAAAGCAAGCTGTTTGTGAAGTAGCTAGGCAATCTGGTAGACCATGAGAGTCAAGCAGTACTAAATTAATCTTGCAGGGACAGAGTAACTGAACTTGTCTATCACACTGACACCTGGTGCCACCGCAAAAACCTGCAAACCTTCGACTGCTTTTGAACAAGGAACTTGTGACCCTGACAGCTGCAACTTCCCAGCCCTGTTTAGCAGTCAGTTTCAGCAAGAGCTTTGGCTGGAAGAAAAAACATCCAAAGGAAAACATGCTGGGTTTTCAGAAAACATTCAGGTTCCTGAATACAGCAATGAGGAATCAGATGGTTCCAAAAGCAAGTATAACTACTAAACCACCTAAGGAGATTATAACTCCAGTTGTAAGTACAGTTTTTGACCTGGAAATTAGACTTGCTTGTATAGAGTAGATAAACTTTATTGTACAGTGTATTGTTTGGTGCTTTCAAGGGAATTAAATCTCACATTCTGATTTCAGGAGCTGAGAATGCTCAAATCACCCAAGCTGATCCACAGCTAGTCACAAAACTACAGCCATGCTAAAGGATGGGAGGAGTGCCCCTTTTAATGGTCTTATATTACGTAGCCTTACGGTGTTGGAAGGAACCAACCACAGGGCATTTACATTTTCTGACTAACTGAAACAGCCTTGGGAGAAAAAATAAAACAGAGGGGAAGTGTATTAAAAGTGAGAGATTACTTGCACCATTAGATCAAAAGTGTTCTTAAGAGAACCTCCATTCAAGGCCAAATGCTTGCCTGTTGTTTGCTTAGATTCCATTTCCAGGAGCTTTAATGAAATCAACAGAAATAGTATTAGTTTAACTGTGTTGGGGCAATTATTTTAAAGTAATTTCTGAAACTTAAGCTAATACCTGCATGTTCAGAGAACTGATTTAATTCTATATAGAACCTAGAGCCAAAAATCTAAATGATCACAGAGGTTTGAAATTTCTGATGGAAACCCAATAGTAATAAATACTAGGGGGGCTAAGATCTGTGTACAAGTCTAATCTTTTTCACCAGCGCTATAATGTATACCATAGGGGGCAAAGCTGCTTATCACTTCCTCAAACTTGTCAGCCATTTGGTTAAAGAGCATTAGAAACTGTGGCAATATGCCCGCAAGCAGCCATTGAGTTCAAGGTCTGACTCACATATCAGGAAATAAATGCAGCTCTCGTCTCATTTGGGCACAATAAAGCTTTTAAAAAAAGCCAAAGTAGGATTAAAGACAAGTGCACAAACATCTTCTGCCTTTGTGTGCAGCTGCCCTTAATTTCAGCAACAGTAGATGTTAATAAGTTGACCTAAGTATATAGAATGGGGGAAAGAGTTTAGATACTTTGAGCACCTTCATCTTTAGAAAACATTATCTCCACCTTAAAGTTAGCATATCAAAAATCAACTTTCACATGTGGAGATATTTTGCATGCTTTTGGTGTCCTTATCTGATGCACAGCTGCTTACTGAAAATGATCAGGGCTATCTACATGTTGCACAGCAAACAGTATTGAACAACGAATCTGACAACTCAATTTGTTTTACAGAGTTTTATATAGTTTCAGTTTTTAAAATCAGAGATATTCAAGGCTTGTTTATTTGACAGGGCTTTTGAGGGTGTGTGTAGGGAAGGCACTTTTTAAGTAGGGGAGAGTTTCTTAGTTTTGACTTGGAAATTAAAAATTACTTCGTAAGCCACCTTGAACTATGTGGAAATGCTTAAGTAAGTAAATAGTGTAGATTAATCAGCATCTGACTACTGCTCAACTCGGGTATACCACACAACTGCGCCCACAAGGAAGAATGGGCACTTACTGGAATATTGGTAGTGTCTACCAAAAGGCTCCACTGCTCACGGCAAGGTGTTTATGCCTTGTATGAATTCTAACCTGCTTTTTTCGGGCCTCCAGTTATGTCCTTTTGTCTTCCTCACCCCCCCCCCCAAGCTCTTCATCACTTATCCACAATTTCCATCTTGCTACCCCAGCAGCCCTTGGAGAAATGTTCCAGGTGCTGCCATAACTCATACATGCAGCAATCTTCAAGGAACATTTTTTTCTTGATAAAGTAGATACTTAAATTATTCCAAGTGCATTTTTGAGCGTATATTGCTCAGAAACATTCCTTGATCAAAAAACTTCAAACCATTTGACATAGTAGGAGCAGCCCAAATCATGCCATTAATACATTTTGAGAAAGTTCCAGGCATTATATATTTAAGTTCAATCCCCCCCCTCCTCAAAAAGCACAAAGACAAGCACCTTAATGCCCTGCATTTCTTTGCACAAATGGATTAGCATACACAACCACTGCTGTGACCCAGGAGTAAGGCAAGCCACAACCACTTCAGATTTATTACTGGAACAGGCAAGGCCTCCGCTTTCAGAACAAAGTCACTAGAAAGTCAGTTGTACATGTGCTCCCTTTCTAAATGTGCTGTATATCTGCAGGTCCATAAACTCATGCTCTTCCTACACACAAAGGGCTTGGGAAAGTGAACCATGACAATGTCTTGTGGACTATTAGCTGGACTACATGTTTACAGTTAATTATGAGGAGGGTACCAAAAATGTCCCCTCTTTATGCTGGTTAAAAGCAAGTGGTATATTTATTTAATCAAACTTATATCCCTCCCTCCTCGCGAACAGGCTCAGAGTGGCTAACATCAATTAAAAAACCAAGTTAAGACACAGTAAAATTAAATACTAAAAATTACAAAAATCTACAGTACAAAGGCATCCATCAGGTAATAAGCCTGCAATACAACTACAGGTGCAGCTATGATGCTGTGCTTACAAGGTGGCAGAGTATAGACCATGGCAGTCAGGAGGGACAGATTGCTGGTCCCCTCAACCAAAGGCCCAGCAGAACATCTCCGTCTTACAGGCCCTGGGGAACTGTAACAAATCCTGCAGGGCCCAGAACTCCAATGGGAGCCCTGGCACTTGTTGAAGCCAGGCAAGTGCCCCTCAGACCAGGGACCACCAGTAACTGCTTATTCGCAGAGTGCAAGGCCTTGCAGGGGACATAATGGGAGAGATGGTCCCACAGCTATGCTGATCCCAGTCTATTGAGGGCTTTAAATACCAAAACAGACCTTTGAGTCAAAATGGACTGCTGCTAGCAAGGACCACAACTGGCCCAATTTTTTTAAAAAATCCATACAAGTAAGAGGCCTGTGAGGAATCAGGGGAGGGAGACAATTTTGAACTTACCCTCCAAACCCGCTCCCCCCAAACTTCCAGGATTCTATAAACTGTCAGAACTTGAGCAAGCTAATCTCCTCTTTTAAGTGAGGCAAGGAATGTTGAGTCATGAAGCATAATTGGGCAGGGTCAGGGCTTTTTTCCAGCAGGAACGCGGTAGAACGGAGTTCTGGCACCTCTTGAAAATGATCACATGGCTGGGGGCCCAGCCCCCTGATCTCCAGACAGAGGGGAGCTTAGATTGACCTCCAGCAGTGTGGACGGCAATCTAAACTCCCCTCTGTCTGGAGATCAGGGGGTGGGGCCCCAGCCATGTGACCATTTTCACCAAGGGTGATTTAAACTTTAAAAAACTCTCCCCTTGTTCCAGCTGACCCAAAGTGATGTCATTGTGTGGTCCTGAGTTCCACCACTGAGTTCCATCACTATTCCCAGAAAAAAAGCCCTGGGCATGGTGCTTGTGAAGGGAACGGTAATTGTTTTCATTTTGCTTACCGTCATATTTTTCTACATACTTTGAGTCTCCCAACTATATAGAAGCCTTTTTCTTGTCTTGAGGGTGGCCCTGTTTCATGATCACACAGGAGCAAGAGCTGATGCGGGACTGTTGCAGCCAAGCTATATGAACTATTCAGGCACCTGTGGGCCATTTCTAATCATATCCTACATCAACAGCAGGGCGATATACAAATAAGCAGGAAAGTCATGTATAAAATTATTCTAGATTGTTACATCATGTGTGCTTCTTCCTTTAAAAATGAGGAACTGCTTGTTCTGAAAGATCAACCCTCCAACATAAACCAAAACACTGTATTCTACATTTTTCTATTTCTCCCATTTACAGGAACAAGCCATTGCACTGAGTGTGACGTTTATAACATTCCTGGTTCCATCTGGTTGGATTCTAGCCCATCTAGAGGATTACAAACATCAACCCAGTGATTGAAGGGCAAACAGGAGGAATCTGCTTTAAACACAGATGACAAGAGGGAATGTCAAAGAAAAACGAGTCTTCTCTCATGGAAAGCAGCCCCTGGATGTTTTTATAAATAAAAATGATTGTTTAAAGCCATAGCAACTGAAATTGGTTGTTATTCAGAAACAAATGCATTCTGCTGAAGGAACTGAAATCTAAGGCAAGAGGACACTGGACCTTTGAGGGTATTTAATTAAAAGAATCACAATTTTACATGCTGGAATTTTAATAACTTTGAGATGGGGATTAAAAATTATACAGGATGGATGAAGCCACTAAAAGTAATAGGCCCTCTTTCAGAGTAACATCTAGCAATACAAAACCCAGGATAAGCTAGCATGCTGCAAGACTCCGTATTTCTGTGAGAAGCAGCTAATGAAGCAGAGGCAGTTTAACTTTTAAGAAGAATGTCACATCATGAATTCTGTATTACTAGATATTACTGTTACCAAGGGAGAAAGGAGGAGGTGGTGGTACAGGTAGAAGCCAAGCACACTCGATATCTTCTACTTCCAGGACAAAGAAATAGGTTGAGAGGCAACTGTAGATCTACACTTTAGAGCCAAAGACCAACAGCAGAGGAAAAACAGAAGGGGGAAGGCAAGAGATACATCCAAAACAGAATTTCTTCCTTTCCAGTGGCAAGTGAATTGTCACTAGAGCTCATAATACATAAAACTTGTATTCCATTTTGGACATTACATAGGAAATCAGAACCATGAAGTGTTAGTCCTTCCTTGTCTCATTTCTGAAGCTGCTCACAGGACAGCAAAGCTCGTTGTAATGAGCAAGGTCCTATATATGTTTTTTTCATCCTAATGGCCATGTCATGAATACCACAATTTAATACTTTCCTCAAGAAAACCCAGCCTTTTAGATATGTGATGCTCTCCTCAGTTTCAAGAGGGCCTGCCATGCCAGCTGAACCAGATGCACAGTGAGAAGTTGAGAGGGGTTGAACTTTTTTCACATAGCTCTTGTTGGGAATCATTCAAAATAATGCCTCCACTACCAGGGAGGTAGCTAGTCCATGCTTTAAAAGTTTTCAAAATATGTTAAGAAAAAACGTGTTTTACATAGTCTGCTTGCCCTTTCTCTTGACTAACAGATCAGCAAAGATACTGGAGCTTCTTCCACAGGAAAGTCTGGCTGCTGAGATTTCAGCAGATGTTGTCCACTTTCAAAGGGTTTTGTAACCTTATTGCCCTTAAAGTAAGATTTCTCCACCTGATTAAAAAACAATATCCGTAAAATACACACCGCCCTAGTTAGAGCAAAATGTTCTCTTCTCTTTGTAACAGATGAGGTAAATTGAGTTAATTGAATGAAACGAAGTAGCTTTGACATTGAGAGAATAAGCAGTTCTAGCTGAACGTTGTAAAGGATGAGCATCAAGTCAGAATACTTAAATGGGCGGGAGGGGGAGGTTCAGATCAGTCTGGAAACACAATCTTCTCAGCTGGAAGCTCATCCACTTAACCGCTGCAGCAAGTGGGTTCTCTGTGTTACATTCTGAAACTGATCAGAGTACTTAGATCTTTTCTTGCTTCATACTAGTGATTCCTAGGTCAAATTAAGCCCAGAAAAGAGAGATTTGAACGTTCTTTTCCTGCACGTTTTCTTGCTGAAGAAATTCATTCCCACCCCAAATCACCTGGACAATGCCCAGCAGAAAGAACAGACTGTAGTTAGAGCCTCTCTCCATTTAGTGTTCCATCAGCTTTCTGATATTGCCAAATGCTTCCCCATACCCACAAGCATCCCAGTATGAAAACTTCTAATCAAATGTCATGGATGAAAAAGAACAAATTACCATGGCCTAGTTCTTACTATGGTTGCCAACAAGCCTGGAGAAAACTGTCCTGTCCCTTTAACAGAGGCTTAATAGTAGAAATGGGCAGCTGAAGCTTTTCATGATTTGGAAGTAGTCACTTAGTTAATAACAAACCACTATGCATCTATTAAGGGGACAGGACTGTTTTTCTCCAGGCAGTTGGTAACCCTGGTTCTCACTGAGGTAAACTTGTGCATACTGGTACTACTATAGACCTGTAGGACGGGGGGGGGGGGGAATGTACCATGTGGGCTCACAGACAACTTGGGGGTTGCGGTGGCAATTTTCAAAAGGAAAAATGAAAGAAAATTTTCCTTCCTGAAAAAACACTTTCATGACTATTTACAAGTGCTCCCTGGGCAGAGTCAATACTTTTCTATATATAGTTCTTGACAGAGATGCAGTCACAAGTTCCAAGTTGAGTCTTTTGTCAGCTGTTAAAACTGACCATTGATAATACTTCATACACTTGAATTAGTGGAAGTGAGAAGCTCTAAACAGAGTGACATGACAATAAGAAATTCAAACCATCCATATCTACAGTGACAGAATATATTGAAAGGAAAAAGCTATAGCTATTGAGAGTGAAATATTGAGCATAGTGACCTTCAGTATCCCACCAGTTATTGCTTTTAGCTACAACTCAGCTGAAATGAACAGGGCTATGATGCTGCCTCCTCCTAGAGCTTACTGCGGTCTCTCTCCCCCACTGGAAAGGAATCCTACTATATAAAAGACTAAGCGTATTCAAGACAACTCACTTCCTACCCTGGTGCATCTCCAGAGGGCGCTGCTATGGAGGGAAGCCCAGATGGAGGCAGACCTCCAGAGAGGGTGCTGTGGTGGGAAGCCCAGGCCGAAATCAGTCGCAGAGCAGGCAGCAATGCCTGCCCCCGCCTTCACACAGCTGGGATCCAGAGCAGAACAGGTGGCAATGCCTGCCCCCGCCTTCACCCAGCTGCAATCAGGAGCAGGTGGCAATGCACACCTGCTGCCTTCACCCAGCTGGGATTAGGCACAGAGCAGGTGACAATGCTTGCCCACCCTTTACCCAGCTGGGATCAGGCACGGAGCAGGAGGCAATACCTGCCCTCCACCTTCACGCAGCTGGGATCAAGAGTGGAGTAAGTGGCAATGCCCCCCCTCCACCATCACCCAGCTGGGATCAGGAGCGGAGCAAGTAGAAATGCCCATCCCCTCTTCACCCAGCTCAGATCAGGAGCAAAGCAGGTGGCAATGCCCGCTCCCCCCTTCACCCGGCCACGATCAGGAGCGGAGCAGGTGGCAATGCCCACACCCTGCAGTCAACCAGCCAGGATCAGATGCGGAGCAGGAAGCGATGCCCCCCCACCCCCCACCCCCATTCACCCGGCCAGAATCAGGCGCAGATCATGTGGCAATGCCCACCCCCCTTCACTCGGCTGGGATCAGGTGCAGAAGAGGTGGCCATGTCCACCCCCCTGCATTCATCCGAGCAGGATCAGTGACGGAGGAGGAGGGAATGCCTACTTGCCTGCCTTCCCCTTTCTAGAGCCCACTGTATTTTTTCCCACAACGGGCTTTGTTGCTAGTCTGATAAATACTGTTTTAGAGCTTATTGGAGATCATCTTAAATCAACGTATTTGTAGACTTCAGAACATTATGAAATCCTAAGTCATTCATTATAGGAAAAGATTGGGAAGAAGCACCAAGACCAGAATTATGTCCTCCTGGTAAGACATGATGTCATCAGCAATAATTTCCAAAACTCTATTGAGACAAATGCCTAGCCAATGAAGGTTTGGGGGCCTGATCAGCTACCACTTAAATAGGACTGCTGCTAAATCCACATCTCAGCATTAAACCACACCAACAGAACTGCACAATGAAGGAAGGCAGAGAAGTTTTATTCCAGCAGTTCTTTTTTACTGCATCATACTTCAGGATAAAATGTTCATAAAAGACAAGAGCAAATCCAAGGAGGATATAAAAACAAATCCACGAAATTTATTATTTTATTCTTGGAAAACTCATTGATGGGGTCAAGCTTCCTCTGCTGCAAAATAGGTGGGGTGGGGGCTAGGGGAAAGAGGTGTTTGTTCTCAGTTATGCTGCCTTTGGGCTCATAATGGGGAAAAGATTCCAGGGAGGTCATGCTCTCCCCCCAAGCCCATCAGGAATGCCTGACAATGGTTGGGGGTGGGTGGCCCTTCCCTCTTGCATGCCAAGTGCAAAATGGAAGTTTTGCTGCCAGCTCATTTCTGAGATAGTAACCTCCACCCCTAGCACAGAGCTCCCACCCCCAACATCCTCCATTACAACAGCCCTAAACCAAGACTGATTAAACCCACCATTATGGAGCCCTTATCCCCCCTTTGGTGACAGCAGGATGGGAGCTCCCCTGGTGAGCACTACTTCAATGTTAGCACATAGGAGGGAATTCCCGACTCCAAGCACCAAAGGGTTATACAGCAAATGCCACTTAGTCCTCTGTACAAGTATCAGAAAAGAAGTTCTTCCCCTCCTCCCCTAGCCCCCTTTTAATAGAATTCAGTACAGAGTCAGTGGTCAGGGCACTGCCAGTTTCAGCAACAGTACAAGGTATTTTTTCAGCCAGTGCAAGTTCCTTTATGTTAGGATATCGTGGGCTTGGTGCTCTACCAACAGCTCCATGCTCTTCACATCTGCGTACCAGAACTCCAGATGATTTTTCATGCCCTTTATCTAGGAAGCAAATCCACAAGCACTTTAGAAATTGGGAAACACCGAAGTTAACGGGTTGTAAAAATTATAAAGGCAAGAACGGAAACTCTATCAGAACATTTCCTGGAACAGCTAACACTGTTAGAGAAATTAACATGCAGCCTGTCTCCCAGTGGTGTTATTTTCTGAAATTCCTCTCATCTTGGTAACAAGATATTTATCTTATATAGCTCTGGAGATATGATAATTAAGTAAAAAGGTATAGGGAATCAAACTCGATTATTTGTCAGCTCAGCAAAGAGCTTACATGGTTTTTCTGCTTTAAAAATCAAGCCACATAAAACACAGATTAATTGATATGGAAAAGGAATGTTTTACCAATGCTCATTCTTCTCTTCCCCACCCAGAGTTAAAATCTTTCTATGACTCCAGGATAACCCGAAAAAAGGGATGTTGCATTTAAGATTTCAGCTGATTACCTGTTGTAAATCCAACACCCGTGGTTGGACCCATGTCATGTGAACTCTTTTATCCACTTCATCAATACTGCCCTTTACTAAACCCACTGAAAGTGCCTTCATCACTAGCAGCTCCACCTGCAACGGAAGAAAATAATAGCATATGCTGGCTTCAAAAAATTCTCAGACAAGCCAAGGGAAACCACCCGGATAGTGAGAAACTGTAGACAACAATTCCGGGAATACGTAGCAAATTAACAATTCTTTATATTAAGTGCTAAAGTGTAAAGTGCAAATAAATAAATATACAGTATACAATAAATACTATCAGGTCTTATAATTCTTTTGTCCAGACACACAATAAATATAATCAAAATTCCTAATTTTACTATCAAAATCGTTATGAGAAAATTCAAATGTCCATCAAAATTGTCATAAGGTGCCACAATGGGAACACAGTGGGAACTTCGACAACGTGCAGCAAACTTTGGCAGCGTGCAGCAAACAGCCGGAGAATCCTGATAAAGATGATGGGCGACCCCAGTCCAAACTGAAGAATAGTCCAAACGTGCCGACGGGATTATGTGTGCATATTATACAATTCCCGTTTCGTATTGATCATACTTCTTCCTGGGCACAATTAATCAGGGACTGTGAACAAAAATACAGCATAAGGGAATTTATGACACATACATGAATAATTCCATTCTATGCCTTTATCCCATCTACTCACTGGTCACCAGCTCATAGGTTGCTCCGATCTAGCTGCTAATAAATTTCCTTCCCAACTTCAATGCGTAACGACCTCAAATCATGACTGTGATACAACGGACAAAAATCATACAGAGAAGGGGACCCCCTTCATTATATCTTTACAATTTAGATAAAGGTAATTACATCAATTAAGTAATGAACACAATTGCATCAATTAAGTGACAGCTCAAAGGGCAACACAACTTACATACAACCAACCAGACAGAAATCTTAAAGAGACCCACCAGTAAAGCAAATGAACAGCTCTACACCTCATGATTGGAAGTAGCAATCCAGTAGAGGAAGACAAAGTAACTTGTTATGTTTAGGTCTGTTATCCTAAAAAACACGAGTAATCTATCTCATTATTGAGCCCCCCGGGAGCCAGACTCCGGAGTTTGAAAATCCACCTAGTTTCAAGTTGCAGAAGCCTCCTAGGGCTATCTTTCGAGTGTTCGTGAATCATATCCACAACTGTTATTCTGACATCTTTAGGGTTATGTTGGCAGTTCAAACAATGTTGGACCAATGGTGCCTCTCTAACTTGGTTACGGATTCTAGACACATGTTCCTGTATCCTGATCTTCATGAACACTCGAAAGATAGCCCTAGGAGGCTTCTGCAACTTGAAACTAGGTGGATTTTCAAACTCCGGAGTCTGGCTCCCGGGGGGAATTATTCATGTATGTGTCATAAATTCCCTTATGCTGTATTTTTGTTCACAGTCCATGATTAATTGTGCCCAGGAAGAAGTATGATCAATACGAAACGGGAATTGTATAATATGCACACATAATCCCGTCGGCACGTTTGGACTATTCTTCAGTTTGGACTGGGGTCGCCCATCATCTTTATCAGGATTCTCCGGCTGTTTGCTGCACGCTGCCAAAGTTTGCTGCACGTTGCCGAAGTTCCCACTGTGTTCCCATTGTGGCACCTTATGACAATTTTGATGGACATTTGAATTTTCTCATAACGATTTTGATAGTAAAATTAGGAATTTTGATTATATTTACTGTGTGTCTGGACAAAAGAATTATAAGACCCGATAGTATTTATTGTAAACTGTATATTTATTTATTTGCACTTTGCACTTTATTCAAAAAATTCTCAGCTGTTCCCAGGCAAATCTCTGTACAACTGAGCAGCCTAAGCATTTGTTAGAACTCAAAATAAAACAGTTAATTAGAACAGACTGAGGCAATGGTCTCTACTTGCCAGGAAGCTGTTCACCAACCTGAAATGAGTTGGCCTACACACCTCAAGCTTTTCAATTGTGAATGAAGACAGCCAACCAAAGCTCAGGATACTTGGCTTCATCATTTATTAGTTCACAGAGCAACTCACCTCATTCACAGTGACTTTGGCACTCTTAGCAATCTCCTCAAAAGTGAGTTGCCTGTGATTAGCTGGTCGAGTGAAAGTCATCTGCAATCAAGTAAAATGAAAGTTAAGGCTAACTTAACCTGAAGGAAACACACTCTAAAAACATCAGTAGAAAACCTATTTTACTTATCCTTGTCATAAATGAAAGGTCATTTCTGCTAAGAAAATGCACCCACTTGTGGGACACAAAATCATAAACCACCTTACATTAGACCCAGGAGGGGATTACATAGTGATCAACTACAGGAAAAGAGGCAGTGTCTGCAGCCACAGCAGGACTGACAGAGCCTGCAGCCAGAAGCAGGAATGACAAATGGTCGTATCTTCAGATTAAAGCTATAAAACTCACAGATATAAGACCTGCCTGCCCTGGCAGGCTAATTGGATTTTGGTTGGCTCCTTCAAGGATCAGATTATTATTTACCAGCCATGGAGGTAACCAAGAATGAAAGAGATAAAAGCAGCTTGTCAGTCTGGAAAAGGGTGTACAACAGGAGGGAGGGAGAGAAAGAGCACCACATGCATGCTCATTATGCATATACATATACTATACATATATACACACACACAATACATATCCCCCTGCCCCCCATACTGGGGGGATGCCTGCGTTAGGTTAGCAACCTTCTCTGTAAGTATATTTCTTTAGATCTTTATTTTTCCTTGTATGCTGACAGATTTCTGTTCATCTGTGTTGGGACTTTGTAGAATGATGTAAATAAAGGTTTGTTGATCAGAGTGAGAGTGCATACAGTTCTTACCCATCACCTAGCTGCTCAGTCACACTATTTATTTATTACATTTCTAGACCGCCCTCCCCGTTGGACGGGCTCAGGGCGGTGTAACAACATACAATTTATAACATACAGTTTAAAACAATAAAAACAGTATAAACAAACATTTAAACATTGAAAACATTATTCCATGTGCAATAAAATTTCTCAAATGGCGGGTATAAATATTAAAATTCAGCATTTTAAGCACAGGGCTTGGCTCTTACATAATGACCTGCGTCACACTTTATGAGCTCCTGCATGGGTGGTGGACGTTCGCCAGTGGTCTTGGGGAACTATGGAGGAATTCCATCAAGGAAAGGTGTGATTCTGCAAAAACTCTCAATCCTCCCAGGTGCCTTGACTCTCAGCTGCTATCACATAGTGAGTAACAAGGTAGGAGAGAGGAGGAGATGCTTGGTAGGAGATTCAAGACAATCCTTACCAGCCTCTGTGAAAGAACTGATTTGCAAATAAGATAGATTTTTTCATAGCAGGGCATGTTTCTTTAAAAGGTCAGCCACTACTGAGGGATAGGGATGTGAAAAAAGCAGCTTGCTGAACAAATCTCAAGTTTAAAAAAAAAATGGATTCAGTTGATGCCAAAGTGCAATCCTGCATAAGCACCTGGTTTAATTCACCTGGTTTAATGCCCAAGGCACTCCACCACAGCATCAGGATGGTTTCGGTAAGCTTTGGATAGCAAAAATGTTAAGACGTAAGACTGACTTACATAAGGAAAAAGCAGCACTTCCAAAAACAGGACCTTCAATAAGATCAGTTAGATTAAGCTCAATCATGTATATGCTAGGATAACAAGCACTGTATGCCACCGGGCTACTAAGCAGTGTTCTTTGTACAGATGTAGGATTCCAATTTAGATTACCCATTCAGTTATTTCAGCCACAATGGAATGACTATATGCAATGCAGCAATTCCTTTTGTCTCATAATATTAAGAAAGTGTATCTACTATCATCATAAATATGACAGACAAGTGTTTAGAGGACAGTTATGCAAGTCCAGCACTTGCTTTTTATAATTCTTTTAGTAGCGTGAAGAATCCAGAAAAATAAATCCACATCCAGCCACTCATTAGATACTCAAAAGACCTAAAATGAAAACACATTTCTAAATTCACAATTCATACAGATTTTATGTCAAAACGATATAGGTGGGTCGTAGTAGTTAAATTTCTGCTACTGACTCACCTCCATGAGGCACAGCAGCTGAATCTTCTGTAGGAGGAGAGTTTCATTTGCTGCCAGGTCTGGCTGTAGAACATAACAGCACAGAGTTATTCAAACAGCTTCTTTTGTATTTCCCATTCTTTTTAATTTAGCAAGACACATGCCACATATCTCCCCCACTTCCCAGAACACAAGAAAGCACTAATAATTTCAATTGTTCTGTGCTAGGAAACCAAGGCCTGACATTCATATGAGAGTTTTTTCTCTTTACTATAATACAAGAACTCAGGGGCATGAGATGAAGTTGATGGGCAACAGGTACAGGATAGACAAAAGAAAATACTTTAGTCAATGAGCAACTGAATTATGGAATTTACTTCCAGGAATGTAATGATGGCCACAAGCAAGATGGCTTTAAAAAGGTTTAAGAGAGATTCATGGAGGAACCGTCTTCCGTGGCTACTAGCCATGGCAAGTTAAAGGGAACCTCCATTCAGAGGCAGTAAACCTCTGAAACCAGTGCCAGGAGGAAACATCAGAGGGCAGGCTTGGACTCTATACGCTGTTCACTGGCCCTCCAGGGCAACTGGTTGGCCACTGTGTGAAATGGGATACTGGGCTAGATGGACTACTGGTTATGACAGAGATATCTTACTTTTAAATGCAGTTTTTCAAGCACATCAACTCAAAGTCCATTGAAAGAGGAATGTCAAGTGTAATACTGAAAAGGATTTCATTAGGATATCAGCTTTCAGGTAACCGCAAACAGAGGATGTCTGCATAATAAACAAAATACAGCCTACCAGCTGAGTACAGAGGCCTTCCAACTGCTTGACAATGTCCGTTTGATTTTACAGTCTTGAGCCATCAGCAAAAACTAAAGGTTTAAGCCCCTTGGTGAGTAGTACTTGGTTTGGTTGGTCACAGTTTGTGTAGGCCTGAATTAAATATACAGGCCAAACTAATGAGGTTCTTACATCCTGCTGTTGCAGAAAATTTAAATAAGTACAAAGAATGACCAAAGTGATCAGGGCAAGTGTTAAAAAGTCAGCTGTATTAACAGAATGGTATAAATCAAGAAAACAATTGTTCTGTCTTTGTGTTATATATAATAGTAAAGGAACTTGCTTAGAGTGCCTTCAAGCCACAACATCCACTTACCTGCTGGCCCCATGCTGACTTCAAAGCCTGGAATTTTTCCACATTGCCACTGTTGAAGGCATAGAGCGTATCAATCAGCCACTGCCTATCAGTGCTCCTCAAAGACTCCAGTACAGGGTGCATAAGCTAAGGAAGGGAATCAAGCAGGATGTTACTGAGACAGTAACAGCCATCCCCCTTCACCCCAATGTTTTAATTAAAAAGACTGAACTTACCAGTTCCCCAAAATTATAGACTCCTTCACCCAGGAGCCCTGCTAACCCTAAAGTAAAGGCTCTCTCTTGCTGGTCAGCCACTGAAAAGGAAGAACCATCTTGCTCAAGTGACAATACTATAGTTGTTCCTCTATTTTAGCATCTCCTTTGCATGGGTGCATCTCCTTTGCATGGGTGCTTCACTAAGAAGCACCCATGCAACTTGAAATCAGATGTTGGCACTAACAGTATCTGTTTTGTTCATGTGTATGTTATATTATGACATACATAAACATGTGTTCCTCTATATTCTACAAAAGAACAGACTACAAGATTTCTATTCACAGAAGTGCCAAATTCATCTGTCAAGATTGGGGGGGATACTATATAATTTCACATATTTGCTTATTTTGCACAATTTATTGCATGTTCACAGTTCAGCTATTCAGGTGTTTTAGGACATTCTGTCACATAATGGAGTATCGAAAGGAAAGGTCCAGGAACTGAGAATGGAGGTAATAGGAAGCAGTAATAGTCATAAGAAAGTAATGAGATGGGGACAGAAGAGAGCTGCCAAGGAACCTCACTTTTTACAAACACAGGTTTTACCTAGAGTACCTCTACCTTACGAATCTTCACATTCCTTAGATTTCCAAGCTGTGTTACATGAAAGATAGAACAGTATTGGTGGTGGAGAGTGCTGTCGTGTCATGGCTGACTTATGGTAACCCCTGATGGGGCTTTCATGGCAAGAGACTAACAGAGGTGGTTTGCCATTATGTGCCCCTGCAACCCTGGTATTTGTTGGAGGTCTCCCATCCAATTACTAACCAAGGCCAATCCTGCTTAGCTCCCAAGAACTGATGAGGTCGGGCTTGCCTGGGCTATCCAGGTCATGGCAGAACAGTGTTATACTGAGAAATGGTTTTACACTTAGTAGCTACACAAAGCACCCCTTCATCACACTTCCTACCTTGTTCTATCAGGGTAGATTGCCTTATCAACTCAGGAATTCAGCCCCACAAACAAAGATCTTCATAAGCACAACAACTGCAATATGTTCAACTAAGAAAAGAAAGATACAATTACCTGGCAGATCTTTGACATCTATACATCCCAGGAACCGTAATGCATCCTTATAGTAAGAGGCATGATTCCCAATTGTCTGGTAATACTTGCTGGAGAGATCATAGAAGCGACTGTGAACAGATGTCACACCAGGAAGGTTATTCAGCATCTCCTCAACTTCCTCAATGGTCTCCTAAAGAAAAAAAGAGACATCTATTCTTAACTCCCAGAGATATTTTATATATATATCTACCTAACCATCCTTATGATTATATCTCTCAAAAGTTTAAGCACTGGCTAAAGAATCTCCTCCAACACCTCTCAACGTAATTCTCAGCAGTATTTGAAAGGAATCCAAATGCAATGCAAATCAGATTAATGCAAGGATCAGAGTACATCCAGCCTTTTTATTCTGTTGGCAACAGGACTTGCTCTACTGAAAGTCTTTGACTTCCCTGCAGAAACATATCTATAACTTTTGTACAGAGATCCATGACTACTTACAGCATATAATTTTAAAACAAGCCACTCCTAACTCCACCATGAAACCAATTCCTATCTTTTTAGTTAGATTCTCCAACAGTTCCACCTCCTTTCTCCTCAGCTGACTGCCAGAGTGTCACCAGACCCCTACATCTATCACAAACAGCTGATTAGCAATAGAATACAGCTTCTACCAGGCATAGTTATTAGAATCCTTTGGTTATACAAAGGACATTTCAGTACTAAGATCAACATTTTGTAAGGGCCAATGGATTGTGATACTGAAATGTGCTGAGGGATGAAAAGACATGAGAGGAAAAGAAAACAGCTAAGTATCTTAAAAACCTGTTAGGCTTTCTAGCCACCTGAAGAAAATGGATCAGCTTGTTTGTCACATTCACAAGCATTTTGTTGAATGCTTAATGTATACACCTGTCAGGAAAGCCAATACTATCAATATTCTAAGTTATATTGCATTTTCATTAAAACACCTCAAAGCTGAACAGGAATCAAAAGGACTTTTCCACAGAATTCAATACTTAAGAACATACACGAGCACCATAAGGGAAAGAGACACAAAAAACTAATATGCACAAAAATCCTAAGATGATTCATAAAAGAATACACAGCAAATATTACATTAATAGTGACAAATGATTCACCTTTGTAACTTGTAGATCACCAATATTTAATTTCAAAGCACCAATTGCAGTTTTACAAAGAATCACAGCTTCATCACTGCTTTTCACCTGTAGCCACAAAACAGATTACATAGCACAGAAAATTATTGTTCCAGCTAGACAAACTGCTACAGCATAAACAACCTTGGCTTAACTTGATCATGTGTTTGACCTTACTCTTATCCTTAGTCATTTTCTTAGTGATATAGGAATGCAGATTGTTGTCCAACATAGCAGAAGTACAGAAAACCGGTCCACTGTAATGGACTATATACTGTATATGTATGTAATATCTGTTACAAAGTACACATACCTTTTCTCTAGTCTTTTCCAGAAATGTTAGGGCCACATTAGGATCTAAAAAGGGTAAGCAAAAAGTCACATTAAGAATCCAATGGGACATATTAATCTAAAAGTCTTAATACTGAGGACTTTTTGAACAATTTTTCCTTTCGCAATCATCCTTGGGAAGAGATCAGAAACAGGTCTCTAGCTAATGTTCTCCTCCACTAAAGGCTTTATTGGTGATGGCCTCATCCACGTGCTTTCTGAAAGAGATAGCTATGAAGGAATGAAAAAAGGTATTTACCTGTCATCTGTCGCACTACATGAAGAATGATCTCTACAAGGGACAAAGGGTTCACCCTACAATACAGAAGAACAACTCATCTTATAAAGGTACTTCGAAGATTACATTTAATTTTAAAGTTTACATTTTTAAGATTAGTATTAACCCATCCTAGAAGCTTTACCTGTGTTCAAATTCACTGATGAAATTTTCATAAAGCTGTAATTAAAAAAAAGAGACACTTTAAGACAACATAACATATTTATTTTGGATAACAAATAACTTGGTCATCTGTATATACAGGACTTTTTTTACACTGGCAATAGTTTTTAGCTCATTGCTAAAAAAGTATAAAATGCAGAATCTGGGAAAATATAGTGCATCCTTCTTGAAGGTGACTTCACAATGTGCCCCACTGAATTTGACTGGACAATTGTAAAAATACATTCAAAGCCCACCTGTTCTGACTCTAAAGATATTACAAGATTAGTCTCCCAAACTTCTGGCTTCTGTAAATGATCCAAGCCCACAGATGGCAAGAAACATTTACAATAGCACATTCCCTGGGCATTTGTAATTCCACTATAATTGATATTACAGCACATTTCATATCATCAATGTAAAGCACCAGCATTATATATTCAGAACAGAATTCCTCTCACCATTGTCTCAAGAACTGTGATTATAAGCACAATGAAGTTTGATGGTTGTTGTGGGTTTTCCGGGCTGTATTGCCGTGGTCTTGGCATTGTAGTTCCTGACGTTTCGCCAGCAGCTGTGGCTGGCATCTTCAGAGGTGTAGCACCAAAAGACAGAGATCTCTCAGTGTGAGATCTCTGTCTTTTGGTGCTACACCTCTGAAGATGCCAGCCACAGCTGCTGGCGAAACGTCAGGAACTACAATGCCAAGACCACGGCAATACAGCCCGGAAAACCCACAACAACCATTGTTCTCCGGCCGTGAAAGCCTTCGACAATACACACTGAAGTTTAATTAAAGTTAAAGCCGCTTAGAGGATTCAAGCTTTTAAAAGCCAAACTTGCTTTAAAATAAATCACATTAAGGATTAAGATGTATACTTATGAATTTATATGAAACTACATGCTAGGCAGAGTTGTCACAATACGATGCCTTATCAGTAGCAATGTTAGCATACACAAAAGATCAAGAATACAGATTTACTTGATTTCACTGACGATTATCTAGGTATTTTATTCATGTTTTTTAACTTACAATTCCAAAGCACTTGGTGAATGACAATGCTCAGAATACAACCTGACATTATCATGATTATAATACTTGATAAAGGAGGATGTCTACCTTGATAAGTCCATCTCCTTGGGCAAAGCAGGGGTCTTGTACAAAGTCCAGAACCTGCAGAGTTAGTTGGTGCCAAAGTCTGCAAAAACATGCATATGCACCGATGGAAGAAGTTAGTCAAATGACAAATATATACACAGAGGAAAACAGGACCAACAGCCTTAGATACTCAAAGGGATGCAAATCCCTCTATGTCAAAGGATCAGCATGAAATGCTAAGAGTGAGTCTAAACATCCTTAACCAGCTACAAGTCTGGTTTCAACAAGCCTGCAACAGGAATATATCACTTTAAACAAAAAATAACAAAATAGACATGAAATAAGCAAGCACGTACTTCCATGTGTAGAAATGTGATTTTTAACTCTCAGACTTCATAGTATTGTGCAATATTTTATGCAAGCTCTTCAAAGAAGCAGACACCCCTCCATTTTTCAATTGAATAATTTTAACAATGTATTTAACACATTTATTGTTAGCTTTTCAGCCAAATGGTTTTGAAAGCAGTTCACAGGAATCAATACAAATGACAAACTGTAGAATACATGTTCCCTGATCAGGAAATTCTCAAATGAATTGGATACATGTACAACAGAAAGGTACTGTGCTGATGCCCCCCCTTCTTCTGATGGCCCCACCACTAACAGTAAAACGCTGTCTTAAAGCCAGAGCAACAAGGCTACATATTTATACCCATATCTAATCTAACATTTTGAGGAAAATTAAAGAGAAAAGATTACATTCTGTTGTTATTATGAAAGGACAGGGTGGGAAAGATTCTGTGTTCAGATGTTTGGAAGATATTCTAAAATTACTGAAGAATAGATATTTCAACTATGGTCTAAACTTTTGAATAAACTGCTTTATGGGCTGATGGGGAAGCACTAGACACAGCATCACTGGCACCAGGAGTTGATTTCACAAGTACTGGGTTTACACAATGACAAACAGCAAGGGAGTACAACAGCCAGAAGGCCACATCACACTCTCAAAAATGTGGGTTTATCCAATAATGCATTGCACAGCGAACTCTTATGGCAATCACTAGAAATTGTCAGGTATCTCAAAGCAAATGTTTTACCCCCAGGTTGGTCTAATGCAAGCAGCACATTGATTTAAGAGGTCAGACAAGAGCAAAGCCCATCTACACAACTTCAGAGAGAGAGAGGCATGCGTCATTAGCTTGTTCTGAATATCATTTTTAACACTGCAAACACTCTTCGAATTTGCCAGAAGTGGCAAAGATGAGCAAGCAAGACTCGTTACCCACATAGAAGATGGCGAAAAGCCCAGCAGAAACCACTGATTAAATCCCACCGCTAAAGTAAATGTAGTGAGGACCGTTCAAGAATGACACCCGTCTCCCCCAGTTAAGCACAGAGCGCCACTCAGCAACTACTAAAGATCACCACCCCCGCCCCGCACTGCCCATGCATACGTTCATTCACTTCACCCTCTCCTTACACACATCACTCACTTCTTGTTGTAGAGTTCTTCAAGACGGTGCCACACAGCGGCATGGCCGGGCCCCGAGCTCTGGCTCTGCTGTAAGAAGCCCGGTACGTCCTTCATGGCAGAGCCGGGTGAAGGGACAGTTAGAAGGAACGCGCGGTTGCTCCAAGGAACAGCAAAAGCAGGACACCAGGCCTCCCTGCCGCCGGAAATGCACACTCACTTCCGTCACCTTCGGCGCGAAGCATGCTGGGTGCCGTATGGCTCCGTATAGTCCACCCCCTCGGGAGTCGGCCGTTGCGCCGAGACTTGCTGGTGACCATGGCAACAGCGGCCTAAGCCTTTTTGGAAGGCCTGAACTTCCGGACGGAGCCGTGAAAACGCCCGGCTCCTTCCTGTCCGACCCGCGATGTCCTCTGGAGCCTCCACTGGTGCTGCCAGGCCGTAATCACGTGACTGTCTCGCACAGTTCTGTTCCTTCATGGGGGGAGACTACCGATTGCGACCGTCTCGTGTGCGCGGCCTGACGTCACAAGGTCAACAATTTATTAAATAAAATCGTCCCCACGTGTCAGGCAATAATTAATAACACCTCATAGGCTACCCTGTTCGGAATCATTGTTCCATTAGTGCAGATTCCATTTGCTGAAGTGAATGTCAGTGGTTCCTATCAGTTTGGATCATGATGATGAATTTTGTATGCACCTTTGGTTTTTTAAACATTTCCCATTAACAGCTGTAATTCCTAGAGATCTCGAGGTCCCACCTGGACGTTGGCAATCCTTGAGTGAGGGCTGAAGATCTGGATTACAGCTGATCACCAGACAACAGAGATTAGATGTCCTGCAGAAAACGGCTGCTTTGGATGGTGGACTCTAAGGCATTATACCCTGTTGAGGTCCCTCCCTTTCCCAAACCCTGCCTCGCAAAGGCTCCACCTCAAATCTCCAGGAATTTCCCAATCCAGAGTTGGCAACCATTGGAAGTATTCTTTTATATGGGTGGAGTTGAGATGAAGTGTGAAAAGAAGTAGCAAATGAATTGCACATTCTAAAACGAACGCCTTGGCATCTTTGTTGTGAACATTTCCCCATGATTTAATTAATTTGATAATTCTACTTCTGTGGATAGATGTTGCAGTAGTAGGAAGGGGGGCATTGTCACTTCTTGGCATATGGCATAATTTGTTTGTGAACATGACTGCAGCTTATGTGAGCTGAAGAAATGTAGTTGTGTCATACCCATTCCCCATACATTTTAACTCTACCTATTATCAGATATTGGATCGATTTGTCTCATGTCATTCAGTTTCTGGTTTGTACCCCTACTACAGCATATTCTCCAAATGCCAGTTTTCATGGTTTGCCACCATTGCTATGAATTTTAATTCATATACTGCATATTAACATTTTGAAGATTATTTAACACATTATATGCCTGCTTGAGGCAGCTCACAAAATCATAAAAATATAAAAGCAGTAAAATTAAAAACCAGCCAGTAAATCCCAGTAGCATAAGAGTACATTTAAAACCCAGTAGCATAAAAACCCAGAATACAAAACATTTGGCAGCCTAAATGATCCTCAGGATAGTCCTCAGGTTAAAAGCAAACTGTAAAAACAAAGTAAAAGATAAGCTCTGAGCTAAAAGCCTGAGTAAAGAAAGCTAAAAGACAGTAGAGTAAGTACTAGACAAGCCACTAGGGGGATGGCATTCCAAAGGCAAGGTGCCACTGCTGAAAAAGTCCCTGTCTCTGCTCACTACTCTCCTCATTGTGTGCTCTGAGAGCCAAGCTACAAGTGATGAATTACGCTTGCCTGGCAAGTGAACAGACTCACGTGTATTCCTTCCTGTTCACTTGCCGTTCACTTGCGCTCTATTTGATCAAGTGGAGCTTGATCAAGTGTAATTCGTTACTTGTAGCTTGGCTCTCAGAGCAGGGCTTGGGAGAAGGCTCTCAGTTGGCTGGATAGTATGGGAGGAGGCAGTCCTTCCCTGGCCCAAACAGGGAGCTAGATTTGAATGGCTTAGGAAGTACGTTGCTCCCTACAAGGATAGTTAGCAAAAGAAAATGGAATACCAGCTGCTGATTCCCTTTTAACTAGAGTGTAAATATATGGGCGTGCACAGGTTCTTCCGCTGCCTTCCCATCGTCAAAAGGATGATCGTACTGTCAGCTCATAAAGACTTGCTCTTTAAGGAGAGAGAGAAGAAAGAAAGGGGACTCTGTTCTCCATATACTCTTTCTCAGTGGTCAGTGGAGCACAACAACTGTTAGGCCTGTGATGCTCAAAAACCTCTGGATTGGGGCCATAAAGGGGCCTTTTTAAATACAACTTTCCTCAATATACTCACTTACTGCTTGTGGCATCACTGTGGTCTGACCTGCTTGGATTGCTTGATCTTTGGAAAACTAATGTATGTGGCAAGAGGCTGGGTTAAATTGACTTTTTAGTCTCATCAAATACTGGTTTATTAAAATGCCCTAGATTGGGACTGACAGGGATACATTACCCGCCCCCCCCCAAAAAACCTGGTCAAGCTTCAGAAGTTGTGACCCGACCCAACTTGCCACCCATCCCCAGTTGCCTTTGAAGGCAAAAGGATCAGTTTGGTCCTGTTTTCTGATGTTTTAGTGACATCACATGCCACAGGGCTGCCAACTCCAGGCTGGGAAATTCCTGGAGATTTGGGGGTGGAGCCTGAAAGGGGTGAAGCTTGGAGAGGGGAGGGAACTCAGCAGGGTACACAGCTATAGAATCTACCCTCCAAAGCAGCCATTTTCTCTAGGGGAAGTGGTCGCTGCAGTTTGGAAATCTGTGGTAATTCCAGGAGATCACCAGACCGTACCTGGAGGTTGGCAAACCAACAAGTCACCCAAAGCCATAAGGAAGCAGTTTATTCATGCTGTGGGCTTGCCAAGTCTGACCTATGGTGAACTGTTCTCTATAAAAACGGACATAAGTCGAAGAATAGGGTCTTCTGCAGTTAAAATTTTAAAAGGGATAAAGTGACTTGTGAGAATCACTGACTCTCCTAGAAGAATGGATTTTATCTCATTAGGGAGACCACTTTTATGAAAGAGTTAAGTTTTGAATGAAACATAAAGCTGTAGTTTTTGGACAGTTATGGCAACAAGAGACCAAGTAACACACAACACAAAGTAATGATCTGTAGCATCAGAAATTACTGTATTTACCCAGCAACTGCAGAGCAAGAAGCTCTTGCCAGTTCCGAACTGTTTTTTGTACAATACTGTTTGATAGTGTAATAACAACAGCAGCTGCATTTCACTTTGTGCCACTTTTTAAGAGTTCAGGCACCACAAAGAGAGAAAAACTTTTAAACCTTGTTTCCCCCACTCCCAGCACGAACTTGCAGAGGTTTGTCTATTAGGAACATTACAGTAACGAGCTTTTCAGACATTCTTGAAAGCAAACAGACAGAACTGTGCTGTGCCCTATGCTCCAGATCTTTCTCCAGCTTTCATTTCATTGTGCAAGAAGCTAAAGAAGGGGTGGGAGATGGGATCATGACTGCCCCAAGCCCACCCCTGCTGCTGGAACTGTTTATTCATGTGGGGCAGTAGACGGAAAGTCACCTGAACAGACGTGGGGCTTCCCTTGATTATTTGTTTTTTGCTGTAGGGCTAAGCAACTGAAGAGAAATGAACTGGAGGTTAAATTTTAACGTATCTGCGGGAAGGCAGCTGTTTCATTCTGTACATTTTCAGAGATTAGCAGGTAAGAAGAAGCTTTCAAGAGTATAAACGATTTGAAAACACTGAATGTGGGGAAGCGGGAGGGAGAGTGTCGAGAGCTGTATTGAAAAGGTGCCTGAGCAGTCCTGTGTGGACTAATTCACTGAAAGAAGAATGCTGGGTATTGAAAGCTGCCTTATATAGCAGGCGAGCCATTGGTCCTTGTCCCCCCACTAATGTACATTTTCAGAGATTAGCAGGTAATCTCTGACTGGCTGTGGATCTTCAAGGTCTCCGTGTTGGCAGAAGTCTCTCCCAATCCGACGTTCTTGGACAGAAGATGTGTGGGACTGAATGTGTGACTTTGCATGAAAACTGTGTTTTCTGTTCAAATCAGTCTCATCTTGCAAGCTCTTATTCATTGTATGTAGAATACTTTGAGTATGCACAGTGGTTTATAGTTCTAACTCATCCTGTCGGTAACTATGTGAAGCAAGTTAAGTTTAACTTATGTCTTTCCCCTTTCCTCTTTATTTACAATATTTATATACACTTTTTTGACAAACACTCAAATGTTTTCTAGATACACAGATAGAAATATAAACATTAAATCCAACAACGAGAGTCAACAATAGATTCAAAACAATCAGCAGCACAACCTCAGTTCAATTTCCAAAGGAACCCCCCCCCCAAAGATGCTCTCACTTGTCTGAAGTAGATTGTAAAACCTGTATTTGAGGCAAAAATCTGTTTTCAAGGCTTTTTCTGTATACAAGCACACAAGCTTAATAATAATTGATAGTAAGCCAGCTGAACAAAATTTGACTTAAAAGTTTAAATAGCTTTCCATTTCTCTGCAGAAACTCCCTTAACCAATCAACCAAATCAAGCCTGCATTTAAAAGTGGCAAAAAAAGAAAGTAAGGAGTGGTATTTACAAAGTAGGTATAGCAGCAATGACCACGTACTAGCCTTGCTAACGGTCACAATGTATTTACTAATACACTACATAAACTCAATACACAGTAAAATACATGTACAATGAACAGTTATCAATATATAAAACAGAACAGAGAGCTTTGGAGATTGCTACAAAGGAGCTTAGGAGAAAGGAAACATACTGGATCTTTAAGCTCAATAGTCTGATTCCAGGGGGCTTGAACATTGCCAATGATTATTCATGTTTTCTGGGTTAAACATTGATCCTGTTGAATGTTTGTGAGATGCAGTATTCTTTGAATACAATTCCCTTTAGGAAGTGATTGTTAACACATCAAGGTGTGGAGAGGCTGGATACATTAAGTTTGTGACTAGATGATGTTACACAGCAATTGTTGAATGGTTTTTGTGAAGAAGTATCTATGAATAAGATTAATGAACTTTTAACGTGAGTATATATCTTGTTTGTATTTTTAATATTGTTTTTTAGCAGATATTGTAATTATTGACTATGACCTTTGAATTTTAGCTCTGTGTGCTCTTTGACAAAGATTATATGAAACAGGTCACATGAGGATCTAGATAACCCTTCGGAGGACCAGACCTTTGTTTTTGGATTCCACACAGCAAGTATATACAACAAGGATTGATGTTGTTTAATTGGACATTCTCACTCACTAATTGGACTTTTGCTATCCAGGACCTGTGGAATAGAAATATGCTGGGTTGTTACTATGCACTTGCACTTTAATAGTTATATGTGCAATGAATTCATGTAGCAATTGGTGGCACCAGGACTTTATCATCTTGAGGTACCTGCATTTTAGCAATTGTATGAATGGTTTTCCACATGTGAAGTGTAAAATTAATTGCATTGTTTATTGTATTGATAATTGTTCATTGTATATGTATTTTACTGTGTATTGAGTTTATGTAGTGTATTAGTAAATACATTGTGACTGTTAGCAAGGCTAGTACGTGGTCATTGCTGCTATACCTGCATTTAAAAGTGATCATTACATCTTCTTCTAGGATGGAGGAATCTCTGCATCTGCGCTCAACAGCATCATTACAGAAGCTCTTCTGCTTCTACAGCTTGCAGAAATTTAGTTTCATTGGGATCTGTCTTCTGTCCCCCAAATGGAAACTTTTTGCTGAAGAAACCTCCAGAAAACAGCACAGAAAAGCTGGCAAGCGTCTCTGGAGAGAGGTACAGTCTAACTTCTTGTTCACTTTCCTGTCCGTCTGGTATTGAGTTCTGGCACCTCCTTCTGAAACTAAGTTTGGACATAATTTTCATGGATATATGTACCATGTCCCATAAGAATGTTAAAACTGTCTTCCTAGATCAGAACAAGGCCCTGCATTCTGTTTCCAGTAGTGAACAATCAGATGTATCTTCAGTTTATCAAGTATGATACAATGGTACTTGGTACACGGAGGTATAGAACCTCTGAACATGGAGTTTTCACTGTACTATTTTTACTAATAACCATTGATGATGTGCCTTTTGTTCTTTTTTTTTTAAATGATAGTTGGAATGTCACCAAATTGTTAGGACACTGTAGTCATCTATCTACTACTGATAAAAAAAATCAGGGGAGGATGGTGCACATTTTGTCCATATTTTCCCCCAAGCCCACTTTCAGGAAAGAGTGTACAAAAACAGGTTTCAGAAAACTCTCAGAGGAGCCAGGGAAAACCTGGAAGAGGGATAACCATACACTAATCTCATGCAGAAACCCCTAAAAGAACTATTGCAGGCTTGGGAGGGGGAAGCTTGGAGGAAAACTTCCATGTTGAAATAGCCTCAGAATTTAACTGATAAGAATCAAATGGTTGATTCGGTTTCGTTTTCCCGGCCATGTCGGACGCTCCTCTCCGCAGGTCTGGGAGGAAACGTCCGAGCAGCCTGACCGGGCGGTTGACCCGCGAGGGTTAACCCCCAGGACTCCCAGTGAGGGAGACGGGGTCCGGAGCGCGGCGGGAAGAACCCCCTGAAAGCAATGCAGGGGGTAAATTGCCCGTTTGCTCCAACGGAGGCCGGCAGACTTGCGCAGCACTTCGCGTGCTGCCGGGCCATGGAGAACGGCAATAAGCAGATTTAAGGTGAAAACCTGTAAGTAAGCGAATCCCTTCTGATTTCTAAGCATATGTGAAGGATTGGTGGGAGTTGAAGCTAAGAAGGCGCAGATTTCTTCCCCTTCATGGAGTTTCGGAACTTAGTTGGCGCCCCCCCCCCCCCTAAGATGGCGACGAAAAAGCAGAGCCCAGCAATGAGTAAATCAGTGACGGCGACGTTACAGGGGAAGGGGGAAACTTTGGAAGAGATGGTGAGACGAGCAGTCTTTGATGCTGTGCAGCCCTTTGTAGTGAAACTGAATGAAATGGGGCAAAAGGTTGATTCAGTGGAAAGTGAAGTGAAAACCATTAAAGAAACAGCGACCGGAACAGAGCAGTCTGCACACGAGAACGCAGTACTCATGAAAGCAACAAGTAAGGAAGTGAAGCTTTTGGAGAATCAAATAATAGGATTGCAAGTGGACCGTGCCCAAATGGTACTGCGTCTTCAGAATGTAAAAGAGGAGCAAAGTAAAAATTTGAAAGATCTGGTGTCTGGACTTTTGGCGCCATTCGCAAAGGCAACTAAAGAAGAGTTAAAAAGCGATATTTTGGAAGTCCGGCGGACATCTTCAAAGTATGTAATGAAGCGTCAGCTGCCTCGCGAGATTATTATTGACTTTTCATCTAAGAAGACTCGGGACACCATCTTATATAATTCGTATAATGTGGACTTGGATTATTTGGGCAACAAGGTTAAAATATTGAAGGATGTTCCATTTTTGGCTCGTAAAAGAAGATTTAAGTATAAAGGACTTGCGGCTTTCTTGAGGAAATGTGATGTAAAATATAAATGGTTGTTTCCAGAAGGCGTCTGGTTTAGATATAAGGATCAAACCTACAAGATTACATCGGAAACGCAGCTGACAGACTTTTTGTTCAACCATCAGGAGTTCCAGCAAGAAGAAAGTCCAAAGTCTGAAGGGGAAAGTGGGGGGGAGGAGAGAGCGGGCGCAGCTGCTCCAGCTGCGCAGAGAGAATTGAGACCAAGACGCAGGGGGGGGGGGGGGAAGAAAACCTGATCCTGAATATAGTCTGTATTGTATAAGACCTACCAATCTGATAGCATATTAGAAAGTTAACTTTTAAGAAAAATTGCAGCATGAAGGGAATACAAGACATGTAGTGTAGCGTTTGTTGTTTGTATGTTGCTCTTCCCCTTTCCCCAGTCCCCCCTTCCCTTTTTTTTCTCTCCCCCTTATACTTTTGTAGTCTTTTGTAGTTTTAGATATTAAAAAAAAAGAATCAAATGGTTTATTAAGATAGTATGCATAACATACTACACAAGCATGATGGTTAAATGCATGATACATCAATATGTGGTTAAAGGTGAGGAAACTGGAAAAACAAAAAGGGTTATCTCCCTAAGGAAAATAGTATGTAATACAAGAACAGGAAATAGTTGAACAAGTAATACAAGAGTCTATACCTAGGCTTTATTGTCAGCTTTCAGTAGAGAGAAGAGATTAACACAAACCATTATGCATTACAAAGACATTCATGATGACTTGTAAAACAATTCAGAAACTGTAAAAATAAGTGCAGAGGAGTTAGCCATGTTAGTCTGTAGTAGCAAAATCAAAAAGAGTCCAGTAGCACCTTTAAGACTAACCAACTTTATGCTACAATAAAGTTGGTTAGTCTTAAAGGTGCTACTGGACTCTCTCTGATTTTGTAAAAATAAAGATTACAAATTCAGTGTATTGAAGCTGAAGCCATTGTAAGCAACTTTTCTTCTTACTTAAAGCTAAGTGTTCATATTCTAAATGTTGCAAAATAAAGCAGTTCAATGGTTACCTACTGGAGGTTTAAGGACCAGGAATATAGGACAGCAGAGTCTAAGTAGGGTCTACCAGCCTGGGAGCATTCTGTCCTTCTAGTCTCCTAGCGCCTTTGAGGGTCCATCTATTTTCAGGGTCCTCTCCCATCTAGGTGTCCCAGTCCTATGAAAATGCTTTGCTTTGCAATACTTTGAACTTGGGAACTTCACTTTAATCCAGAAGGGCTGGGACGTGTTAGAGAGGAAAAAGTGGTTTCCAGTTTAGAATGGCTTTAGTTTCCATGCATTAAGTTTTTGCTCTTGTATTTATGATGCTTGAATTGTTTTGCAATATTCCCTGGTTCCCTGATTGTCTTTGTAATGCGTAATAGTAAGTGTCCATCCTGACCTCTACTGAGGACTGGTCATATGGACTGAGTAAGTTTGTCTGTTCTCTGTTCATATAATTTTTATTCATGTATTCCATGCTATTTTTATGTAACCATTTTAATCTTGTGGGTTTCTTTTCCTATTTCCTTGCTTTAGCCATTTATTTGTTTTTACCTTATGTAGTTCATTATGCTTTTGTAGGATGTTAATGCATAGTGCCTCAATAAATTGCTTAATACATATCCGTTAAATTCTGTAGTCTGTGTCTTTATCTTCCTGTTAGCAACAGTCCTTGCCTACTTTTGTGATAGACCCCTAATGAACAGTGTCCTCTAGACAGATAACCTGATTAACAGGCTAGTAGGGGAGAATTTATATGGTTTGTCAAGTTTAGGCTTTCTTCAATCACTATATTTGAGGTCAGTAAGGAATTTAACTTCTTCTGTGTCCATCTCATTGGACATCCTTGGGTTTGCCTTCTTCTATAATATGTGCCTTAGCTTGGTTTTTTGAATCACCTGGATTCCTTTACTTTTTATATTGTGCTTTATCCTGCCATTGAAATCAACAAGACTTCAATGTGTTTGAATTTGGCTGAAGTGAAACAATACTTTTATTGGATCAGCTATGTACTAACCTGTTCCCTGTAATGCATTTTCAGCTTCTGGCAACAAGAGACTACAGATACTTATGAAAAAAGTTACATTTATCTGACTTCTTTGGTTTTAATTCTGTATGAAGTTGTCCAGTCTAATTTGATAAAGCTTCTAAAGGTACACTTCTTCTTCTTCTTTTTTTTTTTAATTACTAACACTACAAAAAGGGAAAAATGGGAACAGGGGGAAAGGGAAAAAACAACATATAAAACACACACACTACATCTACAGGTATTGCTTTCCCTTCATACTACAATTGTTTAAAGTTAAAACTTTATAATATGCTATTAGATCGGTAGATCTTATAAAATACAAACTACAATCAGGATCAGGTCTTCTTCCCCCCCCCCCTGTGTCTCGGTCGCAGCTCTCTCTGAACAGCTACAGTAGCTGTGCTCGCTCCCCCCCCCCTTCAGCTTCTAAGTCCTCTTCTTGTTGGAACTCTTGATAGTTAGACACAAAGTCCCTTAGCTGTGCTTCCGACGTTATCTTGTAGGCTTGATCTTTATAACTAAACCAGATACCTTCCGGAAATAACCATTTGTATTTTATTTCACACTTCCTCAGAAGAGCTGCAAACCTTTTGTATTTGAATCTTCTTTTCCGAGCTAAAAATGGAACGTCCTTCAATATCTTAACCTTGTTACCCAGAAAGTCCAAATCCACATTGTACGAATTATATAAGATGGTGTCCCGAGTCTTCTTAGATGAAAAGTCGATAATAATCTTGCGAGGCAGCTGACGCTTCATTGCATATTTTGAAGATGTCCGACGGACTTCCAAAATGTCGCTTTTTAACTCTTCTTTAGTTGCCTTTGCGGATGTCGCCAAAAGTTCCAACACCAAGTCCTTTAAATTTTCACTTTCCTCCTCCTTCACATTCTGGAGACGCAATACCGTCTGAGCACGATCCACTTGTAGCCCTATCAGTTGATTCTCCAAAAGCTTTACTTCTTTGTTCGTTGCCTTCATGAGTTCTGCGTTTTCCCGAGTAGACTGCTCTGCCCCCGAGGCTGCTTCCTTAATGGTTTTCACTTCGCTCTCAATTGAGCCAACCCTTTGACCGATTTCATTCAGCTTATCAACAAAGGGCTTTATAGCTTCGACGACCGACCGTCTAAAGATACACTTCTGAATTAATCTGATGGTTTGTTGACATGACTCAGAAAATTGATGACTGTCTCTTTTCATGTACAAATTATACTAGTTTGGAAGAGCAATTTTTCACTAGTAGTAACTCACACAGTTTTCACACAGACACAGTAATCTCATTTTGCTGAATAAAATTTGAATGCGCTTCTTTGTAACCTTTTTATTTTTGCTGTCTTGTTGGTAGGATCCAGGGAGCAAGACATTTTTCCTTATCCAGTACTCCAATGGTGTTCTTTGGAGCTGGCAGAGGGGGAAATAATTGTGGAAAGGTGAAATTCACTCTCAAAGATGTGACAGAATTAATTCAAAAGAAAGAGTGCCACAGGATAGTAGTGATGGCTGGAGCAGGGCTTAGCACTCCCAGTGGCATCCCAGATTTCCGGTAGGTGCTACAGGATGTCTTATACTCTTGATTAGATTATCTATAGGAAGCTATTTACAAACATTACTTTCACCCCACCATGAATGTTCAGTGGCCAGCCCACTGCTTGTATCACATATGAAGCAGCCTTGAGAAGCAGGCAGCAGTCCTTTTAGTTTGGTCATAATCTTTGCTGTGGAAGAATTTAAAAAGAAAACTGGACCAGGCCTCTGTAATTATTTGGTTCTGTGTTTTTTGCATCTGTTATTATCTCTTTCATATATAATCTGTGGTTGAAAAAAAAATTACCATATCTCCCATATCCTGTAGTAAATGTCACTCCTTCCTCCCAACCCTTAAAAGCAGTCAAGTGTATTCCGAATTGTCCATGCCATCCCCAAGTCCTCCCTCCAATTCACCAACATACTATGTGCTATCCGAGAGCTAAACTTTTCAGTGGTTCTAAAACTTTCTAAAGTGGGAAATCTATGCTTATGTTGGGGAGGGGGAAAGTATTTTATTTATTTATTTAAAATGTTATATGCCACTTTTCCACCCATTTCAGGGTCCCCGGTGTGGCGAACATTAAAACATTTCAGTTACTAACAAGCATTTAAATTATAAATATATTAAACATATTTTTAAAAATTAAATAAAACTAACATAAAAGCTACATTCTTGTATTTTTCTGTTTTTTAATGGTTTTGGATTATAAAGGCCTATGGCCATATACAATAAATTCAGAGTACTCCCTTAAAATCTATAGACACACAAAATGCACAGATAGGAAGGACAACTAACAACAGTAAGTGAGGGAACATCAAACAAAATAAAAACACTGATGGAAGGCAATGATAGAGGGAGACATACAAATCTCCCTGGGGCAGAAGTTCCAAAATTTTGGTGCTGTGACTGAGAAGGGCCCTAGCCTCAGATGACAGGAAAACCCAAAGCTGCATCTCCAAAAATGACCAGAGTGGTTGGGTAAGTTCCTGTAGGAATAAACAGTCCTAAAGGTATGCTGGCCTCGAGGAATATGGGGCTTTAAAGGTCAATACCAGCACCTGGAATTGGGCCAAGTAGCAAATTAGGAGCCAGTGTAGATGGAACAAGACTAAGTGATACAGTCCATATGACCCACTCCAGTCACTATTCTGGCTGCAGTATTCTGTACCAACTGTAGCTTCCAGACAGTCTTCAAGAGCAGCACCATATACAGCATACTGCACTAATCTAATCTACCTGTTACCAGGGCAAGCATCACAGTGGCAAGATCTTTCCTGCTCAGGAATGGCCATAGGTGGCTCACTAGCCAAAGCTGGTGAAAGGCTCTCTTGGCCACCACTGCCACCTGTTTATCCAAATGGAGGCCTAGGTCTCAGCAGCACCTCCAAGGTACTAACTTGCTGCTTTTGGAAATGCCACCCCTTCTAGAACAGGAGATGTCCCACTCTTAGGTCAGATGTCCCTCCCACCAGTAGCACCTCTGTTTTGTTGGGATTAAGTTTTATCTTGTTAACCCTCATCCATCTCAAAACAGCCTCCATGCTCATTTTCAGAGTATCCATAGCCTCCCTGGGATCTGCTGGAAGTATGAGATAGAGCTGAGCGTCACCCATATATTGGTGGCAACTCAGCCCATATCGCTGGATGACCTTTCCCAGAGGCTTCACATAAATGTTAAAAAGCATGAGAGGCAAGATGAAACCTTGCAGTAGACCAAGGAGATTGAAACCACTGCAAAACAGTGCCTCCCAGCCCGAAAAGGCAGTCCAGAAGTATACCATGATCAATGGTATTGAAAGGTGCAGAAATATCAGGGATAAATAACAGGGTTGCGCTCCTCCTGTTCATCTCCAGTGCCAGGGCAACCATGGCCATTTCAGTCCCATAACCAGGCCTGAAACCAGATTGGAGTAGTTCTGTATAGTTTTCAAAGGCCGCCCCAAACAGAGCAAGATCTTGCGACTGTGGTTGCACTCCTCCCTGTTCATCTCCTAGCACCAGGGCAGCCAAAGCCATTTCAGTCTCATAAGCAGGCTTGAAACCAGACTGGAATGGATCCAAACAATCAACTTCTTTTAGGAATCTCTGAAGATGTCCAGTCACCGCTCTTTTAATCACCTTGGGCCATAGTTGTTCAATTCTCCAGGGTCCAGAGTAGATTTCATTCGGAGTGGATGCATTGTTGCCAGCTTCAAGGCAGAGGCAACCATCCCCGTAGGAACCAGGAATCCTGCCCCCTGTTCTTGGGCTCTGACCCACAGTCGCTCCAGACCTTAGGCAGAAGGAAGGTTCCTGTTCTTTTGTGAGACTTTACAGTCTGTGGGTTCTCTCTGAGGCTTAAAGAAAACTTCAGTTTATTGCTTAACAGAGTGTTGCTGAGCATAAAGCTCTCTAATTTAGGCAAGGGACACAAAACAAATAACTTGTCTTTTGCTAGCTAAAATCTGCCTAACTAAAACTTATAAAGCTTGCTACCTATGCATCTCTGAATAGCACTTAGCTGGTTGTTTTTCACCTGTCTATTTAGCAGGTGTGCCTTCTTCCATGCCATGCAGCACGTGACATGCTGAAGCGTCAAGGAGCATGGAGCCTGCAGCTTCTCTCTCACATGATGGTGAAGGACAGATAGTTAGAGAAGGGAACCGGGTATGCTGGAGAGTAGGAAGCCATCTTTTCAGGACTCCAGCCATCACCATACCAACCAAAGGCCAGCCATTCTTAGTAAACTTCTGGCCTTAACTCTGCACTTACTTATACCCTCCTCAGTCAGGGAGGCATTTACTGTCTCCTAGATCCAGTCTGCCAGCAACACCCCCAGCAGGGCAGATTTAAGCAGCCAGGAGGGGCAAGGGTTGTACAAGCAGGCAGTAAGTCTCAAACTTCCAAGAATCCTGACTGTATCCTCGAACTGAACAAGCTGAAAGGTATCCCATGCTAGACAAGTTGGTGCCATGGGACCATCTGATTTACTTTCTGCTAAGGTAGAGTTCAAGTTAGAGTAGGTGTGAGAGATTTTATCTGCTAAGTGTTGAGCAAAATTATCACAGTAGGCTGTAGAGCAGTCCATCTCCTGTAGGCTGGAACCCAATAGTCCCCTTACCTCCCTGAAGAGTTCTGTAGGTCTACACCATGGTTACAATGATGGCAGAGAAATGTTGTTTCTTTACCTGGAATCACCTGCACCAGGTCAGGCAAGGAGATGGTTGGCAGTATGGTGTGCAGTGTGTGTAAAGTGCAGTCAAGTCATAGCCAATTTATGGTAATCCCTTCTTGGGTTTTCAAGGCAAGGGATTAATAAAGCTAGTTTGCCATTGCCTACCTCTGCATAGTGACTCCAGTCTTCCTTGGTGGTCTCCCATCCAAGTAATAACTCTCAGAACTGGCAGAATCCTGGACAGGGCATCAAGCCAGGGGGATAGAATCCTGATAGGCTACTGCAACATTACCAGGCCTATGCTGATGCATCACTGAGTACCCTGGGGGCCTCTTTGGAGTTTTTAACTTCTTCCTCCTCTTCCCCAGCCAGGTGTCAGTGATACATGCTAGGTTAACCTTCTCATCCAGAGTTAAACCCTTGATGACTTCTGTTCTGCCTGCTACTGACTTGGCATTTAGAAGTAGAATGAAGTTGCTTTTGAAAGTTTTGTGTTGAAAAATATTATCACACAAAATTCTCTTTTTTATATGGCTAGGAGAGCCCGATTTTGTGTGTGTGTATATGTACTTGCAATGGTGGGTTTCCTACATATTTTGTCCTAATTTTAAATCTCCTCTTTGTCTCTGCAGGTCCCCTAGGAGCGGCCTCTATGATAACCTCCAGCAGTATAATATTCCCTATCCAGAGGCCATCTTTGAACTTAGCTATTTCTTCCAGAATCCGAAGCCTTTCTACATGTTGGCCAAGGAATTGTACCCTGGCAGTTACAGGCCCAACTATACCCACTACTTCCTTCGACTTCTGCTTGACAAAGGGCTTCTACTGCGTCTGTACACACAGAATATTGATGGACTGGAGAGAGGTTAGCCCTTCCTCTCCAGTTTGGAAGAGAGCAGTGTGGTGTGTACTTAGGAAGAGGAAGACTCAGGATCAAATCCCCTCCTCTTCCATGAAGCTCAGTGAATGATCTTAGGCTGAGTGTGTATGACTGGCCTAACATCTCTCATGTCATTCTGAGGGTGAAATGGCAGAGTGGAGAGTATGCTTCTCCAAGCTTCTTGGAGAAAGGGCAGGATAAAGATGGAATAAATAATTGGGGTAGTGGTGTCAAACTGCAGCGATGAGGTGTTGGGTGGTGGGATAAGTATAATCTGCTTTACTAACCTTGGGCTGATGAAACTAATCTCCTGCCTTGTATGTTCTAGTTGCTGGAATACCTGCAGATAAACTAGTTGAGGCTCATGGTACATTTGCTTCTGCAACATGTACAGTTTGTCGAAGATCATACCCTGGTGAAGACTTTAGGGTGAGTAGCTGTACTGAAGGTGTGCCACTTCAGGACTGTCAGAAGCATATCCAAGAGGTTTGGGCAATGTTGCCATTTGTTGTACAATGAATTGGATCCAAGGAATGGGTTATAGTGATGTGATGACAGACTGTGTTTATACTGCAGAACATATGCTTATGTCCTGTCACATATGATTTCATTTCAGGCAGATGTGATGGCTGACAAGATCCCCCAATGCCCAATATGCACTGGACTCATCAAGCCTGACATCGTATTCTTTGGAGAGGAGCTCCCCCATCGGTTCTTCTTGCATGTGACAGATTTCCCAATGGCAGACCTGCTCTTTGTCATTGGAACCTCCCTTGAGGTCTGGGCTATCATGAACATGGGAAGACAGTGATAGCTGGGGTGTTGAGACAAAATGTTTCAGGGAATTTGGAAAGTACAGAGTAAGCAATGAGAGTCCAAATGGAAATGGAGGGTAGCAATTCAGGGATTGACAGAATCATCTTGACATGTTGGATATAGGTTTATAGATAGTTCAGAAAGCATAGACTGGTAACATCTAAGCATGGTTTCCAAGTCACTACTTATGTAAGAAATATGGCTCATGTTTCCAGCTGAGTAGGTTGTGTAAGCCAGGAACATTGGAAGTACAAGTACAATTTTTCTCTGGGAGATCATCATCCCTGCACTAACACCAGGAAGTCCAGTGTGTGACCTGTTCTAGTCCCAAATTGGTCCCAATCAGAAAGAGTATTGACTGATGAGGGACCAATGCAGACTGAAGACATTAGTATACGCTTGTAGGGATCAGAGGTAATGAAACAGCACACCTGACTGCTTAAATAACAAAGAGCCACCTAGGCATCTCCCTAGTGACTGCTTGAATGTTATCATTCGGTAGTTCAGAGAAAGCTGTATACCTGGTGTAATGTAGCATCTATTTATTTCATTTCTACCCCTACTCCTCCCCAAAGTGGTTTACATTGTTCTCCCGCTCTCACAAAAAACGTTATGTAGGTTAAGGTCAGAGTGTATGACTGGCCCAGCGTTGCCCGGCAAGCTTGTGGCAGAATAGGGATTAGAACCTGGGTCTCTGAGAGCCTAATCCAGCACTCTAACCACTGTCCTATGTTGACTTGGCAACAAATTCACTATGGCATATTAACCATTACTGTCTTGCAAACACAACCCCACTGTATTACTCAGTAATTGTAAAGATGACTGAAATAATATTTGTGAAGCAACATTTCAGTCTAGCAGCACCTTAAAGACCAAAGATTTCCAGGAGATTTTGAGAGTCAAGCTCCCTTCATCAGATTTGTAAAGTGCTTTCAGTGCTTAGGACAAATGTTACATATTGCTATTCTAAATGTTATGATAGCAGTTTTATTTCAGTCTGCAGGCTCCACTAAACATAAAGTCTTATTTAATAAATGTTTGAGTAAGTAATATGGGAAAGTGATACAGTTAAACATTCGTGGCCCTCCTGTTCATTTCTCAGTGAGAAATAATAGTAAAGTGCTACGAATTTCTTGGCAGTCTTTCTTTCTCCCCTGCTGTTTTGTTTTAGGTGGAACCTTTTGCCAGTCTAGCAGGTGCAGTTCGAAGCTCCGTTCCACGCTTATTGATCAATCGGGACTTGGTGGGTCCATTTGCATATCAGCCACAATACAGTGATGTAGCTGAACTGGGAGATGTTGTCAGTGGAGTCGAGAAGGTGGTGGCTCTTTTGGGCTGGAAGGAGGAGTTGCAGGAACTAATCAAGAAGGAAACCGAAAAGGTATGCAAGCTTTTCCCTTACTCTTCCTCCTTCTTGTGAAGACTTGCATGAGTGCAAGCAAATAGCAAGATTTCTGAAAGAACCAAAACTGCAGCCAGCGTAATGGAGCCCACATCACCAGTTCTTCATCAGTCTGTACATTTCCACGTCCATCTCACAGTTGTCTCCTGTACTTAACAGTATCAATTCCATCCCAGATGCATGTTTTGTATTTATTAAAATATTTGTACTCTGCTTTTCTCCTTGAAGGGACCCAAAATGGCTCACCACAAAATACAAACTGTATAAATAAACCACCTTACAAGTCTAACAACAAACTAGGTCTTGGGCTGGTCCTGGGTTCAGTGGTTAACTCGTCTAAAAGTGCAGGCTGTGACCCATGGGCTAAGAGCCAAAGGATCAAGATTCTAGGCATACATGCATAGGATCTGTTATGTGATTGTTTTAATGTAGAATGACCAGAACTTGCAGGCTAGAACTGTGACTAGGGGATGATTCTGGCACCACATTGGGGGCTGCAGCTGCAGGAGATGGCAATGCAGCCTCCTAATCAGGAACTCTAACCAACTATGTCAGAATGTATGCCTTCATGGAAACTGGTAATCTTGTTCTTTATTTGTACCGTCCTTTTTTCCGTTACAATGAAACTTTAAGCAGTTTCTTTGCAACAAGCACATATTCAATTTTAGATCCAGAAATACCTGCATAAATCTAGACTGCTTAACAAAAAGATATTTCTTCATATGTTGAATTATTTACATAAAGGCCATAATCCAAAACCAGCGACGCCCCTTTCTGCCTAAAGTGCTCTGCTTATGTACAGAGATTCTTCATTGACATCACTTCCTCTACTCACAGATGGAAACAGGGAAGCAATGAGCTGTGCATGTGTCAAAGATATTGGATTGGGACAGGCGTGTTTAGAACCAGGATACTCTAGAATTATTCAGTGAATTTTGATTTTTTAAAAACTAGGTTGCTGAATTCTTCCACATACTGTCTTTAGATATTTTTTTAGAAAGGAGGAGATAAAAATTAATTAATTGTTTGGTCTTTGAAACTTAAAAGATAGACACCAGTGGTTTCACCCATAGTTTTCCCCTTGCTATTTGCTTGTACTCATGCCCATCAGAACTACTTTTTAAGGTTACATTACATATACACACAGCCTCCATTCTTCAGCTTGGTTTAATACTAGAATTTAAAGAGAAAGCCCTGTAGGTAGCCTCCTGTCTCAGGATCAGAGGGCCCTGTGAGGCCCACCCAATAAAAACGTCCCCTCCCAGGAGCCCTCTAGCTCTACAAATACACCCTTTTCCTTCCTGACCCCTTCAGTCCTGGCGCAGGCAAGGACCTGAATGGCTGCTATCACTCTGGTCGAAGAGTTCAACTAGAGAGGGCCCAGAGTATGCCCCCCTCCAAGCAGCACCCCTCTGTAGGAGAGGGTGTAGCCAGATAGCCAGATAAGTCAAGCTAGAGAAGTGAAAACTCAGGCAGAGTAAATCAAACTGTTTTATTTAACGATGGGCAATCATCGAACAAGTGTGAGGAGCAGAACACTTCTGATACTTTTCAACAAGCAGGACAAGATTAATAAAGGAGCTGGCAAACAATAAAGCATTCTAACACAGCTGCCTGAATTGTCCCTACAGTACCTAGCCCTTCCTGGGTCCAATTTACCCTTCCTAGGTGAGGGATTCTCTCTTGCTGGTAGCTGCTCCTCTGCCACTCAGCTCCTGGGGGCAGAACCCCTCCCCTCTTCAGGGGGCCTTATATTAGTTTTCCCATGGCCCTGCCTCCTTGGAGCCAACTGACCTTCTTTTCCCACAACTTCCCTTAGTCCTATTCTAAAGCTGGAAAGAATCTTGGGAAATGTAGGCCTGCAGGGGAATTGGCAGTCAGGTCTACTGGAAAATTTACTGTAAGGTCTCAGGCTTCCTTGAGGCCTACAGGCCCAGGATCATGACACCTCTATAATGTTCTATTGAGTAGGACAACCTGGAGACTAATGTGATTTTATCACCTCTGCTAGATATATAGATGTCTGGGATAATCATAGTGTGCAGTTAATAACCTCGTGGGTGGGGAGGGGAATAACCATCTTCTGTAATTATTTGCAAGGCAGCAAAAATACTGAGCAAATTCAGCAGTGTAAATAGTACCAGTTCTGTTAATTTCAGTTGGAGCTATGGAGAAAGCAGGGTTGCTTTTTAAGGAAAGGGCTGAGAGTCCATATTCCAGGCATGTCCAGACTTTGTTGATGTGTTCAGTGAGCTCCTCCACTGTTGTAAGACTCAGTTTTTAGCAGTTTATTTGGGGAGTGACTGAGCCCATGTTTTTCTTCTGATATGCTTAAATTCTTGCTTAGTCTACAGTGCAAATGTTCTCATTGTATGTACTAAAATTACCATTCTTTCCAGATCTACTTTAAAACATGTAGACCTCACATGTTATGTTCTTTCTATTTTTAGTTGGATGCAAAAGACAAATAGGAACTCTGACCTCTGCTGCTGAAAATATTTGTCTCCTAAAAGAACTGTCAGCCCAGTTGAATGTTGCGCTTATAAAAGCAGAGACATGGAGGTAAACATGCTGTCCATGTTGGTATCACCTAAGAAATAGCCATTAGAGAAATAATTTGAAGTTTCTGAATTTCTTCCAAACATCAGAGACAGTACATGTTCTCGGGGCTTTTAGGAAATAGCAGGTTTTGAACTGGCTTTTGTATAGACTCCAGATCTCATGTCTGAGGCAGAGATAGGGATGTTCAGTAGAGCTGCTGCCTCCCATTACAGTGTCATCGTCATAGTCTATGGTATTTCAGCAGCTTGTTGTAATAGGGTTTTGTCCCTCATGTGTGACCGTTTCCCCTTATTTGTTAAAGGGGCCAGGATTAAGTCAAATAACTATTGCAGCCTTTATCAAAAGTAAACTTGGAAATCTGTAATTGAGTTCAACCATGTTTGCTGTAAAGATCTACGTAAAAGCAGAGATTACTAAAAGAATGTGATATTCACTTGCATATCATTTGTATAAAATTGGAAGATGTCTGTACAGCCTCATTTCTAGAAACAAACTATAGCACTATGGATGTGTTAGTGCATTTACCCAAACGCATTATTAATCAAAATAAAAGTACCTTTCATGAGGATCCAATGTATCTGTTTGTAAATTAACCAGAATTTAAAATCTGAACTTATATCCTCAACCCTTGTGTTATCTTTCCTTTTTCTTTAAAGGTTGCCTGAGGCATTTTTCGTCCTTCAAATAATTGTCCCACTTACATACAGGAAGTTTTGCTGAATTCTCGGAACATCAATGAGTTGAAAACTTTTTCTTTGAAATATAAACAGACTTTAGCGAGTCTTCTCATATTACAAAAATTTTGATTAGTAAATGGAAGAGAGGTGTCACTTGTAATATCACCATTCATGTGCCCTGGGTCCAGTTACATTACAGCTTATATCGGATATATTAAATCCATTTTGGTTTTGGTTTTTTGTACAGCATCAATAGATACATTGCAAGAAACAGCAAGGCCCCAGTCTATGCAGAGCCCCACATATATTTTCTAAATTGTGACAATCAGCTGTTGGAAAAGGAAAGGGGGAAGTTTAGCCAGCCCCATAGATACATCCCAAACAGTTGATCAACATTAAGAGTGTTTCTAACTGAGATTTCTGTGTACATATGGCTCCATATGGAATCATAACAAAAAGATTGTTTGTGAAACACCTTTTGTTATTACAGTAGTACAGTAAAACTGAACTCGAATCAATACACTTGGATACAAAACATCCACACTAAGTGCTAAGTTAAATTCTGTGCTTTTAATTACTCCCCAAGTCAAAGTCATGTAAACCTGAGATTACCTGATTCTTGTGCTTTTAGTAAGACAGACAAGTCCCCTCCGCCCCCACAAGCTGGAAGAGCAATACTGATTTCTCTCCAATTAGCATCTTACCTTAGATACTAGATTAAAACAAATTATTTCCTGAAGTGGCCAGGAAGTCTTTGCAAAGAGCCTCTAATAGCACATTTAAATGACTAGATTTGTTTATCTGGATATATGATTTAAATATTGGATCTTGAGTAGGTAAGTCATTCAAACAAGGTAATGAAACAGCACACCTGTTTGTACTCATTATCCATTAAAGCACAGAAAACTTATTGAGATAAGAGTATTCATTGCCTTCAGTTTCAAAACTGATCTCATTTGTCAGACAAAATAATAATTTCCTCTGTTTTGCAACAGTGATGAATAATAAATAGTTTGTGCACTTCAACCTCCTTTATGTGGATGATGGGACACAGGATAAGACTGGGAAGAGCAAGATTCAAGTCCAGTAGCACCTGACAGCCCCCCCCCTCAACCTTAGAGAACTCCTCACAACAATGCACTTCCCAATGTGGACATGAACTCAGGAACCAGGGCCTGCAATAAACAAAGATGCCAGCTCTGTCCCCATATTCACTCCAATAATACAATCACTGGACCTAACAGCACCAGCTATACCATCTCAGGCTCATTCACTTATTCATCTTTCAACATTATACATGCCATTAAATGTCAGCAATGCCCTTCAGCTCTCTATATTGGAAAAACAGGTCAGTCTCTGCAAAAGAATGAACGGACATAAATCTGGTATCAAAAATCGCAACATTCAAAAATTAGTGGGAGACTATTTCAATCCGCCATGACATTTGATCACTGACCTAAGAGTAGCAGTTCTCAAGCAGAGAAACTTCAAAGGAAAATTACAATGCAAGATTGCTGAAAGTGATTTTATTTGCAAATTTGGAACAACAGATTCCCCAGGGTTGAATCAGAACATAGGATTATTCTCACATTACAGATGCAGATTTTCTGCACTTTGCACTCAAGCTCTATCAAGCTAATTACAAAATGTTTCATAGCTAGCTTTCTGACACTTTAATTTACAATACCCCCCACACACCCTTTTTCTGCTCCATGAATCTGACAAAGGGAACTCTGACTCTCGAAAGCCCATACCCTGGAAATCTAATTGGTCTTTAAGGTGCTACTGGACCTGAATCTTGCTCTTCTACTAAAGACCCACACGGCTACCCACTTGAAACTATCTTCAGGATAAGACTGGCTGTTCATGCAGCTCAAATTGAAGAAGTTCAAGACACAACTCAGTTTCAAAAGTTTGCATCGTTTAAAAATGAACAGTATTGCTCAAATCATAATTAGAAGTGGCCGGAAGATCATCATCCAATTGCAGGCATTAGGTAGGATCCTCACCATATCAGATCACTGCAGATTAACCCATATAAACCTTAATCTCCTTAGTGTTCACTTCGTTTCAAGTACAAAAACAGTTTCAGCCTTGTCTCACCTCCATAGCATTGTACTCAAAAACTGTCTGCAGCCATTCAAGTTTGGCCTTGGTTGTACCTTAGATCCTCTCAAAACTTGTTTCTAGTTGTTCCAAAACACAGTAAGCCACACGCCAACAATGCACACACATTGTTATCTGAAGATTTATTTTATCCTAGTGAAAAGCTTTCATTTATATTTGTGCTAAATTCAGAAATTGCTGGTAAAGTGGAAACAAGTTGGAAGATGGGATTGCTTCTTTCAACAGAAAAGTCTAAAATCAGAATGAATGATGTGATTACCTAAAGCAACCTGTGAACACTGAATGCAATAGAAACTTGGGACAGAAGCAGACAGAGTGCAATCAAGCAATTTGTCACTGCTTTTTTTGTCTGGCAAGCACAAAAAAGTGAGGAGAGTTCAGAAAACTAAACATGGTAGAAAGAGGAACAGCACAATGTCATAGACTCTCTAAGGGTCAAAGGCTTTCTGACCCCGTTATCTGGATGGATGTTTGTATGAACAAAGGACATTTCTCAGTTTCTCACATTACCCACATATTCTTGACATTTCCCCCATACATGTATTTTTGCACACTTATACTTACCTACATGTTTCTGTACATCCATAATGTGTCACATTGCTTACACATTCCACGTAAACTTCCAGCTGTATACAGTTTAATGTAACATATGTAAAAAATGCAGGTTTAGCCTGGTTCTCAATCCTACAGTATATTCCAATCATGTCTTCAGTATACCCATGTATTCTTAAAAACAAGTACATAAGCATGGTTGCTACATACGTGCTTGGCACAAGTATCAACACATACCTCTACCTGCAGACACCCCCCCCCCCTTCTATGCATGTATACCACATTTGCTTCTCTCACAAGTATCTGCACATACTGCATTCACAACACCTTAAGTGCAATAGCTCTTTTGGTGTAATGAGACTGCCCTTCCCGCTCCTCCCTATACAATCTTCATAAGATTCCTACTGGAAAGTCCTGGGAGTGAATGAGAGTGTGAGACTCTTATGGACATTGAGGGGAAGAGACCACGACAGAGCTAAACTGTGAAGAGCTCTCTGGGGAAGCAGTACTTATAGGTCTAGAGAAAAGGCAGATGTTACACCAGTCTAGGCAATGGATCTCCAGCCCACAGAGTCCTTTCCTGGAACTAGTCTCTTGGTACAGCACCGCTCATGGAGAGAGAGTAGAAGGTCCCTAGATTTTTAGGGAAAAGGTGACCGTTCAGTCCAATTCCAAATCAGAGTCATGTGATGCTGTCTCCTCATCTATTGGCTGAACAGCATCCTCCATTGAGGTTAAACGGAGAGCAGTCAGATTGCCCTCTGGAGTCACACCCATTGGCTGGATGACTTGTTGTCTGGAATGGGAAGAGGGAAAAATAGCAGATTAGTGTGTGGGGGGGTGTGTGTGGTTCCCAGGTGGAAATCCTTAGAGGAGATAGTGCAAAATAGATATGAAATGCGCCAAACTTTTCTTCAGACTGGCCAGTTACATGTAGTGGCACTGATTTTGCCGATGGCTGTGCCTGGCCTGAAGCTGCTGCGCCTGGCCAGGAGCGTGCGCTGGCAGCGGCAGCGCAGGGCAACTGAGCAGGAGGCCTGGGATGCCGCACGCACACCACCCTGGCTGTCTGCTGTGCCAATGGGGCGGCTGGCTTGCAGCTGCTGGCAGGGAATGCACAGAATCGTGTGGGTGCACTACCGAGGGCAGCGTGCCCTGTGTGATGATGTCACTTCCAGGAAGTGATGTCATTGCGTAGTCTGGGTGCACGCGTGCACAAGTGGTCGCAAGTGTGCCAACAGCCCTGGAGCTGCCCCCGGGTGCCGGCTATCCTCACTACGGCCCTGCATTTTCCTACAAGGAGAGGCCCTAATTCTGGTTGCATCACTAGCTAAAGGGCCATCCCTCCATGCTAAAAATATGAGCCTTCTAATGCCCTTTCCTGACAGATCCATGTTATGTGGTTAGATACCAATGCTATTATGAGCACAGAGGATTCAAGAAGTAACTGCTTTAAAATATCTCATAGTCAATTTAACAGGCAAATACTTTTGGAGTACATAGTGTTTTCCAGTTATGCAAGGGAACGTGAAGTTGCAGTGGAAACATTTAGAATAGCATTTCTGTCTGTCTCATTCACACTGGAAACATGTAGCATCTGTATTAAACTGTCTGCTGTCCTTTTTTCTCTGTCTCCCAAGGTATCTTTTGAATTCCTTAGGTAGATCCTGGGCTCCTGCTTGCACTACTCCTAAGTGATGCATAAGCAGCTACTGTAGAATGCATGCCTGGAGAGAGGCAGAATTGGTGGCCTCAGATCCTAGGGAGCTTGACTCTTGAAAGCTTATACCCTGGAAACTCTTGTTGGTCTTTAAGGTGCTACTGGACTTGAATCTCGCTCATCAGTTCCTATCTGTCACTGTACTAGTGCTTCCTAATAGCAACCATCCAGGGGCCTCAGCACAAAAATCAACATTATGGAACATTTAATACATGTGAAGTAATAAAACACAGAAAGCAGTTTATGACCCTAGATTTCCTGTTTTTTATTTCAACCAGGCATTCCCATGCCAATAAGGGTCCCAAAGAAGTTGCTAAGAACTGAAAAGAAAATCCTATTTATATGAGTTATCAAAATCTAGTTACTTTGTGTTTATCTAACCAATCGTCCTAGCTCCCTCTCCAAGTATACCCAATGTGTTCATTTTCCAGCCCTGATTAACCATTATCTACAACACTGAGCTTGGATTCCCTTTCCTATCCTCTTTCCAAATTCTAGTCATTTCTACTTTTATCTTGTTAATGTATATAGTTTTTAGCTCTCACTTGTAGAGGAAAAAACTTGATGGTGTTTGTGTAGCACTTTTTTTAACAGTCTAGTCATTCTGGATGAGAGTAATTAGGGCTAAGGTGCCTGTACTCAGCATTCATTTACCTTTTTGTCTCCCCATACCATTAGAGCCTCTTTATCTTCTAATGCATTAATGTCTGCAAATACACTAAGCGGTAAAAAGAAACCCTAGAAGTTCTAGTCATACTAAACTGAAAATGAATTCATGTTCATCTAAGTTATTATTTTAAAGTAAATTCCAATAACCGCTATTTAAGATTGCAGAGAGTGAAGACCTGTAATAACAGAATAATGGAAATCCAGTACAGCTAGGTAATTTGACAAAGTCTATTGAGCAATAAATCATTGTGTCTTGATAAATCTGCTAAAGCCATGGTGGCAGGGTAGTACCTTGCTGCTTGAACATTTTCAAACAACCTAATTGCACTGTATTCCCATTCAATGGTTGCAGGAGGAATTGTTCTCTGGGAAAAATCTACTTGTCTGAATCTACATTAGATAGAATTCCAGTGTAATTGATCTTAACCAAGCAGCCTGTTTAAACATGCCCCAAAGCAAAACCCCATTTTCACATAATGTCTCTCATGGTACCTGGAGAGTTTGTCAAACATGTTCACTAGTTTCATTGCTTCCAACTCCTTCTGCTCTTCTGTCATCCCCTCCATTGGATTGGGAAGTTTCTCTTCCACACGTCCAGTTATTGGGTTAATACTGAACAAGTATGCCAAAAATAAAACCAAACACACACACACACACACAGAGAGAGAGAAAAAATATGATTAAGACAGAAATATGTAAGTTTAGTAACCCCTGTGACTCTACTCTTCTGTGCTTTTACATGTCTTTCATTTAAACCAAAGGCTCTTGAGTATCAGCCAAAAAAAGTCATCGCTAGTCAAGTCCTGCCAAAGAGGTAAGGCCCCCAAGGAGCCTAGTCCTTGCAAAGAAACACACGTTGTCCCATGATTCTGCTCTATTTGGGGAACCCTGATTGCCCTATCAAATATATTTGGAATCCAGTACAGATGCCATCAGAGGTTATATTTATGCTTCAAGTTGTACTGCATCAAAGCAGTGTGTTCCTGATAGAGCATATGCATTTGGCAGAAATAAATAGTCGATGATCAGATACAAGGGCAGCTTGGATCCTGAGACACAATAACATGTATATGTACACTGCAGTAGACTACAGGTCAACCAAATCTTTCACTTGTAATTTTAATCTTTCCAGAAAGTGGATGACTTGTTTTGTGAAAGGCACTGTTTCTGTAGTACTTTACTTTTATGATTTGCAATGAACAATGTTGCAGTCTGTCCTAATTCGTGAGGATATTGGGGGTGGAGAGTGGGAGAGAGATTTGGAGTCCAAAAGCAAGGGACCTAGGATTATTCAGTAATTGCAGACGTTAATCATCTTAGCAAAACTAGTGAAATTGCATTATCCTCAACTGTTATTCCAAATGGCCTCTGTACTTTTCTTGATTAATTTGAATTATACTTAATTACATCACACCCTGTACTTCCTGCAGTCCACAGCCCCTTGACCCTACCGTTTACAACTTTTTTTCTTCATAAGCTCATGTATCTCTCCAGAAAAGGCTCCAGTTCAAGAAGGGTTATGTCAGAATGTCTTGTCAATCTTTAAGGTGCTATGAAACTCCTGTTTCTTTTTCAGAAGAAGGGAGTATCAATTGTCAGTCACCTGATACCACAATCAAACTCCTTTAATGTTAAAAATAACAGCAGTGTATCAGAAGATAAGAAATGTACCCTTCCATATCCAGATCAGCACTTGTCACATATCAGACATTGTCATAAATAATCTACACCGGTGGGATGCTAAGATGACAAATCATGGAAGATGGGACTGATAGTGCAATCCTTGTAGCAGGTAACAGGAAAAACTGCTGGCTGGGGGCTCCATGTGCACCACTATAAACAAGCTAATAGGCAAATAGGGAGGCCATCAGGCAAGGAAACAGTTAAGTGGAGTGTTAAACATGCAGAAAGTGAAGCGTGTGCCAAGAAGGTAATGAGAAGTTAGTAGTGTTGATAAAAGTGACGAGATGACAGAGAAAGGAACGTGCCAAAAGCAGCAAAGGAAAAAGTAGTGCCTAGATACGCTATAAATATTAATGGATCCATACTTGGACTTTGCTTCTTTGTACTCTTCTGTATCAGTATCTTCATCCTCAGAGTATTCACTGTCTGCCCGGCCACCAGCCATGAGGCCTCGTGCTGCCAGGAGCCCAGCAGCATTCCCATAACCTGTGTACTTCACAAACCGTGCCACTGTTGGAGCAAATGAAAATGAATGGATGCCATTCTTCTGCTCACATTAGCAATCTGCTCTACAGAAAACCAAAAGGACCGAAGGGAGCTGTTGAATGTAAATGTTAGTAAGACGAGGGGTTTTTTTTTTCCTTATCAGACCAATTTTCAAGGAGGCCGTTTCTTGCAACCCTTTCAAGCAGTTAGCCATATTTAGAGCTATCTTGACCCAATGAAGAGATTTTTGCCCCATAAGCCCTACACATTAATTTTGATAAGGATCTGATTCTTCTACAACTTTTCAGGCTACATCCCATCTTACTTTTTTCAACCAAATATTAACTCGCACAGTAGAAGAATTGTGTCGAATGTCATAAGGGCAAACATCTACAGGGCAAAACATATTTAGTAAGGACACAGAAACATCGCTCTTGGAAGAACAAGAAACTGCCTTCAATGCCACTGCCATTTGAAGAAAATGAATGGTAACTATTCTGTAAGTGAAGGAACTTTTATTATAGTAATGGCCAAGCTCTCATGCTCTATCCGAGTGTAAGCTTTTTTTTTATGCTGAGATTTCATCTGGGATTTTTTCTTTTTTGAGAATATCCCCAGCCAATGCTCAGCATGTCTCATTTTCATTCACTACATACCCTGGTAATGTTATTTTGGTCTTAGAATGTTCATTTTGCCCTGGATTTTAGCTCCACCTTAAAATCTGTTCCCCTCACCACTGCCTGACATTAAAAACCTCATAAGGATTATCATGTCAAAGGGATCAGCCTACCCACCCAGCTCCCTTTTCAGACAGCCAATGTATAATGTTGCAAGACATCTTGTGCCAGGAAAACAAGAAAAATGCCGAACACTCACCACTCTCCTTGCAGAGAACAAAGAGGAACTCTGCAGCACAGTGTTTCACGTCAGTGTCAATGTGAGTCATGAGGCGCACAAGCTTATTCCTCAGCAAATTCCCCACCTCAGGCCTATTTTTCACATCACGCAGTGGGGGTAGCACCTGCAAACCCATGAAAAGGGAAGTCTTGTGTTAACAGGTCCACCAATCAAATCCTCATGAGGCCCTGCTAGCATTGTACCAAAGAGCTCCTCAACAAAACGTCACCTACAGAAATTGCTTTGGAGGTATTTGCCAGCATAAATGGATTCTTTTAAAAAATGGAAATAAATTCACGAATAGCACAAGCATAGGAGAGACTCATGTCAGTTACCAATTATCATGACTTACAAAACAGCCAATAAGAGGCTAAAGAACTTCCACAACCATAGCCCCTAAGGAAAATTCAGTAAGGATAAATGCTGTGTCTGATGAGGGGGGAGAATGGAATTTTCCCAGTTACAGCCTGTCACATTTTGAGTGAGGGAAAAGCAGCATTTCCATTACTCAAAGCTCAACCTAAAGGAAAGACATGCAGACTTTGAAACAAATGATACATTAGACACAACTTCTGAGCAATCAGCTGATCACGTCAAAGGAGTTACGGATATGTAATAATGCAGCTTTTTCACTATGCCCATGAAGCAGAGCTGTGCATGCATTTATTGCACTATTATAGATTCACAGATCAGCAGCGAAGCAGAGAACTAGCAGCTTTACAGCTATCTGGCCAGATGGAAAAGAGCAGCATGGTGCAGTGGTTAGTGAGGGACTGGGAACTTGGAGCCCCAGTTTCAAATCCCCACTTTGCCATGGAAGCTTGCTAGGTGACCTTGGGTTAGTCACTCTCTCATACAGCCTAACCTACTTCACAGGATTGTTGTTGTAAGGATAAAATGGAGATGAGAGAGTGACATACGTTGGGCTTCCATTAGGGAGAAAAGCTGGGTATAATTATCTAAATAAATATGAAGCAATCCAAATGAGTGTTTTAGCAAGACTTCACCTTAACCCAAACCATGTACCCTAAGTGACTGCGTTAATCAGCCGTACTCCAGATATCCTAGATCTTTGCAGTGGGCTCAGCACTCCCATTGCAGCAGTGTAAAAGAAAGTGCCAACCAAGCCAGTACCCTGCTCTCTGTGTAAGTGGAAGGAAGTAATGAGCTACTCTGCTGCATGCACGTACACAGCAACTGACGCCTCAGGAACCTTCAGGATAGGGTAGAGAAAGGATTGCAGAGGTCAGGCAAAGCCAGAGTTTTCCTAATCCCTCCTGTTGGTGGCCATCCAATTTAGACTAGTCTCCATTACAAAGAAGTTCATCGCACTAGTTAGATTGCAAAATACTAATACATCAAAGAATATAAGACTAATAAATAAGAATGCGCTGCTGACCTAATGCTGCATCATGCACTGAACATCATGAGAAAGTATCAAATACACGACATGTGTGTGATTTTGGCAAAATGTATCACAACTGCGAAATGAGTAGCCTCAGAGCTCAGAAAAATCAAAATAGTTGTGCATACCAAAGATTCTAACTATTGTGATGCTTCTTGAGACCTCTACTCTCTCCATCACATGCTGCATGAAGACTGTGCATGTAACATAAACAGCATCTAGGACATGGGATAGTTGGTAGAGAAAATGTTTCCTTCAAGACACGAGTAGAAGTATTCCCATAGTTTCAAGGACAGTTCCCACAACGTCATGAAGGAACCAAGAATAACAATATTATCTGCGTGGTATATTTGTGCATAGTATTCATGCAATAAGCAACAGAATGTAATGATAAGAAAACATCTCCAATATACATCTCCAATATACATCTCTAGGCCTCTAGCACAGGGCAAGATTTGCTTCATAGTTTGCTGTTTCAAAGGACGTTTTATTTTCTGGGTCCTACCTGAACCAAATACAGTACCTTAGCTTTAAGGAACTTCCTTGTCTGTCGGTGGGCCCGGGCACTCTCAGTCAGCAAGTTCAGCACAGGAGTCAGACTCTCCTTAAGCTTGTGACCCTGTGGAAAAATCCCACAAGTACCAGGAGATCGTAACTACACACATTATGTTCCCTTATATGAAAAGTCTCATGGCTGTAGAAATCTTTATGGAAAGAACCGGGAAGGCCAACTCCCATTCTCTAAGAGCACAGGTAACTACAGAGTACCTGTCAGCCACCAATTTATCACTGGCCTGCAGTCAACCCAACAGTGTACATGACATTCAAGTCACCCCTTTCACAAGCTAGAACTACACGTGATACAAAAGACTGCCACCCCAAAATGGCAGCTCATGTAAGATTCCCCTCCATCGCACGTGATACAACTTACCTCATATTCTCACATGATTATGCTGAGCATTGCCTGTTCCCTGCCCTGCCAGTAGCAGCCAATATATGTGGAGCAGACATAAGAAGTCACTTAGTATAATGACATCAGGATTAAGTTATAAATCATAGTACACAGTAGTGGGGGAGGGGGAGCTCAACGTGGGGCTGTCATTCTTGGCAACAATGTTATGCTTCTTATAATATACACTTTCTCCCTCAATACATCAAAGTATGCTCTTCCTGCTAAATGACCTAACATCTCATTGCAAGCACTGAGTAAAAGAAAGTGTGTGAGAGCTGGTTCAAAGTATTACAGGGAAGCACAGGAGGCAGAAAAACAAGTAATTTGCATTTTTATTTTGCATGGTTAGATGTATCAAGTGAGACTCCCATATTTCACCCGGCATAATCCCCAAGACCTCAAGATACCTAGATTATGACGCTTTTTTCCCCCTGTGGTGTATGAACCAGCCCTGAGCAAATGCCATTCATCAGAAAGTAATCTCTAAGCTACTTTCCTAATCAATGGCCCTTTGGAACCATTCACCATCACCCAAACTCTGCTAATCTTTGCTATAATCTATGATCCCTACAGGAAAACTGACAGCTAGGAATATATTTGGCTATGAAGACACCCTGGAAGCCAGTGTATTATGCAGCAAAACAGACTGAAAAACAATGAGCTGATCCTTATTAATGCTTCTCTTTACTTCACTATTATAACTTATTTATTTACAAAATCATAAGAAAGCATTCATACTGCTTTCATTTTGCAGAATCTACAAACCCTAAATGTTCATGAGGGCATTTTTATAAAACGATCAGAACTGTAGTAGAATGGAACAGCTAAAGAGAATACTTTTCTAATGAAACAAGATAGTTGATTGCAATGTTTACTGTATGTATCACCTTGCTTTTACTGCATTGACTTCCTCCTTTGAAGTCCACTGCACTTTCTGCATTATGGTGTGTCATGCCTTAGACAGATTTTTGTTTGCATTGATTGTTTTGTAATCAAAGTCTTACTGCATTATTTCCTGGATGTCTCATGTTGTCTGATTGAATTGTTTTCTATTGCTCTTACTGCATTTTCTACGTGTGCAATTGCCTTTTGGCATGATGACATATCATGCCTTAGACAGTTTTTGTTTGTTTACTGGATATATTGTGCTGTCTTCTTGAATTGTTTTCTAAATGCTGTAATTTTCCCAGAGTCTCAGTGACAAGGATGGGCTACAGATGAAGAAAAAACAAAATTTATATCTTGTGTTTCTGCCCAATCAAGGTCACCAAGGCAGCTAACAATTAAAAACAAAAAATTATAAAACTATATACAGTTAAAACCAAAGCTAAACTACATCTATAAAACAAAAGGACAGCAATTGAAACAAAGCAAGAAGAAACGTTCACTGAAGGAACACCAGACAAAACAAAACAATCTTCATTCACTGGCAAAAGAGAGTGATAGAAGGGTGCAGACAAGTATCGCTGGGTAGGGAGTTCCATAATTTTGGACCACGGCAAGAAAGGCCCTCTCTTAGGTTGCCACTCATCTAACTACAGTTAAATGCTCATCTGGATCACTAAGTCCCATTTTACATTTCAACTAGTTGCTGACTCAGTTTCAAGCCAACCAAATACACCACCAAAACAACGAATGAAGCAATTCCTTTTTAATAACAGAAATAATCTATTATAGATGGTCCACCATCCAGCTAACTGCCTTATTTCCACCCAGTGAATTATCTTTCATCCCACTCACATTTTACAGCTCATCCATAGCCACTGTATCCCTGCCTCATCCCTATGATGATGATCACTGTTATAACAGCCTGTGTATAAAATAGAGAGATTTCTATGGTTAACCTAAAGCGAAACTCTTATCATACAAGCAGAGGGATGAATGCCCAGACCTGTCCTTTGGGGAGCACAGAAGACATCAGAGGTAAGAGTGGAGGTGAAGTAACAGGCAATTGTGAAACCCATCCTTTCCACCCACCCTGTCAAGGCGGCGGTCGAGGAAGTCCAGCAGAACATTGACAGCATCCATATTGACTCCCATGTATTCAAGCGAGCCTGGCTGCACTTTGGGTAGCAGCAGGACATCCAGACACTTGAGAGGCAGATTGCCCAAGAGGTTCACTGTGTGGCTGAACATGCATCAAAAAGCAAAACAGGTAGAGACTTAGCAACTTTCATGATCAACAAAGCACTATTTTGTAAATTAAACCTATCAAATATCCAAATAAAATATCTAAGCTCTGGCTACTTGAGAACAAGATCCCACAACTGTCCCTTTTCTGGTTCTCTCATGGAAAGCCCACTCAGGACAACTGAATTACTTATGCATTAAGTCCAGAGCATCAGACTTGGGCTGCTTCCACATGGCAAGAATTCTCCCTGTTGCTGACATCGCTGGTGCAAATGTGTCAGCAACATAGTTTCCACGTGGGAGTTTTCTTTGAACTTTTCCAACATCAGTCCCTTGTGGCTACCACTCTTCCCTGTCATGCCATCAGAGGGCTTTTTGAAGGCTTTTTAAAAAACAAATCTAAAATGCCCTTGAGAAGCCCCCAGTAGCACAGTTGGGAGCATGACAATAGTAAGGGGCTAACATGCTGGAACATACTGGTGATGTAGGTAGGACCTTTGAAAAAGTGGATGGCGTTTTTTCCAAAAAGATCATAGCAAAGCAGATTTGAGAAAAGTGCGCTAGAAATGTAGAAATGCTGGAAACAGGATGATGCTGTGTGGGTTCTTAAAAAATCATCCCAGTTTGGAAGCAACTGTGCAAAAAAAAAAAAAACCCATTCACATGGAAGCAACCTTGAACTTGAGTTCTTGTAACACTCTACATCAGTCACAAGTCCTCAGCACAGATGCTAACAGTTTTTCCCATGTTAAGGCAATTTCAGTATTGCCATTTTCTCTTCTAGCTAAGAAATACAGTAGGATCCAAATTTTTCATCAGAACAAGTCTTTACCTGTGAAATTCTTCGGTTCGGTCCTCACCATCTGCTGAAATCATCAGGCAATGGCGGAGAAGGGCACTTAGGTGCCGGTATAGAGCAGCATCTTCCTGCCCCAAAACATAATGAAAAGCCTGATTTTGAGTGGTGGATACATATCTCTTTTGCAGTCTCCAACAAACCACTCTTACTGTTCTCTAGATGTTTGTATCAAGATAAAAGTGCAAACTAAGAATATGCATGGTGATCACATTTGGAAGCTCGGAATACAATCTCTGCACATAATTTCGTGTTTCTGGCTGCCAGTTTAAGGGACAAATATGTGGACACAGCTGACAGGAACGGAGATGAGAGAGGTTTGCAGGAGCCCTCAACATTTCTTTCAGCTCCTCCCCTTAGCCTTAAGGCCTTGTTCTGCCCTTGTCTTCCTCCCATATTCTCTAAACCCCAACCTCTTCCTCCTTCCCTATCCCCAAATGTCAAATTCTGCATATAGTATTTAAGTTAAATTGATGCATATGCAACTAGACAAACTTGCAGACTACTTTCCTAGCAGAGTTTGCATCATCTGGTTGTTGAATCTGGAAACTTTTTATGCAGAACTTTAGATCCTGACAAAGTGAAGATTGCCAATAACAGAAACATCTCCCTAGAAAATGTTCAGCTCTCACGTCACATAGCCCGTGCTGCACTTTACACTTTGTTCTCCCACATCATCTTCCTCACAGGTCTTCTTCAGCAAGTAAGAAAGACCCCACACTTTTCTACAGTATATGCCATTGGGTCTACCATCTAGTTAATACAAACACTAGGTGATGGTTTGACTTAGTTATTGCTGCACAGATATTTAACAGCCAGTTCACTCGCCTTTCTTTTCCAGTAAGACATATTGCTGAAAAACACATTGTGCTGGATACTGTAGGAGAGATCCCTGTGAGCAAAGGAAGGGGTGATTTCTGCCAATCCCCCACTGCGGCAGCCCTCCAACTCCCCCCTCATGTTGCTCCTGGGGGTCCCCCATCCCAGAGGAGCACCATTTTTTATTTCTCCTTCAGTTTATAGCAACAACCACACAAAAAAAATTAAAAGTTCAACATTAATAGGTTAAACATACTACAACATCAAGATATGTTCCAATAATTGATCTATTACATATTACTGCTTTTAACGGAAATCTTACATCATATTCACTTAGTAGTACTTAATAAATGCATATCACGCAACAGTTTCATGGGCATTGTCTACTTAGTGGTGCCTCCCTTTCCATGTATTCTCAAAAAGACAGCCATCTACTAAGAAAATCAGTAGAGTAAGGTGTTATTAACTACTTTAAGTGGCAAAGATATCTTAGGAGCATCATTTCAGAGGGAATTTTAGGCTGCAATAAGAGAGGGAAGGCAGGGAAGTTGTGCTTCCATGCACATAATTTAAAATGCAAAAGCAGTGAGATGGATAAACAGAGGTTTGTTCCTGTGGAATGAACATGTGTTGTTTGACACATGGAGGGTTGCAAGCAATTGCCCGCCTCCCCAAATGGTTTCCTGGCCAGAAATCTAAAGACAAGGAGAAATGCCCGATAAAACAGAGATCTTGCAAGCCACTTCCTGGTGCCTCACCTCGTCGACCTCCCTCTTGCTGGTGTCAAAAGTGATATTGAAGAGCACCTTCAGGATCTCCATGGCACGCTCCACCTCCTCTCGAGGCAAGAGCATGGCAGGGTTCTCCTCAGCAGCCACCTCATGAGGGTCTATCCACTTCACTCCCAGTGTAAGCTCTAGGGTATCCGTCATCAGACCAATGCCCCGGAGTTCCTGCGCAAACTGCTGCCGGATGTCCAACCTTAGTGCGGTCAGCAAAAAGAGAAGACGTAAGTCAAAAAATTTGATTTCATGGGGGAGGTTTCTTTCATTGTAGAGTTTGATGCGTTCTGTGAGGCCCACCACAAGCTGGGCTTCAGAGGCCAACTCTTGGGCCTCATGGCTGCTGAAGACCACATTGCACAGACACTTAAGTGCCTCCAGGATCACATCCAGGTCTGGAACCTCCCGAATTTGTTCTTCTGTATAATCAATACCAGCATGCCTAGCTAGCGTCTTCAGGCTTTCCATGGTTGAAAAAGGGTCAAGACAGCTTTTGTCCCTGGAGAGGATGCGTATGCTTTCCAAACATGTGACCTGGCAGGATGGCTGCAGCACTCTCTCCAAAAACTTGATGAGAAGCAGAGCCAACATCTAGGACGTTAGAAGGAAAACATGAAAAGAACAGTAAGTCCAGCGGTTAAGGAATAAGCTTCTATGTAAGAAAAGAGTACTAGACTGTATCTGTATCTGTGGATTGCACAGGTTCAGTTAAGTTCCAAAGTACCTTACACCTGATCAAACCATATAGCATCCCAGCCCCATCTCTGCCTATACTGTAAGCATTGTGAGCACTGATGTGGCTCATGCAATACCTCCCCCCTCCCTTCATATGCAACAATTTCACTAAAGACTTTCACTTTAGCAACAATCTGCAGTTTAGTGTAACATCTGAATCTGGAAGACATAATGATGCAGTGAAGAGTGATTCTGCCTAGTAAAGCATTACTAAGTGAGATTTCAATCCTGGAACAATGTAAAATCTGGCAGGCCTGCTTACTGAGCTCCATTTATCTTTACCTGGTTTTATTCTGCAAACCATAGTGCAACTTCACCCAAATGCAATTACAGAAGTTAGACATTAGAAGATACACATTTTGGAACATTGTTAGGAGTAGGACTGGAACTCTCAGTAATATGCTGTTTTGGTTAACGAGTCTGTGTTCATAATACAAACTACTGTCCTCTGTAAGACTACTAGTTGATTTCTATCTGGACCCAAATCTGAGGAAGAGAGACTGAAAAATTAGGGAAAGATAAGAGAATGAAATACCAGCTTTTCATCCTAAGACTAAGTGCAAGGAAGTCATTGACACAGTTACTATGTGTAAATCACATGCTGTATAATTTGATAAAACCACCACATATTTTTATTAAACATTTGTGTACTTGCACTTCGGCATGCTTGCAATCGCAAGAAAGCTTGCCTGAACAAACATAAAACTGTGTTGGCATCTGTGCACTCTGAAGAATATGCCTGCCTCTGCATGACCCTGTTCTGGCATCAGAGGTATGCATGCATTTCCATTAGCAATGGGCATGTAGTTATAAAAAGATCAAACACTACCGATTTACAGGACTTGCAGTAGCTCAGGGTAATTGGCTTAGTAATGCTGCCTCTTCAAGGATAGTTCATGAAGGAGGTGAACTTTTAATTCCTTATGTTTGCTCTTCTTCAAGAGAAAGGGCTTTCTTTTCACATGAATGTAATGTCCAACAAACAGTATCTGTTAGGCAACTTTACCATTTGCTAGACGCTACTTTATAAAATTCTTAATGTCATGAATATGTTTTTAGAAGTAGCACTTGGATGCTAAGATGAAGTATGAGGTATGCCAAAAGGGTAATATACACAAGGAGTTCACAGATCAAAACTTGAACTCCAGGTATTTCTCCAGTTACGTACCATCCCTCTGAAACAGACATGTATGTTAGTCTCCTGACATTATGAACATATGGAGCTACTTTCAACAATGCCAGGTTATTGGTCCATCTAGTCCACTATTGTCTACTCTCATTGGCTGCAGCTTTCTAATTGGAAGTTTCAAGTATTAAACATCAGGCCTTTTAAGTGCAAAGCTTGTTCTGTCACTGAACTATGGCTTCTCTCCCTAACATTAAACTTCTGAATTTTCTGTGACTTAAATAATCAGGACCAGCCATATAAATTTACTATAGTGTTGCCAAGTCTTCACTTAGAGAAGTGAAACAATGCAGTAACAATAGGATCTACATTTGCTGCACATCCAGCCCTTGAAGCTTTTTGGCCACCTTTCTCTCCTGCCACCTCTGAGACAAAACAAGAATTCTGTTTGCTACAACAGGCAACAGAGGAGGCTGGGCAAAGGGACTGGCAGGTGCTGCAGCTGATCATTTATTGGTGTCACACGGCTTTCAAAGTGGCAGGCACCACCTCTGGATGAAGACCGGGCAATCCAAATTCATAATCAGCATTTTAAAGGTAAACCAAAAAGCTGTTTTTCTTCACATAACATATACTTCCAGATCCAGTAACCTTTATTGGCATAATAAAAGCGTCAAAAAAGTTAACATATACTTAACCAATGAAACTAATTGGGCAACTAACTAATTGCATTTGCCACAGGACACTGCAATCGCTATTAGCATAAATGGCTGATAAAAGAATTTGGTGCATAAATGGAGGAGGACTGGTATGTTAGTGGCTATGAGTCACTGAAGTTAAAAAAAAAATCAAGATCCATACTCACAGGTTGCATTTGCCGATGATAAGATGTTGGGATTAACAACAGGAAACTAAGACTGCCAACATGCGTGGTTTGTGAACTTCTCCAAGGCATCTGACTGGCCACTCTTGGCAGACAGGATGCTGTTATTGAGGGATCATTGGTCTGATCCTGCAATCCATTTCTTTTGACTTCCAACAGCAAAAACAGGAGCCACAACTCAGGATTTGTTTTTGTTTTTAAATTACATCTTGCTACTTTCCCATGAAATTCAAAGCAGTGTTCAAGAGTTTTCCAAATGATTTTGTGTCCAGGCATTGCTCTGATCCAGACCTGACCTGAAATGGTTGCCTTAAGATGAACACGTGCCATGGGAGAGCACATTCTTGGCATGCAGAAGACCCCAAATTGAATCTCCAGCATCTCTCGCTAAATAGAATACAAGGCAGCAGTGTCCAAAACTCGGGAGAGCTACTGAGAGGGTAAACAGGGCTGCAATGGATGGGCCACTGGTCTGATCTGGTAAAGACAACTATATATGAAACAACAGCACAGGAACTAACCCTCAATGCAACAGATCCCAGGTGCTCAACTGTTCAAGTGTTATACAACTATCCAAGACACTTGAGACACAAAGGCAATTCACACAAATATTATGCATGGATAGCTATTTGCATTTGTCCTCTCTATGCAGTGGTCAGCCAGCTATGTGCAGATGCTACCAAGTCCAAGAATAAGCTTTCTGAATGTTGCCACAAAGTCATTATTAATGCTTATGTTGAAATGTGCAAAATGCTTAATTTTGTGCATGGCAGACCTGCACAATTAGCCATAGAAAGAGAGCAAATGTGTGTGAACAGGTTTGCACTTCTTCAGACAACTCCATGGTATAAAACAGTGGTCTTTGACCTTTCTTACCTTTAATCCACAGGTTGCAGCATATGACAAAGTCATACGCCAAGATAAAGGGTTATAACTTCACCAAGTGTCAAGGCCAGGACCATGGGCAGCAGATCAAGTGATCCAGGGACAGGATACATAAGACAAGCACTTGAAAGCTTCCACAATGAGCGGCACACCAAGGGTCAGAACCCTAGAGGAATCCTCTCCACTGCTAGGTGACCTCACTTTACTACCCTGCTGCTCCTCTCAGCATGAGTACAAAGAGACGCAAGAGGCATGGCACCCTTGCTCTCTATGCATGTGCACAAGCAGCAGAACCTTCAAAAAGGCAGCACAAAATGGTGGCTCTAGGAAAGTGGCTTGTGACCAGCGACTGAGGCTCCACAACCTGACCCATGGGTTGAAGGCCACTGGTACACCACACTGACTGTCCTCCTTCCCCAGCACTTTTCCAATATGGTATTTCATTCCAGTGAGGCCCCATCAACCTCTCTCAACCAGTCAGCATGACCTCACCAACTTTAGAACCTTTCACCAACAGAATTTAAGAAAACTACTTGCCTTCCTTTCTTCTCGTTCCTCATCTTCAAAGGTGAAACACTGAGACTTCTGAGAATACAAAGGGGGAAAAAACAATTGAAGCAAACTGAGAAAATAAAATTTACTCCTAACAAAAAAAGTAACCAACTGACCAGCAAAAGAAAAAAACAACCTGTTTAGAACTGATAAGGGGAACAACCCATAGAGGTAGGTTTGCATCATCCTAGGCAGCTTGTGAGCCAAGGAAATCAGTGGGGCCTTTGAACATCTCAGGTTACAGGTCATGTGAAGTTGTCAATGGACAACTAGGATGGAATGTTAAAGATATTTATGACATGAGGCACTGAACAAACCAGTCATGATCTGCAATCCCTTAACCTACTTGTGCCAGGAAAGCCCATTTGAGGTCAACAGGGACCAACCAGAGGATATGTGCTTAAAGCTCCAGTCTGATTCAACAGAACAACACTGAAGAGATATACTCCATGCTGGTGACTTCAAGACAGAGTGGCTGTCTATTCTGTAACATGCCATTTTGTGGGTGAAGTTACATGACCCAAGTCTTGAAGAAGCACCTATATCATGATGTAGCACCAGTTTTCTAAAGCTCCTCATTCTATTGGTGGCATCTGTGAGAATCAAGAGAGAAAGTGATAGGGTTGCCAGCCTCCAGGTAGTGGCTGAAGATCTTCTGGAATCACAACTGATCTCCAGCCAACAGAGATCAGTTTCTCTGGAGAAAATGGATGCTTTGGAGGGTGGATTCTATGGCATTATACCCTGCTGAGGCCCCTCTTCTCCCCAAACCCTGCCCTCTCCAGGCTCCACCCCCAAAATCTCCAGAAATTTCCCAACCTTGAGCTGGCAATCCTAGAGAGTGAATGTGTGTTGGTTCTAAGGCCAGCATCAGCCCAAGGTGAGGTGGGCTTCTGGTAGAGCCCACTGCTGCTGACTCCCTAGTTACACATCTCCTCTTATCTTGATACCTCCTTCTGAGTGCTTTATCACCTCTGCTCCTAGCTACGTATATGGCCGAGCGCTGCTAGAGAAGGACATGCAGGTGCTGCACAGAGAATCAGCATTCCTGGTGGATGTGGCACTGGCATTCCCAGCTGCACCCGCCACCCCACACCAACGGGGAAAGGGTGTGCAAGTGTGGGTACCTGTGACTGCAGGTGGGGGGAGAGCTTGAAAGTAGGCAAAGGAAGAACTCAGGCAGGTGGGGGCACATGGGAAACCTTGTAGTGGGCTTGGTGGGGACCTGAGCACTCTCTGCCAAGCCCCCGCCCCCAAACCTGGAACCTGCCCTGGTTGGTACAACCCAAGTCTCAGGGGTTCAGCTTTCATGAAAACAGACATACATGGTCAGGGAGCCTACAAGTGTATTGGCAAGGTCCAAAATGAGACTCATTAGGCAAGAGTCATGCTCAGAAGAACAAGGCATGCAACATGTCGGAGCATTCAAAAAAGAAACAGTTTCACACTTGCCATAGTAACAACCTTGCAGACAGCCACTGCTCTCTGCACGTCACATGTCAAAAGAGGTATCTCTGTTTTACTCCTAGAGGTATCTCTGTTTTACTCTGTATTTCCTCTTAGAGATCAAGTATTACATGGAACTACCTTGCCAGAAACCCATAGTATATAAAACTGTGTGCACATATCACACATTCATTTCACAAGTTTCAATTTTAAAACAAACAAAACATTCAGAACTTCTCGTCTGACAGCCAGTTTTGCTGAACAATGCACTAGGGCGCCATTTGCAGTAGCATTTATCTTTGGTTATGCTACCATTGGTATACCTCTGGTAGTTTGGTATGTAATACCAAGGTAGATTACACAGTGCAAGTGAAATACAATATAATTATGGCAGAATTGCTCTAAATGTTGTCCACATACTAGCATAGCAATAGCCTAGTCCAATTTCTAGAAGAAGAAAGAAGCACAGGCCTTTGTTACAACCTTGCTTCTGTGAGGGTCCCCTTTGCCAGGGGCCCACACTAGTTTGCTGCTTTTTATTCCCTTAACATTTCCTGTCTCCAAACCCAGGATGAGAAGGAGATCTGCTGACCCCAACACTGGATATATTTAAACTATAACTTGCAACATGGATTATCTTTAATTTATCCATGCATAGCACTTATTTATTATTGTTATTAATGCCAGGAAGACTCAGACAATTTTTATGTTTCAACTTTCGAAAGCAAAGTTTATCAGTGCAATCCTAAACAGAGTTACTCCAGTGTAAGCCCACTGACTTCAATGGCCTCAGACTGGAGTAACTCTTCTTAGGATTGCACTGTAAATGTCCCATTCAACCTGTCTCTACTTCATTTATGTAAATATACATATAAATCTGCAACACAGAAGCCTATCTTTCATTCCACCATTCCTAATACATAAGATTTTGGACATTCTTTACACTTTGAAATCCCAAGTTAACTACTCTTAATATTAGCATAATGTTCAATAGTCTTTTAACGATTTCTTACACTATAAAGGGACTAATAAACTACAGATGCCTGGTATGTTAGAAGAACCTGACAAGGATCACAAAAAAAATCTTATACAGATTTAGAATATATTACAAGTTTATTGTAAGTATTTAACAATGAGGGATGCTATTAGGTCTAGTTGACGTGGCAAACATAAAAGAAAAAATAATGGTTGCAGCACCACTAGATTCCCAAACAATTCAGAGATTATCAATATATTCACAATATTTCATATCGCTACTAGCACTTAATCAGTAGCATAGCAAATCACTGTGCATCTAGCAACATTGTAGCAACATTCTATCTAAACACCATGTGTAAGACAAAGCACCAAAGTTATCTAATTAAAAATTTCTCCCTAAATGTATTCTCTCCTGCTCATATATTCACATACTACGTAACAATCTTCAAATATATTCTACATCTTTAAAAAATGGTATTTTTCAGATTTGGATTTCTGGAAGGACATGAATATCAAATTTCAACGGTACTCCGTTTCCCCAGTACCATTTTGAAATTCAGGTTTGAGCTTTTCCAGGATTCTAGAATTATTTGGGTCCCTGAAGACCTCACGTTTCAAGATATGCCCCCCTGAACAATGTGCCTCCAGCCATCCTACTTGCAGAGGGGGAAAGGCCCCCAAAGGAGGCAGGAAATGAGAAGGGGTGATTCAGAATCACAATTCTGCTAGGCCTTGGGAAATTTGGAGAATCAATGAAAAACAAGACACTTGCAGCTGCTGATAAACTCCAGAACACACCCACACCCACCCCACCCACACACCCACACATGGGAGGGGAGGAGTTGTAATGGCTAAGAATCCCAGAAAATCATGGTAATGATCCAAAACATCCATTTTCATGTACATGTTGGCTCCGGAATTCCAGAATACACACCACTAATAATCTTCCCTGTACAATCAAATCCTTTTTATTAACAACCTGCTCCCTGGTTCTCTATTTATTTTTTCTTCCAGTTAAATAGTATCTTTCAGATGGTTTGATTCAATCCTCCACTTTCCTCTTCTGTACTGAAACTTACTGTCCTTTACAATCAGCTGAACTTGGGTTAACTATTGACATTTCTTCACCATGAAGTGATGGGGAAACTCTGGATGGCCATGTGGTTCTAGCTTTTGGTAACTGTCTTGTGCCATCCAAGGATTCTCAGATTCAAGGAAAATCCTTTCCAAATTGCAGCTCATCATTCCTGCCCACCCACACGTCCTGAAGGACTGATGGACAGAAATCACAGTAAAGAGCCAAAATTAGACCTCTTGCTTTTTAATTTGCCTTCTGAATTGCCTCATAAAATTATAACAACATGTAAACATTTATAATCACCATGGCCAGAAAACTACTTGGCAAATTTACTTTTCATTTATACAGTTATCTACAAGGTAGATTTTTAAACAGACCTTGGCAAATCACTTTTGACAGTACAATTAAACAGTCCAACTGGCAATCACCTCTCTCTTGTGGGAATACTAGATGAAATAAAAACTCAGATTCCAGCTTTAGAAATGTTTCAGTAACACTGACCAACACAGCATCCTAGGCCATCTCTGGCACACATGCCAAGCAAGGGCATGCCAGACCGTTTTAATCAGCATACAAGGCCATTTGACTACCCAAGGAACTGAGGTGCTGTCAGTGCTGCTGGAGATCAGTTTGAGCTCAGCATATCTGGCCAGGAACAACCCGTATCTCTCTCCTTACCTCCCCTTTTGTTTGCTAGCATGCAAGCATCTCCACAGGTAGACGCTGGCTTCTTCAACAGTGATGATTCTCCACAGAGCTCTTGTTGCTGCTGCAGATGCAGATGTGTTTGCAGGGGCAATGACACATCCACTTGGAGGCTTCCCTTCACTCTTTCCCTGAGGCATTTTCAGTGTTTTCCTCTGCAGCAAATCCATGTTTTCCCTCAAGGAAGGATGCCATCACAGCTGTCATGGCAAGTCCCCACCCTTTAGGGGTCTTGTGCAAAACACATCCTACAAGAGGGGTAGGGAAGCTTTTTGGTATTTGTACCAAAAAGGTGCCTACCCTTCTTGTAGGTCTTGTTAATGAAATCTAGTACTTCATTCTTTTTATATTGAATCAACAATCTTTGCTTTTATATCCACTTCCACGATCTGCTACTTTCAGCTCCCTCCATGGTGGCTGAAGGTCCATGGATACCCTAGAAACAGACACCTGTCTATAGAAAAGAGTCCAGTAGCACCTTTAAGACTAACCAACTTTACTGTAGCATAAGCTTTCGAGACTCACAGTTCTCTTTGTCAGATGCATGGAGGGTAAGAAGAAACTGGTCAGATACATAGGTGGAGAGGGGAGGGGGGAGTAGATGCAATCAGTAGCTTCTGATAATGGGATTGGTTACTTCTGATAATGAGATAAGCATTCATAGTCTCTATTCAATCTAAGCCTGACCGAGTCAAATTTACATATGAATTCCAATTCAGCAGTCTCCCTGTTGGATTCTGTTTTTGAAAGGTTTCTGTTGAACTACAGTGACCTTTAAGTCCTTGATGGAATGTCCTGATAGATTGAAGTGTTCTCCCACTGGTTTCTGGATGTTGCCATTTTTAATGTCAGATTTGTGCCCATTTATTCTTTTGCGCAGAGGTCGGCTGGTTTGTCCAATGTACAGAGCAGATGGACATTGTTGGCACATGAGGGCATATATCATGTTGGAGGATGAGCAACTGTAAGAGCCAGAGATAGTGTAGTTGACGCCATTGGGTCCTGTAATGGTGTTTCCTGGGTAGATATGAGGGCAGAGCGGGCATCTGGGTCTGTTGCAGGGTCTTGTACCTGTGTTGGTGACTCTGCTAGCCAATTCATGATTGTAAGTGAGAAGTCGTTTAAGGTTGGGGGGCTGTCTGTAGGCACAGAGAGGTCTTCCACCCAGGGCTTGTGAGAGAGAGGCATCATTTTCCACGATGGGTTGTAGATCACTGATGATACATTGGATGGATTGGAGCTGGGAACTATAGGTAACAACCAGTGGTGTTCTGTTGTTAGTTCCTTTAGGTTTGTCCTGGAGCAGGCTGTTTCTGGGTACTAGTCTGGCCCTGTCGATTTGTTTCCTCATTTCATTTGGTGGGTACTGTAGTCCCAAAAATGTTTGTTGTAAATCTCTTAAGTGTGAGTCCCGGTCGAGAGCATTGGAGCAGATACAATTGTAACGTAAGGCTTGGCTGTAGACAATCGATCGAGCAAACTGATCCCATTATCAGAAGCTACTGATTGCATCTACTCCCCCCTCCCCTCTCCACCTATTTATCTGGCCAGTTTCTTCTTACCCTCCATGCATCTGACAAAGAGAACTGTGAGTCTCAAAAGCTTATGCTACAGTAGAGTTGGTTAGTCTTAGAGGTGCTACTGGACTCTTCTATTTTGCTACTACAGACTAACACAGCTAACTCCTCTGGATCTATGACGCCGGTCTATGCCAGCCCCTCACTTCAGTTTGAGAACATGAGCATGAGTGTAAGCCCTGCTTCAGTGTCAGCCACTTTTGATAGATCTGAGGAACCGGAGGAAATATATACCAAACGTCCCCTGTATACCAAAGTTCTGTCCAAATATCCCATCATTCAGAGGATGTTTTCAAAGGTAACTACCAAAATTCTCATGCTCCTTTCATATATTAGATTAACATTTTATCAACTGTAGAGCAGGCACATTGTATCTAATGACCTTACCCAGACTATAACCCATTTTCATCCAGTCCAAACAGCCTTTTGTAAATAGCAGAATAGGAGTAGAGTGCTCGAGTGTTCACACCTTCCTTTTCAAAACGACAATGCTCTCATATCAACAGTTCCATCTGAAGAACACTTTCCTGGGTATAAGCCCTATTGAATACACATGAGTAGACCAGGGCCCTTTTCACACTGCTTACCTTCACTTGCAACGACGCAGAACATCGCACTAAAAACGCGGAAGATCGCGTTTTCTCGTGCAAGATTTGCACAACATCGCACAAAATCTCGCGCGAGAAAACATGATCTTCCGCGATTTTAGCGCGATGTTCCCCGTTGTTGCGAGTGAAGGTAAGCAGTGTGAAAAGGGCCCTGCTTAGGATTACTCTCCGAGTTCACCCGTATATTACTTCATTTCTGTAATGGGATCCAGCACAGTATAGGAGTCAGATTATCCGACTAGGATCTGGGAGATCTATGTTTGGATTTCCACTCTGCCATGGAAGCATCTCAGCCTGAACGACTTTACAGGATGTTGCAAGGATAAAATGGAGAAGAGAATGATATAAACCATACTGAGGTTTCCATTTGGGAGATGGAGCTGGGGCATAAATTAAGTGAACAAATATTAATAAATGTTTTCACTACAATTTTAGTGGGGATTAAACTATTATTTTTCCTTTTACATAGAATCATAGAGTTGGAAGGGGCCATACAGACCATCTAGTCCAACCCCCTGCCCAGTGCAGGATCAGCCTAAAGTATCTCTGACAAACATTCATCCAGCCTCTTTTGTCCATTCCCCCCAATCACCACTACTAAGGAGAACTGCTATCTAATACTCCTTTGGACTGGGAATCAGGGCATAGAAGACTGCGCATTTTAGTCTATTATTTCTGTCCATAAGACTGAAGCAGTTACATATTTCCCTATAACTGTCTGTACCGAGTTAAAATTAATTACACTTTTAATTACATTATAAGCAAAATTATGAGTCTTAGTTTTGACTTACTTAACTCCTGTTGAAACCAATAATACTTAGGTAGGTAGGTAGTACTTAATTACATCCAATTTTAGCTAGATTGTGCCCATTGTCTCCTTCAAACATCCCAGGGGACACAGTAGTGTTACCAGAACTGCTTTTTATTATAAGGGGGAAATTAGCTTTAGCAGTCTGTAACTTAAAATTAGCGCGGATCTTAACCTATGTCTACGGAGGTCCCGATTCCAGACACTCTAGTGAAAAAGAGGCAGACTACAAATAGGTTCCAAACACGTGTATTTAGTGTGGCGTAAGCCTAAACTTGCACAAGCATACAAAGAACATACAAGACCTAAGAAATACAGAGTAGGAAATATAGAGACTTTCGCATTAGCTGGTTCCCAACGATGGTAGAGGGAATACTCACTTATCCTGAAGCGAAGCAGAGACACAACAGCGAGGGTGGCCCAATGCCAGCACTGGGACCACAGACGGACAGCGAGGGGTTCTGGATAGGATGGCACGAGCCTGGCTGGGACAGGACGGGAATGGCACGAGCAACGTGTCGTCTGAGAGACCAGCTTAAATACCCCAAAACGTACCCTGGGGCTGGTGCTGTACTTGGTGGTTCTCACAGTTTAAAACAAAGGTTCTAATGGGCTACTGAATGGCTTGGATGGGCCACTTTGGTAATCAGATCGTGATAAGTAACACCTCAGGAAAAAGGGACAAAGGAGGGAGGGGGAAATCCGAGTGGGCTGAATGGATGTTCCAGCGGACAGGGCTTGTCCTGATGTCATCAGCTCTGGAATGCGGAGGTTTCTTTGAGATGCATTCTCTAAGTGCTTGGGATGGTCGGCACTTAGTTCCTTCTCCGGGGCGGCTCCTAAGATATGCAGAGCGGGGCGAGGTACTCTCGCTGCGGACGTGGTGTGCCCGCTTTGCCGAAATGGCTTCTCAAAGCAGTCTTCTTCCCTGGGTCTTCAGGCTGCCTGGGAACATGGATGCCGGCTGGGCATAGCAGGGGCTGGATAGCAGGCTGCCCGGTAGCGAGGGCAAGCTCGGCGACCGACTCGCGGGAGGCTCCAGGCGGGAACTGACCAGGGAGCGCCTAGCCAGGCTCGCTGGAGGTTTCCCCGGCAGGCGCCCGGCTGCTAGCAGCGGCGTGGGCCCATATGAGGCAGGCTTCCATGGAGGCAGGGGGAACAGCACATAAAACACAGTCCAAAGCAGGGAACATGCACAGTCCATGGCAGATGGCAATGCAGGCACGGGGCACACTTGTAACACAGTCCAAACACACACTGGGAAATCCAGATACAGGTCAGGGCAGGGCTGCCCAGAAAAAGAGTCCTTTGTGCAGTTAACCAAACATGGAGTCAGTAAACTACACAGTCCATAGCAGCAGTAAGGCAATTGACACGCAGGCAGGAAACTTGACACGTGTATCAGAGCACACACGTGCAAAGCAATCTTTGTGTAGCAATAAAACAGCAACGCAGGAAACTTTAACACAGTTCATGGCAGGCCTTAAAGCAGGAGAGGGGGCCTACTTGGCAACAGTAGTTTACTGCCAATTCTTCCAGCAGCAATTTAACATTGTGCTGGCTATTTGGAAGCCCACATCAGAAAGAATCTGTTCAGTAATGGCTCTAGAGGTTATTATGCAGCATTATTATTTATAAACCACCTTAAAAACAAGGCAGTGTACAGGAATTGAACTAATAATAAACCTTGCCAGCAATCTTATAATCTAAAAAAGACAAGACCTTTACAAAAAGTAAAAGTACACAAAAGAATAAAGGAAAAGATGGGGAGGGCAAAGGGTCCCAAGTCATCTTCCATTCAGGCCCTGCCTAGATCTAGACCAGTTGGAGAAAAGAGAAAGAGAGGCATTTTCAACTTGTTTTAAATACTTTCAAGGAAGGAGAAATGTGGATGATGGGAGGCAGCAAGCTCTAAAGGATCAGCATAATGGAAAAGACAGAGATGTGAAACAGAGGAAGAAATCTGAGGTCTAGCCAAGGAAAAGGTATTGGCAGGAAAAAAGAAGGTGAGGCAGTAAATAAAGAGAGAGATGAGAATAGGTCAAAGACTGAAGAGATTTAAACACCAAAAGTAGCAATTTGACCAGAAGCCAATACAGAGATAGAAGCCAATAATGGGAGCATAACAAAAGAAAATGTGGGCAAAATGCGATGCATCATCATTTGCTAGCTACAGTCCTTTGTAGGACATACTATACTAGAACAAGCATTCTAGCACAGGCATTGAATACATTTTGAAGAGTCCTTGCATAATATAAGGAGAAATCTAGAGCTACCTAGCTAATGTTATATTATTAGTAACCATTACAATCAACTAAAGCTTTGTCTTAGCTCAGCAGCTTTCAATTTTATTTTACCTTCAGGTAATTCTTTCCAACTTGGTATGCTTTCCTGAGCACCTGCCACAAGGCCCACACATGCTGCAGAGAATTTAGAGGCATTATAGGACATTATAAGCCTACATGGACATCTTTTTACATCAGCTGAGAATGCAGCCAGGCATACTCAATATTCTCTTGTAGAAGCAAATGATAGCGGGCAGGCTGTCTTACAGGGAAGTCAGCCTGCCTTACAGTTCTTCTCATAGCTTCCAAGGAACTCTATATTTCCTTAGAACACTGATTCAAAAAACAGTGTATAGCTAATCAAAGAAATGCTGGAAAATCTGAAAGATAGGGTTATTGCTCAGCAACTTTAGAATTCTTCCTTGTACAGCCAAAGAGTAACATTATGCAAATTATTTTAGAAAACAAACAGAATATCTTAGGCTGTGTGTGAGAGAGGAATTTGTGCCCCTGTATACAATAAAATCCCCATATGATCTCTTATCATCAAGTATTTCCCAAAAATTCTTCAAAATATTGTAGTCCATAAATAACAATTCTATCAATATCCATTTCTCCTCGCATGAAAACAAGAGGTTCCAGTGCCTCAGAAGTGCATTTGACATCATCAGCCAAAACAGCTGCTACAGCCTGCTTTGAAGACACAGCACCAAAGCACCCACACTGCACAAAGCGAGCCATCCCGCTGCCTTATCATCAGCCACTGCTCCATGAAGCATGTAGAGGAGTGGCAGCTAAGGAGTACAGCATGGGCTCTTCAGTGTTATATCGGGTCACATGGAACAAATTATCTTCCTCTGCAATCAACAGTATCCATAAGTCCACTCTGCCTCACCTTTTGAAATTCCCCAGCACCAATTCATAGAACACCATATTGGAAGGTGACCATAAACTGCTTAAGAGCATTCTAGGAATGGCATCAACCCACCACATTCTGTTGGGGAAATATCCAGCCAAGTTGTTTGTCAAGTTTACAAAGCTAGTAGGACAACAGAACACTTCTCTGTTCAAAATTTCTTATAAAAATGTATTGGCATTATAGGGATTTAGAAAATTTGCTCTGTTAATACATAGTAATTCTCAGATATGTTATCTGCCGCTGTCTGATTCCTTCCCAGTGTCAATACTGGGATTTTCACCAAAGTAAAACTGCTCAGTTGAAGTACATGGGGAAGGTTCAGTGACAGAGCACAAACTTTGCATGCAGAAAACCCCAGGTTCAGTTCCCAGCATCTCCAAGTAAAAAGGATTTCAAGTTAGGAGTCAGAAAGGTATTTGTCCCAAACTTGGGAAAGGTGATGCAAATTGAAGCAGGCAGCACTGCACTAGACAGATTAATGATCTGACTCTGTCAAAGGCAACTCCATATTCAAATACAAAATATATATTATCCATTTATGTTATATATAATATCTACAACTCTTGTTTACTTCTCACCTGCACTGCAGGATTACTGTATGTGGGAGGTGGTACATAGATGTGCAGGACTAAGCATAACCCCGGTGCAACTACCTACAAGATTAATTTTGCAAGTATACCTCACTAGCAGCTTGATTTTAAGTAGTTAGATATTCTTATTATCAAAAGAGCTATGATTTTTATAAAATATTTTGGAACAACTCTTCACAGTTAATGCTTTGAGCCACTTGTTCGCTCCCAATTGGCTTGCAAATGTGACATCTACGGCAAATCCCCAGGTTAAGAAATTCCTTAATTATCTTAAATTGCAGGCCTCATGGTAGTTCTACACCATATACAGCTCCGCCCCAGCTGTGTTTGTTAATAGCACACATCTGCCTGCCACATACAGTTCTTCTTCTCCCTGCTGCTGTCTGAAATCTGCTCCCCCTCCCCATTATTATCTGTTTCCTCAGGATATCTCACACTGGCCCAAACAGCACCATCTACTCATGCATGTGATTTTTTTTAAGCAGGCAAAACATATGCGTGCTGACAGAAGCTGATAACATTTTTTCCAGCAGTGCACTGACTGATGAAACCTCAAGAGGCAATACTGGGAATGATACTGTAACCACCCAACACAGATTCTCCACCTGATCCTTCACAATATCATCAGGCAAAAACTCCCAACAAACACTCACCTCTTGGTTGTAGATCTGTAGCACCTTGAGGACAGTATCTTGGTCCCCACTTTCTACAGTTTCTAGCACGGTCTGGAGCGCCATTGCTCCACTGAGTGGAGGTGGACTGGAGTGCTGGAAAGGGCGGCAGGAAGCTTTACGATCTGGCAGGAGAATGACAGATGTACATGGGCCTTGTTGTCACACAGCTGAGGAGGAGAGGGATGAAAGCAAGTGAGACTGCCCACTTTAATACACCCAAAGCACAGAGCAGATGGATGATCCCAGTAAAACCAGCCAGTAGCTCACTCGCTCTCTCACACTAATCCTCTTCCTCTCTCAGCTTTTCAGTGTTTAATAAATGCCCTTCCAAGCAAAGCAATTAGCAAGCCTCTCCCCCGCCCCTTGCCAAAGGATTACCACAGAATGCATGCTACAGTTCCCTAAAATAGCCTTCCTGCTTCATAGATGGTCCTGATTTCTCTTACTGCACAAAAAAACCCCAGAGGGTCCCAAGGTATTAAGAAGGATGAATACACAATGTAGATTAATGTTTCTCTTGTCACAGTTAAATTGGTGAGATTCATTGGAGGGGGGGGCGGGGAATAGGGGATGATCCTAGTAGAGCCAAATATACAGACTTAAGAAAGTTGATTCACGACTCAGATCTACATCTCTGAACCTGTTTAAAAATATATATTTAGGGCCGTCTACTCAACACATCACTAGCCATCACTAGTGAAACTAAGCCCTATGGGCTTTAGTTTCACGATCAGATTTTCCGCTGCATGTACCACACATATTCAAAATGTTCACAACATAGAAACAAAAATGGCAACTGTTTAAAGGCTGCAAACATGCTTCTTTCTCTCTAATACTCATTCTATCGTAACTGATTTCACAGGATGAAAAGACAGCAGCAGAGACACGGAAGAGGGACTGGCAAGCTGTGCGTATGAATCATGAGAGGCCACAAGTCCACCCCTAACCCACTATATACTTGGAAGTGCTGAGCCTTATAATCAGGAGTTCTAGAGCATTCTATAAGTAGAAACAGGGCTGCAGAACTGTGAAAGCCAAACACAATGAACATCTGCCTAGAGTCGAAAGCTGTGTACAAGCAAGAATGAGAAAACCCTGATAACATTTCCAGAATTCCATAAGACCCACTGTTTAATTGCTCCTCATTTTACATGGTCTGTTCTTCATATTTCATAAGTTTACTGAGGGAATGACCTGGGGAACAATAGTGTAACTAGCCATCAGGTATATAATTAAATGTATATTTACACTTAAAATATGAGACTATTTACTGAGAATTCTTTGAAAACCATTAAGCACAGAGTAATTTTTATACATTATCATCTCTAAACTTTATTTACTTATTTAAATACGTCATAAAATATATTTCTATGTCAACAATTGCATGGGTTTTAAGTATAATTTAACATAAGAATTTGCCTCTCTTTTAAAACCGTCATTCTCAGTTAACAAGGAGAGAGGGAAAGCCTGATGACATAAAATAGAAATCCTGATATCTGCCAAGAGCTGGCCCCATGTGGGTCAAAAATCTGGCACAATGGGTTGCACACAGCCAAAGGAGGGATTTCTGCTATCTTACAGGATTCTCCAGATGCGCAGAAAAATATGACTTTGTAAAATTAACCAAATCTAAGAAAACCTTCAGAAACGAGAGTGATGAGAACTGAAGGGACAGAATGTTCAGAGTAGCAGAGTGTCATTTAAATAAAAAACAGGAGAGGGAGAAAGGTTGCTCAAGTCCTGAAGAAGTTAGAAACCCATCATAAGGGAGATGTGGGGGGGGGGGAGGGGGGTTCCAAATTGAAGCCCCCTTCTGTGTTTCCTTTCCAGCCCGCAGCTTGTACTACAGGCAAGGCCATCCTAAGCAGTGTTACATCCTTCCAATCCCATTGACTTCAATGTGCTTGAAAGGATCATATAACTACTTAGGATAGCGCTGAATAATACTTGCAGTTCAATCCTAAACAGAGTTACCCCAGTCTAAGCCCATTACACTGCCAGCCATTTATACATTAGTAAAGTATATCATCATCCAAGGTCACCAGCTATTACATGCAACTGGTTGCCTGCATCTAGAGCTGCACCCAGGGCTTCTATCTTTGAAACCTTGTGCAGTGGGAATCCTCATGAAACCTAATGGATTCCAGAAAATTCTACAGCAAAGTCAGATCACACCAGCTCAGTTGTAAGGGGCATGATAAATCTTCTAGTGCTTGAGCTTGTTACATTAAAAAATAAGAGTGACAGAAGTTCTTTTTGCACTTCTGGCAAAGGTGGTACTTGCACCAAGATGGAAAAAACTCTCCCTGTGGATCATCATACATTATCATGTTTCATCTATCCGTCATTCTGCCTGTGTTATACATAGTTCCTGTTCTATTCACATGCAATCTCATTTATTGCTATAGGCTGGGTTTGTATCCAAATATTAACAGAATAAGAACTCCAGTTACAATCCCAAGGAACCAGCGGAAGAATCACACTGATTTCAGCAACTTTGAATGGGTCTCTTTTTATCTACTCAAAGCTGTTAAGCCAAGACAAATAATGAAAAATAAGCTACTCCAGGCATACAGATGGGTAAACAAGATGGCCCACAAAACACACACACACCTGCCTCCATGGAATGATTTTATTTATCTAATGTAATGACATTGCTTGTCTAAAACTAAGTCCACATGATCGTATTGAGCATGACTGGCCCAGATGTATACATTTGCATATGGGTCACTTGTCACCAGTACAAATCTAGGTTTGGTACACTCAACAATTCTTAGGAATATTTGCAATGGACCAAGTTTTGCACTCACAACAAATGTTAAAGATGGCCCATTACCATGTAACAGACATAATCTGGGCTGAAGAACAAAGCACAGAATTATTGTGTGAATCAAACTTCAATTACAATGGTACAAATACAGTTTGTATATTTAGCTTTTCTGTGTGTTATTGTGCAGTAAAATGTTGGCAAAATGTACATGGAAGCAATGCCTTTTAATAGACAGCTAGCCTTTGGATGTGTCCACGGTTATCATAACAGCTACTTTCACAGGATAGCCTGGTTGTGTTGAGGGTTTATCAACAATCACTTACAGTAATGAAAGCAAAATATATCAACAGCAATCACATTATTCTCTGACAAACTAATCAAATGATTATATGAATAGGATAGTGGTAGGCTGTGAAACGTACTAATTCCTACATTACAGCACACACAAACTTATGAACACAAGCATGAATCTGTATGAGTGGGGTCTGTTTCTATTAAGCCAAACCATACCTGAGTGGTAAGAATCTTTTGAAATATATCAATGCTTACTGCCATCCTAATTCTTCCAAAAAGTACAGGCCAGGGAAAACAAGGCAAACATCCCACTATTCAGCTTGTCCCAATCCATCATGTGATCTCTTCGTACTAACCAAGGTTAAAACTATTAGTTTATACGATATCGGGTTTTATTTTGTTTTTTGAAAAGCAAAATACCCTTTCCCCCTCTAAATCAATTTTACTTAGTGCTATCATCTTTAATCAAATCAGAAAATATAAACTAACCTGATTAGTAAATGAATTGATGGGATAGGGCGATATTACCTTTTTGTTAGCTTTGTAGCCCTTTGTGTGTGGTTTTCGATCAAGCTTCCGGCTTCATTTCCTGAATGCAGCAACTCCTTCTGTTCCTCCTTCCCCCAACCTTCCAAATGCAGTTTCCAAGAGCAAACAGCAGCTTTGTTATTGTTCCGCAGGAAAATCCCACCAGCAGAAAAACAAGACAGGGTAAAAGATTGAACAGGCCAGAACGGGCCAGAACAGGCATTAAATAAATAAAGGTACCACAAAAAAAAGTGGGAAGCATTAAAGACGCTGCAAAACAATATTTTAGAAATTGAAAACATGCTAATATCATGCATTTATTAACTCTTTCCCAGAAAAAATGCTATCGGAACACCACGAAACAGGCCAGAACAGACACTAAAGAAATGCTAGTACCACAATATTTTAAAAGTGAAAACATTGAGCTGGCATGCTTTTATTAACCCTTTCCCTGCCAAAACGTTCCTGGAACACCACAGAATGGGCTGGAATGGGCACTAAAAAATGATAGGACTACAAAAACCAGTGGGAAGCATTAAAGACACTGCTAAACAATATTTTAGAAATGAAAACACTGAACTGGCATGCTTTTATTAACCCTTTCTCTGCCAAAATGTTCCTGGAACACCACAGGACTGGCTGGAATGGGCACTAAAGAAAGACTGCAGAACAATATTTTAGAAATGAAAACATGGAAATATCAAGCTTTTGCTAACCTTTTCACTGCCAGAATGTTCCTGGAACAGAACAAAACAGGCCAGAATGGGCACTAAAGAAATGGTAGTACCACTAAAAACTGTGGGAAGCATTAAAGACACTGCAGAACAATATTTTAGAAATGAAAACATGAAAATATCATGCTTTTATTAATCCTTTCCCTGCTACAAGACTCCCGGAACACCACGGAACTGGCCGGAACAGGTACTAAAGAAATGCTAGCACCACAAAAAACAGTGGTAAGCAATAAAGGCACCAGAAAGCAGTATTTTATTAATGAAAACATGAAAGTATTATGCTTTTATTAACCTTTTCCCTGCCAAAAGGCTCCCAGAACACCATGGAACAGGCCAGAGCGGGCACTAAATAAATTATAGGACTATAAGGCATTAAAGACACAAGAGAAAGGTACTGGTTATTACATACAAAACTCTTCACGGCCTTGGTCCAGCATACCTCTGGGACCACCTCCCTCCCTATGTCCCTCCACGGTAGCTTCGCTCATCTGAACACGTTCTCTTGCAGGTGCCAGCCTGTACATGGGCGAAATCAACAGCAGTCCATACACGGGCTTTCTCCGTGCTGGTCCTTACCCTGTGGAACAGCCTGCCTGAGGAGGTCAGGAGAGCCCCCACACTCTTGGGTTTCCACAAACAATGCAAAACTGAATTATTCAAAAAGGCCTTTTTCTCGGCTAAGAGGGCGGTATTGTAGGAAAGGGGTCCCAGATGTTTCGCTAATGAGTTAGGAACCATAGATTTCACCAGTATGTTGCCTTACATATTATCTGTTGCTTTAAATATGTACTCCTATATACTATCTGTGCTTCATGTTGTTTAATCTAAGTCCTAGAATTGATTATGTTCTGTTTCAGCAATTCTTCAACCCAATATTGGATCCTTGCCAATACTATGTCTTTGTAAATTTGTATTCATTTACTGTATGACATTGTTTATGGAAATGTTCTTGACACTATATGGAAATGCCTGCCCTTGTCCTTGCTACTGATTGTACTAATCCCATACTATGTAATCCACCTTGAGTCTCAGTGAGAAAGGCAGAATATAAATTACATAAATAAATAAATAAATAAATAAATGAATGAATGAATGAATGAATGAATGAATGAATGAATGAATGAATGAATGAATGAATGGAAATATCAGGCTTTCATTAATCTTTTCTCTGCCAAAATGCTCCCAGAACACAATGGAACAGGCACTAAATAAATTCCAGTACCACAAAAAAACAGTGGGAAGCATTAAAGAAACTGGAAAACAATATTTTAGAAATAAGAACGCTGAACTGTAATGTTTTATTAACCCTATCCCTGCCAAAATGCTTTCAGAAAGCACAAAACAGGCTGGAACGGGCACTAAGGAAATGCTAGTACCACAAAAAATGTGGGAAACATTAAAGTGGCCTGGAGCTATGGTTATCAACAGTTCTGGAGGAAAATGTCTTGTCCCTTTAATAAAGGAAATGGGTAGTTGAAACTTTTCATGGTATGGCATGGCTAGCACCACTTAAAGACAGGATATATGTTCCTACAAATATCAGATGTACCCTTGTTCACTGTAAAATCTTGGACTAAACATGAAGGTTACAATCCATCTAAATTAGCCATCAACTCTTCCACTTGCTCAGACATTGCACAAAAACTGTCTGAAATATGGGGTTGTGAAGTTCCATAAAAAGGTAGGGATGAGTTATGGGTGAGTTCTGGAAAGGATAGTTTGCCAGATTTTCAGGAGGGGAGAGCAATAGAGAATTGGATCGGAACAGCAGTGGTGCAGGGTTTTAAGTGCACCCAAACCAAGTTTTCAGCCCCCTCTCCCACCCCCCACAACTGTCTGGAAGTAGCCTGGGGCTTAAAACATGGCTTCAAGCCAATAGGTGTCACCTGGCTGGAGGCTCCAACTAACAATCAAAAAGAGATGTCCTATTAATATATATAATCAACCAAATAAAGGAAACTGCTTTAAGCATTGCTCCCTATAGACCAATTCAGTCAGTGGGTCAAAATGAAGGTGAGTACAACAATGATGGAAAGAGTGTGTGCGAGAACATTGAATAGTGGATGAATGTGAACAAAACCAGTAATGCAGAAATTGACACTTTGTTTGGAAAACTGCATGAAGCACTGGTATTTGAAAAAAGGATTTGACTAAAGATCAGTGGGCACTTGGAAAGATGATTCAAGCACACAGGGGAGACGAGCAGAGCTGATTTGAAGAGCAGGAGACTGGGTCAAGTTGCTAACCTCCAGGTGGGGTCTGGAGTTCTCCTTGAATTACAGCTGATCTCTAGATCAATTCCCCTGGGGAAAATACCTGCTTTGGAAGAGGGGACTCTATGACATTATTTCACACTGAGGTCTCTTCCTAAACCACGTCCTCCTCAGGTTCCACCCCCTGATCTCCTGGTACAAGCAGGAGTCTGCAACCGTAAGATGGTGGAGCAGCAAATGTCACATGCTGGAATATAACATATAAGGGGCTTCTGAGGAGGAGCAGTTTGCCATTATGACCCCCCCACACACACACACAAACCACTGCTGGCTTGTATTTGCATATTAGCCCAGTAGCTGGTGAACCTCCACCAGATGAGGCAGAGTTGCTGGAAGAGGGATGGGACCAGTGGAGGTGAAGAGCCATTTTTCATGGCTATTTTAGCAACCCTGTCCACCCCTGTTGCTAAGTCATAAAGATGATCCGTTTCAGTCTGATTGTTGCTCTCATTCTTTTTAAAGAGAAACAAAAGAAACCAGTCAAAACCACAGACACTGGAGGAAGAAAGTGGCTACAAAGCCTATGACAACACACAAACACCCCTCCCTCTATGGGCAAACATGGTCTCCATTATTCCCTATGGACAAGCGTGGCCTCCATTATTCTTTAAGGGGAAACGTGCTCTCCATTATTGCATATGGGGAAGTGTGGCCTCCATTATTCCCTATGAGCAATCATGCATTCTCTATTGGCAATCATGCATTGTCTATGGGCAATTGGTGTCCTTAGTTTAAGTATGTCACCTTTAATGCTTGTGGTACTAGCATCTCTTTAGTGCCTGTTCCAGCCTGTTCTGTGGTGTTCCAGAAGCACTTTGGCTGTGGAAGTGTTAATAAAAGAATGTCAGTTCAGTTTTTTCATTTCTAAAATCTTGTTCTGAAGTGTCTTTAATTCTTTCCACAGTTTTCTGCGGTACTAGGGTTTCTTTAGTGTTCATTCTAGCCTATTTTGTGCTGCCTTTTGGTTCCTGGAACAGAACGCCAGTTCAGTGTTTTTATTTCTGAAGTCTTGTTCTCTGAAATCTTGTTCTCTGATGTCTTTAATGCTTCTTCTTTTTTGTGGTACAGCTAGTTTGGTATAGTGGTTAAGAGCGCAGGACTCTAATCTGGAGAACCAGGTTTGATTCCTCGCTCCTTCGCTTGAAGCCAGCTGGGTGACCTTGGGTCAGTCACAGCTTCTAGGAGCTCTCTCAGCCCCACCCACCTCACAGGGTGTTTTGTTGTGGGGATAATAACAACATTCATTGTAAACCGCTCTGAGTGGGTGTTAAGTCATCTTGAAGGGCAGTATATAAATCGAATGTTTTTTTTGTTGTACTAACATATCTTTAGTGCCTGTTCTAGTTATTCCAGGACTTGTGCTATTTGTGCTATTCTAGGAACCTTTTGGTAGGGAAAGGATTAATGAAAGCCTGATATTTCCATGTTTTCATTTCTAAAACATTGTTCTCTGATGTCTTTAATGCTTCCCATAGTTTTTTGTGGTACTAGCATTTCTTAGTGCCTGTTCTGGCCTGTTTTGTGGTGTTCTGGGAGCATTTTGGCAGGGAAAGGGTTAATAAAAGCATGATATTTCTCTTCATTTCTAAAATATTGTTCTCCAATGTCTTTACCACATCCTATTGTTCTTTTCAGTAGCACTATTTGTTTAATGTCTGTTCTGGCCTATTGTGGTTCGTTCCAGCTTTTACACCATCGTCACGCCAAACTCGCGCGAGAAAACGTGCTATTTCGCGTTTTCCCCATCGCGATCCGGAACATGGCGGCATGCAGCACCTTCAGGTTAGTCGTCTGGAATCGGCCCATCTCTGGAAAAACATCGGGCGCAGTTGGAGTTGCCAGTCTAGGGATTGTCGCTGAAAAAGAACTGATCCTGCAGCAATTTCCCACCCTTTCCACAAACCTACTCCTCTCATAGGAAAGGGTGAATGCAAAACTATATGGAAGTGGAAAATCATGGCACTAGGTGGATGATCGGCTGAATTCAACTCTTGAACTTGTCCCTCAGCCAAGAGTAGGAAATAATAAAACATCTAAACGAGTAAAAGAAGGGTTTTTATTTCATTTTAGACGTGGCAGCCATGGAAATTTAGATTATTTAAACAAAGTTTTCAGGGACCCACACTTGGAAGCTTTGTTTTTCTAATTTTCTGTAACTACTAAACCAGGCTTTTGTGTTTACTACTCTTTAATCTATAAGTCTGTGACTGGTTTGAGTTCTGGTTAGGGCCACTGGTTTGAGTGCTGGTTAGGGGTTACCAACTCCAGGTTGGGAAGATCCCGGAGATTTGGGAATGGTGCCTGGGATGGGTGATGTTTGGGGAGGGGATGGATGCCCCCCCTCCAAAGCAGCCATTCTCTTTAGGAGAACTGATCTCTGTCGTCTGGAGATCAGTTGTAATTCTGGGAGATCTCCAGGCTGCACCTGGACCCTGATCCAGATCAGGACCATGGTGCTGAGGAAGGAGGGCTCCAGTCTCCCCCTCCCTCAAGCCATTTTCTCAAACTGAAATGGCCCTGGCAGTGCCTTTTTGCCCTTTTGGGTTACTCCATGTACGGCATTCAATACTTGGATCAGTAAGTTCCCTAGCTGTTGCGTGGCTGTGGGGAAAGTGGCTTGGATTCAGGGAGTTCCGCCCAACCCAACATGTGGCCAAACATGCCGTAGTTTGGCCCTAAAAGGGACAGTATTAGTAAGAAATTTAACTTACTCTCACCTATGCCACAGATGCAGCGCAGTGTAGTGGTTGAAGTATAGGAGATTGGGGGGAACTATGTTTGAATCCTCACTCTGCCACGAAGTTCACTGGGTTCTCTCAACGTAACTTACCTCACAGCATTGTTGTAGAGATAACAATGGGGATAGGGAGACCCACATTGGCTCATTGGAGGAAAGGTTAGATAAAATGTAATAGATACCTCCTTGCATCACTTCAGCCATGTTATCAAACAATCAGTTCACACATTCAGCAGCCAGCCACACAATACATAGGAATCAAGCTACGTACTGCGTATGTGAACCAAAACTTGGAACGAGCTTGAGAATATTGAATTATTTTGCCTTTTTGTTGCAATAATGCCTTGTATTGTAGTGGACAAACATCCCTGCAAATCCTATTTAGGCTAAACACTACACCAAAGCAATTATTCAAGAGAAAATCACTTATGGCCTACTGTCCTTGCCTTACTTTGAACCTTTCTCTCTCTCTCATACACACACACATACATTCCAGTGGTCATGCTTTGGTTATTAGCTCACATGTCATTTTAGAATAATTTCTTCACTGTGAACCTGGAGTTCCTCCTGCAAACTTTTGCATATTTACATAACAGAAATGACAAGGGTTCCCAATTCTGGACTAGGAAATTCCTGGAGATTTGGGGGTGGAGTAGGAGTGCCAGCCCCCACTCCATCTGGGGCAGGGATTCCTTGCCCTGAGTTTCCGTTGCTCATTGCCCGCCATCATATCAAGCGGTTGCTGGGGGGAAATGGGGGGGGGCAGCATTTCAGTCATGATGATATACGGCAGGTTCAGAAATGGCAATTCCTAGAGCTATCTGCTTTCCCCTCTGAGTCATTATGCTTGCGATGCTGCTGCCCCCCCCCATGCCCCCATGGCTCCACTTCTAACCCTCCTGCTGGTTGTCAGGCTTAGTCTGGTAACCTTGGGCAGGCAGGGTTTGGGGAGGGACACCCTCCAAAGCAGTCATTTTCTCCAGGGGAATTGATCTCTGTAGTCTGGAGATCAGTTGTAACTCCAGGCGATCTCCAAGCTCTGGCTGCAGGTTTACAGCCTTAGCAACTACCATCGAACACAGTGAGATTCATATCTGAGTAAACAAGCATAGGAGTGAGATGCAATCCTTCACATAGTGGTCTTAAGTAGACATGGGCACGAACCAGAAAAAAACCGAACCATGGGGTTCGTGGTTTGTGGGGTTTCCACGAACCACAAACCAGCACGGAACTGGCCCAGTTACGAACCAGTTCATGGGGTTTAAATGCCCCTTTGCGGCTTGGAAAGGGGTCTTTAATCGTTTAAAGGGCCATTTCCTGCTGCTTGCAAGGGGCAGGACCCTTTAAACTATCAGCTGGCAGGCGGCGGGGGGGGGGGGGTCCCTGCCGCCTGCCAGCTGATAGCTTAAAGGGCCCTGCTGCTCGCAAGTGGGGAATGGCCCCGGGGAAATGGCCATTTAAACTGGCCCTTTAATACAAACCAAACTAACCAGTAGTCCAGTTCGTGGAAGTTCATGGAAATGAGCTTCCACAAACCCTGGTTTGTATTTAGGTTCGTGCCCATCTCTAGTCTTAAGCGTGCCTAACTCTGCATATTTTAGAGTTATTAAATAACCCTACTGTATTGAGGACACTCCCTCATGAATATAGTTAGGATTGCATCCGAAATGCCTTCAGACTGGGATTTATGCAACCTATATGCAGGATTGCAACTATTTGTCTGTCAATGCATGTATGAGTTGTTGGTAATGCCAACAAAATTGCATTGTATCTAAGAAATCCAATTTATTTAACTAGTAGCACATTGTACTTCAGAAACAAGTGGTACTGCAGAAAAATGTGTTTTAAGACTGTATTACAGCACTCTTATATGTTCTTTCTCCAGTAATGCGGAGCTACAGTTCACCTGGTGGTTTTTATTAACTTAATTTATACCTCACCTCTTCCCCCATGGGGACTCAAAGCACTTTGCTTTGCTCTCTCTTTTTATCCTCACAACAGCCCTGTGAGGTAAGTTAAGCTGAGAGTGTGTGACTAGCCCAAGGTCATCTAACAAGATTCTATGGCAGAGGTGGAGATTCAAACCTGGATCTCCAACTCCAACCAATACTCCAACTGCTACACAACACTGGCTCTTTTAAAGGCATTATTATTTTTTACCTGCCCAATGCTGAAAAATACATAACGGTTATTAAAATGTGTAACTACGGGACACTAGTTCTATGCGCCACTGAACAGAGAGTGGAGGAGAGCTGCGGGATGGCTTCTGCCTTTTTCTCTGCTAGAGCTCCCCTTTCACAGCTGACAGGCAAGTCTTCCACCGGTGAAGCTCCCTATCCTCCATGCAGTGTCGGCTAATACAACATCTGCCCATTTTCTGTATGTCATACAAACTGTTAAACGGCAGAAAGGTTCTATGCTTTTGGGGGGAGGGGCGCGGAGGAATCCCCTCTTTCGTCCTTCCCTTTTCTTTGGCTTAACCAATAGGGAGGTTGCCAACTTTTGCATCAGCCCACTATAGTTTTTCTCTTTAACTGGAGCTTAAGAGGCAACAATTAGCAAGTGATGCGTTCAGCCCCTTACTGTTAAAAGCGCCACTTCCGGATTTTCTCAGTCCGCTGTAAACAGCATAGAAGCTGGTCGGGCAAGCTTCGTCCCAGCGCTACTTAGCGATCTTACGCGCAAACCAAAGTATGTTGGTGCCCCCAAACAGAAACGGCGCTGTTTACTCACAAGCATTGTGTTTGGTCGGTTCGCACTAGCAGGCGCGACGTCACACAGCCCCGCCCACCCCCTCTTATCTGCGCGCCCTTGGGAAACAGTCCATCCAGCCGCGCGGCAGGCCGTCCACACAGGCTAGCTGCAGCCGGGCGGCCCCCTCCATGACGCGCCTCCTCTCGGTGGGCGGAGCGGGACACCGAGGCCGGAAGCAGACATGGCGGACTGGGGCCGAGGTGAGAGTGGAGAAGGGGGGCAACTATCTACGCCGCTGCGCGGGGGGCCTCTTCAGAGGAGAAGCCGCTCTTATCTCTGTGCTCCACGGGAAGGGGGGAAGTTTTGGGTGGCAGAGTTGCCACCTACTTATGGCCGGGGCGGGGGGGCGTGTAGCAGAGCCTCTCAGCTGTTTGGTAGAAATTCAGCTGGCAGCACCTTTCCTCCGTCGCTGCGTGTCCCTCTGCCCTGAGGAAAATGCTTTCCCTGCCGAATTCCTGACAGCTGGGCAGGTGTCAAAGACACAGAAGTCGCCTTGCTAAACAAAAAGCTATTGCTTCTTATCACACACCCCCTCACTTTCTTTTTCTCCTTGCATATTAGGTCTCCTGGTTCTCCAGTAAAATTTCATTTTCTTGGCTGGAGCACAAAGGAAAAAAATAAGGCTGACGAAATTAAAGCAGAACCCAGGATTGGGGAATGTAGCTTTAGGGAATCTACAGAATCTGTAGCGTAAGCAAATGTCAAAATAGCAAGATAGAAAATTTAATGATTCATGTTTTTTGTAGGCATCTTTTATTTAACTGCTGGATATGGTCTTTGCTATAGTTAGTACTTAGGCTCTTTGTTCATTTCAGGTCAGAACCCAAGTGCTGTGGATGAGATGATAGATATGGAAAACAAGCGCATGGCAGAAAATCTAGCCACTAAAGTCACCAGGCTAAAATCGGTTTGTTGATTATTTAATTTCCTTTTTTTTGGTATGTTTTTGGTGGTTTTTCTTCAGCCCTGTACTGGATTTTGGATTGTGTTCAAATTTCTATCATCCTTACTCTATTGAATGTCCCAGCCAGTGTTCATATTCACTTATACTATATAATTTGTCTGAGTCTTACTGAGAAAGGCAGATTATAAATAACATAAATAAAATTTTGTGTTTTGCTTTTTAATACACAGCTGTGGAAAAAGAGGAAGAAGTGATGCCCTTGTTTATGTTTGCAATGGTGCTTGCTTCAGCAGTACATATATTCTTGTTTGTGTTTTAGTGTTTATTAATCCTATATAAAATGTCTTCTGTTTCTAGAAGATAACAATTGTTTCCTTCTGTATCTTGAATAGCTTGCCTTGGACATTGATAAAGATGTGGAGGATCAAAATCACTATGTGGATGGGATGGTAAGCAACTGCTTGCATTATGTATAGAATTATTAGTGAAGTCCAATTATTGCATATGCTCTGCCTGAGTGATTATACAGAAAAGGGCTGGTGCCTGTTCAACCCCCACTTCCTTGGGTGGGCTGAAAGGCCCAGGTGCGGCCAGACAGGGGGAGAGGTTTCAGACCAGGACACCCCAGGAGGATGTCCAGCCACTGGCTGTTAGAGGCCCGGGGAAGGGCCTGGGGGTGGGATAGGGCTGCACCTTGAGCCAGCTGCTGCTACAACTCCTGGCCCAGGCGGTGGCACAAGCTATCGAGGCAGGCCAAGTGGGTGGGGCTGGAACCCTTTAAAGGGGAGAGTTGATAAAAGGGGCCTCCAGAATTAGTCCAGGCAGGAGGAAGGAGTGCCAGGCCAGAGTGCTGAGAGGCCAGGACTCCTAAGAAGCAAGCAAGAAGAGGACCAGGGTGCTGGAAACCCCTCCCCCCTTGCCTTTCTGGTGTGAGGCCTGGGGAGGCCCAGGTAACATAGCAGCACTCCAGGAGCCAGGAGGCAGCTCTAGTTGAGGAGACACCTCACACGTATGGAGCAGGTGAAAAAAGGCCTTTCTCAAAGCCCATTAGAGAAAACCCCAGAAAACTCCTGCTGGGACTTCAAGTAAACAGCTTTTCTCATACTGTGCACCTAGGAAGGAGGGTGGGGCAGCTCCACTAAGAAGACTGGCTCAAGGGCATGCAGACTTAATGTAACCTGCAAATGCACCCAGTGATTGGCTGAGCAATTAAACTGACTAGTCAACCCAAAGAATGGCTGTGTCCTTATTTTAAAACTGAACAGTGACACAGTGTGTCTTCTCCCAAAATGGGGAACTGACCCATGTAGGAAGTACTTCTGTGGAGGGGGAAAGTGTACAGCCCACTATAAGTGATGAAAATTGCGCAGAAGTTAATCTGTGTGCATGCATTCTTTGAAGCTGTAGCTAATTGTGGCTTCATAAAATCATAGAATCATAGGGTTGGACGGGACCTCCAGGGTCCAACCCCTGCATAATACAGGAAATTCACAACCACTCCTTCGCCCCCCGCCCCCACACACACCCAGGGACCCTTGCTCCATGCCCAGAAGATGGCAAAACATTGTCAGGATCCCTAGTCAAACTGGCCTGGGGAAAATTGCTACCTGACCACAAGGTGGCGATTGACAATAACCTGGCATGTAAGAAGGGGCAAAAAGAACTAAGCACTGATGTAACCCTTCCGCCCGTCCCCCCTCCCCCCCGTGATCTGCCCAGATTCACAGAATCAGCATTGCTGTCAGATAGCCATATAGCCTCTGCTTAAAAACCTCCGAAGAAGGAAAGCCCACCACCTTCCGAGGAAGCCTGTTCCGCTGAGGGGCCATTCTAACTGTCAGGAAGTTCTTTCTAAAGTTTAGCTGAAAACTCCTTTGATTTAATTTCAACCTGTTGGTTCTGGTCTGACCTCCTGGGCCAATGGAAAACAGCTCCGCGCCAGCACTTAAGCAGTCAGAAAAATGCCTGTATGTGCAACTCTTATATTTGTCTTCTGCATTAAAACTTTTAAGTTCTGTCCATCTCACCATATTGAGAGACTAAAATTCAAGTCTCTGTTGAGCTTTGAAGCTCATTGGGGGTATGTGGATCAAGTAATTTTCTCATTCAGGTTATTGTAATGAAGCAAGAATACAGGCACTGAGAAGTGCAGTATGGTTGTTATAAATAATGATAGTTCCAGTTGTAATATGGAAATCGTTTTGTGTATTGTTTTATGATATATCTTCTTACAGTTAATGTTGTTATGCCTTCCTGTTAATAAAGTTTAAAATTAAAAAAAAATAATAATGATAGTTTTGTTGATGTAACTGTCTTCATTTAATCTCGTCTGTGTACATGTTTGCATTTGATCTTCTGTTATTTTACAGCATTGAGGAATTGAAATAGCTGAATTTTCTGCCTTTGAAATCTATATGATATCAGTTCCTCTAAAACAGATTTTTAAAAAATATCCTGCTTGTGTTGATTAGGGACTTACAACTTAGCATTCTTTGCTGCTATAAAGTGAAAGCCTTCTCTTTCAATAAGTGATGTCTTTTAAATCTCTTATTTTGCTCTTCTTTGCCCCAGGACACAGACTTCATGAGTGTAACAGGTCTTCTGACGGGGAGTGTAAAGCGTTTTTCCACCATGACCCGTTCAGGAAGGGACAATCGTAAACTTCTCTGTTACGTCTCTGCTGGACTGGTTGTTGTCTTCTTTATTCTTTATTATTTGGTGACAAGAGCACGGACTTGAGGAGGGAGTGTAAGATATGTGTTGGAATGAATGAAGGGAAGAAAAATGAACAATGAAAGACAGGTATTTCCTGGAAAGGACTGTTCATGTGTTTCTGGTGATGGTCTCCAGTGTTCTCTCTTTCGGAGTTGATTTGAGATGATTTTTTATTTTTAAAAGGATATTCTGTCATTCTCCCTTTGAAAATACAGCATAATTCACCTTGTTGAAACAAACTTTATGTATTACTATACCCTTTTCAGGGGCAGAGGGAGAAGAATGCTGATGATACCTTCTACAATTTTGCTATTCAGCAAAAAAATCTCTACAGTATCAGAATATGTTTCTTGGAGGATTGTGATACTAGGATGCATCCATCTCCTAAGAAATAATTGCTCTCTGGAGAGGACTTTTTCCTTGCAAATTTCATTAACTTTCTTATTTCTGGAAACACCAGCGTTTATAACTGCTGCAATAGTCCTCATTGTTTATTAGTCATTAGAACTTGCTTATTAGACTAGAATTAAGCCAACTAGAATACTCATAACTGGAAGGGGAAAGATGACTTGCACAGTGATAGTATCTTGTTTACCTCCTCCTTATTCTGCCCAATATATCCTTTCTGGATTATTTATATTTGTATATGTTTAGACCAAACTGTATAACAAATTATCTTTATTTTAATTTTTTAATTTTAATTTTTTTCTCTTGTTGTCCTGTTCTGTGTTACCATTATGTGCTTTTTAGTGTTTTGTCCTAGATTAACTTGCCTAGATAAGACTGTAAAAATTATCCCCTCTAAACAGCCTGACTGCACTTAAATAACTTTTTATTATTTTCTAGTGCATTATTTTCTTAATAATTAGCATTCCTCAGTTTTTGTTTGTTGGATTTCAGTATCCGTCATGAAAAAAACATATTAATAGCAGTTTTACAGCTAAGCTGCTACACATATTTTAGTTGTATCTTGACAAGTGTTTTAACATTCTGATTTCACAGAGGAAACTTGCCAGTGCTTACAATTTTGCAGCCAAAAAGTAAACTATAAGCAGGAAACTTCCTGGCCCAGTCTGGATATTGACCCAGCCCCAGCCTATCTCTGGCTTAGGTTATTTTCTTAATCTGGAGAGAATCACTTTGCTTATCAATTATTCCATACTACCTCCCCTAGTGATAATATCACTGGATTGCTTTACAAATTTAAAATTAAAAATGTACAGTCTTTGAACACTTGCCAGTATATCTTATTTTCTGCATGTAAAACTTTCCCAGGGAATAGATCCAGAGGAGTTAGCTGTGTTAGTCTGTAGTCGCAAAATAGTAGAGAGTCCAGTAGCACCTTTAAGACTAACCAACTTTATAGTAGCATAAGCTTTCGAGAACCACAGCTCTCTTCGTCAGATGCATGAAGAGAGCTGTAGTTCTCGAAAGCTTATGCAACAATAAAGTTGGTTAGTCTTAAAGGTGCTACTGGACTCAATTATTTTCTGAGAAAGCAATAAAAACATATTGCTCATGTAGCTCTGAAACTAGAGCAACTTTAGTCTGTGCCATTGCTAGTGTACACAGTAATGTGAGACTTTTCTTATGTATAATTTCATATAACAAATCTAGTGTTGAATATATATTTTGTGCCTCTGAAGTCACAGAATCAGAGTTCTGTTTTTGCAGCGTGATTAGGAGCAAAGTATATTTAGGGTCCAATTTACAGAGGCTAGGACCTGGAGGCAAGAGACCTGTTTGCAAAGTTCCATCTCTGTCATGGACTCTTGTGCAGCCTTGGGATTAGAAACATTTGCATCCTGAGATGCTCATTGTAAAAAGGATGTAATTGTCAACTTCCTCACACGATTGTTCTGAGGATAAACATATAATGTACTTTACAAGTGAAAAACACATACATTCTGAGTAACTGCACAAAACTTAGATCAAGATGGGTTAGTCTGTCTGTAGCAGTAGAAAAGGGCAAGAGTCCAGTAGCACCTATAAGACTAACAATATTTGCGGTAAGGTATGAGCTTTCGTGAGCCACAGCTCACTTCTTCAGCTGCCTAAAAGCTCACACCCTACCACAAATTTTGCTAGTCTTATAGGTGCTATTAGACTCTTCTCTTTTCTACTGCACAAAACACGTGGAGGAAAGGGACAGGGTGTAATCATGTTCTTCCTCATTAGTTACTCTTACTGACTCTAAAAGGGAAGACGCCCAGTATTGTCTCCACAGTGCTAATGGTTTTCACTGCCGTGCTGATAGTAGGGACAAAGCCCTGCTAAATTCCAAGGCACCGACTATGCTGAAATCCTTTCAGCTGTTTCTTTAAAAAAATTCAAGTGTCCTACTAACATAATGGTTTCTAACTGGCATCTTTGTTTCCAGAATTTGTGTCTTGTGCGCCCTCTAATGGCAGGATTGAAGTTTATCATCAAATAGGTTGAACATGCAAAAATATTGATCAGGTACCCAATTTATTTTTTTGAAACATATTTCACAACTAGAAACGGTAAAAGGGATTTACAAAATACTTTATCTGAGTTATTGCAAGAATATACAAATATCATGAAAAATTTCTGGAGCAGAAGCCTCAGTGCCTTTTTCCACAAATGTCCCAAATGTACGTAATATATTAAATCCCAACTTTTGCAGCACAACACCATTGTCTGTACATTTCTGTCAGAATTTCGAAATACAACTGATGCCCTCAACGTGCTCCAGCTGCAGTGTATCCTCATCATCACATGGGGCCTATGGCACATTCTTCATCAGAGGGTATAAATTCAGTCTTGAACAATAATCAGTTTCTGAATATTTGCAATGGTCCTTGGTGCACAGGCTGATGGTCAGTTTGGAAGTTATGTGAATAGTCAGCCTGGAGACTGTCAGTGTGGAGAAACATGATAGAGAAATATCGGTAGAAAAATTTGATCTCTGCGCAGAAGTTCAGTAGACATCCACAATAAGAGGTGCTGTGTAATCAGAGTGTCTGATTCCAAAGGAAACAACTGGAGCACAGGATTTGGTCGATGATATCTAGAAGCCAGAGGGAAAACATGTAAGTTGAAGGAGACATTCTTCCATTATTTAACAAAAATTATTTTTGCTCTCTAATCTCATATCTTTTGGACAGAACAGGCTGTATCCTGATGGTTTACTAAATTCAGTTATTTTAAGTGATAATACAAATAAATCATGCATAGTCACAAAACTCAACTGGGACTTTGATGAAATATTGCTGGAATAGTTAAGTACCCTGTGGAATTTGAAAGGTAGACTCCTCAGAGGCAAATGTGATTCTTTGTGCCGAAATGAACATAAGCCATTTTAAAATTCCTTACTCTATGCTATAGCTATAAAGAACTGTCCACCTGTGTGAGTTTGATAAGTGACTGTTTACATTCTGAAGTTCTTGAATATTAGTGATTTGTCCCAAGGCATCAATGAATTGGATGAGCTCCCTTCACCTTTTTTGCAAGACATTTTGGAATACTGATTCTGAGATTGAAATTTATGAAAAGGCCATGCAACATCAGTTATTTCCTGCTAACAACTTCACATGGCATGTTAGATGCTCAGGGCTAATGATATGATGTCTAAAGTTACGGGCCTTTCTATGCTTTAGACACAGTAGAAGGCAGCATAGCTTGCCCGGAGTAATTGCTCTCGCTTCATTTTTTTTTCCCCCTCTGAGAGAGTGCCCAAATTTGATAGAATTCACCACTCAAGATACACCAAAGAAGATACATCCTTTGCCTCCTTAACTGAGGCAGATTCACTTGATCTTTTACAGTGTGTGAAATCACAGTGCAAAATTAAGAAATAAACCCACCATATTAACTTCCAATATTTTTTGCTATTGGTCTAGCCATGAAATGTAGCTTCAGTAGTAACTAACATTAATTCTGCTTATGGCAGTTTGTACGAACAAGGTTCAGAACTGTGTGAGTACACTTCATATGTGTTTACTGTCCAGCAGCTTACTGTACTACACCCGTAAATTACTCATGCACTCAGCTGAATTTATTTATACATATAAAATGGGCAAGAGGGTTGAAATGAAAATGGAGTGGAAACTCAGAGAGCAGAAAAAGTCCCCACCAAAAGCACCTTTTCTTTAAAAACTGTTTCCAATAGCTAAAACTGCAGCAGTGGATGTAGGATATTTCCGTGCAAAAGAATATTACCTATGCAAACGAATAAAGCTGATATTAAAAATCACAGAAAGCAGTGGATAACATTTAATCTTCCACAGTTGCTGTTGATTAACTAAGAAGGATTCTTCTCAGGCAACGGAAATCCAAAGGGAGAATCTAATGTGCAACTGTTGAATTAGAATTCATTAACAAGTTCAAGACTAATGAAACCCCAGGTTTTAAAAGAGACCTGGGAGTCTTCACTACAGGTGCTAATATCTTGTATCCTTCTATAACTTCCAATCGCATCTGCTTATCTTACACTAGAATTTATGTTAATCCTCCTTAGCCTATAAAACTGCGGTTGGGCTTGGCCTTCATACCTTCTGAGTAAACTGATGACACTTTTTTTTTTATTCTTGTTTTAAATCAGCCTCTCTTTGCAACATCTTACCTCCTCCACACACACCTTTCTGTTGTGAACGTGAAAACAAGATGTACACTTCAAAGTATATGATAAAGTGTGCTCTGACTCATGGAATAAATTTTGTCTTTAAGGTGTTACTGGACTTCTGTTTTATTTTGTTGCTTCAGACTAACACTGCTACCACTGTGTGTGTCTAATGGGCCAGTCTAGGGTTATTTGTGTATGTGGGCCTGTGAGAGATGCTCTAACCTTATTTCTGTTCATGTTACTAACATTTTTCTCTTGCCTACCCTCCATTCTTCGGCTCAGGATTTATAGCCAGAAAAAAACAACATATCTTTATACAGCAATCCAGGAGGAGAATCCTTCAAACGGAGGGATGCTGGGTTTTTTTTGTTTTTTTACCTTTCCTACTTCATAGTCTGCAGGTCCAGGTCCCATTTTGTTTGCTGAAGTCTTCGTTCGGGACCCCATGGAGTACTTTGGTGCTCTCTTTTTGTAAAGCTCTGTGTCTGGGTTTACATATGCAGCAGGGCCTGGGGTCTGTAAGAGAAAAGCAATATGACTTTCATCAATGAAAAGAACCTCCAATTTCCTAGGGGAAATTAACCGTTCAATAATATCAAAAGTGAGCTTTGTGCTGAAACGCAGCAACAGTCAGCCCCCAGAATGCAACTCTTAGGCTTTCTGCCTGCTTATTCTCAAACTTTGTTTCTTCCCATCAGCCATGTACTTAGCATGCACACCTCCATCTCTGTATCCAGTATTGTCAGTTCCTGAACAGACCTGTTTCCTTAATCGGTTTGTCACACAATGATGTGAAATTCTCACTCTGGGAAGATGTAAAGATTTTGAGTATCGCTCATGGAAAAGGTTTCTGTCTGAGTCCTCAAAAAGCTAGTGCCAGTCATAGACTGCTTTTGGTCTGGTTCAATATAAAGAAACATTTTAGGAGTTAGACTGTGGTTTAGTATGGTTTCACATTTTTCTTCTTGGCCTTTTCAGTCTGCAAATTAATGTGGGAATGGAGATGGTTTTGCACATCAACTTGAAAATTTGTTGAGTTGCAGTTAGATGTGTGAACAGGTTGTTGATCAAGGCTGAGTATGAGGTGATGTAATATGAAAGCTGTGCTTGTGGAGTTTGACCTATGATGGCTGCAACTTGCAGCAATCATTAAAGGTGGTAGAAACATTTTTATTACTTTTTTAACTTAATAAGGTAGGAAAGAGATTACAAATGACCATTCCTATGGTTTAAGGACAATGGGCAGTGAAGATGTAATTCTACCATTTCAGTCCCACAACACAAGAGTGGGACACGATGTGATGCTAGGTGTGGAGTGTCCAATAACTAGTGATATGCATTAAAACAAACTTTATTAAAGTGTACTTAGGGAAAGGTTGACTCCAGCAGGTATGCCTTTTCTATTTATAATCAACAGAAAAACTGCAGGTATAAATTGACTGCACAGCCTACCTTATGGAGGTCTTCATGAAAACACCCAAGTTTATTCTTCCCCATCATAGTATAGCCAGGGCTGGCAGTTGTGGTCACTGTGTATGGTCCAAGCACCTGAGGGATCATGTATGCATTAGGACCTGAAAGAGGAAAATATGACCAATATGAAAAGTGAGACTTTCAACATAATTGTAGGAATAAACACATAATGGATTATATCTAAAGAGTTACTGTGCATATGCCCAAGGATATGCACAATAGAATTTTAACAATGTCACAAACTTGTGGATATTCCTTCACATTCAAAAGTCATTTTTTAATGTTCATTTAGTTTCAGAGGCCATGTGCTCAGTATCTGCAGTGTTCTAGCATGCAGCTCATGCAACTTTTTAAAAAAAAACAATTCCCACCACCTCCGTCCCCCAGTCAAGGCTGCTCACTCACTACAAGTCCCTTTCCTTTCAATACCGTGTGGCAGTTACAGCATTGTGGAGGATTAGTGGAGGGGGAGCACAGTGCTAGCCATCTACAGTATTACCACCAAGGGGCAAATCCTGTATGGGAGAAGCCAACAGTCCTGTGCTACTTTATAGAACTGAATGGGACTTGTGTCTAAATAGAAGTACATTGAAATGGACTGTCCATCACTTTTATTTTTATTTATTTATATTTCAGTTTATATACCGCCCATCCCCAGGGGCTCTGGGCGGTGAACAGTTAAAATCGATAAAAAGAAGAACTAAAATCAATATACAAACAATAAAACAAATTAACAAAGTACAGTGGTGGGGAGAACCCTCCCCCACCCCAAAGGTGGGAGGCCAACATGGCACCACCGCCCCCTTCAACCACTGAACGCCTGGCGGAACAGCTCTGTCTTACAGGCCCGGCAGAACGATAATATGTCCCGCTGGGCCCGGGTTTCCATTGACAGAGCGTTCCACCAGGCTGGGGCCAGGACTGAAAAGGCCCTGGCCCTGGTTGAAGCGAAGCGGGCTTCCTTAGGGCCGGGGACCACAAGTAAATATTTATTCACTGATAGAAGCAATCTCCGGGGAACGTACAGGGATCCTTTGTGGATCTTTTGATATGAATCCCTTAATAGGACAAGCAATTGATGATTTACAACAGACCTGAGGATCAAAACTAAATAAGAGATGAGTCTTACCTGGAGTGCTGTCAACTTTGGCACCTTCAATCCTGAATGACATGGAATGCCTAGGAGCGTTTTTATAGACAATTTTTTGTGACTTCTCTGGTGAATAAGAGGCTAGGCAAAAGTTAAAAAGCTGCAATTAAAATGAAGTTCATCTTTCATTATAACATACAATTAGTGTATGTAGTCTTTTGAGAGAAGTCTAGAATCCTGTATTTCAAAAAGCTAAAATTTTGTGAGCAGGAAAAGTGCACAGGTTTTGAATAACGTGTGTAAAATAAGTGATAGACTAGTTTGCACAAGTACAAGGAGGGAGCCCTTTTTCATGAGCAACATCTGCCTTTGTTATCCCTATCAGCATTTATGTGTATGTGTGCTCAGTTTGCTTTCTCAAGGAAGACATGTTTGTATTATTTTTAGTCTGCTTTTCTCATTGGGACTCAAGATTGATTACCCAATATAAGTCAGAGCAATCAATAGAAGACATCTGATAACCAAAAGTAATAGGAATAAGATTACAGAAATTTGAAAATAGAGCAGAAGTATTAAGACATGAGCAGGAGACCCACAAGGACTTGCAAGAGAATCAAATTTTCCCCTCCTACACTATTTCTTCTTTCCCTTTCCTGAAAACCCCTGCAGCCACTCCATTTTTCCTGCCTCCTTCCTCTCCTTTCCACCTACCAACAAATGTACCTTTATCTGCCCCCCCCCCATCTTCTATTTTCCTTCCTGGAGGGAGGAATCTATGGCATGATAACCCACTGAAGTTTCTCCCCTCCCCAGGTTCTACCACCAAAGCTCCAAGAATTTCCCAGCACAGAGCTGACAATCCTATGGTGGGCTAATGCCCCTCCCCAAGGCCAAGACAGGCCTGTGGAGGAGGGGCTGCACCTTGCCCAAGCTCTGTATGGAGTGAAGGAGGTAGCAGTGCACAAGCCCAGCAGGAGGTAAGGTGAGAGAGGCGAGGGAGCCTTGCATGAGGGGAAAGGGCAGCACCAGGCCTGCCCAAGCCCTTAGCAAGGTGAGGTGAGAGAGGCCATGCCTGGCCCATCCCTGCCCTACACGATTGTGAAGGAACTGGCAGTGCCTGCCTCATCCAAGACTATTGGGAGGCAAGGAAAGGTAAGGGAGGCAGTGGTGGTGTTTGGTCCACCCAAGCTTCATAGGGGGCAAGTTGAAGGAGGTGGCAGTGGTGCCCAGTCCACTCAAACTCCAGAGGAGGTGAAATGAGGAAGGCAGTGGTGGCTCCTGGCTCACCCAAGTCCCATGGGAGGTGGTGAGGGAAGGGAGGTGGCACCCAGCCCACCAAACACTGTTGGAGGCTAGGTGATGGGAGGTGGTGAAAGCAGAGTAGCACAATAGGTTCAGCAAAGCGTTTGTGTATGCTTGAATTGCAAAGAGCACGTGTGGAGAGAAACTCTCACAGCCTGCTTAATCCAGAAAAGAAACATGAGTCCATTTATTACTGGAACTCCATTGTGGATAGGAAAGGGTAGAGGGAAGATTCTTTCTAGCTCTCTTGTCTAAGATGCCAAGAGATGCAGCATGACATGTCCTTCACCCACGGTGGCAAGATGGAGGAGAAGCACAAAAAGAGGAAGGTGTGATTCAAGAAAGAAGGAAGTCCCTGAGAAAACAGTCTACATTTCAAAGGGATATCACATGGATAGTAGAAAGGAAGGATGGATAGACCCTTGACCTCTCTATCTCTCTTGACTCTCCAATTGCCCCCCTCTGAAACTTGAGATGAGGGATGGCATAACACTTTTTACAGGTGGCACTCAGCCCACCCAAGCATGAGATAAGGCTATGAAAGGGAGACAGTGTCTGCCTCCCAGCCCTGCACAAGACCTGGCAAGGAATGTAGCACCCAACCCAGCCACATGTGAGGTGAGGGAGGTGACACCAAGCCAACTGGGGGGGGGGGGTGCCCAGCTTTTGGGGGTCAGGGCACGGGTAGGCAGACTGTGTCTCCCTGTCTCCCTCCCTTCTTTAGGGAGGGGTGAGGCCAGGCCAGATGTGGGGTGCTTTTCCAGGACTGTTTTTTTACAACCAGTGCCTTCCCCCCCTCTGCCTTTTACTGACAAAAACTAATACCTGAAATCTGGCAGTTCTGTTTTGTTGCCTTGGCACAACCAATGAGAGCATTTGATTCTTAGCTACAAGTGCCACTTCTATTATCTGGACTAACCTCCCATGATTAAGCTTTCAAATTTTTGCTCAAATGTACATTTTTCATGTCCGTATAAAGATCTGTCTGGTCAGTACATGGCTCCAATCTGCTGATTTAAGTATCCACAGATTTGGCCATGTTGAGAATTACATATACTGACAAGCGGGGGATCCACAAGGACTTAGGGGCGACATCTCACTTTCACCTGTATCCCCCTCCCAACACTGTTTCCTTTTTCCATTCTTCTGGCAGCCCCCATATCGTCACCTTTCCCTGCTTCCTTCTCTCCTTCCCACCCACCTACCCAACTACTTTTTAATCTGCCCCTCATCTTCAGCTATATTATTTTACTTCATTTATACCCTACCTTTCTTTTCAGTGAAAACTCAGAATAGCTTACATCATTCCCTTCTCCGTTTTGTCTTCACTACAACTCTGTGATGTGAGTTAGGCTGAGAGTGGGAAGGGTTGTGGCTGACTGGAAGAATATCTGGTTTGCATGTAGAAAGGCCCAGGTTCAATCCCTTGCATCTCTGGTTAAAAGAACCAGGCAGTAGGAGATGTGAAGGGCACCCAAGATCCTGGAGAGCCTCTGCCAGCCTGAGCAGACAATACTGATCTTGATGGGGCTGATTCAGTATGAGGCAGCCTCATATGTGTTCAAGGCTGTTTGGCTGCCTAACGATGGGCACCAGGACTCCAGGAGCATTCATTTCTTAATGCTACAAGAGCTGCTTGTATTATTTGGGGGTTGGAATTAACCCCCCAACTTGTTGTTGTTGTTGTTGGTGGTGGTGGTATTATTGTTATTTCAGATTTTTCTGCAAACCTAGGGCATTTTTCAGGTCTGTAGAAAAATCTGTCTTGTCTGTTCAAGACTCTGTTTTCTAGATGTAAGTATCTACAGATTTGGCCATGTTGAGAATTAAATATATTGACGATGATATGTTAACAATGCCAGAAAGTGATTTACACCTGGCCTGGCCTCACCCCTCCCTAAAGAAGGATGGGAGACAGGAAGAACAAAAATGCAGTAAGAGCAAGATAATATATATGGCAAACAGGTTCTATACACAGTAGTGTAGAGCCTTGTTTTATCCTGGGTGAGTCTTAAACTTCTGTTTTTCTCACTAGCTGAAGATTTGTGAATGATAAGTGTTAAAGGAATTGGGCTCCAGAATAAGCTGTTTGTGTACATATGCATACTCTGATAAAGAATGTGAAACAGGATTAATTTTATCTAGGAATCTCATCAGTCAAGATAAAATATTACACACAAGTTGCAAACTTCTGTTTGGCAGTATTGCTTTGACTTTCTACAGCTGATAAGAGTTACACAGAACTTTGACTTGTGGAAATTAACCTTCATATGTAAACTGTGAACATTGTTTAGTTGGAAGGCACTTTTTGTTTTTTTCCACAGCTGATGGAGCTGTTGTTTATTGTAATTAGAGACTGTCTTTTGATGTATTTTGTTAGTATACGGTGGAGGGATTGGAGTATTTTTTGGAGTTTATTGTCCGGCGTCTGAGTCCCAGCCCCCAGACTTGCCAGGAGGGAGCAGTGGGAGGCAACCAGGAGGCAGCGGCCCTGCCACCCCAGCCAGCAACCAGGTCCAGAACTTGCCTACTCCAGGGGGAAGGGGCGAAAGGCCAAAACCTCAGAGCTGGAGGAAGCAGGGAGAGACCAGCTAGTCCCACCCTCCAGGGGGAGGAGAGGGGGCTAAGCAGGCCAGAGGAAAAGGGCCAAGGCAGGGGGAATAGGGACCCAGCAGCAGCCCACACAGAGCCCTTACCAGCCAAGGAGGAGAAGCAGCCACTACAGCCCAGAGCCATACCCTGGCCAGAGGACAGTAGCCTGGCTCAGGAGTTGCTAGGAGCCAAGCCCCTCCAGGTGAAGCTGCCACAGGCATTCTGGGGAAGAGATGGGTAGCCCCGCCCAGCATCAAGGAGTAGGCAGCCCAGAAGCTGGCCAGGGCAATTCCTTGTGAGCAAGGCCAGGGAAGCTCAGCAGCACAGAAGCCGGCTGGGGCAGCTCCTCGCGAGCAAGGCCAGGCAAGCTCAGCAGCTCAAAGGCCTACTGGGGCAGCTCCTTGTAAGCAAGGCCAAGGAGACCTCAGCTGGGGATGGCTCACATTCAACCCCACCCTGCCAGCAAGGCAAGGAAGCCTAGAAGGGATTAGTGATAGGAGGGAAACACCTGAAGGGAGGCACAGCTGGGCCAAGTCAGGAGAGGGAACAAGCCTGGAAGGAGGGTGGGGCGGAGAAAGGAAACCCTATAAAGGGTGGCTAGGAAGAGCTCTGAGGTGGTGGGTGTGAGTAAGGAGTGATAGCAGAGCAGTGTGAGAGTGGAGGCTTGGAGGAGAGTTCTGGGAGTTTGAGATGATGGAGGACGCAGAGGGTGAGCAGGCCAGGTTGAGCAGGCCAGCGAGTGGACTGAGAGGGAGTCTGGGTGATGTATACCGCCCCTCCTTCCACAGAGCAGGGTCCTGCAGCATCCCTGGCACCCCTCTGACGTCAGGGCCAGCCCAGCCGGTGTCTCGCCCAGCGGCGGCAGCGACAAGCCCTGACATTTATAAATAATTATATAAGGGTTTGTAAATTGTATTTACTGAGTTATTAGACTATTGGTCAATTTGTAGATTTATTATATTGATTATCTATGGATTAGAATTGAATTAATTGATTTCACACAGTAGATTTTATATTTATTTTGTCAATTCACTCTACCAGCAACAGGAGAAGGTGGGGGTGAGGAAGACAGGCTCGATTTCCAGCATCAGATATCCAAGACAGAACTGGAACCATCCATCAGCGTCATATATAAATAATTAACTTTTCTCCAAGCGATTGCAGTTCTTTGGAGGATCAGCAAGATCCAACAGGGCTTCAACTATATGTGCCCCCAACAGATCCAGTGCATCCTTTACAGAGGACACAAACGTTTATGCTGAAATAAAATCTTCTTAGTCTGTAAGGTACTAGTACTGTTTATTTTTGCTGCAACAGACTAACACAGCCACTCCTTTGGAATGTATGCAATAATTTTTTCCTGCATCCATGAGAATCATTCCAGCTGCTGCATATCTCTCTTAACTGAGTGGATGTAGTGAATGGAGACCCCAGAGAGGAGAATATTACTCACCAGGGCCAGGTGTTGTCTCCACTTTTACTCTGGGGCGCCCAGCCATTGTGTAAGCTGGAGCAGTTTTCCTCCCCCGATAAGTCATAGAGGACTGCACATGGTAAGGACCTGGAGTGCAGTCTTTGTTGAGTAAAGGTTTTGATCCATGCATACTGTAGGCAGGGGCTTTCCATTTGGTTGGAAGGTGTGACACAAAACCTGGAGGAAGAAAACAGGGACATATTTTATGGCAAGTTTAAGACATGAAGAGCTGCCTGGTGCTGAGTCATCTGTCTATCTGATGGGCAGCAATTCTCCGAGATCTTGGCAGAAAGCTCTTTCCCAGTCCTGCTACCTGAGATCCTTTAGCCAGATATATGAATAACTGAATTTATTTATTCATTTATTTTCACCCCTCCTTTCCTTATACATAGTTCAAGGCAGCTTACAATGATAATGGGACTGTCTTATGGTTAGAAACAATAAGGTGAGGCTTGGAGTTCTCCCAGAATTTAATTTATCACCAGAGTCCAAACTATGGAGATCAGTTCCTCTGGAGAAAATGGCAGCTTTGGAAGGTGGACTTGATGGCACCACATACCTGCTGAGCTCCCTTCCATCCTTAGACTTCACCCTCCCCAGGCACTGCCCTCAAATCTCCAAGAATTTCCAAGATGGCAATCGCCTGTGTATGAAGTATGTGCTCTCTGTCTCTTTGCACCATGTAAATCTGTTTGGATCCTGCTTCAAATCTCAGAAATTCCTTGTCATGGAATTTTCATTCTCCCCGCCCCTTTCTCCATGTTTTAAGGTGTCTTAAAGACCAAGAGGTATTCCACATTATGCAAAATGAGAAGGTAAACAAAGGACCAAGATATGCATGACATTAAGGACGCCATGATCTGATCTTCCAATGTAATTTTAGCTCACAAAGCAAGGACAGGAAGCCCACTTGGATCAGGGCCATGAGGGAGTAACTCTTTCCAGAAAAGATTAGGGTAACACAACAAATCTACAATCCACAAAAAAGGGGCAAAACTGAAAAAGTTGCTAGAAATGATCATTTATTTGAAAATTCTCCAGGTTTGCGATGTATACATAACAAATAAGTATTTATAGCATCTTTCCCTCAGGTTCACCTTTTCCAGTGGGAAAAGATTAACTTCTCTTAGGAAATAGGCTATTTTTTCTAAGATGTTATAAGAATTGGCTGGGATGGGGGTGACTAGGTATGATACAGGTGCCTCCCCTCACCACGAGTGGGTCTAACAACAGCTTGAAAGATGGTAGTGATTTTTTCCAATGAAATGGCATGGTGGAGCAAAGTGTGTGTGTGTTTTATAATAATAATAATAACAACAACAACAACATTCGATTCCCTTCAGGATGACTTAACACCCACTCACTTTACAAATGATACCATTATTATGCCCACAACAAAACACCCTGTGAGGTGGGTGGGGCTGAGAGAGCTAGAAGCTGTGACTGACCCAAGGTCACCCAGCTGGCTACAAGTGGAGGAGTGGGGAATCAAACCCAGTTCTCTAGATTAGAGAACTGCGCTCTTAACCACTACACCAAACTGGCTGTAGTACTTCTGTAGTACTGTAGGCCTAATCCAAATTCCCACCTCCAACTGCTTTTGGAGTTTTTATTGCAGCTGAGGAGATCCAGTGTCAGCTCCTCAACATCACAAGTAGTTTGGCTCATTAATGGCATACTTCTGGACTTTATCATTTCAGAGTGTGGGCAAGGGTCATTTTAAAAAAAATTAAAGCTCTATGTATGTAGTAAAAGAGCTTATTCGGAAGAGGGCTACCTAAACCTTTCCTCCTGGTGCATTGTTTTAGTACATATGTGCAGATTTTTCACATGAGGGTCATTCAAAAGCAGCAGTGCAGGGTGTATTCCAAACTCCATCAGTGAGTGCTGCTGAAGTAGGCAAAGTGGTGACAGAGTAGCCAGGTCCTCAGCTGCAATATCATCCATGCATGTATCTTCAGAGTGGGTAATGGAAACTACATAACTGTAGGGTGTATTGATGTCCAAGGCCGTTATTGCTCTCCAAGGCCATTCTATTCTGCACCTCTAGACTCCCCTTCGGCGTGTTTATTTGAGGCTAGGCCAGCTCTATTTCTGGTGTGCAGAAATATTTTCCATGATCTTTTTGGTCAAGATCAGCATCTGTTCCCCTAAATTCCTGGCCATATCCATGACATTGTGCACTTGCATAGTGTTGCAGCCGTGGCTCTTCTGCTCCCTTTTTAGTGGTACACAGTGAAGGCAGGGATATTTCCTGCACCCTACACCACATACTGACTGCTGTTTGGAAAGTTCTGTCCTATCAGACTATCATTTCATGCTGCATATTTGCTCTAGCTATCAAAAGCAGAAGATATTCTCAAGTGTACAGCCTGATTGCTCTCTAGAGCTAGCCCAGATAGTAAAATCTGTTGCTCTCTGGGACCAGGCATTAGCTTGGATCCTGTGATCTGCAGGTGGAGGGATCACAGTTGTTTCCTGCATTCCGCTCCAACAGTCCTTTACAACTCTGTGAAAGTATATTTCTGAGGTCACAGGACACGTGGACTAATAGCCAACTAGATCCAGAGGGGGCAGTGGGGAGTGGACAAGGGGCAAAATTGCCCTTGCCCCTTCTGGTCAGCCTGGGATCTCCATGCCTGATAAAGTATATCCATCCCCCACCTGTGGTCCCTGATGGCCTTTTTAATGGACAAGCTAGATTTTCAGGACTTTACTGACTGTTTTTATAGCCTCCAGTTGAGGGCTGTTTTCACACTCGTGCATAACCTCACGGCATAGAGCATCTTCCTAGCACGATTTCCTGGCATGATCCCCTATAATGGTGCGATGACATCAGAAAACGTGCCATTAAACGGGATCATGCTGGGAAATCATGCTAGGAAGATGCTTCATGTGAGTTTTGTGTGATTTTCCGGAGGGTTAGGGTATGGGAATAGAGCAAAGCTGTAAACTGGTCTGATTGTATGACAGAATGATTAGGCTATTGCTTTGCATCCTGCTACCTGCTGCACACATTGAACTCAACTTGAAGGCTGTGTTAATTTTCAGTTAAGGAAATTGGTCCTGAGGCTTGTCTTTTGTGAGACTAGTGTAAGGAGGAGGTACACATAATGCAGTGCAGTTTTTTGACAATATATGTACCTGGACTATGCAGGATGTTTTCCAGGTTTCTATTTTTGGTGCTAGGAGACAAAGAGAAATTTCTCATAACTTTTGTAGGAAAGTTCACCTTATTGATCCTCTTTGTTGTTGTTTATTTGCATCATTTATTCTACTTAAGCAAATCACAGGAAGAAAGCAAAGAACTATGTAAAACATTGAAATCTCTATTCCTGGAAACCCAAACAAGCTCTGGCATTTAAAATTTTAGTAGGCATTGCCTTCACAATATCAATCTATCTTCATAGTTTTAAAATTAGAAAATTAATTTTTTTATGGAAACTCAGGAGGACACCCAACTCTGCACATTTCATGCATGTGTTTGAGAAAACGACCAGTATCCCACAATTTTTGCTACCATATGTTTGACAGTCTTTAATGTGTCCCAAGACTTTTACATGTTACGATCACAAAACTGTAGAATTCACATAGCCCCCATTATAATCCCAATAATAATAGGGCTGTGTTGGACTGAATGACTGCAAGGATGGGAACTCATCGAGATTTTTTCTTTTGGAATCCTTCAAGCCTGCCAATCATAGAACTCTATCTAAATCAATAAAAAGTGGAGTTAACTGTGCCATTTCCTAAATTCATAATCAGAATTAATAACAAAAAGGTATAATGAGATGAGGTTATCACAGCAAAATAGTGTTACAGGCAAAATTGTCAGGGAATGGTTCCAAACAAGTGCCACTGAAATAATGCAGAATCTCTCTTGAGCACATCTAACTCATTTCAGCGGGGATTTTCTCAAGCAAAATATTTTTCAAACAATTCTCAAAATGCAGATGTTTCGCCAGGACCTGATGCTTCCTTAAAAGAAATTCACTTGACTCCTATATATTACTTTAAAATAATGATTGAAATAGGGTTTCTTTACAACCTCCCTTTTCTTACCTGTTGCTCCTTGTACATAGTACTTGGGCCCAGGACTGGTATACTGGGCCATGACTGGACCTCTTGGACAATGAGGCCTCCATGTTCCCACCCATGGTCCCTGGCTCATGATAAAAGCTTATTCCAGGACCTAAGAAAGGGAAAATACAGAGTGAATTCTTTAAAAGGCAAATGTGAATTTCTCCTTCTGTATAGAAAAATGTAGGATATTGCATTATGGCCAGCACAATCTGTGTCTAGTCAATGAACATGTCTACTAACATGAATGTGAGGTGCTGTTTCATAAATTGAAGCATTATGACTTCTGTCCATACGCTAAAAGCAATAGTCTGTTTTTTTCTTTGCCATGACAATGATATCAAAGTCTTTGGAAGGCTCCATAACTTACATGTAGAAGTTCACAGCAACACTCACAATTCTTTGTAGGACATGAAATAAAAGCTATTTGTAGCTGTAAATAAAATGCTGCCAAATTTAAAAAGACAGTAAGATCTAGAAATCTTAGCAACAGAAAAAAATGAACCGATGATTTGTGCTTTTGAAGATTAAGAGGTAAAAAAAAAGTACAGGGAAAAGAGAAGCATTTGTTTATGGTAATCATAGAGTGAATGCAGAAGGCTAAAGGGCTAAGTAGGCATAGTATGTGTGCATATGTGCCATCAAGTCGCAACCAACTTATGACAATCCCAGCAAGAGGCTTTCAAGGCAAATGAAGAAGCACAGGTGGTTTGCCATTGCCTTCCTCTGCAGAGTCTTCCTTGGTGGTTGCCCATCCAGATATTAACCCTGTTTGGCTTCTGGGATCTGACAAGATCGGGCTATACCATGCTACCTTCCCTCCCCAGGCATAGTATAAGGTAGCATTAAACCAAAAACCAAAAATGAGGTTTGGGGGAGGTTCTAGCTAAATCTAAGCTATGGATAACCTGTTCTGAAGATTAAAAATAAGAAAAGGCAGTATTCTGTGTATACAAAGAATAATGTACATGCACTACATTCTGCATGAAAAGGGTAGCCAGCTTTTTTGCTGTAGGCAACTTAGAACACAGCACCAAGTGAGCTTGCTTGGAAAACAAATCAACTATCACCAGAATTACAGTTTTCCCTTTGCTAAGGGGAAGAGCTGTGATAAAGTCCATAGAAATCAATGCCCAGGGTCTGGACGGGATCTCTAAGGGTTGCAACAGTTCTCTCTCCTCCCCCATTTCTTCCCCTTCAAACATATCTGACAAGAGGTCACGTATTGGGAGATGTCTTTTCTCATACCAGGTCACCAAAATTGACTCCGAGCTAGATGCAGAGTTTTAACAAACCTGAAGTGCCCGGCCAGTTTGTCATCACGACATTTCTTTAGCGCCTCCCCCCCCCCCCCACAGACCCTCTGGCACATAGAGCTTACTATTTCTATACCAACATCCATCCTCCCTCTTCACCAGAGGATCTTGCAGTCCCTCCTCCCCCTCCTTTTCCAGTTCTGTCTTTTTTCTCCACCCAAGGGTGGGCCGGGGTCGTCTGGAGCTCTTGCACTTGCCATCATGTCATCACTGCCCTTCCCAGCTGTGTCGGTGTGAACATAGTGTCAATAATCTCCTCCCTCTGGCTTTCATGTTGTGGGAGGTGGGACAAGGCATCTGCTAAGAAATTCGAGGACCTGAGGAGGTGTTTACGGGTGAATTGGAACTTTGAAAAGAATTCCGCCCACTGGAGCTGTTTCGCACCCATTCTGTAAGGCGATCAGCGTGTAATGATTTTAAGTATGTGTCTTTAAATGCTTGGTGTGGTATAGATGAAGAGTGGGGGTGAAAGAGAGCGATGAGTGAGTGATATGTTGATGACTGAGAGTGTGGGTGAAGTGAATGCAGTTTTAGACTGAGAATCCAGAAAAAGATTCAGTCACAGCAAGAGAGGCAAGCTGTGTGCAGCCTTAGTATTTTTAAGCAGTTCTGAGAGACATATTGAGTCAGGGGGAAGCAGGCAAGCTGTGTGCAGCCTGAGCTTGTGTATGTTGTCTGAGAGAAATGTAACCTGTGTGGAAGCCTGAGCTGTGTGTTTGTGAAAGAACATACAGTCAGGGAAAAACAGGCAAACTGTGTGTGTGCACCTGAGAAAAGGTTTTACTTGTAATTGAGAGAGAAATTAATATGAAAAGCAGGCAAACTGTGTGTGAAGCCTGAGAGAAGATCTGTGTGACTGGGTTTAAGTAAAATAACTTTAAGAATTGAGAACTACTCCTTTGAAACCATCAAGTTTTAGAAATAATATGAAACCGATACGCTTCTTATAAAAACACAAGTTTACTTTGTTGTTGTTTTTTTATATCCCAGAGTATCTGTCATTCCTATATCCCAGTTAGTTGAATATTAATATTCTGTTACACTCTTTGATGGCCAACCACTTCACCATGGCTATGAACCCTCATAAATGGTCCACGTGTAAATATGTTCATTAATTTAAAAACACGCTTCATGAACAGATCATCCAAAGTGATAAGCAGCTGCATAAAATAAACAACAAAAATGTGAACCAAGCGGGTTTGTCTAGGGCAGTCCATCTGTTATGTGAGGTGGAATGAGAAAATGAACTTGTGGGGAGGACACAAAGACAAACCAGTGCTTGGCAGCTATGAGAGAAGCATTTAAGGCAAGCTTTGGTTTCCTGAACCAAAACTTTTGTACCTTGTTAAATTTAATTTGGAACATTTGCCCATCAAATAAGTAGATCCTGACTCATGTAAAAATGCAATTTCTGATGGCACCTGGCCTGATTCCCAGAAGTTGCCATCAGCTTCCAAGGGAGTCAAAAAGCCATACAAATAGAGGATTTCTTAAATAATTGAGAGCTAATTCACCTACTGTTGCCCTTGATGATGTAATTTATTTTGGTAATTTTGTTGTCTGCAGGGTCTTTCCTTGCTTTTTTTCAAAAGGACTGTGGATAGTTTCAGGAGAAGATGGAATTCCAGCCAGGCAGGCCCATCCTTGTTTGCATGGATTTCTCTTTTATTCCATGTGGACTTGAGAAGAATCTTCATGATATTGTCATAGAAATGAACAATTGCCCTTCACAGTACCTCTGGGTGTTCTAGAACACCAGTTATGATTGAGCAATCCAGACTGTATTTTAATGAATAACTCTCCTGTCCTACTACCCCTGGCACTTATAACTTGGATTGCATTTATTGAAACAACAGTGATCGTTAGAGTCTTGCCTGCAGATTTTTATCATGTCCTAGGGCTGATTCACTTAAAGTTCTTGTTGCCACCATTTTCAATGGCTGTGAATGTACTGTCTTCCCCCCCCCACCCCACCCCACACACACACACAAATTTAATTGGTGTTTAACAGTTTCTGAATTTTCATAACTTTGTAATAAAGAGAATCCTCAAATTTTTATTGCCCTTTAGGAATGATCTCAAGAGATTAAATATATTGGCTCTGGATATTGTTCTTGCTATTTTTGAAAGCTGCAATTTTAAAAAACTGTGAATGCTATTAGTATTGTTATTATTGGTATACTATAGTATTTATGGTCTTTGATACTGTAGTGCTGACCCTTTATTGACAAAAAAATCATCCTACTAGAGAGAAAACAATGTGAGAATTACCCAGTGGAAACTTTAGAATCATGATAAGAGCATTTGTCAGACATAACAGTACAGTAAGTTTAATGAAACATGCCATGTGAATGATTCAAGATTTCTCTAGATTTCACTATAAGATAATGATAATTGTTTCAGCAGGGAGCTGCTTAACCAAAGATAGGATGACAGAAGAGGCTGAATCAATAAGTGTTATTTTCTGTGGCTGATGGTGGGACTCAGCAGGTAGAATTATCTTGGTTCCCTCAGAATTCCTGGAATGATCAGCAGTTAGACAATAAATTTTCCTGAAAGCAAATGAAATGAAAGTCAGTTCAGGGTATTTAAAGAAAAAGAATTAGATGAGCAATGTGGGGCAAAAGGTATTCCTTTGGCTGGTGGAAATGTCAATGAGGAACCTCCTTCCCCAACAACATAATATTGTATCATGGTGGATGGGTAAAATGAAATATAGTTAAAGGTGCTCTGGACTTCTGATTTATTATTTTATTTAATGAAGGGGCATTTCCCATGTAGTTTATGGCTTGGCTTATTATCTGCATGCTCAGAACAGACAGGAAGATTTATCATAGGATAAAATTAGGATTTGTTTAATGACATGTCTGAGAGGGGAACCTATATGAGAATTACCCAGTGTAAACTTTTAAATCATGATGAAGTGCAGTCTGATGGAGAAAGGCAGTATAAAATGTGCAGGCAGTATAAAATACACTATCTGTAGTCTGATGCTGAAAAGACAGTATAAAACATTTTCATAAAATCAATAACACATTACAGCCACAATGATCTAGAGGAGATGCTGGCATGTGCTGTGGATGTGAAAGTGTGTGGAGAACGTAGGTCCTTTTAAAGAGCAGAATTGCTTTAGACCACATTCATGGAGAGGCCATGTCAATATTAACAGATATAAATTATTATCAGTGCTGCAGTCAAGGCTATTGTTTGTCAACAGAGTGAGTTCATGGAAGCAGTTTTCATCAGATTCTTCTTCCAGTTTTCTGTGTCCCCTCGAATGCCTCTGCTGAGCATCAGGGGGACTCTCCAGAACAAGATGCCATGAAGGGACTTCAGCCAGAAGATGGACTCAGCAGTCTCTTCCTCCATCTGTTCTCCAAGTTTCATTTTCTCAAGTGAAAGGGAAGGAGATTTCTGCAGTCCCTTTTTCTGTTGCAGCCTCATGCCTCCAAATCCTGCAGTCTTCTGACCATCAGCTGTGGGATTCCAGGTGTGCAGCAGGGGGCTGCTGCAGAAAAGTATCTGTGGAAAATTGCTTCCCTGAACTAGCTACATTGACAAAAGTATAAGATCCAGCACTGCACTCAGTTCTCTCAATAAAATGTAGTCCTGTGATCAAAATTTCTTTTGATAATCTCATACCTGAACATGCTGCAGGAGAAGTAGAACATAATTTGTCTTCCTGTGTAAATTATTATTTAATGTTGTATTTGATTTTGATGAAATGTGAAAAAAATCCCTAATATGCAGGTGTACTGTATTCTGCAAAGCAATCTGAGAGTATGGGGGGGGGGGGTTGCCTTGTTTTCCCCAAATGTCAGTGACACAAGGAATTAACTTTTACCTGCTGCGCTTCTCATAATTTTAAAGAAAACCCAGGAGAGGCCTGTAATAGAGCAGGAGGCAGGAGAAAGTATTCAAATGCCTTTAAAACCATTAGATTTTATGAACCTATATGAATATTGTTAAACCACATGGATTGTAACAGTTGGTTGTGAAAAAATACAAATCCTTGCATCTGATAGCGGACTTCAGTGGCAAAAAGCAAGCAAGAAACATAGCAAAACTTATACTTACCACCAGCTCAAAAAGGGCAACTTTTTCTTCATCTGAAAAACCTTCTGCACAATCTTTTAATGTCAAGGCAGCATCCACTGCCTTGCCAGACCCATAACGGCCAGCTTCTTTCTTGAATGCATCATCTGACTTAAAAAGGAACTTAATCACAACATCTCTGACAGGTTGACATATACTAGCATCTAGGAAGAAACAAGGAAGACAATTTCTAAAACATTTTACACATATTTTATCTAAAATATTTAGTGCAGTTTTCTTTCGGAAAAACACTCTATAATTAGCAGTTGGAAGAGGAAGGACACAACTGAAAATGCGCTGGCTTTGATCTAATTTAAAGGCCGAAATACACAATACTAAATCCATGTGTCACTCAGGAGTCACGACATAGGTTCTCAACCTCAACACACAGTTATACATTGTAATAGAGATTCACCTTTAAAAAGCTCTCAGTTTCTCCCTTTGGCTGCAAGTGGGGTGCAGGGATGGAAGGGGCCTTGGGCTTCCCTCCTGCTGCATTTTTGCTACTTGAAACAGTTTGGAAGGGAGCAGTTTGCCCCTTCCTCTGGCATCATGTGTCTTGGGATGGACATGTAATGCCACATGGAACTGGTATCCTGACACATGGATTTTGTATCATGTATTTTGGGCAATAGATGCAGCTCACTCTACATGTACTGAAAGGATGTGTGAAAAGTGTTTAAAAATCCTTACCATATGTGCAGTGTTCACATGCCAGAGACATGTAGCCCTTGTGGTCATGTACTAACAGTTCTGCTAGAATTATGGAGCTTTCAATTACTATTGTTTCCTGCATATTGCATTGGTGTAAATAGATTTACCATGCTGTGTATGTGGGCTGAATAAAATCTAAACTGGCCCTCATGGTATTATACCTGAGTTTTCCATGTTAAGCAGAGGGCCACTATAAAGAAACCATATGCTCCAGACATAATATTTCTTTATGTAGTACATTTTATACTACTCTTCCTCCATTGAGCTCAGGGTAGTATACATGGCTCTAACTTTCTCCATTTGGGCCTTACAACAATTCTGTAAGGTAAGTTAGACAGTGCAAACAAGGTCACCAAGTAAGCATTCTGGCAAGCGGAGGGATTTTTTCAGCCCTACTCCAGCACTACACTACACTACACCAATACTCACTCCCTACTAAACTCTTTCCCATTTTCAGTTAAAGACAAAATCCAGGGTTCTGGTATTTTTTTCTCACAGCAATTGGAAGTGTGGTTTAGAGCAGGAAAATTGCTGGGAAACACCTCTCCCCTCCCTCACAATCCCTGCTTTTCTTCCTTTTTTCATTTTACAGGTTCCTTTTTTAACACCTTCCTGCTTGAAGATAGATGATGTTATTCCCAGGGAGGGTATGATGCATTAAGTGTCCTGCACCTGGAGATTATGTCACTGAGGCCTTCATCTCTGAAGACACCTGTTGGTCCTCAGGTTCCTTCTCTTAGTTCAATGGATTTGCACAATTCCACCAATTTACCCTCCTCCCTGCAGGCATCCCACATTGTGCCCAAGGATCCACTTATTTAATTTGGGTAGCACAGCAGGCTGTAGCAGGAAGCAGGAAAGTTCTGCTCTGCAAGAGCTGCTGTGCTTACCGGGCTTAGGATCCAGCTGCAAATCTGAGCAATATTACTAGACAGCAAGAACCAGTGAATTTAGTGGGGCTTACTTCTGAATGAACACGCACAGCATTCCAGTATAAGCTGAACTCTTTAAAATCTGTCCATTCCATATGTGGGGGCAAAGAGCCATAAATAGGACTAGTGATGCTTACCAGAGCTGCATGCCAAGCTGATGCTGAGCAGAAGGGCAAGAATCAACTTCATAGTGGAGGAGAAGAATCAGCTTACTGATACTCAATGAACCACCTGGGATTCTTATATTTATGTGACAGCAAGAGTTGCTCCACCCACAGCACGAGATGGTGAGAAACGTGACCTTACTTGCTTGTCATGTTTTCCTTCTCTTTAGGAGAAGGGAAAATGGGCAGGGTTAGGATTGGAATCTTCCCATTGATTTGCATCTGTTTAAATGTCATGATCCTAGAGTGGGATCTAAAGGCAATAGAAGGCTGCTCCACAAATTAAAAAAATAGCTGGTGCAATATGGGTGACTATGGAATTTAGTGTAAAATCTTTTCTTTGAAAATAGAAGCATAAGTTTTTGACCAGGGCTTGTGGCCAAGTGTATTGTTCTGTAATATGTGATTAAAAATATTTAATTTGGGGAGGGGTGGTAGAGTACCTGTTTTGCACCTGAGATGGTCCCAGGTTCAGTTCCCAATATCTCCAACTGTAAAAAGAATCACATAGTACATGACGTGAAAGACCTCTTTGCGGGAACCTGGAGAGCCACTTACAATACTGATTAGCATTTTTCAGATTCAGGTTTCAAGAATCCGATGAATATTGGTATTCCAGATATTTGGGTCCACCCAGATGACACCCAGTTGTATCTGCTGATGGACAGCCAGCCCAGCTTTGCCCCAGATGTCCTATTTAGAGCTTTGGAGGCCGTGTCTGGATGGGGGAAGAAGAGTCGACTGAAGCTGAACCCTGTGAATATGGAGGTGCTGTACTTGGATTATGGGGTGTTGGATCTGGGGATCCGGCTCCCAGCTTTCGATGGGGCACCACTGGTGCCTGCTCTGGCAGTCAGGATTCTGGGCGTGACACTGGATACCTCCTTGTCAATGGAGGCCCAGGTTGCAGCAATGGCCTGGTCTGCTTTTTTCCACCTTCAGCAGGCTAAGCAGCTTGCCCCCTACCTTTCAACCCAGGACCTAAAAACAGTGATCCATACAATGGTCACCTCCAGATTGGACTACTGTAACTTGCTCTATTCAGGGCTTCCCTTGGGTCTGACCCGGAAATTACAACAGGTCCAGAATGCTCCTGCACGTGTCCTTTCCGATGCTCCGTATAGGGCGCATGTTACTCCCATCTTGCAACAGCTGCACTGGCTCCCTGTGGAGTTCCAGGTGAAATTGAAGGTGTTGGCTTTGACTTTTAAAGCCCTTAGCGGACAGAGTCTGGCATACCTACGGAACCACCTCTCACCATATGTGCCCCAGGGAGTGCTGAGATCAACTGACAAATGCCTGCTAGTGGTCCCAGGCCCCAGGGAGGCTAGACAGGCCTCAACCAGAGCCAGGGCCTTTTCGGTCCTGGCTCCAACCTGGTGGAACTCTCTATCGGTGGATATGTGGGTCTGCCAGGATCTTCTATCGTTTTGGCAGGTCTGCAAGACTGAAATGTTCAGACATATGGTTGAGGCTGGTCCAGTAATCATCCAGAGAGCCTCCCAGCTGACCTCTTGAAGGGGGGGCATTAGACCCCATATGGGATACAACTTAAACTGAATGGCCTGCTCCCCTCCTTCTTCTACCCCTCTGTGTGTTACTAGCAGGGGTAGGTTGTAAGGTTGCTGTCTGGAGGTGGTGTTTTATGGAAATTCTGCATTTTTGTTGTGATTTTGATGTAAATTATATGTTTTACTTTTGTAACCTGCCCTGAGCCCACTCATGGAGAGGGTGGAAGCCCAATCAATCAATCAATCAATCAATCAATCAATCAATCAATCAATCAATCAATCAATCAATCAATCAATCAATCAATCAATCAATCAATCAATCAATCAATCAATCAATCAATCAATCAATCAATCAAATAAAAATACTAGTTTTGTATTCAGATCCAGGTTTTTCTCAGGATTCTGAAAATAACAGTTCATTTTTCTCTATGGGGAAACTTTCCAGAAGGCTGGAGGGGTTCTTATTCAAAATTACTGCTGAGTGAGGGCTGCCTGACCTCTAAAGACCCCGCAAGTTTCAAGAAGATTGAGTCAAAGTATCCAGTTCTATGGGCCCCTGATCAAGGTGCTCCCAGCCATCCTCCATTGTTCCCTGGGTGGGGGTTTTCTCCAGGGCACAGAAAAGTCTTCAGCAAACAAACGTGCAGACAGAACAAACAAAGCCTAACGAAAACAATGTCAAACCAGAGAATCCCAGCAGAACCAACCTAGCAGCAGAAAGCACACACTCCAAAAAATTTTCTGGCTGGGCAGGCAGAAGGGCAAGGGCAAGGGAGGTGGAAGGAGGGAGACAACTTTTACAGGCAAATAGAATTGCACCTTAGGAAAAGCTCAACTGTCTGGCTAATCACAATGATTCTCTCGTGTGGTCTATGAGTGAAACATCATGATTGGACAGACAGTTAAGTTTTCCCTAAGATACAATTTTATCCACCTGTGAGAATAGACTCCCTTGTTTCCTTTTGCCCTGGAAAAAGCTATAAACAATAAAAGAAAAGATGCTGTGATCTTTATAACATTTGATTTATATATTGCTCTTCAGGACAACTTAATGCCCACTCAGAGCAGTTTACAAAGTGTGTTATTATTATCCTCACAACAATCACCATGTGAGGTGGGTGGAGCTGAGAGAACTCTGAAAGCTGTGACTGACCCAAGGTCATCCAGCTGGCTTCAAGCGGAGGAGTGGGGAATCAAACCCAGTTCTCTAGATTAGAGTCCTGCTCTTAACTAGAGATGGGCACGAACAGAAATACGAACCAAAATTAAGCATGAACCAGGTTGGTTCGTGGTTCATGAACCGCGGTTCGTTAGATCCCATTTCTGATGAACCGCCACAAACTTTAGGCTGGTTCGTTTGGTTCATTTTTTGGTTTGTGACTGCAGACAGCCTGGTGCCAATCAATCAGTTTCCTAGGCAACAGGGGATGGACTTCCTGCAGACCTTCTGCTGACCCAGAAGTGACCTTCTGCTGACCTGGAAGTGACAGTTTTCTGACCTGGATGTGACATTTTCACAAACCAAAGGAACCGGTTCGTGAACTAGGCGCAGGTTCATGAAAGTTCGTGGTTCGTGAAATTTGACGAATCACGAACCACATGGTTCGGGTTTTCCCCGGTTTGTGCCCATCTCTACTCTTAACCACTATACAAAACTGGCTTTGAAATGGCAGCCCTGGTTAATCCCAAATATTTTCAGAATTAACTGGGAAAGCCAATACTGGTATATTCAAAAATCCTGATAATGATCAGGGCTCCAGGATATACTTGAAAAGGTAACAGATAAAGTATTTTTCATGTATATTTTTGGACTGGATAGATCAAATCACACATCCCTACTGAGTGGTTTTGGTAAGGATACTTTCTATTAGTTTCTTAAAATAAAGATACAATTAAAAAGTAACAAATAAAATGTACACTTCTTACATATTTTGGATACTATTATACATCATGATATCCTACATCAGGGTGGGAAGTGGGAGAACCCAAGAACAATCCCAAGAGAGGCTGCACTTTAACTGCCAAGAGTGAGGCAAGGCAGGACTGGGCCTTAAAGGCAGCAAAACATAGGCTTACTCTGTGTCTGCCTTTGATAGGCAAGCTCCCACCCCCCACTCCATCATCTGTACTTGATCAATGGTGTAGCAGGAGAGAAAATGTGAGGAAACAATATTGTAAATCCTGTGACATCATTTCCAGGTGATGACCCAGAAGTGATGTTACAAGTTCTTCAATGCTCTAGGAATTTCCTGTATTTCTATGACACTTGCTATAGAGAAAGACAGAATGCCTGGGTGGAGAAACAGCCCCTGGCCTTGGAGATTTGACAAATGCATAGTGCTCAGCCTGTTACATTTTTATTGATGAACTAATCTGGTTATTATGAGTGAAATGCATATGGCAATACTAAGTACAGCACAAAGTAAAAGTATACCTCAATGTGAACAAAGCTAACAGGGTTCTTATAGATTTTCCAAATGATTAAAAATAATGAATATTTTATTTGTATATACATTATTAAAATTAACAGCATGTTAATCTGTGAAAGCCAGTATAGTGTAGGGGCTATAATGTCTGACTAGGATCTAGGAGACTCAGGTTTGACTCCCACCTCTGCCACAGAAGCTTGCTGGGTGACCTTGGTTCTGTCACACACATACAGCCTCACCTACCTCACAGGGTTGTTTGGGGGATAAAATAGAGAAGAGAAGAATGTTGTAAGCCACTTGGGGTCTTCTTTGGGAAAAAAGTGAGGTATAACTGAAGTACAATAAATAAAAAAAAACATGTTGCAGTTTTTGTGAAGCTGCAGCAAACCATACAACAATGAATGTAACATTTTTCTTTTGGTTAGATACAAGATACTATATTTTAATTGTTTCATTTGGAAACCACCAGACCAACTAACAATGGCTCAACTCCCGCCCCCATACCCCCATTCAGTAGAGACATCACACGCAGTGAAGAGTCTGGTGACAATTATCCTCAGTCACCTGAGCCCCAGAAACATAAAAATGTTGAACATATCTTTTGATAACATCCTCTAAGACATTATCAGGCATCGATAAGAACTATGGAGACCTGCTGGATCCGACCAGTGGTCCATCTAGTCCAGCATCCTTTTTCACACAGAGACCAACCAATTGCCTCCCTCTGCATGGCCTCCCCTGATACCGCCTCCTAGCACTAGAATTCAGAGGTTTGCCTCTTCCAACTATGGAGGTTTCCTTTAGCTGCCATGGATAGTAGCTGTTGATGGGATCCATCCCATCACAAATCTGGCTAATCCCCTAAAGTTATTTATATTTGTGCTATCGTTGCATCCACTAGCGTTTGACCAGTTGTTCATTAAGTATTTTCTTTTGTTTATCCTATTTCCCATCAACTTTATTGTGTGTCCCCCAAGATTGGAATCCCGGGCTCCAAAAGGCCTATACAAGGCATGTGAGAGTATGAAGGTAGCTTTCAGAAACATGTTTTGCTTTGATGCAGTGATGCATAGAGAAAGACAGGAGTATTGAGTTCAACTTTGATTTACAAAATATTCTTTTAATTTTATTTTTTTGATCCAAATATTAAGTTTTTAAATTGGAGGAGTTAATGTTTAATGTGGCCAATTTCTGTTCCCACTGAAATAGTCATTTTCTCCTAATGTGTTTTCATCAGTTTTGAGAAGTTTGCAAAAACACATAAATAACCACTAATGTTATGGCATTTTCCTTGTGTAAGGGAATCTGCTGGGGGTTGCTGCATGCACTTCAAGTGGCTTCAAGTTTGCTCATTTAAAAAAAAATGTCACAAACCTTGCAACTGGTGGCTTTTAGAAAACTTTCCATGTTTTAAAGGGCCAGGCCCAAAGAAACTATGTTAGCAGGATTTCTCCAAGATTTAAGAAGCCCTGTGACAGGGCAAAGAAGCTGGAGGAAACATAAGAGCATTTAATTCACTCTCAGACAGAAAATGCAACTTCCCTTTCTCTTCAACCATGTGCCCTTGCTATCTTACAATGCAATCCAAGAGGAGAAACTCGGTTTAGGATTGCACTGTTAAGACTGGATTTCCCTTAAAATCCTATGAAAAGATACATTACAAATTTTTGTTCGATAATATGCACAAAAAATGAATGCAATAGAACTATATGAATGTTTGATCTTAAATGTGTGTAGTTAAAAATCTTGAACTTTTAGAGAACACTAAGAACTGCAAACCTGGATTCTGGAATTTCTAAAGGTCATTGGCCATAAGATTTTAAAGGCTGAAAGGAGGAACTTGTTGGGAAAAAATTGGGAAAGGGAGGTTATTCCAGGACAAGAACAGTAAAATGTCACAATGGGTTTTATAAATGTTAACGATCTTGCCTTTGGTCAGAATCACTAATTGCTAATATGAATGCAGTTTCCAATTCTAAATAATTTAAGTCATTAAGGGATTTATTTTAATATATTTACTCTTCTTCTTTTGATAATTGACTTGGACTCATGCATGTTTTCTCTTTTTCATGCTTTCATGGCATGCTTTAAAAATAAATTAGTGGAGAAAGTATGGGAAGTGGACAGACAATTTTTTCTTCCTCTTCCATAATACTAGAACTTGATGAGTAATAGATTCAGAATGGATAAAATGAAGCAACAAGTAATTAAATTAAATTACTCAACAAATTTACGGCCTGTGGATGAATTTATGGCCACTAGCACAGAAGGCTTTAAGAGTGTCCTTTTTTTTTTCTTCCCCACAGGGGAATCTCAACATTTTGAGGAGGGGGTGGGCGATGGATCCCTGGAGGAATGGTTTGTGTGATATGAAAGATCCCTCCCGTCCCCATCCCAAACTCTCAGTGGTGTCCCTGCCTGCAGTCCACCTCTCACACCGTCGTCCGTGGCCAGCTCCGCAGCACAGCCTGTAACCCTTCATCCTCCTTCCCCTGGGACAGTTAGTGGTCCACGTTTCAACGCCTCCGTACGGAGGCACTTTCGAGTCCTTCCTAATGACCTCCATGTGGTGCGGTGCTGTGCCTGTGATGTCCTGGTGCACAGGGGCAAAAACCCGAAGCACCTCTCTTTGATGGCCCTGACTCGGCACCTGAAGAAGCACCACCTGAGCCTGTCTCCCTCCTCACCCAGTGAAACATCCATTGGGGGGAGAAAGGCGGCAACCAGCTCTTCTGAGCGGGGGTCAGTGGGAGGGTCACTTTGCCCTGAGGGTGACGCTGGTGGGAGCAGAGCACTCCGGCAGGCCGCACTCACGGAGGTTGTCCCCTCGGGGTCTGGGACAGTGCTGCTTAGCACCTCGAGGCTGATGGCTCAGGAGGTGGGCCTTTGCGTCTTGGCAGAGACAATTGCCTTATATGGCTTGCCTCTATCCAGCATGGAGTGCATGGGCTTTCGCAGGCTACTTAAACATTTCGCCCCTTGGTTCTCCATGCCGTCACCACGCACCCTTGCCCGTCGAGTCCTGTGGGTATCTTGAATGAGGGCTGGCACATTTGGGTCAGGTTTAGCCAGGTCCAGTCCCACTGCTAACAGGTTTCTGAGACCTTGATAGGCCTTCCTGGCTCAGCCAGATCATCATGTGACACCTCCTTTCTGCGAAGGCAGGAAAGTGGGTGATGCTGGAGGCAGCCTCCTTTGAGCACTTGTGCAACAGCTCAGGAACTGTTGCACATATAGTTGAGCCACATGGTGCCCCTATCCATCTCAAATGCTGATCCCTCTGAGTAGGGGGGAATGGGTCCCTCGACTCATGTCCTTCCCACAAATGTAGGAAGGTGGCCGATGTCAGCTGCTGCTGCTGCTGCTGTCCCGTTTCTGTCTCCCCCTCTCAGGAACCACCCTGACCTGTCCAAGCAATGTCTCCTGTGTTGCCCATCCCCTACTTTCCGCAAAGGCAGGACGGTGGGTCATGTCAGCCCCCGCTTCACGAGGGACTATCCTGCTGCACACCTTAGAGAATGTCTGTTAACAGTGAGAGAATGGTATATATTGGGTCCAATTGCTTCTTTTACCTTGTGTTTGCTTCTCACATATCTGTAGACGTTTTTCTTATTGTAGCGAGCCCCCCTGGCCAGACTCAGCTGATACTGAGCTTTGGCTTCTCTGATGGCTGATCTGCAGTACCTAGTAACCCTCATATACTCCTCTTTAGAGGTCTGTCCTCTCCATTTCCTGAACATTCCCTTTTACACCTTTAGCTTATTCTGCAGCTCTCTGTTCAGCCACATCGGTTTCTTGGAGCCCTTATCATGTTTCTGTCTTGCTGGAATAGTGAGGGCATGAGCTTGCAAAAGCTCATGTTTGAGAAGAGCCCATCCTTCACTCGCTCCTTTCCCTTCCAGCACACTCTGCCACGGAATGACTCTTTGGGACCAGGCCTGCCAGCAACCACTGGTTGACTTGATACCACCAAACTTGCATGACTTATCCAGGCCCAGCTATTTGCTATTGTTCAACAGCAGCTGCTCCCCCATAAAAGCCAGTGTGTTATAGTGGTTAGAGTTTCAGACTAGGATAGGGTTGCCAGGGCCCTTGTCCTCCGAGCAGGAGGCAGGGGACCTGGCACCTACCTTATGTGTTTTTTCTTATGTGTGCCGGGTGTGTGTGTGCTCCCTGGCCCGCATGATGACATCACTTCCAGGAAGTGACATCATTGAATGGGCCGCAGCCACCCCAGGAGTGCTCCCATGCTACACAGGGGGTCAAATCGGGCCCAAATTGGCCCGGATCAGGCCTGAATTGGCCCGGATCATGCCACTGTGGTGTGTGGGAGTGCTCCTGCATTTCACAGCAGCCCAATCTGGGCTGATCTAGGTTGATTCGGGCTTGATCCAGGCTGTACCCAAATCAGCCCGGATCAGGCCCAGATCAGCCTGGATTGGGCCTGAATCAACCTGGAACGGGCTGCTGTGGAGTGTGGGAGTGCTCCTACGCTCTGCAGTGGCCTGATCTGGGCTGTTCTGGGCAGGAGCATGCCACAACACCCAGGAATGTGCCCCCAGGAGGCCAATGCCTCCTTCGCCAGTCAGGAAAGTGGGGCGGGAGGTGGAGGGTGGGAGTGGGGGATCCCCCTGCCCTAGCGGGGGACTGGCAATCCTAGGGAATCCCCCTAGAATGTGGGATTTCCAGGTTCAAATCCCTACTCTGCCATAGTGCTTTCTGGGTAACTTTGGGCCAGTAACTTTCAGCATAACCTACCCATCACAGTGGTGATGTGATGATAAAATAGATGTCAGTCCCTGGCAGGTAGATCCCTCAAGCCCATCTGTAGTGATGGGCTTGAGGGATTTGTTGAAACCCCTTAAATCTATTCCACTTTCACCACTGCTTTTCCTAGGCATCTTTCATTCAAGACTGACAGCCTCATTTGCTTCCTTGGAGACGGGACCCCATAAATACTGGTGGAGTTATCCCGCAGTTACTCCTCTTGCATAGCCTTCCTCCTTGCCTCTAATTCCCCCCATTTACTCACAAGGAGCCTCATTCTCGGTAACAAGTGACAGCCACTAAGGGCATCTGGTTAAAGCTACAGGCACTCCTTTTATCATGTTGAATTTTTTTTAACACCTCAATGTATTTTTTTTTAGATTTCAGTTTTTTCTGCAAGCTTGCGGCATTTTTTAGGTGTGTAGGAAGATATGCCTTGTTTGTTCATGCTTCAGTCTCTACTACGTATTCAAAGATCAGGGCCATTAGTATATAAGATGGCCATGTTTTAAAGAGTGACAGAGTTCCACACAAATATGAGTTCCTGAGATTTGATGTCTGGTTCCCAGATAAGAAGGCTGCCCTCCTTACAATGAAAGTAAGCTTAATTGTTAGTTTCAGAAATGTTAGTTTCTCAACCCAAAGTTAATTTCCACTGGTTTCACTGGGAACATATTTCCCAGTGTACCTCAACCCAGTTGGGATGAAATGCTCAGGGAATGCACCCCTTACACCAATTGTCAAATTGTAGGCAAAGAGGAAAACAGGATCTTCTCCCTTGCAGAGGGCATATTAGCATATGAATTTTTCCTCCTTTCTCAGAATGCTTAAGGAATGAGGGAAGTGGTCTTTTTAAAAACTAAAATGGAACATACAGGAAAACAACATTATCAGTCCCACTCCCCAGTCCTTATGCCACAGCACTCAGAGCCAAGCTACAAGTGATACCTGACACAGGTTGGACACTTGTCAGCTTCCCTCAAGTTTTGATGGGAAATGTAGGCATCCTGGTCTTGCAGCTGTAATGGAGAGCCAAGCTGTAAAACCAGGACGCCTACATTTCCCACCAAAACTTGAGGGAAGCTGACAAGTGTCCAACCTGTGTAAGGCGTCACTTGTAGCTTGGCTCTCAGATGCTTTCAGCATTTTTCTCCCAGCCTGCCCCCAATACTGGAAGTCAACTGATCTGGGAAAAATACTGAACGTTCTGGAATAAGACACAGGCTAGGGCAGGGTTTAACTCCTCAGACCTGGATGCTCCATTTTTTTAATTTAAAATAGACTCCACTTTCACTTTCTTAACACAGAACAGGAGGTTGCTTCTCTTTTCCTGTTTGAGGGCTAAGAGCAGCCTGAAGGAAGGGTGTGTCAAAGAAATGATGTGGCTAGGCAACTTTAAATGTTTTCACATGCAATTAAAGAGATGTCAAAGTTGATCCTCATTTTTAATTTCTCATAGAGATGGGGTCTTCTTCATCACAAATCTCTTTCATCTTGTCTCATTTGGCCTTGCCTTCATGGATGAGTGAAACCACATGCCTTACCCCCCTCCTGTGTTTTGTCTTTTGGCCAGGTGATGGTGGAAGCAACACTTTCCCCTCTGGATTACCCAGGGAATGTACAGGAATAAGTGGAAAACCAAACTGTATTGAACCAAATAGACTGTAAATGTAGATGTAGCCATAAAAAACAAAAGAGAGGCTAGCTATTTTCAGTGGCTTTTTATATGTCCACTGGTGAAAAAGTAAGCCATGAAAAACTAGTAGTTTGCTTTTTATTTAGTAAGAGGACAGAAAGTGAATTAAAAGAAGCCTCTACAGATTCCAAACCTTGAAAAGCAGAATCATTTAAGCAGCAAAGAACATGATGTTTTTGTGCAGGATAAAGATTAATGAAAGTGTATCACAACCAATCAATAGCTATGATTGTGATGAATTCTTCTGTTAGTTGGTGGAATTACGACATCTCTGAACACTTGGCCAGGACGTTTGTCTGCAACAGATGATACGTAAGTATGAGTTGTATTCATTACAGTTTATTCTTATATTTTTTTCAGTAATATAAAGTGATACGGAAAATCTGGTTGAGAATATGTCAGAGAACAAAGATATGTAGTTCAGTAAGACTTGAGTCATGTTTAGACTGTTCTAATCTCTGGGAATGGGAGTACTGCTTCAGTCCTGGTATGTGAGACACTTCTACCTGTATCACCCCACGCACCCACCCAGCGACCTATTGGTCAAAGGGGATGGGACTTTTCATTTTTTCACTACAGAAAACTTGGTCAGATTCAACCCAATGTGCTTGATATGAATGTTGTTCCATTTGTGGCTGCCTCACTAGGTTTGCCAGGTGAAACTTCTGGCAGTTTGGCTTTCTGCAAAGAGAGGATCTGGGGGTAAGTGCCCGCTGCCCCCACCCTCCCTCTGGTTGCCGTGGGGGACTGGCAAACTTGTCCTTCATGCCTGCAGTCACTAAGTAATGGAGATGCATGCAAGAATTTGCCTCTAATTGACCCCAAACTATGATCTAAAGGAGGGGGAGTAATGTAAAAAAAATTACCAGAACTCGGCCTTTTGCTAGAAGAACATCGATTGGAAGTTTAAGAGCACATTGCTTCAGGTCAGAAACAGCTTGCTTCATCTCACGTGAGGGTGCAAAAGGAGCAATGGTCTCCATGTATTGTTGCTCAGGGGCAAAAAGGAACTGGGTGAGAATATCGATGAGAATTGGGCAAGGTTCAGCACCAGCTGCTGGAAAACAAATGTTGAAATAAGATGTCAGCAACAGGACAATACATAACTGTTAGAAAATTTCTTTTTCTAAAGCAGAGATTTTAAGGGAGAAAATCTGAAATGTAGTTAATAGGATCTGAATAGCTCTTGGCTCTTATATTCCATTTGATCAAACTTACTCCCTTCTTCTTTCCCTAAGTTTCTCCTTTAGTCTCTGCTTTGGAGCCAACCCCTTCATTGACTGAGATGTTCTCTCAGGGCTTTCCCACATGCTCAACTAATTCCTGATTTTCTTAGCAGTCAATCCTGAGGCATTGAAATCAGTTTAGGTATGGTTCTTGTACACATCTGCCCTCTTTTTGGATTTTTAGAATTGTGGAGTCCACATATTATTGTTCTGCACACGCATTAAATAATTAAAGGAGTGTGCTGTCGTCATCATCGGCGATATCACAGCACCCCCCATTTTAACTTTTTGAGTATGCTTATAACATTGGCATCATCTGTGATGTCACAGCGCACATATACAACTTTTAAAAAACTTTTTGTGTATGTTTAATAACATTATATCAAGATAATTGGGACAGAACTTGGAACAGCAGTACCTATGTGCTTTTCAACCCATGTTGCTTTTTCTGGCACCAGAATTGACCCCCCACACACACACACTCTAGCTTTGCAGTTTTTTTAAATGATAATTTTTATAGTTTTCTCACACCCTACCATTGTAACAATACATGCAGCAGATTCTCTGAATACCCAGCTTTAATTTTTTAAAAAGTAAGTCTCCATCCCCTTCACTTGCAGAGATATAAAGAAAAAGACAGCCTTGCAGTGGAACAGGCTAAAAGACTTTTTAAAAAAAATTAAAACTAGGAATTTAGAGAATCTGCTGCATGTATTGTGACAACCGTCGGTTGATATCACGCTATGAAAATGACAATTTTGAAAAAGATAGAAAACCAAGATAGGAGAGGGAAAGGAAGTGGGGGGGGGGGGGGAATGGTTCGATGATGATAAATATCCAAAAATTGGGTTGGAAGTGGGTGGAAGTAGGTACAACAGACAAAACTGAAACAAACATTATGCAGTAGACAAACATCGACTCAAAATCAGCTTCCAGAAAAAGACTGGGGTAAAAGTGGTTTCAAAAGAACCAGAAAAAAACAGGGGAAAACCAAAAACAAATGTGGAAATCAAGGGATAAATTGAAGAAGTATGAGGCCAGACCTAATGGGAAAAACCAGTGTGGAAAACCCATCAATCTTCTTTTCCTTAAGAACTGCTCTGTCTCTGACCATTCTGTTGCAGAATGCTTTCAGCCTGCACATCACTTTATATTATTCAGCATTGTATACAGTACATATTTCCCTCATACCTTGTCTTGTTCCTTCAAGGACCTGCAGTCCATTGACTAAATGAGTTTCTCAAGCTGGGAAGCACCAAGTTAGGAGCCCCCACCCCATGTTTTTTAAACTTGGCATGTGAGTACCCATTGTAGATTGGGATTGCCACCATGGTGCGTTCAAAGGAAGGTAAGGTATAAGCCTCCCACCAGTGACAAAGGCCGCAGAGACACTATTTGCTCCACTGTGAAAAAAACTACATTTTAGTAAGTTTTCCCAATGGGGCAAAAATACACCCCACAACCATCTTAGAACAGGAAATCAGCACAGGGAAAAGGCTTAAAACCCTTTACCCACTGTAGTCCCAGTGTGAACTGGGCCCCTGCACACCTTGTAGGATATTTTTTTAAACTCCTGAATTGGAGCTTCCAGCATGCCATCTAGTTAGGCCTTGAGACTCTGCAATTTTTGCCTTCAACTCATCCTTGTCATTACTTCTTGACTCACTTCCTCCTGTATCCAAAGAAAGCAGTCATGCCTTCAGTTCAATTGATTCCCTCCGTCTGAGCTCTTGTCCGGCTGAACACTTCTGTTGGCTGATTTTTCCGTTATAAATACATCCTCTCCTCCAGCTAAGAAACACTGCTATGTCAACCTCATTCACACCAACTCTAGGAATCCTCAGTACCTCTTCTTTGGTGACCTTAAGGCCTACCTCACCCCCTTCTCAACGTACTCTCACTTCCTTCAGATCCTTCCTCAAAACCCAATTTTCTGTGAAGCCTAGCAAAACCTCTTAATCACTCTTCCTTCCTGAAACTAAATTTATGTATATAGAATTGGAATGAACATACATTCTTCCCCTCTCCTCCCTTTTTAAATCTCCATTATGCCAAATTCTAGATTGTAATGGAAATATTAAAGATGTGCTTAACACTTTTCAGTTGAAATCAATAGGGTGCTGCAGCCCATTTTCCATATAATAGTCCCTGGTGAGTGCCCCAGTATAATTCTGTCTGTGTGCCAATGATAGCATAGTATTATTGTTGGTCCAGTTCAAAAGCTGAAAAGTTATATGAGATTTTGGATGCTTCTTCAGGTTACAAAATTAACTACAATAAATATGGAATTATGGGGGGAAATGCCACTCAGTATGTAAAAAAGAAAGCGAACATCATTTGCACCTGCTGGATCCAGACGACCACAAGCATAGCTTGAAGAACCCATAATTTTTCTCTCTTCCCCTTCTTGCTGAAATCCCCTAGCATTTCATAGGAAGCCTCTCCTGGGGGTCAGAGCATTCTCCTACGGGGTGGGATGCAAGGACGCTGCAGTAGGAAGAAAGAATTGGCGGACATTGCCCCCCCTTGTGTCAGGGCTCAGATAAGAGAGGGATCCCGCTGATTCTCCCTTCCTGTTGCAGCACAGCAATCTGTAACTCTCAAGAGAATTTAGTGGAAGATGCAATGGAGCATCAGAAGTAAGAGGGAAAAATAAGTCTGGAATTACTATTGTAAAATGTATATTGAGTATCAGGCAAAAAATTAATAAAGGCTCATATGGAATTACAAACTTCCAAGAGTGAAATATACAACACAACAGCTTTAAAAAAGGAGGCCTTGTTATTCTAAATCTTTATTTCATTATTTTGCAAATTGAATTGAATGGATGATTGACAGAAAGATGTTCCTTTGAATCAATGGAGAAATATAGAACAAGGCCGTAGTAAATATTATTAAGTTTTTATAAAGCAGACCCCTTCAAAATGACCACTTTGTGTGCTAGAAAACATGATGTTAGGTTTTTAGCATTTTGGCACATATTTTGAAGGAATTTGTATTTTAAAAATGTGTTTCTATGTTGCGGAAGAGTACAAATTAATTTTAAAGAGATGCAACACATGGTGATGTACTTTTCCTGGAATGCTGGAAGATCACACCTATGAAGTTTTCATTTTTTTCCTCCTGGTGTTAGTGGTTTTTATCTATACTGGGGAAGTGGGGAAGTGCATTCTTTCTTTACTCCTTGTGTTCTGCTTCTCAAAGATCTGCAAAAATTTGATGGAAGATTATCAGAATGAAACTTGAGGACTAATGAAAGAATGAATCCTATTCAGGACAGTGCTGAAGGAAACTATTAGTATTAATTGGATCCAATGATCTCTTTCTTCTAAATGAGAAATCTTCCTCTAATGGAGGAAGACTTCTCACTTAGTGGAAAGTCTTTGGATCCAATCCAAAGTAAAGAGGGCCTAGTGTTATATCATCCAGCTGTGAGTTCCTTTCATATGGAGAAGTATATTTTGTTCAGAGAGTAAAATTGATATGCAAGTAACTCACCTGAATAGCAGCACATTGCCAGAGTGACTAGAAGAAGGACAGTCATCAGCTTCATGGTAGAGATTATTGTCTGTTGCGTACCAAACCTCAGCGAGCAACAGTCAAAGGACTCAGTCTGGAACATCATGGACAGATCTTAAGTATATATGAGAGGCTGTTGATTCTGCTCCACCTATTTGAATCTATGCCAGACTGAACAGAAGCTTTAGTGATGGAATCCAAGCCATGTTTGTCCACGAAGTGGACCCCAAGAAAAGCTGTCATGGGGGTGGGAGGAATGCAAATATTGTTTTTGGTTTTGTTTTCATGAGGTTGGAGTGTCTCAAAGAATGTAGATTCATTTGTTCCTGTTCTGCGCAAACATAGGTGAGAAAGGATACTTTGCAGACAAAAAAAGGTGTGCTCAGCTCAGTTGATCTGAAATACCTAAGAAGACTCCAAATACCTTAATATTCATCTGCCAACTTTCTCACTACTGAGTCTTAAGCTCCTTTGAAAGAAAAGTATAAGTAACACATAATGCCAATTGATTCATTTGAAACATGGTGCTGGAGGAAAGTTTTGCAGATACTATGGATGGCCAAAAAGACAAATAAATGGGTTCTAGATAAAATCCACGCTGATTTCTCCCTAGAAACTAATATGACGTAACTGAGGCTATTGTACTTTGGTCACATCATGAGAAGGCAATAGTCTCTGGAAAAGTCAATAATGCTAGGAAAGGCAGAAGGAAGTAGGAAAAGAAGAAGACCTAAAATGGGATGGCTTGACTCAATAAAAGAAGCCACATCCTCCAGTTTGCAAGATCTGAGCAAGTCCGTTAATGATAGGATGTTCTGGAGGTTTTTCATTCCTAGGGTCGCCATAGGTCGGAGGTGACAGCACATAACACACATAAATATAGGAATATGGGGGAAACGTGGTTATCATTAGCACATAAAAAGCCAGCCTTTAATCCAGACCCACTACCCAGTTCCTCATAATTTTGTTATTGCTTTTCAAAGCTCCATTTAATTGAATATTGTAGCCAGTATAGAAAGCAGCTTGTTAAGAAATCAATTCATCCATCACCATTGAATGGTGTAACGTTAAGGTTACATCCTGATGCAAAATGATAAGCAATCTTTGGATCCAGACAGTTTTTTTGCTCAGTCTCAGCCATCTCGCCTTGTTTCATATGTCTTTTTTTTGGCCATGGTAGTCCTGTGATCCCAAACATAGCCCTTTTTGGTGGTCAAAAGAAATGCTTTCCTCTCTTTTTCACCAGTGGAAATCTGGTTGGACCAAACCCTTTGTATTTCCACTGAAAATTGCTGAATGATGTTACGATAAAATCACTGCTGACTATCTTAGGCGCCACAATGAAATTTTAGGTGCTCTGGTACCTGGACACTGTCAAGCCCTGGTAGGGGGAATTCTTCCCTCCATGGCTTTCTCCTGTGGTTTGTCCCTCATCTCCAAATGATGGGCTTGTATTTTTTGTCTCCAGCTCCTTTGGTCTGTTACCCATGCTCTTTCACTGCTGGTGAAAACCCTCTATGGTAAACTCTATGATAAAACCATAGAATTTCTGGCAATTCCTATAGAGCCAACTCCATCATTTCTGGGTTTTCATTAGAAGTAATGTAAAGACAAATAAAACACACCTGTATTTTCCTTTTGTTTTTCTCTTGCTGCTGCTTGGAGTAGCAGCAGGCAACCGGAGGGTGGGGTATCCTCGCCCCCACCCAGGGGACTGGCAACCCTAGTACAGAGAGGATTTGCATTAAAACATTTTAAACTTTATTTAGTAATATTGTACTAGCTAAAATATTGAAGAAACAGTTTTAACTATGTAAAAATATTTCTTGATGTCACAGTTTGATCTAGAACTTAATTTGAGGAAACTTAGCACCCCTGAGGAAGCACTTAGTTAGTAGCATTAACACTCAAGGGGGAGAGCAAGGTCTCCCATGTACAGGTCTCCCATTTCCAGGGACACAAACTGAAGGGATAACCTCGCACTGGCAGCTGTGCTGTTTGCCATCATTGCACATGCTTGTGTCTGGTGTCTCTATAGGCGGTTATTCAACAGGGAGATCTCCATGTCTGCTGGCTCTCTGTGGGGAGGAGTGTCATCAAGGGGCAGTGGTTGCTGATGCTGCAGATGGGTGATTGTCTGGATTGGATCAAAACACTACAACCATTCCATCACCCTCTATCCATAAAAGAGCAGATCTGGAGTAAAGTGAATTTACATACCCTGACGATCAACCAAAATACCATCCTGGCATCCATACTTAAAGCGTGAGATATTCATAGAAGCAAATTAATGCTGGAAATATCTCGATTTTCCACATTCACAGCTCAAATTTGGTTTCCACCCAGTCAGTATCCATCCAGCCTCTAGAGAACTCTGGAATCATCTGAATGTCCGGCATTTGATAGATATTGTTACTGATAAAGGGATTATTGAAAAATCAGAACTAGAAAGGAAAATATAAAAAAAGATCCCATGGTACTCTTACCTACAGCTCAAACACATGCCCACACAGATTAAAACAGCTGACATACTGGCCAAACCAAAATCAGAATTCGAGCAAATTTTAGATAATCCAATGCCAGTTCGTAAAGGCTTAATTTAAAAAATTTACAATGCAATCCTCCTTACTTGTAACAATAAAGTTCCAACATGCCAAGTTAAATGGCAGCAGGAGTGCACAAATCTGAACTCAAATGATTAATGGACATCTATATGGGCCTCAAATCTTCTCAATTCACCAGTGGTTAACACTAAGCTACAAACTTACAAAATAATACATCATTGGTACTGCACACCTAAGAAAGTGTCCACAATATCTTCAGCAAAATTCCTTCTATGTTGGAATGTGGAGAAATGGGCACCTATACCCATTTCTCCACATCCTATGCTGGTGGGAGTGCGAACACATTGACCTAGATCCAGAGGAGTTAGCCGTGTTAGTCTGTAGATGCAAATTAGTAAAATGACCTGTTGCACCTTTAAGACTAATCAACTTTATTGAGGCATAAGCTTTCGAGAACTACAGCTCTCTTCGTCAGAGTGCATCTGACGAAGAGAGCTGTGGTTCTTGAAGCTGAAATATACACCAGAACAACAAACTTAACAGAAAAATGGCTCTCCTTCATTGAACATATAGCCAAGAATGACATACAACCAAAAAATCCAGTGTACCAAACCATGATGTTATGAAAATTTCAAATCTATGAACACTCATGACTATGCATTCTTAGTCAGACCTCGCACAACAACAAATGACATGCGCAAACAACTTATTCAATCATTTGGTTCATCATGATACATCTTATCCTTCTGAACATTTGACAACAAAATGAAGTTTTCAATCTCGTGTAACATCGAAAGAATCCATGCAGATAACCTAACTAAGTTATTGACTCAACAGACATATAAGAATGTCAATATTGTGCCTTGCAACAGCTGATTTTATTGTTACCTTTAATGTTGTTGTTGTTTATCTTTAATTTTATCTTTGTTTATAAGAAGTTAAAATCAATTTTAATAAATGTTTTTAAAAAATCAAGGGGCAGTGGCCAGATGGGCAGGCAATGACTGGGTGCATCTGTGTGTGCCACTCAGAGGGACATAGCTGGGTGCTGCTAGCTGGTTGACAGGTGCTTGCCAGGCTTGCTACGGATACCAGCACACTTGCTATGTCATCTTGTTATGCCAATAAAGGTATTCTTAAATGGAATGGAAATGGAAATGGAATGGCTATGTCATCCGTGCCTTGCAAAGGCGTGTATGTTGTCATTTCCCCCTGAGGAATTTCCAAAGGGAATGGACCAGCGGCACCTCGGATGTGCCATCAGGCAGCTACCTCCACTATAGTGGCCCTCAGGATTGCTCTGTAAATTGGTGGACAAGTCTTATTTGAATCTGTGTGCATTGCTTAGTCATTAGGTACTTCATAATAAATAAATAAATAAGTCGGTGTTAAAAAAAATTAGGTGCCTTTCCCTCATCAATGAATAAACAAATGCCCAATTAGGAGTTGGGTTTTCAACTTAAATTCTCAAAAGGTTGGGAAAATATATTCACTTCCTTTGGGAGGGCAAATATACATGGGTAGCAAAGGAGCTTCAGAAAGCTAAAGGACATTGTGCTTCTGACCTTTGACGGGTCCAGTTGACTCTGGCTGACTCATTTAAGAGCCTAAGGGTTATACTGGACCCAGCACTGCTACTAGAGAAGCAAGTAAATGCAAAAAAGGCCCTCTCACAACTCAGTCTGGAAAAAGGGCCCTTACCTTGACATGGCCAATCTGGCCACTTGGAGTCATGCCACAGTAACATCAAGACTAGACTATTGTAATGCAGTCTACTTAAATGACCTGCCAACATCTTTTCCACACTGTGACACTGAGAGATCTCTGTCTTTTGGTGCTACACCTCTGAAGATGCCAGCCACAGCTGCTGGCGAAATGTCAGGAACTACAGTGCCAAGACCACGGCAATACAGCCCGGAAAACCCACAACAACCATCGTTCTCCGGCCGTGAAAGCCTTCATCAATATACTTAGGTCACTGCTTAAAGGTGACTTGGAGACTCCAGCTGGTGCAGAATGCAGCAGCTCAGTTGTTATCAGGAGCTAGACAGAGCATGCATATCACTCCCATTCTGCAGTCACTCCATTGGCTGCTCATCAGTTACTGGGATCAATTCAAAGTCATAATTATCACATTCAAAACCCTTAATTACTATGATCCCTCATCTTTGTGCAACTGTCTCTCTCCCTAAGTTCCTCCATGGCAGCTTCACTCATCTGAACAGGGCCTTCTACAAAAACCACCCTGGCAGCTGGGCAAAATCGACAGCTGCCCAAACATATGGTTTCTCTGTGGGAGCCTCCTACTTATGGAATGGCCTGCCTGAGGAGGTCAGGAAAGCTCCCACATAAGAAATAGCTCAAAGAGATGCCTTGATTGAAACAGGGACTATAAGCTATGCTATTGGGTACTGTCTGCTGGTGTAGATATGCTCCTACTGAGGAGTTTCCATGTTGCAAAACATGTCAGCAGCAAGCTGAAACAAAGCATATGTATTAATATGGTATATTAAACAATGCAGAAATTATACAATAGGATAATACATACAGCAACAGATATTACTGACTATATACAGTAATTTAGTCCATACTTTCCCTTTATTAAAGTGTTCTTTCAGAACCATTTTTGTTATAATAAAGTTCTATTACTCTTGTAAAAAATGCCCTCCTCAATAATTCAGTTTTGCACACTTGCAAAATGACAGAGCAGCGGGATCTTTCCTGACCTCATCAGGCAAGCCATTCCATAAGAGGAGGCCATAACAGACAATATATATGTATAGGCTGTTGTTTATCTTGCCAGTTGCAGGATGGCACCTGCAGAAACATCCTCAACCTGTTGTCATGACGGAGCATGAGGAGAGAGGTGATCCTGCAGATTGGGAGGGACTGTAGTTCAGCAGTAGACATCTGCTTGGTCTGCAGAAGGTCCCAGTTTCAATCCCGGGAATCCTCAGTTTAAAGGATCAGGTAGCGGGTGATATGAAAGACCTCAGTCTGAGACTGTGGACAGCTGCTGCCAATCTGAGTAGACAATACTAATCTTGATGGTCTGGTTTAGTATAAGGCAGCTTCATATGTCCATATGTCCAGATATGAAGGTCTAAAGCCATGAAGGCCATGATAGCCAAAACCTTGAATCGGACCCAGTAACTGATGAGTAGCCAATAGAGTGACTGCAGGGTGGAGTTAATATGTGTGGTCCCCTTAGTTTTTGGTAATAATTGAGCAGCAGCATTCTGTTCTAACTGCAGTCTCTGAGTTGTCTTTGAGAGGAGACCTAGGTAGAATGTATTACAGTAGTCTAGTCTAAATGTTCCTATGGCATAGATCCAGGTGGCCAGATTGACCAAGTCAAGGTGGGTGGGTGGGATTTTTTGTGCTAAACTGAGTTGGTAGAAAGCTTTGTTTTTGCAGCTGCATTAACTTTCTTCTCCAGCAGTAATGCTGTATCCAATATAACCCCTAAGCCCTTAAGCAAGTCAGTGAGAGTCAGCTGAACCCCATCAAGGGTGGGAAGCACAATGTCCTTCAACATCTCTACCTCCCCAAACAGTATTACCTCTGTCTTGTCAGGATTTCATTTCAGTTTGTTCACTTAGCCATGGAGATTTGGATAAGAAGATATAGAACTGAGTGTTGTCAGCATATTGATGGCATTCAGCCCCCAAACTACAAATGATTTGTCCTAAGGGCTTTACATAGAGGTTGAATAGAATGGAGGATAGTACTGAGCCCTGTGGAACCTCACAGGACAGGTTCCACACTGATAACAACAGGTCTCCAGTGGCAACCCTTTAAGCTTGGTCTGTGAGGAGTTACGTGAAGCCGTCCAGACCACATCCCCATATACCTACCTCTGTTTCCCAATGCTGCAACAAGATGGTATTGTCCACTGTATCAAAGGCTGTAGTTAAGTCCAGTAGAATCAACAAAGAAGCATGGCGTTTGCTAGATTCAGGCGGTCATCAACCAAAGCTGCCAGAGCTGTCTCTGCACCATAGCCTAGTCTAACGCCAGACTGAAAATGTTCCAAAGGAGATGAGTTAGCCAAGAAAACTTGAGGAAGTGGTTAGCTACCATTCTCTCCATCATTTTGCCCAGACAGGGTAGATGTGGCAATAGCTGGCCACATCATTTTTCTGTAGAGGTGGTTTTTAAAGTAGACAGATAACTGCCTCTTTGAGTAGCCAAGAAAAGATACTTTGAGTTATTGATTTATGATGGACACCAATGGCTTGTTGATATGGTCCTTACATGATTGTAGCAGCCAGGATGGGCAATTATCCAGGCTACAAGTAGTGGCCTTCACAGATCCCAGGATCCTGTAAACATTGATCATGGTAATTGGGTCACAATGGTCCATAGTTGTCCAATAAGAGACCAATATATTATACATTTCTTTTGACTGACCTATGTTACAACCAGAATCCAAATCAGTGCATATTCAAAATATTTTATCAGAAAAAAAATTCAGTAAGTATCAAAATAATTGTTCCTGAGTCAATAAAGTCTCAGGTTTAGGAGTCAGCAGGTGCCAAGATGCCTTAAACAAGTGGGATGGTCATGAACTAGCTGATTAATTGGTAGCAAAGAAGTAACATTTCTTTGCCACTATTATCACCACTTCATAGATCTTCCAATGGGCTCAATAACATGATCTGTTTAGATTCAGTGTGAATTTTCCACCAACGCCTTTGCAGATGCCTCCTGGATCTCTTCAGGTCACCTGGCTCCAGAGCCAGGTTATACCCCAAGGACGGAGAAGATTGATGAGGAACAACCAACTGTTGATTGTATTGACTGCCACGCTGTAATTTGCTTTGAGTCCTGGCGAGAAAGGCAGATTATATGGAAATAAATTTTTAAAATGTAACCAACATAAAAAGAAGTGACATAAGCTATGGCCCTAGTGAAGAAAAATGGAATTTTATATATAGTAAAGGTGCATTTTTATCAATAAACATGCATGCAACCAAGGGGGAAGATGTTTTAAAATGATTAGTTACTACAGATGCTTTGTAAAATTTGTAATGCTATAAGTTTTGAATGTTGGTTCTGCTCTCAAAATAATGCAAATTTTCTAAATATGTGGTAGGGTGTTGTAGGACAAAAATTTACTGGAAAATGGGTCAGAGTGTAATTAAGGATGTTTGAGAAATCATACTCTATGAGTCCAGAAGTTTTTCTGTTGAACTCTATTGACCTAATACAAGTTTCACATAATGAAATAATGCTAAATACATTAACATTGTAAGTTGTATGGTTAGATTTTGCTAGACATTGGAAAAGTCAAGTGTTCTCTAATAAGAGATGATGGTTATTGAAGATGTGGAATACGACAAGAATGATTTAAAAATAGACTTTGTAGTCTTGCACAGAAAAAGTGCACTGATGGAAGTGCTAATTTTAAACAAGAAAGTGGTAGCAAATGTGTACACTTTTACTGTGGGAGTGTCAGCAGTGCTTATCAGGGTTTGATCCCAATATTTTAGAAGTCATGTGATCTTTCCCATTTGAGCAGAACATGCAACTTTTTTTTCTTTTTTTTTATTGATGCATCACTTATTATTACATTTCAATACAGTCATAGTTCTCCTATGATACATCTTTTACCCCTTTTGTAACCCTCCCCCCCGCAAGGTGACCATCCTATAACTACAAATTAAATTTTTAGCCATGAGCACATTTTTTCCAATTTTCCAAATATAGTTGTATTGGCTTCTCCATTATATACCCATTGAAAATATACAGACCATTTCTCTTTTATCTCCTCCATTTTTCCATCCCATGCCTTATCTTTTTTTAAACATTCCAACATATCCGATTGAATATATTCATACAAGTAATCATTCCATCTTTCTAAGGTCCATTTTAACTTCTCCTTCCAACCGTATGCAATCACTGCATGTGCAGCTAGTATCATCGCTTTGAAAATATCCTGGTTTTGTTTCTCAATTCTAGTGTTTCCCAATACACCCATGAATATTAGATCTACATCTATATTGAGGTTGACCTTACATACCAATGTTATTTTTCCCCGTACCTTGTCCCAGAAATCTATGACCTTTGGACACTCCCACCATAGGTGGGAGTACCACCCTTCTTTTGCATTGCAATGCCAGCAGTTAGGTTTCATCCCTTTAAGCATGTATGCCAATTGGGCAGGAGTTCTATACCACTTCATAATAATCTTCCTTTCAAGTTCTCTATACTTTTCTAGCTTAATTGCCTTCAAATTCACCATTAACTTATTAACCTCCTCAGAAGTTATTTGTTTTTCTTTATTCCATTTATTTTTTAGAGTTCTAAACATAAACTCCTTATCCCTCACCAATTCAAGGTAAATTTTCCCTGCCAGCCCTTTCTTTATTTCATCCACATATAATGCGTGTTCTATATTATTGTCTTCCCTTTTAATAGCTTCTTTATATTTGTCTTGTTTAATTAACTGGTGTAACCCCATTAGATTTAACCAATATCTTTCCCCCAATTTTTGATTCAATTCCTGAAGTGGTAACAAATCCCCTTGACCATTGTACATGTCCTTCACTCTAGTTATACCTTCCGCCTTAAGATCTTCCCAAAATTTCGGGTTCATCTCCTTCTCCCAGATATACTTAAGTGGAGTCCATTTTGAGTTCTGTGGCATCATAGCCGTTTTCCACCTCTTCCAAGCAATCAAGGCTATTTTTCTTGGGCCTTTTGCTTGTCTTATCTCCTTTTGCAGATCTCTAGTATAAATTCCATAACTACCTGCTCCCTTATTGATTGCAGATTCAAATCTTACCCACTTATCCCCTTTCCTCCATTCTAGCTCCATCAATGCTTTCAACTGAAATGCATCATAATAAGCTTGCAAATGTGGGAGTCCCCATCCTAAATCATCTTGGGGCATATATACCAATTTTTTTGAGATTCTTGCTTTTTTCCGTCCGAACACCCAATTTTTAATATTTTCATCCCATTTCCCTATATCTTTCTGGTCCAGCAGAACATGCAACTTCTAAAACGAAAATTAAAAAAGAATGCACTCTATTTCAAAATGGCATCGATATTGCTCATGGCCATTATGAATGGATAAAGGCCAAACAATACATAAATTTGAAGTTTTGTAACTGGAGCTTTTGATATGTCATTTGGTGTGATATACATTAGAACCACATATTTCATAAAGTGAGGATACCTTTTTAGGGCCCCTTTAAGCTGCAGTAAGGAGGAAAAAAGGCACATGTGATGGACTGCTATTTAAAAGCAGATTTCCTAAGTGCAGTACAATCAGAGAGCTGGGAGGGAGGTAGTTAACTATTGTCAGGAATGTACAGCTTGAATGGCAGGCTGCTCCCTCCTCTCTGATTGGTCTGTTAGAACCAGGCTGAAGGGAGTCAGATGGTTTTCTGATAGACTTGTCCAGTTATGTGTTAGAGTCTGACAAGAAAGGTCAGACAGGTTCTCTTCTGGAGTGATGAAAGATAAATCTTTTGCCTTAACAGTAACATTACTGTCCAGAGGAAGAATTCTATTTAGGAATTCAAAGTATAAGTGTTAGCATAAACTGAAGCCCATTTTACACAGACACGAGAGAATTGGGAATGTGTTTTGGCAAGAGTGATTGGGTAGTGGGTTAAGACTCCCTTTAAAGCCAAAAGAAGGAGGGTTATAACTTCTGACAAGAAAAATATTAATTCCTGCCCAGTGTCTAAAGGGGGTTTGGTTCTGAGGAGGACCCTGGGTCTGTTGTAAAAGGAAAACAGTTTTAAACTAACTCCAGGAAAGTAATCTGTCATAGGAAACTTTGCGAAGAAACATTGTTGCTGTAACTAAAGTTCTGAGTAAAACACCTCTCACTCTTAAGAACCAAGATTATATGAAACTAAGCTTTTAGGACACAATTTTGCCTGTTTCTCGAAGTGTATTCTGTGGTATCAACAAAATTTTACCTCAGCACTTCCTTCCCCTGACTACAATTATTCAATCTCAGTCTGTTAAATAAAGTTATTGTTTCTTTTGAACATTATACAGTCTCTAGTGCCATTTCCAACAAAAGGAAGAGGGATTCTGCTTTCCCCATCAAGTTCCTGGACTGGATTAAAAAGCTATCATTACATCTGCCTGTCAGGGTGGGACAAACAGACTTTCAAAACCTCAGATAATAGACAAAGCTGAAGTTGGTTACTTATTCCCAGTTCCTTATTCGCACTTCCTTATTCCTTATTCGCAAAGCCAAAGAAAAATATTGTGGGAAAACTGAAAAGCTCTACACTCCAAAATGAAGTTTGCAGGGGCACATATTATACACCTTCATATTCACAAGACTCAGCATTCTAAGTGGACCTATGCTGGGTCATCCTACAAAACCCAGATCTTGAGTAAACAGCTTCAAAATAGGATCCCCCAAAACAATTCAATAAGAAGAAAGGGGCAGCAGGGGCAGCAGGAAAAAACTTTGGATCACCCCAAATCACACAGATCCGAACTCCAGAGACTGTCCCCCACAAGACGACATGAGCTGGTGCTGATCCAGTCTCTGGTTCTGGACCTCAGGCCTTGCATGTGGCCTGCCACCAAGCACCCAGTATTAGACATTTTTTGAATAAGCAAATGGTGAAAATATAAGCCTCCTGCAACCCCAAATAATCTTTGGATCACCCCAAATCACACACCCCTGAACTCCAGAGCCTGTCCCCCAAAAGAGGACATGAGCTGGTGCTGATCCAGTCTCTGGTTCTGGACCTAAGGTCTCACATGAGGCCTGCCACCAAGCATCCAGTATTAGACATCTTTTTGAATAAGGAACTGGTGAAAACATAAGCCCCCTGCAACCCCAAATAATCTTTGGATCACCCCAAATCACACAGGTCTGAACTCCAGAGACTATCCCCCACAAGAGGACATGTGCTGGTGCTGATCCAGTCTCTGGTTTTGGACCTAAGGCCTCGCATGTGGCCTGCTTCCAAGCACCCATTATTACACATGGCATTGACTATGGAACTGGTGAAAATATAGGCCCCCAGCAACCCCAAATAATCTTTGGATCACCCGAAATCACACACCCCTGAACTCCAGAGACTGTCTCCCACAAGAGGACATGTGCTGGTGCTGATCCAGTCTTTGGTTCTGGACCTCAGGCCGCGCATGTGGCCTGCTTCCAAGCACCCAGTATTAGACCTTTTTTTGAATAGGAAAATGGGGAAAATATAAGCCTCCTACAACCCCAAATAATCTTTGGATCATCCCAAATCACACACCCCTGAACTGCAGGGCCTGTCCCCCACAAGAGGACATGTGCTGGTGCTGATCCAGTCTCTGGTTCCGGACCTCAGACCTCACATGTGGCCTGCTTTCAAGCATGCAATATTAGACCTTTTTTGAATAAGGAAATGGTGAAATTATAAGCCCCCTGCAACCCCAAATAATCTTTGGATCACCCCAAATCACATACCTCTGAACTCCAAATGGACCTATTCTGGGTCGTCCTACAAAACCCAGATCTTGTGTAAACAGCTTCAAAATAGGATTCCCCCAGAACATTTCAATAAGAAAAAAGTGGCGGCAGCTGAAGCAGAAAAATACTTTAGTCACCCCAGAGGCAATGAGGCGGGGCGGGGGGCGTCGTGGGGGAGCGGCGCAGACGCGACCCCCGGGGGGCCCGGCTGTCTTGGTCTTGGTCTTCGTCTTCGTCAACAATCCAACTCAAATAAGTATATATATAATTCAAACAGTATTGCTTCTATAATCATATTAGGCATAAATATTAAACATAACTTTTAATCATTAAATAAAAAGTATTAAATACTCGGTAGTTTTATCTTAAATCTTGAGCAGCTTGAAACCTTCTAGTGAGAACTGAAAACATGTTTCTCTGTTTTAGAGAAACTATTTGTCAGTACAAAATAAACAGGATGGATGTTTTTGTTGCGCTCTCCCAACCAGGAGACAGACTTCTCCTAAGAGTTTAATGGCTTCTTTCATTAACAAACACTAGTCTTTTTCATTAAGTGAAGTATCAAAATATAAATGATTATTTAAATAAAACATAGAAAAATAGAACAGATGAACACAAGAATTAAGTTTCCTTACATTTTTTAATGAAATGTAACTCAGATTAACCATGAAATGCATTCAAGTTACCATAGCACATATTACAACGATAAGTTTCCTGCCTAGATCTTCATGAGATTTCTTTTGGCCAAAACCCTGATCTGCTATTTGGATTACCATTTTTATATATTATCTTATGCGGAAATCTAAGATCTTTTCATATGATAACATAGATAAATATAAAACCAATCATAATTTAATTCTTTTTTACTATTTCCAATCATGTGACATTCTACCTAGCCAAAAGTACCGCTATGCCCAGCTGCAAGGTAAGAGATATGGATAGTAAAAATGACAGGAAAAGTTACATGACCAGGTCATCCTTGGTCTCTGCTAACAATTACAGAACATTTATCTGATACTGTTCACTATTTTTAATTGGCTGTCAAAGATAAAGAAGCACCAGTTATACACCGTACTAGAAAAAGAACTACAGTGAAGTTCATACAGCGTTATTTAGAATGCATATGTTTCACTAAGTATGTGTTCTAAACCATAATCAGCAGTCTACTGGTTTGAATCCCACTACTGACATGAGCTCAGTAGGTGGCCTTGGGTCAGCCACTCCTCTCAGCCCCAGCTCCATTGTGGGGATAAGAATAACACTAACTTGTTCACTGCTCTGGGTGAGGCACTAATATGTGTAGAAGAGCGGTATATAAGCACAGTTATTATTATTATTTATATTTCCATGACGCCATCCCTTGACCTGTGAAATTAAGTATTTTGATAAATATGAAAGTGATACAAAATATAAATGCATTGCATAATGTGTGAGTGTACATATACAAACTTTAAAAATTTTATTGGATAATATTGCAAAGCATGATTACTGAGAAAGCTGCTTTCACTGCTTTCAGTGTGGAGAGCTGCTTGTAGATCAAAACAACCTGGCGAGCTGTCTTCATGCAGAGTGCACGATTCTCTTGGCTTTCAATTCTGCTTTCGTTCAGCACGGGTAAATCAATGTGTCAGCAGCAGTAAACATTTGTATCACTCCTCTCTGAATGAACTTTTAAATTTTACTTCCTATTGTGTCAAAGCAATTAAAATTAACAATACAGTTACTAAGCTGCTAAGATCAATTAATGGCTCTTAGGCTTTATCTATTGATCTAGTGACATCTTCAAAACCCACTGGTAACAGACTATACATACTTCTCTTCTATCCACAATATATACACAAGGATTAATTACATATTCTTATCTTCTAAATTACATATTTAAATGACATATTCTTATCTCCTAAATTAATTAGTCAAACTCTTACATCAAGGATTGGTGACAAGTTGTGGACAGACTATGCTTGGACAGAATGTACACTGAGAATAAATGACATCAAACAAATTGAAAACTAAATAAATCACTTTTATTTAACAAATAAATTTCTTCTGAAATCTCTTTAGAAATTAAACAATAGAAACAAACTATGTGGCATTCCTCAAATCCACGTGTAGGATGGTATGGAAGTGGTACTTAGAGGGAAATTCATCTCCATTGCCTCCTGTCATGAAGAGCAAAAAGAAAACATTAGAAATGAAATGATATCTAGAATAAGAAAACTAGAAGATGAGCACAAAAAAGGCCACCCAATCTATAAACCTACTTGCTTGAAAATTAAAGGAAAAAACCTCCTCACATTCTATACAAGCTATTAAAGGCACCCAGGAAAAACTGAAACTAATTCTGTAAATACTACCAAACCATTTGTACATCAGACAATCCTGACACTAATCATATTTTAAATTATTTATCGTCACAGGAAGTTATTTGCAAAAAAACTCACAAGAACATAAACAATATCTTGACCAACCAATCACAACAGAAGATGTTACAGTCACTATCAAATCCTTGAAAAAAATAACAAAGCTTCAGATAGGGATGGATTCCCTGCCAAATTTTTACAAAAAAATACATTCACCTACTTTCAACTCCACTAACTGCCACATGCAACTCTGTTATGATAGGAGGTAGCATCCCTCTATCTGGGTCAGAAGCTGAAATAGTAGTTACTCCAAAAAAGGACAATGATATTACAAATAGTAAATCTTCACAACCAATACCCTTACTGAATCAAGACCAAAAGATCTTTACCAGCATATTTGCCAAAAGATTGTCTAAATTTAAATAACCAACTACATTCACCTTGACCAGACTGGCTTTATGCCATTAAGGAATCTTATTGACAATACACATAACACTTTAACTATAATTAATTTCTGTGAAGCATACAAAATCCCTGCATTACTTCTGGCCTTTGATATAGAGAAGGCATTCAATTAAGTGGAAATACCATATCTAAAATTTTTACTTCAAAAATGGGTTTTGGCGACCAATTCTAAAATGCCATTAATGCTCTTTATCTTTCTACAAAAGCTACAGTTAGGACCAGCAATGTACATTTGATAGATATCCATATAGCAAGGGGAACTAGACAAGGCTGTCCCCTTTGTATTGTCGAAGGCTTTCACAGCCGGAGAATGATGGTTGTTGTGGGTTTTCCGGGCTGTATTGCCGTGGTCTTGGCATTGTAGTTCCTGACGTTTCGCCAGCAGCTGTGGCTGGCATCTTCAGAGGTGTAGCACCAAAGGATAGAGATCAGTAGTGACACTGAGAGATCTCTATCTTTTGGTGCTACACCTCTGAAGATGCCAGCCATAGCTGCTGGTGAAACGTCAGGAACTACAATGCCAAGACCACGGCAATACAGCCTGGAAAACCCACAACAACCATCGCTGTCCCCTTTCCCCATTTCTTTTTGCCATAACTATAGACAGGGCCGGTGCTACCATTAGACCAACTAGGCAGCCGCCTTGGGCACAGACCTCAAGAGGGGCATAGTTTTATACAAATTACTTTCTTGAAAAAAATGCAACTGAGAAAACCTATTGAGCACCCCCTAAATGGTCCTGTCCACAGACATCAAGCAGCTCAAAAGCTCACGGTAACATTTTTATTTATTTATTTATTTATTTATTTATTTATTTTATACCCTACCCTACCCACAGATGGCCTAAGGGTGGCTAACATTAAAAAATACATTAAAATCACAGAAACATAAAATCAATAATATTTTTTTTAAATGATTAAAATAGTCCGGGAGCAGGCTATTTAAACAAATATTGGGAGTCCTTATACAAGCATGGCAGATGGCTGAGGGCAGCTCCGGAAGAAATGGTGGTCTTAGATGGAAGAAGAAGGACACTCACTGGCACTCAGCCAAAGGCCCAGCAGAACATCTCCGTTTTACAAGCCCTGCAAAACTGTAACAGGTCCTACAGGGCCCAGATCTCCAGCGGGAGAGCATTCCACCAGGCCAGGGCCAGGGCAGAAAAAGCCCTCGCCCTGGTTGAGGCCAGATGGATGTCCTTTGGGCCAGGGACCACCAGGAGTTGCTTGTCTGCAGAGCGCAACACCCTGCAGGGGACGTAATGGAAGAGGCGATCCCGCAGGTATGGAGGTCCCAGTCCATGAAGGGCTTTAAATACCAAGGTTAACACCTTGAATCAGATCTGGAACTCCACTGGAAGCCAGTGCAGCTGGCACAGCACATGATGAATGTGCGCTTGGATGGGTGTTCCGGTAAGGATGCGTGCCGCTGCATTCTGGATCAGCTGTAACTTCCGGGTCAGACCCAAGGGCAGTCCAGGATAGAGTGAGTTGCAGTAGTCTAGCCTGGAGGTGACCGTTGCATGGATTACTGTGGCCAGGTCCTGTGGTGAAAGATAGAGCACCAGTTGCCTGCCCTGTCAAAGATGAAAAAAGGCAGACCTGGCAACAGTCATGACCTGGGCCTCCATTGAAAGTGTGGCATCCAAGGTCACACCCAGACTCCTCACCATCAGTGAAGATTTCAATTCTACCCCATCGAGGGCTGGGAGCCGGTTCCCAGCTCGATTGCCCCATGATCCAGACACAGAACCTCTGTCTTCAGGGGATTCAATTTCAGGTGACTCTGATGTAACCATACCGTCACAACCTCAAGACCCTTGACCAAGGAATCCAAAGCAAGATCGGACTGGCCATCTGTAATGATTCCAAGTAAATGTATCTTTAAATGCTTGATGAGATAGTGGGGGGTGAAGGAGATGGATGAGTGAGTGATATGATTGGTTGAGGACTGAGAGGGTGGGCAGAGTGAATGCAGTTTGAGACTGAGAGTAGAGAGAAAATTTTTAGTCAGAAGAAAACAGGCTAGCTGTGTGCTGCCTGAATATGTTGAAGTGTTTATGAGAGAAATATAACCTGTGTGGAACCTGAACTGAGCATGTTTGTGAAAGGACACTCAGTCAGGGAAAGAGAGGCCAGCTGTGTGAATGAGAGTAAATGAAGTAACTTTAAGAACCAAGAACTACGTTTATGAAACCGGTACGCTTCTTGACTAAATAAAAGTTTATTTTTGTTTTGTTATATCCCTGTGTAGCTGTTATTGTTATATCCCATTCCTATCTTCAGGGCCACATAGAACCACGAAGGAGCCTGACGCTTAAGAACATTACCAAAGGGAAAATTTAAATAAAATATCTTGGAATAAAATATTCCTGGTGGCAGCAGACTACCCAGAGGGTTAAGGGATAGATTAAAAGAAAAATCTACCCTAAAGAAAGTAAAAGTCATAACACCATCCATCAGCAGATAGAGCTGAGTGTCATCCGCATACCGGTGACAACCTAGCCCAAAGCTGCGGGCTAACCGGGCAAGGGGGCACATATAGATGTTAAATAGCATCAGGGAAAGAATCGCCCCCTGAGGGATGCCACATACCAAAGAATGGTAAGCAGACATCTGTTTCCCGAGTGCCACCCTCTGTCCTAGATTGTGAAGGAAGGAGTTCAGCCATTGCAGGGCTGTTCCACGAATGCCCACATCGGCAAGGCAGTGGGTCAGAAGATTATGATTGACCATGTCAAATGCTGCTGTAAGATCTAAAAGTATCAGCAGTGCTGACCCACTCCGGTCCAGGTGTCGCTGCAGATCATCTGTGAGGGCAACCAGAGCTGTCTCTGTACCATGGCCAGGCCTGAAGCTGGACTGGAATGGATCCAGGATAGAGGCATCACCCAGGTATACCTGCAGCTGTTCCGCTACCGCCCTCTCAATTACCTTACCCAGGAATGGAATATTCGAAACTGGGTGATAATTGGCTGGATCAGCAGGATCCAGTGATGGGTTCTTTAATAAGGACTGCACCACTGCCTCTTTCAGTGAGTCCGGAAAAAACCCAGAACTCAGAGAAAGATTAATGATGTCAGCTAATGGTGCCCAAATCCCATCACCACCACTTTTCACCAGCCATGATGGGCATGGGTCCAGTGGGCACATGGTAGGTTTCACAGCATGCAGGACCCTGCCCACCTCCTCCTGGGAGGGTGGCCTGAATTGATCTAATATCAACCCTGAGGACAACCAAGGGGCCTTCAGTACATATACTGCATCAACTGTGGTGGACAGATCCCGGCGGAGTGACAAGATCTTATCAGCAAAATAGTCTCCAAAAGCCTCACAGCTTATTACCGAATTTACATTTTTATTTGTCCCATGCGTGAGGGACGTTAGAGACCAAATCACTCTGAAGAGTTGTGCCGGGCGAGAACTAGTGGACGCAGTGGAAGCTGCATAGTAGTCTCTCTTTGCAGCTTTCAGTGCCATCTCATAGGCCTTCATAAACGTCCTATAAAATGTTCTTGTCATTTCATCATGAAGTCGCCGCCACACTCACTCTAGCCGTCTCAGCTCCCATTTGATTTGTTGTACCTCATCAGTATACCAAGGAGCTACTCTAGTTCGGGGGCGGAGAGAGCGACGGGGAGCGATCTCATCAACAGCTTCAGAGAAACAGGCATTCCAGTCCTCTATCAGCTCATCCAATGAGCCACCAGGGGGCATCGGATCCTGCAGAGCGTTCTGCAATTCAATTGGATCCATTTGACTCCACGGGCGAGCATAAATCAGCTCGTTGCCGAAGCAGGAGGGGGTCATGGTGCCCAGACAAGCCCTCAGGATGAGATGGTCTGACCATGGCACTGCTATAGCTTCATCCAGATCCACCTGTATCCCGAACCCAAAGATCAAATCCAGTGTGTGTCCTGCTCGATGTGTGGGCGTTGATACAAACTGGGAGAGTCCTAATGCTGCCATGGAGGCTATCATGTCCATGGCCTGTGAGAAGGTAGCATCATCAGCATAGACACTGATGTCCCCTAAGACCAGAAGCCTGGGGTACTCCAAGGCCCAGCCAGCCACCGCCTCTAACAGGCCTGGCACAGCATCTGCTGGTGCGCTGGGCGATCGGTACGCCAGACAGATGGCTATACTCTCCTCAGCATCCCACACCAGGCCCACACAATCAATGCCAGCAATCTTTGGCAAGGGGAGCAGCCTGATGGAGAAAGACTCTCGAATGAGCACCACTACCCCAACAAGACATTTCCCAATATGTAAAACAAATATGAGAAACCTGTACCATAAATGTGTTGGAATATATGTGTGTTGCAAGGTCTGAGATTCAGTCATTATGGGGTTAATGTGTTTACCTACCATGCTATCATTTAGATTGACCTGGAAGGGGAACCTGGCTCAAAGCCAATAATCTGCAAGCCTGGAAAACTTGTGAGTGTTTGCAAACTGTTATTGGTCAACAGGTCAGGTGATTTTCTTTCAGGGTCAAGAAGACAGAGGAATAAGAAGATTCTCCATTCAGTTATCCCAGCTCTTTGTTTGTAACCAGTAGTGAGAATGTAGCTCCAGGCATTTGTTATTTTGTAGGCAATCCTGTTAACCTTTCTTCCTTTAGAAGTAAATGATTTTAAAAGCTAAACTCGTGTGCTGACTCTCTATTGATTCAAGATCCATTGCACCTCTGAAGAAAAGCTATTTTTTAACCTTTTTCCCCAACCAAGTGGACCAGTTGAAGTAATTATTAAGGTGAAAAAGATGCTAGCGATTTGTGTATATTGTTATTTGAATAACAGCAGTATGGTATGGCTTTGGATAGGCAATATGAGATCATTAACTCTCAAAAAAGGCAAACCTTATGAGTTATATCATCCTGCTTTCAGATAATACTGCCAGTCATTGCTGCATCTCAAAATAGTCTAGGAGACTCAAAGTTATCTCAGAAGTCTCAGTCAACTTGAGAGGAACAATCCTTACTGAAACTACTCCTTTTTAGCTCTCCAGAGAGCCAGCTAAAAAGAAGAAAGCAAACAAACAAAGTAACTGCAGACAAAAGTATCTCCTTTTCAAGTACAACATAATTCTCTCTCTCATTGTCTCACAGCAAACATGAGAAGGGGGTGGGAGTGGGAGAAGGGGGACACTCTGTTGTGCCAGCCAGGAAAAAGGTGGGGAAATAGCTTCCAATGCTACAAAAAGAAACTTTCAGCAACTTGAGGAAGCCAAGCAAGAAGTGAGAAGGAAAACAAAAGGGAAAAGTTGGGAAACTGCCTCCAGAGCTAAGAAAAAACCCCACTTCACAGAGCAAACTGTATCCCAGCAACACCAAGAGAAGCGGCAGAGTGGAAAACACTAAATCTTCACAGCTATTCTGCTGTGTCTGGAAAGAAATGGGCAGAAAGTCAGCTTCATGGCTGCAATAAAAGGGAGGAAAGTAGGGAAATTCTACTGTAGCAATGCGCAGAGCATACTTGCTGCAGAGGAACAAGTGCAGGGAAAAATACCTCTGCACTAGAACCTACAACTATATAGTCAAGCTTTTAAGGTTTCCTCAAAATCTGAAAATCATTTAAAGAGTTATGATGACCTCGTCCAATCCTTAAGGCCACTTTCGGTAGGTGCTCGAGAGGGAAAACTGGTCAAGACTAATTTGTCATCTAAACCTTGGTTTGATCAAAGCTGTATTTGTGCTAAAAATGCTTTAATCTATGCCTTTAAGCTAGCACTGAGAGCTGATGAAAAGACCAGACAGGATGCATATCATTCTCTTTCATTTTTAAAAAAGAAATATAAATCACTGGTTGCCCGCTGTAAGAAAGAACATACCAGAAAACTGTGGGCCAATATAATTGAAGCAGCTACGAGCAAAAACTCAGTGGTGTTCTGGAAACTAGTGTCAAACCGCGCCTCCACAGCCGCCTCCTCCTTGGCTTCCTGTATCCCCCCAGATAAATGGACTTCTTTTTTCCAAAAAATGTATGATGATCCTATTCAACCCCCTCCTGCCCTAACAATAGAAAATCTGGCCAAATGCCCCCCAGTTCATGCCGAAGAGGTAAAAGCTTATATTAGCTAGTTAAAGAATGCAAAAGCCCCTGGGCTTGATGGAATATCTCCAGAATTACTAAAAACAAATAAGGACTGGTGGGCAACTTTCCTAGCCTCCTATTTACTTATATTGATGAAACCGGCTACATCCCCAATGATTGGGGAATGGCTATAGTAGTCCCCTTCCATAAGAAGGGAAAGAAGGAGGATCCATCCAATTATAGGCCCATCAGCTTACTAAGCATTGTAAGCAAGTTGTCTACAAAACACCTGCTGGAGAAATTTTCAGACTGGCTAGAACAGGAGGATATAATTGCGGATGAGCAAGCTGGGTTTAGAGCTGGCAGGTCAACAATAGATCACTGCCTAGTAATACAACACCTTGTAGAGAAATATGCTACAGGAGACCAAGCATCACTTTACCAGGCATTTGTTGATTTAAAAGCAGCTTTTGACACAGTCTGTAGAAGTAGACTTTGGAGGAAACTGCAGGCCTCCTCTATTGATAGGCGACTGCTGTTCCTTTTTGGGGCTAGCACAAGCAAACTGCCCTGAGTAAGGTGCAGCCGAATTGGGCATTTGACTGACCCCATTCAAACTTACAGGCAGGTGTGCCTTCTAGCCCCCTTTCTGTTTATCTTCTACAGCAACAATTTGGTAAACCTTTTGAATGACCCTGGATTGCACCCTCCCAAATTATCAAATAGGCACATTCACGTACTGCTCTATGCAGATGATGCTGTATTACTTTCCAGGACCCCCATAGGGCTGAAACGAGCCCTAAAAAAATTCTCCCAATTCTCTGATACTGAACACCTTCTAACTAATTACCAAAAAACTAAGATCCTGGCTTTCGATAAAAATCCAAAGATCAGACGATGGGAGCTTCAGGGGCATCAGTTAGAACAAGTTACCAGCTTCAAATATTTGGGTGTAGTTTTGCAAGCCTCAGGTACCAAAATAACACATAGCAGCTTCATTGCTGATGTGGGAGAAAAAAGAGCACACAGTATACTGAAATTCTATCGATCACAAGGGGGGCAGTATGTACCGGCTGCACTCAGATTGTTTAAAGCCAAACCATTGGCCCAATTAGTATACGGATCATTCTTAGGGCTGCCATCCTCCTCTTTCTCTCAACTTGAGAGAGTGCAGTCCAAATTCCTTAGAGCCCTATTACAAGTGCCCAAATGCATGCCTAACTCATGGGTTAGACTGGAAACAGGGATGTTAAGGGTAGAGGCCAGAATCACCATCCTTTTAATTTTCAAATGGCTGTCAGGATGTCTAAACCTGCAAGGTCTGCTCCCTCTGTTATTCCAAGACAAATTTCAATCTAATTGGCAAAAGGCGACTCTGAAATCCCTGGGAAAATTGGGTCTTTCCCCTCAAAGTTTGCTAGTCATGGGGTTAGACCGAGCAAAATCACTCATTAAGCAGAGAGCGACAGACATTGAAAGACAAACAGATTTACTTAGAGCACCAGGTTTTATTTCTGCAGATACTACTAAATATATTGCCGCTCCTGCAGCCTACTTTTACTTTCTTGAATCCAGTAACTTCAGAAGGGCTAGAAGTTCAACTCTACCCTCTGCCGTTCTGGAAGGAAAGTTTAAAGCTGTCCATTACTCTCTTAGGCTTTGCTCCTATCCCCTACGAGAAATTGACTCAATGGAGCACATCTTCTTTAACTGCCCAAGTCATAGTAAAATTAGAGCGGAAACCATCAGTCCATTAGTAGAAAGATGCCCTGGAAGTTCAAATAAAATCAAACTTGATTATCTTTTGTCTGATCAGAATCACCAGACAACACATCAAGTAGCAAGATTCTGTGGCCAGGTCTACAAGCAACGTAAATTGCATAAGGCAGACTGAATGTATTTTAACCTTTTAAACAACTAATTTATGATGATCTTATTTTTTTACTCTTATATTTATTCATCCTTCTTCCCCTGTATCCAGTCTCGACTGTTTTTAAACTGATTTGCAAATGGTTTTATATGTACTGGTCACAGACTGTAATAATAAACTTGACTTGACTACCTCTGCACTAAGAACAGCAGAAATACCTGAACCTACTTCATGGGGTGAATTATCCTAGCTACCACCAGAAGAAGCTGAGAAATGGAGAAAAGCGGAGGGTGTGGTGTCGGTGTTGAAGAGAATGATAGCACATTGAAAGAGCTCCGTCTCTCCCATGCCTGAAATTTAAGATTTATGTTGGAAGGGCAAAATAAAAATATTTACCCTTCCAACATAAAGATACACTAAGAGATCCGAAATGCAGATTCATATTTATAAAAGGCACTACAGAAAAACAAACTTACACATTTGGCTAAATTTATGCCCCAAGCCAAGACAGCCTAATGAAATTCTAAAACAAAGTTCATTAGAATACACATGTATCACTTAGTATAATGTGCTCTAAACCATATTTTCATGACAAACCCACAGAAACAGCAGCAACATAATCTAAGAGTATAATGAAGAGCAACAAATAGAAACAGAAGGATTAAAAATATCCTGCTCACTAGGTTGGAGGCAAGTTCTGACAACAACAGGGCCAACAACAAAGATTCTCAGGTCAAACTCCATGGTCAAGTAACAGATTCCAAAATCAAAGACTGTGACCCACCAAGGCTCAGGCAGCCAGAACCTAAGAGCTCACCAACAGCCAAGTCGAGAATAGCACAATTGTGACTAGCTAATCCCATGCTAGCTGCAGCCTTATAAAGGGAGTTTCTCCTACAGGTGAGGCTGGGTTCATTAAGCTTCTTGCTCCAAGCTGGCTCATCTCTGCTACTCAGGAGGAGTAGATCAGATCCTGTACTGGCTCTCCTGACATTTCCTCAGCAGGGGGAAGGCCGTGGGCTGCCAGGCATGCGCTCCTGTGCTTGGTCCATGCCTCTGCCCTTACCCTCAGCCTTCACTGCTCCTGGGGTTCTTTGGGAGACAGTGGCAGGTCTGGCAGCAGGCAGGTCCATGCTAAGACCACCTGTCTTGATGACACTGTGGTTGCCAACCCTCCTGGAGATCCCCACAAATTACAACTGATCTCCAAATGACAGATTTTAACATTCTCCAAGACATGGAGGCTTCTTAGGCTGGCCTATGTGGAATTATACCCCAAATAGGTACTACCTGACAATTGATGTCAACCAACCTAGAGAACTCGGAGAGTTACAAATGACTTTCAAATGAAAAGTTTAAATTATCTCAAACAGAATGGTGGCTTTGGAGTGTGGCTTCTGTGCAATTATACCCCACTAAGGACCCTCCATATTATGATTGCCGTACCTGGAGATCTCCCTCCATTTCAGCTGAACTTCATATGTCCTATTTTACCTAAATTGGAGACAATGGTGGTATTGGGTATTGGCAACTGGGGTGTCTGAAGCACCTCCTTACAGTAGTTGCCAACTTGGAGTTACGGGGGGCTTATATTTTCACCACTTCCTTATTCAAAGCCATGTCTAATACAGGGTGCTTGGAGGGAGGCCACATTCGAGAGGTCCAGAACCAGAGACTGGATCAGCACCAGCACATGTCCTCTTGTAGGGGACAGTCTCTGGAGTTCAGGGGTGTGTGATTTGGGGTGATCCAAAGATTGTTTTGGGTTTCAGAAGGCTTATATTTTCACCACTTCCTTATTCAAAGCCATGTCTAATACAGGGTGCTTGGAGGGAGGCCACATTCGAGGCCTTAGGTCCAGAACCAGAGACTGGATCAGCACCAGCACATGTCCTCTTGTAGGGGACAGTCTCTGGAGTTCAGGGGTGTGTGATTTGGGGTGATCCAAAGATTGTTTTGGGTTTCAGAGGGCTTATATTTTCACCACTTCCTTATTCAAAGCCATGTCTAATACAGGGTGCTTGGAGGGAGGCCACATAGTAGGGCTTAGGTCCAGAACCAGAGACTGGATCAGCACCAGCACATGTCCTCTTGTAGGGGACAATCTCTGGAGTTCAGGGGTGTGTGATTTGGGGTGATCCAAAGATTTTTTTGGGTTTCAGAGGGCTTATATTTTCCCCACTTCCATATTCAAAGCCATGTCTAATATAGGGTGCTTGGAAAGAGGCCACATTTGAGGCCTTAGGTCCAGAACCAGAGACTGGATCAGCACCAGCACATGTCCTCTTGTAGGGGACAGTCTCTGGAGTTCAGGGGTATGTGATTTGGGGTGATCCAAAGATTGTTTTGGGTTTCAGAGGGCTTATATTTTCACCACTTCCTTATTCAAAGCCATGTCTAATACAGGGTGCTTGGAGGGTGGCCACATTCGAGGACTTAGGTCCAGAACCAGAGACTGGATCAGCACCAGCACATGTCGTCTTGTAGGGGACAGTCTCTGGAGTTCAGGGGTGTGTGATTTCGTGTGATCCAAAAATTGTTTTGGGTTTCAGAGGGCTTATATTTTCACCGCTTCCTTATTCAAAGCCATGTCTAATACTGGGTGCTTGGAGAGAGGCCACATTCACGGCCTTAGGTCCAGAACCAGAGACTGGATCACCACCAGCACATGTCCTCTTGTAGGGGACAGTCTCTGGAGTTCAGGGGTGTGTGATTCGGGGTGATCCAAAGATTGTTTTGGGTTTCAGAAGGCTTATATTTTCACCACTTCCTTATTCAAAGCCATGTCTAATACAGGGTGCTTGGAGGGAGGCCACATTAGAGGACTTAGGTCCAGAACCAGAGACTGGATCAGCACCAGCACATGTCCTCTTGTAGGGGACAGTCTCTGTAGTTCAGGGGTGCGTGATTTGGAGTCATCCAAAGACCATTTTGGGTTTCAGAAAGCTTATATTTTCACCACTTCCTTATTCAAAGCCATGTCTACTACAGGGTGCTTGGAGAGAGGCCACATTCGAGGACTTAGGTCCAGAACCAGAGACTGGATCAGCACCAGCACATGTCCTCTTGTAGGGGACAGTCTCTGGAGTTCAGGGGTGTGTGATTTGGGGTGATCCAAATATTATTTTGGGTTTCAGAGGGCTTATATTTTCACCACTTCTGTATTCAAAGCCATGTCTAATACAGGGTGCTTGGAGAGAGGCCACATTCGAGGACTTAGGTCCAGAACCAGAGACTGGATCAGCACCAGCACATGTCCTCTTGTAGGGGACAGTCTCTGGAGTTCGGGAGTGTGTGATTTGGGGTGATCCAAAGATTGTTTTGCGTTTCAGAGGGCTCATATTTTCACCACTTCCTTATTCAAAGCCATGTCTAATACAGGGTGCTTGGAGACAGGCCACATAGTAGGGCTTAGGTCCAGAACCAGAGACTGGATCAGCACCAGCACATGTCCTCTTGTAGGGGACAGTCTCTGGAGTTCAGATCTGTGTGATTTGGGGTGATCAAAAGTTTTTTTCTGCTGCAGCTGCCGCCCCTTTCTTCTTATTGAATTGTTCTGGGGACATCCTATTTTGAAGCTGTTTACTCAAGATCTGGGTTTTTTAGGACGACCCAGTATAGGTCCCCTTAGAGTGCTGAGTCTTATTAATATGGAGGTGTATAATATGTGCCCCTGCAACCTTCATTTTGGAGTTGTAGCTTTTCAGTTTCCCACAATATTTTTCTTTGGCTTTGCCGCTTTGCCAGTAACGAATAAGGAATAAGGAACTGCGAATAAGGAACTGGGAACTGGGAACCAACTTCAGCTTCGTAGATAATAGCATGTTACTTGGGACTGCTCTGTCAATGCAGGGGAATTGAATTTTGGTGGGAAAATCTGCCTCACAATGGAGGAGTGGGGGTCCATCATAGCACACTAGATACATGTCTCCGCCCACCCAAACAGGATTAAAAACAGTGTAGGAGCAATTTTAATTGGAGAAATTCAGCTGGGTGGAAGAGATTCTGCAACTTCACAGCCCTGATATACAGCCTGCACATCCCACCCCATCCCCTGGAAATTACTTCTTGGGGCAAAATACATGTTTAACAGTTCTAATCATGGAAGTTCAGTGCTTTGGCCCTATGTGTTTTGCAAGAAGGGGGGAATGGAGTTGGCAGCACAAGACTTGCCCTTTTGATATTTGGTTTTGGCTTCCTTTCAATTTATAAACATTTCTGATTCATAGAACACTGTATTTACCTTTGTTAATTCGCAAATATTGAAGTGGCAATCCACATGAGCAGAAGTCTAAGCCTTTTTCTGGATTGCGTGAGCTAAGTTTAAAAAGGATTAGCCAGAAACTTGACCTTCATGGTCAGAGCAATGATAAGACTTTCCAAGGGTTTGAATTTTGGACCAATAAATGTGCCATTGTTAGTTATTGGTTAGGATCTTTTCCATAGCAAACATGGCTGTTTCAGGGAAATTACATTGTCTTGGCTTAAGAAGCTATGGGTTTTATCCTACTCTTCTCTGCTCAGCTAACAGCAGTATATTCATCTGGCACAAGGAGCTTTCTGCTGATGCAAAAGGCTCTTTAATAAGTGGAAGTCTCCATGCACTGGTGTTCCATGGATGGTCCAAACACACTTGTACCTACACATGTGTTTATAGCCCACTCTCCCATTTAGATGCCAAATCTACACTAAAACAGCCTTAGTACAACCTTCCTCCCATTGATTCTCATCCCAAACCCATGAAGCTTCTGGCTTAAATTCTATAGTGCTTATTTCATTTGTTTAAAGCATTTATATGTCACCTGCTCAGATAGCTGGTCAAAGCAGCTCACAAAATAAAACAAGATAAAAAATAAAATCAAACCATTTAAAACCCACCCAATTAAGACCCTTCAGGCAGGGTTACATCAGTGCTTAGTTTTTGTGGCCCCTTCTTACAGTCCAGGGTAAGCCTGATTGCCACCTTGGAGTCAGGTAGCAATTTCCCCAGGCCAGGTTGGCTAGGGATCCTGATGGTGTTTTGCCATCTTCTGGGCATGGAGCAGGGGTTACTGGGGATGTAGGGAGGGGAGGTAGTTGTAAATTTCCTGCAGCATGCAGGGGGTTGGACTAAATTACCCTAGAGATCCCTTCCAACCCTATGATTCTATGACCCAGAGCATAAAAGTGCTTAAAAACCCAGAGCATAAAACATCTATATTAAGCTCTAGATTACAGTGTGGGAGTACCACCTCAAGTTTGGGAAGAATACTAAGACCAAAGTAAAGTGGAATCAAGAAAAAAAAGTCTATAAAAAGAATTATACAATTAGTTATAGAAATACTTGTGTTGGAGAACCAAGCAGTCAATGATATGAAGTATTCAGTATTAATATGCAGTATTGTAAATCCATTAAAGAGCCTCTTAGGAAACAGTCTCACAAGTGACATTGCCTCTTTGGTCTGCAAGTTCAGAAAAGCCCTGCATCCATCTCAGGTCTCCGGCCAGCATTGTCACCCCTTTGCTTTACTCACGGAAGGGTATGAATTTCTCTCCAAGTAGTAACCACTGCCACCAACAAATCTGAAAGAGTATCTCATGCTAGATGGATTTGTACATCTTGCATTCTGTATTTGCATTGCCATTTAAAAGCCCTGCTTAATTGCTGAGTCTCCTGCTTTGCTTGGACTAGCTAGCATGGGAACAATGTATCACACTTTAGGTGAGCTCATACTGTTGCTCCCAAAGCAAGACCAAATAAGCACCAGGTGTTTACAGAAATCAGCCTTAGAGAATGCAATATAAGAAAGTTTATTAAACAAATAAAAAGAGTACACATGGTCTGTAAAAACATCAGGATGAGCAAGGATAAAAAGAAATGATGAAAGCATGCATTCTTCTAAACCCTGAACTCTATACTTATCCTAACAATGTTGTTGCTGGGATAGGCTAGTAATTCTTGAAGTTACAGCATTTAAAAGCCCATCATTAATTTGGTTCCCAGAGTTAAGATTTTTTCCATTGTTCCTTACCATGTGGACAAGATCTAGGTAAAGACTTAGTTCATGGCTAGAACCAAGAGTAATGTAAGAGTAAGAGCAAGAGAGTTTGTCCATTGTGTCCTGAGATTCTTTAATCTCCTCTTGGGACTCTGTCCAATCTGGGGGAAGTCCTGATCTTCCTGATGAGGAATAAAATACAATCTTGCCTTTTGGCTTTCCAAGTTACTGTTCTTTAGGTGTGACCAGTGCTTTATTGCCCCCCACACACATCAAAGGATGCCAGTACTCATATATAAGGTTGTACTGATTTACACCAATTCCCCTCCCCGCCCCTTAGGATTCAATAGAGCCCAGTACTCGGGACCAGTGAGTACTATCACAAAAGAAGTGCTGGGTGTGACATTCTGGCAAGATGTTTGTTCTACTGCTCTGTATTTGGGGTTAGACTCATTCCCCTGCACCTGTCCTTTTTGACTGCTATGAATTTGCTGCAGCCAGGCTCCAGTTCATAGACAGATTGCAGCCTCAACTTTTGGAATATCAGTGTGAATTATAGGGTGATGGTATTTCTCCACAGAGCCACTCATGCTAGACATCCAAGTATTATGAAAGTTATTCCACTCAAGAGGAGTGGCAAGATGCTGGCAGGAAAAACTATAGCTATTGATCCTTGAAGGCCCAAGTAGTTTCTTATAGTCACATAAGTTTATTACAGTAGTTAAAACTATAAAGTACTAGGAAGGAGTTCTTGATAAGCAGCCAGGTCAAATCATCTTAGATGATGCAAACTAGTATAACTGTTATCATCAAAGAAACAGAACAAAGTGATTTTTAATAGACAAATTTCTGTAGTTAGATGAATATGCAAGTTTTTAATTAACAAAAAACCCTGTATATTTATGTATTTATTTTATTTTAAATGTTTATAAACCACCTTTCCCCTGAGAATCTCAGGACGGGTAACAGAGTAAGTACATGTTTATAAAACAAATATTAAAATAACAGATAAAAAAGCCAAATTAAAACCAATCTAAAATATTTCCCATGCCCTCCAACCACAGAGTATCCCCCTTTTGCCCAGACTCAGGCCGCTCCCAAAGCACTATGGAACAGCTCTGTTTTTCAGCCTTATCAGAGAGCCAGCTGCCCAACTGAAGATGTTCCAGAGGCATGGGTGGCCACTGAAAAGGCTTGATCCAGGACTTTTGATGAACATGCTTTAATCAAGAGGGGGGGGGGCAGGGGGTATTGAAAAGAAACCCTACTGGAAAGAACTGCCACACAGAAACATGGAGAGGTCCCAGCTCATGAAAGGCTTTAAAGGTAAGCAACAGTGTGCCTTGGATTGGGCCCACAAACTAATCAGCAATGAATTAACCCCAGGATAGACGTGTCATGGTTCCTCTGGCTAGCCCCAGATAACAAATAAGCTGCCAGTTTTGCACCAGCTGGTTTCTGTATCATATTCAAGGGTTGTTAAAACTACCCTTATACAGTGCATCCCAGTAACTCAGCCTCATGATTACTGAAGAATGGATCAGTGTAGCCGAATTTGACATATGCAAACAGGCAGTCAGCTTCCTAACTAGAAGTAACGGGGTGTGGGGGCGGGGAGGTGCTTTTTTAATTTTTATTTTATTTTGCTGTCATAGACTATTGTTTCTCCAACAGGAGACCAGGATTCTGCAAGGCTTCCAAGCTCTTCATAGAGTCTCTCATCAAAAGATTCACACCATCAATGACAGGAAGAATGATCCAATTTAAAGCAGTGGCCTGTCCACTCAGTATCACCTCCTTCTTATCTAGCTTCTGCTTCAGTTTGTTCTCTCTCAGCCACCTGACCACCTCATTCAAAGTACAGAGGCAGCAGCAGTCAATGGCTTGTTCAGAATGGTTGATACCAACCTTATGAGGATTTCTTTGCGAAGCAACTCTGTTCTGTCCATCTTGTAAAATAAGGTTCTAAGTGATGCCTCTTTCATTGTGAATTAAGAATCTGTGCTGTGTAGACTGTTGTGTTTGATGCAGTTGTGCTTACATTTGGTAAAGAGATTCATCAAGCAACTTCTGTTCTGATAGCATATGTTGTATATACATATAAGCAAATGCTCTTTTTCTGTACTAAATACTGCAGTGTTTATTTTACTTTAGCCTAAGTTCTACTTAAAAAATGGTACTCGGAATGATGACTTAACAAAGAGTTAACATGAAACATAAAAGCAATTAAAATAAAAAGCATTAGTAAAATAGTGTAGAACAATAAACGCTGCACCAATAATGACAATAAAATATAAAACACATCAAAACCATTAGCATTAGAGGATGCTGATCAGGAATTAGGAAAACATCAACTCCATTGTTTCTAGTCAGTCTAATGTGCCAGGAATGTTCCAGCCCAGATTTTACTTATGATTTATTATTTCGCTCTCTCTCTTCAGGAGATGGAATTGTTAGACATCTGTGATTAGACAACTAACTGATCTTTCCCCCAGTAAAATCAGGCATTGCCTTGAATACTTGCCTTTATTTGCCTGAGTCCATAACAATCTTACACATGTTTGGTTCCAAGTTTCACAGTGCCGTAACTGTAACTGTCCTCAAGTAATATAAGGATGGAAATTTCAGTTCTCCTTGAATAATGTCCTAGGCTAAAACAGCAATCCTAAACAGGACTACTGTGAATGCTACTCAACTCTACCAAGTGGGGCTTACTCCTAGAAAATGTCCTTAGGATTGCACTGTAAAGCAGGCAATATCACTTGCAGAAAGCACTTCTAAAAGATTTATTCTTTTCTATGACTTTATCTATGGCCAAGTCACATCAAACCACTATAGGAAGAATAGGAATAAGGCTTATTCTGAAATGATGCACGCCATTGCACTAATGTAACACAATCAGAACTTGGCCAGTGGATTAGAAATACATAATGTAAATCATTTATTGGCAGTCATCCTGTGTTTGTTCCCCAAGTGTTGCAGTTAGCAGAAGTGTTGGCATCACAGGCTTTGTCTTTTTAATATGTACTTGGGCTTCCTTTCAAAGGGTAAATAGCTTGGGTTCAAGAGGTTTTATACAACATTTACCTTTCTTATTCAGCAAATATTGAAACAATAATCCCCATGGACAATTGTTAAACCCATTTTTGTTTTGCAACAGTATTGGGCCTAAGATCAAGAAAAAGAAAATATTCCATGGTCCAGTTCACACCTTTACCTATCCTATTTCTCCACTGTGAAGCAAGGATCAAAGGGTTGAGTAAATGTATGAATGAACCCCAAATTGTCTAGGGTCTAAATCATTATTTTGTTCTATGTGCCTTTTGAGAGGGAGATATCATATCAATACAAAATAATCAGGAGTAAAATAATAAACAGTAATTCAGTTTTAAGATACTGCACTTTCATGGCAACAAGTATATGCAAATTACTGAATCCCAAAAGTTAAAATTCACAGAATAGAGTTTTCTTTTTATTTAAAACGTGTAGTCACAAAACAAGCACTAGGTTGTGGTGTAGCTAGAGTGTTAGAGTAGGATCTGGGCAACCCAGGTTCGATTCCCTGCTCTGCTATGGATGCTCACTGAGTGACCTTGGACCTGTCACACACTCTCAGCTTAACCTACCTCTCAGGGGTTTGTTGTGTTGACAAAAAGGGAGGACAGAAGAACGATGTAAGCTGCTTTGGGTTCCCATTGGGAGAAAGGTGGGTATAAATGGAGTAAAGTTTTTTTAAAAAACAGGGAAAATTTAATGTACTCATGTTGTTATAGTCAGTACTTAGAACAATTCAGAAAACTGAAAAAGCTTTGGTTTGTATTGCAGCAATCAACAATTGTGCAAATAGTTCCCGCTTCCTCTTCTACTTTTTTGGCTTTGTTTTTTGGAGGCTGCTGGTAGGTAGGTGGTAGTTCACTGCTAAACACTCTAGAGAAGATACAGAAATCAATCAAAGGCATGGTCAGATTTCTTGTTTACAGCATTACCGTGACTGACTGTGAGTACATCATTTTCAACATTTGCTTCCAGAATTACTCAGTTTCTGTCTAGGCTGATTATATTGCATAAGTTTAACTCGCAACAGGAACTGGTAACTATACAGAAAGATCCCGTTCATTGGATAGTCTTCTAGAAACATCTGCATAAGTCACATAGGAATTACATGGATTGATCCTATAGCTAAGAACACATTTGTTGCAGTAGGGCTTCCGTATGGGAGGTTGTCAGTGTGAAGAAAAAATGTAAAATAAGAAGTTTGGGATAGTATTTTGAATGTTGTGACTGGATATGGAACCTATGTTGAAGCTTATAAGATCCTAAATATTTTAGAGCAAGATCCTGGTCCAATAGATGATCTTTAAGGTACTATGAAACTAAATATTTTTAAAATATTAAAACTTTGACATCTTAGAAAAATTGAGGTTAAGAATGGAATTACTAATCTAAGCAATTATTTTCTTCCATTAACTTTCTGAGTCTCACTAGGCATTTAGCTAGCATCTCAATCATGTTTGCTTTGCTAGTGATATACCTGTCCTCCTCTCTCCATTAATTGCAAGTGACTAGGCAATGATAGATCAAGGAAGTGCCATAACAAGTAAGAGTTAAACACTCCCCAGATATTCAAACCAGCTGCTAATTAGTATACAAAAACAAAACAAAACTGCAGGCTTTCTGATCACAAATTTCTGTCTCTTTAACCCAGGAATGTAGGAGTGCATCCGGGCTGTGGTGTAGAGAAGGCCAAAACAGGATTGTCAACTCCAGGTTGGGACATTCCTGGAGATCTGGGGGTGGAACATGGGGAGGACGGGGTTTGGGGAGGGGAGGGACCTCAGGGGGGTATAGTGCCATAGAGGCCACCCTCCAAAGCAACCATTTTTCGTCAGGGGAAATTATTACTGCAGTCTGGAATCTAATTATGGGAGATCTTCAGGCCTCACCTGGAGGCTGGAAACCCTACAAAGTAGGCTCTGAGCTCATCTTGCATCTTTGTGTTATTTAGTTCAGGACTCAATTACCTAATACATTTTCTTCTGTATTTACTTAGAACTCTTCTGCAAATGCAGCCTTCTGGGTTGCTTTATCATGGCTGGGGAGGGAGGGAAACTTTAATGTTTTTCTTCACTTGCCATTTTCTCACTGGAGAAAAGCTGCTCTCAAGCTGTTTTTAGTCCTGTTGGGGAGCCATATCTCACCCCACCCCCCAGTACAGTAAAAGCAGCTCATGGGTGGGTTTTTTCCCAGTAAGAAAATGGCAAAGGAAGAAAGGATTAAAATCCCCCATGCCATTACCTTCTTTAATAAAAAGCATTCCCAGAGGCTGCATTAGCAGCAGCAGAAAAAAACTAAAGTAAACATGGAAGCCATAGTGTATAGCTGAATCCTCACTTTCCCAATTGAGTTCAAAGCCTACTAACTTCTCATTATTTTTAATTTACTTACTGTTTCATTATTGCTTAATTTTTTAATCTTTTTTTTTTACATCTTTCATTAACAGTATTTCATTTTTGTTCAGATATGGCTTGCCTGTCTGATTTATATCCCACGTTCTTGCATCATCACTTTACAAATATCCTTTCCCGTACATACTTCTTTCATTAGCTTTTTTTCTTTGAAAAAAACTCAATCAGAGAAGTTAAGTTGGCTATCAGGAAGAACAGAGTTTTAGTAAACAAATGAAGGAAATGAGAATTGAACAAGCAGAACTAGCTCTAAGGAAAGAGCACGCAAGTTCAGTGAGTGTGAGTCAGTGCTAGGATAATGATGCATTAACCAAGAATCTGAATGAAGTTCAAGGCGCAGGATGAGAGGCAGAATCAGGATAAAAAATAGGGTTAAACATCCATGGGTCAGGAAAAGGCTCGGATCCTGCTGGGTGATCCCAGACCAGAAAGCGAACAGTAGCCCAGAAAGTGCTGTTTTTATATATGCAGGCTACAGCAGCTGCCTCTGTGATACAAGTGATACTTTTGAGATCTGATCTGATAGGAGCCTCAGTTTGAGTCCCACCCTGTCGCCTGACACTGTTTTGTTTTGCGTATACTTATGAAGCCCATCAGTGTAGAGGCTTGTGTGTTTGTTTTAACTTGGCTTAATTTTTTTTGATTTAGCAAAGCATAACAGTAGCATTCAGAATAAAACAGTGTACAGAGTACAGAATATTCTCTAAATTAGAAGACTGCAACACTTTTCTTGGCTATTTGTTAATATCTTATCAGTTTTTCCCTCCTTCATTGTGTTCCATATATTATTTGCCATGTGCCTTCAAGTTGAAACATAAAGCATTTCATCCCTGTCAGTATACTGACCTACTATTTTGATGATTGTATCAGCAGACATATAAAAAGTATATTAATTCTTGGTTTGTTTCCCACGAGAAATTTCTCTCTCTTTTCTGTTTGTATCAGCAGACAGCCATGAAATGCTTATCCTGATTAATAGCCCTACCAACAGGGCTCATTTCGAGGGGGAATGCGCAGGAACGCAGTTCCGGTAGTTCCCCAAAGAGGTCACAAGTCAGGTGGCCCCGCCCACCTGACTCAGCCAGTTTGGGCCTGTTTCAGCCTGGATTGGGGCTGAAATGGCCTGGATTGGGCCTCTGACGGGTGGTGGATCACTCTCCCACTCAGCAGCGGCCCGATCCTGACCATTTTGGGCCCCTTTTTGGCCATTTTCAGCCCCTTTTTGTCATTTTGGGCCCAATTTCAGTCCTGAATGGCCAGGATTGGGTCCAAAACAGCCAGAATAGGTGATGTCAGGGTGTGTGGCACATGCAAATCAGTCATGCTAATGACACACTTCTGGTGATGGCAAGGGGCATGGCATATGCTAATGAGTTATGATAATAAGTTATGCAAATGAGTTCCTCCAGCTCTTTTTCTACGAAATGACCCCTGCCTACCAACAGCCATAAAAGAAGAAAAAAAGCTTCCACACATTTGGAGCATATTTCTACTCCATGCCAAATCCCAATGTACCGTGGCATAGAAAATGTCCCATAAAATTGTTTGCTTGTGGCAGCAGATATCATTGTTTCACAGTAATAAAACATTCAGAGCTTGAAAAACATTTTGACCTGAGGCAGATGTTTCTTTGGCATAGAACCCCCCCCCCCCGCCCGCTTATCGAATTGGTAGCTGTGTTGATCTGTGGTAGAAGAGAAAGCTTCTGGTTTAGTAGCACCTTTAAGACCAATTAGATTTCCAGGGTATGAGCTTTCGATGAAGGGAGCCCTGACTCTCAAAAGCTCATACCTTGGAAATATATTTGGTGTCAGGTCCTGGTAGTTAGATCCCCATAGTACTCCACTGCACACACTCCAGTATATGAGTTAAAGTTACTTTATTAGAGATCCATCAGTATCAGCAAACACAGACAAGGGTATTGGCAGAAGTAACATGTAAAGGTTTGGAGGGGTTAGTTATAGAGCAAGTTCCCGCCTGTAGGATACGGATGGTTAGGATTCTACTGGTTTGTTTGATTCATATTAAAGGGCCAGTTTAAATGGCCATTTCCCTGGGGGAAATGGCCATTTAAATTTTTCCTGCCACTTGCAAGTAGCAGGTCCCTTTAAACTATCAGCTGGCAGGTGGCAGGGGGGGATCCCTCCCTCGCCGACTGCCAGCTGATAGTTTAAAGGGATCTGCCACTTGCAAGCAGCAGGGCCCTTTAAATGGCTCAACCCCCAGCTGCTGCCTGCCAGCTGATAGTTTAAAGGGTTCTGCCCCTTGCAAGCAGCAGGAAAGGGCCCTTTAAATGATTATGCCGGAAAGGGGCATTTAAACCCCATGAACCACAAATTGGTTTGTAACTGGGCCAGTTCCATGCCAGTTCGTGGTTCATGGTATGTGGAAACCCCACGAACCATGAACCCCATGGTTCAGTTTTTTTCTGGTTCGTGCCCATGTCTAGTCAAGTGTAGGCAAAACTATAAACTAAGTCTCATTCAAGAAATTCCAGGTTGGCATCAGTATTTTGCAAACCGGTGACTCATTTATTTATTTATTTATTTATTTATTTATTTTATTATATTTCTATTCCGCCATCCCTACAAATGGGCTCAGGGCGGATTACATCAGTTAAAACCACAGTCACAACAATAATAGCAACAGTCTAAAATTCATAAAAACTATAACGCTTTTTAAAATTTCAATTTACATAATAAATAGATATGCAAATATCAAGAGGAGGCAACCACAGTATAGCTCTTACTTATCTGCACTTGGATAAAAAACCCATAGACAATATTGATGTAATTTCCTTAGAAGTAACAATTATTTCTTCTTTTAAAAGATAAAACTTTTTTTACAGTTGTTTTTCAGACAGAACATTAGCAAGCATTTTGCTATGTTTATTCCTTTTTTCAAAGCAGGTTTGTCTCATGTGTATGTATCTAGAGCATTGCTTAACTCAAGCTTTTCTCCACAACTGAGAGGTATTTGAACTTATTAGAGAGGTTTTTTATCTCCCCCCCCCCCAATGAAATTCTATTGTACATAATTGTCTGGTCAGGTGTGCCTGTTCTGGCTGTCTTTATTTTTTTAGATGTGCAGCTTCCCAGGTAGTTTTGTTAAACATTTATAAGCCCTTTCTATTGTGGTACAGTCCAGCTGAAGCTTATGCCAGGAAACATTAAGGCACTCTTGTTTTTAAAAACAAGCGCTCCTGCTACCTTCAGTCTGAGTTGACAAGAATAATTCTCCAGTGCTTCCAGATTAACTTAAGTGTGTGGTATGAGAGAGATCTCTCACTGACTCTGACAAATGTGTCCCTAATGTCTCATGATTCTCCTGCTGTTTTTTCCAATTACTTCTATTCCTGTAGCAAGCTTTTAAAAGTTTGCTTTTGCGCTGATTCCTTAACTTCCTTTTGAACCTATGCTATTGTTCCTAATTTGCTCAGCTGAATCAATATCTTAGCAGAATGCTTACTGCTATTGTCATTAAGGGATGAATGTTAGATACCGTGTTTGTACTTGGCAGAGATAATGCTCCCACCATAGGCAGGGAAGTGAACTTTCATTTTCTAATTTTGCCAAGCAATATCCACTGAAGTCTTTACTTACACACTAAAGATAAAGATTCCATGGTGGTAATGATGGAAGCTACAGCCACAGAAAAGTTTTTCTGAGAATGTTGTCTCTTCTTAAACATCAGTTGTTTAATTAAGTGAATAACAGGGTTTTTTTTGTATTTCAGTTTAATTCCTTGATGAATAACAATGGGGAACAAAAACAGCCGAATCAGTGACTTGATCTTACGTGCCCTTGATCACCTTTCTCAGGAAGACTTCAAAAGGTTTAAAGACAAACTCTCCTATTCTGACTTTAATGGAAAGGGCTTTGTTCCCAAAAGTCAACTAGAGAACGCAGACAGAGTGGATACTAAGAATTTTCTGATCAAGTGTTGTGGTGGGGATGATGCAATAGATACAACCATACAAATCCTCACAGAAATTAATCAAAAAGGATCTGCTGCTAAACTCAGAGAGGAAAGAGAAAAAGGTAAAGAACCCTGGAATATCTTTCCTCAGCTACTGCAGGTGTTAAAGCGCTTAACACACCTAGCTTGGCTGGTTACACCCAATTATAGCCAATGTGAATGATCACTCTGTTGATCTTTTATATTTTAAATTTTACATGGAAATGTCACGATCTGCATTTCACAATTTCCCCCCCTTTGCCACAGAGCCTTGTACTTAAAAAAAATCTATTAGCCTTTAAGGTGCCACAACACTCATCCCTTCTTTTTGGAACACACATTTCTACACACTTTTTTTGCCTTTAGTTTTCACTTTGGGTGTTTTTTGGGGGGGAGGGGTCTTTTGAGACCACTGTTACTTGATCTTTTTCTAGAAGCCAATTTTAAGTTGATTTCCGCCCCCCTCATGCATAATGTTTCTTTCAGTTTTGTTTGTCTTGCCTGTTTCCACTCCAACCCACTTTTTGATGATTAGATGCTCGTCATTGTTGAACCACTCCTTCCCTTGCTTTCCTTTGCTCCCTCCTGATTTTGTTTTTGATCTTTTAAAAAATATTTATTTCATATTGATATATCAACTTACTGTTGTAATAATAGGTGCAGCAGATTCTCTGAATTCCCAGCTTTTTTTTTTTTTTTTTAAAAAGTAAGTCTCTAGCCTCTTCCGTTCCATTGTGGAGATAGCCTTTTTCCTTATATCTCTGCAACGGAAGGGACTAGAAATTACTTTTTAAAAATGAAATCTGGGGATTCAGAGAACCTGCTGCACCTGTTATTACAATGGTAGGACAATATATTGATATTCAATTGATGATTTTAAAAATTGCAAAAGCCCTGGGGGCACAAGGGAGGGTGTGTGGCCACTGCTGGTGCCAGAAATAGTGCATAGCCACTGCTGCTCTGGGTTCCAGCCAAACATAGAGTTTGGTTTGCTCCATCAGTGCTGGTCTCTGGCTCCTGGCTTCAGATCAGCTCAGGCAGGGAACTCCATTTTGGATTGTGGGGCAAGCTATGGGTGACAGAGCTGTTCCCCTTTTAGGCTTCCCTGTGTGTAGACTGGCAGTGTGTTCATTTTTTTAAAAAATGCAGCCCTTATATCCATATAGCAATATAAGCAAAATAAGGGGAAGGAGGTGCTGTGATGCCACAACAGCTCCCTTGTTTGAAAATCCTGATAACACGAGGAAGAAAATAAAATGTCTCTACAACTGTAAAAGTGCAAAGAGAGGGCAGACATGGGAAGAACCATACCCAAATTGAAATGCTTGTGGATTGACTGCTAAGAAAATCAGGAATAAGTCGAGTATGAATAAAAGCCCTAATGGGAGCCTGCCCTTGACTTCACCTTCTCCAAAGAGAAACCTTGCTGGCTCCTAAAATAGCTGCCAAGGTGAATCTATCCAAGGTGGAGTGGTGTCAGACAGCACACTTCTAGGATGGGAGTCCTTGGTAGTGTGCATCTTTCCCTCCATGTATCGCCCCCTGGAATAAAAGGGGACAGGCTACCAATACAATGCTAAACAAACCTTTTGACTTCAGTGAACTGAGAAGGTATAACTCTGGTTAGGTTCCACTGAAATGCATAAACAGCAATAAATAAGCAGTTAAGTGATTAGGATAGATTATCTGGCCAGCTCAATTGTTGCCAGTATATTGAATGATCTTATACAATCCTTGGAATGAGCTTATACAATCCAGTAGAACTTGGCAAACTCTTGGCTACAGAACCCCATGTTTTAAAGGTTAGGTGTGGGAACTGTCTTCTTCACGTTATAATGAGTGCGAGATGTGAGAAACCAAGTTCAAATAAACTATGAAGTCTGCGGGATGGTCTTGTGAAAGTTATTTTATCTCAGTCTATGAGTCTACCTTAACAGACTGTTGAGAGGCTAACACTCCTCAGAAATATTCATACAGAGGACAGGAAGTAGGGTTCACAGCCTCTAGTTGGTGGCTGGAGATCTCTCAGAATTAGAACAGATTCCAGGCAACAGAAACCAGTTCCCGTGGAGAAAATGGCTGCCTTAGAAGGTAGAGTCTATGACATTATATGCATCTGATGTTCCTCCCCTCCCCAAGCCCCACCCTCCCCAGGCTCTATTTTTGAAATCTCCAGGAATTTTCCAACCCATTGCTGGTGGTAACCCTAACAGGAAGCAAATATAACTTTGTTACAAGTTAAAGAGAAGAAATGCAAGTCATGGAAAATTAGAGAGCATCTAGAACCTATACATAACTGAGGGACTTCAGTGCAAAATTAAGTCCTAAAATTGTATTGATTTCTCTGGACTGAGCACATAATTGAATGGTAATCACTTGGTAAGCTTTCTACAGGCACTCTAGCCATTGTGTGACTCTAGTGGTGGCAGCAGCAGTGACAACGGTCCCCTCTCTAGATACTGCCTCAGTTTAATTTAAAGTGCTAATGCATCTTTCAGCCACCAAATTGTTCTCTGTTCAGAATATACATTTTTTCTGAAGGAGACTACATTGGAATTCTAATGATATTTCAATTCTCCTTTCAGAGTTGGAGTCCAGTCAGAAAATACCATCAAACGGTATGGAAAATCTACATTATGTCATTGTGGTTTATCGGACTAGTAGAGAAAGGTTGTATTTAACACCTTAACAAATCTTGTTTAAAATTTTTACAGAGAACTGCTAAATTCACATTTTGTGTATGTGTGTGTTTAGCATCTGGATGTTTGTGACTACTTAGAAGTGAAAGATCACATATAGGGCAGCACTCTTTTTTATTATTATTTGAGCAGATTTCTGTCCAGTCTAGCATTACATTTCCAAAAGTGTGTAACATTATCAACAACCACATTCAGCCTCCTGGAGTTTGCGTATATGTAAAAGGCCAGGCACACTGAACTTTAGAATATAAGAAAATCCTTGCTGGATCAGACCAGTGGTCCATCTACTCCAGCATCCTATCTCACATAGTGGTCAACTGGTTAATATGGAGGCCCAACAATAGGGCATAGAGGCAGAAGTCTTCGCTTGAAGTTACTTCCTAGCACTGGTATCCAGAGGTTCACTGCCTCTGGATATGGAGGTTCCCTTTACTCTCCACAGCAAGCAGCCACTGACAGACCTATCCTCCATGAATCTATTTATTCCCCTTTTAAAGCTCTCTGTGCCTGTGGCCATCACTATATCCTCTGGCTGCAAATTCCACATTTTAATCATTCATTGTATAAATATTTCCTTTCGTCTGTCCTGAACCTATTGCCCATCAACTTCATTGGATGCCCTTGAGTTCTAGTATTTTGGGAGAGGGGTAAGTTCTCTTTGTCCACTATGTCTCCCATGAATAATTTTATAAATCTCTATCATGTTCTCACTTAGTCATCTCTTTTCTAAACTGAAAATTCCCAGACTTTTCAGACTTTCCTCGGAGGACAGGTACTCCAATCCCTTTATCTTCTTGGTTGCCCCTTTCTGCACTTTTCTAGCTCTGCAATGTACTTTTTGAGATAGTGACCAGATCTACATGTCCCAGAAAGTTTCCCAGTGCCTAACAAATGTCCTTCTGGTACCACTTTCTCATCTACACATTGACAGCATGTGTAGCTGGCCTTGCGCATGGAAGCAGTAGCAATTCTGAGAATGTCACTGTTATGACCTGTACTTTCTTCGGGGTAGATTTTTCTTTTAATCTTCCCCTTACACCCTCTGGGTAGTTTGCTGCCACCAGGAATATTATATTCCAATATGTTTTAATTAAGTTTTCCCTTTGGTAACGTTCCTAAGCGTCAGGCTTCTTCGTGGTTCTATGTGGCCCTGAGGATAGGAATGGGATATAACACTGACAGCTACTCTGGGATATAACAAAACAAAATAAATGCTTATTTTTCAAGAAGCGTATTGGTTTCATAAAAGTAGTTCTTAGTTCTTAATGTTACTTCATTTAAACTCATTCACACAGATCTCTTGTAAGGCTTCACACAGTTAGCCTCTTTCTCTAGGCTCTATATTTCTCTCACATAAAACTCCTCAGGCAGCACACAGCTAGCCTCTCTTTCTCTTATTCACAGAAATATGAAACCTGCTCAGGCAGCACACAGCTGGCCTCTCTTTCCCTGACTGAGTGTCCTTTCACAAACATGCTCAGTTCAGGTTCCACACAGGTTATATTTCTGTCATAAAACACTTCAACATATTCAGGCAGCACACAGCTAGCCTGCTTTCTTCTGACTGAAACCTTTCTCCCTGCACTGTCAGTCTAAACTGCATTCACTCCTCCCACACTCTCAGTCATCAACTAGTTACATCACTCACTCTTCCCTCTCTCACACCCACTCTTCACCTAGCTCAAACCAAGCATTTAAAGACACAGGCACACATTGACTTGGAATCATTACAGTCACCTTTGAAATCTTGGTCTTTAACTTTCTGCCTAGTAACCTACATTTTCCCTCCAGTAATACGTTTCCCAATGTTATTGGTGCCAACATGCATTATAACCACTGACTCCTCCCCAGCATTATCTATCCACCTATTTAGAGAGTGCATGATTTCTGCAACCTTCACACCAGGCAAGCAAATTACCATGCAGTCAAAATGCCTGTCACAGCCCCACTAACACTCAGATCACCCACTACAAAGGCTTCCCTCCTCCAACTCCAAAGTGGTATCCTCAGTACAAGAGCATATTGGTTCATCATCTAAGGAAGGGTTCCCATCTAAGGGATCATGTTCTCCCTATTCAGCCTCACACCCTTCAAGCTTAAGACTCTCAATCTCCACAACAGCAGCCTTTGAAGGTCTCATCCACAAACCCCTCTCTCTCCCTTAGTTTCTCCAGGTTAGCAACCCTAGCCTCAAGGGAATAAATGTGTTCCCTGAGAGCCAAGAGTTCCATGTATTGAGCAAACACCCACAGCTGCTGTCCGACTGGCAGATACATGTAGCACTCCCTTCAAACACTGGCTAGCCCCCACTCCCTGCTGGCTTTCTACCTTCAGATCTGGTTTGGTTGTTGACAGGTGTTTCAGAATCCATGCATATTTCCACAGCAGGAAGGATACTGTGGTTCATGGCCCTCCTAGCTGATGTGGAGCTTGTATGTCCTTTTTCAGGAAATTCAGACTGTTCTCCAGAGCTGCCTTGCTGAACTCCCAGGCTCAATTCCCCTTATTAGAGGCCCTGTTCGAAAGCGCAGGATGCAAACTCCTATGTGCCTTCTTATAGACCCAGACCTCTAATAAACTCTGCTATACAGCTGTGAATTGTTTCTCTGCCCCCAGGAGTTAGACAGTAACAGGCAGCTGTCTTTCCTCGTTCAGCAGAACCATGTGCTTCTAGAGCGCTCACCAAAAGCTAGGAGATTCTTCAGATAGGCACAACCCAAATAGCTCAGGAATCACACAACCTCAAGCAAACAGGCACACTCTTACCCCTCTTTGCTTCTTGTATCAATTTCAAACTTGACTCCCTCCTCCCCCCATTAGAATCTCTGTTCAAAACCTCAGGATGTAAATCTGCAGGAAACCTGTTCTTCCTACAGTCAGACCTCTGGGATATTCATGCCCTCAAGCTTCATCTGGCCTAAATAGTCCCACCATAGGGAGTCCGGACAGAGCAAGGTATCAGGGTCTCCAGGGCAAGAACCATTTGGTTTGAGGCTGGACCCGGTCTAGTAAATTACCCAGGATTTTAAGTGATCCATTTGCAGACCCTTCTGCAGGCACAGAAGGAACATGCAATATCAACTACTATGGAAGAATGAGGCTTTGGGATCAGCCAGACGTGGGATAAGTATGAACAGCCTAGCCTTCTGTTCTTTCCTGGCTAATAGAACAAAACTTTTCCCAGCTTCCCAAATGTTCTTTCCAAATGTTCTCTCAGCTCCACTTCAAGCTCCCACTCCAACCCAAGTGCTTAGCTCCAGGGAAAACATTCACTCAGAGCCAAGCTACAAGTGACACCTTACACAGGTTGGACACTTGTCAGCTTCCCTCAAGTTTTGATGGGAAATGTAGGCGTCCTGGTTTTACAGCTTGGCTCTCCATTACAGCTGCAAGACCAGGATGCCTACATTTCCCATCAAAACTTGAGGGAAGCTGGCAAGTGTCCAACCTGCGTCAGGCATCACTTATAGCTTGGCTCTCAGTGACTGGTTCCCAGGATGACTGCCCACAATGCTGACTCAACCTCAGTCTGAGACTACCAAGTCACTCTTACTTAGCCGGTACGCTCCCACAGAGAGGGCCTCCTCAGGGTGCCGTCAGTCAAACAATGTCGGCTGGTGACCCCCAAGGGGAGAGCCTTCTCTGTCAGTGCACCTGCCCTCTGGAATGAATTGCCCCCGGAGATACGTATGGTCCCTGACCTACACACCTTTTGCCGTGCCCTTAAGACGTTATTATTCCAACAAGCGGGGCTGGCCTAAATGTGTTTTAATTGAGTTGTCCTGTTCTGAGTTAAATTATTCAATATGTTTATATTTTATATTCTTGTTGTTTTATATTTGTATGTTTTATTTTTGCTGTACACCGCCCTGAGTCCTTCGGGAGATGGGCGGTACAAAAATTCAATTAAAGTTAAAGTTACTGACTACAAGGGAAGAGAAAGGAACAATCTAGAGCAGCATGTTCATACCCCTTGAGTATTTTAGCTGTTCCTAGGGCAGCCAATTAATGCCTGTTAAGATACAAGGAAAGGACTCTTAACTCCTTCTTCCTCTATATGAACAGAGGCTTTGGCAGAGCCCTCATCTTAGTTTTTATGCATCTTGATTGCTCATTCCAAGACACAGGCAGAGGACTGTGAGAAAGTTGCTGATGTGCTTAGGGAGTGTGGATTGGTGTCTGTAATTAAAAGCCTTTTGGGAAACCAGTTGCTTCTCCCTGTTAAAGATGCTTGTTGTGGGAGAATATGGCCAATAAAGTCCTAGCTGGCTTTCAGTAAGGCCCAACAAGGATCCAAAGATTGTTCCTATGAACTAATTAATGAAACATCTCTCTTGTACTATTTGCTGTATCTTTTCCCAACCCCATCTTTCCCTATATTAGATTACAGGATGAAGTACAGAGAATACGTATGGGAAGAATATCAAGTAATACAAGACAAAAATGCACGCCTCGGCGAGTGGGTGAACCTTAGCAGAAGATACACCCAACTTTTGATTATTCAGAAACATCGTTTATTAGCAGAGAAAGAGCATGAAATTATGTCCACAGGAAAGAAACATGCCAACATAATGGCTAAGCAAGCCAGCCCATGTTGGATTGGGAACTTATTTGATCCTGATGATAGCAGAGAAAACCCAAGAACTGTAGTGCTCCAGGGACCTGCTGGGATTGGGAAAACAATGACAGCAAGAAAGATTATGTTAGACTGGGCAGTTGGAAAACTCTACCAAGGCAAATTTGATTATGCTTTCTACATCAACTGCAGAGAAATGAACTTGGTTACCAAGCAGCAGAGTCTGGCTGATTTAATCTTTGGTAACTGCCCTGAGAGAAATGCTCCAATTAATGATATTTTTGCAAACTCAGAGAAGCTTCTCTTCATAATTGATGGTCTTGATGAATTCAAATTTTCTTTAGAACAGAAAGGAGAATATTTAAGCATTGATCCCAGTCAAAAGAAACCTGTGGAAGTCCTGCTTAACAGTTTAGTTAGGAAAAATATTCTTCCTAAATCCTATTTAATAATCACTACAAGGCCAATTGCTTTAGAGCAGCTGCAGGAATATCTGAAATATCCCCGTTATGTAGAGATCTTGGGATTTTCTGAGAAGGACAGAGAAGAGTATTTCCACAAGTTCTTTGGGCGTAAGTGGCAAGCTGTGCAAGCATTTGGGTTTGTGAAAGCAAATGAAATGCTCTTCACAATGTGCTTTGTTCCCATTGTATGTTGGATCATCTGCACTGTGATGAAGCAACAGCTGGATAGAGGTGAAGATCTTGCACATATGTCAAAAACAACCACTTCAGTATACATGTTCTATTTAACCAGTTTACTCCGAGATCACAACACTGTGTCAGAAAGTGGCAAAAATTTCCATCAATTGTGCCTCTTAGCCAGAGAAGGTGTCTTAGCAAGAAGAATACTCTTTGAAGAGGATGATCTTCAGAAGTATGGCTTAACTGAGACTGATATCCAGTCACTTTTCCTTCACAAGAGTCTTTTCCAGCAAGACATTGATTGCCAGTCTGCCTATAGCTTCATCCATTTAACTTTCCAAGAGTTTTTTGCAGCCTTGTCCTATGTGCTGGAGGAAAGATTGGAAAATACCCAAGAATCAGTGTCTCACCATGAAGATGTGAGAAAGTTGCTGAAAGATTTTGGAGAGGGTGGGAAGGAGTATTTAATGCTGACAGTGCGCTTTCTCTTTGGTCTCTTAAATGAAGAAAGAAAAAAAAGCATAGAGAAAATTTTAAGCTGCAAAATTGGGTCAACTGCAAAACAAGTGCTTTTAGAGTGGGTTGAAGCTGAGATTGCTTCAAAGAACTTTCAGAAGCACCTGGAGATATTCTGCTGCTTGTATGAAATTCAGGAAGAAGAGTTTGTGGGAAGAGCAATGGATCACTTCCAAGAGATCAAGCTGTATGACAGTTGCCTAGTGAACACCTTCAACTCTTTGGTTATTTCGTTCTGCCTGAGACACTGCCGAAGGGAACAGTCACTCCATCTTGGATATCTGTTGTTTTTATCCAGGTAGGTAACGGTTGCATGAATATCTTCTATACATGATTTACAAGTGTACCGACATATCACCTTAGAGCTGCTAATGTTCTCCCCTCTTAAGGTATTGCCAGATTTTATAAGCAATGATTATGACTGTTTCATCACTATAAATCCCAAAGTGGATGTAATGCTTCAAAACCATCCAAACTATTCACAGTGAAACCCTGAGTCTATGCTCATAATAAATTGTACAAGTACAAGTGATAGTCATGTAAAAATGTGTTTGATTTTTGTAATTGATTGTGATTATACTATTTGGATTAGAGTTTAGAAAGCAGTAGGGTGGTAAAAGGCAAGCAAAACTGAGAAATGCAGTTAGTGACTAAGAACAAGAGTGATATACTTTTCTCTGACCCTTCATAAGATACTCCATACATTTTCATGTGTTCTTAGCTGTCATGACAAACTGTATACTAATTTTAAAAAATTGAACTGATTCCAGGCAAGTCGATGTGTTAGACCTCAAAATTAATTTTGGGCTAAAACTTAGTCTTATTCTCCTGGGAGAATATCTCCATGTGACTGTTAGTGCTGGAGATTTGCTTTAAAACACTCTATAATAGCTCAGCATGCAATATTGATAGGTGTGGAAAGTGCTGTCAAGTTATAGCTGGCATATGGTGACCCCTGCTGGGGCTTTCCAGACAAAAGTCTAACAGAAGTGACTTGCCATTGCCTTCCTCTGCTTAGTGTCCCTGGTCTTCTGTGGAGGTCTCCCATCCAATTACTAAACAAAGCTGATCCTGCTTAACTTCCGAGGCTTGCCTGCACTATCCAGGTCAGGGTCATCTAATGTAGTATAATGTAACATAACCTATGTATCCTAATATTTCCAACCCATTGTTTTATGTTTGATCTAGCTTATATTTTAACAGAAATGTGGACGAAAATATACCTCTACTCTTTGAAGGAATGAAGGACCCAAGGTGTAATATAAAAGAACTCTGGTAAATAATTCGTAGTTTGGCTTCTTCTATTGCACTTTTGATATCTTATGCTCTGTGGCCCTTTGTCTCAGTTCAGTTGGGGCAGCCAGCCCGCTCCCACATTAATTTGCTTTGTAGAGATTCTTTTTGGGATGCTCTTACCTGCAACAGGTAATGACCAGATTTAGGAATAAGTGGTGCCATAGTTGTAGAACATTCTGTCCTTTGGTGGAATACCTGGCTTTTTTCTTTGTCATCCTTGCCAAGTGAAAACTTGGTTGTTTTTGTATTGCTGTAGTTCTCCAGAAGCTTCTACTTTTATTGCTGCTATTTTGGTGCAATGTAGTCTATTTCAAGCTATGAATTTAACCCTTTGTGCAGGTTGCTAAGCTGTTTAAAACACTGTATACCTTGACCCACAGACAAAAGCAGTCCACAAGCTGTGCAGTTTTCTAGTTTCAATAAACTGCCTCCCTCAGAAAGAAAACCAAAAAGGGATGTCAAGTACCTGGCTGGCCACAGTACATGGTTGGGATTTGTGTGACTTGTAGGCACAAATCCTGCCCCTTTCTGTCAGTCACCATAAATACCCTGTACAGCTGTTTGATTTGTGTAGTTGCGCACAGCAGCTAACAACCAATCAGGGCCATAGATGGCTGAGGACGTTAGACAGAATGAAAGCGCAAGAGTGAAAAAGTTGACAGAGAGGGTTAGTTTCTCCAGAGGTTAATCAGGAGAAAACTTGTCTTTAGACAAGTTCCTTGGGTTGCCTGTCAATAGAAGGCTGGGGTAGAGACTGCTTTGGTCAAACTATGCAGCATATTACCTTTTCTTAAACAGACTTTAAAACACCAACTTTCACTAGATGAGAGAGAATAGTTGTGAGAGAATAGTTGGACTAACGGTAAAATAGAATGGCATAGTCTGCTCTAGATCTTCTTAGGCTTCTCTCAGTCACTGAAGGAAAGCTATTATATCTTCCTTCAAAGACAAAAGCTGCATGCCTTGAACTTCTTGAAGAACAAAGCAGGATACAAATGAACTAGAGAGGTACAACTCCAGATCAATGTGTTAGAAGCTTCATATGGTACCAAATTCCTGCAAGGAACTGGCCTGTAAACCACAACATGTACATGTGGTATAAACATGAGCCAGCATGGCATTGTGGTTACAGTGTTGGACTAGGATCTGGGAGACTCAGGTTCAAATCCTCACTGCCATGGAAACTTGCTGAGTGATCTTGGGCCAGTCACACCAACTCAGCCTAACCCATCTCACAGGGTCATTGTGAACATAAGATGGAGATAAGGAGAACAATGTAAGCTACTTTGGGTCCCCATTAGGGAGAAAGGTGGGATATAAATGAAGCAAATGAATAAATGATGGAAATCTGCATTCAATCATCACTTCAGAATATATAACCTGTATAGGAATCTGGTAGTGAAAGAGACAAATGAAGTTGCATAATACTGAATCAGACCATTGCTCTATCAAGGTCAGTATTGTCTACTCTGGCTGTGGCTCTCAAAGGTCTCTAGAGCCTTGCGGAAAGCCAGGGGAGCCCCCACCCTCCTGGCTTTCCGCAAACAATGCAAAACTGATTTTAAAAGGCCTTTCTCTAAGCTAAGAGCGTAGGAAAGGGATCCCAGATGTTTCCCTAATGAGTTAGAAACCATAGAGTTCACCATTATGTTGTCTTACATATTATCTGTAGCTTTAAATATGAACTCCTATATCCTACCTGTGCTTTATGTTGTTCAATGTAAGTCCTAGAATTATGTTCTGTTTCAGCAATTCCTCAACCTCATACTGGATCCTTGCTAATACTATATCTTTGTAAACTTATATTCTTTTACCCCATGATATTGTTTATGGAAATATTCTTGACACTTTATGGAAATGCCTGCCCTTGTCCTTGCCACTAATTGTACTAATCTCACACTATGTAATCCGCCTGGAGTCTCAGTGAGAAAGGCGGAATATAAATAACATAAATAAAATAAACGTCTTGTATCATCTAATGCTTGAGTCATTAACTAGAGGTACCAAGGATTGAACCTGAGATATTCTGTCCGCAAAAGATGTTCTACAGCTATCCCAGAGATCCTCCCCTAAGCTTGTGAGTGGTAAAATTGCCTGTATTTTGTTTATTTGATAATTTATATGCCACCTTTCCAGAGACCTAGGTAAGAGGCCTCACAACTAAAACGATGCAATAAAACAACACAGCCATTTTAAACAACTGAGAGCATAAAAACATGGTCTCTCTCTTTCAGGTTCAAGAGATGTAATCTCAGAGATACATCCTTGGAGATTCTTGCCTCTGTCCTCACTATAAATCAGCACCTCAGAGAATTCAACTTACTGTATAGTGACCTAGGAGAAGAGGGAGTGACAAAACTCTGCCAAGCACTCATCCACCCCAACTGCAAATTGCAGATACTTCGGTGAGCGTTCATTGATAACTTTATCAGAGGATTAAGGCCAGAGCATATATTACATCGCCCAAGGTGATGCCACCCCAGTTAACTTCACTATGTTAAGTAATCTTTCCTGGTTGGGACTTGTAAAAATACTTAGTGGCTTGGTTCCAGAGACACATTGAGATCTTATGCAACATGCAGCGCTCTTATAATACCCAGAAATGAGTTACCCAGTACCTTGCATAAGCAGAAATGCAAGTGGGGATATTTAAGTTTGACTCAGCAGAAGTGGCTACTATTTTGTTTCCATATGTGCAAGAGTTCTACCGCAAGTGGAAATTTTGTGCTGGATCCAACCCACTGTATAGAGTTCTGCACTCACATAATGAGTTTCAAACTGCCAATGAGTGCTACATCAGTGGAAAGGAATACTTAGGAAAAGGATTAAAACTATGCCATTATGCAAGTCGGATGCAGCCATTGTACAAAACATGAGCCATATTTAGGATGCAGCCTCATTTATGTTCTGATTGCCCCATCTAATTTTGGGTCTGTTATTAAACTTAACTTATGATGAACCTGTGTTTAAACAAAAAGTTAGATACAAGATTTTTATTAATTAAAAAGGGCTTAATCAAGAAAAAGATAATTTAACAGGGATATGATACAGAGGTAATGGAGATACTTTTTGTCTCAGAATTCTAATACTGTAGGATCTCTTTTGGAGGGAAGGCAGCATGGTATAGCCTGATCTCGTCAGATCTTGGAGAGCTAAGTAGGGTCAGTACTTGGATGGGTAACAACCAAGGAAGGCTCTGCAGAGGAAGGCAATGGTAAACCACCTCTGCTTCTCACTTGCCATGACAGCCCCTTGTTGGGGTAGTCATAATTCAATTGTGACTTGACAGCACATGCACACACACAAGGCAAAGGAACAAAGCTGCATGAAAGCTGCTCCTACATAGTGTGGATTGCATGCGTTGTTCCTCTCTGACTAATACTTCCTCAAAGAGTAGATAGTGATTGAGAGGAAAAGACACATACAGCCAATCAATTGCAGTACTCTCTCTCCTCTCTCACACACACTCTCTAGCAACAAGGGGAAGCAGCTGCTAGGAGTATATACTTGTACAAAAATCATCCAAAAGAAATAATTGGAAAGAGGCTCAGGACAGGAAGAAGTAACTCTTTATGCAACACGATTGAATTCATGACATTTAAAATCTTTGGTTGTTGTGGATTTTCTGGGCTGTATCGCCGTGGTCTTGGCACTGTAGTTCCTGACGTTTCGCCAGCAGTTGTGACTGGCATCTTCAGAGGTGTAGCACCGAAAGACAGAGATCTCTCAGTGTCAAACTGTGGAGATGTTAGCAGGTAATTTATATCTACTCAGGAAGGTGGGTTTGGGTAGATATAAATTACCTGCTAACATCTTCTCCACAGTTTGACACTGAGAGATCTCTGTCTTTTGGTGCTACACCTCTGAAGATGCCAGCCACAGCTGCTGGCGAAACGTCAGGAACTACAATGCCAAGACCACGGCGATACAGCCCAGAAAATCCACAACAACCAACATTTTCCGTCCATGAAAGCCTTCGACAATATATTTAAAATCTTTCTCTTATTTCAGGTTGCGTTGCTGTAACCTCAGATCTAAGTCATGTGAGAAGATAGCGTCTGTTGTTCCTCTAAACCAGAGCCTCAGAGAACTCCATTTGGACCATAATGATATAGGCGATGCTGGGGTAGCAAAACTCTGCCAAATGCTGGTGCATCCAGAATGCAAACTGCAGGTACTAAGGTGAGTGACCAATAGTTTACATAACTGGCATCATTTCCTCCTCTTCCTGTTTGATTTTTTCCCTGCATAAGGTAGAACTTTTAAATGGAACAATATAAACCTGAAAAAATAGAAGGCACTTTGCAAAAGATACGATAGGAATCCAGCCCTTTCCAAAGTGTATGTGACAATACTAATACTGCCCATTCCCGTCAGCAGGGATATCCGCATGCTGTGATTCCATAGTAGTGCAAGCAAAAACAAAAATGAGGAAGACCATGGTAGCAGGTTGCAAGATTAAGTTTCTGGATAATTTCAGCTCCTCTGGCCATTTTAGAATAGCAGATTCCTAGCCCTCCTAGCAGCAAAGATATGCTTGAAAGTGCATGGACATCACTTGCAAGGAGACCTTGAAGAAAGCAAGGAAGCTAATATACAGATCCAATAGTTAGGGGTAAAGCTTAACTTCTTAAGTCTTCCCATGACTAGCAGAACCAGAAATATACACAATAGTGAAACAATTGCAGAACAATTTGTGCAAAGGTCCAAGATTTGTATGATTTATGGAAGTCAGAGTGTTCATTTTCCCTAGGTGCAGATTTTTAAAAAGTAAACATAGCCTTGCCTGCCTCTGAACTCTCTTAAGTATTGATAGTCTTTGGTTTATTGGCTTATTTGGTTATAGAATGATGGAACTGAGGAAAATTCAACAGGTTATAATGAAATTTTGTCCTGAATCAGGATATAAAGCAAACCAAAACGTATTTCCTGGTAAACATCTAAAGGCCATATAAGTTGAATGGAAAACATGAATTTTTCTAATCATTCTTAAACTCAGGCTTTTAATGCATGGTCCCCCACCCCCAATTTTCTTTTTTGATTCTAAGATTTACAACACGTTATATTGACGTTTCATATGAGTTACAATAAACTGAGAATGAATTACAGATATCAGGTCATATTATCAGAGCCAATTAAATATAATAAGTTTAAGATAACTCAAGCCACAAATGAGATATGAGCAGGAACATTCTACTAATGATGTCAGTATGTACTCTATGGCTGAACATTGCACACAACAGAGAATAACCTTAGATATTTTATACTGTTGAGATAGCTAAATTTTATGGATATGAGTTTCAGATAGACTGGGTTTTGGGGTAGAACATCCTCTTTGGTAATGCACTCAAGAAATGAGAGCCATTTTTCAATGAACCCAGTTGTTTTAGGGTAAATTTCAAATTGGAGATCATTGGAAATCTCCATTATCAGATGATCCCATATTTTTTTAGATTTAAGTATTTAATATTGTTATTGTATTGTCGAAGGCTTTCACGGCTGGAGAACGATGGTTGTTGTGGGTTTTCCGGGCTGTATTGCCGTGGTCTTGGCATTGTAGTTCCTGACGTTTCGCCAGCAGCTGTGGCTGGCATCTTCAGAGGTGTAGCACCAAAAGACAGATCTCACAGTGTCACAGTGTGGAAAAGATGTTGGCAGGTCATTTGTATCTACTCCGGAGGGGTGGGGTTGAGCTGACTCTTACAGGATGACTCAGCTCAACCCCACCCCTCCTGAGTAGATATAAATGACCTGCCACATCTTTTCCACACTGTGACACTGAGAGATCTCTGTCTTTTGGTGCTACACCTCTGAAGATGCCAGCCACAGCTGCTGGCGAAACGTCAGGAACTACAATGCCAAGACCACGGCAATACAGCCCGGAAAACCCACAACAACCATCAATATTGTTATTGTTTGTATGTTACAAGTTAATAATAAAATAATTTAAAAAAAATGATCCCATATTTTCAGATACCACATGGATATAGTCAGAGCAGATTGTGACTTCCATTTTAGAGCAATTGCTGTTTTAGCTGCCACTAAGAGGCTGATGATTACTAACTTTTGGTATATATTATTCCCCTTTAATAACATGCCCAAGTGTCAGGCTCCTTTGTGGTACTATGTGGCCCTGAGGAAAGGAATGGAATATAGGAATAACCCAGGGATAAAAAACAAAACAAACTTTTATTTTTACAAGAAATGCATCGGTTTCATATTATTTCTTAAGCCTGATGGTTTCAAAAAGTGTTTTGTTCTTAATGTTTTTTTCATAGGCATAGTCACTCAGATCTTCATAAACTTTCTCTCAGGCTGCACACAGTTTGCCTGCTTCAGCTATCAATTTTTCTTTCAAATACATGCAAGTCTTTCTCTCAGGCGCACAGTTTGCCTGCTTTAGAAAGAATGGTTTTCTCTCAGACACACAGAATTCAGATTTCCACACGTTATATTTCCTTTAGAAATTCAGATACTCTCAGGCTGAACACAGCTTGCCCTGACTGCATGTTCTTTCACAAACATACACAGTTCAGGCTTCCACAGCTTGCCTGCTATAACTAGACTCAATATTTCTCTCAGAAATGCTTAAACATGCTCAGGCTGTACACAGCTTGCCTGCTTTCCCCAGACTGGATCTTTTTTCTCGACACACACATTTAAAATCATTAGATTGTCAGATTTTGCCCGCTGCTGCTAGGCCAGGTGCCAGTGTGCCTGATCTTGGCTCTGGGAGGTTGTCAGGGACAACGCAGGTTCTCACTCTGTGGAAGGAGGGGTATACATCACCCTCACTCCCTCTGTCCACTCGCAGGCCTGCTCAACCTGATGGAGTCCCAGCTGCCTCCCCTTACTTCTTGCCTTCCACAGCCTTCGGCCTCCTGGGCTTCATCTTCCTCCTCTCCTCCCTCTCCCACACTCTTCCTCCTTCCAGCTCCTCTCTCTTACCAAACTCCATTACGCTCCTACACAATCTACACTGTTCTCCCTCTTCCTGCTCCTAACTCACCACCCCACCTTGGAAGAGAACTTATATCTTCTCCCATTTCCAGCTCTGCCAACCACACCCCCAGCCCTCTGGCCGTGGTTGCTCCATTGGCTGCTCTGGGCAGCCACATGTGTATCTTCTTAGCTGGCGGCCGAGCTTCCTCTGCTGAATGCCTCAGGCAGCCACACCTGGGGCTGCTTTGCTCCCAGCCTCATCTGGCTCATGTTAGCTCCTAGCCTGCCTGAAGGTCGAGACGTGGCCCTGTGCTGCCTTTCCTCCACTACAGGTAAGGTTGCTAGCTGGCTTGCTGCTGGCGGGCCGTTTCTGCATCTTGTGCCCTCTCCCACCAGTGGGGTTCCCTCCTGGCTGTCCTCATTCCCCGTCTGGGCTCCTAGGCTCCCACTGGATGGTGGGGCTAGCTGGCTTCTACCTGCTCCATCTGACCCTCTGAGGCTTTGGCGCTTCTCCCCCTCCCTCTGTTGCTGTCAGGTTTTGGACCGAGGTGTCAGTTGGGCGGCTGGGTAGCTGTCTCCCGTCCCCTCCTCCTGGTAAGTCCAGGGGCTGGGCCTCAGACCCTGGACACAGATATCCAGGGATTTAGAAAAATAAGCTCAGGAAGCAATGGAATTGGATGGATTTTATTTGTGAAAGAACCTCGTTCCAGAATGTTTTGATGTATGTACAGCTCCACCAATAGTGTGCGTAGGAACCTACCTCCCCACAATTCTTCCAACAAAGAGGTGACTGTGAAGAAATAATTATTGCTAGTTTCTTGGGGGTAAGGTACCACCTTGTCAGTATTTTATAAGCTTGTAGTTGCATAGTTGTCCACTGGTCTTCTGGTAGGGTGATGTTGCAATCATGTTGCCACTTCAGTTGATAACTTTGATAAGGTTTTGGTTTTTCTGTATGGAGTAATATATATCTTTGTGAGTAAACCTTTATGCTTAGATTCTGAGTTGTCCAGCAATTGTTTGAGGTCTGATTCATAAAAAGTTTATCATATGGCTGTTCAGTTTATGGATGACCAGCCATGTCAAACTCTCATGCTGGACCACACACCATGAAATACATATCTCAGAACGAATTTCTAAGTGTTTCCCTTAATTGAAATGATCATACAAGTGACTCTTCTGCCAGATTAAGATTTAAATGCTCATTTAATAACACGTTTTCCAAATCTGACTGTTGTTTCATCATTCTCTTTTGTAAAGGACTTCACAGTAAACATAGCCAATTAATTATATTTTCTTATCCATTTTTAACAGCTTGAATAGCTGTAGTATCACTGCTGTCTGCTGTGCAGATCTTGCTTCTGTACTCTGTAGCAACCAAACCTTGGCAGAGCTGTCTTTAGCCCAGAATGACAGGATGGGAGAGGCTGGTGTGCAGCTCTTATGTGAAAGCCTGCTACATCCAAATTGTAAACTAGAAACTTTAAGGTAACTGCTGTATTTTGAAGTACTGAAGATTGTGATATGGATTTTATTTTGGATATGCAATTGAGTTATCATGTAAGCATCCTTTGATCCAGCAGTTCATAAGTAAGTACATTAGGCTAAACTATTTACTATACTTACTATATACACACTACTTTGACTCAGGATTAGAGATGGGCCCGATCTGAATTACGATTTCAACACCCCCCCCCCCCCCGATTTTGGCGTTTGTGCCATCGTGACTCAGCTAATTGGTTCTGTCCACGGCAACCGATCCAGCAGTCGGGAGTTTGCTTGTTCGGGACTTGATCGGATGGGTCAGTCTCTGTTCGGAATTGCAGACACTCTTGCGCCAGTAATTTATTCCCAGGGCAACGGAGTCAGGGGAATGAGCTGTGTTTGCCCTCCTTCTGTCGCCCTCGAAACACGCATGGAAGCCCAGCTTTCCTTGATTAGCAGGCTGCCTTCCAACCACGGAGCAGCAACCCAGGGGAGGGAGGGGGAAGGGGGTGTTCTGAAGCCATGGGCACAAAGGAAAGGCAAAAGGCAGCGTGGGAGGCTGGGAGGCTGCCCACGCCGTTCGCCTTTCCCCAGGACAAGGGGCGTGTGGGCAAGCCAGCTGCTCCTTGTCCTGGGGAAAGGCAAAAGGCAGCGCGGGAGGCTGGGAGGCCACCTGCGCCGTTCGCCTTTCCCCAGGACAAGGGGAGCGCGGGCAAGCCGGCCGCCCCTTGTCTTGTGGGGCAGGTGAACGGCGCGGGCAGCCTCCGAGCCACTCGCGCTGCCGCCAGCTCCGCAGCGCACCGGGACAGCCAGCTTGCTGCATGGGTGGGGGCGACTGAGGAGCGCGCACACGCGCAAGAGCCTGACTACAGTTGCCCTGGGTGCTGGCCTCCCCGATTCCGGACCGGAAACGAGACTTGATCGGTTAGAATCGGTGACCTGCGTTCGGCAGCAGCCCAGATCCACAAACGGCTTAATCGGAATTTTTTTTTTGGATCGTGCCCATGTCTACTCAGGATGCCAAAAAAAATTGAAAAGAATGCTGTAAGCCATGTTGGGTCCCCACTGGGGAGAAACGCAAGGTATAAACAACATAAATAAAAAATATAAATCACACCACTGCTGCCTCCCATCACGGAAGACAGCTGCCTCATTATAGGCATCATTACATTAAATGTCCTGGTGGGGAGGAGGTTCATAGATATACAGCCCAGTCCTATGGATATTATTTTTTCACCTTTTTCTATAACTAAGATTTTCTTTAAGGGAATTAGCTGAATTTATAAAATAAGAACAATATTTTGTGTGTATATTATATAACAGTTGCTTTGAACATAGTTGATAGATTTACAGCTTTCTTACAATGCTAGTCTTTAAGATTCTTTTTCAGGCTCTAGGAGAACATCAATTTTCATTACTGAAGGATTTAAAAAGTACAAGTGTACAAAAGAAAAATAAAACCAAAATAATTCAAATGACACAAAAAAGTACTATTGATTACATAGGTATTTACTTCCAAGTAAATATGCACATAATTGTAGCCTACAATGCAGAAGCACCAAACCTGAGTTTTCGCAGACTCTTAGGCAAGTATGCCATTGGTGACTTCCATTTCTGAAAGAGATGGGTACCATTGAATGAAACAAGTAACTGAGAGAGATCAAGATTGTTCCAATATTCAGACCCAATACTCCACACCAAAAGAGCCTCACTTTATATATAAAATTTCTGGGAACTATAGAAATCTTGGGGAAGAGGTGAAAGTTTAAGCCAACAATAAACGTAATGAAGGAAAAGAATCCAGTCAAGGACATATGACTAACCTGAGGTTTTGTTGGGTGGGGACTAAACTCCCTTCAAAAGCCTACTGCTACTTTTGGCAAGCAGTGCTGTACTTGAATGGTCAGGTAGCTGTACCCAGGAGTGTCTTCAATCAGCATTCTCTTCCAATGAAGATCTGTTATCCTTCAGTCAGTCGTGTTTAGGAGGGCCACTACTGGTTATCTTATGTAAAAATAGGTCCAGGGAGTTTTTATGCGAGTCACAGGAGAAAGCTATTGAAATATAGGTTTGTCATAATCATGCTTTGGTTTTTACTGTGCTGTAACCAAAAATGAGGGACTGCTTTTTAGATGGGGGATGCAGTTGTAATCACTAAGTGTCTTGACTTTCCTTTTGCTGAATTATTATTAGATAACAGTAATTGTTTCCTATGAACTTCTTTCTTAGACTGGATTCCTGTGAACTAACTGAAGCATCTTGGGAGTATCTTTGTGCAGCTCTCAGGACAAACCAGTCTCTACGAGAACTTGACTTATACAATAACGAAGACCTGAAGAGGTACGTGAAAGCTGAAAAATACAGCAGGATAAAAGAAGTGAAGCAGCAGAACCACAGAATTCAAATATGCCTATAGATCTGATTGAGGAAGTCTGTATCTGTTATGTTGTGCTTGTATATGTTTTAATTTTGTTTGGATGCAAGATGGAAAGATGAATGAGCATTCACCTATATTTAACATCCTATGAAGAAAAAACTTTAGTGATGCTTGTTTATACTTTGTGATGACCCACTTTAGTAGCATGTGACAAGCATAATGAACAGAACATTAAGTGATTGAATTGTATTTGGCTCCTCCTCACCAGAGGCACACCAGAGCAGGAAAGAGAGCTGCTGGAATGGTGTTTTTCTGTTGCCTTCCTTAACTGCTGGGAAGAATTAACTGAGGTTACTGTGTGGGAGGACAGTTTCTGTGTGTGTGTAGCCTGCTGGAGGGTGGTGCCTGTTGGTGTAAGTGTTGTTTCTGTTTGTATATTCTGCCTGGGTTGTAGTTACTTGCAGAAGGTGATTGTTGCTAATTGGAGAGGATCTGTTTTGCCTGGGCCTGACTGTTGGGTGAACCATGAATTATATTAGGCTCCTTCTCACCAGAGGCACAAACACAAGGACGCTTAGCCTAGGGGTTGGGCCTGGGGACCATGTTTGAAGCTGAGTAGCTCTTACATCCTATAGGTGTTAAGTTTTTTTTAAACTTCTGCAAGCCTTTCACAAGTAGACTTGTGAAGCAGTTTGGCAGGGGAGATTATCAAGGAAGTACAATAAAAACTGAACCATTTCTGCAATGGATTGCAGCAGCATGACTGCTGAGAAAGCTGAGGCAGTGACATGCAAAGTCTGTGGCATGTTTGTGTTCTTACAAACAGCAATTACATTTGTAGCAAGTGCAAGTTGGTAGCCCTACTGTAGGAGAAGATACAGGGACTTGAGGCACACTTGTACACACTCCATTTTATAAGGGAAGGCAAAGAGTTCATGAGCAGAATGTATGAAACCCTCTTGAGGGGGCAACACCAGGAGGAAAATGTATCTCAGGATTTTGGAGGAAGTGAAATTGTAACAGGCGATGAAGAGGGCAGAACTGGGACCTGTTCTGTTCAACGTTTTTATAAATGATTTGGATGAAGGAATAGAGGGAATGCTTATTAAATTTATAGATGATACTAAATTAGGAGGGGTAGCAAATATGGTAGAAGACATAGTCAGGATAGAGGATGATCTCGACAGACTAGAAGACTGGGCTAAAACAACGAATTTCAACAGAGGTAAATGTAAACTTCTGCATTTAGGTAGGAAAAATCAAATGCATAATTATAGGATAGGGGAGACTTGATTTGGCAGTAGTATGTACAAAGAGAATCTAGGTGTCTTAGTAGACCATACACTGAAAAAGAGTCAGCAGTGTGATGTGGTAGCTAAAAAGGCAAATGAGAAAGGTTGAAGGAGTTCGGTATGTTTAACCTGGAGAGAAGACGACTGAGAGGTAATATGATAACCATCTTCAAGTTCCTGAAGGGCTGTCAAAGGATGGTCCAGAATTGTTTTCATCTTGTTCCACAAGGTTGGGCCAGAACCAAACGGGTTGAAATTAAATCAAAAAAGTTTTAGGCTAAATTTCCTTATCGTTAGAGTAGCCCTTCAGTTTGGATAGGGATCCTGACAGTGTTTTGTCATCTTCTGGGCACGGAGCAAGGCTCATTGGGTCTATTTGTGGAGGGTAGTTGTGAATTTCCTACATTGTGAAGAGGGTTGGACTAGACGACCCTGGAGATCCCTTCCAACCCTATGATTCTATGATTGCTTGGTACTTCAAAGTCAATTTACATTGGTTATTTGTGGAAGTATTCCAAGGGCACCCATTCAAATTATACCACTAGAAGAAGATTCAGTGGGAGATGTGAAAAAGATGCAGCCTTACCCACCAAAAGGGAAGAAATTTAATACATAACTCCTCAGCTAGTTAACCCTATACACATATTTATACGACCCACATAGGAATATATAACCTATTTCAGAACTAGTTAACACACAATCTTATCACACTTAAAAATAACACAAAAATAGAGTTAGGACAGAAGTGATGAGGTTTTTCTGGAGGTACAAAACTACAGAATATTTTCTCGTAAAAATTGGTGGAAAAATTAAGGTCTCCCCCCTCCCCATTTGTACAAAGTAGTCTTAAATGATATACAAAACATAACCAACATACGTATCTGGGCAAATAATCAACTTGTGATTCTATGCTGATAATGGTCCCTTAAGGAATTGATACAGAGCACCAACAATCTATATTAGCAGTCTTATCCTATGCAAAGTTAGATACCAAATCCACTGGTTCAGGTGCACTGAATTCTGTACCAGATTGTACTGCATGTGTTTAAGCACTAATATACAGCAGATCAGTAAGATATTTAACAGCAGAATATACCAAATGTCATTGCATCTAACAATAGAGTCGCAGCCCCTGTGTAGATCCTAAAGCAGCAAAACCAGGCAACCCCAAATGACCAATCCCTCTCTATCATTCTCCACAGTCCTCCAACACAGAGATTTCAACTACAAAGTCTTCACCCCGTTAAGAGCTATCTAAAACAGGTTTCTGGAGAAACAGCATGTACGTTTTCTAAAATAAAGAGACAAAGTGCTTTAAAGCGCTCCAATAGAGTACAATGTTTATTACCATCAAAATTAAGTATGTTTAAAAGCACTGCATTCCCTCCCACAAAAATAGTACATAAATCTAAAGAAATCTTCAGCACCTCTTTAAGCCCTGCCATGATGGCCCTGCCATAGATTTGCCATTTGGGAACGGTGGCGAATTCCATACTGCCGAACTTGTGCGCTTTAAGTAACGTGGCTTGCTCTTATAGAAGATTTCTTCCAGTTTAGGACTTTTAATAACCCCAAAGAATGCATCAGTGTCAGGAGGATTATAATACTGGTGAATGATGGCCTGAGTTAATTGATTTCCTAGAGGGGGGAAAAAATGCACAAAAGATTGGTGTCCTTGCTACCAAAAATTCAACATGCCAATCTCAAAGCTCTTAAAGCAAATGCTAAGGAACTATAAGGAAGCATGGGCAACTCCTTAGCCTCCCAACTCAGTTTAAAGTACATTTGCTTCTTTTCCCTCAAACAGTTCAATACAGATTCCCACAAGTGCAGCTGAAGGTTACTGCAGTTTCATGTCCACAAAGGTTTAAAACTCCTGCAGCTTTTTCAGCTGAGGGGAAGGGGAAGAGGGGGGTCCCCCTCCCCTCAGCTGAAAAAAGCAGCTGGCATTTGAAAGCAGCCTTTTTTTCAGCTGATAGGAGAGGAACAACCCCCCCCTGTCAGCTAAAAAAAAGCTGCCCTTAGAAAATAGCAGCTTTTAGCAACACTATTTTTGCTGCTTTCAAAGACTGGCACCATTTTTCAACTGATGGAAGATCCCCCTCACATCAGCTGAAAAGCAGTGGGTATTGAAAGTAAAACTTTTCTTGTTGCTTGCAAGCATCAAGAAAAGTGTTGCTCTTTGCCCAAAACTCCCCAAAGCAATACGAATTGCTTTGGGAAGCTTTGCTTCGCGATTCCCGAATCTGCTCAGCAATACTGAGGCCAATTTGGGAATCCCTAATTTTTCCAAATTGGCCCAATTTGGGTTAAAAACCTAAATTGGAAACCCAAAGCGCACACCCCTAGTTCCAACACAGCTTTGAGAAAAGAGCCAAATGGATTCACAACTTACCAGTAGCCCAAGCAGGGATGGGCTTGCGGGGCTGGCTCTCATCATCTGTTGAGTCGTCACTATTCAGATCCATCCCATAATTATTCAGGTCAATCTTTGGCTGTTTGGGACCCTGTGGCGTCATTGGGTATGAGTTGCAGGAAGGTGAGTTCTGGAAGAGACAGCGAGAAATTTTATCTACTACAAAAACCATAGCAGAAAGCTGAACCTCCAGTGCAGACCAGCTAAACAGATTATGACCACTCTGCCACAAATGACCCTGGACTAGTCACTCACTGTCAGCCTAAACAGACCACCCAGGGTTGTTGAGAATAATGGGGCAGGAGGACCCTATACACCACCCTGAGCTCCTTAAATAAGCAGGATAAAAATAATCCCAAGAAACTTTTAGGCATAAACTACTTTAAAGAACTTTTTTCCTTTCAAAAAGGTATTAGTTCTCATCCAAGGGCTAAACAGCAAGGTAAATCCTTTCTTTTATGGTAAACATTTTGTGGAATGCTTCTTAATGATAAATTGCTCTCTCAACAGCAATGAAGCTCCATCTGCAGTAGATACATCCAAATAATTGGCAACTCCTAAAGGACTGCCTTTCACTACTTACTTACAGAACTGGCAGAGGAAATGGTATGGGATGACCATCCTGTGGTTTTAATAGCCGTTAGTATCAAGAACTGAATGTAGGAGGGAAGGAACCGTAGAATGTACACATAAATAGTATGGCATCTTAAAATAACCATGTTGCAGACAAGTAATGATGCAATTTAAAACATACAGAAAGCCAAGCAGATGCTCATAGAAGACATTGCTCGAAAAGTCTGATACAAAGACCAAGTTTGGGCACACAGATGAATATTACCGCTTTCTGGCAGAATTTATACTAGATTTTTGGCACATGCAGTATTTTTGCCTTCAAACTTCAGTGACATTAATGCAATTTATTTTTCACACACCTAGCTAATAGCAAAAACGTGGCATCTACAATATTTGTGTGTCATGTATGAGAATTAAGGCCAGCTCTTGAAGTGTCTTGACATTCTTTGGATTCTGCATCTCTTCTTAAGAAGTTAGAGTTGATTGTTAATTAAACTAAATGGAGATTAATAATAATGCTGGCTTGGATCCTATGAAGGAGTTCCATAGTTTCTGCTGTGGAGTGTGCTACCTCTTCTGTTAAAGCTTCCATTTGTGCGAGGGCCCACTGAACAACTGCTGATATTGCACAAATCAAAGTTTTAGTGAAAGAGGTACACACTGCGATGGGGACTTCATCTCATACACAGAACTCACTCTTAGGATCCAAGCCAAAGCACGCCAATATTTGGCTAAGGTAACTCCCAAGAAAGGAAGTTTAGGGCACCAGATTGTGCAATCAGGGGTGGGGGAGTTTCCAGCTAATTGGAAGTAGCACTGACCATGTAGTCACCTCATGGACTGGATGAGGGGAGGGAATGACAAATACTGCAAAACATTAATGTCTTGATGGACATTAATAATCCAACAATATTCAAAATTATGTACAGTTTTTAAGATATTCTGGAGTGGGGGGTCAATTCCAATTGGAAAGGACTGGACAGGGCCTTCATCAATGATCATGATGGGATGTTACCTCACAGAAAGTGTGTTTAAGAAGTGCCTTTCCCCAGAAGAATCAGTCTACCTGCTCTCTTTTCCCACCTTCACCAATCACCTTCTATTTGTTTTTAACTTCCACCTTCTGAAGAGGTATAAAGGTTGTTTCTCGCTAAGGGAGTTTTTTCCCTCCCACTGTGAAGACTAAGTCCACTGAAATTCATTACAAGTATTTGAGAATGTGAAACAAATACTGTGGTGGATCCTACCCCTATATTACAATTTCACTCAACAAAGTTTATTAAAATATTTATAGCCCAACTTTCCTTTTGACTGAAGTTTGAAGCCTTCCTCCAGATGAAGGGGCTGGAGGAAGGTTGGATCCACCCCACAGTTCAACAGTATATTAAACCTCCTTGGGGCATTCCTGTGACCATCCTCCGTCCTTGACTCCTCCATTTTACTCAACATATAAGGAGGTTTAAAAGGTTTTTATAAAGGCTAAAATGCTCAGTGCGTGCAGAGACCTGCCCCCAACATTTCCTTGAATATGCTCTAGCTACAGTACCATGCCCTCCCCTAACAGAACAAAGTCTGATCTAGAAGTTATTGCTCCTCTCAGCTCCTACATACATGAAGAAGCTGCCTTACAGTGAACCAGACCATTGGTCCATCCAGGTCTGTATTGTCTACTCAGACTGGCAGCCGCTCTCCAGGGCCTCAGGTATCGGTCTTTCACATCACCTAACGCTTTTTCACAGGGATTAGAATCTCATATCTGGCTCAAAACTCACCTGTATCTCTACTGTTACATTCAGTTGTTTACTGCCAACTGTTGCATCAGAAGTTGTTTTCTGCTTCTGCTGCTCCTCTTGCTATTAAAAAAAAAATCACATACTGATAATGGGTCATTGCTCCCACTTTCCAGGTCTTGGAAAAAGCACGTATGATTTGTCTAATCAATTTCCCTCTTAATGTTTCTCCTGAACTGGTGGGGCTGCTTGTGACAAAATAATGACAGCTATCAGCACTGAAGCTATGCACTAAAAGGAAGAAAATAACTTTGAAAATTGACCAGACTTGTTACCAGTTTCCTCTCTTTTTCTTCCGTCTCTTTCTGAAGCTGTTCCTTCTCTTTAGCAGCCATTAATTCTCTTTGCAGACGAGCAGCCTTCTCTTTCTCTTTCTGCTCGTGCTCCCTGTAATCAAACAGACTGCTGCAGCATGATTCTCAAAATGGAGACAGGTGCACCAGTGATCGCTTGAGCAGCTCTATCAGTCATCCTTTTCATGTCAAAGTTTGGAATAAATGTACTCACTGTTGTGCTTGAAGCTTTTCCTGTTCTCTCTTTTTCTCCAGCTCTCTCTCAGCAGCCAGCTTTTTTTCCAGCTCTGCAACCTGCCTAGCTTTCTCTTGTTCTTCCTCCTTTTTCTTCTGCATTAGCTCCTGCAGTCTGCGTTCTTCCTCCTGCACACAAAAAAGGATATTGCTGCCGAGCAGGTTTCAGAGAACTTGAGCCAACTGGTTTGAGAGTAATGAGCTAATAGGCCAGGGCAAACCTGACCAGATGGCTCGTAAGACCCTCCACAGAACTAGTTGAATCCTACATCTGGGTCTCCTGAAACATGTTTAGCATTATCTTAAATCCCAAATTAGGTTTCCCGTTCAGACATCTGAAGATGTCACAGTCTTCAAGTATTTCAGGTTATACAGTCTGCCTTGATAATCTAATCTAATCCTTCTAATCATGAGAGGTACAGCGTTTCTGATGAGTACAAGATTCTAAAAAGGGCTGTGTATGGTTTGTTTTACTTACTACTATAAAACTATGTAGTTCTGGATAGATTCACAAAAGTGAAAAACATCTTTATTGGTTGAAGCCATATGGCTTTGAATTCAGAAAATGGGAAGATGTTACTCTGGGTTCCTTCTAGGCCTCTTATATATCCAAGTCACTCCCATGTCCTCTTCTCTTGCTTATACAACCTCCGCCTTACCAGATGCAGAGCTCTCTGTTTACGGGCTTCAAGTTCTTCAGCCTTCTTCGCAGCTGCAGCCCTTTTCATTTTTTCTTCTGCAATTTTCTCTTCTCGCACCTAGAAGAGGTTATGTTTACATCTTGCTTTTATACGGGGCAAATTCCCCCTTGTACATGCTGTGTAAAGTACCTTTGTACCCAAACTCAACATTTGATAAATTAATAAGAACACAGATGACTGACAGATTTACCATTCTAATGTTTTCAGAGACAATGGTTGTAGAAGCATGGCTTGTTGGGCTTGCAAGAAATTTAAGCCTGTAATTCTGAAGCTAAGCTTGTTAATTAAAAACCCTTTTCCTTATAGAGTTTCTACAACAAGGGTCAGTCCAAGGTAACATATAACAAGAATTTCAAAACTTAGCTCTATTGCTGCCATTACTCTAGCTACCACCCACCTGACCAATGCTTAAACTGTTAGCCACATTTAAATTTACCTTCTCATTATGCTGAGCTAGTTTTTGCTCTAGGAGTTTTTTTTTCTCCTCTTCCCTCTGCTCGGCCCGCTCACGAGCCTGCAGCACCTTGCGGAGGCGCTCCTCACGCTTCCTGATGCCACATGAGAGAATCCAGTTAGAAACAATTCAAAAACAACTTTTAAAAAGATCAACCTGAAGACAGTATGAATGTATACATATACCGCTTCATCTCTTCCAGTCGCCGTCTCTTCTCTTCCTCCATTTTCTGTTTTCTCTGCTGCTCAGCCTCCTCCTTCTTCTTTAAGTTCTCCAAACGCTGCCTCTCCTTTTCCTAGGTATTAGGAAGCACGTATTAGGACACTACAAGTGCACCCGTACATACAGTTACTATTATGGAGTACACGCAAGTTAGAAAGATAAGCAACTAATTACAGTTTCAGCCAAGGAAAGAAATTTCTCTGTACTAGGGAAATGCATCTAAAAGTCAGGCGTATTCTTGGATAGATGAATATCCAAGACTAGAGAAAGAATCATAGCTATGCCCATTTAGCTACTGGGATTTGGAAGGGGAGCATTTTGAGAGCATAACAAGCAGTGTGAGAAATCAAAATTCTAATTCTTAGAATTAAGCTACACTTACTATGATACCAAATGCAAGTTCATTTTTCAATTTGCTCTGGAAGCAGCAGACTCTAATTTCAAAAATATTCTAATACAAGCTTGTTTCAAGATCAGCAAGGTTTAAAAAGCCCATGCAGATACAACAGAATGTTAACCATTAATTCCAGCAGTCTCCTTGTTCTGCCCCAGCCAACACAATGCCTACACATTTCAGAAAGAGCCAGAACCCAGCCAAGACCTCAGGCCACCCTCATGCAGTTTTTAAGCTCCTAATTATGTACAAGCCAGTGCAGCTTTTAACACTTAAACAGAAAAACTGCACCTGTAAACAGTTATCTTCTACATTTTTATCAAGCTACAACAGCATTTCCCCATATAGAACAGTAGCTACAGAGCATAAGGAAGAGAAAAATGGCACATAAATTTTAGAAAGTATTTAGTGCTCTCTACTTAGTTGGAGAGGCAGGTGTCAACGATCTGATGGTGGTCCATAAGAATTTCATCACACTGTACAGGCTGTGTATTGATATTTACTAGTTCTCTGAAAGCAGCCACCAACCGACAGACTTCTGTTATCACCACAAATGCATTAGAATAAGTAGCTGGATTGGATGTTCTCTCACTACAGAAACTGGCTCTTTCCCAAAATAATCCTCCCCTCCACCACATCTGTACTCTTGTAGACGAAACTCTTTCTGGCAATGGTTAGATCAAGATACATTGAAATTAAACCTCTCACTGCCTCCTCAGAAAAGAGAAATCCGTCTGTGGAGATCAGAGGTTCACAGTGTGGTCAGCAATGGGAACAGACCACAGCAAACCCATTGCAGTTTACTTAGCAATAGCTGTTACAGTGGATACATTGTGAAGGCCATAACTAGCTTATGTGTAGAAGATGCAAATAAAAACTGCATCATCCTGGCAGATTATCACACCAGATGGTGAACTTATTTTCCAAAACTGTTAATGAAATGTGAACAGCTTGAATTAGACACACTGTACAGAGATCTAAATCAATAATAAATTTGTCCTACTTTACTAGCCTCCATTTCCTAACTTATCCCTGCAAACATTTACAAGTTCATTGCTCAAAGTCAACTTCTGCAAGTCCTCCCAGCAGAGTATATCAAATCTTAATCACTATGAGGCACCACAAGCACCTTGGATATGGCAGTAATGCAAGTTTTAGTCCCATGTGGTGCGATAGAAGGAGAAAGTCTTCAAATAGCAGCTTCAGGAATACAAGATGGAAGAATTTCTACATGCTCCAACGCAAGGCTCAACTGAGACAAATGATGGAAGCTTGGGACATACAGAACCTCTCCACATTTCTGGCATTTTCTCCAGCTCAAGCCTTCCACTAACACAGGTCTTTGTGCTGGAAGAAAGCACCACAGTTAGCAGAATAGTTCTATAGAACCCAAACCGGTGAATTTATTAAAGCATTTAGCTGCAATGAAGGGCTACTTCACCTAAGTGACGGCAAGGAAAGCCAGAGACTACAACAAGGTGCTCCAGCCAAATACAGCTGCCTGATGAGTCTACCAGTGGTCTACATTTCTTGTATTCACTTCTCTTTTTAAAGTACTCACTTAAACCTCAGAGTGTAATGGGTGAAGTGCCTCAAACATAAAAGATAATGGGTTTTGACAGGATTTTCCTGGAGCCAGCAAAAGTCAAGAATGTTCTTCCTTTTTTTTCTTTATTGTGCTCCTTTGCGACCTGCTCTGAAATCTAAATCTAAAGTCAACTGAGAAAACACCTAAGCTGAGACAATTCAAGTGGAAAAAATGTAAAATATGATCATGTTTTTGAAATTTTAATACAGTAATTCTGTAATAGTGTGATTTCATTAAGCAGCAGACTGTTTTCCTTGGAAAAACTAGTAAATAAATGGTGGACTTCCCTTTAGAAGGAAGCAGTGCTAGGTCACTAGGTAGGTTAGGGATACCACTCAACAACAAATGTGTTAACGATGTGCAAATACATCTAGTGTAGGATCAATCTCATTACTTACAACAAACCCCAGCTGTATGAAGGAAAGATTGAGATGTAGTTAATAACTTTGAAAGTTAACACCAAATAGTGCTCTAATGCAGAGGGAACTACACTCTTAGTTCATACTATTCTGATTCCTCATCACTTTGTTGATTTTTGACTCACCTCCGTTCTCTTCCACAGCTAACATAAAGCAACCTGTTGCATTGCCCCAATGTCAAGTTACCCTGTGAAGTAGGAGAGGCTTGCCAAATTGGAGAGCTGCAAAAAAACTTATGCGAAAGGCCTACTGAAATGTTGAAGTTTGGTATATAGGATAGAATTGCAGTTTGCAAAAAAAGCACCTAAAGCAAGACACCTGCAGCCAAAGAGATGGCTACTTAGGTCCAATTAAAGAACTAAATCTAGCCCTACCCATCCTGTGTTCTGCGCAGGATTCTGTCTCCCAAGGGAAGCTCCCTTGACTACCCTCTACTTTTATAATAACAGGATGACCCCTCCAGAGCCTCTTTGTGAGCTTTTTGCACATTATTTTTCTTCTCCAGTCTCAAATCTTTCAGCTCTTACTCTCTTCCCCTACACCCAGTATGGGCTCCCTGCTGCCCTCAGACTCTACTGCCCTAGACCCAAGTACATTTTTTTTTCCAAATCCCAAATGTCATCTCAGTTAGGGCAAGGCAAAAGTTTCAGGTCCAACTTTAAAATGGATTTCAGAATGTCTATGAAGCTTAAGACTCAGGAGTTGACCACTTGAGAATTTATCATTTGCTTTACATTGTCACCATGGGATCTGGCATAGACCATCACTACTGAGCCAATTTTTCGGGAACTTGACCTTTCTGTGTGATATTTGCGAGTCAGTTATTCTACTGTCTCTTTACTACTTTTTAAATAACTTTCAGTGCAGAATTGATCTACTTTTTGCAGCGACTCCCTCTTACCTTGGGATTGGTTCGGACAGGAGTATTGTGTTTGAGAAATGATTTTATGGCGCTGTTTCGGCTCACAGAGCCAGGTGTCATCATGAGAACTTGGTTCTTATGTACAGTGTGTAAGAAAGTCTTGAAAGGGCGCACAACCTGAAAAAGCACAGAATGTTATCAGTCTTTAAAAAGCAACCAACGAGACCATGGCGTGCTCGTGAGGATAGAGCATTTGTCTTACCTTACTAGCAGGGCACTGAGGGGATGGTGACTTTTTCCTTGGAGGGGAGAGCTCATCCTCTGTAGGCTGCCCATCGTATAACTCATTCACTGCTCTCTTATAGCTTGCCTTTCGTCTACAAGTGTTAATATAGTATTCACTACTCAGAAAAGTACAGAAGTCTAGCACCCCCATTTCACAGGGTAGGGGAGGACCCTAACCCTCCCCACATTGTTTCCTACCATTCCCTCTTTCACTTCTCTTTAGAGCACTAAACCCCTTTCATCACCCACAACTGGTGCATGATTCTGCCAATCACCCACGGGAAAGGGGGAGAAATCTGCTTTCTGTGGTATCTTCCTCCACAAGAGGGTGGTACCTGGCTCTAAAACCCACACCTTTTTCTTTTCAGCTCGACTAGATAGCTAGGCTCTTAAACCTCATGCCAATTCCCAGCCAAGATGAACAAGGAAGGTGATTGCTTTGTACATAGGCAGAATCTGTATGGGTACCCAAAGTCTGTTGGACAACAATTCAAAAAGATAGCTTCTGAACAAAATGAGCCATGGCGTTCACCAAACAATCCAAAGAAAACCATACCTGACACTCTGAGGTTGCTCTTGGACCTTAGCATTCTTTTCAAAGTTGTTCTCTGTAGAGAAAGAAAAATCATCATCAGTGCTGAATAATTTGAGACTTCCGGTTTGGGATTCATGGAGGTCTGACGCAGCTCCAACTGTGGAGCTGACCGGACTGCCGTTTTAAGCGGCCGGCGGGGGCAAAATAGCCCGCGGCCGACTGCTCTCAGGCGGAGAGCAGGCAAAGAACGCTCAAGACCTCAGGGCGCGTTGATCTCGGGCGAGGGGGGGCTCTACGCGACGGGCCCCCTCACGACCCTTGAGGTCCCACCCTGTGACAGGTTGGCTATGATCTCTGCGGCAGTTTCGGGGCCAATGCGGTTGGCATAAGACCTACGTACCCAAGCTTCAACAGGGGAAAGAGGAGTAGAGGAGAAACGAAGATTGAAACAGTGATTACAACCCACGGAAAGTGAATGGGAAGGTAAAGATCACTATTTTCTGATACGGGACAGATTGTTAAAAGTAAAGAAGATTAAAAGTAGATTTTAAAACTGCAACAGGCTAACTATAAGGAGGAGAAGACTCGGCAAGAGTCGAAATAGAAAAAAGACTAAGTTTAAAGAAGTTATTAAAGAATTTGGACTATTGTTTTGAATACTTGCGGTTATGGAGCTGTGAGAAAATTTTACCATCGCGAGAGCTACTGCGGGAAGTTGGGAGACAGGAAGTACGTAATAACAATAGAGTTGCTGGAGAGAAGCGGCCCCTGCCGGAGGGCAGGAAGAAGGGAATCGCCATCTTTGAAAGGGGAAAAGCCGCGGCTTCAGCGGAAGAGGAAGTAAGCCATTTTGGATTACAAAAACCATAGAAGAACCATAGAGAAAAGACGCCCGACATTTTGGATTTTCTAAAAGTTTTTTCTTTGCAAAAAGACCGGGACATTTAAATTAAAAATTAAAAAGACACTAAATTTTACGCCACGGAGTTAAGGAAGAGGGCGGACTCGTGGGAGCGAGCTAAGGCAAGCCCCACGATGTTGAAAAAAGAGTGGCAATCGGCAATAGAGAACCTAGACAAAAAACTCTTAGAAGTGATTAAAGAACTTAAGGACATGAAACCGGAGCTGATTAAAGAGGTTAAACAGACAGTGAAAAGTGAGCTGTCAGAAGTAAAGAAAGGTATGGAAACAATGCAAAATGAACTGCAAGGAACACAGCAGAGAGTTAAAGTAGTAGAAGGCGCGGTGGAGAATTTAGCTGACACGCAACAAACAGAGATGAGGCTGATGAGGGGGAGAATGGCGGTTGCGGAAAGTAAACACATGGAGAAGCAGCTAAGATTTCGCGGCTTGCCGGAAGTGGAAGGAAAGACAGCGCAAGAACAGATGACTGAGGTGTTAGCTGAATACCTGGGGAAGGAGGAGGAGGAAGTTGTGGCTATCCTGGACGTGGTATATCGTGTAAATTCAAGAATTGCAACCCAGAGGAAATTACCAAGAGATGTGATTGTGCAATTCACGACCCGAAATATGAAAGAGAAGATTGTGACTAAACAGTTTCAAGATCCATTGGAGATTGACGGCAAGACGATTATCATTATGAAGGAATTACCCAGATCGGTGTTATTGGACCGGAAAAAATATAAGGCGCTAATTCAGATTTTGAAGGACATGAAAATCAGGTACAGATGGGAATTACCAGAAGGAGTGTCCTTTGAATTTGGAGGGGCCAAAAAATGCATCAGATCTGAACGAGAGATGGAGCGATTTATAAGAGACAATGAAAAGGACTTACCAGCAACAAGATTATGATTATGGAGTGTAAAGTTTTATCTTGGAATGTAAATGGACTTAATTCACCGAATAAGAGAAAAAGCATTTTTCACTGGCTATTAAAACAAAAATGTGATATTGTATGTTTGCAAGAGACCCATATTCGAAAACAAGATGTAAAGTATCTAAAATCAAAAAAATTGGGCAATGATTTTGCAGCGGCCTCTAATAAGAAAAAAAGAGGAGTAGTGCTTTATATTAAAGAGGAGCTGCAGCCAAAGTTTGTAATGAAAGATGTGGAAGCCAGATTTATAGCAGTGGAATGCGTATGGAATTCAAAGAGAGTGCTGGTAGTTGGAATTTATGCACCTAATGGAGCAAAAGAAAGCTTCTTTGAGGATTTAAGGAAGCAACTAGATGAACTTTCATATGACCAGATAATACTTGCTGGAGACTTCAATGGAGTGACAAATTTGGATTTAGACAAAAAATCATCAACTGCACAAAAGAAGAGAGGACTGCTACCAACGTTGTTTTTTGAATTGATACAACAGGAAACCTTAGAAGATGTATGGAGAAGACAAAACCCGAAAAGCAGACAATTTACGTTCTACTCCGCAAGACACTTTACACTATCGAGAATTGATATGATCTGGGCCTCAAAAGACTTAGCGTTATGGACTAAGGAAGTGGAAATAATGCCGATGGTAGGCTCGGATCATAATCCAATTATGTGGAAATTGGGGAGAAGGAGCAAAAGGAAAGGATGGAGAATAAATGAGGACTTACTTCAAGAGGGAGAGAATATGAAGATGCTGAGAAGAGAGACAAAGTTCTTCATACAATACAACATGAATAAAGAAGTACCAACCAACAAGGTTTGGGACACTTACAAGGCGGTAATTAGGGGCATACTAATGGACTTAAATGGAAGAGCCAGAAAAAAGAAAGAGGAGAAGAGACAGGAGATTATGGAGAAAATAAAAGCCAAAGAAATACAGTTAAAGAAGAGACCAGGGAAAAAGAAAATTTATCAGGACATTAAAATATTACAAGAACAGCTGACAGCAATGAATAATAAAGAATTGGAGTGGAATCTTAAAAGACTGAATCAAAAAGGGTTTGAAGGTGCAAACAAACCTGGGAAATATTTGGCATGGCAATTGAAAAAGAGAAAGGAAAAGAAAACAATAAATAAAATATGTGAAGATAACAAAACGTATTTGGAACAGACATCCATTAGTAGAGCCTTCTATAAATTTTATGCTAAATTGTATAAGAAAGAGGTGAATAAAGAATCAATAGCGACATATTTGGAGAAAATGAAGCTCCCAGTAATCTCGGAAGCGTGGAGAGACAGACTGAACAACGAAGTAACGGATGAGGAAATAAAAATGGCAATACAATCAACAAATTTGGGAAAGGCGCCAGGGCCAGACGGACTTACAGCCAAATTTTATAAGACAATGGCCAACGAACTGGTACCATTCCTAAAAGAAGTGATCAATGGAGTATTAAAGGATCAAGGGATTCCAGATACCTGGAAGGAAGCTAACATTTCATTGATCCCCAAAGAGGGCCAAGATTTGACTAATGTGAAAAATTACAGACCCATATCCTTACTTAATAATGACTATAAAATCTTTGCGAAGATACTGGCAGAGAGAGTGAAGGGATGGCTTTCGGAAGTTATTGAGGAGGAACAAGCAGGTTTTTTACCTGGTAGACAAATCAGAGACAATTTAAGGACAGTGATCAATGCTATTGAGTATTATGATAAGCGTTGTGACAAAGAGGTTGGTTTCTTCTTTGTTGATGCTGAAAAAGCGTTTGACAATTTGAACTGGGACTTTATGTTTGCCACTATGGAAAAGCTACAAATGGGAGAAAGATTCATAAGAGCAGTTAAAGAAATCTACAGAGACCAGAATGCAGCAATTGTGGTGAATGATGAGACTACTAAGAAATTGACTATAAGTAAAGGAACAAGACAAGGTTGCCCGTTGTCTCCGCTGTTATTCATTTTGGTATTGGAGATACTGATGATACAAATACGACAAGATGAAGAAATCCGCGGAATAAAAATAAAAGACTTTTCTTATAAGGTCAGAGCATTTGCGGACGATATAATGTTAATTGTGGAAGACCCAATGGAGAATATGCCAAAAGTGATAGAGAAGATCAAGGAGTTCGGAGATTTGGCAGGGTTTTATATTAACAAAAAGAAGTCAAAGATACTATGCAAAAATATGACTAAGCAAAAACAACAACTGTTAATGGAAATAACGGACTGTGAAGTAACAACTAAGGTGAAATATTTGGGAGTTGAACTGACTGCAAAGAATATAGATCTATTCAAAAATAACTACGAAAAATTATGGACTCAGATTGAGCAAGATTTGATCAAATGGAATAGATTGAATTTGTCATGGTTGGGAAGGATTGCAGCAGTTAAGATGAACGTGTTACCAAGAGTAATGTTTTTGTTACAGACAATACCAATTATCCGAGACTCTAAGCTGTTTGAAAAATGGCAGAGGAAAATATCAGACTTTGTTTGGGCAGGCAAGAAGCCTCGAGTGAAAATGAAAGTTTTACAAGATGCAAAGGAAAGAGGCGGAATGCAACTGCCCAATCTAAGACTTTACTATGATGCAATCTGCCTAGTGTGGCTGAAAGACTGGATGACGCTGAAGAATAAGAAATTATTGGCCCTAGAGGGATATAAAAAAATATTCGGATGGCATGCATACCTATGGTACGATAAAGTAAAAGTGAACTCTATGTTCTTACATCATTACATACGGAAAAGCCTATTTGCAACTTGGAAGAAGTACAGAGACTTTCTACAAGAAGGAACCCCCATGTGGGTGGTTCCATATGAAGTAATAGATCCGAGAGCTGTCGATACTGAGCAACAGTGTTTAACATATAAGGAGATAACCCGAATAGAATCTTCCAAACTTAAAATAAAGACACAGGACGAGTTATCACCCAACTATGATTGGTTTCAGTATAGGCAGATCAGAGATCTCTACAATTCGGACTGTGCAAAGGGAGGCATAAGAACAGAGAATTCGGAATTAGAGCAGACACTTTTAAAAGAGGATAAGAAGGAAATTTCCAAGGTATACCAAGTACTGTTGAAATGGTATACTGAAGATGAAATAGTTAAAGTACAAATGGTGAAGTGGGCCATAAATTTTAACAAAGAAATAACAATGGAGGCATGGGAACACTTGTGGAAAAACACAATGAAGACTACAACGTGTACTAATATTAAAGAGAACATTTACAAAATGATCTATCGCTGGTACAAGACACCAAAGAAGATTGCGCTAGGGAATCTGAACACTTCTAATAAATGCTGGAAATGTAAAAAACATGAGGGCTCTCTGTATCATATGTGGTGGACGTGTGAGGTAGCTAGGCAGTACTGGGGAGAAATAATAAAAGTAATAAGTGAGATTCTACAATTTCAAATCAATAAGAACCCAGAACTCCTGCTACTGAACTTGGGAATGGAGAATATTCCAGCCCAATATAGAACATTGCTATTTTACATGACAGCGGCGGCCAGACTTTTGTATGCGCAAAAATGGAAAGTACAAGAAGTGCCAACTATTGAGGACTGGACTTACAAATTGCTGTATATGGCCGAAATGGACAAAATGACAAGAAAATTGAGAAATCTGGACCCAGGACAGTTCAACACAGACTGGGAGAAGCTGAAGCAATACGTGTTGAAGAAATGGGAGGTGGGAGGAGAACTGTGGCAGTTTGAGAACTATTGAAACATGACAAAATGTAGAGGGGGGTGACTTTACCGGAGGGTAGAGAGAGAAATGAAAATGTCTAAGCAGTTATCTTGTTAGATCGTTATATATAGAAAAATATATAGAATATGGATAGAAAATAACTAACTATAAGGACCGACTAATTAATATTGTTTCTGGTATAAACGTGTAATATGTTAAACTGAATAAGTCTACCTGAAGAAATATATGGATCAAATTGATTGATAACTTTTGACGATAGTTATATAGATGTATAATTAAAGAAAGAGGAAATTAATAATATAATTAAATATAACTAAAGTAGAATGAAGACAAGATATGTAGAAAAAGTAATATACAGAATATAAGTTAAATTGGTTGACTTATATGAATGCATGGATTATATGGTTTATATGGTATATGGTTTATAGAAATATTTGAAACCAGGAAATTATGAAATTATGAAAAAAGGGACAAATTGTTTGTCTAATACGGAAGAAGGGACTTAAAGATAGGGTACAGAGTGTTAAAAATAGTTAAAGAATTATTGCTTAGATTAAAGGGAAAGTATATGTTTGTTAGATAGATGAATTTAAAATGAGTAAGGGAAAAGGGACAAAGGGTTGGAAAACTGTTGGAAGTCTACAAAAAAGGGGGGAAAGGGAGGGGGTTAGAAATTGGGAAACGGGAATTGATTGTAATGTGAAATCAAATGATTCTAATTCCAATAAAATTTTATTAAAAAAAAAAAATCAGTGCTGAATAATTTAAAAAAAAAATCAGTGCTGAATAAGATGTTCTTAACTGCACAGACCAAAGCAGTGTACTCAGACAGCTTACAAATAAAGTGAGATTCACAGTAAGTCCAACATTTCATTTTCAGATTAGCATCACTTTTACAGCTAGAGGCAGCCAAGGCAGTTGATTTTATAACTGCCTTTAGCCTAGTTAGCAGGGAAATAAATCTTTCACTTGCTCTTCTTTTTGGCCTGCAAGAAAGAACTGGCTAAGCAAATCTGGAGCAAAAAGGCAAGTGGGGTGTGTCTTTTCCCTACTGGTTCTCTTAAGGATCAGATTAATTAGCATAAGGCCTGCCTTGGAGCAAGTAGGAGTAACATAGAGGATGACCCCCCCCACCCCACCCACTGAAGGAGAATGCACAGAATCTATCACATTTATAGCCTAAACCTTGCAATATTTTAATAGGAAGCTTCTAGCCCTTAAGTATCCTGAGAAGAGCATGGAAAGCTAGTAAGGAAGCCAACCCATGTTGGCATATTATATTATCAGAGAAGCTTTATGCCACAGGTATTAACCTAGACATTTACCACTTATGCAAACTCCAGATAGTGCCATCCTAGCACAGTTATTACTCATTATTAGAGATGGGCCCAAAACGAACCACGGAACAAAATTCTGTACAGAATGGCAGGTTAGTTTGCACTGAAACACGCGTTCCATGGGAACACGTGTTTACGGAACAAATGAATTTTTCCAGCTGTTCTGTGGCCAGGTTCAGAGTTTCACAGATCTTGCGCCAGTTTCAGCCCATCGGCTGAACCCAGCACAGGGTCTGTGACAGCTCCTGCGCAGGAGGAAGGAGCTGTTGGTTTCACAGACCCTGCACAGGATTCAGCTGATGGGCTGAAACTGGTGTGGGGGTCTGTGAAACTGACAGCCTCTTTCTCCTGCTTCCCGGGCTGTCAGTTTGTCAGTTTCACAGGCCCCGCGCTGGAACAGTGTGGGGTCTGCAAAACTGACAGACCCCACACTGACATTTCACAGAACTCCTGTGAAATGACAGGAGAAGCTGTCATTTCACAGACCCCGTGCCGGTTCCAGCGCGGGGTCTGTGAAATGACAGCTTCTTTCTTCTGTTGCCAGGCAGCAGAAGAAAGGGGCTGTCTGTTTCAAACGCTGCACAGCGGCTTCAGCAGCTGGTGCAGGGCAATTGAAATGCCACAGAACAATGAACCATGAAGTGGGAAAAGGTCAGAAGTTCGTGGTTCGATGTTGTGTAGAATGCTACAAACCATGAATCACGTGGTTCGGGTTTTTTTGTTCCATGCCCATCTCTACTCATTATTAAGAATTGCTTTATTAACACATACCACAATGCAGTAGATTACACAGAATGTTTAGCTATGTATTCATATTCTGAAAACAATTACGTATCTTAAGAAAGCAAACTAAATTATTTTATTTCTCCTACCTCTTTCCAAATGTGCATACTTATGGCATGGTCTAATTTGTTGGAGATTACATTTTTATATATCACTCTTCTTCCAAAGAGCTTAGAACAGAAAGTCTAATCACACTTGAAATAATTAAAAAAGGATCACAATGATATAAAAAACAGGAGATGTCAATGTAATTAGAAATAAAAATCACACATCATCCCTTATTCTATCCATCTTAAATTTAAAAGATAAAATACAATTTCTAAGATTCTTTGTTGGGCAAGAAAACAGATCAACGAAGCGGAATAATACCAAGGGATGACCTGCTGCAAGATAAGCCCAAAAGGAACAACAGAACACCACTGGTAGTCACACACAGTTCCCAGCTCAAACCACTTCAATACATCATAACCTGCAATCTATCCTGGACAATGATACTGCTCTCTCACAGGCATTGGAAGGCAAACCTTTTCTTGCCCACAGACAGCCCCCCAACCTTAAACAATTCCTCACTCACAACAATGCACTTTCCAACATGGACATGAATTCTGGGATCAGAGCCTGCAATAAACCAGGATGCCAACTCTGCCCCCATATTCACTCCAACACAATCACCGGACATAACAACACCAACTATGCCACTTCAGGCTCCTTTACTTGTTCCTTATCCAACATTATATATGCCATCAAGCTCCAACAATTCTCTTCAGTTCCCTGTATCAGACAAACAGGTCAGCCCCTTTACAAAAGAATAGACATAAATCTGATAACAAAAATTACAATATTTCACAGTGGGAGAACATTTTAATCTCCCAGGGCAAAAATCACAGTGGGAGAACATTTTAATCTCCTAGGGCATTCCGAGATTTGGTTTCGTTTTCTCAGCCATGTCGGACGCTCCTCTCCGCAGGTCCGGGAGGAACCGCCCGAGCAGCCTGACCGGGCGGCTGATCTGCGAAGATTAGCCCCCAGGACTCCCAGTGAGGGAGGCAGGGTCCGGGAAGCTGCGGGAAGAACCCCCCGAAAATCAATGCGGGGGGTAAATTGCCCGTTTGTCCCTATGGAGGCCGGCAGACGTGCGCGGCACCTCGAGTGCTGCTGGGCCATGGAAAATGGCAAAGAGCAGAACTAGGCGGAAGCCTGCAAGTAAGCAAATCTCTTCTGTTATTACAAGCGCACGTGAAGGAGTGGTGGGATCTGAAGCTAAGAAGGCTCGTTCTTCCCCCTCGCTGAGTTTCAGAATTTGGTTGGCGCCCCCCCCCCCCTAAAATGGCAGCGAAAAAGCAGAGTCCCGCTTTGGGCAAGTCAATTTCGGCTGCCCTGCAGGGGAAAGGAGAGTCGCTCGAGGACTTGGTGAAGAGGTCGGTTATCGAAGCCATAAAGCCCTTTGTTGACAAACTGAATGAAACAGATCAAAGGGTGGGCTTAATTGAGAGCAAAGTGAAAACCATTAAGGAAGCAGCGGGGGGGGGGGGGGGCAGAGAAGTCTGCCCGGGAAAATGCGTCACTCGTGAGGGCAACGAATAAAGAGTTAAAGCTGGTGGAGAACCAGCTGATCGGGCTACAAGTGGAACGAACACAGACAAGAACACAGACAATTTTGCGCCTCCAGAACGTGAAAGAGGAGGAAAATGAGGATTTATGGGGTCTGGCCTCGGAACTATTGGGGACACCCGCGAAGGCAACTAAAGAAGAGGTAAAAAGCGCCATTTTGGAAGTCCGTCGGGCTTCTTCAAAATATGCAGCGAAGCGTCAGCTGCCTCACGAGATCATTATTGATTTTTCATCTAAAAGGATCCGAGACACTATCCTATACAACTCATACAATGCGGATCTGGACTTTCTGGGTAATAAAGTCAAGATACTGAAGGACGTCCCATTTTTAGTTCGGAAAAGAAGATTTAAGTATAAAAAGCCCGCAGCTCTTCTGAGGGAACGTGGAATAAAGTACAAATGGCTATTTCCGGAAGGTATCTGGTTCAGTTATAAAGATCAAGCTTACAAGATAACATCAGAAGATCAACTAAGGGATTTTGAGGACAAAAATCAAGAATTTCAGCAAGACACCAAGCAAGAAGAAAAGGCGAAGTCTGAAGGGGGGGGGGGAGGGAACGAGCACTGCGGCTGCAGTTGCTCAGAGAGAATTGCGTCCGAGGCCCAGGGGAGGGGGAGGAAGACTTAATTTGAATTGTAATTTGTATTTTGCAAGGTCAACCACTCCATCAATATCATACAAAGTTTTAATTCTTTAATAATGGCAGTATGAAGGGAAAGCATTATGTGTAGTGTAGTGTTGTTATATGGTGCTGTTTTTTTTTCTTTCCTTCCCCTGCCCCCTTTCTTTCCCTCTGTATTGTTAGTCAATGTAGTTAATAAAAAAAATAAAAAATCTTTTAAAAAAAATAATAATCTCCTAGGGCATTCCATCAGTGATTTAAGAGTAGGAGTTCTCAAGCAGAGAAACTTAAAAGGAACATTACAAAGTGAGATCGCAGAAATTGAGTTTATTTACAAATTTGGAACAATGACTCCCCCAGGGTTGAATATGGACATAGGATTTTTAATCACACTACAGATGCTAATTGTTTGCACTTTGCACCCATGCTGTATCAAGCTAACTACAACATGCATTGTAGCTAGCTTCCTGCCACTCTAATTTACAACACACCTCCCACTTTCTGCCTGATTATAGGGACTCCTTCCTTTTTCCACTTCTTGCATCTCCAAAAGGGAGCCTTGACTCTCAAAAGCTCATATGATAGAAATCTAGTAGGGCTTTAAGGTGCTACTGGACCCAAATCTTGCTTTTCTCAAGGGTGGGACCCTGAGAACAATGAGTAATGCATGCTTGCAGATATGAAAACTAAAACTTAAATTCTCACACCTACTTTGTTAGGATTCTACATCATTAAGATCAAAGTCCAATTAGATTTATTTTGGCCAGGGGGTGGGGGCACACACTTTGATTGCCCCTAATGGATAGAAGTCTGGAGTTCTACTTATGAGATAAAAATTCTGTTCTATCTGTACTCTTTTCTCTGAAGGTTAACTGCTATGAGAACTTTCTATCAATGTTACTATACTGCTTAGCTATACTCAACTTTAACTTATGCACATCTGTATCTCTCATTTAAGAACTGTTTCCAATAATGCTCATTCTACAGTATGTTCCTATAATGGACCACTGATGAAATATATAATTGGTTCACATAATAATGTACTGGTTTCCAGTTCCTGGAATATCAATATATTAACAATTTCGCTCACAAGAGCAGTTATTACTCTTTCCAGAATTTACTTTCAAATGTGTGGTTTTTAATGATCCAAATGCTCATTGTTTTTCAGACTTGCCTATATTTTTAGAGAAACCTCTGACAAAGCTTAGGTGAAACATATAGAGCTCATTAAGTCTCATAAAATATTTTTCCACAATGCCCCAATCCCCCCCCCCCCGGCTCTTTTCTTGATCTGTTCACAGGTGCAGCCCTGTCTTCTGGACTTGAACAGTTTTAAACTGGAGTCTTGTCAGTCAAGAGCAGGCTCTCAGGGCCATGTTAATGCAGAGAACAGATATTTATCCTTGCTTATGCACATCAAGCTAGCATCTTGCACATAAAATTGTTTTAACATCAGCTTGTCCACTCTTCCTTGCAATGTTTCATGGGTTTCATAGGGTGTCTTCCCAGTAATTCATCCTTCCAGGCATTCCTGGTGCACTTACCTTTGCTTTCTTCTTCTGGCTGCTCTTCAACAGCTGCAGTCCTGGGGACTTTGGGAGAATGAGGACACAGTTGATCTGCAACCTGTAGTAAAGAGCAGCACATTAAGCCCCTGCAATAAGAGCAAACTATGACTGCAAACGTTTTAAGTGATCATAGCTCAACATAAGCCCTGGACAGTAAAACACAGTGATAGCACCAGGTGAGGAGCAAAAATCTCCTTTTCTATGGAGTTATCTCTATGGTATTCTAGGCAGCCCTCCATGTTCATTCATGTTCCTTACACTACTACTGTCAGATGATTTCTGAATAGGGCCACCTTACAGTTGTAGATACTGGTATTGCATTCATGGCTATCTTTACTTTGCTAATGAATAAACCATTCTATAGTACCTAGCACTCATCCCAACTGAGTGAAACCCAACTTAGTGAAACTACCAGTAGTTACCTTGATGCACCAACCACCGGTAGCTGTAAGCCAAGGATCATTTATACAGTTGCATATGGAGATGTCTCCCCAAACATACAGTATAAAAGTGTCTCTTCTAGGCCAGAAGGGCTCTACACTGTCTATTAAATGTCTTCATCAGCCAACCAGTTTCTTGCTGCTTTAGGAAAGGAGGGCTAAGTGTGCTCAAGAACCACATTAGAGCAACAGTGACAACTACATTTGGTCTGACCTTGTCCTGTAAATTGTTCCCCTTCCAGGCTCACCAGTTGGAAAAACAAACTCTGGATATTGTTATAAGCAAACACCCAGAGGCAAAAATCTTATCACTGAAAAGGCTGAACATCAATTTCCTTCAACAATACTAGAGAATCACACACTTAGAGCTGCATAGTTTTCCCACAGCAGGCACAAAGCCAAGCTCCGGTGCTTTACCTACTGGGCAGAGGAAAGGAGCACTGAACTAAGATTTCCCTCTGCTCAAATAATGAAGCTCCTGTGCACACAGATGGGATCACTTTCTTCTGCCTGCCAGATGAACATGAAATCTAGCATGCACATGTGCACACACCCAGCCACGTCCCAAGTGAACAATAATTAGCATCCATGGCAAAGTTGGGATCTGAACCAGAGCCTAGTCCAACCCTAACCACTACACAAATCTGGCTCTGTGATTCAGTAAATCCAGATGCTTATCCTATATATCTAATTAGCAAATATAAAACGACACACAATCCATTAATTTGTGTTCTGAATGATTCCAATATCACTGAAAGTTGGCCTGAAGATTGAAAGACATGTTGGTTTCTCTCCAGGGCAAGTTTCTATGCCACCCCTCCCACCCTTGGGGGAAAATCTCTTACCTTTGCCCATTAAGCAGAGCCACCCACTGCCTACCTTTAGCTTTCCCCCAGCTATGGCAGGAAAGAGCAGGAGTTCCCAATAAAGGAGAATGAGCAACTACTGTATGCAGCACAGCTTCTATTCTAGAACCAAATTCACTCTGTGCTAGAAGTTTTTCAGGACATTCCTTTTAAGGGCCGACTTCCCTTTCTGTCATTGTCCTCTTAAACTCTGTAACAGGATGACGTGCCACTGTGGCATCATGAACTAACTTTAGGTTGCAATGGTGACCTGGCACCCAGCATTTTCTAGGCCTGTTTTAGAGTGGCTGAAGATAAACTAAAAGAGCTTAATACAACAAATTAATACCTGTGGCAAGAATAAGTAACGGGCAAGAGACAGAGACCAACAGTAGAATGGGATGCTTATAATAGACAGACATGTTTTTAATAAGGTAAGCTAGACCTGTATTTGAGAAGGAATGTTCTGATATTTTCTGCTGAGCTTCCCATAAACCTAATGATTATTCATAAGTGTCCACCAAGTTTCCAAAGACAGGCATGTGCTCTACATCTGGAAACTTACAGTAACATCACTGTCTAATAAAGTTAGATGACTTTGTCAAATTAAAAGCAACATACAGGAAATGTAACTTAAAATCCCAGGTTAAAACAAAGTAGAACATAAAGGTCTTTAACTGTGCAATCATAAATAGAATTACACTCTAAGCCTATTGATTTCAACTGACTTAGGAGACTGTCAGTGTTTAGAATTGCATTGCAAGAATTCTTGAGTTGTTCAAAATTTAAGAATTTTTTTGAAATACTCCAAACTGCACCCAACAAGTAGCCCTACATTCCTGCATTAGACAAATGACATGTTCAAACTATACGTTTCTGCAGTACATCTCTCTGGGTTCTCATTACTTTTCACAGAACTTGCCTCTTGAGAATGGGCAGCAGGATCCAACTGTGGTCTAGGGAGAAAAAAAGAAATATGCAATATTTAGAGGCAACAGCACAATTTCAAACTCCTATGGCACATGATGACCAAATTTATCACCTCCAATGAAAACAGCATCACTCTACATTTGTTCCATATTAAAGAGTGCAGAAGATCATGCAATACTTCAACAGTGGCCATGCTTTCAAATAGGAACTTCCTAGCTTTTTAAATCAAAGAACTTGAACTCACCTAGATTCAATAATTTCTTCAACCACTATTTTCTCCAAAGAAACACGGCCTGAAGAAGACACACAGATTGGCATGTAATCAAAACTAAACATCTGCAGAGAGAGAACCTCATACTGTACATCATCTCTTGACATTCAATTCTGAGTGCAGATGAAAAACTCCAAACAATGGCGCCATCTACAGATGGTGGGGAGGGGTTCTACCAGCTTGGGGGAAATCTTGAGGTTTGCAGAAAAATCCAAAGTTAAAAAGGGGGTGGTGGTGGTGTTAACAATAACAATATTTAATTTATATATTGCCCTTCAGGACAACTTAATGCCCACGCAGAGCAGTTTACAAAGTGTGTTATTATCCTCATGACAATCACCCTGTGATGTGGGTGGGGGCTGAGAGAGCTCAGAGAGTTGTGACTGACCCAAGGTCACCCAGCTGGTTTCAAGCAAAGGAGTGGAGAATCAAACCCAGTTTTCCAGATTAGAGTCCTACCACTCTTAACCACTACACCAAACTTCATAAACAGAAACAATATTTGCACTTGCACAGACCTTGTAATTCATTAAAAAAAATCCAGTGGCAATCTCAGGAGATCATTGTCAGCATTATAACCGGGTATGGGTCATCGCAAGCTGACACCTTGGAGTGGCAAGCATAATGAACACACAGAGAGGTGACATGGTGGCTGCCTTCTTTCATCAGACCCCTTTCCTTTGGATGTTCAACCATTTCCAAAAAGCAACTGAAAATATTAAGGCAATCAGTGACCACCAACAAGCATGGGACCCTTTAGCCTGTACTCACCGAAAAAAAATTAAGTGTTGCCACTTGCTCTGAAATCTAAGAACAAGAGAGGGGTTTGCTATCTAGAAGCAGAGATGGCAGACCTACTGGGAGCCCATACAAAAATATTTAGCCAACATAATACCTGCAAGTAGGTATTTCAAGCACAATTCACATTTAGCTTAGCATATTCTGATGCATGAGCTTGAATATAGTGTGTTCAAAGTTGTTACAAATCAGAGGAGAATAATTTTAGTAGGATGAAGCCACCTGAAATAAAGGGATTCAAGAATTTTAGAGGGTTTAATTCTTTCCACCACATAACCTTCCAAGTACTTTCTACCATTCAAGGGAAGCATTTTTCTGGCATTTCTATCCCACCTAACCACCTATGTATTAAATGGCTGAATTGTGGATCAGCACTCTGCTGGTTCAAATCCCACTACTTCCATGAGCTCAGCAGGTGGCCTTGGGTAAGCCACTCCTCTCAGCCCCACTGACATTGTTCACTGTTCTGAGCAGGGCACTAATCTGTCTAGAAAAGTGGTATATAAGTGCAGTTATTCTTATCCAGAAATGCTTAAATCCTATGCATGTTACTTGGAAGTGGGACTTGTTTCAATTAAACATACATGGACTGAGCTGTCTCAGCCATTCACTGTATTTGGCCAAGTTTGGCCAATGTTTTAAAATTTCCTAAGTTTAAAATGGGCTTCCTATGAGAATATCCTAAATCACCACAGAGTACTTGCCCTGACAATATCAAGATAGCTCCACTGCGGGTGGGGGGAATTCTTCCGCATTGGAAAATCTCAATGGACAATCAGATGAAAATAAACTGGTGTTGGGGTGAGAAAGATACTACAGTCTTCCACAACAGAAACTTACAGCTCACTCGTCCACAAACGGATGACTGCTCACGAGCAATGCTTTTCTTGGACATAGTCCTGTAGGCAGATTTCTGGACTGCTCTTCCTCTTTTGCTAGCCAGTGAACATCTCTGTACGAGGGAGCTTTTATTCAGGGAAGTTCTACCCATCAGACTTCGGCGCACAGAGTTACTGTTTGCTTTCAGAGCTGTGGATATCCGTGCAGTCTCATTTAACTTATGTGAAAGTTTGGTTTCTGAAGCCTGGCTCTTCTGTGGTTGCTGGGCAAGTAAATCTTCTGCTTGCGGGCTGGGTTCTTCAATTGCAGTAGTTTTTACAACAGCAGCATTTGCTATTTTCAGCTTGCATGCACTCCGACCCTCTTTAGTTATTTGAGTCTCAGGGGTGCCTGGTGCCACAAGCAAAGAAGCTTTAGACAAAGGTTTTAATTTCTCTCTATGGAACTCGCCATCCAATGTTGATTCATTGGCCAAAGCAGCCTTTTCAGTTTTCTGAACTGCTATTTTTTGAATCTGTAACTCTGCACTAAGCCTCTCATTGTTATTAATTTCTACTAATGGTATCCGTCCTCTGGCTAAGTCAATCGTTGCTGTTTTACAGGAAGCATGTGAAATCCTGGCAGCCTGAGATCTTGTCATCCGATGACAAGGAGAGGTGTTCTCTAAATTCTTCTGTTGAAGTCTTTTGGAAGTGCGTTGAGCAGGACTTGACTGGTTACTTTCTGTCTCCAATAACCTGGTAACACAGACACTCTCAGGAAAGCAATAAAAGCAAGTTCGTAACAGGCTAGAACTGGCAGAGATACTATGATAAAAGAACAAACCTCTGTTTAGCCCTTTATGTACTGGGTGTAGGCTTATTAATATAAATCTTATTAATATATAAAGCTTATTAATATAAATCATATGAGGAAAGGGGAACAGACTCAAAGGGTTGCTATTGGTGACCAGCTATCTTCAGTGTGGGAATTATCTTGTGGAGTTCCACAGGATGCAACCTTACCCCCAAAGTAATTGAATCTCTATGTAAAGCTTTTAGAAGAAATTAGTCATAGCTTTGGAATTGGATGTCATCAATATGTGGATTAAACCCAGCTCTATACTTCACTATCCAAATTCCTGGGTGACACAGTGGATGTCTTGAGCCGCTGCCTGACTGCTGTGGTTAAATAGCTGAAAGTGAACAAACTGAAACTAAACCCAGACAAGATGGAAGTGAAACTGGTTGGGAAAGCAAACCCCACTTTTGATGGGGTTCAATTAAGAGAAGCGGGAGAACTTTTTCTAAGATAGAACTTTCCCCACAATTGGTAAACTGGATTAAAAAATTTGTTTTTAAAAAGTTTGCTGCCCCCAAAATTGGATTATTCTTTTAATTAAAAGATCTTTAAACTAACCAGTCAAATAATAGTGCAGCCCCAATATTCCCTGAAGTATCAAGTAGGAATGACAAGCACCAACATTTACTAAAATTTGTGTAGAAATCCCAAACTATCCAGAGAAGATACACTCAAGCTATTCTTACCGCTTTTCAGAAAACTGATCATTCTTAGTTGTGGAAAAACGTTTCTTTTTCTTGCGGTTTTTCTGTGATGGAGTTTTTGGCATTAACTCAGGCTCTCCATTGAAGTTGCTGTTTTGAAAAGGAAAAGTTAAGAGCAACAGTTTACTTCCTATTGTGCCAGATGTTATTACTTAGTAAAGTTGCTCCTTATTTTAAATGCTTAATTTCAGTACAGAAGGCCATTTCTTATTTGTACACTTTCAATTACTGGGGGCATCCACTTCTGTGCCAACCTGTGAAGGCCAGCTATCACTGGCTGGATTGTCAACACCTCCCACTGAAGGGGTGGGATATTGATAGAATTCAACAGAAGATCTTTCCTTTGCTAAGGCAACTCTAGGATTCCTTGGCCAGTTACAGACATAGCTCCAAACTTTCAATTGGGGGAAAGGCTGAGTATAACTGGCTAGCCTGTAGCTTCAAAACTTCCCTGGTTGACATGAGATTCTTACAGTAGCCTAATAAAAAAAAAATTATTTAATAGCCTTTATTAAAAACCACCCAAAATAGTACAATTTACTATTTATTATTATTGTATTTAAAAATTTGTATGCTGCCTTTCCACCCTACTTAGCAGTAAACAACCAATGAGAATGCCGGAGAAGAGGGCCACTTCACTAACAAACAATTCAAACATTAAAAAGATTAAAAACAATATGTGAAATGTTTAAAGTAATTAAATAAAACATATCAACACGTTGAGCACATAGATGCACAAAGCTTTGAAGTTTTCCAAAACCCTTCAACAGGATGGGATTTAAAGAGCAAGAAAATGAGGTCTGGGGAGGGAAAACCTCCACGGCTGTAATCTTAAAGCTTCTGTCAGTATCCTGAGTGGTATGGTATGCATACTTTAAAGGGCTCAGCATGTTGATGGTATCAAGCTATATCTTTTCCAGCTTCAAAAGGACACTATGTATGGTTCCAGAATGCACCCTTGGCATGCTGGGACCAGAAAGCAAAATTTGGGTGTGTGTGTGTGTGTGTGTGTGTGTCTCATTTTACTGTTTGTTCCCGGTATGCCAAGGGTGCAGCCTAAGGAAATAGAAAGCTAAGTGACATCTACAAAGTGGTATTAGCTTCCTGAATCAGAGTGCCAGAAAGAGCCGAATAAAGATCTGTCTCTTGTTTCCAAGCAGATCTAAACCTGTAATTAAAGACTGCATGACCAAGGGTTTTGGAATTATATTTCTGAATTGAATAAATGCCCCATTTAGTGGTTAATTTTTTTTACATATTACTTGGGATGCTTATTCAGGAAATATTAAGAGTTTCAAAATAGAAAACTTCCTTTAAACCAACTATTTAAAATCCATCTTTTTCTAATAACAAACAACCTTGTACCACCTCAAAAACCAATGGATTTGTTGGGGCATAATCTTTCATTAACTGGAGCCCACTTTGTCAGATGCATGATGTATTACTTTCAGTTTGCAGACTGTAGACATTCATTGTTCTCAACAGAATGCAAGTGCTATAGCCCAACACCTACAGCAATCAACCTGTGGGCCTGCCAGCAACTGGGATCAAAGGCTGGCATGACAGGGTCTTAAGATCTGCGAAGTGTGCTTTTTTCTTCCTTCATTTTTTTTTGGTAACATCTGTTTTATGAAGGATTCTGTAAAGCTCGCACAATGTTTTATGTTACATGGGTTGGCCTCAAATGATTGTTTCTTTTTCTAGTCAGAGATACAGACAATAGAATGCTGGGAGGGATACCACCCAAACCTATCATTTTTACTGCAGCAGCGTAATATGGCTGTCCCTCTAAAATCTTTTCCCCCCTGCCTAGATTGGACAACAATCCTAAACCCAAGATATGACTTCGTTATAGTCAACTTCTGTGCTGTTACTTTTTCATTGACAGAACAGTATTTTACAGCATTTCCTACTTTCTAATGCCTACCTTTTGAATATCTTGTTAGCTTCTTCGAGAATCTCCTCTAGCCATACAAAGTCTCTGTTGTCCACATTGTGCAGGAACTCTGAAATTTTTTTATTGCACTGTTCTTCCAGACATGTGAAGTCCAACATCTTCAAGTTCTTGCTGAAGTCACAGAACAAAGTATCATTACCTCAATGAAACCTTGCAAATATCAATTTAAAGCAGCAGTAAGTTAAAGCACTTGACTTTTTTCTTAATAAAATGCTTGAAATAACGTTGCTGGAGTTGAGACATGAACCCAGACATGCAGAGGCATGCAAAAGCTAGCAACATGAATTCTTATCAAAGTCGAAAGGAACCACTCCAAGGGCCAAAAGGCAAGAATCACCTGGTAATGCATCCATATGCAACAGCCCTAAAATCAACTGTAATTATGAAACAAAATACACATCCTGGTTTTTGTCTTTCATGAACAGACTATATGCAAAATGGGAAACTGAACATTCCTGGGACAGCAAAGTGCAGACCTTATCTTCAGTTTGTGACTGCATATGCCTCAGTAATACCTAAACTTAACTAATGGAACACACTTTACATGGGGCTGCCCTTGAAAACAATCCAGAAGATGCACTAGGCTCAAAATGTGGCAACGAGGGTCCTCACTGTAACAGTGGTCACATTAAGTTCATATTATGTCATCTGCACTGACTTCCAATTTTATTCCAGCCCAAAATAAAGTGAAACCCCAAGTACCCAAGACACTACTCTCTATTTTCTGTCCTAGGTCTTGGTATTTGCACAGGGACCTTCTTCAGGAGCCAGCCTTGTCTGAGACTGAGCAATTTGGCATCAAGGGGAGGAAAGACCTTCTCTGCTGCCACTCCACCCTCTTAAACTGTGGAACACCCTTCCCAAGGAGCTGACTAGCTACATCCCTAAGAGCCTTTTCAACAGGTTTAAATACCTTCCTGTTCGGGAGAACCTTTAACTCAGATTAAGCATTGTTATGGATATTTTGATTTTTTTATGATAACATTGTTGGGAAAGCAACCTTGTCTTGGGAAAGCAACCCAGGACCAGAGAGGCTTTTTCACGCATCAAAATAAAAGCATGACTACACTGGGGCATTGGTGGGTAAAACCTATTCTATCCCATTATGTGTAAGGGAAGAGGGGGCTATATCTCCTTTTATTAGCACATTACCGCTATGAAGAATGCAGGAAGCCATGGCCAATTGCATATTCCTAATATACATATTCAAAGCATGTTGTATATGCAACTTAATCGTCGGCACAAAAAAGACCTTTTCTCAAATCAGACTAGGCTGGGAAGATAGCCCCCTACCTTGACATGGCCAATGTGGCCACATGGGTTTATGTCACATTAAAACTGAGACTAGACTACTGTGATGAACTCTACATAGGTCTCCCCTCAAAGTAGACTCGGAGACTCAGTTTTTGTACAACACTGCACCTCATTTACTTTCCGTAGCTAGACACAGCAGGCATATCATTCCCATTTTGCAGTCTCTCCATTGGCTTCCTATCAGTTCCTGGGCTCAATTCAAGGTCATGACTATTCAAAACCCTTCATGGCCTTGTGTTGAGATTTTTGCAAGAGTCCTACGTTCAGTCATCAAAGAGTCAAATTGTTATTCTGTTTGTTTAGTCAGATAGCTAGTTAGCATAAGACCACTTAGGCGTTGAGTAAAAGTTCCTGCCATAGAAAATGGGAGTGTTTAGTTTTAATGAGGGAATCTAGGAATGTCTACTGGATGAGCCAGTTTATTGGGGAAAATTAGCTAGCAACATATACTAAGGTTTTATTGCTCTTTATTCGGTGTGTCTGAGGAGAGAAGTTGTAGACGATGTAGTCAGTCAGTCTAAGCTCAGTCTTAAATCTCTAAATTTCTCTCTCTTAAGCTCCTAGTCTAGCCATCAAGATGTAGTCAGTGTTCTTTATTTTCTACCAAATGTACCCTTTTTATCCTGTTATGTAGTAATTTTTATAGAGCTAAACCACAGAAGTCTGTCTACTTATTTCCAATGCGCTAATATCAAACTCTGCTACCTTACTTATCCCTTTTTAATCTCTCACACCTCAACACCTTAGCTCCTCACACCTTTGCAACCACCTCTCCCCCATGTTCTGCTGTGGCAGTTTCACTTATCTGAACAGGGCATTCTGCAAAAACCATCCTGCAGTTGGGCAAAATCAAAAGCTGCCCAAATATGCTTTCTCTGTGGTAGCTCCAAACTAACGGGATGGTCTACTTGATGAGGAAAGGGAAGCTCCCACTCTCTTCGTTTTCTGCAAAATCAGGAAGGCTTTCAACTCAGATTATAAGAATCCTGTGTCATAAGAATTAGCCCAAAGAAATACCTTAGCAAGAGATAGGGACTGTATTCTAGGCTACTGGGTACTATCTGCTGCTGTACATACACTCTTACTGGGTAGTTAAATGTTGCTAAAGATGTCATGTTAATCATTTATGCTTTAACTTATCAAGGTTTCTTCTATGGGCTTTATGCTACTTTTCAAATTTATGGCTACCATGTCTTAGAGTGCACCCTCAAGACATAACTGACTTAAGGTGACCCTTGGAGTTTTCATTGCAAGAGACTAACCATTCTGTTTTTTATTGAATGTCCCAACTGCTGATCATATTGTATTTGGCCAAGTTATTGTATTTGACCTCCTCAGACAGGCCATTCCACAAGGTAGAGATGCATGCCTACCAGGCTATAGATCCACTAAGCCACAAAAAGGTTGAGCAACAAATCAAGTCTACCCTGGACAGATGCATTCCAAATAAAACTGACATCTACCACACAATATGTTAATGAGCATTTGTATGCAAAGCCATAAAGGATGAAAAGCCCTTCAAATGACTAGGCTTATGTGGCCTCTAATACAGAAATGCCACATTCCTTCTTAAAAATATACACAAAATCACTACAAAGAAAAAAAGGTGCATTTAGTTGTTCCCCTTCAATAGCTTTGTTAATTTTATCTGCCCCATCATTTTCTTTCTGAGTTTTGTACATATGTATGTGTGTGCATTATACTCTACCACTTATGTGTGTATATTTATATTTCTCACCCTCTTTTTGTGTGTGTAAGGTTGCCTCTACTTCCTTCGGCAGCCATTTTGTGATGGCATACACACATGCCCACAGGCTCAAGATTGGGGACTCTTGTTTTAGTTGAAAATGCTTTCTTCCAATAATGAATAACTCTGTACTTTTCCGAGTCCTTCACAGAAGAGCACCAAACCATCATCATGGCGTGTGTCCCTTTGTTTCTCTTAGCACCGTCACACGCCCCTGAGCGCTTTCCTCTCCTCCCAGCTTAACAGGCAGTAGACCCCCCCTCCCACCCGTAACTCAACCCTATCGCTACTTACTCAGAAATCAGTCACGCGATCCTAAGCATTTAATATTACGGAGCAAGTCCCGCTGAAAACTGCAGGGTCGCGCTGGAAAATTTTGAGTAACTTACCACAATCAATTTACTTCGGTATATATCCCTGCACACCGCAACGAGGGGGACGAGGGGATATGCCGCCGGGAACAACCAGCAGCCGTTCAGGCAGCCGCCATACACGCTAGTGCCTCCTCGTCCCCAGGGACCGGGCAGCGCTCTGCGAATTACTCACCCTGCAAGGGCCGGCTCAGCTCATCCGGCTCGCTCGCTCACGCACACCCCAAACTCGGCGATCACCCCAAAGGCACAGAAAATACGCTAACAGCAGAATCGCCCGCTACAATTTTTGAAGAACGTCCTCCTCCCTGCGCTCCAATCAGAGGCAGAGCTTTGAGAAACGGCTGCATACTATTGGCTGAGGAGTCACCTAACGTCTTGGACGAAAAAGCCGGTGGGGGAGGGAAAGAGCCCGGGAACCGGAAGAGTGGAGGCGGGCCTCCTCTTGCTAAAGAAGGGGGCTTTTGGTTCCTGAGGGAGAACAAAGGGTGGAGAGACGTGGCTGGGAAACTCGGCGACCGCACTGCAACGCAGCAGCTTAGTTGTAATACATTAAACTCACTGCCTAGGTGCGTCTCGCACAGAATGCGGGCGAGATCACTTTCACATCCCGCTCTGAATAATCTCCCTTCTGCCTTTTTAAACGTGGTAACACCCGGCCTGCCTCTTCTGGCGAGTTCAAAAGCTTACACAATGTGTTGGATCAATTTGGTTGGTCCTGAAGGTATTTCACGGACTCCGTTCTGGTTTACTCCGTACATTTCCTAAATTGGAACGGCTTGAAGATTCAAACGCACACAAAAAAGGGAAGGTGTAATGCCAAAACAAAGTCTTACCGCTTTCCCGCTCCCTTCTGCTGAAACGGGGCGGGCGGGGCTTTTCTCACGTTCTAGTTCATCGGTTACAAAGAGCGGGGCGAATAAACGCCCTCTACACACATGCGCTACTCTTGCAGGTGCTAGGCGCCGTTGCTATAGGTGAGGGAGGTGAAGGAAGCGGTTGTTGGGTTTGAACGTTGTGGCGCCTGCGCTGTGGCCTGGCCTTTCCGATCAGGTTTGGCTTGGGCTGCGCGTGCGTGTTTGGAACGCCGATCTTAGCGTCTGGTGGCCGTGGCGCGAGGGCTCCTTCGGCGCAGGTGGGGGAAGGCGTGGCCTGGAGCCTGCTTTTCCTAAGGCTGTGGACGGAGGGAAGAGCAAAGCACTAGTTAATTTCTATTCATGTTGTTATTATTGTTAGAAGACTGAATTGGAGGGTGAACCTTGGACCTCTTGGTTCTCGTATCTTGCTAGCAATAAGAGAGTGGCCCACTTTTACTTCTGCCTTCCCAAATATAACTCAGGATATTTATACGGGCATAACGTTGCTGTAATTTAAACAAAAATACAATGAAATTTTGTCTGTGATATTAGGTAGATGTTTGTTATAACAAAAGCAAGAAAGGGTTGTGGTATTCTAAATAGCAGACGCCAACAGATTTATAATCATTTGTGGCCTACAGTAAATCTTTTGATAGCTGATGTGCTGAAAGATTGTCTTTTCCTTTGAGTGCAAGCTATCCTGGGCTTAAATTCTGCTGTACCTAGTCTACTTTTTCTAAAAATAAAAGCTTGTGACCTGCACTTGCTCTAGTAGCTTTTGCTTGTGTTTCCTTCTTCAAAAAGACTATTAAGAAGTTTGTATGCTGCAGCACATCTTAATTTCGTGTACATTAACAATTGTTCTTTGTTTTTAAATTTCCACCCAGCTTTGGTTATAAACTTTCAAAGTATGGAGTTGGTAAAAAAATTGGTCACGCCAAGTTCAGATAGGGCAGGAGATGTCATAAAGTGCTTACGGCAGGGATTGGTTTATGTCTTTCCACTTTTGTTTTAGTTGGCGTCATGGCAGAAGCAACAGAACCCACTCACTTTCTTGATGTCTGCAGACAGAAATTTTCAGAATTCATGTTCAATGCTGAACATAAATGTTTGATCTGGTTGCGGGAAATTGAAGAGGAGGCCATGAAGATGTTTGATAGGTAGGTTTGGGCTTTAGAAAGAGCAGACCTTGACTCCCTGTGATGTTTGTAAAATGGAAAGAGATTGATCTTTTTTTTAATCTGTACTGTACATGATTGTGCAGCTCCCCTTTTTACTCCTGTGTTGAAGTTATTGTTCAAAATGATGTATCCAACCTATAGAAAGGCACTCTTTTTTTCCAGGGAACCAAGTGCCTGATTTCGTTTTTTCCTAGGAAGAAAAATAAGGTTGGACACACAGTTGCATTTCCTTTGCTGTGGCTTGCCCCAGTATAAATTCCGTATTTTCATCAGAAATTTAGGGTTGCACGTGTATCTTTGACCTCAGTGTATGGTTGCGGTGTATTTTGTATTACATGTACTGTGCTTCTAATACTCTGGATGGACATAACAATGCTTTTGATATTTGCTTCCAGACCAGATAATTTTAAAAATTTTCTTTGAGCAGCAACCTTCATGCTGAGCCTGCGCTGATGCCCAAAACACCGTCACAGAGGAAGCATCGGAAGAAGAAGCGATCTTCATCTTTTAAGGATGATAATAAAGAACTGACTAGAAAAAGGTAGAACTTGGTTAGAAACATTTGTGTTTACTACTTTGATGGCAGCCAGAGGGCACAGGGCATTATATGCCTGTCAGCTTAGATTATATCTGCCAGTTTAGATCATGTCTATGTACTTCTGCTTTCTAAGATGAGTTTGGTGGTTACTGGAGAGAGGCCCTTGCCTGTGGGTGCTCCTTGTTTGTGGAATTACCTTTCCTTCAAGTATTTCTCTGACCCTGAGTAAAATAATATCTACCAGGCATTTGATATATTTTGTGCTGTGCTTAGTGTGTCAGACTAGGACTTGAGAAGTCCTGGTTTAAATATGCACATTTCCATGAAACTTGCTGAATGACCTTGAGCCACTTGCACATTCCCAGCCTAGCCTATCTTGTAAGGTTGTAGAAAAGATAACATGTGAAAAGGAGAAGGATGTACGCCCTCCTGAACTCATTGAGGGAAGGGCATGATTAAAATTGATAAGGTAGATTTATTCATGGTTATTTAGTTTTTAACGTGCTTATCTGATTTTATTGTTTGTTTTACTTGCTGTTGTGTTTTTAATTGACTGTATTTATTATTAATTTATATTACAATTTTATTGTTGGACTTTGGGTGTGTGTGCACGCATGTGCGCACACGTGTGCTGTACTGATAACCAATTGATAATATCTGTGGGTTCCCTTATTATTCTAAGCAAGCTGTGTAAGATACCTGCATGTACTATGTGTTTCAATTAATTTCACTTTACTGTGGCTCAGCCGCCATCTTGGCTGTTTAGGAGCTAGAAATGTCAACGGATATATAAACTTAGATTTGTCAGTATTTGTGCTTCATTCGTGTATGATTTGTGTTTTGTTTGTACATGATTTGTATCCCTTCCACTCCTATTCATCTCAACCCAAAATAATGCAAGTTTTATGAATTGTTTCCCTTTTTTGCAGACTTCCTACATGCCTTCTAGATAATTTAAGCTGGATTTATTCCTATTAACGGCAAAATTCTGCTTTTATTTTTTTATAGGAAATAGCACATACTCTCTATATTTAATAGTGTTATATTCTATTAATGCATATAGATTTGGGCAAAAGCACACAGCCCAGACGTCTGCATGTATATTCACAAATACCAGTTTGTTCAGTGTGAGTTGCTTCCAAATAAAAATGTGTAAAATTATGATTCATGAGCCTCTTAGCAGATGTTAAAGGGCATATCCAGTCATCTCAATGCATAGTACACACAAATGTGGTACCTCTGACAGGGTCTGATATCCCATGATAATGATGTATGGCCCCTTCCAACTCTGTAGAAAAGTGTCCAGTAGCACCTTTAAGACTAACCAATTTTACTGTAGCATAAGCTTTAAAGAACCACAGTTCTCTTTAGGAGAACTGTCTCTTTAGGAGAACTCTCTCTCAGAAGCCCTGGGTGGAAGACCTTTCCTTGCCTACAGACAGCCCCCCAATCTTAAACGACTTCTCACTTACAATCATGAATCGGCCAGCAGAGTCACCAGCACAGGGACCAGGCCCTGCAACAGACCCAGATGCCAGCTCTGCCCCTATATCTACCCAGGGAATACAATTACAGGACCCAATGGCATCAACTACACTGTCTCTGGCTCTTACAGCTGCTCATCCTCCAATCTGATATATGCCCTCATGTGCCAACAATGTCCTTCTGCTCTGTACATTGGACAAACCAGCCAACCTCTACGCAAAAGAATAAATGGACACAAATCTGACATTAGAAATGGAAACGTCCAAAAACCAGTGGGAGAACACTTCAATCTACCAGGACATTCCACCAAAGACTTAAAGGTCGCTGTGGTTCAACAGAAACCTTTCAAAAACAAAATCCAACGGGAGGCTGCTGAATTGGAATTCATATGCAAATTTGACTCTGTCAAGCGGGGACTGAATAGAGACTATGAATGGTTATCACATTACCACAGGTAACAGATTCTCTTTACAGAGGCGTGATCTGGGGGAGCCCAGTGACGCCTAGTGTGGGCTTTCGGGGACCACAGTTCTCTTTGTCAGATGCAACTGGCAGGGAGAGCTGTGGTTACCGAAGGCTTATACTACATAGGAATTGGATACCTTCACTGCTACAAACTGACTGCACACCAAAAGGAAATGTTTACTTTTCCAAGCAAAGGAATGTTTTGATTGCCTCTATGCTAATTGCATTCTGCCTTCTTGTGATTTATGCCCCCTCCCTTTTCTCTCTCTTTCCCCCTCCTCTTCTGTATCTGCCCAGTTTTGATCAGGCATCTGATGAAGAGAACTTGATTCTCGAAAGCTTATGCTATAATAAAATTGGTTAGTCTTAAAGGTGCTACTGGACTCTTTTTGACAGTTCTCTTTGTCAGACTACAGACTAACATGGCTAACTCTGGATCTATTTCCTACTCTGTGATTCTGTTTTGTCAGGGATGCTTTAGGCTCATCTTGCATTGGGCAGGGGGTTGGACTAGAAGGTCTATATGGCCGCTTCCAACTCTGTGATTCTGAGCAATGTGGATGTAAATCACATTTAACACAGCAGTTGTTTAAACTATTAAAATTTTTCTTAAACATTAAGAAATTCACCATTTATCTAGCTCATATTATCTGCTCTGCAGATTTTTGTTAAGAAAAATATATATGTTAAGATGCTCTGGTGTCAGTCCTGTGTACAGAAATTCCTCAGATACAGACTATTCTGGAAAGCACAGATAATTTTTTGCCAGTTTTCCAAGCCAGGTTTAAACATTTACACCAATTATATGTAATGAGTAAACAAGTCCAAATTGTTTAATCTTTTACATCTGTAAGTGTGCAAATGAGTGATATCTAGAGAAAATATGTAGGAATTTGGTATGTTCATACTCAGTTGTAGGAGACAAGTAGTCATGAAAACTGGTATACCTCTAGCAGGAAAATATGGGACTTGATTTGCAGTTCTCATTGCCATCTTGTGGCTTGAAATTGAATAATCTTATGGTTTTCAAATGTCTTGTTTTTTCTTAAGACTGTCAAAAAGACGAAGTGGTGTTAAGCCGGCATCCTTTATTGAGCTTTCCCTGAGCAAAGAAGATTTGGAGATAGCAGCATTCTGTCAAACACACTTTGTTACAAAAGAAACTTCAGACACACAGTGTGACAAGACAGTTATGCATCCAGTGGAAGAAAGAGAACTTGGTGTTGACTCTAACAAAAATATTGAAGGAGAAATGGATGAAGAAGTAAGCAACAGCAACGTGTGCCCAGATGGCCATTTTCTTGACAGGGTTGGAGCTTCTGAAGTTGCAGGTGTATCAGATGTCTCTGCAGTGGTGCTGCCAAATCCCCTTGATCCAACAAGGACTGGAAAAGATTGGGACGCATTCAGACTGAGTACATCTACTCCCAAACTATCTTTAAGTAGGAAGCCTGCAGGTGGAGAAGAGAGGTTCTTAGTCCAACAAGTAGATTATAATGTGGTGCAAGAGGGAGCTTTGTCTCAAGATGTAAAGGACAGCAGTGGCACCTCTGGGGGCTCTCAACCAGGCCACCGCTCTTCTAATAGACCCCACAAGAAAAAGAGGGTGTCACTTGTAGAGAAATACTCGCTAACCAGCAAAAGGAAAAGCATGATTCGAAAATCCATCAGCAAATCAATTGCCAAGAAGAAAGCAGCTCGGAACTCTTCATCTGCCTCTAGTCGAGTAAGCTGTAAGTAAAGGCATTTAAGTCTTGGAGGCAGATTCTAGTCCTTCTCAAGTCCTCATTACATTGCCTTAGGTGGTGACATTTGTGGAAGAAATAGGTACCACTAATATGTTGTTTGCATGAAAAGTACTGTGTCACTGTTCAGTTATAGTATCTTAGGAACTGACAGCCATCTCCACTGTATGTGGTGCCTTTAGCTTCCTTCAAGGGTCTAAAAACTGTACAGAAGAGAATGCTATATGATCTTGTATAACAGCCAACTTGCCCAGTTGTCAGATATCTAACCTATTGCATATGTTGCTCTTTACCATTCATGAAGAAGGTCATTTGAGGACAAAATAGCTTCTAAGTAACCCATACTAGATCTGATACATTTCATGTCCTATAAGTATTAAATGCAAGTGTGCCCTTTATTTCTGCCAAACTTGTAAGTATATTTAGGATTGTACTCTTTAAACTGATAAAACTGCAAAGTCCACACCTGTTTTTATGGTTGCTACATGCCTGTAGTTTATACATAACAGTGCAAATAAGTCTATAGGACAGACATGAGCAGTTTGGCAGTTGACAAGAATGCACACACTTGTATGATAACAGCTCCAAAACTGCAATTTGTGCGAGTGGTTCATGCACGTGGTCAATGACAGTATTGCCATCTCTGTCTGTAATCCACCTCTTATCTTTTGGGCTAGATACATTTGGCTAGCTGCAAACTGCATCTTTAAATTCCTTCCTGGAAGTGGCCCCAAGTTTGTATACGAATAGGCAGTCTTTGCTTGAGGAAAGCTGGCTGGACTCCACCTCTCCATGCTTGACACTAAAAAGTTCATAGCGTATTTCATTTACAGAAGTCCAGAGGAGTTAGCCGTGTTAGTCTGTAGTAGCAAAACAGTAAAGAGTCCAGTAGCACCTTTAAGACTAACCAACTTTACTGTAACTTAAACTTTCAAGAAACACAGTTCTCTTCCTCAGATGCAGAAGTAGTGCAGGTATTTGGGACTCTGTAGCAATACCTCGTATCTTCCCTAGTTGACTGAATGTGTCCTGTAAGTTCTTGACTTGTCCCAGTAGTTTCAAGGGTGTTAACTTGACCTGCAAAAGCTCTCACAGTGTCACAGCCAGTGATGGCACATAGTCCAGTCAAGGCAACAGACACATTAAGTCCAAGGAAACTTCTGTTGGCTCATAACAATAAATCTTGCGTGACTCTTTGGTGGAACTTAGAAAGAGTAAGAAAAATTGGCTTTGACCATCTTGATAATATCATAAACAGCTTAAACTACCAATCAGAACACACTATCGCATCAAACATAATACATAAACACACCTTTCAGAAAAACAAAGAAGTTTTGCCACCTTACTTGATACTGACATCTGGTCTGGCCTACAGACTACTTTAGGAGGTCATTAAGTTAGTAGGGTGCCAATAGAAGCCAAATTGGGAAACATTGCCTAGTGACTGAAGGGTAAGTAACAAAACTGAAGTTCATCTTTCTCCTGTTGGAGAGGGCCCTCTCCCCTGGTAAATTTGCTGTTTCTCAAAATAGACAAAAATAGAAGTCTCTCTTGTTGGTTCATAGAAAAATTCCAAAAATGAGAGTAGTACAATATCTTTTTTTATTACAACCACTAAAAATACTACCATACAATGAACAAGCAATGCAACTCATACAGAGGTCCAGTTATTATCAGCTTAATGTTGATGGGCTGCTGCCTGAAAGCTAAATTGCATTAGCTCTGACCTTAGCCACACACTTTTGAAGTCCTTGGTCTTACATGTGGCATTACTCAGGTTTACATTTAAATATGCTAAACTGTAATAGATAGCCAAGATGGTCCTTTGAACTGGCTTGGAAATCATGGGCACACTGTATTCATAACTGTTAAAAGTACCAAATTCTTGGGTCAACCCTGTAGAAATTGCTGCTCTTCCTTTGTAGAGTCTTAAAGTGGCATTTCACATGATGGGCTCTGGTGCTAAAACCAGCATCTTAGTGGTTGATCTCTTGCAGCATCTTGGAGTATCATGTTATTACTCCATGCAGCATCTTGGAGTATTCATGTTATGAAGAGCCATTTCCCCTCCTGCTAGTATCATCTGATGGAGTGGTAAAATGTGCCATATAACAATGGAATGACACATTAAAGATGGCAATGAGGTGAACTTGACATGGAGATGCCACTTTGGTAGCAGGTCTGTGTGATTTGTAAGTGAAGCCATGCACTTAAAGCATTTGATTAAGTGATGGTTTGTTTTATCTTACTCCTCCAGGCCGTAGTTCCATTGAAATGTTTATGGATGGTGAAACCAGTAAAAATGGGTGAGTTACTTTTGCCAGACAGAAATTTTAAAAATCTTACTTCAAAAAATTCTCCAAAGATTTTTGAATCTGTAATTTAAGCAAAGTGTTTTTAAAATGTGAAGTCATTTTGCTAAACTAATTTAGTAAAGCTGAGACTTAGGGATGGGGTGGTACAGAGTAAAAAAAAAACGTATTGTCATTTGATATGCTACTTCTGACCTGTTCTGTGGAATAATTTCTCCCCACTTGTTCTTGCTGCCTCTGCACCTCAAAGAAGTGACTTCAGTCCAGCCTTACACTGCATATATTGCAGAAGCCACTGTTTTAAGAAGTAGGCGAGAGCCAGTGTTGTGTAGTAATTAGAGGGCTGAACAAAGATCTGGAGATGAAGTTTTGAATCTCCATTCTGCTACAGAAGCTTGACCATGGGCTAGTCAAACACTCTCAGCCTAAACTACCTCAAAGGGTTAATGTGAGGATAAAATAGAAGATAAGATAAGGATGTAAGCTGCTTTGGGTCCCCATTGGGGAGAAAGGCAGAGTTTAAATGATGTAAAATGAAACAAATAAAAGGATATGAGTAGTATTGTGGAGATCCAGTAGATCAGCACCTGCTTTGTACTCCATCACCATCTCTGTGGTCTAGGCCAGGCCCCTTAGGCTGGCAAAAGGCCTTACATGCTGAGTGGAAAGAGGGTTGACTTCATTGTGTTCCTCCTCTCTTCTCAAGCCTCTCCTCTGCAGAGAACCTGGAACTTCTTCTCCTGCCTGCCATTTGACCCCTTATATGAGCCATATTTAATTGTGTGCAAGCCCAACAGCCCACTCTACTCTCTTGTACCTTTGTTTTGCTTGATGGCCTGGCCTGACCACAGCTGCCAATGACAGCCCCTTAAAGGGATTGCTTGGTAATGTTATGGGGCCTGCTTTATCCAGTTGGTCAGTAGCAGCCCATGGGGAACCTGGGCAGCCATTGGAACAGTAGTCAGCCTAAAAATGGGAGCTGGTGGTGTGTTTGCTCATGGTGGCCCAGGTGAGCCCAGGGGTGGCAAGGGGACTGGGAGAAGTTCTAATCTCCGACAACTATCTGAAGCAGTTGCCGATAGCATATCCTGCATGCTGAGTGCTGGACTTTAATTCTGTTAGGAAGGCCTCAGTCTGGATTCTTCCTGCCATCTGTATCTTTGATCCCATTTACAAAAGCTTTCTGAGTTCCAGAAGAGCTTTGCCTTAACTGTTGCTAGCTCTGAGATGCCAGGAACCTGGGAAAACACATTAGACTCATGCACTGGATGGAGAGCTGCGTGACTCATAGTACTTGTGCCACCTCAGTCCAAGCAAGAATGCCAATAAGGAAAGAGCAGCTTGGCTGCAAATTGGATATGAATTCTAGTTTTGTTCTGACACTGTCATATTGAGTTTCCTCCCCTTGCCTTCTGTGCTGTGTTTTTTTAGTTGCTAAGCCTGAGAACTGTGCCCATATCTCTCAGTTGATATGTAGCATTTTGTTTTGAAAAACAGAATTTAAGTAAAGCAAAAAATATCCATCCTTTGGTAGAAGGCTCCTCCAAAAGCAGCACAGTTTTTTTTAAAGGAGCGCTTGCCTCTGCTTATTCATATGTGAGCCCTCTGAACTATATTTCTGCACATTCATCTCTGTTCCCTATGACAGTGGTGTCTTTTCATGTCCCTGTATTTAAGCATCCCAAGTTTAAGCAAATAAGGGATCCATAATGAAAGGCAGAATACAGTAGCACTTGGTATGGTCTAAATGGTGCTCATTGATACTGGTTTATTTTGCATAATATATGCTGTGCTTCAGCATGCTTTATAATCTAACAGACGTTACAACGCATCTTTGAGTGAGCAGAATGGTACTTTTTCAGTAAGGTAGAATAGTAATTTTTGAAGGGTATTTCTGGTCCTTTTCCAGTATTTGGTGTTGAAATATCAGTTCCATTGCTCAGTCAGGTGCATATCTTGAGGTAGGAATTAGGATTTTCTTTTGGGTTAACAGAGAAAATCTTGTCCTTGCAATAATTACGTATCCACTTGTGGATAAGTATCCTTAACGTGCAATATGACACTTCAGCAAGGTGGGAATGTCCATGGGAGAAACCGGACAGTCTCTCATATTTCTACTGCCTGAATCTGAATAGTTGATGCATCGAGTTGCCTTTCAGATATCAATGCTGACAGGAATTTTTCAGTACTTTGTAGTCATAAGAAATGAATTGTTGTAGTAGTTTTGAGGCTTTGGTATAGCTTATTTATCTACCTGGCAACATCAAAGGAAGTTGATGGCATTATGATACTAACTATGGTTTTGGGACAACAGAATTATGCTCCTGCATGTCTTTCTAATTGCCTCATCCTTGGTTCAGCAGATGATAGCTTAAACCTTTCCAAAGCACGCCAGAAATGTATTGGAATTGGTGCATTGCAGTTTATATTAGCATAGCTCTGTATCATACTTCAGGTTTAACTTTAGACATAGCTGTTCAGAAGGCTGACATCTGTTGGCCTGGGCAGTGCAGTGGTCAGGCCTGGCTTCCTATAAATTAATTTATAATCTCTTCTACATAACAGCTGTGCTACTTTAAAATAAGTTGCCCTGCGAGGTAAGGGCCTGGTTTTGATTATCAGCTCAAAATGTCAGCTTAGTCTTTGTACCTGGCTGGAAAAGTAGCAGTCTGAGGAGCTTAAACGGATAGATGGCTAAACATGGTTATGAATTGTGGATATTGTCTATATTACATTAGATATCACAGTTTTTGAGTGGACCATAACATGCTCTTTTTAAGTGCCTTACAGCCTTTAATTTGAAAGGTCATAAAGTCATAGTTTTGGTATTAATTGGCATGAGTAACACTTTATCAAAATGCCTTCTTTTAGGCCTTCCTTGCTACAGAATGCTCAGTCTGATGAGGTAAGGCCTTGGTTATGTGCCTGGTGTATTACACATGGTGGTGAATTGTCTGTTATCTTCCCTGCTACTTATTTGAATTCAGAGCACTATCTCAGTCTTGTAAAAATCTCTTTTACTTGGGTCAGGAGATGGGTCTACTTCTATTTCAGTAGTTCAAGGTTGCTGGTGACATGTATATGCCTCAAGTTAAATTTGGAAAGGTTTTCTTTGGCTCCTGTTCAGACCTGGGCATTCCTAAATCTATTGAAATCAATACGTTTAGATGCATCTAACTCTGCATGGAATCAGTCTGATGGGGAGGGAGACATTAGATAAGGGCCTCATGGGGGTTGATTTTAATTCTGTCTCTTAACTCCAGGTGTGATCTTGGGAAGTTGCTTTTTCTCTAACATTTGTTTCTACTTCTCTGCATCTTTTGGTTACCTTTTTGTCAGATGAAACTTGTAAAAGTAATTCATTGCAGGGGCATTAGGATTGAAGTTTGAGCTGAATATGTAGGCCTTGTGCAGTAGAACTGGTGATTTTCATCTTATTTAATTTTATTTATGTTATTTATAGTCCTTTTTTCTCACTGAGACTCAAGGTGGATTACACAGTGTAAATCACTATGATCAATGGCTGTGGCATTCAATAAACAATTAAATAGGCTGTGGATGGCAGAAATCTGAAAACATGTAATTCTGAATACATTGAAGAATTATTGCTGAAAGAAAACAAAGTGATTTGACACGACATATTAAACTTGTAGAAACTAGCCAGTAGAAGCATATCTACATTAGCAAAACAGTATCCAGTAGTATAGCCTACAGTTCCTGACCCTTTACCAAAGGATCTCTCTCAGCCATTTCTCACAGCATAGCTCTGTTATCTGAGTGAAAGGTGCCTCTTGAATAACTCAGTTTTGCAAAGTTAGCAGAAAGCCAGGAAATTGGGAGCTGTCCTGACTTCTTTAGGCAGGCCATTCCATATGGTGGGGGCCACCTCAGAGAATGCACATTTATAGGCAGCGACAAATTTTGCCCAGTTGCAGGGAGGAATTTTCAGATGGTCCTGTTCAGATGAACGAAGCTGTCATGGTGGAGCATGGGGAGAGGGATGGTCCTGCGGATATGAAGAGCCAAGGCTATGGAGGGCTTTTTAAGTGATAGTCAAAACCTGAATTGAGCCTGGTAACTGACGAGTAGCCAATGGAGTGACTGCAGAATGGGAGTAATATGCATGTTCCACCTAGCTCCTGGTAACAGTTGAACTGTGGTGTTCTATATCATCTGGAGTCTCTGAGTTGACTTTGACGGGAGACCTGTGTAGTGCATCACAGTAGTCCAGCTTTGATGTTACTGTGACTTGAATTCAGGTGGCCAGGTTGGCCGTCTCAAGATCAGTGGCCATCTTCCAGGGAGAAGGCCTTAATTGCAAGCAGTAGTTGTCAGGGACTGCCAATTTAGATCTCAGTAACTTCACTGCATGAGTCCATGGAGACATGAGTTAAAGTTTTATTGATATTCTAATAGTACAGCACTGCAGACATTTTTTGTCAGGAATAACTTTTCCCACCCCCTACTAGGCATATTAAATCCTTCAAGCACAACCCACTCTACTCTACCCCCCCTCCCCTTTTAGCTAGGTTCCTGTCTATGCAGCAAGGAAGTAAAATGAAAGCAAGTAACATTGTTATGGCTAGGAAACCAGTCCTTCTCAAGCCGTCTGGCCACGTCTTCCTGGCAACACTGATAACACTGAGATGCTGATCCTTCTCAGCATCTCACAGCTTCTCAAGCCACTTCTCCAGCACAGGGCCCTAATAGCACTTCCAGAGTATGTCACAGAAGATCAGGCCCGCAGCCTGACAATAAACCCCAGAGTATGGCAGAGGCCACAACCCTGACAGTAGTGCTGGATCTAGTATAACCCTCAGGTTATTAACTGCATTAGCAAGGGTCAACTGAACCCCATCAAAAGTGGGGAGTACAGTGTCCTTCAATATCTCCATCTTCCCAACCATCACCACTTCCATCTTGTCTAGGATCAGTTTGTTTGTTTGCTTTCAGCCATTTGACCACTGCTGTCAGGCAGCAACTGAGGACTTCTACTGCATCCCTAGGGGATTTGGATAGCGAGATATAGATCTGGGTATCACATGCATATTGATGACATCCAATTCCGTAGCTATGAACGATTTTCCCTAAAGGCTTTACATAGAGGTTGAATAATATGGAGAATAAGATTTTGCCTTTGCCACAAGATAATTCCCACATTGAAGATAGCTGGTCACCAACAGCAACCCCTTTGAGTCCTTTCCATGAGGAACAATTTAAACCAGTCAAAGGCACATCCTCTGATACCTACTTCTGCCTCCAAATACCTGAACAGGATGGCATGGTTTACTGTATCAAAGGCTGCAGATATAATGATGCAGATAATTTAAGTGATTGGTATTTGAAAATTGCTACTATTTGAAATGAAATGTATCTGCTTCATTGTTGCTTGCTAAAAACGTGATGTTGCCTCACTATGCTCTTTGTATCTGTTCCTCTGTTTCGGTATGGTGATGCTTCAACTATATCTGATTTACTGAGGAGGCTTGCTTCTTGTATTGCGGTTGAAACTAGAGGCTTGTGGTTATCTAAAAGCTCCTAAGTAAGCGAAATATTGAAATATATTAATTGTTGAAGTTTCTTAGTAAGCTGTTGGAAGGAGCTGGCATCTCTCGTTGCAGATACGTTAGGCATCAGCAGATAATTTAATAGGCATGTCATCTGACCTAGAAGCTATTGGAAGGCCTGCCATTGTATTTATGCTAAATTATTTCTTATTCTTTAGGAAATGAAGATGCTACAAAAAACACCCTGCACTCTGGATGTACCTGTTCTGGTTGGTATTTGTGCTGCAGAAAATTCAGATCACTCTGAGATGGAGAAGGGGAAAGTATGCAGTGAAGGTAAACACATCTGTGCAGTTACTGCAGTGCAATATAGAATTTTTTTTTATTAAAAAAAATGAGTTCTTAAAAAGTTGGGAATCCCCACCAATCCAGTTCAGTACTGTTAGAAATATTTTTTAGTTAAAACTTAAGTCTGTTTTTTTGTTCTGAATTTTTTGTCTCATTAATAATTTTGAATAAAGGAGAGTTGGGTGTTTTTAGGTTATGGTTCATAACAGTTAAACTGCTTGTACTAGATATGCTACAACTCAGTGCCTTTTAACTCCAAAGGCAAGAACCTTGCCAAAGAATCCTAAATCATATTTATCATTTCTCTGTCATTTCCCAGATCTCTCTCTCTCTCTCTCTCTCTCTCTCTCTCTCTCTCTCTCTCTCTCTCTCTCTCTCTCTCTCTCTCTCTCTCTCTCTCTCTCTCTATATATATATATATATGTGCGTGCATGCATGCATGCATGCTTAGGCTTAGCTTTCATCACTTGAGTTAAAATAATGCATACATTTGTCAGAATACCTCCATTACAGGAAATGCCCTTTGTGGAACTTACTGTGCCTTCTCTCCAGAAAGCTCTGCTGTTAAGATGACTGGATCCCAGGATGGTGGGTCTGAAATCCAGAGCAGCCAGCCACGTGAACAGGATATAAGGTATGTCTCTTACTCCTTGAGGGAAGAGAATGGATGGTTTAGTGATCAAGAATGACTTCCTTTTTTCTGTTAGGCTTGATCCATATTTGTATCTAATGCAGCTACCAAAAGCTTCGAAAATTAGATGATTGCTTAGTAGTAAGAATTTGTAGCACAATGAGATTTCTACGCTTATCTTGTAGGATGCTCACTGATATATTTTGATTTATTTGTTGAAACATTTCTACCTGCCCTCCTAGCCTATAAGAATCTGAAAGGTGGCTCATAAGTAAGGATGTGCACCTGAACAAAGGTATTATTTAGATGCAGATTTTGAGAAGGGCATAAATAACAGCATTTGGGTCCCATTATACCATTTCAGGATTTAGGTTTTCTCTGGGATTTGGGAATTATTTGAGTTTCAGTGTTCCCTTGGGGGTGGAGTGGGGCTGAAATGGCCATTTTCAAATCAAATTATACAAAAATTTCAGGGAACCTAGTACTGCCTTTCCACTAAAGACCCCCCCCCCAAATTTCCAGTGAATTGTACAAAGGGGTTAATTTTATGGGCTCCTGAACAAGGTGTCTCTAGCCATCTGACTTGTATCCATTGTTTCCTATGGGGGAAAGAAAGGCAATGCCAATAGCCAAACACATGAGAGCAAGCAACCACTGGCTAAAAGCCTCCCAATGCAAACAGAACCTACAAGCCCAACAGAACCAACATCAAACCAGAGAAAGCAGAACCAACTGAAGCAAGGGACATTGTTGCAAGCCCAACAGAACCAGTGTAAAATCACAGAAGCTAGGCAAAACCCAGGGCCAATGTGGCAGCAAGCCCAGCACAACCAATGTCAAACCGGAGAGTCCAGTCTGGCAAGTCAGTACCAAGGCAGTCAGTCAGACCTGGTAAGACACTGACACATACACTAATGTCCCTTCCCCAAGGAAAACCTCAGAAAGCAAGAGGGTGGGTTGGGCCATCAAGTTCTCCTCTCTCTGCATTCTACAGCCTATATTCTGTAACTGGGTCATAGGAGCCTAGAGACAGAGCTGGAACTGCCCTCCATCACTGACACTCCTGTCCTCTCTCAGCTTTGCAAAGAAACACAACAGCAATACAGTGTGTATCAGCTTCATTTTAGGTTCTTCTGTGGGTTATGCATGTTCTGTGGGTTCTGTGCATCTAGTTTCCTAACATCTCCTCTTATTCCAGCAATATGTTTTTGGGGATTTGGAGAATGGCAGGAACAACTTTTTAGCACCATATTTATTTTCTGCACAGAACTGTACCAGGAGGTGCTAGGATTCAGTTAGTTCTAAAAGAACACAATTTGGAATGTGGATTTTATATAGTGCCAATCAAATTGGATAACTTCCCTGCTGTTTCTTTCTACTTCAGAGGTTTAAGTTTTGGGAAGAGCACTCCCCCGCACCCCGATTCTCTAACACAGACTGAGAGGATGGAAGTACAAGCACATGCTCTCTTCACTGAGTCAAACGCCAGGGCTGGGTCATTGAATGGCAAGTTGACATTAGGGAAGATCAATTGCTCAACACTCTAGGGCAGCAGACATAAGTGGTGTGAGCTGACAATGTTGCTCATCTGGGAGAAAAACACATTCACTCTGCACGCTTATTGGAAGGCATGAGAAGAGCCTCTGAGCCCTATGAAGGAGGCCAGACAATCTATTTCCTGGCCCAGTAGCTCAGCAGATTGGTGGAATGCGACTTGTAGGGCTTAGGCAGGTAGGCCCATTGTAGCTGTTGAAGCCTGGCTTGTGCACAGAGGGGGCAGCTGCCTTCTTGATGACCTCTATCTCTATGGACATCTCAGGGGTGGCTGTGGGGGAGCCCTTCCCAGAACAGGAGGCAGGGGGAAGCAGCAGCAGACCTGCTTTTCCCCTTCTCCTCCTCTGTTGGACGTAGCATGCCCTGCTTGGTCTGCAAAGGTCTACTGACCAAGAGAGCTTGTCTCTCTAGTAAAAGAGCTGGCCAGCTTGCTCAGCGAGGCTTCCCTTGAGGCACAGGTTACACATGGTTGCCAGCATGTAGACATTCTGCTGAGTGAGTGGTTCCAGGTGGGACACGATGCCTTCTTGCAGCCTCTGCACCAGTGTACATATTGCTGAAACAGTGTCTGCACGTCCTGCACCTGTGTCCAGAAAGGAGGCCATTTTACTCAAGCATTTGCCTCAAGGGGAAATGGGGAGAAAACAGGCCTGGGATCCTTAAAATGCCAACTCTGGATATTCCCAAATATTTCCAAAAATGTTTGGAACTCAGATACAACAAAAATGTGCCTGCATCATAGATTTTAGCTCTAATGCTTATTACACCTCTACAACTACACTGCATGCTGCAGCAGCCATTTTTAGTGATACTGGTATTACCAAGAATCCTAAATGTCACTGAGATATCCAAATATACCCCCATAATACTGATAAGGTATTTTTCAGGTATATTTGGACCAGACATATCCAAGCACACATCTTTGTTCATAAGCATAATTAGACATTTCCAAAGCCTAATACACTTTTACCCATAGGTAGACACTAAAGCTTTTCCTAAATTGAAATGTATTGAATACATCTCTTAAGTTGAGTTCATTACTTTAAGAATATCCAGCTATATCTCTTATAGCCTAGTATGTAATAAGATGATGGGCTAACAGTAGACTTTGCTAGTTAGCTAAATTGTACTACAATGAACTCTAGCATTAGTGTCAGCATATGTAATATAAGGTGTCTTAAACAAAATTAGCCTTCCTGATTCAGCATAATTTTAAAATATTTCTACTTATAGAATACCATTTCTTGCATTGTTTAATATGTCATGTTTAATACTCATGACTTGTTTCAGATTTCTACAATCCTAGTTCTATTACATTGTTAGATGTCTCTTTATTGTATTGACTTAGAATATGGAGGCTGCCTTGAGTCTCAGTGAGAAAGGCAAACTAGAAATAACAAAAATAAATATTTTAAAATATTTGGCAAAATATTCTTAAATTCATAGTGTCTCAATGATCCATTTTTTTGTTTGTTTTGTTTGATCTGCTTCCCTTGTCTCCCATCCCCTGCCCTATGATTTTCCATCTTTGTTTTTGGGCTTTCACATCATTTTGATGGTGGGAGTTTTATTTTAGTGTGCACTGTATGCTTTCTCCAGGAGACAAAGTTACAAACAAGCACTGGATGAGCTGCCTTCTGCCCAGCCTACAAAAGCTGAAGACCCTTCATCTTCTAGTCCTAAAACCTTCCCTAATCCTGCAAACAAAGCACTGCCCCCTTCTGGTCCAGCCAGGGTATGTAAACATCAAGGGCATCTTCATCTTCTCATTTGTGTCCCTATCAGACACTAAGAACATCCATTTTCTCTTGACAGATTGCACGACCTTTCAAAAACTTCTTTCAGACAATGCAAAAAAGCCACTTGCTCAAACCCCCTGGATCTCCAGGGCCCAGCAGCATTATGAAAAGTTTTGTCAAACACACCACTTCTGCCACTAAACCTGATACCAAGGTAAGGTACATTCTGGCATTTATTGCACACTGTTAAAGTGAAATTTCTGAAATTCTGATAGAGATATAAGAGAGTGGGGCAGATGTTCTCTCCCTGTTGTTTCCAGTTGTGCAGGGCTCAGAAGGAGAGTTTCGGCTACTCAGAGTAAGCAAGAGGAAGCCCTTCTTGATGGACCAATACCTCAGTATAAAGCACTGTTATAGATCCCTGAATAACAATTCAATAATGAATAAGGTCTCAGTACAAGGATTGGTGATGGAAAATGCTGACAAGTCGCAGTCAGTTTATGGCAATCCTGTAGGATTTTCAAGGCAAGAGACTGTCAGAGGTGGTTTGCCATTGCCTACCTCTGCATAGCAACCCTGGACTTTTTTGGTGTCTTCCCATCTAAGTACTAACTTGGGATGGCTCTGCTTAACTTCAGAGATCTGACAAGATCAGGCTAGCCTAGGCTATCCAGGTCAGGGCAAAAGAGAGCTACAACCAAAGTAAGATGCATAATGTATGTAAAGTACTGTGAAGTCTCAGCCGGCTTATGGCAGATTTTCAAGGCAAACAAGGCTTGGCTTGCTGATTTTATATCGCTTAACAAAACAGTGGTGGAGAGAGACTCTGAGCACACCAATGAAAGAAAGACCGTCCTCTAGCATGTATAGACTGTTCTGTTTGCTGGAGAAGGCAAAGTTAGAGACTTGGGAATCAACTTAACATTGCATTGGAGATCTGTGACTGGATCTCCCAATATTTTCTTCAACATTAAAACATTCATAGGGGGAGAAAGTGGGAAAATGTCCCAATTTGGATTGGTGCCATAGCAGCACTAGGGGTGGGGGTGGGGGGCGTGTGCACGCATGGTTCTTGCTATTGCCCAGATAGAAATTGCTTTCTAGACATGCTGTTCATCTTGGGAAGTGGGGAGGAGTAGACACCCATACTGTTTCACCACCACCTCTCAAGGCTAATAGAAATTGGATGCAACTGTCAGTCCCCCTTATCCCCCAGCATAGTAGCCCATTCTAAATTTCTGTCATCCCCTACCCCTGAGTTCATTTTAATGCCAAGAGATTCATAGGTCTCCCATGTAATTCTAGTTTACTTTTGGGTGTGCCGCTGAGAAAGTGGTTTTTGTTCAGTTATACTGCTATTTTATCTGAAATGCAGTTCAAGATTATCTTGACGTTAAAACTGGAGAGAGTTAGAAAAGCTTAATGTTACATGTCTGTGCCTTCCTTAAAAAGCATAAAAGCATCCAGCTGGGCTTGTTTAACCTGCGTCTCACATTTATTTCCACTGATGTGGACAGGGAGGAAATTACTCAACTAGACCCTCCTATCATATTTAGGCTCACTGAGCTAGCAATAATTGCTGTTTTTAATCCTTCTCAGCAAGTAGTTAATCAACAAGAATTTAGACTTAGCATCCAGTAACTGAATATTTTGTTTCCTTTCATGCTCAACCTGAAAAGGGAGAATTTGTTGTAAGTAACTAATTATCTTATTTCTGGGGCTGTGGAACTGGGTACAGTTAATTGTTTAGAAACACATAACTACTCTGAACTCACCTTTTCCTGTATTTTCAGTGCTGAGGCTACTGTCTCATGTACACAAGAAATTTCCCCAACTTTTTTTAGTTCCTACAAGACTTTGCAGAAGAGTAGAACATAATTTCCATTGAGTCAGTAGATAGTTGGAACAACTGGAGCTAATTTAAACTTCTTATACATTCTAGGAAAGGGAACGACAACGACTGGAGAGTCTGCGGAAAAAACAAGAAGCCGAGCAACAGAGAAAACAGAAAGTGGAGGAAGAAAAGAAACGAAGGTTGGAAGAGATGAAATTGTAAGTAGATGTTTTGCCCTTATCCAGATTTGGATTGTGACAAAAATGTGCCTGCCTTATAGCTTTTAGCTCTAATGCTTATTACACCTCTACAACTACACTGCATGCTGCAGCAGCCATTCTTAGTGATAAAGATACAGCGTTCTGCAGATACAGCAGGACTTACAAGTGTAAGCTTGTGTTATAGCAGTAGTGAAAGATTGTTCCATCTATATTAGCTGAGGTTTCTCTGCATCCCACAGAAAGCGTGAAGAACGGTTAAGAAAGGCATTGCAAGCTCGAGAACGAGTGGAGCAGATGGAAGAGGAAAAAAGGAAACGAATGGAACAGAAATTCTCTCAACATGAGGAAAGGAGTGAGAAAGTAGGATATGGTCCCATGGTTTTTTAGCTCAGCAGCAAAACTCTTCATGACAATAGACAGAACATGTAACTCTATATTCTTAGGGATATAGAATGTAGATGATCACTCTAGAACATGTGGCACATCCATGATTCTACAGAGGTTTCACATTACCCCCCCCCCCCCAAAATATGGCTTCTTTGTGTAATTGTAAGACACAAACCCTATTAATGTCTTCCCCTCAGGCCCTAATCAGCAGCTTTTTAGTCCAATAGGCTATTTTAGGAGTATAGTCTCTCATTTCCCACTCCCACTTTGTGGTTTTCCAGTAAACCTAGCTGTCATTCTCTACACCCCCCTACCCCATTCATGCCATCTGAAATGGAAGGAAGAGTGGAAGAGCAAGAAAAGATTAAAATGTGTTAGAAAAACATGTCACAAGAGGAGCATTTTCTCCTTTCTTGTGTGCTCATTTCTCTTTTCCTCTATATTTCCCAAAAGGACATCAAAACTGGGAGTGGGGGAGTGGCATGTCTAGAAAGAATAAGATTTAGTCTAACCAGTTTCCCATACTGACTTGAGTTCTTGAACTTGGCCAGATTCAGCACCCAAGTTTGTCAAATCTTTTAAAAATATTTTCTGCTGGTACTTCTGTCTATGTCCAATACTTTCTTACCAGAAATGTTATTGTTCATTTGAGTACCTTGGGACATACATCTTCAAAATCCTCTCAGTGCTGAAATGGAGAAATAAGAATCATTGGTATGCACGGAGTAAGATCATCTTGCTGCCGAGCTGTTTGTTATGAAGAAGAATGGCTTTCTGGAAAGAGGCAAGCTATGGAACTCTAAAGGGCTTTTCTCACAGGTGCGAGAAGAAAAAATGGCAGAAGAAAAGACAAAGAAAAAAGTGTCTATGAAGAAAATGTGGGATACAGAAGCCCGAAAACAGAAAACACTGCCGATGGTAAGCACTTTATTCAGTTTCATATAGATGCGGAATAAAATGGAATTGCCAGGAGTTCCACATACCAAGGGAGTGTCAGACTTCCGAGTGATTTGAATGGTAAACCTGAAATCACTTTTGGAAAATCACATTTGGAAAAGACTGTGGAAGTCAACAGGAGTGCTTATAAATAAGGAGTTCCATTGGAATGCCTTTTGACTTCATTCTCCTTCATCTGATTAACAAGACAACAAAGAATATTGAAAAGGGCTGAGATATGTAATAAATATTCCTCTTAAAGCACTCAATATACTTAAACCTTATTTTCTGGTATATGTGTGGCAAAAGGTGCTATGGTTTTTCTCACAAATAGGTAGTATCTTCTCAGGCATAATGTGGCCTCTCCTAGTATGGGTATTACTTCCTCTGTGTTGTGTCCAGGAACCAATCCTAATCTCACTGCACATATTGATAAGGGTGTAAAAGAATGGAGTTAACAACTCTTCTCTGAGTTGTTGAACTTCTCTGAGTTGATGCACTTTTACAGTAAGGTTCATAGTTACAACCAAATTGTCTTTAAACATTTAAGAAAAATTGCATAAAATCTTAATACAGCTAGCAATTTCTAGCAATTTCTTGCATGCAATGATCATCTTGAATGTGGAATGAGCCATTTAGGGTAGCTTCAAAAATACTGTTGTTACAACACCAGATACATGTATATATGTATGAAAACTGGGAATGGCTCCTCCTCATATATGCAGTCAGGTATAGGAGAATAGACATGTCCTCAGAGGAAGATGCTGAGGGCTTTGCAGTCAAAAGTTTCCATCACGTATATGGAGCAAGCTGATTCCTCCCCCTGCCTTTCCTGTTTCAGGAAGAGGAGCAAAAGCTTCAAGAGCCAGAAAAATGGAAGACAGTTGGGGAAATTAAGAAAATGCTAGAGCATAATAATGCAAAACAGACAAAAGAAAGGTAATGCCATTACTCCCTATCTTAAAAAGGTGGGTGAGCCTGAAACAGTTGAGTGTACTGAGAGGAGACTAAAATATGGGAGTTCATTTCATTTTCAGCTGCTAAAACTCCACATTGAGATGGACCCCAAAATCATAAGATTAGAATTGCTTTATATAGTTGTTCTCTTTAAAAACACTTTTTTTGATATTTGATGTTGCTTACACATGTTCTTTGGACTTCACTTTCCTTTTTTAGGCAGCATGGGCAGCAAGACAAAGAGAAATGGGTAAAACAGCTGGAACTGGCAGTGGTTACAGAAGAGGAAGAAAATCATAAGGTGTGGTAAGGAACAGAAGCCAAAAAGTCAGGTAGACCTGGCCTGGCTCTGGGTTTGGGGGTGCTGTGCTTCCCCACCCCACCATGTCAGTGAATTAGGAGGCTCAGTGGCTGAAAGTGCAATTTAGGATCTGTCTAATCAAAATTATGAGAATTTCCCCAACAAAGAACACTGACTTCTGAAAGAGAATGCTTTTTTTGCTTTAGAAAGGCTAAGGAAGATTTAGGGGAAGTGAGATTTAATTAGTCTCTGACTTTTTAGTGAGGTGGCTTTGCTAAACAATGTCCTGGATTAAAGGCATCTCCCCTCCATTCTGGATCTGAGCCTTAAAAATTAACCAATTAGAGCAGACTTCGACAAACGACAAACCCCAAGTGCAAGGTCACAGTGGTGACTGCAAGTTGGCTCCTGGTGACTGGCAGTTTTAGAACTTTATTGTGATGGATGATTTGGGAAAGCACTCACCTTTCCCTGCTGGGGTTTGTTTCACAGGCACCAAGGGCCAAAGTGGAGGGTAGGACCAATGTAATCATATGCAAATTTACTCAGAAGTAAGACCTATCCTTTGTATCACTGCATAGGACTACTGCCTTGAACATATACCAGCCTCTCAAAGTTGGCACTAAGATCCAAAAGACCAAATCCTCCTTTATTAATTGAAAGTTGCGTCCTCTTTAAAGAAATCTTGAGTGGTGTTGAATCCTACATACATTTCCTAAACACAGTATTAATTATATGAATATATCTACAAGGTATAAAAAAGGATTGCACACAACATATATAATTTGAGGTATGATAATATTTTGAGCGTGTTTACTTTGCCCCATAATGACAGGTTTAGTATTGCCCATCTAGCCAAATCAAAGGATATACCCAAGAAAAGTTTATTAAAATTCAGTGAAATCGTGTCCTTAATATTCCTTGGTATTAATATTCCAAGATAAGTAATAGCATGTGGGCATCATTAAAAATGCCCCTCCGTAATTATACTCTGTGATATATTGTCTCCCAATGGCATCAATTCTGATTTTGTCCAATTAACTGAATACCCAGACAGATCATCAAAATTATTAATCAAACTCATTAATTCAGGAGTGGAAGACTGAGGTTCTGAAATAAATAAAAGATCATCTGCACATAAAATAATTCTAAAGACTTATGTATAAAGCCATCTGTATTTTTAATTGGTTTAATAGCACAAGCCAGAGGTTCCAAACATAAATCAAAAGTGAGAGGAGAAAGAGGACCACCTTGCCTAGTACCTCTTTCAAGAAGAAAGGGTCTGTACTCTAGATCTAGAGGATGAATACAATGTTCTAATACATTTCAAAAATTCATGAGGGAAGCCAAATTTAGTTAATGTAGATAAAATGAATTTCCAGTGTATTTTGTCAAACACTTTTTCAGCATCAAGTAAAAGAATAGCAACTTGATTGGATCTCTTTCTATTTAATGCAGTCAGATCAGCAACTAATCTAAGATTATCAGATCCTTTCCTACTTTGTAGATATCCTACCTGGTCTACATGTACCAAAGCTCTAATCATCTTCTGAAGTCTGTTAGCAAGAATGGCAATTAATATCTTAGCATTTAAAATTCTGATGTTGCTATAGCAGGAGGAAAAGAGTCCTGCCAATCTAGAGCTGCTGCCTCAGGAGAAGAAAGCCAAGCATGTTGAAGCAGTTCCTGCTGCCAGTAAATGGCTGAATATAACCGCTCAGGTGAGTGCTGTTTTGCCGCCTTCTCCAGTGGGGTGAAACCTTAGCCACACAATTGAGGTTTGTATTCAGATGTTCAGGCAGTGAATAGAAAAGTGGTTCCAGTTTTGGAGCTGACGTTTCCAAACCATTTGATACCTGTGACAATTTTTTTTCTTCTATTAAAAATTAGAGACTCACTCTGTTCTTGGATAGTTTTCTTAGTCAACAAGTGGGGATCTGCAAGGACTTGTGGGGGGCATCTCATTTTCCCCTCCCCCACCATGTCCTGTTTCTCCTCCCTACCCCTTAGCCTCTACCCTTTTTCCTACTTCCTTCCCTCCTTCCCACTCACCTTTGTCTGTCCCCCGTCTTCACTTTTCCCCCTACCCCCCTCGACATCCGCTCTCCATTGTTCAGTTGCATCGTGCTGGCTGAGCTGGGCCCAGTCGTATGGTGGGGAACCTGCAAGGAGTTGCAGGGGTTACTTCACTTGTCTTTGTATCCCCTTCCCCACACTATTTCATTCACTCCTCCTGGCAGCCTCCATATGCTCACCTTTCCCTATATCCTTCTCTTCTTCAAACCCACTAAACAACTTAGTTGCCCCCATCTTCATCTATATTTAATAATTTACTTAATTTATATGGTGCCTTTCACCACAAAGGGGACTCAAAGCAGCTTACATCAGTCTCCTTGCTTCCATGTTATGCTCACAACAACCCTGAGAGGTAAGTTCGGTTAGGAATGTGTGACTGGTTCAAAGTTATCAGTGAGCTTCTGCAGGAGAGTGGTGATTCTAACCCGGGTCTTCTCCATTCCACTCTGAAACTCTAACCACTACAGTACGTTGGGTTTTATGGAGGGGTGGCTGCTGTTGAACAGCAGCAAGCAGCCAGGCCTGGGTGGGCCGTGCAAGTCGTGGTATCAAATAATTTGGTGGTTGCTTCTGGGCCTGGCCTCAATGAGTCCCCTCAAAGGCCAAAACAGCCCTGAAAGGGCCCTGCCCCCTCCCCCTGCCGTTTACTGAAAGAAATCAAGCTTGGAATACTGGCTGAACTGTTCTGGTTGCCTAGCAACAGCCACTGAGGGCATCTGGTTAAAGCTACAGGTGACCCTTTTATTTTTTGATATCTTTAAAACCCCCAATGGACTTTTTTTTAGATTTCAGGTTTTTTGGCAAATGGGTGTATAGGAAGATTTGTCTTGTCTGTTCGTGGCTCCAGTCTCTGAATTAAAGTATCCTCAGATCAGGGCCACTTGGCCATAAGTATTAAGATTGCCAGAGCAATAGGGGAGACATTTCATGGCATCCTGGGATGGGATGATGCAGGGGTGATAATTTGAGCAATATAGCCATCTTTGTTACCTGACATTGGATGTTAATCCTGCATTCTATTTCCATACTCCTTGGGGTTGTTGTCTTGAATATTGGGTGTGTTCAACATAAGGTTTTTTTCAAGGCACCTTTCAGCTCTTCACAGTATATTAACATACTCTGATACACAATTTCAAAATCAGTATTATATGCTATTGAGTGAGTACTGTGCCTAAAATGCTGCATTAAGCACTTCGTTGAGCTCAGGGGCTAAGTCGTGCTACTGAGGGGCTTGGGGCGACTGGTAAGCAAGGCATGTGGTAGGTCTGTAGCACAGTCTGGGTTGGTATTTACTCAAGGCGGTCCAAGAGCAAGTCAGGCAGTCTGAGTCAGTGCATGAGCAAGGTAGTCCAAGAACAGGTCAGGCAGTCCAAGTTGGTACATGGGCAAGGCAATGCAAGAGCAGGTCAGAAAAGTCAGTGATGTACACAAGCAGCACCCTATGTGTTCTCAATCCAATCAATAATGAACACACAAACCGAAGTCCAATGAAGGGGATAACTACAGGCCTTTATATGCTTATAAGCAAGGAAGAATGATACAGTTACCGAGGATGAAAAGCCCCTTGAACTTACCAGTTCTTCAGAACTCTAGGGTAATTATGTAAGATTTTATACCTTTGGATCAATTAGCAAACATTATAATGAAGTCTTTATTATTGATCAACAGAGGAGATGCAAAGAATGACCTAGTGACGTTCTATTGGTCAAAAACTTTTGGGGTTGTCCATTCCCACATTTCCAATGTTTAGAATTTTAAAGAACAAACACTTGTTATCCTTGGCACCTGGGCATCAATAATGTTCTTTCCCAGTGGATATACAGCAATTATTCAAGGGCAGTGAGTAAATTGTTTATCTAAGTCCAGGAGTTAACATAACATGAGTAGACTGTAAATTGCCCCCCTCCTGTCAATTGCAGCAATAATTTCACTAGTCTGATCTGTGAATAGAGAGGTTTGACCCTGCACAGTGTTACTCTCTTCCTGGCAGATCTCTTCGCACCAAGGCCAGAGGTGTTTGTTCTCAAAACAAATGTCTTTTATCTTAATGAAAAAGAGTCCAGTAGCACCTTTAAGACTAACCAATTTTATTGTAGCATGCTACAATAAAATTGGTTAGTCTTAAAGGTGCTACTGGACTCTTCTTGATTTTGCTACTACAGACTAACAAGGCTAACTCCTCTGGATCTATTTTTATCTTAATGGGAATCTTTCTCTCGGCCATCTTTCAAATGCAAAAGTTACGTCTTTTCTTCCTGGGTTCTGAGGGTGCCTCTCATTTAACAGGTTGGCCTTAATTAACAGCTCAATCCTAAGCCATGAGACAGCGCCATCACTCGTGCATGGACATAAATGCGGTGTCGCCCACTTCTCCCTATGGACTTTTGCTGGAGAGTCCTGCCGGTGGCTGAGCTCGGTGAGGCACAGCTTGAGCCAAGAGCACTCACCCGCTGTTCCCCTGACAACCCTGCCCACACCAGCCAATGGCTCCACTGCTCCCGTGACAGGTGGGCGAGGGGAAAGCAGAGGAGCAGCCAATGGGGTGGGTGCGATCCCCACTGCTCACCAACACCCCCTCATCTGGGAGAAGACGTCCCTGCTGGGGAGAGGGGGCAAAGGTAACACTGAAGGTGTGGATTGGACACCCACCCTCTTGCCCATCCAGCCCCCATTTCTGATGAGGGCCTGGCCAGTGGCTGCAGCTCGGCACACCAGCAAATCCCCTCATTGCCGCCACTGCCACCACCACAAGAAACAGGTGCCCCTTTCCTGAAAAGTAGGGCCAGATAGTAGGGAACTGATCTCTGTTGCCTGGAGATCAGTTGTAATTCTGGGAGATTGTTGCCAAGTAGGCCCTCTCTCCTGCTTTAAGGCCTGCCATGAACTGTGTTGGAGTTTCCCGCGTTGCTGATTTACCGCTACACCAAAAACTGCCCTGCACGTGTGCACTTTAATACACGTGTCAGTTTCCTGCCGCTCGCTAGTTATTTTGCTGTTGCAGTAGACTCTGTCAGTTTCCTGAATCCATGTCTGGACAACTACACTAAGGACTCTCTTTCTGGGCAGCCTTGCCCAAGCCTATATCTGGACCTCCCTGTGTGTGTTTGGACTTTATTACATGTGTGCTCCGTGCCTGCCTTGCCATCCACCACGGGCTGTGCCTGTTCCCTGCTATGGACTGTGTTTCACGTGCTGTTCCCTGCCTCCATGGAAGCCTGCCTCACCTGGGCCCCAGCTGCGCTATTAGCAGCCAGGTGCCAGCCGGGGAAGACCTCCAGTGAGCCTGACCAGCCACTCCCTGGCCAGTTCCCATCTGGAGACTCCCGCAGGCCGGTCACCCAGCTTGCCCTCGCTACCGGGCAGCCTGCTAGCCAGCCCCAGCCATGCCCAGCCGGCAGCCATGTTCTTAGGCAGCCAGAAGACCTAGAGAAGAAGCTTGCTTTGGGAAGCCATTTTGGAGAAGCGAGCAGATCACGTCCACAGCGAGAGAACCTCGCCCTGCTCTGTGTATCTCAATAGCCGCCCGGAATGGAAGCTGAGTGCCGACCATCCCAAGCACTTAGAGAATGCATCTCAAAGAAGCCTCCACATTCCAGAGCTGATGACATCAGGACAAGCCCCATCCGCTGGAACACCCGTTCAACACGCCCGGATCTCCCCCTCCCTCCTTTGTCCCCTCTTCCTAAGGTGTCACTATAACACAATCAGACTACTAAAGTGGCCCATCTAAGACATTCAGAAAACCATCAAGACCTTTGTTTCGACCCATGAGAACCACAAGGTACAGCACCAGCCCCAGGGTACGTTTTGGGGTATTTAAGCTGGCCGCCCCGGCCACATGGTGCATACGCCTTCCCTGTCCAGACCCCTTGCTGTCTCTCTGTGGATCCAGTGCTGGCATTGGACCACCTCGCTGCTGTGTCTCTACTCCGCTTCAGGATTGTAAGTATATCCCTTATCATCGTGGGTACCTGCTCATGCGACCATCTCTATATTTCCTACTCTATGTTTCCTAGTCCGTGTATGCTATCTTGTGTGTATGAGCAAGTTCAGGCTTACGCCACACTATTAGTAAATACACGTTATTGATTGAATATTTGTAGTCTGCCTCTTTATTACGTGAGCGTCTGGAGAAGGGACCTTGGTATAGATGGTTAGATCCGCGCTAAATTTAGTTCTGGACTGCTAAGCTAATTCCCCATTCAAAAGAGCAGTTCCGGTAACAAGATCTCCAGCTACCACCTGGAGATTGGCAACCATAATTAGTCCCCAGGTTCTGGAGAAGCAGGTGGGGGGAAGGCGTGTTCTTCAATGAGTGACAGGAATGCCCATTGGAAACCGCATGGGAGTCCAGAAGGCCAAATGGAAGCAAGGGGAATGAAAAGCGGCAACAAACTTGCGGCGGTGCCACTTGAACACATCACTGCATCTCCATGCCCCAGTCCTGGGGTGATGCCCTCCCCCAGCGTGGACTGACAGCCCCTCCCCATGCTAGATTTCCAAAGTCCATCCCTGCTTCCACAAACGGCAAAAAGGAGATGCCCAGTAAATATACACACACCACCCCGTGGCAGCAACTTCCCACATGCAGTGACCATCTTCCTGGCTTATCAGATGCCAGCAGCTCAGACTATCAGAGAATGAAAGTCCTCAGTGGCCCCTGCCCCGGCAGACATTCATGGGCCACACTTCAATTCTCACCTCACTGCCTGAAGTTACATTGAGGAGAGGAAGGGGGTAGGGAGGATGGACGGGCGCCACTTGAAACATTTGCAGGGATATGTGACAGGGAATTGAGGGGCTGGCTACTGGCAGTGTCAGGCAAGCATACAAACAGCAGTTTGTTGTTTTTCAACACGTTTTATTGAACTGGAAAAGTGCCAATGTCCCTCGGCTGGAAAGCGAGCCAAGGCAGTTTGCGCAGCCCTTGTTCTGCGCTCCCAGGGGCGAGGCTGAGATGCGGATTGCCTTGGGAAACTGCTCCCTGGGCTGAATCTGAATGGCACTCGTGGAGGATTACAGGGTGAGGGGCTGAAGAAGACATGCTCTGTCATCTCCCAGATGAGTCACGACGTGCCTGCGAGGGAAAGAGATGTGTGCTGCAAGTTACCCAGCCCAGTCCATGGCCAAGGCCAAGCCCACATTCCCAACATCTGGGAAGATGCACATAGTAGAGAGCAACAGCAGCAGCCCCACAGGTGCAGCTAGTGACCAGATGATGCATAATCCTCTGGCGAGGAAGCACTCTGCCTTGGGGTGATTTTACCTTTAAGGGAGAAAGTCAGCAGGTAGTTACAAACACCCGGTCAAGAGTAGTTTTCTGAGCAACTGCCTCTGGGGCAGGCAGAGGCTGCCGCCACCGTCCCCTCCTCGCTGAGCCTCACCTGAAGAGGCTAGTGGTCAGGCGAGTTCAGGTGATGGGGCAGCCGGCACAAATCAGCAAGCCGGGTTAGCTGCCGCCCCATCTCCTCCTTACCTGTAAGTGCTACCTCACTCCTTACTGAGCTGGAAGTGCAAGGAGACTTGAGTGGTTATTGTTAGTTAGCCAGACATTCTGGACTTTGCCCTTCTTCCCTTGAGTGAGTGCAAAGTTCTCCCAGTTTTCCCGTTAAGTCCCCTCTAGTGCACTCTCCCGCCCTGTGCACAAAGTCCCCACGGCAGAAGGCAGACGGGCATAGCCTTCGGCCATGTGCTCACCTACCAGAGGTCATGAGCAGCGCAGCCGGACGTTTTGTAGGGTGTGTGAGCAGGTGATTGGGTACGGGGAGGGGGGCTTGCCCACCCCGGCAGCGCACGCGGATTGGCCCCCGTGATAGTTCCCATCCTATGTGCATTCGGGCTGCGGGGGCGGGGCACCAGGAGAGGGGCGTGTGTTTTCCCCGTTCAATGGGCATCTGTGGGCCACGCCTCCTTTTTCATGGTGTAACTTTCCCCCGCTGCAGGGGGGGTCCCTAGGCCTGGAGTGACTTTGGAAGTGGACTAACTCACACCCTGCCCCCCACCCTGCCCCCTTCCATGCCAGCGTGGGGACTTGTACCATACTTGTGCCTCTGCCTGGCCGCGCGGCATGCCCGCTGGCAGCAACCTGTCTGCAGTAATGTGCCTTGGGCGGGCGCTGGCAGAGAGGGGTTTACGTCGACGTAAGAGCCATTTATGCCCGTGCAAGCCTCAGTTCTCTCCCTATGCACTCCCCCCCCTTAGGATTGAGCTGCCCATGTGGCTTTGGATCCAGCAATTGTGCTTCACTAGTTCTGGCACCCTAGTGTCAGCTCAAGATCTTATCAGTTGACACTAACCAGGCAAGACAATGCTCTTCTACTTTTCTTTCTCTTTTGAGGCTGAATCCAGCAGCAAAGGAGAGAAGGGGGTGGAAGGTACAGGAATGGCCTATTCAGGTTGATTGTGCATATGTGCATAGGCTTACCTTCTATCTAGACTTGATCATCAATATATGTTATGGAAATGCAGATATGATGCGACTATGAATATGAGCTCTATGTAAGGCAATGTATGGACTGTTCACTGAAACTAATGAGGTTTTAATTGTTTGCAACATTTATCAGAAATGTACATCCCATTGCACATCCCACATCAGCTTATTTCTTCTGACTCTTAGCAAGCGTGAAAAGGCCAAAAATACTTTATGCAGTTTTCATTGATGCTGAAGCTACCTTGTTAAGAGCAGCTCAGGATTTAATAGTCTCTGTCTCAAGTAATAACATGCCCACACACCATGCAGGAAGAAACACTCTTCTCCTTCAGGCAGGAAGGCGGCGATCTGGAGATGAGGGGATTACAGACAGTCCTCTTGTCATGGACAGATCACTATTTGCTAGAGGGCTACTAAGATTTCATAGGGGTGGGGAAATTGATTAAGGTGATCCACCTCCATAGGTTGATGGATCCAACTGGTTTTCAGATGGCAGTAGGGGTTTTTCCCATTGGTATGTTTGGTGCTGCTGTCAGTATCCTGGTTGACCTCTGGAATGAGGAAATGACCCTAGCAATTGACACAGTCACCCACTGGCAATCTCTCGGAGGTCTAAGATAGGGGTGCACAATCTGGGATTTGTAATCTGGCTTTATAGCTGGATTTATGCCAATCAGGTATAATCCAACTATGCCAGATCACATAAGAGAATCCCAGATTGGATTTGGGGGACCAAAATCTCCTGGACCAGATTATTCAGCTGCAGGCAGTCTCAGTCTCAGCCTCAGCTGAGAGCAAAAGAGCAGCAGGACCAAGTGGAGGCAAGTTTTGCACCACAGCAGGAGAGGCATGAAGCTGGTGGAGGACAGCAGGCAAATTCCCATCCCATCCTTCCACCCCTGCCTAAGCTTCAAAAGAGCCCTTCAAGCTTCTTCCAGTCGCCTTTTAAACACCGCAGGTCTGATGAGCCTCACACACACACACCCGCCCAATCTTGCTTCAGCTCGGAATAGGAAGGTTTCTCTACTTTTATATTGGGGTTCTCTGGATATTGGTTTCCCCTCTTTCACTTTGGTTCTTTTGAGCTTTGTTGGTTCAGCTTACATGGGAGTGAGACTTGTGTTTGGGACTGGCTTTGGGCCAGGAGTTGCCTTTGCTTAAGGTTTCCCTTTGTCTGGAAATGTTTCCTCTATTGGAAACAATGGGGAGTTGCTGAGGGTAGCTTGTTCAGGAGCCTATAGAATTGGATCCTGGGGTCCAATCATCTTGAAACTTAGGGATCTTTAGTTTTTTGGTATCAGATAGCCCTTTGGTTTACCAACAGCCTGTGGGCAATAAAAAGGCACAGGCTAGAGCTCTTTCTAAAGCCTATCCCATGCAGTGATGGCAGTAAAGAAACAATATTTCTCTGCTACCATTGTATTAACACAGTGTAGACCTGTGGAACTCTTCAGGATGGTCAGGGGCCTATTAGGCTGTGGCGTACAGGAGAAGGTGGACTGCTCAATGGACCACTACAATCATTTTGCTAAGCACTTGTGGATAAAATCTCTTGCATCTATTCTGACTTGCTCTACATTAGCAGTAACAGGATTGGATTGTTTTGAGGTGGTGATTTGTCCAGTTATATACGATTCATTTCAGCTTGTCCAGTCTGAGCATGTGGACAGAATTATTGAGTTTGAGACATGCCACCTGTTTATATGACCCTTGTCCCTCCTGGCTGCTTAAATCTACTGGGGGAGGACTGGTGGACTGGGTTCAGGAGACATATAATGCCTCCCTGAGAGATGCAGTGAATGACCGTGTCTTGAAGCAGATAGTGGTGCATCCACTCTGAAATAAATCTGCTCTGGATCCAGGAGAGTTGAATATCTACCATCCAGTCTCAGATGTCTCAGCATGGTGGCTGAACAAGTGTTGGCTGGCCACCTTCGGGAATTCTTGAATTAACTGGATTGTTTGCATTTGTTTCAGGCCTGGTTGTGGGTCTGAAATGGTCTTTTTCACCCCAGTAGGGGTGACTTGCACTGGGAGATGGATGGAGGTGTGTGGCCCTGTTAACTCTCCAGTACCTCTTGACAGTTTTTGATACCATTGATCATGGTATCCTGGACTGCCTTTCAGGTTGGAACTCAGAGGTACTGTTCTGAGGTGGTTTTAGTCATATCTTAAAGGTAGGTTTCAGAGTATGGTGCTGGGGAACTGGCTGCTGACCTACAGTGTCCCATAAAGTTCTATCTTGTCTCTCATGCTTTTCAACATCTATGTAAAGTCACCAGGAGAGGACATCTAGGGGTATGGGTTGAGTTGCAGCCAATATGCAGATGACACTCAGCTCTTTCTTGCACTTCCAACAGATCCCAGGGATGATGTTGAGACTGTGATCAGGTGCCTGGAGGTAGTTTTGAAAAGACTGAAGGCTAACAAATTGAAAATCATGAGAAAACAGTTGTACTTTCAGTGGGGGGAAGATTTGACCCAGGAAATGAGAAATCTCCTATTCTGGAAGGGACTCCACTTGCCTTAAAGAGCAGATGGAGGGAGGTGCTGGACTCAGACCTCCTGGTGGATAAACAGGTGGCAGCGGTTGCTAGGGATGCCTTTTACCAGCTTCAGCTGCTAAGCCTGATGTGGCCATTCCTGTGAGGGAAATTTTTTGCTACTGTAGTGCATATCCTAGTAAAACCTAGATTACTGCAATGTGCTGTTTGTGGGGCTGCCCTTGAAGACTGTCAAGAAGCTGCAGTTGGTACAGAATGCTGCAGCTAGAATATTGAGTGGAGTGGGTCATGGGGACCATATTAGACCAGTCTTGTTCCATCTACACTGGCTCCCAATTTGCTTCCAGGCTTCATTCAAGGTGATTTAAAGCCTTATACTGATTGGGGCCAGCATAGCTTAAGGACTGCCTTCTCCCATGTGAACCTGCCCGTCCTCTCCAATCATCTTGGCCCTGCTTTGCGCATCCCCATCACCTGAGGCTAGACAATTGGCAACCTAAGAAAGAGCCTTCTCAGTCATGGTGCCAAAACTTTGGAAATTCCTCCCCAGACAGATTTGGGTTGTCTTCCACCAGAGGTTGAAAACTTTTAAATTTTGTTTGGTATAACTCCAGTAACTGTTGCTGGCCCTCCTCCTTGGTTAGAAGTCATTTGTTTCATCTTGAAGAGGAATATTGTAAGTATTCCCATGCTTCTCTGAAGTTCTGCAGTTTTTAGTGGTAAGAGCCAACTGGTCAAAACAAGTACAGGGTGTAATTGGCTACTTCCATATTATGTAGTCACTTTTTCCTCTATGTTGTAGTACCTTCTGGCACTGGTTACGCAAGTAAATGGGCTGATTTTGCCAGCTCCATTGTTAAGTGCAACAATTTATCTTCTACAACTGATTCTTTTGTGATCAGTGGCTCACACTCACCTTTTCCTCTCCCTACTTACTTACTTTTCATAGTGTACACTTTGTTGTGTTGTATGTTACTTTTAAGGAACTTCAAACTTGCTTGTGTGTCTGTCATAGGCTCCAGTGATTATTGGGGTACATAACATCAAAGATGTGAGGCGCTTTTTATAGAAAACTAGAAAGACCAATGTTCATATTTTGGAGCTAAGAATGTAAGAGCAGCTCTGCAGGATCAGACCAGTGCTTTGATGCACACTGCTTTGCTAAAAGAATTCTCATTAAATGTGTGCTGCATTTGAAACATTAAGCTTTTTCTTAATTTAATACAGAAATCTCCTATCAGTGCCTGCAACCATGTAAATCCCCAGGGCCTGAAAGATTCCAAGTCCCTCAAAGTCAACCCAAATGACTATGGAATGGATTTGAATAGTGATGACTCCACTGATGATGAAAGCCAGCCCCGCAGACCAATCCCTTCATGGGCCACTGGTATGTGTAAATCTTTCATGGTTGCAAAATGATAACGCTGAAATTTAAAGAGAGTTCTACTCATGTTTCTGGAGATTTTCATTTGAGTTGCATTGCTTTTGAGGGATTTGCTTGAACTTATGCCTTCAACTTCCTATAATACTGTAGTTCCTGTGGTGACTCTAGTATTGCATTGTACCATATGAACTAACTGTGAGTTGTTGTGCTGTGGCCTATAGAATCAATGTGTGTCTCATACTTCTTGTTAAAAGTGAATTAAATTGCTCATCTTGGAGTTCAGGTTCTTATATTTTTATAGTCTTTTGGTGTAAGATGAAGTCCTTTAGTGTAAGATCAAGCAAAACTAGAGCTAGTAGGATACTTTAGTAAAGGTTAAGTTAATGTGGAAATAAAACCTTTCCAACTTCAGGAATCTATTTAAACTACATTCTTTCCTACATACAAGCGATCCTCCTTCTTTTTCCTTGCTATCTGGCAAACTTTCTTTAATTTGATGGTTACAGCTAGAGGCTGTTTGATAACTATAACTAGGATAGAATGAGCAAAGGCATACCTTGACTTGTTAAATGGGCTACAGTGAGCAGGTATTGTAAGCAGAGATTGCACATTCTTTCCTCCATATAAATGCTTTAATTTGAGTGAAAGGCTGTTGTTCAGCATAATACAATTGCTTCCTCAGGTCTTCAGCTTAATGAAGCTGTCACATATCAATACTACAACCCTCCAGACATTGATACATTTTTTGGACAAATCTTGAGCCCTAAACTAGAAAATATCTTCTACAAGAGCAAACCAAGATATTTCAAGCGCACTAGTTCTGCTGTCTGGCAGTCACCACCTTTACCGGGTACCAAAACAGTCTTGTGTGCATCCAGTAGCGTGAAAAAATACTGAGTCTGAGAAGGACTTCATATTACTGTCAACTGTATTTTGTCTAGGTAAGACATCTGTAAACATTTTAATATTTTCTATCTTTTCTATACTGTGTAATAAAGTTTTAAATTCTGAAATAATTGTTAGTTTTTTTTTAAATAAAGAATGAGGTCATGTGTGTACTGAATCTTCTAGAACTTGGAATATTTCATGTGACCCGAAAAAAATGTTTTAGCTGCAGTATTTCTTGATGCATCTCACCTCTTGTTGACATGTGGTGTGAACAGATGGGCCTAACTGGAGTATTTTTGCTACATGTGGAAGTTTACTTACTTTTGCAGAGAAAGAAAAAGCAGTGGAGATAATATAAATGGTCAATAGGTGGCATAACTGAGCAAGTAAACAAATTAGAATGAATGCTATGAATTTGCCTTGCTTCCTTCAGATTGGTGTGTTACAAGGCATATTTTGCACTGTCAAAAGTTTCTAAAATTCTAGATTTTTCTTCATAACTTCATACTCATTTCAAATGAAGTATTTTACTGTAGACAATAAAATCCATGTTCTAGAAATGTTTAGAAAAATATTCTACTCCACATTTCAGATTTTAAATCCATAAAGAGTTTGTTGCTTTTCTTGATTCCTACTTGATTCTCTAATTCTTGCTTTACTTGATTGCTTTGCTTGATTCCTACTTGATTCTCTAATTTGGTTTAGCTATTTCTGAATATTTCAGCCATTGTTTTCTATCACTCTGGTTGCTATCCAGTGACTGAAGGGGTCCTTTTTCAACCAAACTTCACCAAATTTGGAAGGAACCTACTCCTGCCTGTTGTCTAAAGATCACCCAAGGTTCATGAAGATTGGACACCGGGGGCCAATTTTATGGCTCCCTAAAGAAGATGTCCTCATCCATTCTCCATTATTCCCTATGGGGAAAAATATCTGGGAGCTATCTGGAAGGCTGGGGGTGGTGTTTTTCCTGCAAATTCCACCAAATTTTCAGGGGACCTACTCTTGATTGTCCTCTAATGACCCTGCAGAAGCAGACTGAAGCAATGGAATGCCTAGTGCTTGTGGTTGGGTACTGCTTGGTTGTGTTCTGTAGTGTTTCTCCACTGGCTGCTGTGAATGATACTGGTTCAGTTTCCTGTAGGGCTGGTGTTTGGAAGGAGCTGTGCTCTTTTCCTCCAGCAGCTGCTCTGCAGGGTCAGCACTAGAACTTCACTTGGTTGGGCTTGCCACAGCTCTGAGTCCCACATGCCAGCAGACTATCTCCTTGTCCCATGCAGCTGCCACAGGGATACAGCTGCTGCAAGGAGAACAGGTAGTGCTTGGCCAGCAGCACAGCATGCAAGAGAAATCATTGCAATGCTTAGTAATCAAAGATAACTTTGTTACTGTAAGGAACAACTCTAGATGAAATAGGTAAAACAGGGATTAGAATGCAGACTAAGGAAATAAAAGCGTTGTTAACTAAAGGGAATTTAGAGCATCTTGACATTAACTTCCAATGGGCAGCAGTCACCTGTCAGTCCTGGCAGATGACCTATCACCCACCCACCCACCCACAGATAAAGGAAGGGCATCCCTTTAGAGACACCTGTCTCATGTGCTCCCAAAGTCCGATTGCCACTTTGAGGTCAGGAAAGAATTTTTCTCCAGGTCAGATTGGCCAGGGATATTGGAGGTGTTTTGCCTTCCTCTGGGCACAGAGCAGGGGCCATTATGGAAAATGGGGGTGGGGTGGGGTGGGGATTGCTGTGAATTTCCTGCATTGGGCAGGGGGTGGACTAGATTACCCTGGGTATCCCTTCCAGCTCCGTGTTTCTAATAACCAATCTGAAGCTGGGAATTTGGATCACACAAGCCTGGCCTGTTACCCAAATAGACAGTCTCCTAATTAGTTGGCGGGAATTAACTTAAAGGAGACAAGGCAGCAGAGGGTAACTGGAATTCTTCACCCATGTTTACAGGGATTTTTCCCTCAAGAGAACTTTCAGAATAAATTAGCCAGATGTTCAACTGGAAAGGTTTTTATTAAAAGAGAAATAAAACGGCAAACATACAGAGCACACACAAGAGGCTAGGTAAGAGGAAAGGGGGAGAAAGCAATTTCGGGGAAGGCAATAGTTAACAGTTTCAAAGATGGAGGTCTGCACAGACAGCAGCGAAATAGGAGAGATGATGAGGTGGCCCAGATGGATTTGGAGGTGTGTGCATGGATCTAAGAACACACATGTACACATACTGGTGGCTAGGCTAGGGCAAAATGCTCCTTGAGGTGAGTTGATGTTCTTGCCCCCAAAACAATAACTTGATGGGTTTTCTGGAGGTGGATAATGGGTGGAGAGAGGCTTGATGACCCTGAGAGTACCGAATGGGAAAAGCTACCAAGTTTGGTGAATAGTGTTAGGTGGTGCTTAATCAGGGTAAATGGGTGAGAGGAAATGAAACGGTGTAGATGAAATTCATCAGGAGTTTCTTGGGAGACCTCGTTGTCCAAAATTATGTGTCTCTCCGGGGTGTGGAGGGGGCCATTAGTCACTCAGCCGCTCTGACTCCCCTTGTGAAATATTTTTCTAGGTTTTAGCTCGGCTGGCATCAGGCAGTGCCTTGTGCTTATAATATTTAAGGGGGGGAGTGTTTATGATTTCATATCTATTAACTGCCCCTTAGCAGGAGGAGAGGTCAGACTGCTAACAGGACCTCCCTTCATCCAATAGGAAGGTAGAACTGCATCAAAGAAATGGATATGATCTAATACTGGGCTGTAAATTCCCACAGAGAAAGCCTTGATTCCTAGTTCTCAGGCTTCATGCAGATATAGTGTCCTCAATCCATTCTTTTGTCGTCATGTATGTCAAATGTCATCCTCCCCAGATGTTTCTGTTTCTGTCTCCTTTCACAACACTTGTTTTTTTGAGTATGTCAAGTATTTTACACTGTCAGCTCAAATTTGAATATGATTAATGATGAAGCAAGAAGGAAGGCAAAATCAATTCACTCATACTGGAAGGAAGTTTTTTTAATAAGTCAACTTTGTCATGTGAATGGGAAGCATATCCTGCTTATGACTGCCATGTAATGCCTGAATTGCCTCACAAGTCTGCAAAAGCCGTTTCATGTATATTTAAATAATTCTGTGGATCACACTAGATGTGTGATAAGAGTTCAAATGGGACTGTAGCTTGCTGAGAGAGGGGCCTTCAGCCTTCCCCCTCCCATTTTCCCAACCTGAAACATCCCTGAGAAGCTGCTTTTTCCCATTAGCCTAAATTGTACCAGCCATTCCCTGGGGCTGCTTCAGGTTAGAAAAATGCCATCGGGAAGGGGGAAGGCTTAAGTGCTCTTTCCTAGCATGCTGCAATCCCAATCTGAACTCTTGGAACTCTCAGTGCACCTCTGGTTTCACCCACAGACATTACCCAAACATGAATGAAATTTGCCTTCATTCCTAAGCTACACAAACCTAAACTGAATCAGACCCCTGCGCAACTGAGAATTAAAAAAATACTAAGCTCCCCCAAAATGAAAATCCCTGCGTACATATCCTTTAGCCTATCTGTGTCTTTTTCTCAAGGATCAGGCCCATTGGTGCCCAGAGGACTTGTTCTAGGTCCTATTTAATTTGTCTATCCACTATTGTATCCACTCTACCATGCTGGCTGTGTCTAAGGCAGTTGTGGCAACAAATGCGTTAAAACAGTTTTTGTTCCCTCTCTTGAAACTGATGTGAGAAGATAGACAAAGCATCCCCTGTAGCAGTGGTCCCCACAATGATTCCCGCTGTTTCTTTTTGACAATGGAGTACAACAAAACATCTCTTCCCCAAAGTGAAAGAGCCAGTCTTTTTCTCAACTTCATTGGATCAGCCCAGGATGCAATGCTTTCGTATCTGTAGGGAGCATGCTTCCAGAACTAGTTGCTTGCTTTGTAGGAAGATGCATTTCAAAACTGGCCCAAGTACCCTGTGGCAGCCATTTAATGGTGGTGCCAAGTACCCATTCCCAAAATTCCAGAAGTGCCCAAGGGCTCAACAAGATTAGGGGCCCCATGTCCTATAGCATTTTCTCTGGAACATAATTGTCATGATCAAAGGTCTTTCTAATGATTTCTACAATGTATTCAAAAGGGGATCTGACACAACAGGATACAGTATGGAAGGTGGCTGGGACTGATCCATTTACGGAGCAGCTGCTTGTTTTCCCTAATTCAACTGAGAATGGGATGTGGTGGCTTGCTAAAAAGCACTGGTCTGCTAGGATTCAGTCTTCTAGTGATAATTACATAGGTTTAGTATTGCTTCTATGCACATGTTTCTGAGGCGGTGCCCCAGAACACTAATGCTTACCAGCATTAGAGACTGAACAAAATGGTAATTGCATATGCCAGCTCAATAATGCAAAGAATAACTAATATATCTGATCAGTATGAAGTGCCTCGATGCCTAACTGAAGTCCATGAAACATATGGACATGTTAAGTGATGCATATGAAGATCCACATATAGTGAACCCTGGCACCTCTACTGTAAAGTTAAATCAAAGCTTACTCAGGTGAATGTATGTGTCTCTAGTATGCTGATCTGAATGCCTATCATATCACTTCTGCAAAAGCCAGTGTGACAAATCCTTCTTTAGGATACATTTAAAAATAGGGTAGTTGGATCTCAAACAGCAATAGGATAGTTCCAAACTCTGTTATTAGGCACCTTCTTACTCCTATGAAATTTATATTCCTTAATAAGAAAATCTGTAGTAGCAGGCAAGCATATCTGAAAGAAATCATTAATGATTTTCTCTATAATGCACAATTACAAGGAAGCGTTTGGCATATAGCAGGGGTGGCCAAACTTGCTTAATGTAAGAGCTGCATAGAATAAATGTCAGATGTCTGAGAGCCACAAGACATGATGCATTGAAGTGACTTGCCTGAACCTGCCAGAGAGCACCATTGATGGAAAGGCGTTTAAATGTGCTAAGGTAAATATTCAGCGCTGAGATGGGATGTCCAGAGCTGAGAGATAGTGTGGCATCATTCCTTGCCTTTGGTATATGCCTAAGTTGGCTGCAGAACATACAGGGGGATGCAGGGGGAACATCTCTTGGAGTTCATGTTCCATAAGTCTTAGTTTAATTGTTCTTAAGATATGTAATTCATCACATAGGAGTAGGGAGTCCAATGCAATGCCAAGCTTTTGCAGTTAGAGAGTAAACATAGAAAACCATATGGTACTATGCCTATCTCTCATCAAATGAGATAGCAAGCTATCATGTTCAGATCTAAAGTGAATTTTTATCCAGTTCTTGAAAGCCATGATCCAGGCCTTAGTTTCCAAGAGGTGAAGACCCAACTCTGCACATATAGATACATAAGGGACACAATTAGAGACACCCAAAATCTGTTGGAAGAAAGTTGATTGTACACCCTCTACACAGGGCTTAAAGGCTTTGATCCACAGTGGGATTCCATATAGCAGCTGGGGAAGGATTTTTGCATTATAAATTTTCAGAGCTGCTGGGACAAACTGGTTGCCTCCTAAAAAGAAGAACTTTTTGATTTGCGCCAGTGAGCATCACACTAAGTTTATAGTTCTGTTCTGATGCGTTGGCCAGCTAAGGTTGTTGTTGAAAGTAATTCCAAGATATTTAAAGGCCTTCACTTGTTCAATTTCCTTAGCGCCGATGCACCACCTGAATAGGTGCCAGCTCTTAGAAAAAATTAGAATTTTGGATTTTTCATAGTTGATTATCAGCCGATTCAATTTACAATATTGATAGAAGGCTTCTAGATATCTTATAAGGCCAATTCTAGTGTGGGAAATAATAACTGTGTCATCAGCATACAGCAATATAGGTATTGCTAATTGCTCCAGAAAGGGCGGATGGCCATTTACAACAGACATATGTTGCTTCAGATCGTTCAAAAATAAATTTAAAAGGTGTGGGGCAAGGACACAGCCTTGTTTAACTCCCTTCGTAATTGGGAAGTTAGATGAAAGTTGGCCATCGGGGGATATCTTAACGACACCCGAAGTAGCTTCGTGTAATTTCTTAATTAAATAAAGTAAGCGGGGTTCCATCCCCAGAGTTCTGAGTTTCTTCCACAGCAGGTCCCTAGGGATTGAATCAAATGCACCCTTTAAATCAATAAAAGCTGCATACAGTTTCCCTCCTTTAGGCTTCACATTTATCTGCCAAAAAGGCAAGGGTGGTGCAATGATTGATTGTGGATCTCCCTTTAAGGGAGCCAATTTGTTCTGGTCCAATTATTTTCCCTTCGGCTATCCAATTTAGAAGGGAACGCTCCAGGTGTTTAGAGTACAGCTTACATATAATAGAGAGCAAGCTGATAGGCTGGTAGTTCTCTGGAAGAATTGGGTTACCTTTTTTATATATTGGACATATCAATGATTTTAACCACGACTCAGGGATAACCCCCTTATGGTCAATTAGGGTAAACAAATTGGCCAATGGAACAGCCCACCAGTCCTTATGCTTTTTTAAAAGTTCAGCTGGAATCCCATCTAAGCCAGGTGCCTTACCAGACTTCAGTTCAGAGATTAAATCAGTTATCTCATCAGGGCTTACAGGAGTCCAGTCAGGAATGGTTAAGAGGGTGAGTTCTTCTTCTTGCTCTAGTGGGCTACCTGAGTCATTAAATGTTCTGAAATAGTAGTCGACCCATTTTTGAGGGGTAGGTGTGGTTATGGCAGGAACTGATGCATTGAAGTGACTTCAGATGAGGAGGTGAGTTTGGGGGGGGGGGTGTCCTGAAAGTGACATCAACAGAAAGGATGGAGCTTGGGAAGAGCCATCACCTGACCTTTGACTTGGAAGTGACATCACAAAAGTGACATCCTTGCTAGGCTTCACCTCCAAAGTCCCCAGATATTTTCTGAGTCAGACTTGGCAACCCCGACATTTTTATTGAAAATATGAAAGACATGGAACGAAAGAAGGAAGAAAAAGGGAGGGAAAGAAACTAGACTAAAGTAAAATGTGTGGCCATGGTGATACTCGGAGACCTCCAGGAGCCGCACAATATGTCTAGAAGAGCCACGTGGCTCCCAGGCCGCAGTTTGGCCACCCCTGGCATATAGCATGTGCACCTAGTGGAATGGGGCAGTAGTGAGCCTTGATAAGCCTGTTGGGCAACTTGTTTGCAGTGGGGCCTGTATACATTGTAACATACTTCCAAGTCCTCCGCAACATACTAAGATTCTAGGGGAAGATTCACAGGATTCTTTTGGCAGAAAAATAAATGAGGGAAGTTTCCTGAGTACGAATAGTCTGAAAGTCAATGAAGCAGATGATAGTTGCTTTAGTTTTAAATGGTTTTATATGGTGCCGTACAGTAGGTGGAGCATCCCCCCCCCCCCAAAGTGTGAGCTAAGATCCATTTGTGGCTCATGTGAATCAATTTGTGGCAAAGGTGGTATTAGATGATAATACAATTTAAGAAACCTGATAAGAGAGCCCTAACCCCACAAACTTTTTGAAAGGTGTGGGGGATGGGAATGGAGGGAGGAGAAGGCAGGGTTATTGATGAGTGCTTTTGGTGACTAAACCACTCGCCCATGATCAGTGCTGCATAACAAGCAGTCCTCACCCTGCCTGGCATTGAAATGAGTAGCAAAATGTAAATGGTTTCTATACATTCTGAACAACAGAACTTGAATTTAGTGGATTTCGGCCTTTTTATGTTCACATATACCTAAATAATGATATACCTTCTCTCCCCCTCACCTTGTTTCTCCCATTGCCAAAGCACTAGTGATAATCCTATATGTTAAAACAAAACTGGTCTGGCAGGGGGGGGGGGGATCCCTGATCCAGAGTGAATGGTTAGTGTGTAAAACCAGGGCTTTTTTTGAGTGGGAACGCTCTGGAACGGCGTTCTGGCAGCACGACAATCTGCCCATGTGATTCCTCCTTCGGCCCCGCGGGCTCTGCAGAGGAGGTTAAGTGCTTTGAGTTCATTCTGCTTTTCATTCTTCTGTGTGTGTGTGTGTGAGAGAGAGAGAGAGAGAGAGAGAAAGAGAGAGCTGGGGCTGGTGTGGGCTCTGCAGAGGAGGGCTAAGCTGCTTTGAGTTCATTCTGCTTTCATTCAAGGGTTTCTGTGTATGTGTGTGCTGCTTTGAGTTCATTCTGTTTTATTTTCACTGGAGGAGTGGGTGGGTGTAGCTGTGTGTGTATGTGTGCTGCTTTGAGTTCATTCTGCGTTCTTTTCATGGAGCTGTGGGGGCTGTGAGGGGGGCTGTGTGTATGCTGTTTTAAGTTCATTTTGCTTTCTTTTCAGGGGGTGGCTAGGGCTGTGCGTGTGAGTGTGTGTGTGTTGCTTTCATTCTTTTGTTGACTGAAGTTGACATGGTTATGCTTTTGAATGCAGATTGGTTCTGTGTTAGTTAAAGTATCAGTTATGGTTATTCCAGTTTTATGCTAGGAATGGATAGCTGTGTCCAAGTCACAGAAGGCTTTCATCAATATATTCATCAGCATATAGGTGTTCTTATGTCTTAATAGCTGTAACTCAAATGGCTCTCCCCGCCCTCAGCTGATTAACATCACTGAAATTACAATGGACATATGAGTGTAAAGGAAGTTTTTATGAATATTGTTTGTCTGGGACATTGGAATATTTATGAGCATTTCACAATGTCACAACAGCTTAGCCATTGGTAAGGTAGAGTTGGCAGGCAACCAAAAAAAAGCCATTTTAAACTAAGTATAGATCTAATGCAGTTAAAATTGAGTATCTAATTTTGATTTGCTCCAGTAAAGCAAAACCCTCCCTGAAAATTTGAAAATTCAATATTCATTAGATTAGGAATTTCAGACTCTATGGAATTTTGAGAAAGAATTTTGGATTTTTTTTCTACGCTGGCAGAGGGAATTTAGATTTGTGAGGTTTTGGATTTTTAGAGGTCCCCTCCTCCTTGCATTTTTTAAAAAAATATATATTTTATTGGGTTTAGTTCCAGTTCACTCTGATAACAGAATTAATTGAGATCTTACATTTTTTTCGTTACATGTTATATACCATGCACTTCATTCCATCTCTACAATTCCATCATAGTTATATTACCTTTCACTAAGCTATTATCACTGTAAGTCTACCTTCTTTTAGTTCTAATACTTCTTTTCTTTTTCCATGCATTTAATTGTGTTCTGCTAACGTGCAGCTAAGTCCCTACTTTATATTTTCATTCAATCCATCTATAGAGCGGGGTCCATTTTTGTTTCCCATTATGTCTATTTTTTTCTTTTATTAATTCTGTCAGTGTGTCCAGTTCTGCCGTCTCTAAATTTTTCTGTATCAATTCTTTTGTCGGTATATCTGTATTTTTCCTGTATCTGGCATATACTATTCTTGCTGCTGTTATATGAATGATCAAATGTCTATTTTCCCTGTTTATCTCATCCGGCATTATATTTAGTAGGAGCATTTCCGGTTTGAAAGGTATATTCATTTCTAGCACCTCTTACAACAATTCATGTATCCCTTTCCAACATTTCTTCGCTTTTTTGCATAGCCACCATATATGGAAAAAGGTGCCTGTTTTCTCTTCACACTTCCAGCATTTATTGGGTACTTTGGGATACATCTTTGCTAATTTTTCTGGTGTCGCATACCACCTATAAAACATTTTTATATAGGTTTCCTTTGAAGGTGGCTGATTTTGTTATTTTGATATTTATTCTCCATATCTGTATCCATTGCTCCAAATCTATTTCATACCCTAGGTTTTGTTCCCACTTTGCCATATAATCTTTAGTGCCTCCTCTTCTATCTTCAATTGTTTTATGAAGGCGTATGGTTTTCTAATTAGTTTTTCATTTGTTTCTAGCAGCATCTTATCAAAAGGGCATCGTTCCATGTAGAATCCTTGAGTTTTATCTTTGGTAAATCTGGATTCCATTTGCGCTCTTAGCCACCATCCTATCTCTATGTTCTGCTTTTTTAGCTCTTCTGTTGACTTTAGCTTTCCATCCTCTCTTTGTAGCTGTTCATAAGTGTGCACATTCTCCCATTTTAGTAAGTTTGGTTGGGTAAATGCTTCTACTGGTGATATCCATCTTGGCATTTTTGTGTATATTTGGGGTTTTATTTTCTCCCAAACATTCATCAGGGATTTTCTTATTATATGATCCTTAAAATATTTGTGTGTCTGTTTTTCTGTACCAGAGGAAGGCATGCCATCTCAACTTAAGATCATGCCCTTCTACTTTAGGAGTCTTGAGTTGCGCAGTAGGATTCATTCCTTTATCCATACCAACGTACAGGCCTTATAGTATAGCCTATAGTATAGTCTGGTAAATCGCAGCCTGCTTTCTCTTTAGAGTTCTGTAGGACTTTGAATCTTATTCTTGGTCTTTTACTTTGCCATATGACTTCTTGCATATTTTAAATATGATTCCAAAGAAATGAAATGTTTGGGAAAGGGAATGGAAGATTTCACTTTTTGTAGAGGATACAAAAAGGAAACAAACCCTTTCTCATAATAGTGTAATTTTCCAAGCTTACTAACATGTATCTCATCATAATGCATTGTGCTGGGTTCCGGGAAGTATCAGCGCAAGAACAGAAATATTACCCGCGTACTCACCAATGTCTTCAAAATTTATTTTCCTATATATAACACGTATGATCCTGGGTTCCAGGAAGTGGCGTCACTTCCAGGAAGTGACATCACTTCTGGGAGTGTCACTTCTGGAAGGGACATCATCACACATCATCACACCACCTCTTTTCCCAGTAAAAAAAGCCCTGTGGAAAACCTATATCTGGCAAAGTAGTCTTGAACCCACAAACTCACACAGATAAATGTAAATAATTGCAGTTATTTTTGCATTAATGTCTGCAGCTTGTGGAATTCAGAGAGGTGAAACATTTTCCAGTGAAACATTTATGCTACAAAACGCAAGCAAGGCCTGGTCCATATTGGGAGGCCTGGAGGGGTGGGGCGGGGGGAGGTATTTACCTTGTGTCTTTCACTGGACTTCATAAAAATTCAAGATTATTAGTGCAGGAAAAAGGCAGCACCCCTTAATGCTTGCTTTATCTAAGCTCTTCCTTCCTTCCTTCCTTCCTTCCTTCCTTCCTTCCTTCCTTCCTTCCTTCCTTCCTTCCTTCCTTCCTTCCTTCCTTCCTTCCTTCCTTCCTTCCTTGTTGCAGTGTTCCTGCATTTTGTGAACCTATTTGATCCATTTGGTGGCTTGTGGCTCCATAAAAATCCCCATGTTACTTAAAGTCAACCGAATGGCTTTCCTTCTTTGTATTACAAGAGCTGTGCACTGGGAAGTGGAAATATTCAGTGCCCCCACACTGTGAATAGATTTTTAGGTTGTTGTGAAAAATACTGGGGGCAAAACTAGGTGTGAGGGGTATCTTTTGTAAACACAAGTAGAGGAGAGGCATGTACAGATTTAAAATAAGCTTTACCAGAAGGTTCTCTCTGCTGTTTTTCTTTTCCTTTCTGCTATTGGCCTATACACATAAACCTATAAACTAACCTATAAACCAAAAGAAGCCCCAGATACAAGTGTTCTACTGAAGAGCAAGTCCAGTTTTCCAGCATGTGATCCTCACTGTTTACTTTTGGTGTTTGCATAGTATCTGAATCACTGGCTATAAAGAGTGGAAATTCCCTGTAATAGTGGTTAAGCAAAAGTACCTTTCCCCTTAATATGCTGAGTTCTTGGATTATTCTGGTATTTTTTCTAGGTGGTGCCTCATCATTGTATCCTGGGGGCATGTGGTTCTTTCTTTGCTTCTGACTCAACACTGGCCAATATTCTCTGGTAAAGAATTGTTTGGTCCATGGCAAGGTTGGTCCCTCTCTCTTTAACTGCTCCAAGACAAGCTACTTTCTCCTGCAATCCTATATCTTTCTTTGCCTGTATGAGCCACATGAGAAGGGGGACAGAGAAAGGAAGTTGAAGGAACCAGTGGAAGAATAAAGCAAAAGGATGATATAGAATAGCCCAGCTTAGCCAGAGCTCATCAAAGCTTGAAAGCTAAGCAGGATTGGCCACAGCTAGTACTTGGATGGGAGACCTCCAAGGAAGAAAGGATGGTGATGCAGATAAAAGCAACAGCAAACCATTTCTGTTCAGTTCCTGTCTGGGACACCCTGTGGATGGGGTTGCCAAGAGTCAGTTGTGACCACTGAGCACAGAGCATTGAATTATACACACACTACCTCCCAATAAACACCAGAATACCTTACCAGTGAACAAGCAAAAAAAAAGTTATAGCGGTATGAGCTCCCATATAAAATAACCTTGTGTGAGGCAGAGTGAAAAATAGGGCTAAGGAGAAATGAGAGAGAAGCAGACTTCTAAGTACACAGAAGTGACATTTTTTCTAGGCTGTGAGTCATCATTTATGTGTATTAGATGTGTGTACTGCATCATTGATCCAAAAGTAAAAACAACCTGCTCTCCTCAAGTTCTTCCATGGGGCCAGCTAGAGAAGCCTTACAAGACTGCTGTTGGCATCTTGGCAACTTCCCTCTTCTGATCCCCAGCTCCCATGTTATCTATGTAAGTATCTGGGACAAAGGACTACAATCCCATGCTTATTTTTTATGGGAATAAGCCCATATATACATACCCTTACCTGCTAGAAAGCAATCCTCTCCCCTGGGTCATGACCTTGCCTGGTCATCTTGCTGCTCCTCTCAGTGTAGATGTGACGAGAGGCAGGGGGCATCATACATGTGCACTAGCAAATTCTTCCAAAGAAGAGCAGAAAAAATGTCCATCATATACAGGCTGACAATGCAGTGAAAGGTGCTCTGAACCCCAATGTTGAAAGCCACTGACCTAAGGCAATAGGTAGGTAAGTCATATCTTTAAGGGTCCCTGGCCCTAGGGAGGCCCGCCTGGCATCGACCAGGGCCAGGGCCTTTTCGGTCCTGGCCCCCGCCTGGTGGAATGCTCTGTCTTATGAGACTAGGGCCCGGCAAGATTTGCTTGCATTTCGCCGGGCATATGGCTGACGCCAGGTGGTGCCCTCCCCCGTGGAAGGGGGGAATTAAACCATGCCCCTATGTGAACATAGATGCTGCTGTCCACGCTTAATTCTGTCCACACTTAATACGGCATTTTAATTGATTAGATGTAGTGTGTTAGATGTAATATTTTTTAAATTTTTAATGGCATTTGATATTTGTATTTCTGTTATCCACCCTGAGCCTGCAAAAGCAGGGAGGGCGGAATATAAATGTAATAAATTAAATTAAATTATGTAGCTGCATAAAATTCTTGCAAAAGGTAGCAGTTTAAATCAGAAATCAGAGTCTCTCTGTACTTTGGCAGAAGATGCAGTGAGGAATCCAGGCACTTATTAAAATGCTTGACTATAAGAACTTAGAAGTGAAATTGACATGACAGAACTGGCTTTAGCAAGGCTTAGGGGGCATAGGGCAGGACAAATGTGGGCTTGTCAGGGCATCTCTGGGCTTAATCTACATATGAACTTTCAGTATATGCATGCAATCTTGCTCCTTGCTACTGGAGGCAATTCGGCCTGTTTAAATGCAGGCAATGATGTGATGCTGGAATTTTGTGGCTGGAGTGCCCAATCTTTTTTATTAAGAAGCAGGCACATGGGGACCCCAGTTTGGAACAGGACCGTAGGACTGGGGGAGGGAGAGGTTAAGCCTTTCCCCTTGTGCCTTTTCCCTGACCTGAGTCCTACAGAGATGCTATTTGCTCTGACTGTAACTATACTCAGGCACTCTGTGGGTGCCTGTAATATTGCCCCTTCTGAGCACATTGCAGCTCATGGGATCATTGCAAAGTTGGAAAATAGTGTGGGCTTGGAGGGAGGCCTAAACTTTCCCATAGCGCCAAACTGAATCAGAGTCCTGCAATCTTCTACTTCAAGAAAAAAACTGCTTGGGAACTCAGGACATGAAATTCCCAGTGCTGGACCTTTTATTTACCTGAAAAGGTTCTATTGGACTGCTGCTCTGAAAGGCCACTGGCAGCAAAGTGGGTGAATGACCCTTGTTACCATGGCCTGGGGACAAGCCATGTGGACCCTGTAGTACTGGCCATTTGTTTCAGCTTGCTCTTGGGCTGTTTTAACATCCCAGTCTGCTCCTGATTATGTCTGTTTTAGCCCTTACAGAATTATATACAAGCCCTATAATTTGACATGCAAGATTCCTCAATATCCCCAACAGTTGGTTGGATACTCGCTTTCAACCTCCTCTATCAGAGTTGCTGTAAGGATTAAATCACCCTTGAGTTCCTTGGGGAAATGGCACAAAAATTAAAAATTGCAGATTATAATTAATTATCACTGCCAACTGTTTTGAATTACTGGAAAAGTGATCTAGAAATTTTAAAATAAATGTGCTCTCTCCTTTATACAGCTAGCTGAAGTTATATGACGCTGACCATTCAGAAGATAGCATTTCAAGTTATAGGCTGTGCCCAAGCTCAACATCTCTGTGGCTAGTCTACACATGGTGTGTGATGTCAGTAAGGGGACTCAGTTACATTTACCGCTGGAGTACACAGAAAGTACTCTGTCACTTGATGTGGGTCAGGAGTGCTGCTTAGGAGGATGGAGGCTTCTGCTTTCCCTCCTGTGCCATTTTTCAGAATGAAAAAAATCATGGAGAGGGGCTGTTTGCCCGTATCGCAGGGTCAGTGTGTCCTGGGATCATGTGATTGAGGACATCTGGAGCTCAAGATAAGGGCAAATGGAACCATGCAGACATTTCCACTCCAGAAAATGGTGTGGAAGGGCAAAAAGAAGCTCTGCCCCCTTGTATAGCGTTCCCAAACTGTATCAAGTAACCAACTGCTTTCTAGGGTGAATCCTCCAGGTTGGAGAACCTCCAAGCCAACTTGTGTCATCCATCTCACATAGATGAGGGTTTTGTACTCAGGTGGTTGGTTGGCTTGCCTGCAGTTCAACAACTGCTTTGCAAATTATAATACAGCAATAAAACTGTGTGTTCATAACACTATTCTGTGTTTTGTTTGGTTACTACTTTTTCGAGGGATGGGCAATTTCAAACATATTTCTAAGAACTGGATGGATTTGCTGAAGAAAATCTTAGACCAGTTATTTTTTTTTAAAAGGAACAATGTATTTCAATGTGTCATTCTGAAGTTATGCTTTCTGGAACATACGGTTTACCAACGTATCGGAAGTCTGAAAAACACGTAAGAGGATTCACCTCTCCTATCCATGTGACACCTTCTGAGTCATTGCCCTTCATCTCTGCCCTGCTTTGATTAGATGGACTACCACTGTATTATTTCTCTGTTCTGTTGGGCTCTGTGTATAATATGCTGCTGACATTAAAGAGTTGTTAAATAATAATAAAGCAGCCATGCGACGCAGAGTGGTAAGCTGCAGTACTGCAGCCCAAGCTCTGCTCACAACCTGAGTTAGATCCTGGCGGAAGCCGGGTTCAGATAGCCGGCTCAAGGTTGACTCAGCCTTCATCCTTCCGAGGTCGGTAAAATGAGTATCCAGTTTCCTGGGGGTAAAGTGTAGATGACTGGGGAAGGCAATGGCAAACCACCCTGTAAAAAGTCTGCCAAAAAAACGTCGCGACATCCCCCATGGGTCAGTAATGACTCAGTGCTTGCACAGGGGACTACCTTTACCTTTACCTTTAAAAAAAAATAATAAATTATTGGAATTCAATTAGAGTATGCAGATAAATGGGGTGTTCTCACAACTGGTCTCAAGGACAGCTAGGAAGTCTAGGTTATGTGATTAGGGATGATGAGAAACTGTTGAGAGCCAATTTTAAGATACATGTAGGGCTAAGTCCATTTTAACAAGTTAGACTGTTGGCTGTTTGTAAAGTATGATGAGCTGCTGTAGCACTCATCTTATTCAGATCCCACTGCTGCCATGAGCTCAGTAGGTAGCCTTTGGTAAGTCACTCCTCTCAGCCCCAGCTTCCCCACCGTATTGTGGGGATAATAACGGCACTGACTTAGTTCACTGCTCTGTGTAGGACACTAATCTGTCTAGAACAGTGGTATATAAGTACAGTTATTATTTGTGTTTGTAAACATGCAGTTAACATACATCACAAAGCAATGGCCAATTGCAGATCCCTGGACTGTGTCCACAACATGCTTAAAAATGTTTAGTGACACACATTGCCACTTCACACTGCATGGCAATCATGATCGCTTGTGTTATACCACAAATTCACAAAAATAGCTGTTGACTTGAAGTCACTGCACCTTCCGCAATGGAGCCGTACTGTTTCTTTGCTCACCTTCTTCTCTCACTGCTAAATGGCAAGCCAAAGCCCTCCATAGAGTAGGTGGGGATGGAATAAGGGACCAACAGAACAGGAGATAATACAGTTGACCATATGAAGCTGCCTTACCCTAAATCAAACCACTGGTCCATCACAGTATTGTCTAGTCAGACTGGCAGTGGCTCTCCAGGGTCTCATGCAGAGGTCTTTCATATTACCTGATCTTTTTAAATGCTGGGGCTTGAACCTGGGACAGTCTGCATACCAAGCAGATGCTCTACTGCTGAGCCATGGCCCCTCCCTATCCTCTTTTAGAACTTAAAAGGTGTCAGACACTGCCTCAGAGAGAAGATCTGACAATCTTTTAAGCAGATGGAATGGCTGATTTTAAAAGAATAAAGGAGCTGGTTGTTTCTGATGTTGCTTAGTGGGTGGTTAGCAAAGACTGTGGCATTGCCTTTAACTGTCCAAAGAATGCATAGGCAAAGAAATCTCATGTTTGCCTGTGGACCTACCGTGGGCAGTAAGGATAATGGCACAGTGTTTTGAGTCAGGAATGCAAAACCGCTTCGAAAGTCTTAAGTTTTGCTTGCATAATATCTTTAAGCAACATAATTTCAAATATTCTGTTTTTAATCTAGAATATAAAATAAAAAGTACTAATATCGTAGAACAGTATGAGATGACAAAAACAGAAATCCAGAAAACAACTGAATTACAGATAATATCTATTGATAGTTCTTACATACAACTTCAAAATTAACAGTATATTCCTAAATCTAGCCTGTAAACGACTTAGGACTGAAACAAACCTTTATAGCAGAAACCGTAGAAGACACTCCAGAGCTGCTCCCCACAAAGGATGAGACATTACGCTCCCCAACTGCTGAATTCTAGGGAGATATAAGAACTTCTCAATAGCCTGCCTCACCCTCCTCTAGCCATTTGCTATATAAAGTTAGCTCCCCTCCATTTACAGTACTTGATCTGGATCACCATTTCATGCACTGTGTAAAGGACTGAGGTACACCAAGTTGAAGGCATCAGCAAAATGGTTACGTTTAGAGATTTGGTTCAGGATCTGAGAGGGTTCACATACCCTGAAAAGAGTAAAATAGAAATGAGAATTGTGCAAAGTTTGTATCAGAGACATTGTGGCAACTTTCAATGTTTATTATTTTTTCTGGTGTTAGGAAGGGTTCTCAAGCAGAAAACTAAAACTGATATATAGTTTCATCCAGGTTATGTTGGGAAAAGCAGGAAATGTGGGAATAGCACCAGAGTGTGTATTTGGAGAATTGGAGCCAAAGAAAACATAGAGTGGTGTTAGAAGACTGGCTCGGGTGCTTGAGGCACGTGTCCCTTCAACCAATCTGTGAGTTTAAGAACTAATGGCTTAAAACAATGGGAGAGGGGGCAGGATTTACTTCCTCTTACCTGCCTGTTCCATTTTCTGAAAAGAAGACAATTTGCAAGAGAATAGATATGAGATATATGAATAAACACGTACCTTTCAGCCACAGCTAATTTGTCCCTTACTTGGATAAAAGGCTAGCCTTCCTAACAGCATCCCCGCTTCTGAGAAGCAGAAATGGCCCACTTCATCAAGTTAATAGGGGTTTTGGAAATTATGGACCTATGTCCAACAAATGGCACAGTTTCTTTCTCACCTTTGAAAGGCCCGGATCTGTATCTTGACCTCTCCTTTTAACAGTATTAATCAGCAACAACAGCTTCCCCATTCCCCATAGAGGACTGTAGCAAGTCTTACCTTTCCTAACCCTGATGTGTCAATAAACTAGAGACAGGAAAATGTTACGAATTCTTACGACACAAACTCCTGCATCATGCAAGTTGAATCACTGACCACATAAAGTAGCCAACAACAGGGTTCTGCTTCCAATTGACCTCTAACTGCCTAACACATACACATATGACTGTGATTTCTTTGTCTTAATAACAAATCCCAGCTTATGCTGTCCTAAGTCTCTAGAGGCGGATCCCACTGTGGCATTTTTCAATTTGTATTTCCTCATTGTTTCCAGTGTTACTTTTACAGTACCTCACATCAGTTTCATTAAACCACTGCTCATTGCAGGCTTATTTTTGAAGGAAGCAACTCCCCACTGGAGCTTTTAATGCTCATGAGTGACATCAGCTTTAGAACAAGCTGCTTGAGAAAAACAGCAATTATTTACAATATGAAAAGCCACTCTCCATCCAAAACACATGATGAGCTTAGAGTCACAAAATGTTCTGCTCAGAGCCATTCACTGTTAGTGAAAACACTCTTACTTATGCTATGGAACTGCAGCCAAAGATTTGGCCGATTCATTGAAATCATGAAATTCTGCCTCTTACCTCAGGCTTTTGCTTTGAACTGTCTTGTTCACTATCTCCTAGTCTTCAAAGCATTTTTGCTTCTCTCTTTCTGCCAACAATGAGACCTTAAAGATTAGAGATGAGAAAGGAGAGGCCAAGCAGTGAGACCCCATCAGATGGCATTTGACTAATTTAGTTTTCTTCTGTTTATTGGCAGTCCTAAATTATGATATTAAACAGTGGTTTTAAAATGTATTTTATGCTTGTTTTATTTATATTGTAAGCCACTTTAAGTGGGGTAAGGTAGAAAGGTGGGTAATAAAAGTTTTAAATAAATAAACACCAGAATAACCCTGCAGGATCAGATCAAAGGTCCATCTAATGTGGTATCCAGTTTCACCACAATGGCCACTATATTATATATTTATGTTATTTATAATCCATCTTTCTTACTGATATTCAGTGTGAATTACATATTATAAATCAATATGAACATTGATGGGGACATTCAATAAACAATACGATAAGGAAAGGATAGAAAATTGAAAACATGCAGAAATCCAATACAGAGCTGAAGAAAACAAAAACAATGCTGAAGCAAAACATAAAACAGTGCAGAAATATCCAGAAGGAGCAATTTACAGCAACAGACAGTACACAGTAGTATAGTCTACAATACATGTCTCTCAGCCATTTTCTTCTGGCACAGCGTTATGATGATCTGTGTAGGAAGGCCCTCCGGAATAATTGTTAGTCTTACATTAAACACTGTGATCCTTTTTGTTGTAGATATCTCTAGAGTGTGGATATGGCTCAATGGAGCAATCAATTTGCTTATTCAGAAACTGATAACACTCGTTTTTGGCCAATATGTCAAATATGTTCAATACAGAGGAAGGTAAAGAGGATTCAGAGTGGAGCCAATAATTATAAAAAACAATTGAGACTACATTTACATGCAGTCTCCCTTACAGATTACATTAAGGTTAACAGAATCCCTAGGAGTTTTGAGGATACAAAAGGCACCTACCTTGTATTTAGATTGTAAGAAGATCCACATGAAATTGATTTCTATTTTAAACAAATGCTCCATGGACCTCATGCTTCTTATTGTAGAACAATCCCATTCAGAAATTGAGAAACTTAAGGTGGATATTACCAAGACTGATTGTGTTCTTGTGGATTGGATTGGATATAAGAATTTATATTTGATGCGAATTTTGTCAGTAAATGGTATTTATTTTGTATTGCATATGACCAGCTGCATTGATTGTGTGAATAGTGGATTACATATGCCTTTATGAGTCATTCATAGGATTATTACTAGATACTTATATGATGACTACTTACCCTATGCATTGTTTGTAATTTTCCAACTATACGGTTGTAATTGTTGTTAGTCTTACATTTAACACCGTGGTCCTTTTTGTTGCCTTCCAAGGAGGACAATTAATACTAGGCCTGGCTTGTGAGTTTCGTAAATGTATTTGTTCAGCCATGGTAGGAAACCGGATGCTGAAATGGACCTTTGATCTCATCAGGCAGGGTTCTTCTTCTGTTCTTATTTTATCATCAATTAGTCTAGAATGTATTAAGCAACCAATTAGGTTATCACAAAACATCACCACATTGCAATGTTAACTAACAACTCAGTTCTGATCCTAGCACATTGCCAGTGCTGGTGTGCTGCTGGCAAGATGTTCTCTTAGCAGTGGGTGTCCTCACCCACGAACAAAATAGGGAAAGAACAAAGGAGCCACTGAAACTTCTCCTATTTGACAGACTGTGGCATGCCCATTAGGAACCCAGCAGGTGGGGAGGGGGGAGTTAAATTTCTTGTAAATACATAACCTTTTAATAATCGGACGCACAGGAAAGAAAGCATGACTACTCTAACCAGATCATGCAGAGCTCAGGTCCTGGGTGGGGGCTATTATGCCCTGAAAAGCTGCTTTTTGCAAGGCAAAGAGGGACACGGCCACTAGGACAACAGTAAGAGAACATACTACAGAAGATTCACAAAGGCCTTCCTGTTATTCATTCTCTCTCTCATACACAGAGAGCACTAGTGTTCCCCAATCTTTTTGAGCCTGTAAAATACCTTTGGAATTCTGACACAGGGTGGTGAATGCAATCACAAAATTGGCTGCCAAAGGATAATAAAGTTGGTGAATGCAACCACAAAATAGCAGCCAAAGGACAATAAAGTTGGTTAATCTTAAAGGTGCTACTAGACTCTTTTTGATTTTGCCAAAGGAGGTGGAGCCTTACATATAGAGCAAGGCCAAGTGCAATGGAGATAGGGATCCCATTCCCCGATGGGGGCAGGGGATCCCCTGCTTTTGCCCTCTATCCCCTACCACTCACTTGGCCAGTGGGGGGGGGGGCGGGGAGGAAAGGTGTGGGAACAGGCTGCCCCAAGAGTGCACCTGCGCTTCCCCGCAGGCCAATCTTGGCCCCAAACAGACCCGTTTTGGCCCAATTGAGGCCAAAATTGTCCTGCAGTGAAGTACGTACCCCTCAATGATGTCACTTCTGGGAAGTGACATCATCATGCAGGGGCATGCACGACGCCGATAAGATAAGCCCTGGGTCCCCTACTTCCCACCAGGACAATAATAGGATGACCTGGTAACTATAACTCAAGAAGAGGGATAATTAAAAAATACATTAGGAAAGAGGAGCAAGAGAGAGACTAGACAGTTATACCAAATGTTGCCAGTTTTTGTATTTGTGGAGCTTCAGTCCCTGAAGACTTTCCACACTATATTTTGTTTTGTCTTTTGTATACAGAGCCCAGAAATAAATTTGGTGAAATCTTTTTTAAAAATTGATGTTCCTCCTGTGATGGAAAAACTAACCCTCCTATTTTCCCATTTGGATCCATACATCTCTTATAGAGTAGCAGCTAAAAATTCAGGATCAAGCTGTGCTTATTGGTTGAGACTTCACCTCTGTATAATGAAGGTGACAATGTGTTTTAATGTATTTGTATGTGTTTTTAATATCAAAGTTTTATCATTTATTGTTCATGTTTACTTGTGTTTTATTTGCTTAATTGTGTTGGCTTATGGCCATATGCAATAAACATTCTGATTCTTGAGAGAGAATAAAACCAACACTGTGGTGGCAGCCATCACTGTAACAACTTTATTTTAATCTGCACAACCAATCAACTCTCCAATGGTCCATCACAAGCCCTACTGGGCAAGAGTCCTGCCTAGCTTCACCCACTTTCTAGAAACACTTGGGGGGTGGCACACTGGGGACCCCTGTCATAGCTCATTGGAGAAAAGCAGTCATGAAACAGTAAATCCCACCTATAGAGAAGCTGGGATTAAGGCCATCATTCTTAGAACAATAAAACAAAATGAAGAGGAAGGACTAGAAACCACACACCTTTCACATGGCAGAGTATTCTAAGCACACTCCCAAATGGGCACACAAAGAATAAAAGACATATTTTGTGACAGTTGAAATCCTTTGGTGGTAGATATCAAAACCAGCTATAGCTACCAGACTACAGGAAATATATAGTGCTGAGGAATAGCACAGGCTTAACAGACTGGAGTTCTCTGGTTCAAGTCCTGCATGAGGCTAGCTACCAAATAACCCTGGAAGGTGGGTCAAGCATGGCTGGAGTTTTGCTGAGACTGATAGTGCAACTCTACTGTCTAAATCCTTTTATTTCTATGAAATAAACGGGCTGTCAGCACAATCCTAAACAGAGGAGGCTGCAAGCCCTCAAGGAGACAGCTAGCGGTTATGCTGGCATAGCTCAAAGGTACACTGCTGTATCTCCAATAAACACCAGTGTAACACCCTGCAGCTGCTGTGCTGTGGCTGAATGTTGCCTCAACTATGTCATAGACCCCCGCTGTGCTGGTGGGGAATGGCCAGGGATGTGGCAGGAGTAAGCTGGCTCCCTAAACCACCCCAGCATGGCAATGCCATGCAGCTTAAAGAAACATCTGAAAAACTGGTGCAGCCCATAGGTGCCATCACAGGTGTGGTCCTGCCCACAAGTCCTATTATAGCTTAGGATGCCAACTATAGTGCAGCCAATCACACGCACACCAGCAGTTGGGCACACCTTCTTGCACCCAATCACATCCCCTCCTACATAAACCCTAGCCAAGATGCTCAGAGCTTAAATGTTAGGGTGTGAAGCATGGGGGTCTGTATCTCAGGTCCCAGACATGTCATTTAGGGGTGCAGTGTTGCATCTTGTTTGTAGGAAAAGCAGAAAATACTAACACCTAGGGGGAGGGGGAGCAAACACTGTTGCTGTTTGACTAACACATCTGTTTGCTGAGCCCACATGTTCAAGTGGGGACCAAGCACTGCACCCATGACAGGTAAGCAGGGGCCTAGATCCAGCAGCCTTGGACCAGGAGTCTGCACCAACCATTGCCTTCCCCCTCACACCCACTCTGTGCCACACTGCCAAAGTGGGCTTCTGCTACTGAGACTGGTGGTGGGTGCATATGGGGCAACCTGAGGCAGACCACCAACCTTACACTCCATGAAATGCCATGGAGCATACATCTAGGAAAATCTCCCTGGGGGTGTTGCCTATGATGATGGGGGGAGTGCCTGGCAGGGATGCTGGAAGCCCCATATTAGTCCCTCACCAGGACACTTACCTCTAGATGGAGAACTGACCACAGTTGGTGCCTGGATACCTAATGAAGATACCCTGCAGGACAGCAGCACTATGCAGCAGCACCCGCTGATGGAGCAGAAACAGTCAAAGTGCAACATCAAGCAGAGGAAGCATAAGTATCAGTGCCATAGGTGCCCTGAAGAGGTTGCCTAGCAAATGGAGACTCTCCTCCTTACTGGTGGGGGAACTGCGGGCTGTGCTGCTGTCCCACAGGCATGGCTGTAGTGGCCATGCCCACTAAGTGTCCATTATCACTGCATATGTCTCGGTTTGGCATCTGTGTCTGCGATTCAACAGGGAGGAGACCTGGGAGGATGACATTCCCAGTGCAATATGGGCTGGCTGGAGTGACCGGTGTGGATCCTGTCACTGTGCCATAGAGCTGCCATTCCGTGATTGCTGGGTATTGCTAGGGATGCCTGAGACTCTCACATGCTCACCATAGATCTATACCTGGCAGAAAAAGTCCTGTGTTGTACACGCCCCCCCCCAATGTCCAGAGGAAACTAGCCAATGGTGCTGTTATTACACTTGCAGCCAGTCACCACTGCAGCCCTCAAGACTGGGCTGCCTAGCTGAAGTAACTCTATATAGGATTGCACTAAGTGGCTTGCCTAAGGCTACCATGTAAATTTATGGCAGGAACTTTTGTAACTCAATCTCCTAATACTATGTTTAATCATATGCAATTATTATTAATAAGGTTTACTTCCAGGTAAGCGTGCATAGGCTGCATCACCAACAGCACACACTGGTTCGTCTAGATGAAATGAAAATACAGCTTCATATGCCACTTTTCCTACCCTCTCTCTGGGCAGCAGTTTGTCCTCAAATCACTTGAGACATGGAATTACTTGACGCAACACACTGATCTCTTAATTAAGTAACGTCGTTTGGGGCCTAATTTTAGTTGGTATAAGAGCAAGCTTTTGAAATAAAAATGTGGGCAATGTGGACAAAACTTATCCTCCCCCCCCCCCCCGCCCAAGCTAAGTGGAATGTCACAAATAGGATGCTTTGATTAGCCGACGTTCGTCTTTACATCTTCTCACCATGAAGAGCCGGGTTTTTTTCCCCGGTGGAAGACGAGAAGAAACACTCCCTTTCTCTCTTGTATTCTCTATTCTATTATATTTTAAATCAATCTATTATGGTTTTAACTGTGTAAATTAACTTTAATGTGTTTTAATATGCTGTAATCCACCCTGAGCCCTTCGTGGGGAGGGCGGAATATAAATAAATAAATATTGTCAAGATTGGGATGCCAGAATTTCCTCATTTTAGAAAATCGCTCGTATTTTAAGAAGCTTCCTTGTGCTTGAAATACGAATGACGCTTCAGCCACAACCTCTTCAGTTCCGTCTCTCCCCGACGAGCAGCGAAGTGCAGCAACAAAGGAAAAACCGCTGAGTCATGCTTAGTCTTTGTGAGGGAGGGGCCAAAACGAGGGCGCCCTCCCTTCTGCGCGTTGAAGGGCGTGGCTTGCCCTCTCTGATTATGACGTAACCTCGCGGTATATAAAAGCGGCGCGTATAGCGGCTGCGTTTAGAACGACCTGCGAGATCGAGTAGCGGAGGTTCCTGCTTCAACAGTGATTGGACGGAACTCCCTGCTCGGACCCGCCGCCTCCGCCCAGTAGTCGCACCGCCACTCGCACAGCCGCGCTGCCATGGCTTCGTCTCCTTCCCAGGTGCGCCAGAACTACCATCAGGACTGCGAAGCGGCCATCAACCGGCAGATCAACCTGGAGCTTTACGCGTCCTACGTGTACCTCAGCATGGTGAGCGCCGACTCTAGCTCGGAGGGTCAGGAGGAGGGAAGTCGCCGCGGTGCGGCGCAGCGTTGGCTGTCGACGGAGAATACGGGTGCGCCGGCGGGGCAGAGACCGCAGCCTGCCCTCGGTGTTTGTGCACCTGCTTCGGCGTGCCCTTGAGGGGTGAGGCCTGCCTGCTGTGGGCGGTGCCTCCGTTCTGGATTCTCTCCCTGCAGGGCATGCGGAGGGAGGAGTCCCCGGGTGCCTGGATCGGGATAAACAATCTCGCTCCTCTGGGCCCCTGACGCTGGCTGGGCCTGCAGCGCTTCCAGCGCTCCTCTAAGTCTTGTCGGCCCGGTCCAGGGGCAGGTTTGGCAGGGAGCGACCATGGAAACAGGCCGACGGCCCCGCTGTACCGCTCCGGCCGCCTGGCAAGAAAATGCCGGCCTGGGTCGGTCCAGCGAGGGCTCCTTCGTCTCAGTCGTTCCTTGTGGTCAGCAGGCGCGACAGCAGCCCGAGGGAGACGTGGGCCATTCATGTGCCTCCCCCTTCAGGCAGCGGCTTCTCCTTAAGCGCCCTGGGGCTCGCAGCGTCTGTTGAGCTGTTGCGCCACAGGCGAAGAGCCCCTCTCGGCGGATCCCTTCGGATCGCGGGGGCATTGGAGTGACGCAACCGAGCGAGCTTCGTTGCAACGGGCGGGCAGAAGGGGAGCTTACTGGCCCGCCGGGAGGCAGCATGGGGTGGGGCTCCGGCTTGCGAAATAAGCGGTGTTTGGGTGCAAAGTCTCCAGTAAAGGACGTTTGTGCTTCAGTTGACCTTTGGATCTGAGATAATATTTGTTTGTATCAATTTGGACGGGGGAATCCGACGTATTGGTAAAAGATATTCTTAATTCCTCTTGTTTTCAGCCAGTAGGTAACTTGGGGGTGTGGTGGGTGTACTGTCAACTGGCATCATCAATAGACCTATCCCGCTGGAGAGCAGCATGGAGTTAAGGGGGTGGGTGCAGGCAGCTTTGGCTCCTTTCAGACAACTGTATCCAATGATTAGCTTGTGGGAAGGTTTGCTTCTTAACATACTCTCTCCAAAAAATAAGCAGTATGCAGTGGAGTTTACTTAAGATTATAGTCTGAATTTCTTTTAGATGGGTGAGATGATAGTTCTGGGCACATTCAGTTAGTCCACATTGAATAATTTTGGTGAAAGTCTGCTTACTTATTTAAAATATGCCTTGTTTAATTTTTAAACATTAGTTTGTGAAATCCAGGAGTCTATTGTTAAAGGACCCTCAACTCTGTTCTGGAATGTTAATCAGTATGTACTGGATTTGAAGGAAGGCACATATACATTGGGCTATAAAAACTTAATGTTACATCTGTAAAATAAATTACATTCTTAAAACTGCTGGTGTGGGGAGAGAATGGTGCTAAGAGCTTTTGGTTGCTAACGAAAGAGGATTTTCCACACCATGATAATCTTGATTTTTTAATTTCACAGAGTTTAAAATGTATGCTAGGTGGGATTGGGCTAGAATAGAGAAATTGCTGGTTAGTAAAAATTAGCTTAATGGCTACTTGGGCAGGGGGGCGGGCGCTTCCAAGCCATTCTGGTGTTGCCTTTTGATACTAGGAAATGAGTTGTTGAATTCCCAAGAGTTCCATGAAGGGGCCAACATGAGTTGTGTGCAAATAAGTTAACTTGGTGTGGGATCTGTGGGGAATTGGATTGTAGCAAAGAATCAGATGTATCATTGGATGTGACACTACAGTGCTTGTCAGTCTTGTACATTATATCTTAAGCTAGTTATTGTGAACCCTGACAGCCAGGCTTGGGAATGATCAAGCAGTCAGTCTTAATCAGTAGCAGCAAACTTCTGCTTGTTCATTCCACGACAAAGTTAGAAACAGCCAGCTGAAATATTGGCCTCTGGACAGTCCTTGTCATTCAAAAATTTTGGATTTTTTCCCCTCAGTCCTACTACTTTGACCGTGATGATGTGGCTCTGAAGAACTTTGCCAAGTACTTCTTGCACCAGTCCCGGGAGGAACGAGAGCATGCAGAAAAGCTTATGAAGCTGCAGAACCAGAGGGGTGGTCGGATTTTCCTCCAGGACATCAAGGTCAGTTGTACTGTGGAAGACTCAAAAGTGAAGATGGTGGGGTGGGACTGGGCTGTATTTTTTTAGTTTTATCCTCCCCCTTTCTTCCTAATGAGATTTCAGGTGGTTCCCCCTGCATAAACAAAACTATTATGTTAGAGAGGAGGGCTAAGCCAGAACCTTCCCTCACACTTAGTTGCCACAAACATGCAAGGACCTCTTATATATGGACAGCATGTACATACATGCACTCCCATGGTACAATTCAGTAGTAATCATGTGCCTTAACTTCAAGGCAGTGGTTTTCAAACTCTATTCCAGGGAGCCCTGGGGTTCATTGTGAGCAGGGGAATCTCTTTATGAAAACAGCAGTGAGGGATAAGCTTGTCAGCCATTGCTGCTCTACAGTTGTGCATAGTAAAAAAAGTGTTTAGGATAGACTTGGTTCATGTGGAGCCACCGTGAGACTCGATGGGCTTAACCTGTGAATTGTGTGCAACCTAGAGGTTCTCCAGAAGGATGGTTGTTGGGGGTTTTCCGGGCTGTATTGCCGTGGTCTTGGCATTGTAGTTCCTGACGTTTCGCCAGCAGCTGTGGCTGGCATCTTCAGAGGTGTAGCACCAAAAGACAGAGATCTCTCAGTGTTGGACAGTGTTGGACACTGAGAGATCTCTGTCTTTTGGTGCTACACCTCTGAAGATGCCAGCCACAGCTGCTGGCGAAACGTCAGGAACTACAATGCCAAGACCACGGCAATACAGCCCGGAAAACCCCCAACAACCATCGTTCTCTGGCCGTGAAAGCCTTCGACAATACATCGTTCTCCAGAAGCTTTGCAAATTTGAAAGGGTTTCCTTGGCTAAGTTAGTGCTTAAGTGACAAATACTGGCCCTTCAAAAGCTGTGGTGCAGTAAAAACACAGTGTGAGAATTTGGCTGTCATTGAAACTATAGCTTTTACTGAACCTTTAGTGATTGTGCTTATAAGCTGGGACACTTGCTTAAACTGAAGTAGGCGGCATTGCATGTAACTTTAGCATCATCCTAAGTGATGCTAATTAAGTGAGCGTCTCCATGTCACAGCAAAAATTCTGAATACCGTGGGTGCAGAAATTGAAAGTTAAAGCCATTCTATTTTGTTGGGAGTATCTGGTTTGATCTCCAGTGTGAAAAGGACTACTTTCGCTTCTATTAGAAACCAGATCGTGATGACTGGGAGAGTGGGCTGACGGCAATGGAGTGTGCTTTGCACTTGGAGAAGAATGTGAACCAGTCTCTGTTGGAACTGCACAAACTGGCAACTGACAAAATTGATCCCCATGTAAGTTGCAGCTAATGAGAATACCATGCGCAAGTGGAGCATGGTATTCAGACCAACTGGTTTGCACTATATTACTGTGAATGGGGCACTAGCAATTCTGATGCTGCCTTTTTAAAAAAAAAACCAGGAATGTAGTTGGGCAAGGTGAGTTCAAAAATAGATTTGCACGCAGTAGTAGTAGGAACTGTTAATAAAATGGGAGCCAGTAAATAATTCGGATGGGGTTCCAGATATGTTGGTAGAGAGTAGAATCCCATCTTTTTAAGCAATGAAAGGCACTTTAAAAATAAGTATATTCTTAATGGTTCCAAAAATACATTTGAAAATATAAGCAGTACCTGCTGAACTTTCGATGCAGATGTTGAATAAGATTATTCAGTTAGTTACGGCTCCAGTTTTTATGTGCCATTCATAATTAACCAGAATTGTAGATGGTAACTAATTATAAAGTAAACTATACAAACCAAAATAAGAATTTGTATAACTAATGCATGTAACAAGATGCATTTTTATTGCTGCGGAACTTGGACTGCTTGACTATAGAGCCCTGTAGCACAAGTTATGCACAGGCCACGAGGTCAAAGATAATATCCTTGTACTTCCTTAAACGCTCCTATTAGTGTTTATAAAACAAAATATTACTATGAGAGGAAATATGAGGACTAGAATGCAGAGAAGCATAACTGAGTTGAAAACCAAGACTAATGTCACACTGTTTCTTTGGATCACCATATTCTTGCATGGGACCTTGAGGGCATGTTTGGCTTTCTGTTAGGTGGGTGGGTGCTTCTGTTTTAACACAACTCCTTTTCCCCTTCCAGTTATGTGACTTCATTGAAACACACTATCTGGACGAGCAGGTCAAATCTATCAAAGAGTTGGGTGATCATGTGACTAATCTGCGCAAGATGGGGGCACCAAAATCTGGAATGGCAGAATACCTATTTGACAAACACACCTTGGGAGAAAGTGACAATGAGAACTAGAAGCCTGCCATTAATGCCTCACTGGGACTTGAGCTTTTTGTTTGACCATGCATGTTTCTTTGGTTTATCCCTAACACTGTCCATTACTGGAAAATAAATCAATTTTATTGTGTTGTACCTCATGCCCAATAAACTGACTTGGTTCCAAGTGGTTTCAGTTGTGTTGTCATGTATAGGAAGTCACAAGCCAGTGAAATATATCAAGTACAGGAAAGTATCCTAAAGTTATCTTCTAAATCTCCATCTCTCTCCAGTAACTTCATTAGGGGTATTGACTGACATACTCAACAGCTTCCCCACCTTCTGCCACTAACAGCTAGCAAGGAGTTGGTGAGGCTGCATTTTAACTTCCCATGCCCAGACTGTGCAATACTAATGTCAGAGTACCATGTTCTCCCACCTAAAGCATTCACTGTTCTGAAGTAAATGTTCCAAGTGCCATTGTAGATCAATAATCCTACTATAGGTAAAGGTAGTCCCGTGTACAAGCACAGATTCATTACTGACCCTGGGGGTGGGGTGGGGATGTTGCATCACGATGTTTTCTTAGCAGACTTTTTACGCGGTGGTTTGCTATTGCCTTGCCCAGTCACCTACACTTTACCCCAAGGAAAATGGGTACTCATTTTACCGACCTCGGAAGGATGGAAGGCTGAGTCAACCTTGAACCGGCTACCTGAACCTGGTTTCCGCCAGGATCGAACTCGGGCCGCGAGCAGAGCTTGGGCTTCAGTACTGCCGCTTACTGTGCCATGGGGCTCTGGTAATCCTACCATAAAATTTTAGGTGGGTAGCCATGTTGGTCTGTAGTAGAACTTGTGCTCTGAAAATCATCTTGGTCTCTAAGGTGTCACGACTCAAACCCAGCGTATAATTTTCAAGTGCATTAAGACACTGCAGGGTGTGATCTGTTTCAGTAAATTTGCTATTTTATGGTGTTCAAAGACTATTCTTGCTGCAATAAGCTGGACGTGGTTATGCTTCTGGAAATTTTAAAAGCAGCTGCACCTACATATGCATGGGAAGTTGTCAGACCATTGGTCTATCTAGATAACTCTCCCTACTTACCCTGGAAAGCCACTGCAGTCTTAACAGTTTAAGGTCTCCACATCTACTACCTGACCTTTTCAAGTGGAGATGCTACGGACTGAACCTGGGATTTTCTGCTAGCAATACAGATGGTGGTCTACTGTGTTACATGACTCTGGTTAACAGAGTTGTGATTATTGATTCCATAATTCCCATGTTGCTTTAGACTGGCACTTTAAGCTTTGGAATGCCGGTGAAAAGTGAACCAAATCTCAGGCTACTGTAGACGTCAGAAAACTAAGTTTGTCAATTACTACTGTATCTTTCCTATTACTGGTTTTGATGACACTTATGCCAAGCTTTATTAATCTGTTTGCTTGAGCATATAGATGTCAGCAATTTTAAGCCCTGGTGTCTTCCAGTACACTCAGTCATGGTTTGGGAAGCCCCAAGACTTAACTGGTTACAGTGGAAATAACAGCTGTAGCACAGTACGTTTTAAACTTATTGGAAGGGCTAGAGATGGTGTTTCTAAAGTGGAAGTTTATATTCTTTGGGTCAGGTCAAATCTATGTCAAATGTGCACAGTCCTGCTTCCTATTTGCATCCCAAATTTGTGGATGAAAACCATACCACCTATTGTAGTAAAAATAATATTATTAAGCTTATAGTAGAAATTTTAAGGTGCTAATTTAATAACCAAAAAAGTTGCAGATTCTTTTTATCAAGGGGATTTCCTCCTTTTTGAACACTGACTTGAAATGGACTTGTGTTATAACTTCTGGTAAGCCAGATGGTGAGGGAGTGGCAGCAGAGAAGTGAAAACAGCCACAGTTCTCGTGACATGTGAGGTTTACAGTATGGAGGAAAAAACGTTAGTTGCAGATACACTACTCAAATTGTAATGGTATTTTTCATAACTACTTGAATGTAATTTTGGCAATTAAAAGCTTTTCCTGGGCAGGCAGCCTGTATTTAGGCCTATCGATTACTGAAGGTGTTATGGATAGTACACACAGTCCATTTAATTTTACTTGGTAAAACAGGTAGGGGGGGTCATCTCTGTTATTTTGCTGATACTATTTAAGTAATTAGGAAGTGAAATGTTTTCTTCATGGATGGCTTCACATGTCACTTGCTTTTTAGAAACGGATTGTAGACCACTGTGCATGAGCACATTAAATGCATGGCTTTTTATTGTTTAGTGGAGGGTTAGTGTACAAGATCAGGCCTCTTGACGGTGTAAGAAAGCTGTTCTAATAATCTGTGCTTCAACTCACTGAATGCAACTGCTTGTTGGGCAGGAGGTTACTAAACCCTGGGTCCAAATTTTAATTATTTAACTTCCTTCATACCCTGCCATTCTCTTGAATGGCGACCTGAAGTGGCTTACATTGTTCTGCTGTGCTGTGTGTCTCATTTTCTAGATACAGTTATAGTTGTAGCGCAGGGTTTCTCAAACATTTATTTACTTCATGTATAGGCCACTCCCCCCCCCCTTCCCCAGGCAATTTCTTCATTCTCCTCTTTTCCATTTTATCCTCGCCCAGAGCTCAGTTTTTTTGAGAGTAAAACTGGAGGCACGTGTCACTTTTAGACTCCAGAAGAGCCAGTTTGGTGCAGTGGTTAAGAGGGTGGGACTCTAATCTGGAGAGCCGGGTTTGATTCCCCACTCCCCCACTAGAAGCCAGCTGGGTGACCTTGGGTCAGTCACAGCTTCCAGGAGCTCTCTCAGCCCCACCCACCTCACAGGGTGTTTGTTGTTGTGGGGATAATAATGACATACTTTGTAAACCGCTCTGAATGGGTGTTAAGTTGTCCTGAAGGGCAGTATATAAATTGAATGTTGTTGTTATTAAATTAAAGTGTGTCTGCTGTATTCCCAGGGCAGTGGGTAGGCATCCTTGCTGCAGGGTAGCCAAGTCAAAACTGCCTACTAGTATTCTTCCCTCTTGTTACCCAGTCCATCTTTCAGCCCAGAGATGAGACTGCTTTGGGGGCCAACAGTGATGCTTCTGGGATCTCCCCACCCCCCACCCCATCTTTTGGCAGCTGGTGAGAGTGCTGCATGGATCCTCCTTGCTGTGCAGAGCAGAGAACCGTGAACCAATCAAACCTGGTGGTTTTTCAAGGAACATTTTAGCCATTCCTGGACCACATAGCTTGAGAATCACTGCCATAGAGAGTCTCTGTACCGTAGATACTGAAGACCTGATGTACTTTTGACACTGATAAAACTCACACGGATGTTTCCTGTAACTTGTCAACTGATTCAGGCAACATGTAGCTTACAGTGGTTGGTCTTCTGTAATTATGGCATGGGAGTTGTCTGGTAACTGTGCAAAGAAATCAGCTTGGTATACAAGTTTCACCTGTAGGAGGTGCTTATGTTCACAACAGGAATGTAGCAGGTGATCAAACGTTTGGGTAATTATAGGAAAAATCAATGGGGAAGGAATCACTGATTGAAAAATTAGTAATGAAAATTGACTTAATCCACAGCTGAAACTGGTTCGAGTATTAGTGACATGATTCCATTATTTGGTACTCAAACAGTACAACAAATGGGTCTTAAATCAACTGCTTGCTCGAATTGCAGCTATTGTTTTTAGTCTTGCAATCAATAAAGGGTTTGTAACAGACTAGTTGATGGAAGTAGACATTAGTTGTTCAACCTAAGGTACTGGAATTCTCAATTGTTCTTCAGCTCCCAGTACATAGTTCTGGTGCCTCTTTGGCAAAATGTATTAAAAGACTGAGCATCAATTAAGCTTAGTTAAATTATGATACCATCCCCAAGAACCTGTGAGCTCATTTCATTTAGTTGTCCCTGTCCATCTTCCCTTCATCAGCTGTGTTTTCACTGGTTTCCATGATCACCTCCATTAATCCTACAAGGTCTCCTTCTGCTAAAGAGATCCCAGAGTCATTGGACGAAGAGCTTGTGGCCTTTCTCTGATCTTTAGTGTGATAAGCGTTGGTGGCTCTGCTTCCTATGTCTCTTGCGTACCCAGAAACTATTGCAGGATCCTGCTCAGGAACTCCAGGAGTGTCATCTGAACTAGGTCCCACAGCAGATTTTGTTTTGCTCAGGTGGGATCTCTCAAGTGCTGGGGATGTCAAAGGTGTGAATGAAAAGAAGGTAGGGCCATTGCCGCTAGGAGTTCTGATCCCGTGGGTATGAAGCGAGGTGGGTAGATCTGGGTTGGGAGTTGCTGTGTTGTCTGGAGTCAGCCAGGGATGACGGTAGCCTTTCAGATTGTTCTTGGTGTTCGCCTGCCACTCGGGGTCTGGGGACTCAGCAAAGAAATGAAAATTGGGACTTCCCGAGTCCCCCGAGGACAAGGCCCCTGGGCTTCCAAGAGGAGCAACATCCTTGAGTTTATGGCTTGTGAGTTTTGCTTCCACTTCTGCCATCACTGCCAGTGAGTCTGGCATTTGGTTTTCTTCTGCTGTCCATGCAAATGTTTCTTTAGCTCCTGAACCAAGAGAGCTCTGACTTCTTTCCTTATCACTAGCCTTGCAAGGAGATTGGCTGGCAGTGTTGTCCCTCAAAGAACAGGCAGCAATGCTGGAGAGAGCGGGTGGCTTCTTGCGGCCTAGACATCTGGATGGGAAGATCATTGGGATGGAGCTGATTGGTGTTTGTGGGGCACTGTAGAAACCAGGCCTCTCATAGAATGGAGTTGACATAAAGGCATCAAATTCTCTCAGTTTGCTGTCTTCTTTGTCCCATTGATCCTGAGAGTTGTAGCCTTGGTGAAACCGTTGTGGATTAATTCTAGTAGGGCTCCCAGATTTTCCACTGTCTGGGTATGCATAATAAGGGGAAGGAGGCATATTTTCATTTCTCCGACGCATCAGGTTCATTCTTGATGATGCCCTGGTGAAACTGGGAGATTGGACACTAAGGAAGCGGCTTATGTGTCCCAACAATGGCATTGAGTGGTTTGCTTCCTCATTCTCTTTAATCTGCTTCAGGGGTTGGAATTCCATCTCTTCTTTCTGCATGCTGGAAAAGAGAGACAGGCAGCGGCATTATAGTTAGTGAAGTCAAGAATCATAGCATGGCTCTAAGCTTAAGGTCAGTAGGCCTCCCTCCCCCCACCCCCTGCATTTTATCCTCACAGCAAACTTGAAGTTGATTAGGCTGAAATTCACTGAAGTAGCTTCACTGGAATGTAAGTGCAGCACAGCTGGATTAGACCAGTAGTCCATCTGTTCTAGCATCCTGTTTCATACAGCAGCATGGCAAGGTCTCCCAGCACAGAGATTTTATTGCCTTTGAACAGGGCGGTTTCATTTGGCTCTTGATGGACCTCTGCTCCATGAACTGGTCAATTCCCCTTTTGAAGCTATCGAAATTAGAGGGAAACTACACAAGACACCCAATGTGTTCTTCACATGTCAGCTTCCCACAAGTTTCAATGGGAAGTATAGTGAGAAAGAACATCTGCTCGATGCGATTCTCCACCAGGGAGAAGAAGAATCCCTCCCACCACTTGAGGATCATATTAAGGAGGGCATCCCAGGAAGCCAGCAGCATGCCCACCTTGCCATGTGGAAGTGGTGCCCAGTACCTCCTCCTCCCACCCCAGCCAGGAGCAGCAGCCCTAGCCACCAGCTCCTTCTCAGGGACTGAGCAAACGCCATGCATGCTCTGCTGCCTCCCAAGGATGGAGGGCTGGAGCACAGTCCGCTTGGCTCCCTCTGGCCACTGCTGGTGCGCTCCCCTTGCTCCCCTAAATGCACTCTGCACTCTGAAGAACATGTGTCAGGGATCTCATGTAGTTTCCCTCTTAGTATCTATCCCTGCATCCTGTGTCACTGAATTATAAAAGTTAATTACTTACTATGTAAAAAAGTATTTTCTTCTGTGTGGTTTGAATCTACTGCCTATAAATTATATTAGGAACACTAAGTTCTAGGATTACAGGAAAGACAGAAAAACTTTTTATTCATGCATCATTTTATAAACCTCTATCATGTGCCCCCAGTCACCTTTTCTCTAAACTGAAAGTCTGAAACTCCTTAAATGTTCATTTGTAGGAAATATCCTCCAACCTCTTCATCATTTTGAATGCCCTTTTCTGTTTTTCAGCTGTATAACAGGGCTTGACAATTCCCAGGTGCCAGGTCATCCTGTTACCTAGAAGTTTTGTTGTAGTGGCTGGTATTTTCAGCAATTCTCAGAGGAAATACAAAGCTTGCTTATTATTTTGCATCAGAATGGTTTGTTATATGACATAAAAATAAATGGGCATGAAGTTATAATTGTTAATATGCAAATTTAACTTTATACCATTCAGTGGTGATGGATGAATTCATTTATTAACCGGTTACTTTCTGTGCTGGCTCCAATATTCAATAAAACTGAGCTTTCAAAAGCAATAATGTCATTGTGAGAAATTGGGGGTGTTAGGTTAGGTTTAGATACTAGTTTTTTGTTGCGATCCCTATAGGTAACCTATATATTTGTTTGTATTCTACAATGTTTGTCATAGGTTTATTAAAATTATGAGAAACTATAGAGATTAAGAATAGGTTTTGTGATAGCAATAATGAGAAAAATATGATCATTAGGATACAAAACCCCTGACAGCTGAAAAATGATTTTGGCTCTTAAATTTTTAGGCTGGCTCCTAAGTGTCAAAAAAGTTAATGAAGTTCTGCTCTGTGATATTTTATTTAAAAAAATAGATGGATTATACTATATACAGTACTCTGAAAGATCTATACAAAGGCATTACAATACTTATGGCTGTATTTGCAATCCTTTTCGTAAGTTTCCAGCATGGAGTTTGCCTTTTTCACTGCTGCGTCAATATTTCCATTCCGCTACTCAAGATCTCTTTTCAGGTCAGTCATTGCCAGTGCAGACCTCGTTGTAGAGTGGGGGATTGCATTGCTATCTGCCTCTTTAGTGTTACATATGTGTACTCTGTGTTTACATCATATTTATCTATCTCCACATTCTGTACTAAGAAAAGCTGGGTTCTGTGACAAGTAATATCTCTTCAGACATGATTTAAGAGTCCACGAGACATCTCATGTATTATGAAATCTGTGTACACATTGCTTATTTGGCAACAAATACCTTGATTAACTTTATTGCCTGCAGACTGTGTGGGGATTATGTGTGCGCTAAGGTGGGGCTTGGCATTGCAAATAATTTAGCCGTGGGGTTTGGATGACTGAGGTTATATGGGAAGCCATAATAACTAGAAAGCTTCGCAGCAAAACAGCCAAAAACACGGGTAGATGTAGCTCAACAAAAAATTGTGTGAACTTCAGGGAATGTAAATTTTACAAACGGCCTTGTGGAACTTTAAATATCAAGAGGGGGATGAGCATTCATTGGCAAGAGTGACTTTGTTAGACTGACAGTGTTTTAGGCACTTTCACTTGCCTGATGTCAAAGGTTGAGCCAAGGAAAGATGGACGCTTATATTCTGCAGTTGCTGCTGTGTAGGGTGGCTGTGGGTCTGATTCATTCCAGTATGGATCCCTCTGCAGAGTTGGCAAATCCTGGTGCATTTCATCCACAGCCATAAGGGAGACCTGTCAAGAGGGGACATGCAGACACAATGGGTAAAAACCTACATAGATATTATACTAGCATTATGAATGCTGAACAATTAAAGAAGGGTTGTAATATAAAAGGCAACTGAGAAGCTGGGCCTGTTTGTTTAATAACCGTATATGGGAGATATGTTGAAATCTAAGCCCCCTTCTGTTTAATATATTTTTAGACATCCAGAAATAACAAGACTCAGGAATTCTTTCTCAAGCAGGCCTTAGAACTTCAGAACCAGGCTGAGTGGAAGGAATGGTTTGTGAGTGATAAGAGAGCAGCAGCAGTTATTGAGTCCCTGCTGGGTTGTGCTCAGCATGGCAGGGCAAAAGCTGTGCAGGCCTGCCAAAGGAGGTATAGAGATGAAGTTGATTCTCTTTGAGGCACAGGAAGGAGCATCAGCTCATGAATGGCAAAGGGATTATCCAAGTGCAAGAAAAACAGCATGAATGAAAGCTCAGTGAGTGCCGTGAGCACAGGAGGCCTCATATGATCTTGATGTACAAGAAACGGGAAGGTCACACATAGAAATAATGAAGTTATAAATGTACAAGTCTTTCTGATAATGAAACTGAACACCAAGAAAGTCATGATTGTTATTAGTAGGACTTCTGATACTGTCTGAAGAGCCTTTTCAGTGCTTCTCTTCAGTGCTTCACTCTGTTGCTAACAGGGAATTCTGTTGCTAACGGAATTCAAAAATCCCAGCCTAAATTAAGTTTTTAATACACACTCTGCTCATTCCATCAAAATAATTTGGAGGGTTGCCCCAGTCTTCGATGGTTCAAAGGGGAAGATGATGCCACCCGGGAAGTATGAAGGCCTCCAACTCACCTGCAGATTCCTATCAATGAGCCAGTTGGTTTCAAAGTCATCGTCATCCTCCCCAAATGGGTTAATGAGCTGTTCAGCTACCTGCAAAATGATGGGGAAAGACCACAGATGTAGCAGCTGTTTGTGCATGGCCCTCAGTTCCAGCTGCTCTTTTCAAGAAGCCTTGCTGGGAGGAAAGCACCTGGCGGAGGGCAGCAGGAGACACAGGAGCCCCACCCCTTTGACCCTTTAGTTCAGGAGGACCCCAACCTCAGCTATACACAGGAATAGGCTGATGGATGCATCTGTGCAAAATGCATGAAATGGTCATAATACTTTAGTTTCGGTGACTTGAGAACCCACTTCCAATGCTCTGTACTGGTGAACAGAAATTCCTGAGGATCAAGATCCCTTCTTTTGGACAGACCTTTAACCAGCCAGCATAGAAGAAAAACTGTAGGAAGGTGAAAATGGGTACAAAGAGATCCATTTCGTGGCCAGGATATGCCTTTGCTGGATCCAGGAACTGCCTGCCAATCAGACACGCCAGGAAGAAGCTGTAAACAGCCACAGTCACCACCTGGGAGAAAGAGACATTGTTAAGGCCTTCGGGTGGAGTGGGAACCAGACAGCAATCCTTGAACTGCAGCTTAAATTCAAAAGCATTGCTGTTACTATAGCATCATTGTAGCCAGAATTTAAGCCAAGATAATGGTGTTCTCTGATAATTGTCATCAACTAATACAACTGTTTAAAACAAACAAAAATGTTAACCTGTTGCAGAAAGTTGAGTCCAGTTTCCTTCTGTTATGGGATGGAGATATTAGTAAAACATTGAGGCCTAGGGCATGCCTTAAGTGGACCATGGTAAGGAGATGGCAGAGACCTGAAGTGGGAGAATGAATCGCACCAGTTCAATCTGCAGGTGGAACCAGCAGCGTAGCATGGGTTGCAAGCACCCGGGGCAACTCCTAGCAGGTGGTGCCCCTGTCACCACATATGCGCGTGCACACGCGTGCCCGCGCCCATGTGATGACATCACTGAAGTGAAGTCATTGTGGAGGGTGTGCCTGCCCCCCCCCCCGGGAGTGCTCCCATGATTCGGGCCACTTGCCTCCCTCTGGTTACCTGGCAGTATGCTCCTGGCCAGCAGCCACAGAAGGAGCTGGAGGGCCAGCTTGACATCCAGCAAGCCAGCCACCTGGTCAGAGTGGCACGTGGCCAGCGTGGCACAGGTAGCCTCCCAGCCCTCCCATGCAGCTGCCTGTGCTGCTGCCACCAGCTCTGTGCGCTCCCGGCCAGCAGCCACTGCAGGAGCTGGAGGGCCATCTCGACTCCCAGAGAGCCAGCTGCCCTGTCGGTGTGGCAGGCAGCCAGGGCAGCATGGGCGGCTTCCCAGACCTCCTGCGCATGCAGCCACATGTGTGGAACATTAAAAATTCCCACCAAACAGAAAACCAGAACACCAAGCATGTATTTTCTCGCTCCTGTGCTGGTTCCAGGAAGCTTTTTTAAAAAAAACAAACCCAAAGGATTATTCAAAACTGGACTCTACCACCTGTAATCTGAAACGATGCAATCCGTTCTGTGACCTCAGCATTCTGCCACCTCATTTTCCTGCCTGTGTGAACCAGGCTTAATGCAGAGGTTACTTAAACACATGTTGTTTGTCCTGCCATGGATACTGCTCCTGGGAGGGTAAGGCAAGGAAAATGTGGGGAAACCTGCCATGTGGAAGCCCCATTGATGCTGTGCTGTATTATCAACTATAGCCAGAGGTTTTTTTCTGGGAAAAGAGGTGACAGAACTCTCAAGAGGGGGCAGAAACACATGGGATTCTTTGAAATAATATTATTTTCATGCACTATTGCCGAGTATTTTCAAGAGGTGACGGAACTCCATTCCACTGCGTTCCTGCTGAAAAAAAGCCCTGGCTATAGCACACAAGCCTGTTCCCATGTGGAAACACCAGAGAATGCAGGGTTACCTTGTGTGAAAAAGGAATTTCAGCTGACAAAGGCCGTAAGAGTTTGAGAAACTCATGTTCCCAGCTCACTTTCCCACCACTCTCTCCACAGAAGAGCAATTTCTTCCCTTTTGATGCTTCCTGATTTTAAGTTCTGCATTTAAGTCCTGTAAATCTCAATTCATGTTATTTTAGTCCCTATAACTGTGCAGGAAAATTTGAGCCCACATATGGGTTAAAACCATGCACTTGGTGGAAATGTAAATCAGCCTTCCTGCTTGGCCATCCATTAGTCATTTCAGAAACACACAGATCATTCACAATATCTGTATTGTTCAATTGTTATATATATATATATATATATATATATATATATATACAATGAAAAAATAAATATAAACAAGTAAATGATTATCTGATGTGAAATGTTTAACAACAACCACATTCAATTTATATACCACCCTTCAGGACAACTTAATGCCCACTCAGAGTGGTTTACAAAGTGTGTTATTATTATCCTCATGACAATCGCCCTGTGAGGTGGGTGGAGCTGAGAGAGCTCTGAAAGAGCTGTGAGTGACCCAAGGTCACCCAGCTGGCTTCAAGGGAAGGAGTGGGAACCATACCCGGTTCTCCAGATTAGAGTCCTGCCACTCTTAACCACTTCACCAAACTGGCTCTCTGTTTTGTGCTTTATATTATGGAGAGGGAAGCAGGGAGGAGTTACTTTGCAAGCGGATTTCAAAACCACAATCAATTAGAAATTAGTCCAACTTCAACCACACAGGTAGTCTACCATTATGCGACTTGCACTGGTGAATCTTCCCTCAGAATTCTGGCCCTGCTGGTTATCTTAAAACATTTTATATAGTCCATCTGCCGGTTTGAATCTGGTCCCTCTCTCCACTTGCCATCCCTGCTCATTGCTACAGACAGAAGTAAATATAAAACGCCCTCCTGGGCCCGCAGGGAAACAATCCTTCAGGGTGCCCCCATTCAGAAGAACAGCACAAGAAGCTTGATTAGAACTCATATATGGTCTCCCAGCAGCATCTTTCCCAGCTCTGCAGGTCCCCCAAATTTTATAAGCTACGTCTACAAACAAGAAATCCCAAAGCAGATTTCATGCTGAAATATGTGTTCATGAGGCATGTATGAGACAGAGCAAGCAAATATTTCTCTGTTACGTACCGCACAGTATCTTATGGCTTCTAATGCCAAAGATGTTCCCATGGAAACAAATTCTGTGTGTATGATCTTAACTTTCATCAGCCTTGGTTCTTGGTTTACAGAATACTTTGGTCTTCCCACAATTTCAGATTAATCTCTCATTAATGTTAACGGTCCACAAGGACAGGAATCTTCTTTCACCTTCCAATAGAGACTATCAGTGGAGTAGCTTATCTTAGCAATAAGGTTGCAAAGGCATGAGGGGAAACTGGCACCATAAGGTCTATCCAGAAGCTACTGCTTGGGTGGTGCTGAAAAGTTGAACATGTTTAATATCTAACGCAGTTCAGCTTTCTCTGCGTGCAAGGAGCAGATACAGTTCAGCCAGATAACTGGTGCACCAAATTTGCCAATAGGCGGGGAGCACTGTCCTCAGGCCTTGGCAGTAACATACTGAGCTGGAAGAAAACTAACTGGTGAGCATATTGAAGAGGCAGGGTTTGATACAAGCAAGGAGAACAAAAACATGTCCTCAGAGGAAAAAAATCCCATTGGTCATGAAAATCTATTTGGGTATGGGGAGAGTAGGTGAAAGAAAATAAGTATGCTTTGACTTGTGTCTACATGTGCATGCCTGTGCATGCATACGTTTTGTGATTTGAATATATAACCAAGCATGAGCAGGGCTCTTTTCATCCAATGGATCTTTTTGTTTTTTGCCTTTTCCTTCCTGCTATAGCCCACTGTGCTCCCTGAAACACCATTCCTGAGGGTCAGGGGCTCTCAGTATGAGGTGGGATGTGAAGGGCTGCAGCAGATGAAAATTATCCCCCCACATTGTACAAATGCCTTTAGCTCTGTTCCACTATGTCAAGCCAACTGCAACATGTATTTATGGGATTATTAAATGGAATATGTGGAAAGGTTGTATTAGGACTGGGTGGGTTTGTGTGCGAAAACATTGAAGAATATGAATTTTGTAGCTATCAACTACAAATCTAGTAGCTATCAACTGAAATCACACAATGAGCAGGCATCCTGCTGATTTCCAGGGGGAGATGTGTAATCCTCTAGATTACACATTTTACTAGTTTCCACCCATTGGTCTGAAAGAATAAAATAATTCTGGTTGCACTCGAGGAGGGTAATGCTATCAAAGTCCTCACCTGAGTGTAGACCAAAGGAATGCTGATCCAATCATACCCATAGAGTCGCCCACATTGACTGCGTAAAGTGTTCATTTCCTGCCCAAAAAAGGGAACAATTATAGGCCAAAGAAAAAAGGTTACAGGATTTCTGTGATTGTTTATGAGAACACCTGTTTTACTTTCCTTGGCCCCTTCACTCATGAGCTCAGTCTCACTGTATCTGCCTTCCTTATTTCCTTATTTCCTTCCTTCTCTCTGTATCAAACTTACCATGCAGTGCATTAGATATTTTCATCACACAGCATAGAATGTGATATGGAACTGTCTTTCTGGAATTTTGAACTTATTAAAGACAAATGATAAGTTTCTAGTTCTGATAACTAAGCAAGAAGTTTCTAGTAAGCAACCTTCCCGTTCTGTACAGTGCCCCCTTCTTAGCTTCCAGTCCTATGCAGGTCCAAGTGAGTTAAGGGCCGATTCCAGATGACTAACCTTAAGGTGCTTCATGCCGTCCTCTAACGGATCGCGACGGGGAAAATGCGAAACATCGCGTTTCCTCGTGCGAGTTTTGCGCGTCGTCGCGCAAAACTCGCGCGAGGAAACGCGATGTTTCGCATTTTCCCCATCGCGATCCGGAAGAGGACGGCATGAAGCGCCTTAAGGTTAGTCATCTGGAATCGGCCCAGGTCACACCCTATGTTCCCAAAGCCCCCCTGAAATTAAACCCAGCTATGACAAGGCTGCTGTAGTTATTTTCCACAGCCCATAAAATAATTTTGTGCATGCTCAGAGACATACTCCTTGTGATTATTCAGTGCCCCAGGCCTGTAATTCTTTGTATTAAAACATGTTTCAGGGCTGAGCTGCAGTTAAATTAAGCCCTAATTTCAACCCATCCTTTGAGTCTTTTCTTCCTCTTTCCACCAACCTACTCTGTTGCAAAGTATTCTGAACTCTTGCAAAAACCATACCTATGTTTGTCTATTCTAATAATCCCACATTTTACACTCTGCATTTTATTATGGAATTATTAAAAACATAGGCCTGGAGTTTCTTTATTACAACTTGAGTTTTTCTGATATAAACAGTCCACAACTTGTCATTATATTTCTCCAACTGCTTTCTTTCTGTTTCATCATCTTTGAACATTCCATTGCCCAAATTCTTTCCTGCAACATTTTCAATGGGACTGCTGATGTACCAAGTGTAATATTTCTGCTTCTATTGTCAGGATTCTTACTGTGTGAGTGATCTGAAAGAGTACCCCCAGAGACCTAGACAGTGAACTTATAATTCTGCTTGTTTATTAAGCTCCTGAAAATAGGCTTATAGTTTGCTAACTGAGCAACTGAAACTTGTTTTAGAACCAGTTCAAATAAATTCTTGTGAGCTTCTCTTAAAGAGACAACTCCCCACCGGTGGGGCAGAGCCAGATTCCAAATAGGTGCTTCAGGAGGTGGAGCCAAATGCAATACATCTCTCCTTGCTTTGCAAAAGAATTGCAGAAGGGAAATGAAGATGAAGGAAAACAGAAGGGAGGTGGGAGAAAGAGAGTAAGAGACCGGGGACTAAAAAGAACAAAGGAAAGCCTGAGGGGTGAATAGACCTCACAAGCAGGATCTTCTGTAGATGCCACCCTGCAAATGGACAAAGTCAGCAGTTGCCCATACACATGCATTCTCTGTGGTGGTCCCCCACCTTCTGAAATGGCCTATCTGAACAGGTCAGGAAAGCTCCCATTCTCCTGGCTTTTTGCAAACTGAGCAAAACTGAATTATTCAAGAAGGCTTTCTTAGGCTTTTTTTGCATGGGTGATTTTTGCTGCATTTATATTAAAATTAATAAAATATTTATATTTTATAAAATATAATAATATAACATAAATAAATATATAATATTTATATTATAAATAAATAATAAAACATAATATTTATAAAATATATTAAAAATAATAAAATATATTTATATTATATTGATATTACAGTAGTAGAGATGGGATCATAGGATAGCGATGCTTATACACCCTTAGAACTAGAAGGAGTAAAATGTCAATTATTTTATCTTTTTAGCAGTATGCTTTATTCTGATTTACAACTATATCCAGTCCATTGATATGTTGTAGCATATTTAGAACTCACATTCAAGATGCCTTGGAGCAGCACACTGTCACGAATTCGACCATCATTGCGTGCCTTCACTGCCAGATTCGAGAACCACACACAGGGGATCCAAAATTTGTTATGGGGTGAGGTTAGGCTGTCATATTTCTTGTGCTCTTCTGGAGTCATCAGCCCTACAAAGATGGTGGAGAAAGGAAAAGCTGTCTTCCCACTTAAATTTTGGCAAAATATAAATTTTTGGAACCTGAAAATAACAGATTTGAATTCTGGACCTGAAATCCCTGAGTTTGTAAACCCAGCGAACCTAGCCATGATGAGTAAAGATTGAATTTTAGTCTTGGAACCAAAATGAGAGTAGTATGGAAGACCTCTGGTATCTTTTATGAGACATCTGGAGATGGAACCATGAAAATTTCAGTGAAAGAAGGGTGGAATAAATATGCACTAATTTAATATGTTTTCTTGTGAATGAAAACTCTGAACTGAGTGTTGAAGGGGTGGCCCTAGCTCAAGCAATGAGCACTGATGCCTCTATTGTCCAGAATTAACAAATATGTGCATTACTTTACATTGTGGGGAATTTTATAGCCCACATAAATTATGCAGGTTTGTAGATCATTTTTGCTATTTTTTTCCATCATGACTTTTGATTTTGATGGGATAAAAAATAGTCTGTCCTTAAGGTCTACTTTAAACTTAAAGCCCTCAAAAAATCACACTGGAGTAAACCATTATGTGTTCAGGGTGTGGGAGAGGCTTCCTCACTTCTACAAAATTTAAGATCCATGAAAGAAATCATATTGGAGAAAAAACATTTCAATGTTCAGTGTGTCAGAAAGGTTTTGAGAATTACTCCAACCTAATTGTGCATAAAAGAATTCACAACTGAAAACTTTTTTTTAGAAAAAAATGTATGCCAAATAAAAAATGAAATCAAGGAAATTTGGTTTTATTGGTTTATTGGTTCCGTACATATGGCAATGAGTTATACTATTATACCGGTATATTAGTGATTTTATTTTATTTATATACAAGGTTTTAGTACATATATGTAGAATCATATTATGTTTTTAATCAAATTTATGTATTTCTAATTAAACTTTATACTGGTATTTTTAATTCATATTCTTAGTTATTTCCAACAATTTAATTTTTTTCTGTTGTTCCAATGTCCTTGGTTACCTTTATGGCATGTCATGCCTTAGACAGTTTTTTGTTTCTGCTTTGTGATTTAAAATATAGAAACATAGAGTTGGAAGTAACCCCAAGAGTCATCTAGTTCAACCCCCTGTACAATGCAGGAAATTCACAGCTACCCCCCACTCCACCAGTGAACCCTGAGCTATGCCCAGGGGAAAGCAACCCCCCCCCAAAAAAAACCCAAAAAGAAACAATAAGATTATAAGATCTTATAACAATAAGTTATAAGATCCCTGAGCCAATCTGGCCTGGAGGAAAATTCTTACCTAACCCCAAAGTGGAGATCAGCGTTGGCCCTGGACATATAAGAAAGGGCCATGAGAGCTGCACACCAGCACATCCCTTCTTGCTCTCTCTCTCTCATGATCTGTCTAAATTCATACTGAGTCATAGAATCAGCATTGCTGTCAGATGATCATCTACCTCTGCTTAAAAACCTAAGCAGAGGCTAGGTGGCCATCTGATGGCAATGCTGATTCTGTAACTCAGTGTGCTTGTTGTTTAAGTCCTTCTGCATTGTTTATGAGATGTCCTTGTTTGATCAATTCTTTTAAAAAAATTGTAACCCACCACAAGTCCTAGTGAGAAAGGTAGAGTACGAATGAAGTAAATAAATAAAAATAACTGGCCTGGAGCAAAATGTCATATCCATTTTTAAATAGAGGCTTATTGGTATATTATTTATTTCCATATCATGAAAAGCTTTAATTGTCAATTTTTTAATTTAAAATATTTCTATGTCACCTTTCCTCCCAAACAGGGTCCCCATGGCAATGAACATCAAGCATTCAAACACTTTGACATTTAAAACATTTAAAATAAATTATATATACAAAAATTCAATAACAAAATATAAACAGTCATAACATCAAAAAACCATGGAGGAGACCATTAACAGTTCTTAGGGTATGCCAAACAGAACAAAAAAGTCTTCACCCCCCTGGCAGAAGATAACATTAGAGGGAGACAGATGAATCTCCCTGGGGAGGGAGTTCTGATGTTTTGGCACCATGATCAAAAAGGTGCTTTCTTGGGTTATCCCCTGTCTAGCCTTAGATGACAGAGGTGCCTGAAGCAGGGTGTACTGTAACCACAGCTTAGAAAGCCTCAGTATCTGTGTAGTCAGAACTATGTACTGTCCCTTTAACAATTGGTACTCATGGGAATTGTAGTACCCCCTTCAATATAGAAGTTTATTGTAGGCTTCCTGTGAAGGTGTTAAAAACTTGATTGTCCTCTTCCTCCCTTTGTTTGGGACGCTGCTCCTCAAGCAAGGATGCGACAGTTATAACGAATTTACCGCTTGTCTACAACAAATCTGGACCAATAAAGATGTATCTTGCTTATGTTTGAACCATGCTGCGTTCACTGGCTAAAACTGTGAGTAAGGATCCCTTTTACGATCTGGGTTGAGAAAGGCAGCGCGTTAGAGCTATCTGGAAGCTAGCATCATTCCCAGCTACTTCCAGAATAGTAAATTCGTTAAAAGACTCGTCTTGCTCCTTCACAAAGTAATTTCAGTAAGAAGCATGTTCTGCTCCTTCATAACTACAGCATGTTTGCTCTTGCAAAGATAAAAAATAACATGTGTGCATGTTTGCATGAAGACGGGAAACAAACAAATCAGCTCCCTCTTCTCCTGGCTGCAAAGGTTCCCTTTGTCCTGTAAATGCTGATACTGGCGCCTTTCAGTTGCTAATTGACTGATCAGCCTGGGAGCCCACCTTCACTAGCCGGAGAAGGAGACCAGCAACTTAAATAAGAATGTTTCAGCCGCCTGCATGCTTTATTCTCAAGCAGAGGAAATGTCTCATGCCTTCAACCTGTTGCTTGTGATTTGAATGCTTCTTAACTCAAAGTGGAGGAGAGCTCCAGCACGGATCACCTCTCTCACACTGCTTTGAATATACCTCATGCCCTTGAATCGCAAAACAGCAATATTGCTCAGGGCTATGCTTCACGCCAGCCTGCTCTTGTAATCCAGAACGCTTTCGCCATAACCCCAAATGCTGAGCACACAAAGGAATTCATACTCTGAGGAGCACACGCGTTTGAAAGCATCTCCAGAATCCAGCACTAAGCTGGGAAAAGTTGCTGAGCGCAAACAACTCCTCAACACAGAATTCTGATCCGCACAGCTAACAAGGGGAACCTGAAAAGCATTTAGCATAAGAAGAGTAGGCACAGCTAAGGAGCACACCCACACCCCTAGTGGTCACTTAGAGCAACTACAACTGAATCCTTATAAAGCTCACTCACTGCGCCCCCAGTGGCCAACCTAGGAAGTGCAGCCAACAATTCTGTTCAAGCTATACAGAAGTCACGTGCTTGCGCTACCACAACAGTGCCACCGCAACAGCGCTACCCTAGTGGTCTGAAGTAGTACTGCAGCTTCAAAAAAAAATTTTTTTAAAAAATTTTTTTTGCCAAAATGGAAACTCCTGTGGGACATCCGGCAGGTGAAGAGGATATCATAGATCCTGCCAACACACCCACTACTCCCTCCAATGGCAATGATGAAGCTGAGTCCAAACGTCCACCACGGAAAAGAACACTGACTCGCAAGATGTGAGATTTGTTATCTGCCAAGAAAGCAGAGAGGCTCAAGGAGTCTGAAAAGCGTTGGCTACAGATACAAGAGTGTCTGGGAAAACTGGATAAAGCAGCTGATGTAGACGATCTGCACGATCTGAGAACACTTCTGACTAGCGAGTTTGTGCACTGGACGGCTCATATGGAACGCGTGCGTGACATCTTGGATCAGCTGGACACAGAGGAAGCATTGGCTGAACAGCGACACCTTCAAGAGGTGCACGACACACAGGAAAAGCTCGTTGATGACGCCATGCGTAATTTGGATAGACGCATCAAGGAGGAGACTGACAAACTTCTTGATTCTGCCAGTGGTGAACCACGTTCTAAAGCCGGTTCTTCATGCAAGTCCAGACATCCGTCCTCCACTACTTTATCGTCCAAGCACAGTAAGTCATCCTCAAAACGCAGTAGCTGTTCTCATCGTTCTAATACCTCCTTGTTTGCCTTGGAGGTGGCCAAAGCAAAGGCAGAAGCTGCTGCGGCAACCAAGAGGGCTGAATTTGCCAAGAAGGAAGAAGAACTGATGAAGGAAGCCGCCAACAGGGAAGCTCAGCTACGGAAGGAAGCTGCCATCAGGGAAGCTCAACTACGGAAGGAAGCTACCGACAGGGACGTTCAGCTACGGACACTCCAAAAGGAAGCAGAAGCAGCGGAGTTACGCGCCAAGGCGAAGGCCCTAGAGGACGGCTTCCAGGATTCGGATTCAGATCACAACCTGCCACAGCTGGAGGAGCTGAATCCAACTCTACGGGTACTGACCTATGTAGAAGAACAAAGTGCCTTCACAAAAGGCCTCGCCGCACTAGCGCTTGACCCCGCTGCTCCGGAATTCAAACCAGCAGCTCCTACCCAGCCTGTACCTTCCATGCCAATCCAGACCTCGCTCGGGCTTGTGGAGCCTCTGGACACCCTGGATCCTGGCGTTTCACCCCGGGCTCCAACTGCTATTGCTGCACCCCCATTGCCTCAACCATCTGCTCCTGGCGGCCCAGCCTCAAAGCCCACCGCTCCTGTTCTTATGCCTGTGTATGCGCATCGATGGACAAAGCGGGACCTCGCTGAAAGAGGCATGCAGAAGTTTTCAGACCACCCAGAGGACTACTTGCTCTGGAAATCGAAGTTCCGTAATGCTACTAAAGACATGGGACTACAGGCAAATGAAGAACTCACACTTCTAGCTGCATGGCTGGGACCTGAGTCTGCAGCCCAGGTGGACCGCATTCATGCAGCTAATGTTGAGGATCCCGAAACAGCCTTGCCGCTAGCGTGGGACCGGCTCGGCAAATGTTATGGCGACTCATTGGAGCTTGAGGTCTCACTCATGAGGCGCCTGAACAAGTTCCCCAGAATACCCTACAACGAACCACATAAACTTTGGGACTTGGCTGATCTTCTTACTGAGTTGCAGGCTGCTAAGAAGAATCCAGCACTACCAGGGTTAGCTTGCCTCGATCAGTACTACGCACAGAGGAGCATCATAGAGAAACTGCCACGCCCGCTTCAAGATAAGTGGGGTGACATGGTGAGCTCCTACAAAAAAGTACATCGTGGAGCATACCCTCCTTTCTCAAACCTCGTGAGTTTCATCGCCTCGCTGGCGGAGACACGTAATGATTCCCAATGCGGATATTACGCGCACCCCAATGAGCCTCGTGATGAGAAGACTCATTCTCGGGACATCAGGACTGCGCCTTCACGGGATACCAGGCACAAGCCTCTACGGGATTCCAGAGCCAAGACAACTGCTTCGGTGCTAAAAACAGGGGTCTCCACGACGCCTGGCGAAGCCACCGTAAGTAAACCTTCAACATCGAAGTCGCCAGCGCAGCCATCAGCACAGAAGTCGACGGCTCGGCCTACGTATTTCTGTCCACTCCACATGGAGGGACACTCTGCGAACAGGTGCCCAACTTTCAGGAAACTGCCACTGACAGTGAGGAAGCTCACGATTTCAGAGCTCAAGATGTGTTCCCGTTGTTGCCAATCTCGAGAACATGCCTCAACTGATTGCAAGACATATATAAAATGCTGCGAGTGCGGCAGCGACACACATGCAACTGCCATGCACACAGATGCCACGCCAACACAGCCAGTTGTGCCTGACAACCCTGCCTCCCAAGGAGAGAAGCCTGTTTCGGCCCACTGCACTCAAGTGTGCGGCGTTGGAAGCAACAACCGGTCCTGCCATCAGATATGTCTCGCCAAAGTCTTTCCTGCTGGCCAACCTGAACAGGCCATCAAGATGTACGTCATCCTAGATAGCCACAGTACCCGGTCCCTGGTCGACCCAATATTCTTTGAGCTCTTCAACATATCGGGGGATGAACTGCCATACACCCTTAGAACGTGTGCTGGGGTCCAGCGCACGGCGGGGAGGAGAGCCGCCGGGTTCCAAATTGAATCTCTCGATGGCAGTATCCAGTTCTCTCTACCTCCACTGTTGGAATGCGATGCCATACCAGATGATCGCGACCAGATTCCGACACCAGACGTAGCGCTCCATCATCCGCACCTACAATCAATAGCAGATCACCTTCCTGCCCTGGATCCAGATGCACAGATCTTGCTTCTGCTAGGGATAGATGCTACCGATCTGCTAGTTTGCCATGAGGTGATTGTTGGACCTCCTGGCACCCCACATGCCCAGAGGTATGACCTAGGATGGGTCATAGTGGGGAACGTGTGTGTAGATCGCTTACAGATGCCAAACCAGATGAGCGTCTTCGCCACAACCATTATGGATAATGGACGAGCCTCACACTTGAAGCCATGTCCAGAACACTTCACACTAACGGAAGAGGACTATGGCCTTGGAACTACAGTGTTCCGAACAACCAAAGATGATAACATGCTCGCCTCATCCATGGAAGACAAGCAATTCCTACAACTAATGGAAAAGGAACTTCAGCAAGATGACTCTGGAAGTTGGATTGCTCCACTCCCTTTCCGCACACCTAGGCAGCGATTGCCCAACAACCGTGAACAAGCCCTATCTCGACTCAACACCTTGCGCAGAACCCTGGCAAGGAAGCCTGAGATGAAGGCCCACTTTGTGGAATTTATGGACAAGATGCTGCAGAATAAGCATGCAGAACTTGCACCTCCACTGCGAGAGGGAGAAGAATGCTGGTACCTGCCATTCTTCGGGGTATACCACCCCCAAAAGCCCGGCCAGATCAGAGTGGTCTTCGATTCCAGTGCCCAATTTCAAGGATTCTCATTGAACAAGGCCCTCCTAACTGGACCGGACCTAACCAACAGCCTACTTGGTGTACTCATCTGCTTCAGAAAGGAAGCTTTAGCCGTCATGGCGGACATCCAGCAGATGTTCTATTCCTTCCTCGTCAGAGATGATCACCGCAACTATCTACGCTTCTTATGGTTCAGTGATGAACTGCATAGCCAGAAGATTACCGAGTATCGCATGCGAGTCCACGTGTTCGGCAATGGACCGTCCCCAGCAATTGCCAACTATGGGTTGCATCAAACTGCACGCATAGGAGAAGGGAAATACAGGGTCTCCAAAGAGAAGGTGGTCCTTAAGGTATGCTGGCTTAAAATCATATAGGGCTTTAAAGGTCAATACCAGCAACTTGAATTGGACCCAGAAACAACTTAGAAACCAGTATAGATGGGACAAGACTGGGGTGATGTGGTTCCTATGACCCACTCTGGTCAACATTCTGGCTGCAGCATTCTGTACACTCTGTAGCTTCCTGACAGTCTTCAAGGGCAGCCCCATGTAGACCTCATTGCAATAATCTAGTCTAGATATTATCAGAGTATGCATGACAGTGGCAATATCTTTCCCATCAAGGATACTGCAGCTGGTGAAATGATCCCCTGGTTATTTCTGTCACCTGTTTATCCAACAGGAGATCTGATTATAAGAGCATGACCAAACTATGACCCTTTTCTTTTAGGGTGAGTGCAATCCCATCCAGAACAGGAGATAACCCATTTCATGGGTCAGATTTTCTCAATAGTAGCACCTCCGTTTTGTTGGGATTAAGTTTCAGTTTGTTAACCCTCATCCATTACAAAACTGCCTCAAGGCGCTGGTTCAGGGTTTCTATAGCCTCCCTGTGAACTGCAGGAAGTACAAGATAGAGCTGAGTGTCATCTGCATACTGGTGGCAACTCAGCCTAAATCTCCCGATGAACTCTCTCAGCAGCTTTACACAGATGTCAAAAATCATGGAGTCAAGATAAGTCCTTGTGGAAACCGATAAGCCAGAGTCCAAGGACTGGAACAGCAGCCCCCCAGCACCACACTCTGAAACCTACCCTACCACCTCAGAACAGTGCTTCCCAGGCCCAATCCCAAAAGGCCTTCCAGAAGGATACCATGATTGATGGTATTGAAAGCTACTGAGAGGTCCATGAGTATTAACAGGGTAATACTCCCCCATCCATCTTCTGGTGCAGGTCATCCTCTAGGGTGACCAAGGCCATTGCAGCCCCATGATGGGGCCTGAAACTAGATTACAATGGGTTCAAACAATTTGTTTCATTCAAGAATCCCTGCTTTCGCACCATTCTTGCCCACCCCACTTCATGTCAATTGTGCACCACAGCACTGATCCAGGAGAACCAACAGATATTTTGCTCTCTTAGCAAAGGTCCTGGCATCTCATAAGGGGAGAATCTAGGGGAGCATCTCCCCTAATAAGGGGAGAAGAAAAGGTGGTACATCACTGGATGGAGGACTCCTGGACTGGCTGTGGAATTCTCCAAGTTTCCAGACCCCAAGGGAACAAGATTCCTTATAAGGGGGAAAAGTTAAATTGCCCTATGCCACAGTCCTCATTTGACTTGCCTCTCCCCTGCCCCACACCACAGCAGCTATTTTTAAAAATCATGGAGAATCTGTTCACAGATCTCAAAAGTCATGTTTAATTTGCCCTTCAGAAGCATGGTTGGGAAAAGCCCTGCCACATGGACGTCTGTTATCAGTTAATCAAAACTGGGCTAGAGGAACTAGTGATCTTGTTTCACAGGAGTCTTGATGCCCTGAGCCTAAATATTGGTGCTGGTATTTTTGTTTTTAAGCTCATTGCATACAAGTAAGCAGTTGGGATCAGAAATCTTTGAGCTGAGCCACTAGTTGGCATCCTTATGATTGTTAACCAGGTCTGACTTAATCTGGGGTTCAATTAACCTTGAAATAAGATGTACAGTATATTTCAAAAGTATGTTGACTAAGGCTGTCACCAGGTCAGGATTTTATAGAGGGAGTCCATTTAGAGCTTAGTTATGTTTACTCAGAGATAAGATCACCTGAGTTTAAAAGGTCTGTTTAGCATGGTAATTTCAAGAGATCTTTAATAACTGGGTTAACTTCTAATGTAATTACTCAGGTGGAGCAAAACAGTATTAAGTACCCCTCTCTTTGGTTTAGAATGACTAGCTATTTCCAAGAGGTATATGAAAAGCCCATATCTTATAATTATAGAGATCTCCATGGAAACCTAATTACTTTGTGAACCACCACACTTTATTTTGAAAAAGCTGAACGTGCATGGACAAGGCATATGGGTTATTTAAACACCTAAACCTCAGTTGACTATATTTTCCTCTCAGCTATGTCTTGCCTATACTGTAAACTGTCCTTTTCCTATCTGATGTGATTTATTCAGCTGAGGAAAAACAGGAAGCATGAGTGTCCTGATCTTGTACATCTTCAACATACCAGTCCAATTGTTGGTGTTTTGGGGCTTTATGCTTTTGAAAAAGTAGGGTCTAAGGTGCAAAGGTATATGCTGTTTTTTATGGTGCAATGCAATTTTGTTTGTGCTACGATAGTCTAATGATGTTCCAGAGAATGAAGGTGATTTGTGCAGTCACTGTTTTTTTTGGGGGGGGGGGGTCTGGGGTGGGGGGGGGTTGCTTGTGGTAAACAACAGCTTTTGTGTTGACAATATAAATAGATGTGTATGCCCTTGGAAGCAAACTCTCTGTCAAACTATTTTAACCTTTCCTGAAAATGATGGTTTGTTCTTCTACCCTCAATCACTCTTGTGCAACCTGATAATATGAACTGGACCTCAGAGGCAGGAAAGCAAAAGCAGGTTGCTTGCTCAACAGTCAACTATTTAGGCCCCCCTCCCCCCTTTTAATAACTTCAATTGATTTTAGATTCCTACCTTTATAATGGAATTGAATGTAATTACAGAATTTTTAGTGCCTGTGGTTGGCTGCTGTGTCAGATTGTGGCCCAATTTATCTGTTTTTTTTTTTTTTGCTGCTGCTGCTGCTGCTTCTTTCTTCCACAGGAACACCCACCATGGGGGGATTCTAGTGTTTTCAAAGCCAAGCTTGATATATTTAAAAGGTTTATATTTTAAAAAATGGAATGACAAATGGCCACTAGATAGAGCCAACATCTCACGAAAGGCACTGGAATGAGATATTTTGTACAGACAGACAGAGATGGAGAGTTTTAGCAAAAGTTAATATTGGTGGATCTTAAAGGATTTGAGCCATCCTTTATCTTATTCCAAAGAAACATGCAAGATTGTGACACACTAAGTTCAGTGCAGCTACTCATTAGGGTTTGAATAAATATCCAATTTTTCCCTTCCTGCATACAGCCATGAGGTGAAGCACCACACGGGACCGTGCTTTGTATATGAAAGTCTTTGCTATTTCCAGTCAAAGGAAAGACTCATCTCTGTCTAAGATCCTAGAGAGCCGTTGACACTCAGATAACAACACTGAACTACCGGACTTTTAACTGAGGGCTTCCATCTTTTTAACCTATTTTTATGATCTGCTTCTAAACTGAGGACTGTTTCAGAAAGATTATTTTAGATGGCTGAAATTTGTTTTATGTTATGATCTTTTATAGCTTATTTTAATATTGATAGTTTAGGGCTTTAAAAATTATTTTACTGTACTGTTTGTACTTTGTGAGTCATCTCAAGCATGTGCACATATCTGGAGAAGTGGCATATATATTTTCTAAATTAAAAAAAATGTGGAGCAATACTATTAGGCAACTTCCTATATTCGTAACAGCTGGCTGGCCATCATGCATGGCTGGTAGGCTGCACTTGCTTTGATAGGTTTAAAGCATGGGCAAGACTATCACTATCACTAGCATAGGAAACTGAACTCTTGGACTTCGTAGATATCATCATTGGTGATGCTGAGTGGTGTGTCTATTTCAAGGACATTTTGTTCTAGCTCTTCATCACATGTGTGGTTCATACCTGCTCTCACAACATGTTCTATGCTTGGAAATCGCTTGAAGACAGCAGTGCTGACAGAGCGCAAGATCAGCACACTCAAGAGATTGATGTAGCGCACCAAGGTGCGCCGCAGCAGGCGCCCGTATTCATCCTTCCCTTCCACACCACTTGAGACCAGGTTCATAATGCGGTCAGGCCAAGGGATACTCTCATATTGTCCCCACCAGCGAGATACCACCAAGGTAACATAAAAGCCTAGAGTGGAAATCACAGGTTAGTCATCAGGAGACAAAAAAGGATATACTACTTAGGAATGCATATATCCAGTTTTAAAAATTATTTATTTTATTGACTGTATTTCTCTGGTGCCTCTCCAACACAAAACTACTACAGGTACCTCACACGACATAACGTTCTAAACAATTACATTAACTAAACCCAGTAAGTAGAAACAAGCAAGACCAGCATGAGTAATAAACTCATAACTCAATAATACAGAACCCCAAAAAACAGCCACGAGATTTACACAAAAGCTAAGTAAACAGCTCGTCAGAGAGAGCTGTAGTTCTCAAAAGCTTATGCTACAATAAAGTTGGTTAGTCTTAAAGGTGCTACTGGACTCTTTCTATTTTGCAACTACAGACTAACATGGCTAACTCCTCTGGATCTAGTGTCAGATAATACACACTTTTTTGATAATGTTATAGGGCCTCTTAAACCTGACATAGCTTAGGGACCTCAGCATGGTGGTTTGGCCTTGAAAACGTCAGAGAACCTAGAAAACAGCCCAGATGCGATTATTTTTTTTAATTGGATGAAGAAAGGCATAATGAGGCATAACAAGTGGATGATATAATTGAGTCAAAATGATATAATTGAGAGCTAAACTATATGAGATGCCCTACATGTGGTGGGTTTGTGCAAGTTTACCTGGGAAGTGTAGTCAGAGATGCCTTCCCCTCTTTGTGAGAATGGATGGTTGAGTAGTAGCAGCAGCAGCAGCAGAAGCCTCAGCAGCTCCTTCTGCTGCTGCTAGCCGCCTGCCCGCTTCAGGCTCCTCTCACTGGCTGAAGAGCTGGAGGAAGCCAGCAGCAACAGCTGTCGCAAATCATTCTTCCAGGCACAAGTCAACTTCCCTTCCCAGTTGGGCACTCCATCAGTGCAGCAGGGAGAGCTGCCTTTGAGGCCTGGCAGCTCACCTGTCCCACTGCCACTCAATTCCACAGCAGTCCCTGGCACTTGTGCAGCCGAGGACTCCTTGCCAGAACTTCTGCAGACACGAGCATGTTGAAAGTGGGGCAGGAGCCAAATGAGCAAGGGGCCTCCCGTTCCTCTCTCACAGGCTCCGGGGGTGATCAGGAACATCTTCACCCAAGGCCACTCTGCCCAGAAGAAAACCTTGCCCGCCCCACCGGCCTCTCAGTAGGCATCGACGGAAGGGCCCCCGAAGACCATTTGGGGGTGGGCAGCTGCTGCACTCTCCCATGGCACCCTGCGTTGGGCAGGCTACCTGCCCCCGGGGAGGTGCTCCGGAGACTGGCCACTGCATCAGCAACACTCCAGCCGCAGCGACAGAGGGATCTGCTGCTGCTGCTGCTGTTCTGACACGCCCTCACTCAGGTTTCCCTCCAGGAGCTTAGGCACGTGCTGGACGTGTAGAGCTTATTGTGTAGTTTAGCTCTCAGTCTCTAAAATGTATGTTTTTCTATATGTATCATGTTATAATTAATATAGGAGTTGTAATATTTTAATGAATTGCGAGACAATGGATATTATTTGCACTTGATTAAAATAAAACTAGGTTAAGGCATCACTCCAACCTTCCCATATTATTTATTTATGTAAAATATTTATATCCTGCCTTTCAAAAATAAAATCTTCAGGGCAGCCTGCAAAGGTATGAGAACCTCATATAAAACTAAGGTAATAATGAAGCTAGTATCATAGCCAAATTGGCAGCATATCTAAACAGAAAAGGTCTTTGCACCACAAATCACCAAATACCTTCCAGAATAAAACATTCTCAGTCTGCCATCTGAAAGCCAACAGTGATGCGATAAAATGAACCTCCCTGATACGGGAATTCCATAACTTTGGTGCCTCTACTGAGAAGGTCCCGCCATGTGCATTCTCCTGTTGCAGCTCAGATGACAGTGAAACATGCAAGGAGCCTTGAGGAAAGGTTTTAAAAGAACAGGTCATTTCATACAGGTTCATCTTTTTATCATTCCTTACCTAGTACAAAAGATACAGGGATCAGTTCAGCATAGCTATTACAGTACAGAGCCAGCTTCTCAAACATCAGCCTTTGGCTCTCACTTAGAATCAACCTGGAAGGAAAACATCAGGAGAGAGTCTCGGTTTCTGAACTGTAAGAAAAATTTCATGGTGATCAAAAATATTGCACTTGGACTGTCAACTGCCTGTAAGGGCCATTCTTAATGATCCGGATTTTTTGTGAATAAATACACATATTCCATTTGTTGTGCACACAGCATGTTTTCTTTCAGTATAGCATTTCTGTTGTGTGGATAGATTGCAATAGTTTCTTCTTGGGAAAAATATAACATTTACTCCAGACAGCACATTCATTAATTGCTGTGTGGAATAGGGTTGGCACAGGGGTTGGTACAGGCAACGGAAATTGTTTGTGGACAACAAGCAAACTAAGCTCTCACTTGCCTGATCTGTGTTTTTAATTTTGATTTTTAATGGGTTGGGTTCTGTTTGCTTCCTTGCTATTTGGTTTTCATTTTTTAAGATTTAAAAAAAATTGTTGGTTGTTAAAAACGAGTAAATTAGCCTTTGAGGTCTATCATATAAATAGTCATAACTCAGGGCACCTCTGCCACTCAAACAGCTGGTTATCCACCTGTTTAGTAGCCACACAGCTACTTTGAGGAATGACAATTGTCATTTACCTACTATTGTCATTCGGCATCTGAAATCACTCCACTTTCCAAGATATAAGGACGGATGGACTCACATTCTAGCTGTATCTGAAGAAGCGAGCTGTCACAAAAGCTCATACCCTACCACTAATGTTGTTAGTCTTATAGATGCTACTGGAATTTTGCTCTTTTCTACTGCTACAGACTAACATGGCTACCCATCTTGATCTATACCCAATGAACAACATAATTGACTAGGATTACAGAATTAGAAGACGATACAAACCAGAAACTGCCTAGTAAAGGTATAGTGGAATTACAAAGGAAGAAGTACATGCAGATGATTGATTAAATACTTAGTGGGTAAGGGATGTTACAAAAAAAGGCCAGGGTAGAGGATCCAATTAAAGGAGAAATCCGTGCACCAGAAGCAGGTGCAAGACACATCCATTGACAGCAACAGTAGAATAAACAAAATATGAAATGAAATCATGGAGCAAATGAACAACTGTAAGGGGCAAGATATGTCACCTATGGGCATTTATAGTAAATTAGGAATCCAAGGTCCTTGTTAAGACAACACGGCAATGTACCCTCCCAGGGCTTATACTCAAGCTAAGATTTTTCACCATTAGCTAAGGGAGAGAATTCTGAAGTTAAGTTGTTAGCTCTATAGCACTCTTCTTTGAATGTTTCCAAAATCTGGCCAATATCAGTGGAAGGTCAAGGTAAGTCTTTGATTTTTTTTTACTACCTGCTCTTCTTTGACACATTTTGTTTGCTGAAATGCTCTAAAATTGACAATTATAACTTCCTGGGGAAAAACACAGATCTTTAGATACTGATATTTAAAAACAGGTAGAGGGCTTACACGGTCAGAACTGGGGGCACAACTCTGCCTCATAGACCACTGTTTTGGTTTTTTGGACAAGGTAAGATGGTCCAGGTTTCCTCTCTTCTAATCTCGGTCTGAGTTCAGAGACAAATGGTAGGGGGATAGAGTAAAATTGCTAAACAGGCCAGCAGTGGGCAGCCACCCGGAAAAGCCTGTGTTCAATTGTGCACAAGCGTGTGTGAACGCACACAGCACCCAGATCTTTATACTGAGCATCCTAGATCCCATATCCCTGGCTAGGCAGCTAGATGGACTCCGGCCTGATGGCTGGAGAATTGCCTGTCTTCCACAGTTTTATTAGGGTTGCCACTAGGCCTGGAGAAAAATGTCCTGTCCCCACTTGTGGGGAGGAATATAAATATAATTAAATAAATAAAATGAATAACAGAGGCTTAATGTGGGGAAATGTTTTTTCATGGCAGGGAGGTAAATAGCATCCCTGATAAATAAATAGTTTGCCTCTGTTAAAAGGACAGGACATTTTTCTCTAGACCTGATGGCAACCCTAAGCTTTACTTGTTCTTGCTTTCTGAACTGAAAGCTGAAGGAAAGAAACAGGGCAGCATTTTTATTTAAAACCACGTGCAGACTTTAAAAAGGGGGAAAAACCCTCCTACTAAGACACCAATATACCATGACTGTTTGACAATTAATTTCCTGTGAGTCATGCAACTTTATTGCTTATTTAGGCCCATGCAGGAAGAGGGGAGCACAAAGGCTAGTGGGAAGTTTTTGGAGAGGCATCTACTACCTCGTTGTCCACAGAGGTCATTCCTGGAAGAAGCACATTTAAACAGAAAAGGGGGGCAGAACTACAGATTTCCTGCTCTCCTTCAACAGCAAGCCTTACCCTCCATATCTGGACGAGATATTGTGCTATTATCAGTGAACAGACACTTGTGGAGACTGTGTGCCAAGTATACTGGTATGGGATCCCAGTGATTATACAGAGAGGCCCTAGAGAAGAAATATGCCAGGCTCAAGAGACTCTTACCTGTAGACAATGCTGATGCCGAAGTAGAAAGAGATAAAGATTAGGAACTCGCAATAGAGGAGTTTGTAGATGCTCCCTTTCCATTGGAGCAGAAGCTGTGAGAAGGTGCCTAGGTGAGCATCAGCCACACGGTAGGTGTATGTCACTGTCATCACAAGTCCTACTAGAAACAAACAGTATGATGAGGCCCAAGGTGTTTTTAAGGAGACAGGGGACCTATGTAGAAGCAAAACCGGAGCCAGACTGGGGCAGCTTGGGGAATGGAAAAAATCAGAGGAAACTATGTAGAAAAAGAAATGTTTCAGGTATCCTATTGGCACAAACAGTGTCTGTTCTATAAAATGAAAGAAATCCAGATTTTAAATGCACAGATAAATGACTCATGAGCTTTTTCAAAGAAACCCTCAGACAGTAACACTTTAGCAAAAATCCAAAGGTGCTATGATCGTGGGTGGAACACACAGCAAACTCAGCAAACTCATGAGAAGAGTGCCCCTCGACAGGAGGAGGATTTCAGAATAATTTTGGAGACAACTGTAGTAACAGATTGGTAAGACTGGAACAGGGACAAGGAAACATGGGGATAGTTTAAAGAAGAAAAAAATCCTGGCAAGAGGAATGGAGCGGGGTGAGATGCTGTAAACACAATTTGTTAACTCTGTTTTGGGCTGCTGCCCGGGAGATAGTTTACACATTAAAGGGAACATTAGCAATGTTGATCCTCAAAAGGCCCTGGTCTCCTCATTGCACAAAATCATCAAAAATCACGTGGCTTTGGGTGACTGGGAGGGGTGATGCCAAAGGCAAAAGGAGTAAAGCATGGGAGGGGGTGAGATACTCCTTCTATATCTTCTGTCCATGCTCCATGATGTATGGAATACTCCCCCCAGAATGGAATGTCCAAAGAACAAGCATTATGGCTGAAACACAATAGAACACTGGGGCACATTTCTGACCATGTAGATTTTATAATGTCTGTATAAGGTGAATTTCCTGGCTCAGTTATGTCTGTCTGGGGTTGCTCAACATGATGGATAATCCTCACAGTATCCTATTTTTTGTACTGTATTTCTGCCCACATGTTTGCTAAAGGAAGCTTAAGAAAGAAAGAAAGAAAGAAAGAAAGAAAGAAAGAAAGAAAGAAAGAAAGAAAGAAAGAAAGAAAGAAAGAAAGAAAGAAAGAAAGATGGCTCAGGCCATGACCAAGCATGCTGTATGCTGAATTGTTCTTTTCATGCCCAGAAGTGGATACTGGCCAGGTGGGAACTGAAATGGGAACAAGAGAGTGCCAACATTATCTGAGGCTGCCATTTGGTAATTTTGCAATCAGATTTTTAAAACATACTTGTCCTCATGGCTAATGAATGGGACTATAACACTTAATTTGAAATATTATTATTATTAATTAATTAAATTTATAGTCAACCCTCCCCGCAAATGGGCTCAGGGTGGATTACAACATACAGATAAAAACATTAATAAAACAGTACATCGAATAATAATAAAAGCCAGATTTAGCAGCATAAAAACAAACTCTGCACCATGTTCCTAATATCCCAGGACGGGATTCACTCCACCCTTCCCTGCCAACCATAAGGGGAAGAGAGGGGTGAAGACGTGAGTTGGGGCAGATGACTCGATATAGCCCCCCACTAATAGGAGACAGGCAGGGAGGCCAATAAGTGGTTCTGAATACTGGCCTCAACCAAATGCCTGGCGGAACATCTCTGTCTTACAGAGATGGATAATGGATAGGCAAATGAACAGTGGTCTCCTTCTCTTCTTCTTTGGATGGCAATCATGCCAATCTTATCAGCCATACTAATTTCATTGCTTAATACTGATTTCAGTAGAGCTGCTTACCTCTTCCATAAGTTTTCCACAGTGAGGATAAGAGTAGCTTGGGGATGATCAGTGGCAAAACAGTAGAGGAGAGAGTTCAAACAGCTTTATCCTCATGCATTGACCTCTTCCTTGAATTTGCAGCCCCAAAGGTTGTATTTGATGGAAGAAAAAAGCCTGTTTGGATTGACAAGTGACAGATGTTCTTAGATTTTGAGAGAAAAATTACATACATTCTGCGCTATAACCACGCCACTAGTAAACATACTATAACTGGTTGAACTCTTGTATTAAGAAACAACTGGTGGCACCAGATATTCACCATCATCTGTATCAAAAGACACATCCCACCAGTTCAACACAGCTCAGATAATCACTACTATGTGGGTGGGGGATCAGCTTCCACAGGTGCATCTGCACTTGCAACACATGCAAAAAAAAATGCTTGTGCACAGATAGTATTTGCTGGATCAGAGAAACTGAAATACAGGTAAGGAAACTATTCTCAGCTGAACTGTTATTTATTTTTTACTTCACTTATCCCACCTTTCTCCCCAGAGGACCCCCAAAGCAGTTTGCATCAAACTGATGGTGTTGTTTTGACCTCTCCCTTGTAGTGCTGTATGGAAGTTGCAAGGGGTGGGAGGGGACCCTGATTTCATCTCCCATTCCAAGATACCAAATTGTTAGAGGTTCTAACACAGCTTGAAAGAGTTCTTGTGGGGATGATTTATTATGATTGCAAGAAGTGAGTTTTCTTCAATCCTTCCATCTAGACTCTTTTAGTTTTTAGCTCCGTTGATTGAGAAACTGTTTAAGCACCAGTGTGGTGCAGTGGTTAGAATACTGGGATAGTGTCTGGGAAACTAATAGTGAAATTCTAAGCAGAGTTACAGTCTAAGCCCATTGAAATCTGGAGTAACTGGAGTAACTCTGCTTAGGATTTCACTGTAAGGTTCAAATCTCCACTCTGCTGTGGAAACTTGCTAGGTGATCATAGCCCAGCATTGTTTGCTTTTCAAATGATTAATAACCTTTTTTCTGAGAAGATATGTATCATATTTGCTGCCATGCAAATATTCAGCATCTCTCATGGATACAAAAACAATTCCTTCTAATAGCAAACTTGATGGTCCTGTTGCTGACAGTATGGCAATCAAACAGGGCCATCCACAGACAAAGCAGTTTGTGCCTACTTAGGGCACAAGGACTTTCCTGAGTCTGCAGAAAATACAAGTCTTGCAGATAAAACACATTTCCCAGACATCATGTGGTTCCCTCTGCCAGCTCAGTACAGAAAGCTATATGCTTTAGAAGGCTCTAATTGTTTTAAACAGCTAAAAGAGTCCAGGCAGGAGGACTGAAGGTGCTTCTTGCAATCATAATAAATCACCCCCACAATAATCTTTCAAGCAGTGTTAGAACCCCTAACAATTTAGCATCTTGGAATGGGAGATGAAATCAAGACCCCGTCCCATTCCCTGCAGCTTCCATACAGGCCGTGAAGGAGAGGCCAAAACAATACCCTCCTGTATTGTAAACTCACATTAACAGCAGTTTCCTGCTCACCTATTCCTGGCCAGTTGCACTAGAGAATTAGGCTGGTGAGGTTCAGATCTAGCTGAGCAGGAACCGGGTCAGCCCCAAGAAGTTCTGCACTGAAGAATTTTGAAACCATGTACCTCCCCCACAGTGACTCTCTGTGGGCCTCCGCTTGTCAAATGATAATAAGGAGGCAGTGAGATAACCTGTGGTGACAGAGCCTGGAGGAGGCTTTTTCCTTTCTTTGCTTCTTTTTTTCTTGGTGTACAAATAAAAGCTAACCTGTTTAATAACTGCCAGATCAGGACACTCCCCGCCCCCACATAATATCCATTATAGATGTCAGCTTCCGTATATCCACACTTTTGCAATGAAGGCTGAATTGGGGAACTGTGGTTTAACGATTCCACAATTGTGGAACATATCGGAAATGCACACATTTATACATCATGTGCAGATATCACTAAATTCTCTATAACAGAAATAATTTTTGTGTCTTCACAACACCTTGTAGATATTTTCTTACGTAGCTGAAATGAGACTGAAATGCAGCATACATCTTTACCAAACATGGAAAACTACAAGTACTGCTTGTGTGAATAATGCCTATCAGTTCTTCTACGTTATACATGATGTCCTCTCATGCCTTTTGTTCATGATCTAAAATGGATTCCTGGCTGTATTGCTCATTGATGGAGGAAATTGAATGGTTAACGTTTTCAAGTCCTCCCTAGGGATGTTTGGTGCTGTCACAGAGAAAATCTAAAAAGAGAATATAAACCATGGTATCTCCTGTACGGAATTAAGTGGCACTGGGGTGTACTGGAATTAAGTATATTCTTTTTATTGTATGATGCTAGGGTGCTTTTATATTGGAGAGTATCTACCTCCTAACAGCATCTGGAATACAAGAATCTAGTGAACAAAACCATTCACTTCTCCTGTGCTCCTAATGAGTTGAATGGCAGATGGGAGGCACAACATTGTTGTGAATCAATTTGTTAACCTAAGAAATTTTATTTATTTATTTGTATTTGATTTATATTCCACCCTCCCCACATTAGCGGGCTCAGGGCAGATTACATCATATACATTATAAAAAACGTTAACATTTCCACTTTAAAACCAATAGACAATAATATATAATTTAAAATCTAAAATACAGAGTACAAAAACAGCAGCACAGAAACAATTCATATAATCCATCATCCAACCGCCCCTAAAAGAATATCACAAAGGGTCGGGTGGTAGCTATTTCCTGATAGGGAGGGACGATCCCCTCTGTTCAACCAGTGGGGGGCCCTGCCCAGTGTCAACCATACGCCTGGTGGAACAGCTCTGTCTTACAGGCCCGGCAAAAGGATAGCAGGTCCTGCCAGGCTCTGGTCTTATCAGATAGAGCATTCCACCAGGTTGGAGCCAGGACCGAAAAGGCCCTGGCTCTGGTCGATGCTAGGCAGGCCTCCCTGGGACCAGGGACCACTAATAGCTGTTTTTCACTGGAATGAAGCATCCTCCGGGGCTCATATGGGGAGAGGCGGTCCCGCAGATACGCTGGTCCCAGTCCACATAGGGCTTTATTGGTTAAAACCAGAACTTGAATCTGATTCGGTACTCTACCGGTAACCAATGCAGCTGGCACAATACTGGTGTTATATGTATATTTCCTGGCACTCCAGTGATGACCTGCGCTGCTGCATTTTGGACCAGTTGCAACTGCTGGATCAGACTCAAGGGAAGCCCTGCATAGAGCGTGTTACAGTAGTCTAACCTGGAAAAACGAGGACCTGGCAACCGCAGCGACCTGGGCCTCCATTCCCAGGGAGGCATCCAGGATCACCCCCAGACTCTTCACCCTCGGGGTTGGTGTAAGCACCGCCCCATCAAGAGTAGGGAGTCAGGGTCCCAAATCCACGTTCCCACGCCTCAAGTACAGGATCTCCGTCTTTGTGGGATTTAACTTCAGCCGACTCTGCTTCAACCATCCAGTCATGGCCTCAAAAGCATGCTCTAGGACATCTGACAATCAATCAATCTGATACCACAATGTTCCAGTGAAGAGCGTAATTTCTTCTTCCAAATGGCTCTCACTCAGATGTTAAGACACACAACCCTACTCTGATTAATAAAATGGTAAACTTAATGGTCACTGAGCAATCATACAAAATATCAGGAATCTAACTTTAATGTGGTGTTCACTGTCAAGGAGCTCCCCCCACCCCAGCTGATATCATTTGCATCATGTTATCTCCTGATTGTGGAAGACAAATGCATACCTGCCTTATGAAATGGAAGTCTGAAGAGACTTTCAGTTGTGAACAATATTTGTTTCGCAAGTCATGCTTCCTGAGATTGTCGGACATTTGGAACTGGAAACAACCAAACTGAAAAGAGATACCCAAACATAAAAGGCAGAAACACAAGTGTCTAACCTAAAAAGAAATCTCACACTTGATATCTCAGCATCGGTAGGATGGTACTTACGGAAGAAGGCTGTGGGACTGTGCCTGAGACTTGCAAATTTTGGCCTGGCATGAGTCCTGGTTGCGTTCTGCATCTGAACACTCCACACCCTACCTCTTGCCACCTCTGTGGCCTGTGAGGGATTGAACCTGACAGTGACACAGGGCTCTAAGAAGCCTGAAACCCACTTGAGAGTTGCAACCGGTCACTTGATTCCTTAATCCCGTTCCCATTACAAAAGGAACTCTGTTGTCTTTTGCTGTGTTCTCTCCTAATCTTCCAAATAAGCCTTGCATGTTTAGAGAGGCAGTCAGGGGAGGGGAAACAGGGGTGGACCTTCAGCTGCTGATGCTGCTTACTCCTGGCACAGCCGTGGCGGTCGCAAGAAGAAAGGCATTTCTCTTGCTAATTCTTTCCTGTTTGGATCTTTTCTTAATGTCATGGTTTTTCAGAAGGCCCAGGGATTAAGTGGGGCTGGAATTTTCCACAAAGTCTCTGAGGGGGTTGTCATGCTGGACTGAAAACAACCTACATAGGCCTTCCGTGGCCCAAACTCTTCCTTGGCATAAGTTGGGATGTTGCGGCCTCTGGTTTCTGGCACTTGCACAACAAGCACTGTATGGACCTGTGGTCATCACCAGAGGCCCTTCCATCCAAAGGACGAGGGCAGCAACCAGAGACAGGGCATTTTCTGTGGTGTTGTCTCAGCTGCAGAACAAGTTCCAATAGTATGTGCCTGGCATCTAGTCTTTTAAGGTGAAGGCACCTCATGAGAACTTTTTTATTTGCCAAGACATTTTGTAAATCTCTTCTTTTTGGAGAACAGGTATTCCAAATACATTAATAAACAAATTCACACCTCAGGCCAGATTCACACATGTATCTTTATTCACTCAGTGCAGCATCTCATTACTTTAATACTCAGTACTTGATTATTTGCAACTGAACATGTGACTGCTCCATTGATTGAGAAACTGAGAGCCAAGCTACAAGTGATGCCTGGCACAGGTTGGACACTTGTCAGCTTCCCTCAAGTTTTGATGGGAAATGTAGGCATCCTGGTCTTGCAGCTGTAATGGAGAGCCAAGCTGTAAAACCAGGACGCCTACATTTCCCATCAAAACTTGAGGGAAGCTGACAAGTGTCCAACCTGTGTCAGGCGTCACTTGTAGCTTGGCTCTGATTGAGACCCAGTGTGGTGCAGTGTTTAGAGTGTCAGACTATAATTTGCATGCCCAGCTGTCTTACAGACACAGCTATGGAGGCGGATTCAGAAGTGTGCCAGCCTACATCAACATGACAATGATGTGTGAAGTGAATCTGGGAGTCAGTGTGGATGTTACTGCAGCAGGCTTGTTGGGCAAATGACTTGTCTGCTTGTATAAAGCAGTATAGTGTCAGAAGAGCATATTTGTTAAGACTCTCTCCTTTCCAATGAATAGGAAAAAAACAACTACATGTAATTTTCATATTCGCTGAAACCTTGAATCTAGGTGAGTTTCTCAAGTTTACACGGCTTATAACAGTAAACGTGTGAGAAGTTATTTGGCTGGGGTGAGGGGGAGCCTCAGTAAATATCAGCATCAAATAAATATCTCAGTAAATATCTCCTTCCTCCAAGGACCTTAAGGGGAGCCTCCATGTTTTTCCTTTCCCTCTTCCATTTTATCCTCACAGCAGCTAGGTGAAGCTGGCAAGGAGTGACTGGCTCATGTTTATCTGGAAGTTTTATGACTGGGATACCAGGGGTTCAAACCCCCACTCTAGAGGGTTAAGCTAGATGTGCAGGTTTTTTAAGCCATTTTCCAAAAGAACATGCAGCTGGGGGTGGGGGGGTTCCTTTGTTTTTGCTGTTCTACAAAGAGTATTCTGTCCATGGGGAACAGTAAAAAGAGGAAAATACCCTCCCCTGTGCTATTTTGAAATGGGAAATGGCTCGGGGGAGGGGAAGGTAGGAGCTTTTCCTTCCCCTGTGGTGCCATTCTGAGGCTGTTTGGGCTCTCCTTAATTTTTTTAACAGCTGTTCTCCAAATCTGCTTTGTGGCTATGGGAACCAGAGTTGGGTCTGAGGAACGCTTTAAAAACCTGCACATCTAGTTTGACCCTTTGCATATCTAGTTTGACACCCTAGAGTGAAGATTTAAACCCATGTCTCTTAGAGCCTAGTTCAACATTCTAACCAGTCTTTCACATCACCTACTATTATTTTAACTGGAGATGTTAGGGATTGAACCTGGGACCTTCTGCATACACAGCAAATACTCTGCCACTGAATCACAGGTTGTCTCCTAATTTATACCAAAATACACAGACCACTCACTTCCCACCTTTCCTGCCTTTGTTTTTTAGTCCCTGCCCCTATATTATACCTGTCACTAATCAGAGGAGCATTCCCCTTTCACTGATAAAGCCCTTGCCAAAGTATTTTAACAGTGTGACAATATACAGAATGAGGGAATTCTTTGATAATATATTAGTACAAACCAACTTACAAGAGGTTAGTATCTATTACATTTCACATGGGGAAGAAAACCCACAAAGATATACAGCACTATTCAGAAAAGGGCATGAAATGAGATGGACAGTGATTTACAGTACATTCTGGTACATTTTAAGAAAAAGGTAAGCAATGAAGACAAACCCCCATTGCTTGTGTGTACATATTGTCTTGTTTTCCCCAAAGACTGAAGTTTTTATCTTGTAGATCTTGTAGAGCCTGTAGTACACAAGCCCATTTTCTATTATCCTGCCATAGTCTTTTGAACAAATTCTTATTCTATTACTTATTACAGTACTAAAAAAGCCAAAATTTCTCCATAAGTCTGTCAGGGGAGGGGGCAATAACTTACAATTTCTTACTGATACTCTCTTTCTTGTTAGGGGTGGGTGGCTGAATGCAAAAGATGGGAGGTGTTTTGCCCACTTTCTTACTGATACTTTGTGCTAGTCCTTGGCTGCATACTTTCACTTCTGAGAATGCTCTGCACTGCTGCACCATGTATGTTCTTCTTTTGACAAGACTGCTGTGGACCCAGTTGGTTTGTCCTCATGATCAGTAACACTTTCCATGCTTCCCCTCCTGTTTCCCAATGCCTGGAAGAAGTTTTAAACTGTTTGTAACATGTTGATTTTAATTAATAGCTGCATAGCCGCATCCTAATATACACACAAAAAGGGGGGGGACCTAGAAAAGATCCCTTTCACAGTGAAACTGATGGGTCTTTTGAGCAGATCTAGTCAATTTAGCAGGAATCTGGAGAATATCTATATAAATAACATCACAGTCTGTGAACTTGTATGGGATTGCAGCTCCAAACAACATTTTCCTTCTAGGCTGTATTTTCTGAGTAAAGACTGAAGGGCAAACTTTCATTGGCACACTACCATCTCCTGTCTTTTGGTTTATTCATGGGTGAGAACAGTTAAGGAATATAATAAGGAGAAAGCTCTTCTGGTATTCATCATGGTAGAGGGGAAGCCCAGATTGTATTGGGACCACAATGCATGGGAGCAGGGTTGCCAAAAGGCTTGGAGAAAAATGTCCTGTCCTTTTAACAGAGGCTTATTGGGATGTTATTTACCTCCATGCCATGAAGAGCTTTACCTGCCCATTACTACACACTAAGCCTCTGTTAAAGGGACAGAATATTTTTCTCCAGGCCTGTTGGCAACTCTAACAGTGAGTGAGGGATCATACTTCCCTGTGTCGTTTTCTAATCTGACAGAGATGCAGGAAGCTATTTGCCCTCTTGGAGAAACCTATGCGTAACCTACCAACATCTATAAGTTTCCTCAACAGGCAAATAGCAGATCCCCAGGGCTGTGTCAGGCTGTGGGGTGGAAGGCCTAAGCCCCTTTCCCCTGCACACTGCAATCCTGATCCGAACTGAGCTTGTATGCAATTCAGAACTATGTTGTCAGCAGGGAATTCCCAGAACACATCTGTTGAAAGTCCATGTGAAGGACATACAGACTTACATATCAACTGAACCACTGCTTGGGAGAGACATCTCAGATGTGTAAAAGTGTGGTCCTTGATATTCACAGCTATGCAAACAGCAATTTCCTTCTGTAGTAAGTCTCCCCTCCACCTCCTACTCCATAATGATTCTTCAGAATGTGCAAAGCAGTAGTGATCAGGAGGGAATTTTTTGTAAAGGAAATAGAACTATAATATAATGAAGCAGTCTAGGAGGTCCCTTTATAAGGGATAGGTTTGTAGTCTATTGCAATGTTTCCCCCCCCCTCCCCCATGTATCACCCTCCTTTTATTGCATTGTTTTCTGCCTTTGTTACTCACTTTCTGTATTATGTTATGCCATATCTGTTTTTCTAAATTGTTGTTTGCATTGTTGTCTCATTCTGTAACCCTAGTCTTCCTGCACTGTTAATTGGCGTTCTCTAATTGTTTTATATTCTCTAATCCACCTTGCGAGCTATAAATAAAGTAAATAGGAATAAAAATAATGTTATTGAGTGAGTGGGTTCCACAAAGGCTGGCTGCCATTGCTTCAGAGAACAATAGTTTGAACACACTTTTAAAGCGTCCTCCCTTTAGGTTGCATCAAGCAGATGTACCATGAGGGGGCTCCAAAGCATGAAGAAAGATGGTTGTAGCAGGAAATATGAGGATTAACTGTACATTTTCACTCACATTGCAGCATACATAACACCAGGAGAGGATGAATTAATAAAAGCATTTTCCTGATGACCAGAACACACCAGGTTGTGCTCCAAAGGAACAGGAATGTGCTGTACATACAGCTTAAGTGGTTTTAATATTTTCCATTAGATGCCTTTCAATTTCTCGGTCTTCCTTTCCTTAATGCTGCGGGTGATATTATCTGCACCCTGTATCTACCCCCCTGAAGTCAGTTGTGCATTCTCTCCAAGATGTAGACAAAAGCATCTTAAGGCCATAAGTCTGGAAGATCTCCCCACACCCTTTTGAACTTCCAACAGAGTTCTGAAGAACTCAAAAGCTTGCACATTTTGTGGTGTTACTTTGCTTGGACTTAATTAAAGGTATTACATGGCTTTTAATTTTATTTATTTTGCTAAGGACTGTGTGGTTACCTGTGATTTTGTATGATGCTGCCGCTTTCAGGTTAGCTTTCTTCCTTGGTGAGGTGCTGGTGCTGGGACAAGATGAAAGGACGGGAGGGGAACAACATCTCCCCCTTCAAATTTTGCCATGTCTTCTTGCTTTGTTGGATTCCAAGCTCTGGAAGGAAGCTTTGTAAGTAGGATATTTATGTGAGAAACATGGTACTTCAAAAAGAACAACTTCCTCAATAAGCCAGAATGTCCAGAGAATGCTCCTCCAACCTGTATCATAGCTTTTTTGAAGACTGAAATAAGTACCTGAAAATCTGGCAGCATTGTGTAGTGGTCAGACTGCTGAACTAGGAGCTTGGTCAGAGGGCCGGATGTGAAGCTGCGCTCTGACATGGAAGCTTGCTGGGCGACCTGAGCCAGCCACTTCCTTTCTCAGTGTAACCTGCCTCACAGAGTGATTGTTGTGAGGACAAATGGGGGCTGAGAGAACATCACGGGTCCCCAGTGGGAAGAAAAGCAAACATCTAAATACATCTCATATGGGGGCCAGGACTGACACAGCTTTGAAAACCTATAGATGTCATTTTACATGGTCTAGTTTCACACACTAGCCATTAAAAAAAACCTTTTAAGCTAAAAACTGCTCATAGCTTAACACTCGTGGCTATATGAAAGCACAGACCACCCAGCATTACCATTATTCTTTTTAAAAATCTCTCTACATTCTTTGAGGAGATTATTTGTTTTCCCAAATAAGCTTTCCCTTATATAGGGGACAGAGGAAACATCCAAAATGGCCTTTTCCCATCTGAATGATGAAGTGATACAGATTTAGGAGATCTGCACTATGTGATATTTCTGAACATGCCTTCTAATAATAAATAATTGCTGCAATGCTGTTTTCTCCATGAGCTTCATGCTGTGCAGAGGGGCTCAGCAAACAAACACCTCGCTGATCAGAGGCAGTTGTCCCTTCCTCTGGACATACTAAGACAGTGGGCTGAGGAGATAAGGATCCTCCCATGTAAATTCCTTTTCTGCCCTGAGACTCACTGGGTAGCCTTGAGTTATCTTACAATCAGTTACCTTGCTATAAATTCTAGAGAAGCAACCATGTTAGCTTGTTGCAGCAAAACCAAGAAAAAATTGTTTATTGTGGAATAATTGTTGGTTATACAGCCTACTTTCATCAGTCACATGAAGAATTATCCTCAGTTAGTACACACACTGCGCATAGAGAGGGGGAAAAGGAGGACTATGGTCAGAAAGCCACAAAATGAAAGAAGTTCTGTCTGTGACATTTCTGTGCACAGAACTACCTCCAGTTATGCCTCTTACATTTTACATCCTCTTGGCTACTATGCTGACAACTTTTTTCTCTGTACAGGGCTGTTTCACTACCCAAGCAATCCAGGGGGCCCTGCAGCTCCATGAAACGTGTGGTTGGATCCTGCCTTGGTCTCAGCTACAGGAAGGGTGGAAAGAGGTGGTGAGTATGGCTGTCTCCTGTCATTGCCACCCAGACTCATGTGGCCACCTCCAGGTTCAAAGCTGGACTGCAGAGGTCCTGGCAGCTCATCTTGCTCCAAGATGATTATGGTGTGGCAGCTGGGAGGTAGCAGTGACATGGCTTGCAGGCATCTGTTATCACCCACACTACTTGGGAGGGCAAAATTCCTTGAGCTGGCCTTCTTCCTATATGTCTATCCCATAGGAGGCACTCCAGGCATCTGATAAAATGGACCCTAATCAACAGAAACTTATATATCACAAAACAGTGCGATCTTAAAGAGTTACACCCTTCTAAGTCCATTGCCCTCAACAGAAAAGTGTAGCTCTGCTTAGGTCTGTAGTGTAAATCTGTTTACTGTTAAGGGGCCACATGACTCAAGTTGAAAAGTGGCTGAGAAAAAGGCATTCAAGACAACGGCCTGGTGGATTAGTTTAAGAAATCCAGAAATCATTGTCAATGTCAGACTCTACCTAATTTCCATCCAGATCTTCCAAAGTTATATTTATTTGGGTGTTTCTTATTCAGTTTCATTTACATATTTAAGAAAATAAGTAGAAAAAATACAGCTACATCTGTGTCTAAATAAGCTCTCAGATGGCATGATGCAAGCCATATTACTGGAAAGGAGCCCTTCAGGAAAACTTTTGTGTATTCTCACAAGATATACAATTACCTCCTTTTCTCCTGCCCACCAATGCCCTGAAAGAGCCATTCACTGTCTTGCACTCTACCTTGGTTAACCAGGTGAGTGAAAGACTTCTACCTGATAGGAAATGCTTCACATGGTTAATTGTAGTATTTCAGGCTGCTGGTAAAAGGCTCATGACAAGTAATGAAAGCTGGCAAAATCCAAGCTAACTTTGAATTTGGCACTATGGCCAAAAAAAACCCCAATCAAGGTCAGGGATGGTATCATAACACCCCCCCCCCCAAACCCAAACACTGAAGATGGAATTAGAGAACCTTATTGCTGTTTTTTTTAATAAAGTTTCAAAAACATGCAAACCCTGTTTGACCAGAGGTAAAGGGAATGTATATGCACACTAATGATGAAGATGCCTCTGTCAAACTACCTTCTACTCCTTAAAAGCTGTCCTCTCTTGCTAGCCCCCAACTCACCATTTCCCCTCCCCTCTTCCCAACCAGATCTGCACGATCAGATTAAACCATGGCCAATCTGTTTTTGCATTTCACCTTCTTCCCCCCTCCCTAGTTCCAGCCAGTCCCTTTTCCTGTATTTCTTTTGTAGTGAAAGTAAATTCTTTCATGCTGACTATGATATAATATTGTATTCCTTTCCTTATAGCCCCCCTTTGAAACTGGAGATCTTTAGATTCAGGGATCCCTTGAGGATTCTCAGTTAAAACATTCAAACCAGTTGTGCAAACATTCCACACAGCTGAATGAGGGGAACATGTGGGCGGTAGGAGCCTATGTTTCCAAGATCCTTGTTTTTGTTCTCTCTTTCTCTTTTTTGGCAGTTGTGCCTTTGTGAGATTTTAAGTTTGGGGAGACAATCTGCATCTCCTGACCCAAATCAGATGCTCTGCACTTCCAGGATCCACACAACATTCCTGCATTGTTTGAGCCTCAAGCCTCGATATGAGAGGGTCATGATTGCAATACGGCAGGAAAAAAACATAGTAGGTTCTGCAGGCCAAGCTTTGCCTGGCTTCGGATCAGTGGCTGATGTGTCACGCAATATGTCCTGGCTCAGCACAGGGTCTCTGGTTGTCTTCTCCAGCAAGTAATAGATTCTGCTGCTCTGTCTCATCCGAGTTGGATGGCTCATGCTGTGTTACAGAGAAATTGGAGCAAGCACATTTTATAAACACAGGCTTCAGACTTGTGCGTATGATATTTCAGAGCTAAAATCTGGAACATGAGAAGAAAGAACTCAGAAGGTGCCAAGATTCTGTTTTCCATCAGCTGTTTCCACACCTTGCATGGGTATGTGTGTGCATGCACAGCCTCCAAAAGCTGAACTGCTCATGCTGAGGTGAGCCCTGGTTCCTAATCCTATCAGAACCTCATAAGGCTGATGAGGGGACAATGGGTGCTCAATCTTCCCCCTGTTGATGCTTCCCTGCAAATGTTCTCCAGGCTGCTTTGGGCCTGCTTTCTCCCCAGCTGAACTCCTGCTGTACAGGGAGGGAACAGATGCGAAATGGCCTGGAGGTATTTTCTGGGGAGAATCATCATCCTTAGAATGGGGTAGGTAATGTCCTTCTGCACATCAATTCTCCCCTGCCTTCTGCTCTGCTGAGTTTACTCAGCAAACACATGTTTGGGAATGTGTGAGAGACAATAGGTAGGACCCCCAAGTTTGATAAGTGAAACGTTTAAGAACATAAGAACATAAGCAAAGCCATGTTGGATCAGGCCAGTGGCCCATCCAGTCCAACATTCTGTCACACACAGTGGCTAGAAATCCAGTGCCATCTAAAGGACTGTCAGTGAGACTGTCAGTTTCCCTCTCCCCATCCTGCTGTATCTTGTTTGTGGTCCCCAAAATGCAGAGAGAGAGTGTGAGTGTGTGTGTGTGTATGCTTGGAGACAGTGTAGATGCCACAGAACATGAGGGTCTGTAATGAGAGGGAGAAATTGCCAGAAATCCCCTCCCCTCACACAAGTAGAAATGTGACTTGCATTAACTGAAGAGGAGTTAGGATTCAATCCAATGTTTAGTCCCATTGTCCTCACAACAATCTTGCTTTTCTCAGAGTCAAAACAGACATGACTAAGATCATGGATCTCCATTCCTCATTAAAAGGTAAATTACAGGTTTAAAGCCCACCCATCCTTTCAGATCAGGGCAACATGGGGGAGGAATAGGGCATTAAACACTTCAACCCTGCCTGGTTCACTAATCAGAATCAGCCCTTCTCCTTTGTGCTGTTATTGGCACTTTTAACCCTCCCTTTTCTTCTTGAAAGTACTAATAGTATAGAGGGAAGGAATGTTTTTATTAGTAAAAACAATGTGGGGCCTGAAGGGTTAAATTCCCCCTCCTTTCCTGTGTGGCTGTAGTGTGCATCTGAAACTCACCCTTAAAAGGTATCTGTGATTTTCAGCATATTTATTTGTGCTAACGTGCATTAATAAAGCCAAGTCGAGTATGTGTGTCTGTGCAGTCATGTTTTTGTAGTTGTGTTGACCTTTTTAAAAAAAATCCTCTCTGAATGTAGTAAGCCAGCACATCATGGAGAAATGCTTATTACAGTAGTTTATTATTTGGAGGTTGGTAAAGTTTTTGTTGGCATGGGGGAGCATTCAAAAATATGCCCCCCACCAGCAGACTAAAAAGGTCCAGTCTGAAATTCTTCCAATGTATTCTCATTAATGCACAGAAAAGCTCTGAAAGCCATGCCTGGTGTTTACTGCAGTGGGGTGAGAGTAGCAGTGACAGAGCGACTTGTTTCCTCCCCTCAGAATATTACTTTGGAACATCCAAAGCGACTCTCTGATTCAGAGACATTATTTTGCCCAGGCCAGGCCACAGTGAGTCCAAGAATGGGATCAGAACTCATTTCTGCTCATTCTAAACCTAACACTCTCTCTCTGACTGTGGCTTTGAGACTATAGCCAGATTACTCTGTTTCTCATTTTCCACAAAGCAAACGTAATCCACCCACTTTATGTACAATTGGCTTCTTATCCTTCTCCTGTGAGCAGTCATTGCTAATATCATAAGCACATGGGGATGTAGTGAAGGGGGGAGGCTGAACCTATTGACTTTCTTCCTGCCATGCAGCTATTCCTTCCTTCCATTTTTATCCTTCCTCCAAGGAGCTCAAAGTGGCGTACATGGTTCTCCCCTTCTCCATTTCATCCTTACAACAACATTGTGAGGTAATGGCAGAGAGCTTCTGTCAGGGAAAAAAGAGACTGCAACCCAAATGCAAACCCAAGTTATGCTTTTGTTAACATTTGCATTTTACTTGCAGGTGTGGGAAGCCACTTGGATTATCTATAAATAATCAGTGGCCAGGACAATATTGTTCAGTCTTTTCTTGAGTACTGCAATACATTGAATACCAGATCTGTCCTATGGGCCTCCCACCAAATTCACTTGGATGCCAGTACTTTCATAATGTATCCATTCCACATCCTTCATCCATGCACTTTGGGGCCTTGGTGGTCACCAGTGTTTCAGGACTGCAGTATCGCTAATACTATAACACAGTCTCTCACTCTCCTCTTTTTGCAAATACTTAATTTTCCACATTCTTAAGTCCCAGGATCCTCCACTATGATAGCTAAGTTCTGGGAGTTAATTATTACATAGGAGTAATAAGTTACAGGATTGCTTTCTGTGGTGCTGATTCATTTCCCTTCTTTTCCACGGGTACTTGAAAAGTAGTCTGGAGTCATGTGCTGCAATTAGGGTTGCCAGGTATCTATACCCTCCCAGCAGGAGGGGTGGGGACCCAGCATTTACCTGCAGGTCTCTCTTCACACGTGGGCCAATTCAGTCCGTTTGGGGCCAAAATTGTTCCCTGTGGAGCATGGAATCATGCTTGCTGGCAGTGCAATAACATCACTTGAGGAAGCGATGTTGTTGTGCCTTGTCAGGACAGAAGCACACCCACTACATGCTTGCCTGGGTTACCTGTTAGTGGCAGGTGATCACCAGGGGGTTTGCCACCTCTTGCCAATTGCCAGTGATCAATGGGCAACGGGGCAAATCCCCGGGAGATTGCCTGCCACCAGCGGGCACCAGTGGAGAACTGAGAATCAGTGAGGAACTGGGAACCAGCAGGCTATTGGGAATCCTAGCTGCAATCCACCCAGGAAAACATGCAAGACAATAGGCTTAACTGTGTGCACTTGATACAGATGCATGTTTAAATGCCCATCAACATCATGATGCTCATCTGTGCCTCACTGGACCTAGATACAACTTTTGATGCAGATGGAGATTTGAATCTCTTTTCAAGGCTAATCACTACTGAATGAATAAAGCCGATCAGAGGCACAGGTTCTCAGCAAATAGGCCAATGCTTTCTGTCTATCCTATTTTGTCTGCTCTACCCTTCTCCCAAGGAACTTAGAGTTATGTACTTGGTTCTCCCTCACTTCATTTTATCCTCACAACAATCCTATGAGGTAAGTTAGACTGAAAGAGGGACTGCACCAAGACCACCCTGTATCCCAATCTACTCATTTGTCAAAATTTAGATTGCAAACAAGCGCAGTCTTCATGATTCTGGGGTCCTTGGGTCCTCATTCAAAGATGGGGCCTCAGAATCTCATGGGGGGCATGCCCCCTACACTGCAAAGCCACAAAAGGGGGGGCTGCACACTCTGAGGCATGCTCCTTCTCCTCCCCACCAGGCCCCCTGCCAAGCAGCTGGAAAGGGACGAACACTTGCTGGCTCCGCTCCCTGTTTTCTTGGCTTGGGCTGCATCTCCACTGTGTCAGGGTGCCAGAGGAGGTAGAGGCAGTGGTGAAGAAGTGGAGGTGTGTTGCGTGCTTGAGGAGCTGCTTTCTTCTCCCTCAAGGCCCTTTACTAGATGGAAAACAAATGAGGCCTTGGAAAGACCCCCCATCCCACCCGCATCTGCAACAGAGGGGGAGAAGGAAGAAAAGCAGGCTTCCCACCAATGGCTAATTCACCAATGGTAGCCACTCTACCTCGCACCCAGCCTGCATGATCATTTGTCACCAGGATGGCTGATCTCCTGCCCAGCCAGCTAGCTGGCTCACCAGCACAGTGGCTGCTTTCCCACTCAACCAGCCAGCCAGCCTATCCATCACCACAGCCCCATGTCTCTGGGGAGGAGCACTCTCCACCCCCACCCATATTATTATCTGGTGAACAGCAGCGCGTTTCAGATAAGCTGCAGAGCGTCCTGAGAGACTGAAACAAAATCCTACTGATTTCTGAATGCTGCCATGTTTATGTCCCATTCATGCCATTTACTATTTTATCCAGAGACTGATCTACTTGTCCTATGTGGACAGGATAGCAGAAAGCCATTGCTGGCAGGTGGTGGCATATATCACATTGTAGGGAAAGCATGTGAATGAGTCTAGCTGATGGTACAGCTGATGCTATTAGGTCCTGTATTATATTGTCCAAGTGGATATAGGGACACAGTTGGCATCTGAGTTTACTGCAGAGATTCCTGGGTTTATGTCTTTACTAGATGGTTTATTATTGCTGCTGGGTAGTTGTTTTAAATTTGAAAGTTACCTATAAGCAAAGATGGACCTACTAGCCAAGGCCAGTGACAGAAAGATGTGCCTCTACCTTTACCATAAGGGGCTATGCCAAATGAGATGTTGGGAGTCCCATGAGTGGAGTTCCTAAATTTAATTTTTAAATAACAATTATACAGTGCCCTGATTTGGATCAAGCCCATAGCACGAAGGTGTTTTTTTTAGCCTTCTCTTCCACATAGATTTTATGATCTGAAATGGCATCAGAGTTTGCCCTCATGCAGGTACTTGCAAATTTGCTCCACTGGGGCAAACAGTGACTCCCCATGGCAGGTTCAAGTTGGAAAAATGGTGCAGAGGGAAGACTTAACCTCTCTCTTTTTGTTCTATGATACAATCCAAATTGGATCCCCGCACACCTGCTATTTAAAGGAAAAAATGTTGGAAGCTCCTTTCACAGAATTCCCTGTACCGAAACTAGCTTTATCTTTAGAATGCAATTTGGTCCTCCTTTCCTTTAATAACTAACACCCTACAAACATGCTGGAAGTTGAGAGAATTTCCCAGCTGCAGCTGAAGTTATCAAGTTGTAAGTTTATCACATCTCAGCCTGTCTTGTCTTAGTCGCTATTGTGTCTAAATGATAAGGCCCCTCTAGTGATGATAACTGATCTTTGGCAGCCAGTTTCATATAAGCCACCAGAATTGTAGCTAGCTTACCCATAGCTATAGGTTTAGGTGGAACTAAACCCATCCCAATTAATTGGTATAGGGGGAAGAAATGTCATAACTTGAGAGTTCTCCTCTCTCACACTCATTCACTCACTCATGCACACATACATTGTTCTGACTCTAAAAACAGGTTTCTGTAATTGAAAACTGTTATGTCACAAATTTAAACTTTTGTTTTGTTTTCAGTCTTACATGGGACAAAACAGATGGGATAGCACACCCTCTAGCCATAACCTGACTATCATCCTGCCAAGTTTGGTTGCTGTCAAGTTGTTATTGTCTCACAACCAACGTTAGGCTGAGAATCAATGCCCATCAAGAAATATCATTATGTATGTTTTCTGGTAAAAGTAAATGACGCATACATCACAAAAGGTTGCAGTCACTCCATTGGCTACTTATTAGTTACCGTGCTCAGTTCAAGGTATTGGTTATCTCTTACAAAGCTCTTTATGACCTTGGTCCGGCATACCTACGGGGCCACCTCCCTCCCTATGTTCCTCCACGGAAGCTTTGCTCATCTGAACAGGGTCTCCTGCAGGTACCATCCTGCACATGGGCGAAATCAACAGCAGCCTGTACATGAGCTTTCTCTGTGGTGGCCCCTACCTACTCTGTGGAACTGCCTGCCTGATGAGATCAGGAGAGCCCTCATTCTCCTGACTTTCTGAAAACAATGCAAAACTGAATTATTCAAAAAGGTTTTTTACTCAGATAGGAGGGCTGTATTGTAGCGAGAGGGTCTCAGATGCTTCACTAATGAGTTAGGAACCATAGACTTCACCACTATGTTGTACTGGATTCCTGCTAATGCTATGTCTTTGTGAACCTGTATCCATTTACTCTATAGCATTGTTTATGGAAATGTTCTTGATAATAACTGTACTAATCTCCACCTTAAGTCTCCACCTTAAGTCTCAGTGAGAAAGGCAGACTATAAATGACATAAATAAATACAGAAACACGTTTATTTCCACTGATAAATTTCAGGAGCCATATGGTTAGCAGTTCTAGATTTCTACAGAGGCTAGCTTAGAAATGAAGCAATGCAAGCTTTCTAGGTTTCTATAAAGTCTCAATTGTCCAGAGCGTTTCAATTCATGACCACCTAACTTTTAAGCCTCCTTATGAATATTCAGGTTTCACCCCTGTGCATTATCCAAACTCCAGTCTTTCCCGCTGAACCTGTTCAAGCTGTCTCAGCACCAGGCTGAGGGGATCCTACATTCCAGTTGTGATGTATTCATGTGTGCATTGGGGGAGGGGCTGCACTATGTGATGCCCATTTAAGTCCCTAGCCATATGTTATTGCAATAGATTGCCTCCTCCAGCTATGTTTTAACTGCTCTGGCTGGCTTCTGCAAAGCTGTTTCCTGAATAAAAGACCCTTCCCTTTTCCCTTCAGATTTTTGGCCACTGAAAAAAGGCTTCTTTCTTTAACTAATACACCTTCCTCTGAACTGTCACCTCTTGGTTTTCTGGCTTAGAGAAATTTTGTTTATTGTGTTAAGTTATATAGTTTTAGTGTTTTACTGAAATGTTTTGGGGGTTATTATTAAGCTACTAGCCATGGTGATGGAAGACAGCCTCCATCTGCAGAGGCAGAAAACTTCTTAATACTAGGCAAATTTACACTGTACCATTGCCAATGGTCTTACCACTGTTTCTCACTTTTAAATAAAGCATTGTATGGCAAATCTTGTCATTTCTCCAAGTGAAGTGTGTGCATGACTGCCCAGCAGGAGTAGCAATCAAAAACATAACTGAAGTCTGAATGTACTAGAATTACAGTGCAATCCTATGCAGAATAAATCCAATATAAACCCATTGGTCATATATACCGAACGGCTAGATTTACCACGATGTGAAGTGACACTCACACGCCCCATCTTTGCTTTTTCCTTGACTAGTCAGCTTATGGTAGCTTGAACTGCCATTGCACAATTCCTAAGGTACACTCAGTGGTAAAAAGGCCTTATCTGGCATGTGATGTTCGGTTCCAAAAATTACAATTCAAGAAGGATGTTGACAAATCGGAAAGGACTGTAGGCAGAACTGTGAGGCTAATAAAAGGTTTAAGAGACAAATCAAATGAATAAACATTGCACAAACATGGTATGTTCAAGGGGTTTGACAGTTTTCCAGATGTCCATAAGTATGTCAAGGGGGAAACAGTTGATAAGAAGCAATGCCCCTAATCCAGAGAGGTGTGTGGGATGGATCTATAAACTACGTGAAGCTTTCTTCCTCCCCACTACCATAATCTAAACAGTATCTTAAACTCCTGGAAGAAAACTGTTTGGAAAAAAAAGATCGGCTTTGCATTCACATATACCCATCTGTGGACATAAAAGGGCTCTCTAATTTGCGGTTATTATGGTTTAAATCACAAGCAAACAGACATGGCTCATATCCTATACATACTTACTTGGAAGTAAGTTCCTCTAAATTTCCTTCTAAGATTTCCTTCTAAGAACAGATGTCCGGTTTGATTATCAGGCTTTAATTCTATGCATGGTTATTTGGGAATAATCTCCACTGAACTCAGTGGGATTTATTTCTGAGTGAACAAGCATGAGATTTTGCTATACATCCCTCATCTCTGTTTACCAGTATATGAGTCCAGAAAGGTTGAAGACACAGTAAAACTGCAAAAAAGGGGCAGGAAATCATGTGATATTGGAGTCATAGGAAGGGAGAGGCACTGGTATCAAGCCCCAGAACCATGGCCAGCAGACCAAAGTAGATGGGGGACAGGAAACCCAAGCCAAGAACTAGAAGGTGTACCATAGTGAGGAATAAGCCACAGGTAAGAGCCATGGAAAAATACTCTCCATCAGCCAGTGACCTGCTGCTCTTGTTTGAATGATTGCAGAGAGGCAGAAAGCATGACACCCTTGCTCTCTAGGCAGCAGGTCCTTCAAAAAGGCATCAACTTTGGCAACACTACTAATGCCCATGAGCCAGCAAAAAGGACTTCCTTACTCACTTGAGGCTCCTGCCCATGAGTTGAAGAAGAGCCAGTTTGGTGTAGTGGTTAAGAGCAGCAGAACTCCAATCTGGAGAACAGGGTTTGATCCCCCATTCCTCCACTTGAAGCCAGCTGGGTGACCTTGAGTCAGTCACAGCTTTCTCAGAGCTCTCTCGGCTCCACCTACCTCACAGGGTGTTGTTGTGGGGATTAAATTTGCAGAATATACTAAATTGGGACGAATACCAAATATGGTAGAAGACAGAGTCAAGATACAAGATGATCTTGACAGGCTGGCAAACTGGGCTAAAACAAATAAAATTAATTTAAACAGAATTGAAATGTAAAGTTCTGCATTTAGGTAGAAAAAAAGGAAATGCATAATTCTAAAATGGGAGAGACTTGTCTTGGCAGTACTATGTGCGAAAAAGATCTAGGGGTCTTAGTAGACCATACACTGAACACGAGTCAGCAGTGTGATGTGATAGCTAAAAAGGCAAATGCAATTTTGGGCTGTATCAACAGAAGCATAGTGTTAACAGATCAACAGAAGCATAGTGTCCAGATCACGAGAAGTTATGGTATTGCTCTACTCTGTTCTGGTTAGACCTCACCTCGAGTATTGTGTTCATCTTTGGGCACCACAATTTAAGAAGGATATAGACAAGCTGGAACGTGTCCAGAGGAGAGCAATGAAGATGGTGAGGGGACTGGAGACCAAGTCCTATGACGAAAGGTTGAAGGAGCTCAGTATGTTTAGCCTGGAGAGGAGACAACTGAGAGGTGATATGATAACCATCTTGAAGTACTTGAAGGGCTGTCATATAGAGGATGGCAGAAAGTTGTTTTCCGTTACCCCAGAAAGTCGAACAGAAGCAACAGGTTGAAATTAAATCAAAAAAGTTTTCAGCTAAACATCAGGATCCTGTTTTTAGCTAAACATCAGGGATCCTGACAGTGTTTTGCCATCTTCTGGGCATGGAGCAGGGGTCACAGGGTGGGTGTGGAGGGGAAGGTAGTTGTGAATTTCATGCATTACGCAGGGGGTTAGACTAGATAACCCTGGAGATCCCTTCCAACCCTATGATTCTATGATGATAATAACATACTTTGTAAACTGCTGAGTGGGCATTGTTGTCCTGAAGGGCGGTATATAAATCAAATGTTGTTGTTGTTAATATTATTATAAGACCACTGTGACAGGGACTGCTTTATGGGCAAGAAATTGAACTACATGACAAGCTGGAGTCCCTCCAATTCTGTAATGTTATCATTAGTATGATTTGAGAGAAAGAACTCTGGCAGTTCTGTACTAGAAAGGACATATGGCTTACAGAGAAATCCTGTGCAGCATTACTCCAGGCTAAGCCTCTTGATTTCACTGCATAAATATATGTTTATTATTACCAAAAACCTTAATACCAGCTCCTCACTGAGATGTTAAAGGAGCTCTGAGACAGTTTAGAATTTAATAAAGATTGGAATAACTGTGGATAGGATTCTAGTATTTGGGTGCAATTCTATGCACACTTACATGGAACTAAGCACCACTGACCATTATCAAACTTACTTTTGCACATACATGTTATGATTACACTGTTAGTCAGCAATCCTACCCAGACCTGCCTCACATATATTTCTGAGCAATCTTGCATATAATTGTGCTGCATATGTTTAACAAAGTCCATTCAGAGGGGGAAAAATATTTACTGCTATGTATAGTTGCCAAAAAGCTTGGAGAAAAAAATGTCCTGTACTTTTAATAGAGGATTAATATGATGTTATTTGCTCTGATCTGGATAGCCCAGGTGAACCTCATCTTGTCAGATCTCAGAAGTTATGCAGGGTTGGCCTTGGTTAGTAATTGGAGACATCCAATGAAGACCAGGGCTGTAGAAGTAGGCAATGGCAAACCACCTGTTAGTCTCTTGCCATGAAAGCCCTGCCAGGGGTCGCCATAAATCAGCTGTGACTTGAGGTTACTCTCTGCCATATGATGTTATTTATCTCCATGCCATGAAAACTGCCCATTTCAATTTCATGGGCTTCAACTACCCATTTCTACACACAATGCCCTTGTTAATGGGACACGGCATTTCCCCCCAACCCCCCAGCTGGCAACCCTAGCTAGTGATCTCTGGTTCTATTTCCATCCTTGCTATATAAGAGATTGGCTGGCCTTGGCTTTGTTCATGCATCCTATAAAATAGCAACCTAAGCCTTGGTTTGATCAGAGTGTGAATTTAACAAATGAGAGACATGACATTTATTATCAACTGAATCATGCCTAAAACTTGTCCAGCAGGAGTTAATGAAAATGTGGGCAAGGAGCCACTGGAATCAGCTCTGAGCTAAATGAGGGAGGAGGGAGAAACTGTCCATTGCATTAAAAGCCTGATGTTTTCACCTGCAGATGTTTTCTCCCTCAACATCTGAACAAAACAAATCTGCCTTAAACTACCTTCAAGGACATCTTGAAATGCTAAAGCCAGTCTATGGCTTACATAGCATGCATGTCCCACTGCGTTTCTCACTACTTGCTACTCTTTATTTTCACAGTTCTCCAGGGCAACAAAAGCAGTGCTCTTGGTGTTGATGCTGGGCAGGATAGGAAAATAGGCTTTGTAGTAAAGGCTTGCCAAAAGAAAAGCATGAGCAGTGTTTTTGCTACAACAGCAAAACCAGCATATCCTGATTCTAAATTTCCAAATGGTAGCTACAAAAGTCTGCTGCAGCAAGAAAAAACAAGAGTCCAATGGCTCCTGAAAGACTAACAAATTAATTCTAGTACTTCAAAAGGAGTAGCCATTTTACTTTGTTGCATCAAAATAAATAGGATTCCTATTTACATTCTTTGTAATGAGGTTTGGCAGATATGTATCAGCTTCATCCAATGCCTCTTTCTCCACTGGGTGTCCCAAGGTTTTATATGACCGGGATAATTTCTCCAGGTCTATCGGTGATCCTAGGTACAATTCAGAATACACCCTTGAAGATGGCTTCTGTACAATATTAATTCAATGGACACTTACTTGGGAGTAAGCCCCACTGATGTAAGTGGAGCTTACTTCTAAGTAAACATGCACATGGTTTAATTGTTCATCTCTATTCTTGAAAGTTCAGGATCTTTGAACACCTAAAAATGGTATTTTAAAAATATATCCAGCACTGAACGATAATCCATTGATACCAAATGCCTAGCCAGTTTGGTGTAGTGGTTAAGAGCGTGGGACTCTAATCTGGAGAGCCAGGTTTGATTCCCCACTCCTCCACTTAAAGCCAGCTGGGTGACCTTGGGCTAGTCACAGCTCTCGGGAGCTCTCTCAGCCCCACCCACCTCACAGGGTGTTTTGTTGTGGGGATAATAATGGCATAGTTTGTAAAATGCTCTGAGTGAGCATTAAGTTGTCCTGAAGGATGGTATATATATCGAATGTTGTTGTTGTTGTTATTATTATTATTATCCAGTGTTTTAAGATGGTTTCAGCTGCACAGAAGCAGAGCTAAAGAATGGAGAGGCTCCAAATTCATTGCTATGATACATCTTTTGACATATCAAAAACAAAATAGAAATGTTTTCTTTCACAATTGTATGTATAAGATGCAATTAGTTTTCAGGAAGCCATGCTGGTCTATCTGAAGCTTATGCTACAATAAAATTGGTTAGTCTTAAAGGTGCTACTGGACTCTTTTTGGTTTTGCTACCACAGACTAACAGGGCTAACTCCTCTGCATATCTGAAGAAGTGTATCTGAAAAAGGGAGGTTTGACTCTCGAAAGCCTTTACCCTGAAAATCTTGTTGATCTCTAAAGTGCCGCTAGACTCACATCCTGAGATGGGAGTTGTGAACGTAGAGAGAACAGTATTCCAAGTCTGAACTGGGCTCAGATAAGTGATGCTCTAGCCCTGCACAGAAAGGCGCAACCCAGTGGTGCAGTGGCTTAGCCTCATGTTCAAATCCCCAGTCATAAAGCTGCTTTCCATCAGTCAATGTCTCTCAACCTAACCGACCTAGGTGGGCCATTCTGAGAATCACATGGAGAGACGATAGCCAGGATTGCCTTCCAGCGCTCCCCCTCCCGCAGAGTGGGATAAAAATGTACCAGATATTCAGAGCTTCCTGACAGCGTGCCGCATCTTTTCCTCGAGTCGCTACACTAAGTGAAACGGGAACCCTGAAGGAGAACTAGAGGATACGGTCGGAGCGTGCGCATGCAAGGAAGAGCTGGCGTAGCTGCGAAGCCAAGAGATGCGGCCCAACGTCTTGGAGCCCGCAGAAATCAGCAACACCCTCCGCAGCCGGGCGCAGAACGGGAGCGAATGGGACGTCACGTGACTAGCCGCTGCGCCGGGTGTGCACGTGCATCCCTAAGGGGGGGGGGGAGGAGACGAGGCTTCCGAGAGGTCACGTGACCCCTTGGGCTCCCTTTCCCTTCCAGCTGCGGAGGGAGACGGGCAGCTGGCTGGAAGGCTTTCCAGCGAATGCCGCAGCAGAGCTCGGGAGGAAAGGGAAGGAGAGGAGAAGACAAGACAGGCGGGCGGGCTGCTTGGATCCACCACTGCTGCCAAGCCTTGCTTGTGGGAGATCGATGGCTGCACCGTCCTCCTCCTAAGGGCTGCCCGAACCTTTCTGGGTGACGTCCTTGGAACTGCAGAGGAGCCAGCATGTGGGGGTAGGTCGCCTCTCCGGAATGAAGTTTCCGCGGGGTGGTCACCCTTCCGAGGGGAGGGGCGCGTGCCATTGTCCTGCCTTTTGTTTTATTTCGCTTTACGCTGCTTCTCTTGTAGCCCGATCATGTGCACTGCTGCCTACCTGGTCAGTCCCATTTAACTTTAGCGAGCTGCTCCCAAGTAAGTGCGCCCAGGATTGCCGCAGAGCTAGAACTGGCTGGCCGGCGTGACGCCCCTTCTTTTCCGTGTGCCTTTACCCTGTGCTTTGCATGCCTTCGCTCTCCCCATCACGCATCAGCCCGACCCACAAACTTTCTGCAGGGCTTGTGATGCTGCTGGCCAGAAAACAAGGGGGCGGGGAGCCGGCACGGGGTTGAAAAAGCGAAATGCTATTGATGTGCCATTGCCTTCTAGTGCCAGGACACCATTAGGAAGTAAGTATTAATCGTTCAGTTTTCCAGAAGCTCAAATATCTCCCTACAACCTTGTGAGATGGGCTACTATTCCCCCCATTTTATAGAGAACTATGTAGCTGAGAGAAAGATGACTATCCAAGTGGAGCCTTGTTTGAGCTGAAGACCCAGTGACTGTTCATTTGTCGATGCTGTGGAAAAGATCAGAAGTTTTAGCTTAAACTACAGGGAGATACAGCATTAAGGAGAAAATCTTCATAATGAGAACAGTAATGGAATATGGTTCCCAGGGAAAATGGAGAAATTCCAGGTCTCTGCCCCAAGAAGCTTGCAATCTTACTCTCAACAGTGGGGGTGGAGAGAAGGGAGAATTAAGGCTCCTAAGGCACCTGTGTGGGCAAATGTAGTTGTATGCACTTTCGTTTCATGTCAACAGTAGATGAGGTGATGGTGGGGTTACAGCTCAGTTGTAAAGCATCTTGTTGGCATGCAGAAGGTTCCAGGTTCAGTTTCCAGCATCCTGGGTCAATCAAGAAGTAGGTGATACAAATAACTGTATCTTGATACCCTGGAGAGCCACCTCCACTCAGCATGGACAATACTCATCTCAGTGGACCTGTGTCTGACTCAATATAAGCCTGTTTCCTGTGTATGTATTCATGAATACTGAGGGGTTGACCAGATCTTAAGCATTCCCAGGGTCTGCTGTGAAGTGTGTACTTTTAATAAAGAACTAACAGGCATGTGTCAGGCAATGAAGTATATGGAGACAGCTTAAAGATTACAAACTTATTATTGCATACACTTTGATAGGCAAGAGGCCACTTCAGAAGTTTATGGCAGAGAACACCTGCTAGGCGTAAGGTGCTATGAGTAAAGATTTAAATGTTGAGGGGGGGTGGGGACTAAACCAGATGACTTTTTCTGCTGGTTTTTTTCCTGAGTCTTTGCCCTATTTTTCCAATGGGAAAACTGGAATTAGGGAATCATTGAAAAATAAAACTACAATAACATATTTTTTTTCTTGGGGTGAGTGAAATTCTGTTAAATACTAGCTTTTATTAATTAAAATGTATATCATGAAGATTTTGTATGTAAAACAATCTGCAGCATTAGAAAATGAATGATAAATTTCTATATAAAGTAGATGCAATAAGTATATCCTTGACAATATGTTGTACATTCATATGTGACTAATTTTGTCCACAGTTATTTATTACAGTGCATGTGATGAAGAGTTCAATGCTAGAAAGTTTAACAATATCCAGGAAGGTTGCCAGTCCTATTATGACTGTATGTGTCTGTATCTGTCCAAATAAAGTAAAACACTTTCTTCTCTTTATACACAACATGTGTTTTCTATTTAAACTTTTATTTTCCCCTACCACCTCTGTAGCAGAGATACACAAGCTAAGGTAGCACATTCTCTGTGGTATTGATTATATTAACAGTTTTGCTTATGGAAAATAAAGGCATTTATACTTTTAAATTTCATAAATATGCCAAATATTGCAATTTTATATATTATGATATAAAATATGCATACTATGTTTTTAAAGTAGTAAAATAAGTTTGATAAGAGTGTACGAGTGCATACATTTCAGTTACTCCCCCAATTTCCACTCCTACCCCATGAACTAATTTCCCCCCCACAGAATTTTCCTTCTCTGCTTACTAGACTTGTTGTTGTTGCAACAGACTTTGTAAGCTGTCATTGTAGGTAAAGGGCATCTTGTCATGTCTGGTCTTCAATTGCCCAACCTGAAGTGGTAGGTTGTATCAGGAATGTTGTCATCATTTCCTTTTTGTCTTTTTAAAATGGTGATATTCTTTTTGGGAAACAAAGAAAATGGGAAAATCAAATGGAGAAACAGGGGTTTTGATTAAAGATGATCCACAGCCTGGAAAGGTTGGTGTCTTATTAGGCAAACCAGTCCAAGGAGCCTCTCATGTTCTAGTGCCTCAGGTTTATAACCACACGCTGGACAATATTGGCTCTCAAGTTGTTCTAGGCCGTAGCTTTGAAGAAATGGATTATCTTTGATCCAAGACTGTTTGATCATGTTAGCAGTTTTGCTCAAAGGCATTTTCATACATTTTTGCATTTTAAAAGCCATTGCCAAGTATTAGAGTGTCACCCTAGGACTGTAGAGACTGTCATTCAAATCTACTCAGTTATGAAGCTTGCGGCTTGATTTTGAACCAGTCATTTCCCCTCATCCTAAATGACCTCTCAGGTTTGTTGGGAGGCTGAAATGGAGGAAAGGCAGAAAAGGATTGCTGTGTATACTTCCCAAGAAGGTTTTAAATAGGAAAGAGCCTCAGGTTTGCTGTAGAAAAATCAGCAGCAGTGTTCAGGCCATATCTTGGGTAAAAAGGTCACCATGAGGTGACCTGAGTTTGTCACCATGCTTCTGAAGTTACTGGAACATCTGAGGTGACTACCTCTCTTGTAATAACCAGATACTGGTGGCTCTGCCTCTGAGAAATAGGGAATTTATTTCTGGAAACCTATGAAAGAGACTCAAGTATGGTAAATTGCTATTTATAAGTGTGGGGACCCTATATTTTTTAAAATGGGTCGCACTTAAGTACTTGAGAAATATGTGGACATTTTTAAAGAAAAGTAGACGTGAATTGTGGCGAGTATGTGTGTTGGTGAGGGATTCAATTCACTGTAACCATTCATTCTGCAATTGCAGAGGGTTGTCAAAGGATTCCCTTTCTAAACCTGTTGTTTTATAGTTTTTAGTTAAATAATGATTTGGGAATGTGTATAATAAATTTGCTGAAGAGTCTGTGAATGTGTAAGAGCAATAATCTTGATAGTAATTAGATTACTATTTAGCCTGATAAAAGGACAGAAAATACCATGGAAATATATCAATGTAAGCATTCCTACAGAACATAGCCAATAGAAGTCTGACCTTAAAAGTCAGCTCATTAGTAGGGGTGTGTATCTAGAAAAATTTTGTTCTGGTTTTGTATCCAGGGCTGTTGAGTGAAATGTTTAATGTAATTGGGTAGTTTTCTGTAGAGGCATTGCCAGGTTGGGGTCAAAATTCATCATTTCCCCCCCATTCTCTTAATTTTCGTGGCCATTCTTTTCAATTGGGAAGGTGAAAGGGGACCAAATGGAGGCTCTGGGGCAGCTGTTTTTGCACTTAATGGCACCAAAATCACACAGAACACAGTTCCCCCTCTGCATTGATTTAATTTCCCTACTCTTACAGTGACTGACAATATTTTTTTAACCTTTCCATTGAAAACTCTGCATTTGTCTTCCTTCCTTGTGTTTTTTTGTTTGTTACTTTTCAGAAAGCGAGGAAGGTTTCTCTTGCAGGACACCCCCCTCCCCCAACACCTTGCGCTTTCATTATTCCTTATGGGGGACTTCCCAGGCAGAAATGGAGTTGTTGTTTCTTAACCAAATGTCACCAAAATTGCAGTGGAATGTCTTCTGCCTCTCCTTCAAAGAACCCCCTTCAAGCAAATGGGGCAAAGCATTCCTGTTCTATGGACTTCTGAATAAGTAGCCCTCCTCATTGTACTTCCATTATTTCTTATGGGAGACTTTGGGGGTGGGGGGTTTGGACTTGTTGTTTTTCAACCAAATGCCACCAAAGTTGCAGTGGGGTGACTGTCCCCCAAAGAACTCCCAAGTTCTTTGTACATTGGCAAAGTGTTTGAATTCTAAGGGCTCTTGAGCAAGCCCCCCAACAATCAATGAACTGTCATTATTCTTTATGAGGGACTTTGGTGGGGGGATGCCAAATGTTACCAAAATTGCAATGGAGTGTCTTCTGCCTGTCCTTCAAAGAACTGCCAAGTTTCAAGTAAATTGGGCAAAGTGAATTCTATGGGCCCCTGAGCAAGCCTCCTCCAGCCATCAGGCTTTTCTACTTACACAAGAAAAAAAGTCTCTCTTCAGCCCACAAGGAAGGGGGAAGGGGGAAAGGAGAATGGCAGCTTTCTTTAGGATTGGCTGGGAGTGCTCTTTGCTCTTCCCTTGCAACGATCTGATTGGAAGGAAGACATTCAGGACAGATTCAAAGTGAAATGTGAGCTCATGCTGCATTGCTGGTAAATGCTGGAACTTGGAAAAAAAACCCTGTTGATTTTGTGATGGGGGGAGTGGTATAAAATTCCCAGTTGCCCTCCAGTTTGCTCCGTTGCCCACCCATCATTGGCAATCTGTGAGAGGTGGCACGCTCCCCTGTTTTGTAGGGGCCAATTTTGGCCCCAAATGGGCTGAACTGGCCCCACACGAATTTCGGGAGTATCCCTGCTGATGGCACGATGATGTCACTTCCCGGAGGATACCAGGAAGTAACATAAGTTGGGAGAATCTCACAAAAACATGCTGAAATGAATACATTTTTTTGCAGGGTTCAGGACTCAGCAGGTACCAATTCCCTACCCACATCAGGATCCTAGTGGTGGGTGGGAGGGACGGGAAAAGGTGATCATTGTACCACCATGTGCTGGCTGTGGAAGGAGATCTTTAATGGTCTGGAAAATTGGAACTGTTTCTTCTTTCTCTGTAATTTGACAGGAGTATCCCTTGGGTGTTTAGAATCCTTGATAATTTCATCTCAGTTGGATGAGGTATGAGTGAGAGTTAGAGTCCAAACTGTTATCTTCCATTGCATCTAGATCTGGAGGAAAGATGCTGTGGTTGAAGTATACAGTCCCTAAGATTCTCTCAAATTGGGGAGGGTGGATTTATCTGGCAGAAATGTGTTTTCAGTTCAGATCAGTGGGAATGATCAATCTGAATTTGTCTTTATGCACTTAAAGAATCAAACAAAATTACTGATCTGATCTCAAATAAAATTTCTATATATATCACTAGGAACCATTATTCTTCTAAAATGATGTTTTGTTACTCTAATACCGTCTATATTCAGAGAACTTCTATTAATGTTGGAGAGTTTGGGTAAGAAAGATGATGGTTCTGTCCTAGCTAATAACTGTCTCTGCAGGTAAATGGAAAACGGAGAGCTTATGTAGCTGAAAACTAAGAACAACTATTATTAAAATGAGTAGCAACAGAGCCTATTTTTTAAAAAACAGGCTCTATAAAATGAAGTGCAGGAACCCTGCTGGGGCAGTGTGACAGGCCCTGGAGTGCTCCTGTGCTTCACAGCGGGCCCCAAATGGGCCAGATTCAGCCTCAAACAGGCCGAAATCGAGCTGCTGCAGAGTGCAGGAGCACTCCACATCTCATCACACCGCGCCAGCAGCGCTCCTATGCTCTGCAGTGGCCCGATTGAGACTGAATTAGGCCCATTTGGACCTGGAGGGATACACAGCCTTGCCTGCCTTTCCCATCACGGTGGCCTCTGGAGGTCATGTTGCCGACAACTCAGTATTTATCTTGGTGTGCCAGCACAGGTGCACCAGGATAAAAAGTGAGTTGTCGGCAACACAGTTTGCCTTTTATATAATAGAATAATAAACAGAAGGATATTTAAATAAAACTGTAAAGCTAGGAATATAGGTATATCATTTACCTATATGATTTAGATGTGTTTAGGATTATAAATGACTTAGATGATTACTGATGATTGAAGTAGTTGATGATTGTAGAAACAGGATCTGGATGATTGTATGAAGTAGTTATGTTTATTGTGTATATGTATGATTTTATCTGAAATTAATAAATAAACTAATATTTTTTAAAAGGAAAATGGAGAGCAGCTGTGTTGATTGCATCAGTTGTTCTGGGTGCGACTTCTAGCAAAATTGCAAAAATAGGTTTGTTTCTCACATCACTGTGAATGTTTCTTTTCTTGAACCTGCAATGCTGATGTGGATTCTAGGCAGATTTCTGGGGAAATGATGAGGTTGAAGCATTCTTTGTTCTGCACATTCCCCACAGTTCTGCTGAAAGAGACCCACAGGCATTTCATACAGGAAACAGCCTTGTCAAATTGGCTTCACAGGAAATTGGCAGGGTCTGCTGGTAAAAGTGCAGATCCTGCACATTTTTCTCCTTTTGTGGCAGGATCTGATTTTTAAAAAATAATCTAGCTAACATGTCCCTTTGCAAAGAACTTTTATATTTCATTCTGGTTTCCTTAACTAGATTTGGAGAATTTGGTTGCTACAAGCAGTTTCCTTGTATGCTATCTGTTGAGGCTTTTCAGAGTGTGTCAGGATGGGAGGAGGTAACTGATTTTTCTTGTTGTGGAACATATGGGAAGTTTTCCACTCTCTTAAGACACAAATAGCAACTGACAAATTCTAACAGAGGAGAGTTTTCACATCAGTGGAAAGGCAACCATGTTCTGAACACTAACACCACTGCAATGAATATGCTTTTGCTCTCATATATTTTATTGCAGGATTTGAGTCCAGTGACACCTTAGAGACTAACAAGATTTTCATGGTAGAAGCTTTCAAGAGCCAAACTTCCCTTCTTCAGATACCTGAAGAATCTGAGTATCTGAAAAAGGGAGTTTTGACTCTCAAAAGCTTATATCCTGAAAATCTTGTTCATTTCTAAGGTGCCACTGGACTCAAATCCCTTGGCTACCCACCTGAAAATATATTTTATTGGTGCTCCAAATTTCCAGAGGATAATGTGGTCTTTGCAGGAGATGTAAGGCTAAAGGAGTGGGGAGGGCAGAGTAAAAGGAATATCATGGCTACCAGCTTGAACATCTCAAAGATGCACTTTTTCCTGCTTTTCCTGTTTAAACTTGGGCATGGTCAGAGGCACAAGCCCTTGGGCAGGAGCCAAAGTGCTCTTGGTTCTTGGCTCTTAGCCCATAGCTCTTGCCATGTGATTTTGAATGAACTTACCCATGGACTCAAGAGCAGTCGATGTTATAGTTGGCTACTTTCTGTTTGTTTTATTTAAATTATGTGCTTTTCTATTGTGTTTTATTAATGTTGTGAGCCACTTTCCATCCCTCTGAAGAAAAAAGAAGAAATACATACACTAAGTAAATAAGTGAAGGTAGAAAAGCAGGGAGGAAAAATGGGGAGGCTTGCGAGAGGGAAAGAAGGAAAAATGTATTTCTGATGGCAAAGAAATAGGCCGGCTTGGCTGGAGTCTGTATGAATTGTGGATAAGCACTGCCATTGTGAGAGTGAATCCATAGCTTGCAGTACATGTGCTGCTGCTGCTGCTAAGCATTCCAACCAATTAAGCTTATGTGACCCATCTGCAGTTTGCAAGGGAAGGTGCTCATGGTAATGCTGTGTGGGCTTGGCTAACTGCTCGCATGCAATTGCAGGGTTAGTGAGATCTAGGCAATTGGAAATAATTTGAGAAAGTCAGTGTTTGCTTTGGTCGTTCCCATGCTGTCTTTCATTGGGATCTTTTCAAGTCCCTCTTGGCCTGCTTTAGTTATGGGTACTTTCTCATTTTCAGATTAGAACTTTGACTTGATGCCTTGGACCTAGAAACTTCCGATACTGACTAAGAATGCTGAGTGACACCTACAGGTTACCATCATGTCTTAAAATGACAAGAGACTCTGCCTGATGTAAATAGTGTTAGGTCTAGTTAAAACTTTTTTGTTTACATTTATGATAAAATATTCTCTGTAATTGTGTAATGTTTCTTTGATCCTTGGCTTCAGCCTAAACCAGTGCTCAGATTGGTTTGGTCCAGCAACCTTTGTAACTTCTGTGAAGACTCAGTAGAGCTGACTGTCAGCTAATGTCAGGTAAAGTTAGAGGCTTGTTTCCCCAGCTTCTGAGCTAGGACAAGTTTGGAAGAAGTGGTGGTAGTACTACCAGTGCCGAGTTCCGTGGTATTCATTGAGGATTGGATCGCTGATTCTACTGACTCACCCTCTGAACCAGTGGGCTTGTTTTCTTTACTGGGCATTTCTTCACATTATCACTAGGGCTGCTCCTAATTGCATAAAAAGCTTCTATTTCCCTGTGGAAGTCACACTTCTGTGTTTATGGTGTAAACAAATTAATGGAACTAAGGTTAAATATTCAACACCACAATGATAATAATAGAATTCTTAGTGTTCTTTGTAACCCTTGTGTAAAAACTTAGATTTTGCCCCTTAACTTGAAAGATGCTGCCTGTTTTCTACTTTTGCAACACTGGTCAGACAGACCAGTTGCTAAGAAAAGTCCATCCTCTGTATATTTGCAATGCATCACCTGATTTCCATTTGCAAGAATGGATGTATGTATGAAAGACAGTCAAATTGCTGTTGAGATAGAAGGGAGGCTTTCAGCATGAGCTGTATATTCCCAAGCTTGCCCTAGCCCTCAGCTACTTTGCTCAGCTGGCAGTGCTGTGCAGAAAGCTGTTGCTGAATGACTCTTAAGCTAGTTTAAGACAGTTACTATGTTGCCATTCTAATTTCTTTTTGAGTAAGTGATCATGCTGGCTGTGCTTTTGTGTCTAGGAAAGATAGCAGGTATAGGTTTCAAGGCTAAATTAGCTTTAAGCATTTCCTTGCCTAGTTTGGATCACTTACTATTGTGCCTGAAGTTTCTTATTTATTTATTTATTTAATTTATATCATATTTGTATTCCGCCCTCCCCGCAAGCGGGCTCAGGATGGATAACAACCTCAAAATCATGATATACAGAACAGGGAGTGGCAGTCAGTCTTGGCAACTTGAGCCCTTAATTAGGAATCAACTCCCTACAGGATCTTTGCCATATGCGATTGAAGAATGAAATCTGATGTACTTGTTTTGGTTCTGTACCTGTCACTGGTAAGAGGGGTCATGGGGAGCTTGTCTACCATGGGTATTCCTCTATGGGTCCTTTAGTCCCTCCTCCACACCCCTCTTCCAGGGGTTGCCAGGTACCCATCACCTCCCGTCAGGAGGGTGGAGTCCCTGGCACTTACCTTGTGTGGAGCATGAGGTCTTCTTTTGCATGCGTGAGAAGTGCATGCGTGCCCCAGACCCAGCATGATGACAGCACTTCCGGAAGGAACATCCCCACACCAGCTGCACAAGTTCTCCTGCGCTCCACACGGGGCCAATTCGGCCCATTTGGAGCCCAATTGGGCCCAAACAAAGCGCAGGAACACTCCTGCTGGCGGTGTGGTGGCATCACTTCTGGAAGTGACGTTGCTGTGCTGGTTGGGAGCACGCGCACAGTACACGCTCCTGAGGTGCCTGCTGGTGGGGGGGAAGCTCAAGGAGCTTGCTCCCTACCACTGATCACTGGGTGATTGGTGGAGAAGGGGGCAAATCCCTGGGAGTTTGCCTGCCAATGGCAGGCACCTGGGAACCCTATCTCTTCCTCCTGCTCCCTTCAGCCCTGAGGCAGGCAAGGGCCTTATGGCTGCCACCACTCTGGACTGGGAGTTCAACTAGGGATGGCTTAAGAGCACCCCACCATTCCCTTCACCCTTCCTAACAATGCCCTTCTACTGACGAGGGCATTGCCAGGATCCTGGTCAAGCTTGAGAAAGTAAGGCAGTGTTAAATAGATACAATTGCTAAACAGGTGGGGAAAAAAACACTTGGGAGAAACAGTTTAATGGGATACATTTACAACAAGCAGGGCAAAATGAACACATAATAGAGATGGCAGAAAACAATTAACCCTCCTAAAGTGGCTACCTAACTGGTCCCTACAATACCTGGTCCTTCCTAGGTCCAGCCAGAAAATAAAAATAAAGCAAGCTTCATCCTCTGAATTTATTGGCTTGGATCCAAAGGAATGCTTCCTTGGGGAGAAGAATTTAGTCATACAGCATGAATTTCTTGTCTACCTTCTCTAGCTGCAGCTCAAAGTTCTTTGTGTGTTCTGGGGGCAGTATTTTGCACGGCAGAGAGGTGTGTGTGCATGTGTGTGAAACAGAAAATCCCACTCCACCGATGGAAATCCTTCCATTTCCATAAACTTCCATTGGATCCAAGCCATTATTTGGGCAATAAGAGTTCTTGAATTTCTCAAACGTATAACTGGGCCATAAGTAAATTTGTAAAACAATAAAAGTTTAATGTATTGTCGAAGGCTTTCACGGCCGGAGAACGATGGTTGTTGTGGGTTTTCCGGGCTGTATTGCTGTGGTCTTGGCATTGTAGTTCCTGACGTTTCGCCAGCAGCTGTGGCTGGCATCTTCAGAGGTGTAGCACCAAAAGACAGAGATCTCTTTATGCTGAGAGATCTCTGTCTTTTGGTGCTACATCTCTGAAGATGCCAGCCACAGCTCCTGGCGAAACATCAGGAACTACAATGCCAAGACCACGGCAATACAACCCGGAAAACCCACAACAACCAATAAAAGTTTACTCTTCCAGGGGAGGGGATGAACCATTGGCAAGTTAGTTAACTTTCCTTTGTGGTATTTGGTATAAACATGCCTTATTTCCACAGGGACCAATTTTGTCTTACTCATTCTACATTTTCCTATATAAACATCTTGAGTTTTTTTTTAATTTTAGTTTTCAGCTAAAATGTCCATCGTTTCATAAAAACTTACATTTTGACAAAAACACACAAAATTGATAAAATATCAAAGGTCTGATCTAGAATATGACTGTATGCTATTTAATGATACTCTGCAAACCTTACCAGATCCCATTCTTTTCCAGGTTTTCTGTATATGTTAGGATGCTGGAATGGAAAGACTCCCAAACTTACATCTACTGATCCTTGGCTTTGGGAATCATATTTAGTTTCCAGTTTCTGGTTAGAATACACTATCCTCCCAATATTGGCCAAACATTCAATTCTGTCAATTATATTTCAAAGGATCCTAATTGTTGATCAGAATTCGAACTAGTGGAGGACTGAAGTCAGTAGAGAAATATCTGGACTACAGAAACTGTAGCATTTGTCTCATACTTTTCTAAACTGAGATGCAGTTAACTTTCCTGTATTTCCTGTTGAAACACAGAGCTTCCTAATAATGCTTTTAGTGTCTTGTTGTTCTGATCTGTATCGAGGGTTTTCTTTACTCACTTCGGATTGGGTGTTGAACCAAACTATTGGATTTATAAACCAGCATAAAGTTTAGGACATTTTATCCTCAGTTACACTTGGTCTGATAATTTTTTCCTGTCTGAATGTTCCTGTCTTACAAAGTGATATGTTTGCTATTTTCCTCCACCCTTTTATCAAAGACATTAATCAAACGAGGAAGGGAAGAGTTCTTTTTATAATGCCTTGGGTGATCACAATTAGACTTCTGATCCCTGTCATCAAAGTCATTCAAGCAACCAAGAGATGAATGGGAAGTTATAATGTGCAAGGTGTGTTTGCTACCCAACCAAAAGAACCACTACTTCCCTTGTTTAGGAGACTATGATGATTCTTTGTCCTAGTTCTCACAAAGTGTGTCTGGGGTGTATCATTTCATGCAAGGTCTCACCAACTGATGGACAGAATATGCCTCCATAGAAAAGGGGAGGAGAGGGGATATTCTTCATGACGAAAATTGGCAGGTCATGGAGTTCTAGCCTGGTCATCCTCCAGAAATGCTAATTTTCTATGTACAGTGATTGGGGGGTCTGGACAAACTGTTATGTGGGCCCGTTCCTGCCTCACAGACACAAATGTTGCCACCTCATGAAAACTGGGTCTTTGAATTCAGCTCTAAATGCTCTTCCAATGACTCCAGATGTGTACAGTTTAATACTCTCTTTATGCCTGATCTAAAACATGCTGTCCAAATATCTGACTTCTCTCTATGTTTGGATTAGTCTTCCTCAGTGATATTAGCTTTTATTCTTCCTGGCAAACGAGATGTTTGTTTCTTGGCCATTCGTCCCTGATTTCCTTCTTTCTTTGGCTGATGGTTTCAACAGTTTCCAATTTTGTTTAGTTTGCAGAGAGAGAGAGAGTACAAATGGGCTTATTGGCAGTGGTCAGCTGTTTTTGTCCCAGATTCTTAGATCAAGTTGTGCTTTTGAAGATGAGTTAGCCAAAGGTGAGAGCAAGATGGAAGACTGTTATGTAGGAATGCATCAACTTGGAGATGAAAAAAAGGTGGGAGGGAAATAAGAGAAGAGGAAGTCTATCCATTTGCCACTCCAGTTGTTATTAGAAACAGCTAAACTTCCTTATATGGAGATTTCTTGTAGTTTCTACCACTTAATTTATCAAATGGGTTTTACAAAAAAGTCATCAAATGCCAAAGGAGTATCCATGTTTATCAGCAAATACAATTGGGAATTCCGTGGTGCCCTAAAGGTTAATATTTTTATTCCAGTGTAAGTTTTGGGGAACTAGTCCATAAAAGCTTAAATAAAAATAAACATTTCTAGTTTTTAAGGCCACAGGACTGGAGGAAAGAGTATTGCTAACGGATGGTCCTGTGACCACCCAGACTAATGCTTCTCCCTTACATAAAGCTGCCTTCTACTGAATCAGATCATTGGTCTATCAAAGCCACTATTGCCTGCTCTGACTGGCAGTGGCTCTCCATGGCCTCAAGTTGCAGTCTTTCTTGTCACCTGCTGCCTGTTCCTTTGAGCTGCAGATTCCCAGGATTCAATCTGGGACCTTCTGTATGCAAAGCAGATATTCTGCCACTGAATCACAGCCCCTCCAGCTTTGCAAAAGGATCCAAGTATTGCTAGCTTGAGAGAATCTTATAGTGCATTCCTAAACATAGCTAGACCCTTCGTGGTCTCAAAGAGTTGATGTATCATATGTAATCTCACTTTCACTACAAACTCACAAAGTGGCCTTTGGTATTCCACTCTTTCTATCTGCCTCAGCACCCCCCTCCGCACACATTAACTGGGAGAGAGCAGAGTAAGAACAGGGTACCACATATCTTTCTGGTCGTCGTCGTCGACATCATCATCATCATCATCATCATCATCATCATCATCATCATCATCATCATCATCATCATGTCAATTGTGGCCCTCAGGCTCAGAGCAGATCACATCCAGTTAAAACACATACAATATACAATATAGACAATATGGACAATTAAAACTGTAGCATTAAAAGAGCAGTTGCACAGCTTACCCTCAGCAGCGCATATTGCACAATTCTGCATGTAGTCATTTGGGCCCATGGTGGCCGATGGTAAACAACAAATAAAAACAAGCCAGGAGGGGGTACTCCCCTCCAGGTAGGAGGCCGGGGAGTAGGGATCCCAGACCCCCGGTGGGGGCGGGGGATCCTCCACCCCCGCTCCCCACACCCCGCCCCCACTTACCTGAGCAGTGGGGGGGCGCACCTTCCTTGTGTGCTCCCCTGCGGCACGGCGCACTCCCGTGTGCCGCAGCTGTCGGGACTGGGCCCGTTTTGGCCTGGATCGGGGCTGCTGTGCAGTGCAGGAGCGCTCCTGCGCTTTGCAACACTCAAAACGGGCCCGATCCATGGCAAACTGGGCCCGTTTTCAGCAGCTGCAGAGCACAGGAGTGCTCCTGTGTGCTGGGGTGCCCCCAAATGGGCCTGTTTCGGTGCGGATTGGGCCCGTTTTGAGGTGCGCAGGAATGCTACTGCGCTCTGCAGCGCCCAAAGCGAGCCCGTTCTGCCACGGATTGGGCTCATTTTGAGGCGCTGCAGAGTGCAGGAATGTTCCTGTGCTCTGCAGCGCCACAAAAATGGGCCCGATCTGTGGCAGAACGGTCTGTTTCCGGCGCTGCAGAGTGCAGGATTGCTCTGCAGTGCCTGAAAATGGGCCTGCCCAGGGGCCGCACGATGATGTCTCTCCTGAAGTGATGCCATTGCGCCTGTGGGGGCGCGTGTGCGTGCTCTGCGCACACTCATCCCTCTCGCCCCAAAGTAAGTGCCAGGCCCCTGTCCCCTGCCAGGAGGTTGAGGGAGCCTGGCAACCCTTCCGGGGAGGAAGCCCACTCACCTCAAACACTAAAGGCCTGACAGAACATCTCTGTCTTGCAGGCCCGGTGGAATGATGATAAATTCTGCAGGGCCCAGGTTGTGTCAGACAGAGAGTTCCACCAGGTTGGGACCAGGGCTGAAAAGGCCTGGGCCCTGGTCAAGGCAAGATGAACCTCCTTGGGGCCAGGGACCACCAGTAGATGTTTTCCTGTGAAATGGAGTGCTCTCCAGGGAATATAGGGTGAGAGGTGGTTCCACAAGTATGCTGGTCCCAGTCTGCTAAGGACTTTAAAGGTCAGAACCAAAACCTTGAACCTGATTCGGAACTCCACTGGGAGCCAGTGCAGCTGGGCAGAACAGGTGTCACATGTGACTGCAATGGAGTCCTGGTCAAAAGATGCACTGCTGCGTTCTGGACTCAGCTTAAGGGCAGCCAAGCATAAAGTGAGTTACAGTAGTCTAACCTGGAGGTGACCATTGCATGGATCACTGTTGCTAGGCCACAGGGTGAACAGTAGGGGGTAAGCTGCCTGAACTGATAAAGATAGTAAAACGCCGATCTGGCAACTGCCGTGACCTTAGGCCTCCATCAATAAGGAGGCATCCAAGACCACACCCAGACTCCTTACCAATGAAACAGGCACAAGTGGCACCCGATTGAGGGATGAGAGCCGTGTCCCCATACCCGACAGCCCATGACCCAAATACAGGACCTCTGTCTTCATTGGATTTAATTTCAGTCTGCTCTGCTTTAACCATCCAGTCATGGCCTCCAAAACCCTGGCCAGATTGTCTGGGGTGGTATCTTACTGGCCTTCCATCAGCAGATAAAGCTGGGTGTCATCCGCACCCATGAGGAAGACGTTCTTTTTCCCTCAGGTTATATTTATTTTTGCTAGATGTTGTTAATGATGTCTAAATTATTTATTTATACCCCACTTTTCTTGCTGAGACTCAAGGCAGTTTACAAACCTCCCCACAATATTCTAATGCGGCATAAGGTATCCAATGAACAATTCAATAGTATAGAATTAAAACACAATGCAAATTGCCTAAAGCAAGATATGATGTAGACAATGCAGCAAGTGAAGTTGCAAAGACAGAAGAGAATGTGTTAAAGGCAAGGTAACACCTACTTACTATTATAGACTACAATCCTCTTCCATTATAAAACTGTCCTCCTGGACTGTCCCATTCTGCTACAGTTCTAACCGCTTTGTAAAAATGGCTTCCTGAATGTATGCCTTTTGCACCTGCTGCAGAATGGTGTAAGTGTGGGAGCCTTCCTGACCTTAGGCAGGCCATCCCAGAAGGAGAGGCCACAACAGAGAATGCACACATATGGGCCATTACTAACTTTACCCATTTGCAGGATGGCACCTTCAGAAGGCTTTGCTCAGGTAAGTGAAGCTGTTCTGGGGGAACATAGCAGGAGAAGCAGTATGTGGGTCCAAGGCCATGAAGGGCTTTGTAGGTGATCACCAGTACCTTGAACTGAACCCGTTAACAGATGAGTAACCAATGGAGTGACTGCAGAATTATTCCACCCCAAAGTGGAATCAGCAAAGACAATACCTATGTGAGTCATGTGGATTAATATTTGGTATCTAATGTATGGTTGCCTGCTTAACAAGTGTTCTTAACATGGCAACGAATCCTTATTGAGGTTTGTATGTGTATGAGCATGCCTGGATAGCTTTCTGTGGTTAATGGTGCTATCAATGTGATCCATTAACTGCAGTGAAGAGGATAGTAGGAATATGCTCTGGAAAGGTGAGGGGCCTGTAGGGAAAAGACAGCATGAGTCTGCTGTAGGTCTGGGGATTGCTCCTATTATATTTGACTGAGTGCCAAGATATTGATGTTTAGGGCTAATATTCATCTGTATGTTAGATGTAGTGATCTCCCTCTCATTTGCTAATAAGCTGCATGCTGCAAAGTAAACTTTTTGGTGTGATTTGGTAAGTTTCCACTCATTTTCTTTGGCTGTCTTGATGCTATTTTATTTGGAATTGAAGTTAGATTTGTAGAGCAACAATGGCCATAATATGTATTGTCGAAGGCTTTCACGGCCGGAGAACGATGGTTGTTGTGGGTTTTCTGGGCTGTATTGCCGTGGTCTTGGCATTGTAGTTCCTACAATGGAACTACAATGCCAAGACCACGGCAATACAGCCCGGAAAACCCACAACAACCAATGGCCATAATAATCTTCCTCCTCCTCCTCCTCCTTTTTTGTCCTCCTCCTAATGGTTATTTGTCTCCCTACAGTGCAGTTCAGTTCATATCTCCCAAACCTGCCACTTGTCCTCTCAGGTATTTATTTACTGCTTAATCATCTGTTTCAGGGAACTGAGGCTGATGATCTTTTGAACGTCTTAAAAAAAAACAGACCATGTGAATCTGAATCCGAAGCTAAATCAAAGAGATGCTCTGCTGCTTGCTGTTTGAGTGTGTGTGTGAGGGAGAGGGGAAGGTATATATCACACTCCAGATATACATAATAACATTTTTTGTGCTTTGTACTATTCTTGTCCACACCATGCCTCTTTTAAAGAAACTGCTCTTTGGTTAGTAAAGTTAACAGTGCAATCCTATGAAGAGTTACTCCAGTCTTAACCCGTTGAAATCAATAGCCTTAGACTGGAGTAGCTCTTCATAGGATTCCACTGAAAGTAAAGTAAAGCCTGAGCTTTCTTATAGTTACTTAATGAATGGCTTACATCCTATAGGTATCACTGCAGCTTAACTGTACAAATGCTTCTCTGGATCACAGCCATTCCCTCTTCTTGCTCTCCGGTTCTCTTTCCTGAGGGACTTCTCCTCTCCCCCTGCTGCTAAATATTTCCTTAGCAATAAGTGTATTGCTGTTAATTATTTATGCATCTCTCTTAACAAAGAGCTTTAAAGCCTTTGCATACATCATGTGAGAGAGACCACGGTTATGCCTCTTCTGTACTTCGAAATCTGAGGCAGAGAGAAGCTGTCCTTCAGGATGGAATTTCATTTCAGATCTCTCTAGCCAAGTTCAGTATTCCATCTCTGCCTCTTTGGTTCATAGCTCATTTTTTGTTTTCTTCATTCAGACAAAGGATTGTTATTGTTATTTATGCATAAAATACACACCCAGAAAGGAATCAGTGTGTTCTTTCAGGAGTTGATAGAAGCAAGGTCAGGCTTTGCATGTCCAAAGTTTGCTTCCCTCACTTGAAACTTATTTTTGTATTTTGACAACCTTTTTATCTTCTGCTCACAAATCAGGCAAAGGCATGTGTTAATCACATGCCTCTGTTTTTTCCCCTTTCCCCATCTCTGTACTGCACATGTTCTGTATTTTTTTCTTAGAAAGTAGGCTTCAGGTTAGCTGTTTATCAGCTCGTGCAACTTTCAGAGCTATTTGGGCCTTTCTCATTCTGTCTCTTCTACTTTCTCACCCATATTTTTCTGCATGTTTGTGGTAAGCTATTTTTTCTTCCATCTAGTCCATTCTTTCTAAAGCTCTGCTGAAGTTGTATAGCAAGGTCTCTCAAACAGGGTGGTGGGATGGTAAATTGGAATTGTACCACTGACTGTCAGTAGGAGCCATAGGTCTGAATTTTCCTCCATATTAAAAAAAAAGTCGTTTCATACAGAAAACTAGCATGTCAAGGGTATAACGTTTAATATTCTAGTCTTCATAAAGGTACTACACTTGATATTCTTGTTTTCTTTTTGTATGGAGGAGCATTCAGATATATGAAGCCTTACTGTTCTCAGTGAATAAAATTTTCCTTGGATTTGACTGTGTGTGGTGGTACAGCTGCAGATACAATTGCTTTTTGTGAGAATTTGCAAGCAATTGGAGCTGACATAGCAGTAACAGTTTTACAATTCAGGTATCAAAGGGCTTTTGCTTTAAATTTCCCCCCACTACAATGAGGAATACAAGGAAAGGGCAGAGATCCTTCCCAGTTCTGGAATGCATACTGTCAGTCAGTGCTGCTGCTGCCAGTCACTGTGCAACCTTTCTTCCATACACTGCTTGTGATCTTTGAGCACCCATCCTGTTGGGATAACTTCATGCAGTCCAATTCAATGCATATTTATTCACTGAGGTCAATAAACATGCAGGTAAGTGCATCTGAAGCCCACTTGGGCCACTACTGTCCTGCTTGTTGGACAGCTGAGATATTTATCCCAGACAATGGACTAAGTAATACTGAATATTGTCCAGTGATTCACTTCTGCTTGGCTTGCATTGGTCTCCCTTTCTGCAGCTTAGACTTAGACGTCCTCTTTTTACCTTTCTAACTACACAGCATTTTGGGATAGAATCCCATATTCCCTAGAAAGGAGGAAGTGGTATCTCCACCCAATTTGTTGTCCTTCCAGGGTTTGTTAATATGCTTTAGTCCTATTTGGAGTTGCAGACTCTCCCAGATTTGGAACATTGCCTGAATAAAGCAATGAAAAGCTGCCAAGGAACCACCCATCCTGTCCAGCTGTGTGTGCATGTGTAGAACACTTCCAATACAAAGTTTTCCAGTGTTAGGCTGCACTATTCTCAGTTTAGGGGGAAGTAGTGTTTTTTATGGTATGGTTCTTAAAGATAGACATGTCGTTTGCAGCTGCTGTCTCCTGGAAACAATCTATACGGTGAGAAATAATTTGACTTACTAACAATCTCTATTGTGAGAAACCATGTGCATCTAGTGACACTGTGGCTAGGTACACAGGTATTCAGCGTATGTATCATCTATAGTATAAAATCTAAAAACCAGATTGGAATTTGACTTCCTCATTTTTATGGAGTGATTTCTTCTCCATGATAGTAGAAGGTCAGTTTTTCATAACGGTAGTGTAACACTGTACAAATCAAAGGGGGTGACAGCTTTCTGCTGTGGAGACAGTCCTGCCAAGCATGGAGGAGGGGACTGGTGGAAGAAGGGCAGATGAACAAGTAACCATGCTTAAGCTAGATGTATCTAGCTCTGACCAATACCTGATGGGAAGCCACCTAGTGGTGCTGCTGGGGAAGAATAGCCTTGAAATACTTGGTTTTTCAAGAGCTTCTCTTTTTGCTGATAAAGCATCTCACATACAAAAAGAAGAATGTTTTATTGTCTGTCTAATCTGTACAACTCTTATATATCATCTCTTTCTTTCGGGGGTAAATTCCCAACCTTCCTAATTTCTGGGATTGGTTTGAAAACAGTACAGGTAGGAACCTCAGAAAGCCAGTATGGTGGTTCATCAAGGGAAAGAACTTCTTTGACCAGCACAACTTTCTAATTTGTCTTCCTTCCCTGTTGTGTACACCCTTACAGTGTGCCTCACCTCACTTCTGCCCTTGGCCATTTCTGAACTCATCTTGTAAAATCAAGTGTTTAAAATTGGTGTGAAATGAAATCACACAAGTAGAGAAATCTATAGGACTTGAATGCAGCATCAAGTGGAGAAAGTGGGAACACATTCTCTATGTTTGATGGATATTTTCTACAGCCAGGCCCAGTTTGAGGAGACCAGGCATCAAGTCCAAAAGCAGGCAGTGGTGGGACAATGGAGGCCACTTGCAACAGCCACCAGAGGACAGGAGCTGCAGCAGCCAGAGCCTGCTGCCAAGGACTGTGTCAGTATGGATGAGAACCAATCCATTGCTCAACTGAACGTCTCCCGCTTGCGCAGTTCCTCTGTGGAGATCCGTGAGAAGGGGTCAGAGTTCCTGAAAGAGGAGCTTCGCAGAGCTCAGAAGGTACATTTTTGCAAAGTGAGAACAACAAAAGTTGTGAGTAGAGTCATGTGTGCTCTCATACCTATGGCTGCGTGATTCTGTATGAGCTGCTTCTGAATTGCTCATCAATAAGTGTTTTGAGTATACCTTAGGAAACTGCTCTTTGGGGCCACTGAAATGTTGTTGCCTTCCAGTTTTTGAGATCTGCATTGATTATCCTCTGTTAAGCTAATGTCTATTAATGAATAAGGCACTGAGTGTGGAAGAAACCAGAAACCCACTGGAGAGACAAGCCATACAAACCATCTTTTAGTATTTAGTGCATTTAAGTTTCCTTTAACATATTATTGCACAGTATTTTATGAGTTTATAAGCTTTATGTGAGCTGTTTACTTGGAAGTGCATTTTATGCCTCTAATAACTGGTGGGTCATTTCCACACGTCCTGGCATAGCACTATACTCATGCAACGAAGGCACCTTCCTAGCATGATTTCTGTTTTTGTGGCATGATGACATCAGGAATCACGCCAGGAAGGCACTTTCGTTGCATGAATTTAGCGATATGCCAGGATGTGTGGAAACGACCGTGGTCTTGGATTTTATACTCATGACAAATGTGTATAATTAATCTTTCTGAGTATTTCTTTAATTACTTCTTGTTTAAAAAGTGTGGTTGATATATCAATACAACTATTTTTCATGTGTTTGATGCTTAATAAAGATTGAGATAAGTCTATGTTCCCTTAATACTTATTAGTTATTACAAAAATGAAACCTCTAAATTCAGAGGCAGAATACTTCTGACTTACAGATGACTGGGACATAAATGTTTGCTTCTGGGCAAAATTCAGAGTACTAGTTTTTACCTTGATAATTTTATGGTTGGTTTTATTATTTTATTGTATTAGTTATGTATTTATTTAAGAGATTTCTATGTTGCATCATCAGAATCCTGCTTGAGGCATCTTGCAATTCAAATAATAAATTAACAATATAAAAACAAGCTAGTAAAACAAGTCCAGGGGCATAAAATAGCATACAATAGACCTCAGACCTGAAGCCGTTCATTTTAAAGCTGAAAAGATTGAACCGCTAATTAAAAATCTAGGTAAAAGGATACATTTTGGCCTTGCAGCTGAAGTAGGTGTCATGTGAACCTCAAGGGGGACAGCATTCCAAAGGTCAGGTGCTACTACAGAAAATACTCTCACACACACCTTTTTATTTTGTGAGCTGCCTCAAGAAGGTCTCTGAAGTGGAAAAATATTAAATTTCCTAGTAGGTATGTGTATACTGCCATGATGCCCTTCTTGTGTCTTTTCCCAGAGAATCTGCTTGGGTTGAGACTGAATTAGACAGGTGGCCCTTGGTCTCATTCTGCAAGAGTGGCCTTATTATGCTTTTATCCTAATAGACCATGACATTGGTAGTTAGTTCATTCTGAGACCCAAAGCAGCTTACATTGTTCACCCAGGAAGATTCCATGACAAAGTGAGGATTTGAACCTGGATCTCCCAGATCCTAGTCTGACACTCTAACCACTACACTACACTATCATAAACATAGGCTGGCAAGAGATCTGTAGTTTTCAAGGTGTGACAGACCTCCCTAAGGAGTTACGAGATGCACTAGAAGAGAGGTGAGCTCTGAGCTAACTTTCCTACTTCCCCATCTAGATGTACCTCAGGGCCAAGCTACAAGTGATGAATGACACAGGTTGGACACTTGCCAGCTTCCCTCAAGTTTTGATGGGAAATGTAGGCAGCTTGGCAGAATGTTGGACAAGTGACAGTTGAAAAGTCCATTGGACAGCAGTCAGAGAGCCAAGCTGCAAGACCAGGATGCCTACGTTTCCCATCAAAACTTGAGGGAAGCTGACAAGTGTCCAACCTGTGTAATTCGTAGCTTGGCCCTCAGTCTGCTTCCAGTCCCTGTTATGATCGGTCATTCTCTAGGCCCATTAACACGGCTAGCTGAACATATTTTTGTGTGGTGTACTTTCTTCTTGGTTTCAGGAAGCTCAGATTATGACTCCTACCACCTCCACTTTCATAATATATTCTGAGAATCTTAGAATCTGGAGAATCAGTAGCCGTAGGGAATGGGGCTGTAGCTCATTGGTAGAGTTCTAGGTTGTATCCCTGGTTTCTCCTGTTAAAAGGATCTCCAAGTATCAGGGATGTGAAAAACCTTTGGCCTTTGAAAATATTGTTGCTTGTTAGTTAAGATAATACTGGCATAGGTGGGCAACTGGTATAAGGGAACTCCTTACATGAGAGTGTCTGTGGGGGAGTTCTACATCCTTATGGTTATATGGGGGGAGGTCCTTGCCGTATGCATGCAGTTTTGGTTTCTCATGTTTTGCCCTCTGCAGGAGTTGAAGTTGAAAGATGAAGAATGTGAAAGACTTTCAAAAGTGAGAGAACAGCTGGAACAGGAACTGGAAGAGTTAACAGCAAGTTTGTTTGAGGTATTGCCCCATTCTTAATCTGAGATCAGAACCTCAAAGGATGTTACTAATCTTGCAGAACCAAATTTAAGACCTCTTTTAAATGACCAGTATACACATGAAGTTTGTGAATATATGCATACGTATGTACATGCACCTATACAGAGCACTTCTCATTCTCCAGCTGTGCTGGAACTGACTGCAGAGAACCAAATTTATACAAATAGCCAGATTACATGTGTGAGACAAGCTATACTACTTCAGACTGTAGGTAAGAGGGTGGCATGTTTGGGTACTCATAGAATAAATTCCCTGCAGTGAGAAAACCAGTATGTTAGAGTGAATAGTTCTTGCCTAGCCTCCTCCTTGGTACAATAATTTTCTGTGTTCAGACAGTTGTTAATTGGGGAACACTGAAGTGAGTGATTTCCCCCGAAAGGCATAGAACCAAGGGCCACAAGAATTGTAATTGTCCTGATAGCACAGCTCGGTTCTGAAGAAGGTCCATCTTCTACAGATGTTACTGTGTGATCTGCTGTGTGTGTGTGCGTGCATGCATGTGTGTGTGTGTGTGTGTAGCACATACAGTAGAGAGACTGTAGCTCACCTTAGCTTAATGTTGCTGATACTTATATAGCATGGTAACTTCGGATCTTCCACATTGGTGAAAGTTTTAAAATTGAAAAAATGCCTTAGACTTAATCAGACTTGCTCTGTTTTTTAAAAAATGGTTGTATATGACTGTACGTAGTATGATTGGGGCTGTGCATTGCATTACATTGAATACCTGACTGCATTATTTACTGACATAATTCTTCATATTTCTTCACTCTTTGCTACAGGAAGCACATAAGATGGTTCGGGAAGCAAACACCAAACAAGCAGCATCAGAGAAACAGCTGAGGGAGGCACGAGGGAAGGTGGGTTCTATCTGTCTTAGAATAGCTACATGTGGTCCCTTTCTCTTCTAAAAAATTATAAATATAGTAGTCAGTATAAAAATCATATAAGATCTTAGAAAAATATATTACGTTTTCTTCAATGAGCTCAGGGCAGTATATATTGTTCACTCCTCCTCTATTTTATCTTCACAACAACCTTTTGAGGTAGCTTTGACTAGGAGAGAATGACTGACCCACTGAATTTCACAGCATGGGATCTGAACCTGGACCTCTGCCCCCAGATTCTAGTCCTCACTCACACCACTGCACCATACTGACTCTCTAACACAGTCACATCATGGAAACAGCATAATGTCAGCCCTTGTTTGTTTAGCATTTCGTAGCATTCTAATTTCTAAATGAATTCCAGTTTTCTCTACAGTTGCTAATGCTTTGATGGTCTTCCATAGCCTGGAGACAAGAGCCATTTTTTCCCATTGTAGCAAATTTTAACACCCCATGCAGGAAGCCTGGGGGTCTCAGGGGGCCTCCACTGTTTGGAATAGGTTAACCTTCCTGCAACAAGTATTTCCTGCTTCCTGGGGACAGTTCCTTCTTGTAGATTGCCAACGAATGGTACGTCTGGTTTTAAGACAGCTAATAGCTGAGTCCATTATCTGAGTCCCAAGTCACTTAGCTTTCCTAACAACATCAATATTTCTAACACCTTGGCCTATAATTTCTTATTTTGAATAGCCCTGGTGTTAAATATCATTGTGCAGGTATCATTCTTATTGAACTAGGTCTAGTTCTTAACAAAACAAAACCAACTGTACAAAGCTTCTTCCTAGGTACTATTTTAAAATAACTCTGTTTATGTAATAGATTGACAAAGTGTTGATATTCATCATAAATTGTGTGTGTGTATCTGCGTGTTTGTGTGTGTGAGAGAGAGACCAAAATAGCACAACAAAAATGCAATTTCAGGTTTATCTGTGACTGAACCACTCTGAACCTTTCCAGGTCCTGTGCCTTTTCCTTGACTGGCTGTTCCCTATTCCACCCACCCCCCTCACAGAAAGGAAAGGGGGACTTGGAGGGCTGCCTTTTGGGATTGGAACTTACAGCTTCCAGTCAGGCAAATTCAACTTGGGTCATCCATCATCCTTTGAGATGATGCAAACTCCTCTATCTGAGGCCTGGGATTAGGAAATCAATCTTTTTTGAGGCTTTGTGGATAAGTACAGAATTGCAGAGTACATGAATGTTTCATTAAATCAATGTCCCAAGTGGCTTTTAGGAAATAAGGACTCTAATAAATGCATAGCAAAGTCAATAAAAGAGGTATTTGATTCTAACTGAAATTTACAGAACTCTTCTAAGGCTGAGAACAGGTAAGGCATTTTTCTGGTGGTTTGCCAAAATGGAGATCATTGAACAATGCAGCAGATTATTGGAGGATGCTACAGGCTGCTGCAGTGCAGTCCCACTCTAAAAATTATGAAGGATCACTGTTGAACTGTTCTTCATATAGCTATGGGCCTAATTAACAAGGGAACAGGATGGTAGAAGTCTTGATCAACCAGTCTGTGAATAAGAAGGGGGGACATTGAGGACACTATTGACTAGGTGTTATAGTTTCAGCAGTTGGTAGAACCAGTTTATCCAGCATCTCTGCTATAACCAATACCCAGAAGAAATGCCTAAAGGCTTTTGAAAGGAACCCACAGATAGTTGTTGAGAAATGTAGGCAGATGATCCTATTGTTTGTGGCTGCAGCACCATCTATTGGCAGGGTGAAAGCAAAACACCAAAGATTTTCTGTCTCTTTATGCAGTTGGCGCCTTGAGTGTATGCAGTTGGTAATCCAGCCAAATGAAGTAGAAATGCTGAATTTATGGTCCAGGGATTTTTACATTTTAGCTTTTCCAGCTCTGACTGTGAGACAAATAAGGGGGAGGGGAAGAACAAGGATTAGCTGGCCAGAAATGTATTAACACCCCTGCCTTGCCAAAGAATTTCTGCTATTATTACTGAAAACCTTTGCTTCTCTCAAATTTCATGTGTTGGTTTCCCTGTGTAATATCACCACAAAAGTTTGTTTTAAAATTGTCAAAAATGGATTCTCTCTTTAATTTTGGGCCAAGTAAATTTTGCCCACTGTTTGGATACTTTCTTTACCACTCTTTGACTTCTACAAAGTTAGCCAGCACAGCTTGTCTAGAAACCTGCATTATTTGTCAGTCCCCTATGCAGGAAACCCCCTATTTATTTATTTATTTATTTATTTAATCATATTTATATTCCGCCCTCCTCGCGGAATAGCCTGGGTATAAATCAAATAATAGTTTTCTGTAAGCAAAACTACAAATATACCCAATACTGCTAAGAGCGTGCTGCAAAGAGATGCACCTCATCCTGCTTTGGAACATGTATTTCAGCTACCTGAGAGGCAGGAAAAGGATAAAGGTTTAAAATATTAAAAAAAACAAGTTTTGTAGTAAATAAAGTGTATTTGGATAGAAACAGTCTCACAAAGTCATAATAGGACTAGCCGTCCATTTGGATATCAGATTAAACTTTGTAATGCTGGAATCACTGGCTCTTTAATAATATCAAACACATTATAGCATATAAATTGTTGCCAAAATTATTCACATTTTAACAATAAACACATCCTTTAAAATGTTGTATATGTTTTTAGTACACATAGGAATTATCATTATCTAATGTTGCAGGTTTTTGAATAAAACTTTTTATGCTAAACACTTTAAGCCAGTAAAACTTTGCCTTTCACTCATCTAAAAAGGAAATATTTTAAGGGATTTCTGTTAGTATGCCCCCAAATTTTCCATTTTTTTTCTGTTGGGAAACTGAAAACAAGTCATTCAAAAGAAGGGGGAAAGGGTTTTTTTTTTAACGTTTGTCTGGTCCTTCGTTTCTGTACAATAGTGAATCTAAAACATCTTGAAACACTTTGTGACCCCTCTAGAATTTTCAAAAGCTAATGGAGTTGAATGGGGTTGAGTGAACTACTAAATATTCCCCAAGACCAGACAGTGGCCCCATACTACCTGGATTTTGGGCAGGACATCTGCTTCCTTTGTAGGAACTTGTCCTTTGCTGACCAGAGAGGACAATGTTGGACTCCTAACCTTTCTATTCTGACACCCAGATTGACATGCTGCAGGCAGAAGTGACAGCCTTGAAGACTTTGGTAATAACATCCACTCCTTCCTCTCCAAACCGGGAGCTGCACCCCCAGCTCCAAAGCCCTTCAAAAACAACCTTCAGGAAAGGGCACGGACGCAACAGAAGCACCAGCAGCGCTGTTGTCACTGCCACAAGCCAGAGCACACCGTTGGAGCCAGTTAGCAGTGAGTTCAAAGAGGTGCGTCCACTTTATTTGCCAGCTTCACAGCTTGGGGTGAGGTATAGGGGTTGCTACTAAGCCTGGAGAAAAATGTCCTGTCCCTTTTAATAGAGGATTAATGGGTGATGTGGTTTACCTCTATGCCATTAAAAATCTACAACCCATGTCCACACACTAAGCCTCTATTAGAGAGATAGGACAGTTTTTGCTAATCCTCTTGGCAACCGTAGTAAGGTACTGGTTACTGCATACTTTCCACAGGGGTGATATGATCAGGGGTCCGAGGAAAGGTCTTTTGTCTTGAGAATCTTTCTTTGTTCCATTAAAGCAGGGGATCAAGTAACCTGCACTGATTGTGTGAGCCTGGGCAGGTTCTCAAGCTGCACCAGGCCAAGCTCAATAATAAAAGGCTGCTAGGGGTGTGTGTTGGGGTTCTTTAAATCCAAGCATAGGTCAACACTTGAAAGATCTCCTTAGATGCTGGGGAAAGATCTCCTTAGATGCTGGGGATGCCTGATGTTTCTTGAGGGGCACTCAGCACCTTTATGAGTAGGGTCTTTCTCTCCTTCTCACATCATTTTGCTTTCTCTCTTTGTCTTTCTGTCTATCCATCTGTCTGACTGTCTCATTCCTTAAAGTCTGGGGTGCCCACTCTTCTCTCCCTGCTTCTCTGTATCGTCCCTGCGAAGGCGATCCACATCACTTATGAGCCAGGCTGGCAGTCCCTGGCAACAGACTCTTCCTTCTCTTCTTCTCCCTCATGGCAGGTAATCTCTCTCAACTTGGGGCAGTAGTAGGGTGACCCCAATGCATAGGAGGACCAGTCTTCTGTAGTAGGTGGGGGAGGGAATGGTCACTTTGGCAGGTAAATCTTCTTATGCAAGTATGAGAAAACCTACTCTTATTGAAAATCCTTGTTTGCAAATATAATAGACCAGGGGCCTGGTTCTGCTTCACATTGGGTCACCCTAAATGTTAACAAAGGTACTGAGGTTGAGGAAAGACAGTAAAGTTTGGGCACAATAGCCTCTTACACCTCCCACGTTTGGGTTCTTTTTTTTCATACTAACACCCATTTTTTGTTTTATTTCTCTTAATTGTTTTTCCATATTGTGGCTCTGAAGTTGTCTCCTTGCATCAGGTGAGCAGCATCTGTAGCATAGTGCTTCCATACTGTCCACTCAGACTTTTCTTTGGGGGTTGGGCATCTTTATTCACTTCTTATGTTCTTCTCATGTCTGTGTCTGTTTTCTTTATCAAATATTTGGGTTTAATAATAATGGCAGGGAGGAGCAAAAATAATTATCTAAATATGCACTTTTGGGATCTGCTTCTTCCTTAAAGATCCACACAGACTTGGAACAGCTCAGTTGCTTCTGCTGTTCAGCAGTGTGCCTCATATTTGAGGTATTCTGGGATTTCCTAAGCCTGAAGGGCATGCTGGGAATAGTTGGGGTTGCAGGATAGTGGAACAGAGAGAAACTGGAGTACCCTCTGGATTTTGGAACTGAACCCAAGCTTTCACAAAGAGTCTTTTGCCTCTGAACTTTACAGTTCTGCTGGTGAAGACCTAAGGTTCCTGGAAACTGGAAAATGAATGCAGAGAGAAGTTCCTCTACAGGAGGGCAAGCAAGAACGTCTTATCTGCTTAAAGAGGGACTCCTTGCATCCTCCTTTTTTCTCCCAGCATGCTTAGTTGCATATATGCTCCATAATCTTCAGGATTCCAAATCTTCTGATTCTGGTCCAAAAAGCATCAGAGCAGATACTGAAATTATTTTTCTTGAATTTGTCTCTCCCCCCATGGATTTTGAAGGTCCTTGCCAGGATGGGAATTGGATTTTCTCTGCAGTAGTGGGGTAACAACTAAGCTCACAATGGACAAATGTTCTCCTTCTTTTCCTGGAATACTAGTGGGATTCACTCACTTTATGGCTCTCTCTCTCTCTCTCTCTGTGTCTCATTAGGGGTTCATTCTGTAGGTAAACAATAGAGGGAGTTAATCTTGCTTGTATCCAGTGGCATGTAGAGTCCCAAAACCTTTGGCTTTTCACAGGCTTATGGTTAAGGGTGCTCTTGCTTGTTTAAGGTGATATGGTTGATGAAAGATGCCCTCTTCTTGGTGTTTCCTTGGCATGCTTCTTTCATCTTTGTGTAGTTACTGCTATGTGTCTGGAGTTTTTAAAAATTCTAAGGCACTCTGGTTCACTTGTCACACATAGTCTGCTTGTTAACCTCATAAGCTGCACAGTGAATACTGTCTATTTTGAGGTAACTTCTTGTATACTAATAACTTGTTGTCTTGTCTGGTGTCCTCTTCTTCTGCCTTCCATTCCATGCATCTCTGTCACTGCAGGTGGATTCCATCTTGTTTACAGAATTCCAGGCTTGGAAGGAGTCTCCATCTTTGGATAAATCATGTCCATTTCTTGAGAGGATATACCAGGAAGATGTAGGGCCTTGTCTGGACTTCACCAAACATGAGGCAAGTTCAAAAAGAGTTTTGCTGATATCACCCCGCCCACCTTGCTCCACTAAGGTTACTTTTAACAATAGCTCCCTATTTGTCATCTTGCCTTGTTGATCTGAATATCCTGCCTTTTGTTTCCTTTGCTGCAGCTGTCAGAACTGGTTCAGGCAGCTGTGGAGCAGAACACTCTTACCATTGAACCAGTGGCTACCCAGGCTCTCCCTGTGGTGAAGGTGTCAGCCATTGAGTGTGGTGGGCCAAAGTAAGGAACTCTTTCAGGTGTCTGTGTTCCTTATCTCCATAGATGCATGGGCACCGATTCCTTCACTGCTGCACCAGCAATTTCTTTTATGGGTCAGATCCTTCTGCTTACCTGTCCATGGAATTCCACTCTTTTCAGTCACTGTGTCATGAGTCTGTCAACTTTGATCACTAAAACCATAATAATGACCTTGAACAACCTAAGTAGTTAAAATGGTGGTGAAATCAGCAATGACATAAGCCCAGCACATTTCAAAGTAAATCTTCACTAGCTTTCTAAAAGCCCATAGTGAATACGCCTGGCAAGCTTCACCAGGGAGGAAATTCCAAAGAGAAATCTCTGCTCTGAGAAATCTCTGCTCTGTCAGTAGCAGAAGTCAAGTCCTGTAAGTTGATCAGTAAGCACTGGGACCTTGTATGGGAGAAGAAATCCCTTCTCTCTCAGGCCTTTGGTCTCCAGACACACTTTGAATGGAAACCAGCTGCACTGAATGTAACTGCAGTTAAGGAAAAATATGTACAAGTCTTGTACCTTGCTCCTCCCCCCTCCCTTTTTGCCTGGTGAATCACAATTTAACACAAATTCTGATTACCCCTGATAGAAAAATGCAGGTGTATGGGCTTAGAACCCCAGTTAGCATGGAGAGAGGTCACTGGTAGCCATATTTAGACAAAATTCTCATTGTGAGAGGGGAAGAGCAAGGGGTGAATGCCTAGGTTTGTGCACACTTTTCCTCGGTTGTGCTTACATGTAACATCCAAAAGAAGCCTTCTTTTGTGTCTGCACCATGCAGCCATTCTTCATTCTCTGTTCACTGACCCTTCAGTAGTTAGGGAAAAGCATCTTTTTCTGGCTACTGTTGCTGTCGAACAGTACCTGCAGATGCACTTTCATTCAGGTGGTCCCAGGTTCAATGCCCAGTATCTTTAGTTAAAAGATCTCCAAATGCCTTGGAGAAGTGTTGACAATCAGAGCAAGCAATGCTGAGCTGAATAGGTCAATGATCTGATTGTATATAAAGCTGCAGCATCTATTCATAAGTGTGGACTGATGCAGAGCAGTGTGATCAGAACAATGGAGACCCTAAATTTGGAACTTCACTGGCAGGGTCTAAACTTGGGGTTTCTTGTTTCTAAGCAATGGTCTATTGCCAGTGAAAAGCCACCTTTCACAGTTTCACAAGGCAGGGCCATGAAAGCAAGCAATTGAGGTTTCTTTTCTCTCCCTCCCCACCCAGTATCCCTCCTTGCTGTTTTCATGCATGTCAACCCCATGTAATGAATTAGTTTTGTATTTTTATCCTGATTTTTGGTTTCCTCCTTTTTTCCTTTGTTTGGTCTCTTCTTCTCACAGTGGGTTCCAGTCCCAAATCGTAACGTAAGTGATTTTTTAAAAGCCAATGATTAACAGATATTTGCTCTGCTAATAAGTTACTAACACCTATTTTCTCTTGAGTTTAATATTGTAGATAGCCAGTAACTTAAAAGAAATCCTGATGGTTACTGCATGGAATGCACACTCTGTAAATTCAGGCTTTATTACTGCCTGGAATTGGTAGCCTGATGTTCTGCAATACTGGGAATAAAAGCCCCAGCAAGGTCTCTGTGGTGGTCCATACTTTTCAAAGCTTTTGTGGAATTGTAAGTTCCCGTAGCTTTCAGAGCTGCTGTTCACTTCTTAACCAAAGCTAATGTTTTACTAGTGTTCTCTACTATCAAGCCTTGACACAGAAAACTGCTCATAAATAGCTTGGAAAGGCTTCCTGTCATTTAATAAAGTTTCTTCTTCTTGGAGAGAAGCAATATTAGTCCAATGTTGCAAAAAAATTAAGAGATGGTGCCAGAATACAGTATATCTTGAATATAAAAAATTACATGTCTACAAATTAGGGTTACTAGCCCCCCTTACCTCTAAAGCAGGGAATGGGGGAGTCACCAGGCAGATGGAGGGGCGCCAATCCTGTTGTCTCTGCATTATTTGGAGACCCCAATGATGTCACTTCCAGTTGAAAACTAGAAGCTATGGGGTCTCAGTAGGACCAAAATTGGCCCCAAATATAGTGTTTTTGCTATGTTTGGGGCTGGTTTGGCCTCGCTGAGACCCCTTTAGCTTCCAGTTTTCAGCCAGTATGTCACTGGGACCTCTGGAGTGTGCATGCACATCTTTTGCTGTGTGCTGTAGTGGCTTCTGCCTGCCTCCCCGTATCTTTCCCCCATTCTGGCCATATGTATAGTGGCAGGGGTGAAAGGCGAAGGGTAGGGCATCCCTGTTCCCAGCGGGGGACTGGCAATCCTACCACAAATCCTCAAAATCACAGTACTAAAATTCTTTACCTGGAAGTTAAGGTCTCTGTTTCTGGTTTAGCTTTTAGCAGCTTGTTTAGCTTGGTGTATTCTTACATTGAAGTACAGGTTTTCACTGAACTGTTGATTTTCCCTTTACAGGAAGTGTGCTCTGAGTGGCCTTTCCCGAGCATGCAGACATCGCATTAAACTGGGGGACTCTGGGAACTATTACTATATTTCTCCTTCCTGCAGGGCCAGGGTAAGTCTCAGTTAGGCTTGACAGGTCCCTAAGGGAACCTGGCACTTACCTTTTTGCCATCGTCATGTGCACACAAAATGAGCGCTCGTGGCGTGATGACATCACTTCAGGAAGTGATGTCATCACACAGGCCCCAGGAGTGCTCCTGGTCTTCATGCCTAGATGGGCCAAATCAACCAATGTGAAGCCTGAGAGCACTCCTGGGGCCTGTGCGATGGCATCACTCCTGGGAATCATGTTGTCATGCCGCTCCAGGAGTGTACCCTGGGAGGCCTGTTCCTGTGCCTTTTCCCTCTACTGGCCAGGTGGGTGGTGGCAGGGGAAGGAGGCTGGGAGCTGAGACCATCTACATGGGGCAGGGGTAGCAGCAGAACTGGATTTCTGCACAAACTAAGGGCCAAGCTACAAGTGACGAATGACACTTGAATGGCAAGTGTATTTCTCCCTGTTCACTTGCTCTCCACTCAATCCACTTGCCGTTCAAGTGTCATTTGTCACTTGTAGCTTGGCCCTAAGTAAACTACAGTTTAGTACCTCAGATTACAGGGCCTCTAAATAATTTTTTTTTAAAAAACCCTTTAAAATGACTAAATTACTATTTTTGGTAATGCTATGGGGCATCATAAACTTCACATAGCCTTGAGCCTCAGCATGCCTTAATCCAGCCTTGGATAGCAACTCCAAAGTGAAACAATCTAATCCTCAACGGGCCCTGCTGAAATCCATATATAAGCCTTGTAAGAATATTTATTTATTATTAAAAGTTTGTGACATGTTTTCATCTACATAGTCCTGACCTGGAAATACTCTTCTCTAGAGGGAGGGGAATTTCTGTGGAGAGGCTGCCATAAGGTGTTGGGAGAAAGAAAACCCTGTTTTAGTATGCCAGAAATTACAGATAAGATGGAAGAACCTGAAAAAATTGCAAGAGGTTTTGGAAGGGAGTCATTCAAGTTACACACGCTCTAAAGCTCCCAACACAAAAGGTGTTCACATGCAGGCCAAATTGGGATTAATAGGACTATGGACAGAGGTCCCTGTGAAGATTGAAGGCCATTGCTGTGATGGATTCATGGTCTCAAATGATAATAATTTTAAAATCCTTTTATGATCAGATGCTGAAGAATTTACCTGTTCAGGCTTTAACAGGATTGGGGTTGTGGTTGTAGCAAAGGAGAATATCCTTATGAAGGTTACATTATACTAAATTTAGAATTTCTTGAAGAGGTTGTTGGAGTAGGAAAAGACCAAAGGGGACTCTGATGTGTCTGTGCTGTTGGGGATAGATTCTTCTTTAGGATGCACAGCTGAGATACTGGTTTACACCCTGAGACTGTTCCACCTGTTTTAGTTAACTATATTATGCTGGAATAGTTCCTAATACCTAGGTTAGATGGTGCTGATTGGCAGGAATCACAACTACAGGATAAAGATATATGTAATATTCTGACTGCAGAACAGGCTAAACAGCGTCCAGCTGTGAGTTTGCTACAAACCTCTGAGGCCAAGCTATTATTGTGAGAGGGGCAAACTTAAACAGGTCAGTGGGGTGTTGCACTGGATCTTGATAGTGCCATTATTTGAGCAAAGGAAACAATGGATCCGGCTCAGGAAACACTGGACTCTTGCTATGAGAGTCTTACATGATGATTTTGAGTATATGGGGTTGGAACATATTTGGACCTCATCAGAAGCAGATTTTATTGATCCTGTATTGCAGAAGATATACGCAAGAAATGTGAGACGCGCTTAGTGCTTTCAGAAGAAAGACTTCATCTGCTAGGTGTGCATATTTGGAAACAATTTCCACCAGCTGATCTTTAAAATTGGTGTGTACAGACTTCCTGTCACTTGAAGTAGATCAGAAGAAAATATGGATCATATTGATCATTTTATTCAACATGCTCAGGTGTATCAGTAAGCACCAGAAGAAAAGTACAATTGCACAAATTTTCTGTTTTTGGGTTGCCAGCAAGAATACATATTGATCAAGGAAGGGACTTTGAAAGTAATCTTTTAGAGGAGGTATTTACAATAGCTGGGATCAAGAAAACCATACTTCTCCTTATCACTCATGGGGAGAACCACAGCCTGAGTGTTTTAATAGAACGCTCCTGAATATGCTGGTCAACATGTTGTGTATCTAGTGCATGCAAAGTGACACAGAATGATACCACTGGAGTCACTCCATATTCTTTGATGTTTGGGTGTGAGCCACACCTAACAATCGATTAATGTTTTGGTGTTTCAGCAGAGGGAGAGAGCCCTCAGAATTGCCATCAGTATGCCAATAAGCTGCATGAAAAATTGCAGGAAGCCTACTGTCTTGCAACAGCAGCTGCTAGAAAGAATATCAACAGGCATAAACACCACTGTCATGGTAGTGTGTGTTCTCAGGAACTTCATCCAAGAGATCGAGTTATGTTGAGGAATGTTGCAGAGAAATGCAAAACAGGAAACTGATGGAAAGCTGTGCTTTACTATGTGATGAAGAAAATGGGGAATTTTTGTCAGTCTATACAATCAAATCTGAAATAGGCTATGGAACCACATAGACAGTACATCTTTGTTACCCATCGAAGAATTAGCATTTCATGTGACCCAAGATGTTCAGCAACAAATTCCAATAAGGAAAAATCCAACAGGACAGCATAGTATACCTGGCTCAGAGAGTGATTCAGATAACGATGAGTCTCTCTACATGAGATGCCTCGGTGCGTGTTTGTCGAGTGTAGGGAGACACAATGTTAGCCAGGAAGCATAGTTTAAAAAGATGGACCCAGTGGGGACTGCTCCTCAGAGGGTTTGTTAATTTCATCGCCTCCCGAAGGCTCTGTCAATTTCATCTCTCCAGTATAAAACTGTGTGGGATTGTGACCAGAAGGCATTGAGGAATGGAAATGGGCTGGAGCTGCCTTCCAGAGCTGGGTTTATAATGGGCTGAAGTTTCCCTTCTGGCATTTCACAGCCCCTTCTCGTGGCTCCAGTGTCTAGCGAAGCCTTTGCCCTGCTGCTGCCTCTGTCTTTTAAAACTACCCTTCCCAGCTAACATTGCATCTCCTGGCATGTGTTCTTCATGTGTCAGATGTCTCATGCAAAGAGACTCTGAGAGAAACCAGTCAGATTTCTGGTTCATTAAACCCAGAAGCAGAGCCATCTGCACTCTTAGCATCTGAACCAGAAAGTCTGATGGATCTAACTCCATCATCAGATATTTTGTCTTATGCGCCTAACAGCCCTGGTGAGGGACAGTATCTTCTTAATCCAGAGGAGTTAGCTGTGTTAGTCTGTAGTTGCACCTTTAAGACGAACCAACTTTATTGTAGCATAAGCTTTTGAAAACTACAGCTCTCTTCGCCAGATGCATCTGATGAAAAGAGCTGTAGTTCTCGAAGGCTTATGCTGCAATAAAATTGGTTACTTTTAAAAGTGCTACTGGACTCTTTACTATCTTCTTAATGAGTCATAGGTAGATAATGAAAATATTGTCTTAGGTAATGAACAGAATTCCACTGTAGTTCACCCTCATGAGATAAAGAAACAACTACCTAGCAGAACTGAGGCATCCAGTCTTAATAGAAGGGTCAGGGAGATTAAATCTGTGCAATGTTTGACTTGAGCTCCAGGAGTAGTACGTGAGCGGCCCACTCTCATAGCTTATAGGCTAGTGAGTGTCTTGGCCAACTTCTGCACATTCAGAAGGGAGAGAGTGTGAGTAATACAATGGGTATAAAATAGAGGTACTATAGAAATGTGTTGGGATGATAAATGTTTAACTGGGGAGACAATGTAAGCCTTGTAAAATTATTTATTATTGAAAGGTTTGTGACATGGAGCCAGAGTGAATGGTTGCCTGGCACCAGGACAGGAGAAAGGCGGGGGGCAGGGGAGACTCCCAAGGGACAAGCAGGGAAGAAGCTGAGGCTTTTTTCTCCAGAGGAAGTGGAGAATTTTTGAAAAGTAGTTTGAGAAGAAAAATGTGTGGGGGTGGAGAAAGGAAGCTGGCAGAAGAGTGGCCATCTTCTGGTGTGGGTGTTTAATCCCGAGTGTTTATGGGACTTCTGTGGCAATTGTGAGGAAAAATGGCTTCTCAGAGCTTTTGGAGAGACCTCACCAAGTGTGCATTGCAACCTATCTGCAGTTTGAGAGCTCAGAGACTAAAGAGACTTCCTTCTCTTTTCACTAGGCTTGCTATCCCCCTGCCTGATGTGGGGGAAACTTTGCACCCCCTTTGCCAGCCTGCCTGACTTCAGCTTTAAAGGACCTTCAGGGAATCTGCAGGAGCCTGCTATGTGGAAGGAGGGGGGTATACCTCACCCTCACACCCTGTCCATCCACTTGCAGGTCCCTTCAACCTGACATTGTCCCAGCTGCCTTGCATGACAGCTGTCCGTGCCCAGCTGTCGGTCTTCCTCTCCGTTGTTCTCTCATTCCTTCTTCCTCTCTCCTCCACCACATCACACTCCTATACAACCCACCATGCCCTGTGGGTGGACTTCCTTTAGATCATGTCCCTCATTCCAGGCTCCACCTGCCAGGCCACACCCCTCTTTTGCCTCCTAGCATTGGCTGCCTCAAGCAGTTGCACCTGGGGAGGTTGCGTTGGACAGCTACAGCTGTGCTCTCTTGGCTGGCTGCCAAGCTTCCTCTGCTCTGACCTTCCAGCAGCCTCAGCTGGTCTCTATTACTCCCTTCCTCCCTGTTTGCAGCTTGGGGCATGGCCCTGTGCTGCTTCTGCTGTCCTGCCGGTAAAGTGGCTGGCTGGCTGTCCCTATTTCTTGTGACTTCTCCCTCTGCCCTGGCTGCCTCTTGGCTGCCCTTATTTCCCCTATCAGGACTCTTCGTCTCCCACTGGAGGGTGGGGCTGGCTAGTTTCCACCTGCTCCTTCTGATCCTCTGGGGCTTGGGAGCTGCTCCACCTTCCTGTGGCTGGGTTGCCTCTTTCTCCCCCTCTATTGTTGATCCATGCTGGCCCAGGGTGTCTGTTGGGGAGGCTGGGTAGTGGTCCTTCAACTGTCTCCCACCCCTGCTTCTTGGTAAGTCCGGGGGATGAGCCTCAGACTCCGGACACCACTCACCTGGCTGGTGGGAGGGTACAGTGTTGGGAGAAGCATGTGCTGCCATGCTCTCCCATTGTTCGGGTGATGGAGGAATTGTGGTGGACACTGAAGCCAAATGCTGTGAAATCCATCCCTCTGGTTTGCTCTGTCAGTACTGGCTTCTGGCTCTGGGTCAGCCCTGGTGGGGCTGTCTGGATTGAACTGTGGGAGGGACTTTGGTATGGGTGGCAGAGCTTCTTCCCTTTTAGGCTTCCCCATGCAAAGACTAGCAGTATGTTCATTTCTTTATTTTTTAAAAAAATTCTGCCCGTGTAGCAATGTAAGTGTGCACAAAAAATTAAATTGGGGTAGGGTATCATAATGTCACTAATGATGACAGCACTCTTGCTTGAGAATCCTGATTATTTAAGGCATGTGAGGAAGAAAATAAACCAACTCTACAACTGGCAAAATGCAGAGGGAGGACAGACATGCAGAAGAACAGTCCCCAAACTGATTTCAACTGATCAACTGCTAAGAAAATCAGGAATACATCAAGTGTGCGGGAAAGCTCTTATTATGCTGCACATATAGACCAAGCCTATGTAACTGGGTGACAGAGGCAAAATGGGACTTGTTAAATCTTAGAAAGTTTTTATTTCATTTAGATTACAGCAGTTTGCAACTTCTTCACCTACATTCGCTATATCCAGCAGGGACTGGTAAGGCAAGATGGTAGGTAACCATTTTTCTTCTCTACCATTCCTCCTCCCCTTACATGTGGAGGCCTTGCTGCTCCCTGTTGGTCAGGCTATTTAACCAGCCTATTTGTTGTAATGGGATCAGTTGAATTAGCCCTGAGCATGACCCTAGCAGGGAATCACTTTCCCTTTATAAATCCCGCTAGAAGGTGGCTTGGGATGTGTGATGTTCCTTTCTATCTGAATGAATAACTGTGGGTTGGGGGAGCACATTTTGTGCATTGGGGGATGAGTGGGTAGAATCAGGTCAAAATGCTAGAGAAGCAAGTGGAGGTTTGTCTGGTTAGAAGTCTGGGTTCAACTGCAATATTTGAATCGGGGCCACTTTCAGCCAAGGACATATTGGACAAAAAATACATTGGGGTGATTCACTATACAGATCAGTCCAAGAACAGGTGAGGTGCATGAGAAAGGCGGACTCAGGAAAGTGGAGAGAAGACAGAAGTCTGTGTGGTCAGTGGGTTAGACTAGGTTTGGGAGGGGGGACTGGTTCAAACCCCTGCCACATACTGGGTGACCTTGGACTTGTCATTCTCTCAGCCTAACCTACGTCACAGTATAGGTCTTTCGGCTTATGAGCCCAAAGTTGCACATCTGTTGCAACTGGCTGAATGATAGGGAGCAATCTCTCTTGGCCATTCTGGATGTAACTGTACCTTACATTAGCTTGTTGAAAATGGGCTTGCTCTAGAAAGGAAGGCAGGATTGTCATCCTCCCGTCTTCCAAAGCTATGTAGTAGGAAAGGATTTTGACAGATGCTGCTTCCCATGTTCTGTAGGGGGAGTTCTGTAGATGGAGAAGGCTAGCTGAGCTGCTTGCCTGCCCTGTACTCTTCTAGGCTAAAGAACGCTGGACCCCAAGATGGCATTTCTGGAGTGGGATGCAGAACAAGCTGTATAGACTTCTTACTTGCTTCTCCTTTTGCTTTTGCCTTGCAGCGGAACTGATGTACTGGGAAATCATGCGGCTCCGGAAGGAAATGTCCCTCACCAAATTGGGATTCTATTCCAGTGAAATGTAGATTGTCATTGCCCATTGTTACCATACATATATACCACCTGGCAGACAGATGGCTTGGTGTAGCCATCTGTTAGGAATGGAAACTAGCAAATGCAACCAGAAGTCTGAAGGAGCACCAGTTTTCTCTGTGAAATCATTTGCTGCTTTCTGAGTGCACCTACAAAATGCAGATTTGCTCAGCAACCTCTCGATCTTCGGCACAATCAAGTGAGATTACTCACAGAATTGTTTTTCTATGCCTTCTGCAACCAGCTTATGTCTAGTATATTCTTGAACTATTTGCTTCAGCAAGTCCTCAGAGCCCTACATTGAACCAGGCTGTCCTTGACCCTGCTTGTTGCTTGGAGTTACGAATGTACCTGGGCAATCTCACCTAAGAGAAAGATTTGAGCTATAATTCCATTTGTCACGCCAGCTGTTGCCAGGGCGGGATGTGTGTGTGTGTGTGCTTTTCAAATGCTAGCACTACACAATAACCTTGCTTGATAGACGCCAAGTGGGTGTTATGCCAGTGCTTCCCAGGCCTCTGTCCTCTGAGGAGCCTGCGAGATTCAGGCTGGAGAGACAAGAGTCACAAAGAATGCTTTTGATTCTGTTTATAACTCAGGGTTTGCCATTTGGGTTGTATAACAGACCCCATACTTGACCCTGTGAAGGCAGGCATGTATTCTAGGCCAAACTTCTGACTGGAGCCTCAGTCACGATGCAAGAATGAGGAAATTGCATAACAGTGGGTGTCTTACAACTATGTGGAGGTCAGTAGCTTGAGGCTGCAGATGTTTTTCTCCACAGTCCAGTGGGGGGGGGGACTTGGCTACCATATTGGTTTTCCAAGGAGTGGCTCCTGTCTACTTACATCACCATGTGTCTCACTTAGATTCCTTCACTGTACTCTGTTACCATCTAAACACCAGCTGGAGGTTCACTTCCACTCTGTTACTGCAGAATCTTGTGTAAGGCAATTTGCCACTGCTCAAAATCCCCACCAGACAGCTGTATCTGTCAGAGAATTATCCCATGCATTACTTTTTGTGCTCTATTAATGTTAAAGGTAAAATTAATTTGTACCATAAAAAATAGAGTTCATATTGACCTCAGCTCTTGAATTTTCTAGAAAGATTGTTGGTTTGTATCAATTCTCTGTTTTCTTTTTTCTTAAGGAATAGGTGGATGGATATGACAGATTTCAGTTAGTTATGACAGTTAGTTTTGGCTTTCTAAATGGCAAGCAGACTTGATTTTGAATTTGAAAACCACCGAGATGGAAGGCCTGTTAAATGCTAGCAAAGCAGAAAGTCTCTCCTAGCTTTTGGTATGGATGCTAAATCATGAGACTTCTCTTGAGGGCATGGTGCTTAATTTTCAAGACCAGCATTGCTGGCACTATCTTCTCTCTGCAGGTTATATCCTCTTCCCTGAAGGCCTTTCTACTTGTTCTCAGAATTAAGGGGGCTGTTCAATGGTTTATTCATTGGAGAAGGCATTCAGCACATGTTCAAAAGTGCTCATTTTTTCTACATTCCATTGATGGTCTCTGACATTGAGAATGGAGATTCAAGGTTAAACACTGACACTTATTAACCCCCAAGTATGCTGCTGTATTGATGTCCATAACCTACAGTGAAATGAATGTTTGGTTGCCTGGAATTAAATCATTTCGTCTGCCATAGTGCTTGGTTGTATCATCTCAGACATTATGGGGCATAAAGACCCTGCTGGTAGTGAAGTGCTTTGAATACAGTACTGCTGCCCCTTGTCTCTTGATGCCCATCATGTCTGCCTAATTATGTGTCATCTCTGGTACTCTCAGTGTCTCTCCCTGGTGGAGCAGCATTGTATGAACTTTGGAAGGAAATAATTGCCCATCTTTGGTACTACATTGGGACTGTGTGCAATGGAGAAAGTTGTTTGGTTTTATTGACAGCAATGCCTTTTTAAAGTAATCTTTCCTTAGCATTACAGGTAAGTGAAAGTCCTGTTGGACCTGGTGATGCTTACTGCACAGTGGTCCTGGCAGTCATACCAGTACTTGATATCATCTTGATATTATCTAGTAGCACATGCATGCTAAGGATTATATATATATAATATATATATACGTATATATACACAAAATAAAAGTTCTCCCCAGGGATGTATCTGGGAGAAAATATTAATGGATCTATGCTTCCAAGAGCACAGATTGCAACAACAGTTCTCCAGTGGTCTGAGTGGGGCAGTCATAACCAATGGTAGCTCCTCCTCCTTCTCTTGCGCAGGGTCGGACCAATTTTTTGCGATCCTGTAAGGGGGAGGGGCTCCCAGACTCGACAGTTTTTTCCGGCCCTGCTCAGCAGGAACACGGACCTTTCGCTCTTTAGAGCAGCAATCCTGGAAGAAGATCAAAAGACAAGCAGGCGCGAGGCTAACTTGGGGAAAAAGGAAGGACGCGTTCCTCCCCCCCCCTCAATCCATCAGTAGAAGTGGCAGGAGCCGCACAAATGAGCAGCAGAGCTGACGTTCCTAGAGAGCTAGGGCCCAGCTACTGCAGAGGCTGAAAGGAGCGTGTGTGCACGAACGCAGCAACAGCCGCGAAATCGAGGAGAGCTTTGCACCAAAGCGGCAACAGCCTCTCCAAACGTGCTGGGACGGTGAGTAAAATCAACCTCCCGTGGAAGGGAGGGCGGGGGGAAACCCTTGCCACAATTGATTAGAGCCGAAACGGATGCATTCCGTAATGGGGGGTGATTGCTCTGAGTCTTAGCCTGACCACATTGTAACACTCGCCCCACCACTTTCGTTTTTAGGCAGGAAAAGTTTGCTTGGTGGGAATGGCGGCAAAGGCAGGCCCATCAGAGCCTAAAGTGCCTGAAACAACTCTTAGTGGCATAGAATCCCCAGGATCACCAGTATCCATGCCTTCTGCACTGGGGGATAGGCATGATAGCCAGGACCCTGATCTCTCTGGACAAGAGGCAAAAGCTAACATTTTAGCATGGCTAAAATCTGAAATAGAGAAAGGAATTGCCAATGCTGTGAAGGACCTTAAAGGGCAAGCTGCGCCTCAACAGAAGCCCAAGCAGTCACTAGTTTCTGCAAAAGGGAAAAGGCCTGCAAAATCAACCACCCACAGCAACCCAAAGAGGAAGAGGGTGGAAAATGACAGAGTTTCCAGCGACTCAGAGGAGTCCCAGTGGGTGTCAAACTCATCCCATCAGTCCTCAGACAGTGAGGAAGGGGAGCTCTCTGAGGAAGAGGAGGAAGACATGGGCCAAATTCAAACTAGGCTTTTTCCTCCAGAGGTGTATTCTAAGCTTCTGGCAAAGGTCCTAAGGACCCTAGAAATAACTCAGATGACCAAAGAGGAGTCAGGTCAGTCCTATCCTCAGGGTCTAGAACGAGCACTCCTAAAATGAGTCCCAAAAAGACAGGTGTGCCACTTCCAGCCATTTTCCATGACATTCTTAAGGTAGAATGGGATAACCCGACTAAACCAAAATTGTACCAATCTGTGTTCACCAAATTCTACACTCTGACACCTGATGCATCCAAAAAGATCAAGCTTCCTACAGTGGATGACCCAGTTACTAGCCTGGCTACCACGTCTGTCTTACCCATGGATGCAGAAGGTATGCCAAAAGATCCTTCTGACAAGAAAATTGAACAGGCACTGTGTAGGGATTTTGAAGCCTCAGCAGCATCATTGCGCTCATCAGCAATAGGATCCCTCTTTGCTAGAGCGGCTTACACCTGGGCCTCAGACCTTGCAGCTGCGGGTAGAGAGGTCCCTAAGGAAATTAAGAATGAGGTCAAAAAGATTGCCTTAGCCATAGCTTTTGCTGCAGATGCGACTCTGGACTCTTTTCAGATGTCCTCCAGAGCAACGGGTTTTAACATCACAGCAAGACGAAACACCTGGCTGAGGAACTGGGACGTTGACCCTCCTGCACGTAACAAAGTGGCAGTGATACCCTTTGAGGGCACCAAGCTTTTTGGAGATGCACTAGATAAATACCTAGTGGAGGACCCAGAAAAGAAGAAAGTGCTACCATCAAAGAAAAAGGATCAGAGACCTAAGAGCAAGTTTTCCTTTCGGGACCTTAGAAGGAACTCAAGGCAAGGAACAGACAGGTCATTTAAGAGCCGCTGGCAATCTAGGCCTAGGCATGAGGGCAGATCTTTTCCTTTTAAAAAATCAGCTTACCCGCCAAAGGCCCAAAAGAAAGGTAACCAGACATGACTATCCATGTCAACAAGCAACAATACAAATAGGGGGACGATTGCAGAACTTTTCTGTCCAATGGATGGAGTCAGTGACAGACCACTGGGTGTTGGACACAGTATCAAAGGGTTACTCCTTGGAATTCGAGACCAGACCGACAAAACGCTTCATCCAAGTTTTCAGGAACCCATCACACCTGAAACACCTGAAAATAAAACAGGCCATCAAGCACCTATTAAGAATACGGGCCATAGAACCAGTACCAGCATATCACAAAGGGAAAGGCGTGTACTCAATCTTCTTCATTGTTCCGAAGAACAATGAAGTGCTCACATCGAAGGCCATCCTGGATTTGAAGTGGCTGAATCTCCACATAAGGACCAGAAAGTTCAAGATGGAGACCATGAAGTCCACCATGGAGGCCATTCAACAAGGGGATTTCTTGGCCTCCATAGATCTATCGGAGGCCTATTTACATATCCCAATAAGGCAATCTCACAGACGGTACCTGCGGTTTGCCTACGATGGCAGACATTTTCAATACCGGGCCCTTCCCTTCAGTCTGAAGTCATCACCGAGGGTATTCATGAAAGTGCTGGTCACACTAGTAGCGGTCCTACGAGTTCAAGGAGTAGCCCTGTCGCCCTATCTGGACGATATCCTCATAAAAGCCCCGTCCCTGGATCTGGCCCAGCAGGCAGTGACAATGATGGATATAGATTTGGAGGGTTTTTATATACTTATTTTTATATACTAAACCTATGCTTTTTCAGTATTACATCCTTTGCACTTTTTCTATGCTTAGGAGCCAAAGTAGTACTTGTAATGTAACCTGTAAGAATTTGACACTTGAAACAAGAAGACTTGAAACTCTGTAAGAACTGATATACTGCTTTTAGGGCTGCACTTATATTATATGTTATATTATTCTATAGATTCCAATAGAAATCAGTACCAGAGAGCCTTTTGTAGAAAACTGATTTGATGCAGCAAGCTGGGTTTGGCCACCTGTGGTATTATCTTCCTTAAAGCTGATAAGAAACTGGGGAAAAGGACACGAATAGGAAAACATCCCTTCCTAGCCACCAGATTGAGACTCATTGGCGCCCTTGAAAGTATTATGCCCAGAAGAAAGTAGGTAAAAGGTTAGACAGTGTCCTTCCAAAATGAGGGCAGAGGAAAAAAACTGTGAAAACTGGAATTCCCCCAAATAGAGAGGCCAGCCCAGAATTGCATCTTCAAATCAGAACTGACCCTAGATATGTTACGAGCCAATAAGATATCAAATATTAGAATACTGTAATATTGTTATTATTATCTGAAAGTATTAATTGCCTGTATTTCTATTGTAATTTTGATGAGCTCAGGACACAAGGAGACCACCTACTCCTGTGAAAATGGGCTCCTCCGTTGTTTAAATTAAACAATCATATATTGCTTCATTCTACAGGACTCCGTGGTGTGTGTCTCTTATTGTGATTGGCGAGAGGGACACCTAAGGCACAAGTTTGTGCATAACAAGTGGGGGCTTCGTCCATCTGTGCCCCGGTGGCGCGGGCATCAACATCTTCCCAGAAAGTGCACTCCAGCTCAAACTTTGGCTGGCTGGTGGGAGTTGGTGGCCGGTGAGGGGTCGGTGCCCCAGGGAAAACACAGCGTAATCCGTCAGGAGTCCTGGAGAAAGGAAGCGGAGGAAAGAGTGTGAGCGTGCAGGAGAAATGAGGTAAAAAGGGCCCCCTCCTTGGGCAGGGACATAGAAGACCTTGATAAGTCCCAGTAGGTGGGCAGAGGAATTATTTAACGCGAGGAGGGGAGGTGGGATCCCACATAAATGAGTACAGGAGAGTAACGGGAACTGTGAAACCTAGGTGTGTGTGTGTGGAACATTGGCGCCAATAGATGAGTGTTTGATGGCCAAGGGTTGCCAAGGAAGGCATGGCCAGGAGCTCAGAGGAACTGAGCACAAGGGTTTGCAAGCGCCTCAATGAGAGCGCAACGGGTGTTCTGGCAAGAGAACGCCAAGTGGGTTTGTGCGGGGCTCAGTGGAGACTGCAAGGAGAGACTCATGGAAATGGGTCAGAGGTTTAAGCATGCTCCCGACAAGGCGGGAGCAGGCGGGCTCAAGAGAGTGAGCCAGGAGATGTTTGTGTAGACCGTGGGGAAGGGGCCGCCGCTTCTGTGTGGGGAGAGCCTGAAACATGGGCTTGAATTTACAGAAGCGAGGAAGAGTGAGCGCCTCGCTGGTGTAAAGGGATTTTCAGGGTTAAGCACATCAACTGCCCGAGGGTGTGCCAGACCGGGCAAGGTGGGTCTGGAAGGGAGTAAGCAACTGGGCAGTGTGGTGTTGCACAAAATGCTCCATGTGCATGTGTGTTTTTTTTCTTTTCTTTTTTTCTTTTTCTGAATAAGAAGGTGCTTGCGATAAATTTGTATGTGTTTGTCAGTCCATTCTGTTCATTTTGAATGTATAATAAGCAAATGCAACTGTGTATGAAGGGAAGGATATCCAAGTAGGCTCTTGCACCTCATTGAAGGGCAAGTTGCAAACCAGGTTGGGGAAAAGTCTGAGAGCACCAGACGCCTGGGGGTTTGAAAGTGTGAGCCAGGTTGGGAAATCCATCGTTGCTGCCACAGGAGTAGACCTTCCCAGGGGCTGAAAAGATACCAGTCACCCAGGCCTGAAGGGGCCTCAAAATTGGATGGTGTGAGTGTACTGAGAAACTGTTATTGTCAAATCTGTTTCAAAAGTATCTTTCCTTCCCTTTCTATGTTTGGAGTTGACCTTATCGGTTCTGTGTGTTTGTCAAAACAAACCTTGAGGATCTTTGTGTTTTTGCGAGTGTGCGTATAGGAGAGAAAAGGGGGAGGTGGCACATAAGACCCGAGTCACCGTCCGCCCCAGCTAACTGCATGCCTGGTAAAGAGGTTTTCTTTTGGTTATATTTGTGCATAACAACAATGACCATAGACTGCCTGGAAAAACATGGTTTTGTCTTAAACCGACAGAAGAGCCTTCTCGTTCCGTCGCAGAAGATGGTTCATCTGGGAGTGACCGTGGACACTGTCCAGAACAGGGCTTTTGTGTCGCCAGAGACACAACAGAAGATTACTTCATTGATAAGGCTCATCCAATCAGTACGGAGAGCGGAAATAATGGAACTGGCGAAGCTACAGAGGATGATGGTTTCTTGCCAGGACATTCTTCAGTGGTCCAGGTTCCACACACGACCATTACAACGTTTTCTGCGGCCATACCAGAGGATCATAATGCAAAAACGGGACAAGACAGTAGAGATTCCACAGACCTTATCCAGGGAACTGAATTGGTGGACAAAGATGGACAGATTCTCCCCAGGGTTTCCCCTCAGGGACCCAAAAAGGATCGTATTGACCACAGATGCGAGCCTATCAGGCTGGGGAGCCCACCTCAGGGAGGACATGACTCAAGGAGACTGGAACCAACAGGAGAGGCACCACAGTATAAATTTCCTGGAGTTGCGGGCGATAAAGAATGGTCTCATGCACTTTCAGGAAGGCCTGAGAGGAAAGCATGTTCTAGTACAAACAGACAATGTGATGGCGAAAGCCTATATAAACAGACAAGGGGGAAGCAAGTGCAAAACCCTGAACAGAGAAGCAGAGGAAATCTTCCTTTGGGTGGAAAGACATCTGGAATCCATACGAGCAATTCATGTGGCAGGTCAACAGAATACTCTGGCAGACTGGCTGAGCAGAAACAAGATGAGCCAGTCGGAATGGCAGCTGGAGAAACAGGTGTTCTCACAACTGTGCCAGAGATTTGGTCGCCCAGAGGTCGACCTCTTCGCAGCTACACAGAACAGACAAGTTCCAAAGTTCTTTTCAAGACAAAGGGAACAACTGGCAATAGGCACAGATGCTCTAAGCGAAGACTGGCCCAGGGGACTAATGTACGCCTTCCCACCGATACGAATCACACACAGAGTGCTACAGAAAGTGGTGGAACAGAAGGCAGAGGTAATACTGATAGCTCCTTTTTGGCCCTGAAGACCGTGGTTTCAGGGGCTGATGAGACTGTCACGCACGGAACCATGGAGACTTCCGTACAAGAGGAATCTGTTGACGCAAGGGGAAGTGCTACATCCAAGTTCAGAGTCTCTACAATTGACAGCCTGGAACTTGAGCGCAGTCAGCTCAGAGAGATAGGATACTCAGAGAAAGTGATTGTCATGATGCTAGCATCAAGGAAGGTCTCCACGAATAAGAGTTACAATAGGACATGGCAAGTGTTTGAGAATTGGTGTAGGAAAAGAGGACGGGATCCATTGACTGCATCTGTTAAGCAAATTCTGCTCTTTCTACAAGATGGCCTAGATGCGGGACTTAGTACTAGTACCCTAAAGAGACAAGTGGCAGCAATTTCAGCAATCAGGGGATCTAAGAGAGGCACATCCCTTACAAAACATCCACATGTTCGGAGATTCCTGCGGGATACTATGCTGATAAATCCCCCACAAGTTCATAGATTCCCAACATGGAATCTGAATTTAGTACTCAGGGCTCTCACAAAAGGGCCCTTTGAAGCGATGGCAACCTGCCCACTGAGAGAATTGACCCTCAAGACAGTCTTTTTAGTGGGGCTGACGTCTGCTAGAAGGGTTTCAGAAATTGGAGCCCTGTCAGTGAATAGGGAACTGTGCATTTTTCATTCTGACAGGGTAGTACTGAGATTAGACCCTGTCTTTGTGCCCAAAGTGAACTCACTATTCCATAGGGAGGAAGAGATAGTCTTACCCTCATTCTGTCCTAATCCTAAACATGAAAGGGAAAGGGAGTGGCATAAGTTAGATGTTAGGAGGGCTCTAAGCTTTTATATAGAGAGAACCAAACAAATGAGGAAAGTGGAGAACATGTTTGTTTCTTTTAAAAAGGGTTCTTTGGGTGGGAAAGTGACGTCTGCCACTATAAGTAGGTGGATTAGGGAATGTATTAGCCTAGCCTACAAGTCCAGGAAAGTGACACCACCAGTTGGAATTACGGCACATTCTCTAAGGGGAGCGGCCACGTCAGCTGCATATAGGTCCTTCCCATCCCTAGAAAAGATATGCAAAGCTGCAACGTGGAAGTCTGTTCATACTTTCACGAAACATTACAGGATAGACCGATTGGCCTCTGCAGAAGCAGCCTTCGGTAGGAAGGTTCTGCAGCAAGTATTAGAGGCATGAGGTCAGATAGCCCACCCAAAAGTACACTGCTAGGGATATATCCCATTGGTTACGACTGCCCCACTCAGACCACTGGAGAATGGAAGATTTGTTCACTTACCGTGAAGCTTCCTTTCTTGGTGGTCCAAGAGTGGGGCAGTCCAGAACCCACCCTGACTGAATAAAATGATTAAAGGAAAAGGGTTATATAGTTGGGTTGCCTACGATTCAGGAGGTGTAGTTTTACTGTTGTTTGCTGTTAACTTGTTAGTTTCTCTAGTTGTGTAATACAGAGTGTGGAGAGTACTATTCGAAGAGAAGTTTTGGGGCTTGAACAAGAACTGTCGAGTCTGGGAGCCCCTCTTCCTTACAGGATCGCAAAAAATTGGTCCGACCCTGTGCAAGAGAAGGAGGAGGAGCTACCATTGGTTACGACTGCCCCACTCTTGGACCACCGAGAAAGGAAGCTTCACGGTAAGTGAACAAATCTTCCATTCTCTCTTCCTGCTTTGGGCAAGTCTTGTTTTCAGTAAAAGGGCAAAGGCACCCTAACAGATCCTTTTTGCCTTGCTCCATCCCGGCGCTGTTCCAGTTCCATTCCTTCTGCCTGCAGGGATGGCCAAAGGGCCAAGCCAATTGGTGTCCAACAATCTCCTGAACTGCAACCAGAAGAAAGTTACAGAGGTGACTCTTCCCTTCTCTGGCAGCCCCCTGCAGCATGCAAGAGCCAGTGCTGAGGGTTGGGAGAGCCATATCATATGTAAATCATATGATCTGAATCATATGTAAAATGTTTGTCCACAATAGAATGATTTTCCTTCCCTCCTCCTGCAACCCAAAATGCCTCCCCAAATGCTGCACTGAGGGGAACAGGAGATCCCCCGTCAGCAGCGTGAGGAGAGCAGCCACAGCAGGAGGGGAACTGGCAAAAATCACGTCCCTTGCATGTATAGGACTTTTTGATAGGAAACAGCCCACTGACTTTTCAACAGCCTTGAGCATACTTTTCAACAGCCTTGAGCATACTTAGGGAAGGTAAGGAAGGCCTGTCTCAAATTCCGTACAGTTGTGGCTCATAGGATGCACTCCATAGAAAATCTCCTCTATCTGAATCACCTTGTCTGAATTCAAGAGTGCCTTCAGTTAATTTAACAGGGAAAGTAAATTTTGCTACTTCACAATTGCTTCATTTATAGCCTGACCCTCCTTGCTCAAAAAAATTACACTGTGGCCTGTTCCACACTACTTAACCTTCATCCGGAACACCGCGGAATGTCGCGAAAAAAACACGGAAGATAGCGTCTTCTCATGCGAGTTTTGCATGATGTTGTGCAAAACTCGCACAAGAAGACACCATCTTCTGCGTTTTCTTCGCAACATTCTGCGGCGTTCCAGATGAAGGTGAGTAGTGTGGAAACAGCCTGTGTTTAAAGGCTAAGTGTGCATAGGATTGCAGTACCTATGTCCATATGCTATAATTTCTCTAAAGCTGTGGCTGACGGCTGTCTGCATATAAATAAGCAGTGCAGAAGGCAGATGCACCCCTTGCCCCAACACCATCAAGCAAACTCTTGAAGGATACATTTTGGGGGGTTGGTTTAAAATCGTTATTATAACATAATTGTATGCGAACTTTATGCAGGTTTTGTGTTGGGCTCAAATGAGAGATCTAATTTCTTATTGCAATACTTGCCCTGAAACCCCCTTTTGCCACTTAGATACCTGCAGGCTAGCATAGAACCTCATTCATGGTATCCCATATCATCCATATATAACAGTCTGTTGTTGGAAGAAACCAAAGGAGACTCCTTGGTGAGGATTAACTCTCTCAAAGAAAGCAGAGGAGCTTTGTTTCTGTTGAACAGCTGGCCTACATAGAAGATGGTTGCGTCATAACAGCAAACATTTAAGCCCTTGTAGAATGGGATAATATCCAGTGGCAGAGAATATGAAATCTCTTTCAGTCTAGAATTCTGGTGATTCTAGAAAACATTCCATGTTTGGTAAGGTTAGTGTTTGGGTTCATAATGTAGGATGAAAAGTGCAGTGGGGGTTGTCTTTGGCCTCAGTTTAATGAGTCACCGGCTGTAAACTCAATAAATTATTTTGGGGAAAAAATCTAGATCCTTGCTTTCCTGTAACACACATTCCATCCACCCTCTCCAGACCACTGGGAATCATTGCCTCATGTGGAAGGGGCAATGGTTCATTTTTCTTGGGTGCATTACTATCTCTTCTTACTTATTATGTTCCTATTTTAATAAAATATACTGCTCTATTTAATAAATAGTTTCCAGTACTGAGAATAAAGCTGGTTTTACTGCCTTTAGGCTGTTTTATTCCATTTCAAGCCTGCATGTATTACAGCTGTAAAATAAATAGCACATTTTCAAAGCAGATTTTTTGTGGTTTATTTTTTCCCTTCCATGCAAGGTTTACTTCTTGAATTTAAGTAGAGAGAGAAATTAGCTTCCTGTAGAACTGGCGTATGCCAAGAATGAACTCAAGTACACAGCTCGTGTGTCAGAATTATCTCTCAGCTAGGGCTTGATTTGATTAAACAGTAATTAACCACTGACAGAAACTGTGCTAAACTCAAGCTGTGAAATCAAAGGCATGTGTGTCCAGAGATGGCAAGCCAAGAGATCTGCCTGCCTTGCTTAGTTCATGGTTAGAGAAACTGAAGGAACAAAGTTGAAATTACATGTGAATGCATGTAATGAAGCTTTTCTCTCTCTCTCAAAAATGTTTTTGTAACAGCTTGTTTTAAAATCTCTCTCCAGCATTTTCTGCTCAAAATTACTCCCCCAGTTTCTTTTACTGGCCAGTAAGACCTCACATGTTTATCCTTTAAACTTCTCATTTGATACTCTGAGAAGATAAGGAAGCAACTGGGAGATCATTTTCAGGAGAAAAGCCTTGGCAGGGCCAACAGCCATGGGCATATCAGCCAATGGGATGCTGGGGGAAGATAGACTTAAAAGGGCCCGTATCCCCATCCTTGGCATTTTTGCCAGGATGCTCAGCAGCTGTCCACTTCCTGCGGAGCTGAGAAACTGCAAGCTCAAGCTGAGCAGCTCTCAGTAGCAGCAGCTGGAGTCTGGCCAACAGAACTGAGATCTGCTTCAGTTCACGGCTAGCTTTGGAATCACTCTTATCCTCTCACAGGGGTCCAGGATGGTTCAGGGAGCTTTGCTTTGGAGAACTGACCTCTTTGGGGTCAGAGGAGATTTACCCCTGAGATGAACTGGCAGCTAGGAGGAATGGCAGTGCTACTCCGACAGGTGCTAGGGCTGGACATTGTCCCCACTGCTATGCCTTAGGCAGAAGGGGTGCGGTTTCTAGTGTCCCAACACTAAGCATAATTGAGATATACCAATCTGGAACAGTACGGTATAGTTCTTAGCATGCTGGACTTTGTGGAGAAGCCCAGATTCGTTATCCCAATCAACAGACTGAGTTGTCTCCATACTTCATATGCCATACATCTTGAATATGTTCTACCAGATACTGGCATACACAATCTTGTAAAACAATAACAATAAATAAATATAAATCAACTGTTAAAATATTGCATCAGAATTCCTGTCATTTATGGAAAGTTACAGTGGCTAGGATTCATTAAATGCCTGGGCTGGAGGACTATGTGGTTCAAGTTAAGTTGTGTCAGGCTCCTTGTCTGTGTTGGAGCAGCCCTGAGGACAGCTGGAAATGGACACATTCTTCCTGCTCCAGAAGCATCTAGGAAAAAAGTGCAAAGTCATGCTTGCTGAAGGGGCAGAGTGGGGATGGCTGCTTGACTAGGGTGGGTGCTGGAAGTTAGAGAAATAGGGATGCATCAGTTCAGTTGCTGGCTCATCTGTAGATCTGAGACAGAGTAGCTTGCTGTGAAATGTTTTTCTTCAAGGGAAAGATGACTGTAAAAATTCTGGTCTAGAGAAAGTCTGGTCTAGACAGAAAGTTCATATGTGAAATCTGATGCCCATGCACAGAACTCAGTGAGTGATCCATGTTGAGGTCAGGGCATAATGCTGGACTTAATGGGACAGATTTCCTCTGCACTGTAGCTGGCGTAGGTTGTTTTTCTTTGTGTGTGCTTGCATGCGAGAGAGAGAGAGAGAGAGAGAGAGAGAGAGAGAGAGAGAGAGAGAGGAGGGTTATCATGGAGACAAGTAAGTCTAAGATTGCAATCCTATGTATAATAGTTCTAGAAGAGTAGCCGCATTAGTCTGTTGCAGCAAAATTGAATACAAATCCAGTGCCCCCCCTAAAGACCAACAAATTTAATCCAGTCACTGTTTGTTAATCCTCTATAGGTTACTATGGAATAAGTCCCACTGAACTTAATGGGAGCTGCTGTAGCATAGTGGTTAAGTGGCTGGGTTGTGAATCAGCACTGCGCTGGTTTGAATCTCACTACTACAATGAGCTCAGTAGGTGGCTTTGGGTAAGCCTCTCCTCTCAGTCCCAGCTCCCCAGCTGTATGGAGGGGATAATAACACTGACTTAGTTTACTGCTCTGAGAATGGCACTAATCTATCTAGACGAGCAGTATATAACTACAGTTACTATTATTAATGGAATTTATACCTTTGGACAGGGCTTTTTTTCAGCGGGAATGCGGTGGAATGGAGTTCTGGCACCTCTTAAAAATGGTCACATAGCCAGTGGCCCCACCCCTTGATCTCCAGACAGAGGGGAGTTTAGATTACCCTCCACACCACTGGCGCAGAGGGTAATCTAAACTTCCCTCTGTCTGGAGATCAGGGGGCGGGGCCACCGGACATGTGACTATTTTCGCTGAGGGCGATTTAAACTTTTTAAAACTCTCCCCCTTGTTCCAGCTGACCCAAAGTGACATCATTGTGCGGTCTTGATTTCCACCACCTCTTTTCCCAGAAAAAAAGCCCTGCCCTTAGAGGATTGTAAAGTATTTCATGCTCCTGATGATATACATGGAATATGAAGCTGCCTTATACAACAGACTATTGGTCCCTCTAGTTCAATATTATCTATTCAATAAAACATTTGATGAAAAGGAAATAAACAGATGTCCATGTGAATATTCTCTTTTTAAATTAAAAAAAGGATTTGTGCAAAAGCAAAGAATATTTTCATACCGAACTACAGTCCTTGGTCACATTATGTCATGCAGCTTTAATGAAAGAAGAATAAATGGTTAAGGCCCTCCATGGATAGCATGCTGCAGTGGTACAAAAAGAGTCCATTGTGTCTGAAATAGAACCAGTATAGTAGTTCTGCCAGTCCAGAGACCAAGCAGATCTTCCTGATGTCCCTTAATATGATCTCTAAGGAACATGTGGAAGGTGATGAGCAGAGGTTCCATCAGGGCCAGAACTTGAGGGACGTGGCTGAAGCCCCACATGACAGCTCAGCAGGGGAGGCCAAAATGCAGCCATGCAGCTCCCACCTTGGGTTCTCTCTCTCTGTGTATTATTTTGTGTTAAAATGAGGAGGAGGAGGAGAAAGAGGAGGAAGCAAAACAGGTAGCAGTAGAAAGTAAGAGCACAGAAAGGAGCAAAGAACAGCATGTACAACAGCAGACGCAGGAGGAGTGAGTCAGCTAATAGTTCACCCTGTGCACATTTACTTGGCAGTAAATCTTACTAAACAAAATGCAGTTTACTTTTGAGTAGCTATGTCTAGGTTTGCATTGTAAAGGGGACAGAGAAAGCTGCCTCTGGGGACGAGCAGTAACACACACAGCTCTGTAGCATCCAGCAACATCAACAAACCTGCTTAAATAATATTAACTGTTGAAGGAAAAATTTGGAAATGGGATTCTGGATTACATACACTGGATTACATATACTTTGTGCATCTCAAGAGCACCTGTTTATATTTACAGACAGCAAATATCTGTTTCTCATTGTGTTGCTTTGATTTCTCTCTTGAATCTTCTAATGGTCACAGTTTTCACAGTCAGAGCTATTCTATATATGTTGACTCATAAAAGTCCCTTTAAGTTCAACTGGAATTACTTCAAAGTAAGTGTGCATAGGCTTGTTGACTATAAAACATTAGTCAATTAATGGCTGACTCCTACACTTAGGAGTGCCCCACATAAGATCATCATGTATCCAAAGGCTAAAATGGCTGAACACACTAACCAAATTAAGCCCCATAAAGATCAATATAACTGTATACAGATGAATTGGAAATAAGTTCATAGGTAGCAGCAGTATTACTTGCTTCACACCTGCAAGCAGTTTTGGACCATTCTAAGGAATTCCTTTGTGGAGAATAAGCATCCTCCATCTTTGCATGAAACCCAGGATTGTTGGGCAAGGAAGTGCAAGTTGCTTATGCTTTCTTAAGATGTTTGGATAAAATCAATTTGTTTCCAAGGGAAAGCCACAGAAACAGGATGTATGAGAGAAAGTAAGAGAGAAGACCTTTCTGTGGGTTAATTTAAACATACCTTCTATGGAGTGTCACAGCTACAGTGATGAGAGAAATTGCTCCAGCAATACCTGCTGCTGCTACAGCCAGTGCAGTGGCAGTAGAACCTGGAGCCTCTGGAACAGAAAACAGAGAATTTAGTGTGGATTCCACATACCTTGTACAGGTCCAGAGCATATCAATTCCAGCAAAAAGATCGATGCCTGGAAAAATAAACCCCCAAACTGTACTATTGTATTGCTAGGGCTTTTATGGCTACTGCAGAAAAGACAGTGGAGATGTTGGTTGGGGAAGGACTCTGAACAAAGCTGTCAGTCATTTACAAAGGCATCTTGGGGGTTTATTTGTCCCTGTGTGATACTGTTTGCCACTAAAAGAGATGAATGTGTGGAGCTGGCTAGCATGCCTATTTTTAGCAACACAGTTCTACATAACATCACAGCATGATATGGCCCCCCCACCTGTTTTATGCTGGCACTGTCAACATAAATACGTTGATTTTAAAAAAGATATCTTGGTTTGCAATGTGAATGTGTAAACAACACTAATACTAGGCCCTGTCTCAGCTAAAATAAGATAGCAATTGCTGCAACATAGTTCCTACAAGTTTTCGCTAGAACAGTCAGGGAACAGCTGGCCAGTGATGATCTTATTTTACAGTATATCCCTTTCCTGTGAAATGGTGACATTGTGTATTCTCCCACAAAGAAGAGGCACTTGAATGAGACTCTCAGTGGCCTCTTATGTCACAATAAATTAATCAGCCTTTTGCGGTGACATGGGCTCATTGTTATTTTGTTATTTACTAAGACACCTAGATCCCTTCTAGGGAGAGGAAATTAGGTCATGGATTATACTCCAGCCCACCATTTGCAAAACTTCCAACTTGCCCTCCCCTTTACTTGACCTCACACCTACTGATGCAGGTGGTGCCATCCTGAGACAGACTCATGGATCCCTCACAGGCACATTTGAAGCCCCCTGGTGTGTTCACACAAATCAGCGACGAGGGGCATGGATTCATCCGGCTGGGCTTGCATTCATTGATGTCTAAATGGTATTGGGAATGGCACAAAAAGAGGGGAAAAACCCTTAAAGCATTGCCTACCAATGAAAAGAAAGCCTTCAAGGACAGAGGAGGAGATGGAGGGGAAAAAATCTCCAGATTTCCCAAAATGGCATAGGTTTTCTAGTGCCCTTCTTAAAATTGGTACCAAGACAGAGAAACTGAAGATACCTGACAAGTTTGTTGGTGTTACAAGATAACTATGACTTAGGGCAGGGCTATTTTTCAGCAGGATCTCCCCAGATCTGAGATCCAGCACCTCTGAAAAAAGATCATGCGACTGGTGGCCCCGCCCCCAGTGCCCAAAGTCCCGTGGGCTGTCTCCCTGGGTGGAACTTCTCCCGGGCTGCCTGCTTCCCTGGCCTCTTTTCCAGCCTTTCCCTCCCTCCCTCCCTCCCTCCCTTTCTCTTTGAGATTTCTGGTTCACAGTACTGCACTGCTTAGAGGGAACATTGCAGTGCCAGGTAAGAGGCAGGGAGGTGAGTGGGCCTAAATCGAGGGAGCGGTCTGGGGGGTTGCTGGTGCCCCAGAAGCAAGGTCACTTCCGGGAAGTGATGTCACTTCCAGGAAGTGACATCATCATGAGGTTCCAGCGGCACACATGTAATAATAGAGAGATCCACCACTTCTTTTCCCAGAAAAAAAGTCCTGACTTAGGGAAAAGACAGAACAGCCATGGCAGATGCTATGAAGCTGCCTTATAATATTTATTGAGTTAAAATATTTATACCTCACCTTATTTCCACAATCTCAAGGTGGTTAACAAAACAGCAAAAGCTGCAGGGGTGACTGCTTGCTGGACTTCTTATTCCCCAGATTTCAGTCCTACTAATAGTTTATATCCTGTTCCTTTAGCCCAGTTGGAGAGAAGTCAATACTGGTCAGTATGTGTGCTGGGAGAAGACCAAGTCGTGTGTGTGGGGGGGGGGGAGTCCCTAGAATGTGGGGCAGGAAATAAGTGACTAAGGTAGATTTGTCCCAAAGCAATAATTTTATGGGGGACTAGATCCTGTGGCCTTCCTTGTGTTATTGTGTCATCTCCCCTCAGCAGTGCCAAGACAGTAAGGACAGTAGTGAAGGAAGAGTGATGATGTAAGTACAGCCCTAGAACTGAGGGCAAGCCTGATATTAAAGAAGGGAGTCTGCACATCTTCGAAGCCTGTAGAATAGGAAGAGAATGCCATAGAGTGGTGTGACAATTTCTGCTGCTCTCTGTGTTTGCAATGCCATTGGATGAAAAGGAAACAAGCACCAGCAGCATCAGTTTCAGAAACCAAGCAAGTATTCCTCAAGAGCATCTTACATTTCTGCCCAACTCACTTCTATACACTGAGTGATAGTTATAAACAATGAAATCGGCCACATACTATGCACAAATCATTTTACTCAAAACAAAAATCATTGCTGTTAGACATTGTCAACAACATTGATGTAGCTGTTTTATGAAATACTAAAAACAACAACAAATGCTCTTACAATATACTGAGCACAATGAAATGTAATTAAGATGTGGAGGATATAGGACAGTGAAGTAGTAACAGTACAGGAAAAGGAACATTAGGAAAAAACAGCAAAATGTGACAAGAAGTAAGAGTGAGAGGTTATAAAAGTTTTAAAGGGATGACACGCGTCGCAGGTTGACTCCAAGGTTCCCCTTATTACTGAATCTATGGTAAGTCTCACCTTGGCAAACCGGCAAGATAGTGCTCCATTTTCTCTCTTCAGCGTCACAGGCGATAGAGGAAGGCCCCTCCAGTGTGTAACCTTGCCGGCATTCAAAGAACACCAATAATTTGCAGCGTACAAAGTAGGCACCTTTGACCAGTGGGACTGGACCACATGGTGTATCTGTGGAGATTAAAGAATGCAACAAAGGGATTTACTAGGAAATCAATTGTTTGTGAAGAAAGCCTTGCATTGCAACTAATTCTCAGGTGCAGATTTCACCTTCCAAAACTAAAGAAGAGTATCAAGAGAAAATATAAAGATGGGCCTGATGATGACTTCACAATAAGGTAGTGTGCGTACATTGAGGTGTTTATATTAAGCAGGACACAAAATAGCTGCCTCTCTGTGTGTAGATACGGGGTTTCCTCCTTTCCCCCTCTTCTTTGTCCTTAAATAGCAGAAAGGGCATCAGAAGTGTTTTTAAAATTCAAAAATAACCAACTATTTTTTTAAGAGGGGAAGGTCAGGTGAAATTAGGGGTAGAAAATTTCTGAAGTAGTTCTACATAGATATCTCTGAGGTAAAATCAGTACATGCAGAGACTTTAGTTCACGGCATTCACAGCTATCATTCACTTCACAGATACTTGAATGCTTATGTTTAGAGGCTTTTGTTCTCATGTTTTCCCCAAACACTTTCTTTTAGTGTTCGCTGTCTCTTTTGCGTTTAAGAAGGCTGGTGCTCACTTTCTAATACCTCAATTCCCTTCTCTTTCAACAGTGCTTTCCTTCAGTTTTTTTTTTCTTAACTGAATCTTAAGGTCTCCAAAGGCAGTTTCCAGCCACACCTGACCAGGGATCTCTTCACTCTTCAGAGCTACCTCCTTGTTTAACTGGGTAGGGAAAGTCTCCGCTCTTTGGAAGATCTATCCTCTTTCTTTGGCTATAATGGGAGTCTGCACCTTGCTAACTTTTCCCCAGTTCTCCTGTCAGCGTTAAATTGCTTTCAATTTGGACTCCCTCTCCCAACTGTTTACACTCTGTTCCTCTCAGCTAAGGCTGAAAAACAGATCCTCCTCTTTCCAGCTCATGCTACCCAATCAGATTCCTTGGAGTAACCTGTCACTCAAAGTTCTCCCTGACTGTGAGGAATTAACCCTTAACAGTCATTCACCTGTTTGTACAGCACTTCCAGGCTTTTAAAAAGTGCAGTCCGTCACAGTAGGCAGCAGTAAAAGGATTTTTAAAAGGTTGCTACATACCAAAAATATGTAATACATACAAGATAATATCCTCACCCCAAACTCCTTTGTAAGCTTGAGTGTTGCTGAGAATTGACTTTCCCTCTAGTTCATAAAGTTGCATTTCAGGTTCCAGGGCCAATATCAGGGGTTTCTATAGCCAGACACTTGCTGAGGATCATGATGATCCAATAGAAAGCCCACTTTGACTGGAAATGCTAGATCCATCTCCCATTTCCCAATGGGAAAAGTGTCTGATGGGAGTGGAGAAAGCAGCGCTCAAGAGAACCATGAACTTTGCTACTTCTTCAAGAGCCTCTTCTACCAAGAAATGTGAGATTGGCCCAGAGGCCTCTGCAGCATCATAGGCATATTTAGCATATCTCCCATTTCCTGATGGAAAGAACATTGGGAGAAATGGAACCGTGTCCCCTTTACACTCTTCGGGCACCCATGGAGCTAAAAGGAGTGCAAGAGAGCAGTACTCCACTCTCCCCAGCATAACCACAATTGAAGGAATGAGATAAGGGACCCAGACTGGAGGGAAGAAAAAGCTTCCTATGATTTGTGGGCAAGAAAGAAGCTTTGAAGTAAGGACCATTTCTGTGCACCCTTTGTCCACAAAACGTGCAGACAGCCCTGTCAGGTTCTACCTGTTGGATCTTCTTTCCATGCTGTCAGGTCCACTCTTGAAATCTGGGGGCTTTTGCAGGATACAAAATCATCTGGAAAATGACTACTTGCAAAGGCATCTGTTGGGAAGTAGTGGAGGTGGGTGTTTTGGCAAAGGATCTGGGACAAGGTTACCTTTGCCAGCTGTTCTCTTTGGTGAGGAGTAAACACCCCTTCATTCTCCCACCAGAATCTGTAAAAGCAAAGACATTCTTGGAAACAAGAACCTTTGCATCAATACACAATCATACAGCCAATTCATTTCTCAGGGATTCTCCGTGAGAAAGGAGACCTACAAATGAAAAAAAAAATTACCTGTCACACCAATGCCATGGTTTCTTACTCTATCAGCTTAGCACTGCTGCACTAAAGCAGAAGCAAAAGAAGAGCATAAGGAAGGGACCTCCCTGCACTTGGAAACTGGGAAGCATAGTTTGAGTAGCAAAGGCCTCCATGATCCCCTTTTATGGTGTCGATTGCCTAGATCTGCCAGCAAATGAGAACACTACTAGCAATTGCATGCATGTCCACTGTATCTTTGTGTTCTTTCAGAATCCCCATGCAGATGACACCTACATGTTGAAAAGATCACCATTTCTCTAAAACAGTGACCTTATGAGGGCAGGTAAGTGAGGTATACATTTTGCAAAATAAAATAATAAATAAATTAAAAAGAGGATCAAAAATGCTAATATAGGTAAGCCATTCTGCACAGTCCTTGGTTTGTGTGGATTGCCAGAAATAAACCAGGGACAAAAACAGCACCAGGACTTCGGTATGGTTGGTACTGCATGACAAAGAACTAGAATACTTCTTAATGCTTAATTCCCCAAGCACAATTCTACACATTCTTTCTTATTGCTCCCCACACATGGAACTTCCTCTATGAATCTGTATATAGGTACACACACACACTCACTCTCTCTCTCTCTCCCTCTCTCTCTCTCTCCATGTAGAAAACTAGATGTCATACAAGAGGGTTCTACCTTAGTTTTCCATCTGATATGTTAGTTTTCTGGGTGCTGGGAGCTTTTTTGAATTAAAAAAGGAGCATTTAATCAGATAAACACCCACCTACTCTCTGAAGTGGTGCAGCCCCAAGAAGTTTATCACCTCAGAGTGAATGAGGTTTGCATATTCCCACATTCATCCTCTGCTTCCCTCATCTCTCCCTTCATTCTCTGTACTGCGTTCCCACTGACAGTTTTAGATTGAAGGCTGGGAACTATTGTGGGAGTATGAAACTCTTAAAAGCACCATAAACACTGGTGGGGCAGAATAAAATAAATAACTACAACAATGCCTGTTATTTCATCGAAAGACAAACAATGTGTTTAATACATGTCAACATGTTCTGCCCTGCTGTTGCAAATGCAAGTCATACTTCACTACCCTCTAAGGCTGCTCTCTAAAGAAAACACAAGACACATCCTTTGAACTTAATGCTAATAATTACCCCTTTGAACTTAACCTTAATTTATTCAGAACAAACATCATCCCTAGTTATGTTGCTACTAGTCACAAATATGGTTAAGAGTTCTCACTTTGCCAAGTTTTCAACTATAAATGGTTAATAAAGGACCCCCATACCATTTCAGCCTGATTTATATTTCTGCTTTATTGTAGATTAGTAAGCTTTACCATCAGAAGTTTCGTTTACTTTTAGTATCCAGTTCTGAATATTAGAACATAACTCAGATTTTCAGTAGTGAGCAAAATTAATTCTGGCTACTGAGGCAACATATAAGAAAATATCTTGAAACCTCCTCAGAACAGACTCAAAGTTATTGGGGAGGCTGGTATATCAACATCTAAGCTTGGCTTCAAGAGATCAATGCTTCTTGGACAATATTATGAGCATGACAACATTCTCACCACATATGTATAAAATTTGCACCAGGTTGTTTACAACATCTGCTTGAACATGTCTCATATATTTAACTGTTTTCCCTTTTTCTATCTTCCTCTGTTTGATGCTGATCTGTTTTACTTGTACCAAATAATTTGCAAGTTAAATAAATGAAAAAAGAGGTCCCACTTCACCCAGGATGGTAGTCGTGGGGGGACCTCTCGAGCAACGCTATGTGGTGACTAAAGGTAGCTAAAGAGTAAAGCCTTAGTAAGTAATCTTGAAAATATGAACCTTTAGATATGATGAGGACTGTTTTATTGGAGATGCAGAAAACCAATCCTGACTAAGTCTCTGAAAGGCTTAAAAAGTAGTTATCCCACTTATTTCTATTGAAATGACTTTCTCAGAAGCATTCCTAGACTAAGGATGTTTTCAAATATAAAACTGTGCTTATATACCACTCTTCTAGGCAGACCATGTCTCACTCAGAGCAGTGAACAAGGTCAGTGTTGTTATTATCCTCACAATACAGTTGGGAGCTGAGGCTGACAGGAGTGGCTTCCTCAAGGCCACCGACTGAGCTCATGACAGTAGTGAGCTTCAAACCAGCGGAGTGCTGATTTGCAACCACTTAACTACGATACTACAGCATATCTCCTGTGCTGGCTCCACAATAAAAGAAAACTGATGTGTGTACCAGACTGCTTCAGTTTTAATATGTGCATGCACAAATGCCTGCAGGCCTTTAGCACGTTTCCTTCTACCCCATAGTAACCAAGTGTTTAAGTCATTGTTTTTCCAGTGTTTTTTTTGGATATACTAACTAAACTTCTGTAGCCATGAATGATATCCACTTTTGCTGTCCTCTGCAGTGATAAGGCACATTTTAAAATAACCACTATTGCTTTCAAAGAGAAACAGTATTTGAACACAGCCTTCAGGGAAGGAAGTAACTTGAGGAGAACCATTAAGAGCTGCTGCACTACCCCTCACCGGTCTCCATTGCGGAGGGCTTGGAACTGCCTTCCCAGCAAACAAGCAAGAAGTTCTCCTACTCGGGCATAAGGAAGGAGAGGCTCTGCTATGGCACCGATCCAAATATCAATGTTTTCAGGTGTCTCATATAGCTTGAGTAGTTTGTGAGCCAAGTAGCTGCTGTTGAGGACACGCTGTAAATCAGAGAAAGTGTGAGCCTCTGGAAGACCACAGAATCTCCTCCAGGAGTTGTAACCTGCAAGTAACACCAGAAGATGGCATTTGAATCTCATATCACAGTTTTAAGTGGAGGTGTCCACACTGCATTGATATCATCCCCTCTCAAAAGCCTCAGTGCAATATTACAGACCTAGCAGTCCATGGTCCCGGCCTCTTTGCAGGTTCAGTGCAGCGAGGTCAAGGGACTGTGCCTTTTGGGGGTGAAACAGCTTCTCAGTCAACTCCTCTGGCATCATTTGAGTGGGTGTTTGGAGCTTTGCACAGCTGAATATCTCTCCCCTCAGGATAGGATCAATCCCTCCTAAAGTAGGGGGAAAAAATCGGGTACTTCAAACTCAGTTAAAATAAAACTTCATTATGACAAAGCACTGTAATTTAAGGCAAGGTTGGCCTTTCAGTTTTCACAGATTTTTTATCCTCATACTGATGCCCAAATCCAAAACAAATGTGTGCGCACTTTCAGGCCTTCTCAGAGGTCCAGACTCCAGAGAGGCCCAGGACACCCCTACCAGCTTTGAGGCTCATTACTATAAAGTGGAAAACTATAACACATGATGTGCATTAAAAAAGCTGCAAAACTTGTGAAATACCAAAAAGGGATCAGGTGTCTGAGCCCCTCTTTGAGCTTGAGGCCCAGGCCAAGTGGCCTTTGTGCCATCTGGCATCAGCCCAGTTCTCAGAGGGACAACTGGTGCAAGGAAGAGCTACAGCCTGGCCGCAGTATGGGCTCTTTTCTGAAGGCAGAGCATCTTCAATATTACCTTTGTGGTAATGTCACACTACAGTAACATTACAAGGATCCCTAAGCAGAAGAGCATGCAATAGAAACATATTGCTTGTGAATGACTGTAGCCACCCAGAGAATTCATCATCACACAAGTAGCACAGTGGTAAACTGAATCTGTTCAAATTCTAATGGCTCACATTTCTGAATGTCATCACAGTGGAAATAACTCTTTCTTGGCATTCTCCATGAAATCATAAGTTTGGTATAGCTGTAGTTCAGGACTCATCATTCTGTCATGCTAGGAATCATATACACCAGGTCTTAGCTTGGTCTTTCATCTCCTTAACATCATCAGCAAGAACAGCAGCTTAAGGTATTTCAGGAACAATTTGCTGTTTTTGCTGCAACAGACAAAAAAGTCCACTTTTCTGGGATTCATATATTTGGAAAATTGTTTTACTACACTGCAGTTTCTATGTAACTGACCCTTCATATGTGGGCCGTTTTCACACTGCTTACCAGCCATAGAACATTGCACCAAGCTCCCGGAATGACAGCGTCTTCCTGGTGTGAAATCGCGCCAGGAAGACGCTGTCTTTCTGAGAGCTTGGCATGATGTTCCGTGGCCGGTAAGCAGTGTGAAAATGGCTGTGGTTGGCCTTTGGAGCACAACTAGTTTCCTGGGTAGGTTCTTACAAGCCTTGATGTATAGGGCTTGCTGTGTGTGCATCCTTCTATAAATCCTTAGATATTAGTGATGGAATTATGTCCTTCCCCCTTCCCTCAGAGTTGCTAATTTGTACCTTCCTCAATGATCCTCCATGGAGAGAAGAAAGACTGGTGAAGAGAAATGCTGGGGTGATGGGGATTCTCCTCATAGTTTTCATCCAGGCGGGAAACGAAAGGATTGATGGTGACATGAGCAAAACGAAATGCAGCTGTGGCAAAGACATTGGAAATACTGGGGTCAACAGACTCATTGTAACCAGAGTATGGAGGAAGGTAGGTCTTGGTGGCTTCTGGACCAAGGATCTTTGGGACATAATCCCTCCAGTTTATAATCTACATAAGTCAAACAGAAAGAGGAAAACACATGCCTTAACATTTGCTTCAACACATATATTTTTCCTGGTGGGGTATCATGTGACATCTGAATGTAGCCTTGGAATCTATCATATTTGGTGTAATTGCAATGTGTGTTTGATGAAACATTTTATTGATTATACTTCTGTTCTCCCTCACATTAAGCACCTGCTATTAAGCTCCTGCTATAGCTTCAGTCTCAGTAGAGAGCTCAGGGGTTTTTTTTGCAAGCATTTCCACTTCCTTTGCCAAATGCACTTTAACCCTGGCATTAGCTTGAGGTCCTTGCATATCTTCACAAGAGGCTTCTTGAGACTAGAGCTACTTTTATACAAACATCTCTGTGTGCTAACATGAGTGAATGTTTCCAGTGTTACCAGCTCTTATCTGATAACAGCAGGCTCTATGTAGCAAGGCAGGGCAGCCAAAGGACAATGTAAGCCTCAGCTTTATGATTAGTCAGGCCAAGCCAGATGTCACATATAGTGTTGCTGGCCTCCCTGCAGGTTATGGAGTTCTGTTGGAATTGGACTTACAGAGATCAGTTCTCCTGGAGGAAATGGCACCTTTGAAGGGCAGACTGTACGGAATCATGCTCCCTTCCCCCACAAAACTCTGCCCCTCCCAGGCACTGCCCCCTAATGTCCAGGGATTTCCCAATCCAGAGTAGGCAACCTTACTCACATGTAGCATGCAGTGATGCTTCTCAAAACACTGGTAGTAAGTTTAGCTCTTCCTTCCCATCTGTCAATTGAAGCAGAACTTAGTCTTGTCATGATATTAGATTGTTGTTTTCTCATTGCTGCTTCATATCATGTGCTGCCACTGGTAAAAAGACATCAGTGGCCTGTGATAGCTCCAGGTAGGGTTGCCAACTCTAGGTTGGGAAATTTGAGGAGATTTGGGGGGATGGGGCCTGTGGAAAGCAGCATTGGGGAGGGAAGAGACCTCAGCGGGCTGTAATGCCATATAGTCCACCCTCCAAAGCAGCCATTTGTTTGATCGTGGGTACCATACTAGGTATCAATTCTTTAGCATCATGTGTATGGCCCTTTGTGAAAGGCCACTAGTGCAGGAAAGAGGCCAAGCTAAGCTTGATGTTCTGACCTGGAGGAATGCACCGATGATTTTTCGTGTCTCCTGATACAGAGTCTCCCCACTCCACTGGGGGTTGAGCTTGTGCAGAGTGGCAGCAATTCTGTTGCTCTCCCTCAGAAACACTGTGTGTAGGACTTGCATTCCTAAATGCTCATTGGACCGCGAATCTCCTGGAAACAAAGAGCCTCATTTTAATGCAATTAAGGGGGGAAATACCGTATGTCCCTTGGCAGCTTTAAGCATAAGCCATGCTTCTCAACCTTTTCATTTTTCCTAGCATCCCCTATTGCATTCTGAAGATCCTACGACAGGGCTCCATTGAGGACAAAGCAGAACTCATTCTGGGAAAGAAACACCTCTGGCTAGTAGGTGGTGCTGTTGTACTTATTAGAGAGTCAAAAACACAAGCGCTCTACAACCATTTTATATAGTCAAGGCAGATCCATGCATAGTGAAGGGCCTGTCTTAGTGCTACTTGGCACATGTAGTAAAGCCTTACACAGCCTAGATGCAAAAGAGGAGAGGCTTACATTTTTAATAAATGTGTTGGACTTTGACAAGTGCAGCTTGTCAAGTGGGGATGAGAAAAACTGGACTTTCCAAAATCCCTTCTTCTTCACAACCATGGAAGGACTAGGAGGTTTGTTTCTTTTTTCATCTAACCACTTTGTAATGTGAATGTGTCAAAAATGACACAGATGGCCCTTGCTTACCTGCTAGGAAGCAGGGGATGTCAGATGCATTGACAAGACAGTTCCGTGTTAAGGCACAAGGGTTTGGGAATTTCCTTTCAGCAAAAGGCAAAAGAGGGAGGCCACCATCAGAGAACTCTTGGTTGATGGCTAGCAGACCCAGCTCCTGGGAGAGATTGCGAAGCCTGCTGGCTAGAGAGGCCGTGCTGCCATATATCATGCTGCCATCCACAAAGGAGGTGAGGCTGTTCAGTTGCTCTCGAGGCTGCAGCTTTCCCACAAGGAAGCTGGATTCACCACTACCGCAAGCAGGCGAGGAGCGAATAAAGGGCAGGCACTCCATTGCCCCTTCACCCAGATGCAAGTCACCGGCTGGGATCTGGCAAGGGGAAACACAATGGTGAATGCCTTGTTGTCTATCTGTGCCACGAGATGTTTGCTATAAAACAGGCTGAATATGTTAGGTTGCATTTTTTGGCTCAGGCTTTCCTTGTTTTGTTACCTGGATAGGGAAGCATGGATTCTGGTTGATGCAAGCTCGGGAACAATCTGTTCCATCCATAAATGAGATTGTGCTGGCACTCTGGGGTGTGAGATCCATGTCATGATCGATCCACTGGCCCCATTCCACCAGCATGTGCGTATAGGAAGTGTCCAGAGAGATGTTCTCATTCTGCGTATGCAAGATTTCATGAGATACCCGGCGTACCTTAAAGAACAGAGGTAAGAATGATCAGAAGCCAAGACAATATGTGATGCGCAGTTTGAATACAACTAACAAGTCTCAGCTGTGGCTTTGTGCAAATACAAGTTCAGTGCTTTCTTTCCATTTAAATAATCATGTGCTTGCTTCACTTCAAATGAGTAACAGCAGATTAGGATAATCATTAGAGTGCGAGCATTAGCCTAGGGGAATTTAAAGGGTTCTACTATACAGAGCTGAGCGATTTCTGCCAAGACTGCAGTTCATGTGATAACTGTAAGGTTAACTGAACAGCTTCTGTTGAACTCGCCACAACCAAGAGGGATTCAGTGGGCTGAATGCTGGACTTCTTGCTTAGGATACAATAGGATCACTCCCAAAGAGGCTGTCTGAAGCAGTCTAAGTGGAGCCTCTTGTGTCAACCAGTTTGACATCCAGATTACCCTCACTGGGAAGAGAACCTGCATGCCTGTGGCTGCAAGCCTAAGAATACTTTCCTGGGAGTAAGCCCCATTAAATAAAATGGGTCTTACTCGGGGCTTTTTTTCAGCAGGAACGCGGTGGAATGGAGTTCCGGAACCTCTTGAAAATGGTCACATGGCCGGTGGCCCCTCCCCCTGATCTCCAGACAGAGAGGAGTTTAGATTGCCCTCTGTGCTGCCAAGCGGCATGGAGGGCAATCTAAACTCCCCTCTGTCTGGAGATCAGGGGGTGGGGCCACCAGCCATGTGACCATTTTCTCCGAGGGCAACCCACTGAGTTCTACCACCTCTTTTCCCAGAAAAAAAGCCCTGGTCTTACTTCTAAGTAAACTTGCCATGTGAAGGCAGTCATTCATATGGTGCATCATCCTGCCTGTCCAAGCAGTCATGCAGAGGATGTTTCCTGTGGCTTTGTTGTGGCAGTTGCTATGACTCACACTCATTGTATGATCTGGCGGAAATCTTTTACCTGATCAAATGTTATTGTGTGATCCGATGCGTAACCACATACACATGTGGAGAACCTCCATTCATTTTAATGGAGGAAGAAAAGTTCTGCTGGACAACTTCTTTTGTTGAAATGAATGGAAAAGCCATCCCCTAACTCAGGAGCCCAACGAGATGGCTGGGAAAGAGTATATTACAGCCTCAGTTCTCAGAACGTAAAATGAGACTATGAAGGGCCTACTTTGCAGGATTATTGCAGACATAAGATTGGAGAAGTATAAAGCACTCTGCATAATAGAAAGGATGCATAATAAAGATACCAAATGTTACAAATATAATCATTTTGCACGTACATTATAATAAATTTGTACCTTTCATTAAATGCCTAACCTGTCCTATCCTTTGGTCTTAGGACAGGTAACAAGAACCTAAAACCATGAAAATGTTTTTTGTGTACCAGAATTTACCATAGTTTCTCACATCCTATGCATGGTTATCCAAGGTTTCCATTTATTTGCTCAACCACTTCAATATTTTATACAAATCAACGTTTTGCTTTAATAATCATTCGGAGCAAATACTGGGAAGGAAAGCTTTGAGTTGTAAGACGGGAATAAGGGAAAGATGTGCTTAAAACTGTTTCCTTTTAATTTAAACCCATTAGCACCATTCATAGAAGGCTCCATGGTCACATACCAATGGTAATGGGAAGCCCTTATAGACCTTTAATTTATTCCACCCTTTTGGTACAGAAAACCCATCTTCATAGTCTGCAGGGAGCCAGCGGGCATAGGCTGTGTTTGCTGCTCCCCAAAGAGGGTTCTTCCTGCAGGGGAGAGGGGAGAATACAGTCTTATTACCTAGATCACAAAAATTGGGAAGATGGTAATTTAATTTGCATAAATAGAAGATATGGTAAAACTGTTGCTTGACTATACCACTTGGAAGTAAGGTTGCCAACCTCCAGGTGGAAGCTAGAGTTCTTGTGGAATAACAACTGGCCTCTGGATTTCATAGATCAGTTCCCCTGAAGAAAATGACTGCTTTGGAGGATGGACTCTATGGCAACTCATCCCTGCTAAGCTCCCTTTCTTATCCAAACTGTGCCTCCCGGGCCCCATCCACAAATGTCCAGGAACTTCCCAACTCATCTTAATATAATTGTTTATAAACTTGGTTTCAATGAACTGGTATTACCTCCCTTTAGGCAAGTGTAGAGTCACTGACTTAGGTATCCACTGAACCAAGACATCTCATCAACAACAGCGACAACAATAGTAATAAGCGAATTTTGCCAAGCATGTAATTTTTCCATCTTTCTGGTTCTTTCATTCCTTTTCTTTCTTACAGTTTACATAGGTATTTATGCCGTTCTTATCTAACCATTGCTAGGTTGGAAGGTCTGTGTATTCTAAAACCTGAGAATTTTTATCCAAGAATATTTTTGCTTTTGTATTTTTCCATTTTTGCATGAAAGCCTTACCCCATACTTCAGAATCTAGTGCGAAATTGTTGAAACATCTGGAAATGTTTTTTGCACACATAATTTAGTAGCTGATGACAAACCCATAGTAAGTTTCTTAAGTACCCCATGAAGGGCTGTGTTTACATTTCTCTCTTCTCCATCCCATTTTGCACAGCAATTCTTGGGGATTGTTTTAGGGATCTAAGTACATGCTATTGGTCAATTTGGCCTCATTTTATGCTTGAGCGGAGGTGGGGTGGATTTTGGTGGGGACCAATTCTGGGAGATAGAAAGAGAGATTGAAGGGGGCAGGGCTTGGAAGGTTGTTGCTGTCACTTTGGGGGCCTTCTGCTCCTGCTACTTTAGAAGTATCAATATCTGCTGGACTGCTTGCTCCCCATCACGGTTCATATGTTGGTTAATAAAGAGATATTACAAAAATGCCAGAACTCTTCAGTACTCTCTTTTCAAAGGATTCTACAAAGTGCTCTGACAGGTCATACCACCAGTGGAAAATGGGGTTTTTGAAACAGCTTCTATGCTCAGTTACTGCTCTGCATATCTACTAGATTTGTTGCAAAGGTTGCACAGATCAATATGGATGAGTTTCTCTCCATGGCCAATGCTTTTTGCCAGTTATGTATGTATGTATGTCCGCTACAAGTCTTTGTAGATCTGGGCCAGATTTACCGATTGTTGCAGGTTCCATCTATGGATCTGTACTTATCAGCTAAACAGGAGTCTGAACACTTGATGGGCTGAAGCTGGGCAGCACATCCAGTTACTTTTGCCAAGGTGGAGAGACCACGGCCACTTAGGATCCCTTACAGAAGAAAAGAGAAAGGAGTTACTCCAAAGGGTCATCATGAGTAGGTACCTGAAGAGTTGTCAGGAAAGGAATGGAGCACACACCTGTTATGTTGCTGTTCCGCTTCTCTTGAGTGTAAACAAGCTGCCGAATGAGCTCCACCGCTGTATCCATCAACTCAGCTGCCTGAACTGCCACGTTGGTCTCATCCTCTGGATGCTTAAACAGGCTCAACAGGTCACTGGCACTCAGTGATCCTTTGGCCAGCAGTGCTTTTCCTCTGTGATTATAGAATCAGAGAGATTAAAAGGTAGCTGAAAACTCTCCCAAGGCCTCGTATATACGCTCAGTAGAGTGAATGGGTAAGAAGACAGTATGATGAAACAAGGGCATGAAAGTCCAGCGGCCCTGTCAAGACTAGCAAAAGGTATTCCAGCATAAGCTTTCATCAGCCAGAGCTCACTTTGCACTGGAGAAAATTAAGCAAGTGCTGACTCATAAAAGCTTATGCTGGAACAAATTTTGGTTGTCATTACGGGGCTACTGTTTAATCTTGTTACACAGTTACTCTTCTGGGATTCTTAGGTAGGGGTCAGGAATAGAAAAGAACTAGTTCATAGTTGCTTGGCTCCCAGGATGCTGGTACCTGTTTCTAGAGCGGTAGTAAGCCAAAGAGACTAGTTGCTTTGCCCGTTCTAGGGCCTCCTTCACTAGTGGACTTTCAGGGTGGCTGCCATTTTCTGAGGATGAGTAAAAAACAGTAATCAACAGAATGAAAAGAAATATAAGGATCTATATCCTAGTTTGCAGAGTTATCAACCATCTAAATATACAGGTAAATTGACATAAGCATTTGAAGAAAGTATGAGACTTTGGCTTTGGGTGAAAATTAACATATCACTCTGGCATCTGTTGGTGACTTTTGGTATTGCTAGTGACCAGAACAACCTCCGGCACAGCCCAGGGAAGTGATTTTCAAGGTGTGTTCCAGAAAACACAGCAATTCCTTGGAAGACCATCAGGACCTCCTCAGTGATAACATCAGTCATAATACAATCCAAACACAAAAGCTATGAAATGCCTTTGTTAAGGCCAACAAAACACAAGAAATAAGCAAGTTTCAATAACAGTAGATAAGCATCCCTGAAAATGATCTTCCCCATTTCAGGTCCTTGGATCTGATTACTCACTGGATAGGAAGTCTTTAGTGTGTTCTACAGGATGCTCTTCAAAGTAGACAAGATGCTTCATATCTGCTTTGCTTGTCCCCCTTTTCTCCCCTTCTTTTCTGTACCTTATTTTTGCTTTAATAAAATAAAAAGTAAAAAAAAAAGTAGACAAGATGCAGTATTATCCTTCATTGATTCTTCCCAGTGTTTTTTTTTAAAGTAAAAGGTAGCCGTGCTTGGTCCCAATTCATATCTGTGCCATACAAGGAGGGAGAGGGTTTTAGTCCCAACACTGTGCCATTTCATCTATCAAAACTGACCCCCCCCAACCCCACCCACTGTTATTAGCCTTGGAAGAAAAAAGGATGGGCAAAAAATGGTTATATGTCAGGAGTGGATTAGAAGTGAAAATGGTCCTAGAATAGGCCAAGCTGAGTGGATTATGGCACTGCAGGGGCTACTCAGCTCAGCAGTGCAAACAATAGGTATTAGCTCACCCATTGCTTCCTCCTGGCAACTGATAGCAGAGGGGGGAAAGATGACTGGAGAACAGACACCAATTACCATCACTGATAAAGAGTCCAAACCAAGGCTCTGGCAGAATTACTAGAGCTTGGTTATGCTGGCTGCTAGCTAACAGTGGACCTTGAGGGCAATGGCTCACTGGGAAATTTCCTTGGCCAATCCATCCCTGTTATCTGTCTTTCTGCACTTCGAGGGTTTATTTATTTGTTTATTAAAGTATCTATACCCCAACTTGGCTCAGTAATAATAATACTGTGTATGCAGATGTGTGTGTGTGTTTTGAAAACTGAAAATGTGAGCAGGAAGGATTAAACTCCCTTTCCCCCTCCTCAGTCAGCCTGATCTGAACTGGGGCTGCACATAGCTGCATTTTACTTTTTCAAATAACTGAGACGATCCAATCATGGATCGCCTAGCTTCTTGTCTAGCTGGATCCTCATTTCCTAGCGGGTTGTGGTGAGGCCCATAAGGTTGTCCCATGCCAAGTCTGAACTTGGAGTGTATCCTAGAACTTTCCTCAAAAACCTCTATAATATACCATGGCAGATGAGCAGATGCTTTGGGACAGGAAGGGAGAAAGTTTTAAAAAATATATACCTGGTGCAGGGGAAGTTCCAAGGTTGCTTTTAAATAATTTCATATTGGAGCCTCCAGTATACAATAGAAGCCCTACCAGTGCCTATAAGAAAATGACTGGGCCACTCCTCTATGCTGCTTCCTACCAAAATCCTTCTGCACCAGGCTGGTTTTTCACTAGCCAGTCATGTCATTCAAAAGTTCCAGAATATTGTTCAGGGGAAATATTTCTCCTTCTTCAAACATGATATCAAAGAGCTCAGCTGGTGCAATAATGCAGCGTGTAGGTTACCTGCAAAGGTGAGATGGGCATGAGAAGAGAACAGTAATATAAGTAAGATTGGTAGAAGTCCAGATACCATTACTTGGATGGGGAAAGCCAATTTGAAGTGCTGTGAATGGAACACAATGAGAATTAATAATTACATCTGCAAATAAAAAAATAACAAAATCATTGATATGGGATTTGGTTGGAATCATAGAATCATAGAGTTGGAAGGGGCCATACAGACCATCTAGTCCAACCCCCTGCCCAGTGCAGGATCAGCCTAAAGCATCTCTGACAAGTATTCATCCACCCTCTTCTTGAAAACTGCTCACCACCTCCCTAGGCAGCTGATTCCACTTTTGAACTACTCTGACCATGAAAAAGTGTTTCCTAATATCCAGCTGGTACCTTTGTGCATGTAGTTTTAGCCCATTGCTTCGTGTCCTACCCTCTGCTGCCAACTGGAACAGCTCTTTGCCCTCCTCCAAATGACAGCCTTACAAATATTTAAAGAGAGCAATCATGTCCCCCCTCAACCTCCTCTTCTCCAAACTAAACATTCCCAAGGCCCTCAGCCTTTCCTCGTAGGGCTCAGTCTCCAGACCCCTGATCATTCTTGTTGCTCTCCTCTGCACCCTGTCGATTTTGTCCACAACCTTTTTTGAAGTGAGGCCTCCAGAACTGCACACAATACTCCAGATGTGGCCTGACCAAGGCAGTATAGAGAGGGGCTATGACCTCCTGCGATTTCAATGCTATGGCCCCTTTGATACAACCCAGGATTGAATTAGCCTTTTTGCCACCGCATCACACTGACTGCTCATATTCAGTTTACAGTCCACTCTTACCCCAAGATCCCTTTCACATATACTACTGCCCAGAAGTGTATCCCCCATCCAGTATTTGTGCTTCCCATTTTTGTGGCCCAGATGTAATACTGTGCACTTGTCTTTGTTGAATTGCATCCTATTCACAGCTGCCCACTTCTCCAGAGTATTCAGGTCTTGTTGAATTTTAATTCTATCTTCTTGGGTGTTTGCTACCGCTCCCAATTTGGTATCATCAGCAAATTTAATGAGCATCCCTTCCACTCCATTCAGATCATTGATAAAAATATTGAAAAGTACCGGGCCAAAAACCGAGCCCTGCGGCACCCCACTGGACACCTCCCTCCAATCTGATGTAACGCCATTGACCACCACTCTTTGAGTGCGGTCCTCCAACCAGTTCCCTATCCACCAAACTGTCCTATAGTCTACTCCACAGTCTTCCAGTTTGCCCATCAGAATGTCATGGGGGACCTTATCAAAAGCTTTACTGAAATCCAGATAAATCACGTCAACAGAGTTCCCCCGATCTAGTAAGCTGGTCACTCGATCAAAGAAGGAAACCAGGTTGGTCTGGCAAGATCTGTTAGGAACAAAACCATGCTGACTTCCCCGGATCACTGAGTGGTCCTTCAGATGCTTACAGATTGATCCCTTTAAAATCTGTTCTAATATCTTCCCAGCAACAGAAGTCAGACTGACCGGCCTGTAGTTTTCCGGGTCATCCTTCCTCCCTTTCTTAAAGATTGGGATAACATTCGCTCTTCTCCAGTCTTGTGGCACATCCCCAGTCCCCCAGTTGTTTTAAATTAAATTTTAGATGCATTAAAAGAAGAGGAACAATACAGACCACAGAATAAACTAATGATATATAATAAATATACACAAACTTATTCCAAAGAAAGTATACTTGAGGACAATATCTAGAAGGAAACAATGTGAAGAAGGGCAAACACAACAAAACAAGAGTCATGATGAAGGATGTCACTTATCATTCAGAAATTAAAATTATTGTGTCTGCTTCAAGCTTTAGGGATGAGATAGGACTATGTCAGAATCACACTAGCTTTTTAGGGTTCTACCCTTCCTGCAAATATTGGACATCTTCTCCCAGGAATGTATTTTGTACCACTCTGATACAAGTATATATGGTTTTATATTACTGTTCTGGGCAACTATTGGATAATGCTGGATGACACACACACACACACACACACACACACACACAGTGCCTACACAGGTTTGGTGTTTTTTTTGTATGCACGTTTAGCACATCTGATCTTGGTTGATCCTCATGCAGACTCAAGAACTGAAATTAGGATAGTGCCCAAAGAAGCCATTTTGCTGCTCCTTGCACCAATGAATGTGCCTACAGTTTGGATCAAAATGATTTCCCCTGACACTGTGAAATCAGTAAGACTACTAGTTGTGCGTGGGCACCCACTACAGGCTGCTGGCCTGGGGATGGTATGATCAGAACATGGCAAGTGATGTTCAGAAAGATGAACACAGAGGAAAGATACAGCCTGACTCTTCTTTCCTTTTCTCTGCCTCCTTTCTCAAAGATTAAATACCACAACAGGGGTCTCAGTCCCTCTCATGGCTAAACTCAACAATTCAATCAGCCATATAACAACAAAAACAACAACATTCAATTTATATATCACCCTTCAGGACAACTTAGCACCCATTCAGAGTGGTTTACAAAGTAAGTTAGTATTATCCTCACAACAATCACCCTGTGAGGTGGGTGGGGCTGAGAGAGCTCTAGAGAGCTCTCAGACCTGGTTCTCCAGATTAGAGTCACACATCGCTCTTAACCACTACACCAAACAGGCTCTCGGATGGAATATATCGGATGGAATTTCAAAACTATATAATTGCGCAATGAAATTAAAGTGCTCATGTGCAATAATCACTGTTATTCCTCAACAAGATATACCCTTCCCTAGAAGGTTCTTATCTTCTCGTAAATATCTTATTAGGCATTCATAAATACAATAAATAATATTTCATAAATACAATAAATACATCAATTAAATACAGTAGAAAATATCCATCCAGCACTGAAAACTGGTGGCCATAAAATCCAGTACTAATTAGTCCTGTTTTCTCCTCTTCAACAGATAGAGAGAACCATGCCAGCTTCCACAATCCTCCCAAGTTTAATGGTAAGTATATGCAATTGGTTGTTCATATCAAAAGTTAATACATGTTCTTTGTGTTTTCCAGATGCACAAAGTCCTTGAGAATCTGGTTAAATAAACCCAATGAGTTGCTAGTTTGAACACTCATTTAGTTCCCCTTTATCAAGGGTGTCTTAGATTGCCATGGGACCCAACCGACCAATTCTCTATTTTGGAACATGTAGACCACCTCTGAAGTTATGGCCGTCCACTTACCAGGCTTTACCCTGTTGAGTGATCACCTCTATAGCATGTCTCCCAGCTAAAAGTACTGGCTCCAGTCTAAAGAAGCCTATAGGAAGGGCAGAAGACTGGACATCTGCCACCATTGATGTATCCTCAAAGATATAAGGGCTGAAGACTCCCCCACAATGCCAATCAGCATGCCAAAGGGCAGAAGGAAGAAGCCCCCCTCTTCATCTCCTGCCTAATCTGGCAGCTAATAAATGGTAGAAGCAGATTAGAAGACTTTTAAATACAAATATGTTATTTGGATAGCTGGTGATAGTGGAATCCTCAACAGACTGATAGACTGGTAGTGCAGTACTAAACGGAGGTACACCATTCTCAATCCATTGGAGTTAATGGGCCTAGAAGGATCATGTAACTCTTCATGTGCTTGCACTGGAAGCCACCTAGACAGTTATACCTACTGTACATTGCCAGTTGCTCAATTGGCAGCTGGATTTTGCACACTTTACAAGCCGGATACATATACAGAACTTGCTCCCACATGCAGATGGCTATTGGGGGACTGAGAAGAATGAATATCAGATATTTGAGATGTTTAGTCTGCATTTAATCTTAGCTTTTCCACTGTTTTTAAAATCTTAATTGTCTGAGAAATTCACAGCTCCAATCTCTTCATTCTCTTTCTAACCTGTAACCTTTAGAAACTGTTCATGGCCCCAGTTTCCCTTTCAGTAATGCTTACCTATCTGTTATCTCATGGACAATTTGCTGGGATAGATTATACCAATGAGAGTGCATTCAGAGATTCCAACGCGACACTCATGAAATGCAAAATTAACTCATCTTGTTTTTTTTTTTTTTATTATAGCATCTGTTTCCAAGTTGCTCAGATAATAGTGATCCCTTATCAATGGCAGTCCCTGATTAAAGGCACCATACTTAAGAAATTAAGATAGCAAATGAGCTGAGTTGAGAGAGTGAGCTGGCCTCCAGGGCAAAGGAGACAGGCATAAGAATTCACGCAAGTCTTATCCAGCCAGTGACTGTTTTTCAGCATTAACTCACTTCAGACACAAGACTTACTTTGATAGGTTAATCTAAGGACAACTTAACTGAACAGCAGATCAATAGCAACAAATTCCTGTTAAAGAACTTTCCTCCTTTTCCTCAATGGAGATTACTGTTTATTTCAAGTAGCCTGGGAGACAAGCAGTGTCCGGCATACAGCCAAATCCACAGCTTATATACCATACCTCACCTTTCAATGCCTGTCCATCTAAGGCTGCATTGAGAAGACCCAGTTCAGTAACACTGCCTGGCTCCAAGAGAGTCCCCTCAACATTTCTTTCTTGAGATTCGTTTTCGTTTTCGCGGCCATGTCGGACGCTCCTCTTCGCAGGTCCGAGAGGAAACATCCCAGCAGCCTGACCGGGCGGCTGATCTGCAAAGATTAGCCCCCAGGACTCCCAGGGGGGGAGTCAGGGTCTGGGACGCTGCGGGAAGAGCCCTCTGGCAAATCGAGGCAGGGGGTAAATTGCCCGTTTGTCCCCATGGAGGCCGGCAGACGTGCGCGGCACCCTGTTTGCTGCCGGGCCAAGGAAAACGGCAAAGAACAGGACTAGGCGGAAGCCTGTAAGTAAGCAAATCCCTTCTGTTATTACAAGCGTATGTGAAGGAGTGGTGGGATCTGAAGTTAAGAAGACTCGGATTTCTTCCCCCTCGCTGAGTTTCAGAAGGTTGGCGGTCCCCCCCCCCTAAAATGGCAGCGAAAAAGCAGAGTCCCGCTTTGGGCAAGTCAATTTCGGCTGCCCTGCAGGGGAAAGCGGAGTCGCTCAAGGAATTGGTGAAAAGATCGGTCATCGAAGCCATAAAACCCTTTGTTGACAAGCTGAATGAAACAGATCAAAGGGTGGGCTTAATTGAGAGCGATGTGAAAGCCATTAAGGAAGCAGTGGGGGGGGCAGAGAAGTCTGCTCGGGAAAATGCGTCACTCATGAGAGCAACGAACAAGGAGCTAAAGCTGGTGGAAAACCAGCTGATCGGGCTGCAAGTGGAACGAACACAGACTGTTTTGCGTCTCCAGAATGTTAAAGAGGAGGAAAACGAGGATTTAAGGGAGCTTGCCTCGGAATTATTGGCGACACCCGCGAGGGCAACTAAGGAAGAGGTGAAAAGCGCCATTTTGGAAGTCCACCGGGCTTCTTCAAAATATGCAATGAAGCGGCAGCTGCCTCGCGAGATTTTTATTGAGTTTTCATCCAGGAAGGTCCGAGACACTATCCTATTTAACTCATATAATGCGGACTTGGACTTTCTGGGAAGTAAAGTCAAGATACTGAAGGACATTCCATTTCTAGTTCAGAAAAGAAGATTTAAGTACAAAAAGCTCACAGCTCTCCTGAGGGAACAAGGGATAAAGTATAAATGGCTATTTCCGGAAGGAATTTGGTTTAATTATAAAGATCAAGCCTACAAGATAAACTCAGAGGATCAGCTAAGGGATTTTGTGGACAAAAATCAAGAATTCGGGCAAGATACCATGCAAAATGAAGAAGACTCGAAGCCTGAAGGGAGGGGGGAGGCAGTGAGCGCAGTGGCTGTAGCTGCTCAGAGAGAACTGCGTCCGAGGCCCGGGGGAGGGGGAAAGAAAATTTAATATGAGTTGTATTTTGTATTTTGCAAGGTCAACCACTCCATCATTACTTTATGAAGGCTTAAATTTTTAACCATGGCAGTATGAAGGGAAAACATTGTAGTGTAGTGTTTATTGTTTGTATGTAACCCCCCTTTTTTCCAGCCCTCCTTCCCTTTTTCTTTCTTCTTTCCCTTTTCCCCTTTCCTAGTACTTTTGTAGTTTTTTTTGTAGATTTCTGTTTTAGATATTAAAAATAATTTTTTTTTAAAAAAAACATTTCTTTCTTGAGTCAGTCAGCTGTAAGGGGCTAGCTTAAATAAACATCCCATCACCTTTTGGATGGCTCAGGGTCCTTGCCTTGAAACCCTTACACTTTCACTCTCAGCCCACACAGTTCCTGCCAAATGAAGGATTAAGAAGCACTCCTCTCCATGGGCAGCACAGAACCCGTTGAATAAAGGTCTTACTCAAGGAATGGAGTTGGAAAACCTCCTGATCAACCCTGAGGCAATCAGCTAGTCCTGCACTAGGGGCGGGGGTGGGGTGGGGAATGCTGCCACATAAAAAGTCTGTGGTATGATGGTGAGGCATGCCTAAATTCAATGTCCTCTCTCTTTCCCCATTGGCTGGGGTGAAGAAGGCTTTCTGGCTCAGCAACATATCTCTGGAGTTTTATTCTTCCTTCCTCATAAAGAAGCAAGGGCAAAACCACTCCAGCTCATATGTGTAGGCTGGAGAGAGAGTATTTCCTATTGAAAGGGTTCTTACATGGTATACCAGTGCTTATTGTTGAGGGGGAGGGGTTTTAGAAACGTACTCTGCAGATAGTTCCAGGTGGGTCACTGTGTTAGTCTGTAGTCAGAGAACAAAATTCAAGTCCTGTAGTATCTTAGAGACCCTGGATAGCCCAGGCAAGCCTGATCTTATCAAATCTCAGAAGCTACATAGGGTCTACTTTGATTAGTAAGTGGATGGGAGACCAGCTCCAACGAAGACCAGAGTTGTAGAGGCAGGCAATGGCAAACCACCTCTGTTAGTCTCTTGCCATGAAAACCCCACCAGGGGGTCCCATAAGTCAGCTATGACCTGATGGCATTCACCACCTCCAGTATCTTAGAGACCAACAACGTTTTCCAGCTTTTGTGAGTTAAAGCTCACTTCATCAGATACTCAGTCAGCACACATTCGCTAAGTGAGCTTTTATTTATGTAAGCTTATACTCAAAATATTGGTCTCTAAGGAGCTACTGGACTTGAATATTCTGCTTCTCTATAGATACATTCCCATTCACCAGCAGATTTAATAAGAGATGAAGGCTCTTGGAAATCTCTGTTATTCACCTCCTGTGGTAAGGAATAACCATCTTGGATGCAATGAAATAGCTGAGGAAAATGTTGGGCAGGGGGAAATAAGTATGAGGCACCCTCTGGAGATATCCCATCTGTTTGGGGTTGCAAGTTAATAAAAGAATACAGAGAGAGAGAGAGAGAGAGAGAGAGGGAGAGAGAGAGCATTTAGGAGAAGACAATAATAATATTAAGTATATGCTAACTTCAGATCTCAACAGGAAAATAAATCCAAACAAAAGGAGAAAGCTAAAGAAAAAGTATCCAAAGGAGACAAAGATATAGAAAATAACATGTAAAATGATCAATATGCCTACAAGGAAGGAAAAGATCAGAGGAAAATAAAATGGAAGCAAAGAAGAAATAAACAGAAAAAACATGGAGGTGGATGTATTTAATAACAACATCTGAACTTGAATACAGAAGAAAGAGTATCAGCAAAGAAATGACATGATAGGCCTCAATAACTAACAATGCAATCCTGTTCAGATTTACACTTTTTTAAGTCCGCTTAGGAACGCACTATAAGATAAGCAGAAGAATGAAAGGCAGAAATAAGAGGGTAAAGATGAGATCAGGCAAATCAACAGGAAAATAATCGTTCATGACTGTCCTGCTGAGGGGAAACCCCCCCCCCAAAAGAACCATTTAAGGAACAGGAAATACCAATGGAATGAAAAAACTTCAGAAATGTAGATCAAAACTAAATGTTGTGCGTAATATCTTTCATGAGCTTTCTAAAAAACCAAAAGCAGCCTTAGGAAGTAGAATATTAGAAATGGCAAGAGGTGAGGGTTACCGAACCCTTTCCTCTGGATGTGTTTTCTTCAGAGGGGAACAGTTCGGCCAAGTGGTTTTGAATGGGAAAGTGTTGAAAAGGATAGCAGTTTCCCCATGCCATTTCCGAGCTCAAACTTGCAGCTGTCTTAGGGTAATTTTCAAAATATACACACACTTGTGGGAGCAAGGTTCATGGAACTGTGCGTCATGTCGATTGCATTAGATAACCAAGAGAAAAGAGATGAAAGACAAGTACAAAGATTAGAAAAGGCTGTGCAAATGAGATCAGGAAAAATATAATAAAATGTCACTAACATAGACAAGATATTTAACACCAAAATAACCAAGAGGAGAACTGAACTTTGAGGAATTAAGGCCAAATCAGAACTCTACGCACAGTTCAGATACTAAACATCAGTATGCAAATTTCCTATGCTTCCTATTGTTAGTTAGGGCTCCACAGGACCATCCCAGTGGGGCCAGTTTTTTTAAAACTTACCATAGAGTTGAGTCCTGTCATCCATAAGTGCCCCAAAGCCTCTGAAGGCCTTGCAAGGTCTGAGGCTTTCTCCCAGCTGCCTTTCTTTTATTTGTTGGATTCTAAGGAGGCATTATAAGAATGTTATCACCCTGCCAGAAGAAAACCCTTTCAAGGTGACTTCAAAGAGACTTAATTAATTTCATAGAGGTTGGAGATATTCCATCTTCTTGCATTCACCCCCCCCCTCGCCCCCTTCCAAGCAAGAATAGATCTCGTTGAATAAAACAAGACAAGATCAGATAGGATGTCCTGGAAAGAGCCAGATACTTGGAAACACCAGTGAGTAGTGGAGGCCAGCAGGGGGAGCTTTAGTCAGTGTGAGAATGTGATGATGTACCAACCACATCACTGTTTCCCAAATATATTAAGACTGCTTCTCAGAAATGGATTTAACCATTTAATACATTCTTAACTAAACAATGGAAAATCTGTGACCAGAGCTTTCCCAGAACTTTAAAAATAGAAATAACAGCTGTACAAGGCACTACTTCAGGAGGAGGAAAGGGGTTTAATTCTTTTACCCCTGCATGGTGTTCCCTATTGAAATTGACTCCCCCAACACACACATTGTTAGAATTGGGTGGGAAACAAGATAGGCAAAAGATGCCATTGCCAACATAGTTCGGATCATCTATACCATGTTATCTTGTCCCTGGTTTTTACTTTCAATCAGTTTTTCTTTTTATCCCTTCAGTGGCTGAGGGGAACACTGAGTGCTTGGACCCCTTTGAAATCCCTTTTGCTTAAAAGGCCAACAGCAACTTGTCTTATGCAGAGCCCATTGCAATCTTGTACTTACTGTGAAGAGGCAATAATAGGGTCACCGTGCTTGTGCAGCTGGCCCTGTTCAGCGACCCAACAGGCTGCAATGTCAGCAAGTGAAATCTGCCCCACTGCTTCACCTCCAAACCAACAAAAGCTTCACATGCTACACTTCTGTGCATTGGGATACAGTAAAAGGCACAGAAGCAGAACCAATTGAAAAGCTGTCAAACCTTGGCAAAAATGCTCCTAAAATGTACAATTTATTTAACTGTATGCATGCCTCTGGACATTGCTCAACCTCTCCCCACCTCAAAATCTAAAATGATATCCCTGCCATCCAAGGCCAAAGAGCAGAACTCCTTCCCCTCAATTATGCTGTTCTATTGATACTGGATTGTAATTTATCAGAATATCACACTGATACTGGACAGTTGGGAATAAAGCCCATTGAACTTGTATTGTCGAAGGCTTTCACGGCCGGAGAACGATGGTTGTTGTGGGTTTTCCAGGCTGTATTGCCATGGTCTTGGCATTGTAGTTCCTGATGTTTCACCAGCAGCTGTGGCTGGCATCTTCAGAGGTGTAGCACCAAAAGACAGAGATCTCTCAGTGTCACAGTGTGGAAAAGATGTTGGCAGGTCATTTGTATCTACTCAGGAGGGGTGGGGTTGAGCTGAGTCATCCTGTAAGAGTTTCCCAGGGTGTGGAATGCTAATGGCGGGAGGCTTCACTGTATCCTGAGGAGGTTCTTTTGCATTTGGATTGGTGCTTGATGTGCTAATCTTCTCTGCAGGGCTATTGTCGAGTATAGGGTGTTTTGTTAGCCTGGTGTTTTTCAGAACTGGCACCCATGCTCGGTTCATTCTTAAGGTTTCTTCTTTCCTGTTGAAGTTTTGCTTATGCTTGTGAATTTCAATGGCTTCCCTGTGCAGTCTGACAAAGTAGTTGGAAGTGTTGTCCAGTATTTTGGTGTCCTGGAATAAGATACTGTGCCCTGTTTGAGTTAGGCTATGTTCAGCCACTGCTGATTTTTCAGGTTGTCCAAGTCTGCAGTGTCTTTCATGTTCTTTTATTCTTGTCTGGATGCTACGCTTTGTGGTCCCGATGTAAACTTGTCCACAGCTGCAGGGTATACGGCATACTCCTGCAGAGGTGAGGGGGTCTCTACTGTCTTTTGCTGATCGTAGCATCTGTTGTATTTTTCGGGTGGGTCTGAATACTGCTTGAAGGTTATGCTTTTCCAGAAGCTTTCCCATCTGATCAGTAATTCCTTTGATATATGGCAAAAACACTTTTCCTGTAGGAGACTGTTTTTCCTTGGTTGTTTGATTCATCCTGGGTTTGATTGCTCTTCGGATTTCATTTCTGGAGTAGCCATTTGCCTGAAGTGCATGGTTTAGATGATTAATTTCCTCATTGAGAAAGTGCGGCTCACATATCCGTCTTACGCGATCCACTAATGTTTTCATTATGCCTCTTTTCTGTCAGGGGTGGTGATTTTCTCACAACAAAAAGAATCTTCAAAACCACACAGGCGAACTGCATTTATGACCGTCTAGAACAGGCCCTCTTACGTGAGAGAATCCACACTACCCGCAGAGAACTTGCTGCCACAGACAAGGAGCTATTTTGCTTGCATATCAACACCAGCCATAAAATGAGAAGTCAGGATTGGGACAAGGTCGATAATCTCACCTACAGGAAGATGGAACAAGTTTTTACCAACCACCCATCCAGACAGAAGCAGAAGTTTAACAAACTACAGGAAAAAAGACAGACAAGCCCAATGCTCGACAATGCACGCATTGTCATCAATCTGACAGACCGTCAACTCTCACCAGAAGAAACCTCCATCCTGGCAAAGGGAGGAAACTTTGCAGTCACCCCCACCAGAATTCTTGTGGAAGACATCATTGCAAATGTAGAAGCTGCCATTCGGCATCTACCTGAAGAGGAAGCTGAGGAAATAAGAGGAGAGACAGCCAGGATTCTACGAAAGGCAAAGCTTCCCACCAGCAATATAACACGCAAGGAGAGAAATGCCATCAAGACCCTCAATGCAGATCCAGACATCATCATTCTACCAGCTGATAAAGGCAATGCTACAGTGATCATGAAAACAGAGGAATACAAAAAGAAGATTAAGGAACTCCTGGACCCCTCCACCTACAAAAAACTAAAACAAGATCCCACCTGCAAAATCACCAGGCTAACAAATGCGCTGATCAAGAATTCCTTACTACATCCTGACACGCACAGAAAACTATGCAAGACAGAAGCACAGCCACCCAGACTATATGGACTCCCTAAAATACATAAGGATTCAGTCCCACTCCGACCCATTGTGAGTGCCATTGGTTCACCGACATATGAATTAGCTAGACATCTGGCCGATCTCCTGCAGGACCACATCGGGAAAACCTCGTCTTACATCAAAGATTCAGCAGATTTCATCAACAAAATCAGCTCTCTGAAACTCAATCCACAAGACATACTTGTCAGTTTTGATGTTGTATCCCTGTTTACCAAGGTTCCAGTAAAAGACACTATTGCACTTATTAATCAGATTTTCCCAGAGGATGTAACAGCCTTATTCCATCATTGTCTGACAACCAGTTACTTCCAATGGGATAATGAATTCTATGAACAGATGGATGGGGTGGCCATGGGAAGCCCTCTCAGCCCAGTTATAGCAAACTTCTACATGGAACATTTTGAAAAAACAGCTCTAGAATCAGCACCCCACAAACCTAGTGTATGGTTCCGGTTTGTGGATGATACATTTATCATTTGGAGCCATGGGGAGGAAGAATTGATAGGGTTTTTGAATCATCTCAACAACATCCACCGGAACATACAATTCACAATGGAGAAAGAAATTGAGGGAAAACTCCCATTTCTGGATACCTTGGTCATCCGCAAAGCAAACTTTCAGTTAGGTCACAAGGTCTACAGGAAACCAACTCACACTGATCGGTACTTACACAAAAACTCCAATCACCACCCCCGACAGAAAAGAGGCATAATGAAAACATTAGTGGATCGCACAAGACGGATATGTGAGCCGCACTTTCTCAATGAGGAAATTAATCATCTAAACCACGCACTTCAGGCAAATGGCTACTCCAGAAATGAAATCCGAAGAGCAATCAAACCCAGGAGGAATCAAACAACCAAGGAAAAACAGTCTCCTACAGGAAAAGTGTTTTTGCCATATATCAAAGGAATTACTGATCAGATGGGAAAGCTTATGAAAAAGCATAACCTTCAAGCAGTACTCAGACCCACCCGAAAAATACAACAGATGCTACGATCAGCAAAAGACAGCAGAGACCCCCTCACCTCTGCAGGAGTATACCGTATACCCTGCAGCCGTGGACAAGTTTACATCGGGACCACAAAGCGTAGCATCCAGACAAGAATAAAAGAACATGAAAGACACTGCAGACTTGGACAACCTGAAAAATCAGCAGTGGCTGAACATAGCCTAACTCAAACAGGGCACAGTATCTTATTCCAGGACACCAAAATACTGGACAACACTTCCAACTACTTTGTCAGACTGCACAGGGAAGCCATTGAAATTCACAAGCATAAGCAAAACTTCAACAGGAAAGAAGAAACCTTAAGAATGAACAGAGCATGGTTTCCAGTTCTGAAAAACACCAGGCTAACAAAACACTATACTCGATAATAGCCCTGCAGAGAAGATTAGCACATCAAACACCAATCCAAATGCAAAAGAACCTCCTCAGGATACAGTGAAGCCTCCCGCTATTAGCATTCCACACCCTGGGAAACTCTTACAGGATGACTCAGCTCAACCCCACCCCTCCTGAGTAGATACAAATGACCTGCCAACATCTTTTCCACACTGTGACACCGAGAGATCTCTGTCTTTTGGTGCTACACCTCTGAAGATGCCAGCCACAGCTGCTGGCGAAACGTCGGGAACTACAATGCCAAGACCACGGCAATACAGCCCGGAAAACCCACAACAACCACCCATTGAACTTAATGGGACATTTCTGCCTAAACAAGCACACAGGACTGATCTGCAAGAATGCAATCCTAAACACTCTTGGTTAGAGGTAAACCTCAGGGGGACTTGGTAGGATTTACTTCTGAGCAATCATGCAAATAATCAGGCTCAAAGGATAAAACAATGGGACTTACCTCTGAGCAAATATGCACAGAGGATGGAGTGGCAATGGATATCTGAAATGGCTGTCTGAAAATAGCTGACGGCAAGTCACTAGGAGGAAGTCTACTTGATACAATAAAAACAGCTCTGGGGGATTCTTCATTAACAAGGAGGATTCCCCCTGCCATGCCAGATACTCTTCATGCAAAATGTTTGCTACGTGGAGGAAACAGATACAGAATGCAAAACTGGAGCCTCTTTGGAAGCTAGAATAATGGTCATATTTCATTGAGCCCAGAGCTCCATTCCAGAAAACAGAACCTCAATGGACAGTCTGAAAGCCAAGGGAAAAATGACTAATTACAAGTGCTGACAACTTTGCGTGGGACAGCATATTTGCAAGACAGCAAACCTGCTCATAAAGCATTCCTAAAATGTGTGGGCTGGATTAGAGTCATTGGCACAGCTTCATTGAACAGAAAGCCAAAGAAACAGGTGCTGTGACCTACAGTAACCCCAGATACATTCCTCTTTTCCAGGACCAACAGGGGGGTTTATTATGAGAGTGTATCTGGTAGGTACTCAGCAAAAAAGACTGTTGGGAAAAGGATTGCTGCAGCAACAACTGGGCTGTGTTAGAGATCAGAAGCAACAGTTCAATCATGGGCTCATCCCCACTTTGTGCTTCAGTGTTCTTTTCACTTCACATCCAGGAAGTCCTACTAAGTTTAATGGATCTTACTCCCAAGAGAAATATGTACAGAGCTGCAGCCCTAGCAAGAATTCCCGACTGCCTTTTTAAAAAAAAAGGAATAAGTGGCTCAGAATTTTTAAATTACTATTTACACAAGTGTTTAGTATTTTTATTATTATTATTATGTCATTTATAGTCTGCCTTTCTCACTGAGACTCAAGGCGGATTGCACAGTGTAGGATTAGTACAGTCAGTTTCATGGACATTTCCATAAACAATGCCCTAGGGTAAATAGACCCAATTTTACAAAGACATAACATTAGTAAGAATCCAATACAGAGTTGGAGAAATGCTGAAACAGAACATAAGCAATTCTAGGGCTGACATTAGACCACATGAAGTACAAGTAGCTCATAGGAGTACATATTTAAGACAACATGTAGTTTAACGAAGCATCACCCCTCCCTACAATACAAAAGCCTTTTTGAATAATTTGGTTTTGCATCGTTTGTGGAAAGCTAGGAGTCCTCAGTATAATCTGATCCTATTCATTAAGCTTAATGGAAAGATCTACAATCAAGTAAATATGCATAGGACTGTAGTCACACAACAGTTGAAGGGAATTATAATATTTACAAGCAATGAACCCACAAGGGCTTGCAGGGGTATTTCGTTCTCCCCTGTATTGCCTTCCCCACTATATCCTCTTCCCCTTCACTGGCAGCCCCTGTAGCCTCTCCTTTGTCCCTGCTTCTCCCTCTCCCATGACTAGCACACATTTATCTGGCCCCCTGTCTTCAGCTTTCCCTCCTTCTCTCCTCTGAGCAGTCTCCCATCTGAAAAAGACTGGCTGAGTTGCACGGGGGCTACCCACCCACCAGGCCTAGATGAGTTGGGCAACCTGTCCCCAGCAAGCATTCCTTCATTGGAGACTCAACAGCAGAGGAGAAGGGGAACTTTTCCAGAGCTGTTTTGGCCTCCAAGCCTGCTCCTGCTCCCCACCCCCACCCCCAGTTTTGCTTCATAGAAAACAAATCCTGGAAGTCTGGGCAATATTGCCAAGCAAACCTGAAAGTGTTTTTTAGAGGTTTTAATCCTCTACTTTTTTAAAAAGAATTCAATTTTTTCTGCAAACCTGGGGTTGCCTTACAGTTTGTGGAAAAATCTGTCCCTGGCTGCATTTTGTGGATTTTTTTGACCCATGCCCTGTGGCCCAGTTCTGAATTTGACAAGGCTTCACATAATTAGATGTATGGTTTAAAAGGCTGGAATACTATCAGCATTGCAACTTTATGTTCACATGTCGTCCTCAGGGTTGATATTAGATCAATTCAGGCCACTCTCCCTGGAGGAGGTAGGCAGGGTCCTGCATGCTGTGAAACCTACCACATGCCCACTGGACCCGTGCCCATCATGGCTGGTGAAAACTGGCGGTGATGGGATTCGGGCACCATTAGCTGACATCATTAATCTTTCTCTGAGTTCTGGGTTTTTTCCAGACTCACTGAAGGAGGCAGTCGTGCGGCCCTTATTAAAGAAACCATCACTGGATCCTGTTGATCCAGCCAATTGCCACCCCGTTTTGAATCTTCCGTTCCTGGGCAAGGTAATTGAGAGGGCGGTAGCAGAACAGCTGCAGGTATATCCTGGATCCATTCCAGTCTGGCTTTAGGCCTGGCCATGGTACAGAGATGGCTCTGGTTGCCCTCACAGATGATCTGCGGCGACACCTGGACTGGGGCAGGTCGGCACTGCTGATACTTTTAGATCTTACAGCAGCGTTCGACATGGTCGATCATTATCTTCTGACCCACCGCCTTGCTGATGTGGGGATTCGTGGGACAGCTCTGCAATGGCTGAACTCCTTCCTTCACAATCGGGGAGAGAGGGTGGCACTCGGGGAACAGATGTCCGCTTGCCATTCTTTGGTATGCAGCGTCGCTCAGGGGGCAATTCTTTCCCCGATGCTATTTAACATCTATATGTGCCCCCTCGCCCGGTTAGCCCGTAGCTTTGGGCTGGGTTGTCACCAGTATGCGGATGACACTCAGCTCTATCTGCTGATGGATGGCCAGTCTGATCTCACTCCGGATTCCTTGGCCAAGGGTCTTGAGGCTGTGATGGTATGGTTACATCAGAGTTGCCTGAAATTGAATCCCATGAAGACGGAGGTTCTGTGTCTGGGTCGTGGGGCGATTGAGCTGGGGACCCTGTTCCCAGCCCTCAATGGGGTACAATTGAAACTTTCACTGATGGTGAGGCGCCTGGGTGTGAACTTGGATGCCACACTTTCAATGGAGGCCCAGGTCACAACCATTGCCAGGTCTGCCTTTCCTCATCTTCGACAGGCCAGGCAACTGGCTCCCTATCTTTCGCCCTGGGACCTGGCCACAGTAATCCATTCAATGGTCAACTCCAGGCTAGACTACTGCAACTCACTCTACTCTGGGCTGCCCTTGGGCCTGACCCAGAAGTTACAGCTAGTCTAGAATGCAGCGGCATGCATCCTTACTGGGATGCCAATCCGAGCACACATTCATCCTGTGCTGTGCCAGCTGCACTGGCTCCCAGTGGAGTTCCAGATCTGGTTCAAGGTGTTAACCTTGGTGTTTAAAGCCCTTCACGGACTGAAACCTGCATACCTGTGGGACCGCCTCTTCCATTACGTCCCCTGCAGGGTGTTGAGCTCTGCAGACAAGCAACTCCTGGTGGTCCCCAACCCAAAGGACATCCGTCTGGCCTCAACCAGGGCGAGGGCTTTTTCTGCCATGGCCTCGGCCTGGTGGAACGCTCTCCTGCTGGAGATCCGCGCCCTGAGGGACCTGTTACAGTTCCTCAGGGCCTGTAAAACGGAGATGTTCTGCTGGGCCTCTGGCTGAGTGCCAGCAGGTGTCCTCCTTCTTCCATCTAAGACCACCACTTTTTCTGGGACTGTCCTTGGCCATCTGCTATGGCCATATACGGACTCCCAATATTTGTTTAAATAGCCTGTGCCTGGACTATTTTAATGACTTTTTAAAGATTATTACTGATTTTATGGTTTTGTGACTTTTAATGTATTTTTTGAATGTTGTTAGCTGCCCTGAGCCCATCTGTGGGGAGGGCGGGGTATAAATCAAATAAATAAATAAATAAATGTGATGGCTGAAATGACTTCTGATGGTAATTAAAGCTACTAAGGACTTAAACAGCAACGGATATAGTAAGGCTTAATTCCAACTAAGGCACAGGATTGTAGTGCATGGCAGCTTTAATCAACAGTCTTGGTGACAGTCCCAGCAATCAAGCATCAGGAAAACAAGGCTCTCGATGCACCCAATCTTCAAGTAAAGCCTAAAGGAAGATGCTGTACAGAACTGTTGGTATAACAGCTAAACAGCCACATTTATAAACTTATCTGAATTTGGGGAGGGGGGCGCCACTGTGGTTGTGCATAGAGTTATCAACACTTCCAGTTGGGGCCTGGAGTTCTCACTGAATTACAACTGACCTCTAGTGATCAGTTCCTCTGGAGGATATGGCAGCTTTGAGTAGCTCTTATGACATCACCTCACCCTTAAGTTCAGTCCCCAAACTCCACCCTCCTAGGTGCTCCTCCAAATCTCCAGGCATTCCCCAAGCCACAGTTGGCATTTCTAGTTGTGCTAATTTGCATCACAATGTTTTCAACTTTTTGATATGGACTCCTCATTTAACATCAACCTTCCAAACTTCTCCCAACATCCTGATGCCAGTAATTACCCAAACGTGTGCTGGAGCTGACTACCATGCTGTAAGAAAACTGCTAGTGTGCTTTGAGAAATTACATGGTGGGTAAAGCTGCAATCTTCTGTACATTATACCTCTGATCAATACAATGGGGCTTCTACTGATTATAGGACTAAGGCTATGAAAGCTCCTGTGCATTAAAATGCTTCTTTCCACAGAAGAGGCTGCTCACTCCTTCTCAATGTGAGTCACAGTTGTGACTCTGCCTTTTTTTGAGCCTCTGCCACATCTCTGAATTCACTGGATTGTTAAAACTCTTTTGATGCAGAGATGTAGCATAGTCAAATTATCTGTCCTTGTAGGGGACCTGCTCAGAATAATGACATCCATAGAACAAGAATTGAGCCTCCCTACAGACCACTAAGTTTTACATTTATGTCACTAGTATAACAGGGGTCTGGCTCAGTCATGTGAAAGAAGTCTGTTTTTATTGGCAGGAATGCACAAAGGGAGAATGAGGAATGTTTCCAATTCCCATGACATTCCTCATTACAATTTAACTGCCCCCCCATGCTTTTTCTTCTGAGATGAGCTCTGCCTAGGGAACTGCACTTATCTTGAAGGGCAGACTTCATGGTATATCATAGATTCTAGGTGAAAACCTTCCCCAAATTACCCTCTCCACAGGCACCTTCTTCAAATCTCCAGAGATTTCTCAGGCCAGAATTGGCAACCCTAAGTGGGAGGTTCTGCAATCTTCATCTGCATACACTTGCAGTTAAAAACAGCCACCACACCACTCTACTTCCACTTTTCTACTGTAGATGTATATTTAAACACACTTATCTACGTAAAGACATCAAGCCTACTTTGACCCTAAAACCATCCTCTTGGGATGTAAGAGTAAAGTGTGTCTTAGTTTAATTGAGAAAAGAACATGTACCAGGGACATTAGAAGTTTGGAAAGTACTCTAGTTTTTGTTTACTTTGATCAGCAGCCATCAGGCAAAACCAACGGATACAGCTGCTTTGTTTTCCTCAGCTTTAGTACACTAATCCTCTCTCTCTGCCATAAAGAACATTCTTATCAAGATTTCTCATTAAGATTGGGCTTATTGCTTTCTATAAATCAGGTCTTCTACTACCTGTACTTTCCAGCACAGAACCTCTTAAAGAGAAAACGAATGATATGATTTTAATAATTGACGTATTCCCTCTTTTCTTCTTGATAGCAGCTTTGATATGCCTCTATACAGAAATTACAGGTCTTTTTATGAGGACCACAGTGAGCAGATGTTCAAAAGGATGGGGGCCCATGTACCTGTAATAAAGATACACAATCAGACATTTTCCAATGGAGATTTGATCAGAATTTCACTTTTAATAATATCTGTTCAGTATTGTTTCTTTTTTAAAAAGTCATTATCATGTCTTTTTGCTGATCTGTTATTTTAATGCTATCGTTTAAGATTCTTTCTAAGGTTGTTTCAGCTTAGGGAAACAGTCCCTGTTTCCTACTCACTGCCACCACAAATACAAAAGAATCTGCAATGGTGCCTCTGTATGGAGGTGTGGCATCAAGTCCTTGTTGAGACTGAGGGCCAAGCTACAAGTGACGAATGACACAGGTTGGACACTTGTCAGCTTCCTTCAAGTTTTGATGGGAAATATAGGCATCCTATAGGACAGCAGCTTGGCTCTCTGACTGCTGTCCAATGGACTTCTCAACTGTCACGTCCAACATTCCGCCAAGCTGCCTACATTTCTCATCAAAACTTGAGGGAAGCTGACAAGTGTCCAACCTGTGTCATTGGTCACTTGTAGTTTGGCCCTAAGGGCTTTCCACACACTCAATTTATCTCTGATCTTCTTAGCAGTCAATCCTCGAGCATTGGTATTGGTTTGGATGTGGTTATTCCGCACGTCTGCCCTCCCTTTGCATTTTTACAGTTGTGGAGTTGGTTTATTTGGTTCTGCATGTGCCTTAAATATTGAGGATTTTCAAGTGAGGGTGCTGTCATTATCGGTGATATCACAGAACTCCCTCACTTTGATTTTTTGCTCATGCTTATGTTGATAGATTATGTTGATATAAGGGCTGATTTTTTTAAAAAGGTTGAAAATGAACACATGGGGGAGTCTTTGCATGGCGAAGCCTAAAAGGGAAGCCGCTCTGCCAACCACACCTAAGCCGCCCCCTCTAGTCCAAACTAGAGAGCCCTTCTTGAGCTGACCAGAACCAGGAGGTGGAGGCCAGCACCATTGGGGCAAACCAACCTCTGTTGGGGCAGAGCCCAGAGCAGCAGTATCTATGTGTTTTTCAAACTGTGCTGCTTTTTCTGGCACAAGAAGCGGCTCCCCCCCCCCCCCCCCCGCCCTGCTCTCTTGGACCACCAGGGCTATGGCATTATTTTTTTAAAATTGTCAACTTCACATTGATAGATCAACCTTATATTGTAATAAAAAATGCAGCAGGTTCTCTGAATTCCCAGCTTCCATTAAAAGAAAGTAAGTTTCTAGCCCTTTCCCCTTGCGGAGATATGCTTTTTTCTTTATATCTCTGCATTTTTAAAAAACAAAAGTTGGGAATTAAGAGAACCTGCTACACTTTTTATTACATTAGGTTGTTTATTGATATGGAATTGACAATTTTAAAAGATCAAAACAAAACTAGGAAGAGGGGAAAGAAAGGGGAGAGGAGTGGTTCAATTATAATGAACATCCAGTTATCAAAAAGTGGGTTGGAGGTGGGTGGGAACGAGTGGAACAAACACAACCAAAAGCAGCGTTATGCATGAGGAAAAAATAGACTCAAAATTAGCTTCTAGATCAGAGTAAAAGTTGTCTCAAAAGAACCAGAAAAAAATAGGGGGAAACCAGAAAAACTTAAAATGAAAACTAAAGGCAAAAAAATGCATGTAGAACTTGGGATAAATTGAATCAGTATGGGGCCAGAAAGCAGAAAAAGTCTGTAGTGTGGAAATCTGCACCTTCCATTGCACACTTTGTGAACCCAGTGTGGATTCAATCTCTAAAGAAAGATTGTACCAAAGTAGTAGCAAAGCTGGGTAAAAACCAAAAGGTTCTGGAAGCCCAACTGTGTCACATGGAAGGCAAACCAAAAACCACTGCAATTGGAGGCAGGGAGGGGAGACACAGAGCAAAAGCTCTGCACAGAAGCAACCTAGATCTCTAAGCTGCCTGAGGAGCTATTTTTAGAAGAAATGTCTAAATATAAAGGCAGGGCAGGATCTAGGATTGCCAGTGCCCAGGCAACTTCCGTGACATCATCACGCAGGGCAGAGCGCACCACCCGCGTGGCAATCCAGCTGCACCGGTGCACCGCGGAGCTGGCGGTGGCAGCGCAGGGGGCTGGGAGGCCACCCGTGCCACTCGCCTGCCCCACTGAGGGGCGGCCAGCTTGCCATGTGCTGCCTGTCCTGTGGGGCAGGCGAATGGTGCGGGTGGCCTCACAGCCACCCGCACTGCCGCCGCCAGCTCCGCGGCATGCTGGGGCAGCTGGCTTGCTGTGCAGGCGGCATGCTGATGGGGCGGCAGGCTTGCTGTGTGCCCCCTGCCCTCGGGGCAGGTGAATAGCATGGGTGGGCTCCCAGCCCTCTGCTCAGCCACCTGTGCACTCCTGGTGGCTGACAGCTGCGCCTGGCGCCCCCTCTTTGATGGTGCTGGGGGCCGACTACCCCCTGCCCCCCTGTCGATCCAGCCCTGTATTAAGGTAGCAGAGGAGGAGGAATAAGGGATTGTCCAGAGGCCTCTTAGAAAATGATGTCACAGAAGCAGGAGGCCCTGGAGTGGGATGAATTACAGGGTCCCTTCTAGGGGTAACCAACTGCTCTTCTCTCACAGTACCTTTTCTGTTTCCTCCCCCCCCCCATGTAACTACTTGGCAGCTGGGGACTGTCACTACCACCAACCTGCATTAGGAGGATTTCGGGGGCAGGTTACTGTCGCATGAATATTTTGGGGAGACCCGACCTCCTCGGGCCCCACGACTCCCCTGGTCCGTGCTCAGATTGCCCCTTATCAAGGCACGTGTGTTATGACTAAACTGAACTCCCTAACTGTCCCTATCTAGAAAAAGTGCACTCTGTACAAAAGGAAAATGCTTAACCAAGTCTAAGGCATTACTGAATATACGGCAAAGGTTATAATTCAAACCACAAAAGAACAACAACTCTACAGACTTAATGTATAGGATAAAGGCTAAGACTAAGCACAACAATATAATTTCTCCTCCTCCCTCCTTAATCGAGAGCTCTCAGGCTACAGTGCGAACAGCAGAGGACTTTTACAAGCCCCTCTGCTAATTAGCAAGTGTAGCCCCGAAAGCTTTCTGCCAACCCTTTTTATACCCTATAGTCAGAAGATTTCTCAAGTAATGTTATCTATCAGTTCACTTTGTTCTTTTCAAAAGTACAAGTAGACCCATAAATTAAAAACATCTACAAATTACAGAAAGGAATTTCACACGTTGCCAGCCCAGGCTCTTCTTGGATATTATCAAAAGAGATAAGCGGCAGCCTCGAAGCCCCTTATTTAAATGACCTGCTGTAATTTACAGGCAAGGGGTGAAACCCTTGCAAATGCTTTATGTCACTTAGTATTGAGTAACTTAATGTTCTTCCCGTTGAGAAAATGAAACTTCGGCCAGCCTGCAGGAGAACCAAACTTGTCCTCTGAGGCTTTTGGAAGCTTCTTTAAGGAGCCTGTGCTGGTTCCATGTTGCAATGGCCTAGTCTCTGACCCAAACCCCTAAATTTTTTCCACAGTTACTTTTCCTTTCACGCTTCAGTTCTATTGGCAGAGCCCCTTTATGTTGCAAGGAGAAGTGGCCTGGCTCAGCTACCAAACCTGAGGCACATCAAAAAAAGGGAACAAAATAGTAACAGGGTCGCCAACTCCAAGTTGGGAAAGTGCTGGAGGTTTGGGAGTGGAGTAGACTTGCTCGTCCCCAGGTGGGGGCGTGGGATGACCAGCCCCCAGTCTCCATTCCCTCACCCCCTCTGACCAGCTGGCAGGAGGGAAAAGGTGTAGGAAGGCAGCAGTGGGGGAGAAGCATGCATCCGTGCACTCTGGAGCATCCATGCATCACAGAAGTGACAGGTCATGCCAGAGACTGACTGAGTTAAAATCTGCCTATAATTTCGTGTTTGAGGTCAATTTTTACTCAATCACCCCACATCCCAGCATGACCTATTACTTCTGCCTCAAGCCAGGAATGATGTCATTCCTAGTGCAATGCGGGGTACTCCAGAGTGCCCCCTGGATGATTGCCCCCACAACCTCCCACTCAGGGCCAGCACCTCCATTGAGGCAGGTCCAGCAGCTGCCTCCAGCACTGAGGCGCTGGAGGGGGTGCTGGGGGCTGGGATGCACGCCACAGAGCTGGCGGTGGCAGCGTGCAGGCGGCTGAGCAGGAGGGATGGGAAGCCGCCCACGCACCGCCCCGGCCACCTGCTATGCCTGGCCTGCAGCTACTGCAGCCTCCCAGCCCTCCCGTGCTGCCGCCACTGCCACCACATGCCACCAGCCGGGAGCAGCAGCTGCGGGCCAGGCATGGCAGGTGTCCGGGGCAGCACACAGAGCAACAGCGCAGGAGGGCTGGGAGTACACACGCATGCCTCCCCAGCCACCCGGCATGCCTGGCAGGGAGTGCACACCAGAGGCAGCAGTGTGGGGCAGTCTGAGCGAGCAGCCTCTCACCCAGCTGCCCCACAGTCTGGGAGCGCACCCGCGCTCTGCATGCATGTGAGGGGGCAGGAGCAGATCTGAAGCCGCCCCCGGCCTCAGGTGCCAGAAACCCTGGCACTGGCTCTGCTCCCACTCCCCACTTCAACCCCCAAGGGGACCTGGCACCCTTTGAGTGAAGCATGGGGAGAGCAGGGCTTGAGGAGAGGAGACACCTCAGTAGGATATAATATCATAGAGTCCACCATCCAAAGCAGCCATTTTCTCCAGGGAACTGATCTCCATCATCTGAAGATCATCTATAATTCTGGGAGGTCTCCAGACCTTGCCTGGAGGTTGACAATTTTACCCAGTAAGGTTCACACAACTTTTATTAACGGATTACATTTAAAATAGAGAAAGTCAAACATACAAAAGAAACAAGCACTCTACCAAACAAAGGTAAACAAATGCAAGTTCTCTAACATATGAGAACTTAACTGTCCTTTACTAAAATAAGCTGCCATGACATTTGCAGCAGCCACCCTGCTTACCAGTCCCAGGAACGTATGCACAGGGCCCTAGGGAGGGATGGTTTTATTTGTTTCTCTCCAGTACCTGCCCCGGACTCAGGATTGGCTGCCAGTCTAGCATCCTCCTGACTCCCCTAAAGCTCTGGGCAGCAACAGGAGGGCTAAATCCTCATAATTCAAAGGGGAGGGATTCTGTTTAACTATTAAAAAACCTACCCTGAGACCTAGTAGGGCCACCGGAGCAGAAAAATAACAAGATGGGGAAAATGACAATGAACATGTGGCCTACAGGACCACAGTTCATTACAAATGGATTCTGAGAAGGACTGTGAAGAAAGATAATTTTAAAATGTTCGATAAAAGGAGAGTGGATAGGAGATTCTCACACTATGAACAAAAACCTGACAAAAACTTCTCATAGGTATATTCATGATTGGAGATGTAACTGGGGCACAGCTAAGTGATAGACTAGACAGCATAAACTGACAAGGTGTTAAGTGCTGCTGCTGAGCAAAAATCTGAACTGATTTGGGATTTAAGGTGCTTCCCATTCTGGATGGCGTTGGATTCCCCTCAAAGGACTAGGTCTGCAATTTGGGGGTGCTCTTGGACCCAGGCCTACTGCTGGGTTAGCAGGTGGCAACTTTAGCCAGGCGTGCTTTTTACCAGCTAAAGCTAGTTAGCCAGCTGCAGCCTTTCCTGGGTAGGAAAGATCTGGCCACTCTGGTACACGCCCTGATTTCACCTAGATTAATTTACTGCAATTCACTTTACATGGGCAGAAAGACAGGGTATACATTTTGTTAAATAAATATAATAAATATTTCAAATAGAGAATGTCCACAATCAAGTCCTTGGAATCTCTTGTTGATGGATCTTGTTGGGGCAGTGGCAGCTGGGGAAGGGTGGCAGCAGAGAGACTGTTACCTGAGATCTTTCAGCTAGGGTTGTCAAGTATCTATTTTTTACTCAGACAGTCTGGTATTGGGGGGCTGTCTGGGGAAAATATCTCCCAAATACTGGATACCTGGCTGTCCCTTCCCCTCAGTGGCAGCTCAGCCTCCATAGCTCAGCCCAGCAGGACTCCTGTTGTTGAACTGCACCTCCTAGGAATGGCCAGCCAGCCATTGCTCCTGGCCAGCCTCTTGTGGCTGTGAGGCACCAGTAGGAGTGGCCTGCCAGCCTGGGTGCCAGGCTGGCCTCTTGTGGCTGCATGGAGCCGCCAGGGATTGGCTGGCTGCCCATTCTGGAAGTGGGATGGTGTGAGGATGTCACTCTGACATCATCACGAGGGGGGTGGGTGGAAGCATGCACACTTTGCACGCGTGCTACTACTTTTTAAGAGGTGAGTGTCACCCCTTTCCTTGGAATCTGATTTTTTCTAGTCCTCATCTGACAACTCTACTTTCAGTGTTGCTGCTAGTCAGAATACAAAGCAAAAGAGAACAGTGGTTTCACTCCATATAAGGCAGGCTCTTGTGTACATTTCAAACTCATTTAGTTTATTCTTACTTAATGTATGTTTACGCAGGATAATATATGATTGACTTTGAATTGTTCATAATGTTGTGCTTGAGTAATTTCTGATACTTCATCTGTTTAAAAATTCAATTTTTATTTTGAAATAAATAAGAGGCAGATTATCCATCCCTGACCCTTTCAACAGCCTTTTCTGAATTGACCAAGTCAGATACTTAAAATTTTAGTACTTTTCTCACTGAAAGCTGATGTAAATCTTGAGATTTGTTATTGAAAGATGAGAGCTGAATTTTAGCACTAAAACTGTTAATCATACATTATATTGCAGGCTACATTTGTAACCTGTTAAACTCTTTCAGCCCTGACCTGGATGGCCCAGGTTTGATCTTGGAAGCTAAGCAGGGTCAGCTGTGATTGTGAATCCCACAAGTAAATTACTTTTTAAATGAACAAGTTCTTCCTTTTGTCTGTCCTGAATTGCTGGCAAGCTCTAGGATTATGAGAGAGGGAAGAAAAGGTTCTCTGTGTTTTCTTTCTCCACCTTTCTAGTAGTTATCTGGCTGCCCTCATTATGGGTAATGAAAGCAAAAATAACTGGGTTACTGACAAAGAAGGGGTCTTAACATATTTGGGAACTTCCTAGGTATGAAGAAAATATTACTTTATAAATAACCAAAAGAAAATGCCTTCACAACAGGTCTGGGCCTAATGATGCCATAGAATGTTAAGAGTCAGTTAAGGGAAGAAATAGGAGGAGGCGGCGGCGGAGAAATGGATAAGGGAATATTTGTAGGGGGTGTTCCCATCCGTTGTCCCCCCTCCCCCGTGTACATTCTGTTATTTTTTTTTATAGCCACTGCTCAGTTGCTGCTGGTGTGTGTCACGTCCATGCAGTAAATTTCTGTTCTGCTTCTCATGCCCCCCTCTTCCTTTCCCCCAGGAGCTGATTAGTCTGTCTGGCGGTAACCATTCCCACCCTCCTCAGCTCTCTGAATTCTTTCCCCACCATTTTTATTAGTAAAGTGAGGTAAGGGTCATAAGGCTGCTTCTTCATTTGCTTCCGTCCTCCTGGGTATGTAAACACTCTCCTATTTTTTTTTCAAAGCCAGGAACAAGTCCTAACGCTGCTTATTCCCTGCTGGCTTTAAAAGCCAGGAAAAGGTTAAATGGCTGCTTTCCCCTTCCTTCCTCAGGGGTATACGCACACTCTCTCTTTTTTTTCAAAGCCAGGAATATGTTGTAATGTTCCTGCACATTCATCCCCTCCCTCCTGGCTGTTTCAGGCTTCTCCTAATGCCAAAGGGGAAAAAAAGCAAGAATTTTGCACAGCTGTTTGGAAATGAAGCGGCAGGGAAGTTGCCAGGAGAGAATGAAACAGCAGCATTTTAACCCTCCTGGCTTGGTTTTTAAAAAATACATGAGAGTGGAACAAGCACAAAAAGTACATGTTTTCCTCCAGAACTCCACCACCAATTGTCTCTCTAGTGGGCATAGGACAGCACAATCAGCAAATACAGGAGGGGGGTGGGCTCCAACATTACAATGTTACCACACATGCAATTTTTTTAAAAAAATTGTCAGCTCCAGCCCCCACAAAATTTGGCTCCAAACAGACACATCTCAACTCATCAGCAGACACCAAATCATCTCGATGTCATGCAGTTCAGAATGATGGGACCACAAGCCATTTCAGCACTGATTGGCATGAATGCTCAGCATTGCCGGCTTAAAGTGTACCATGAAGAATGGGCCAAAGAATCATTGTTCCTTTCCTTAGTATATGCTTAAATGAGCATGTGGCAGGACAGCCCTCCTGACCTGTGAACACTGCTCCTTCTTGCCCTCTGGGGTGTCTGGGGTGCACCACAAACCCTCAGATGAGCTTCTGATCCTTCTCTCTTGTACCCACTGCCACCACTTGGCCTTTGTGGGAATTGCCCAAAGGAAGGCCAAGACTTTCCACTCCCCTGTGCATGCTTGCCACTCTGAACCCTGCCTTGTTCCCAGTCTCCTGTTACCTAGTGCTTGGTTAGTGCAAGGACTACTTGCTGCATATTGCTCCCAGCTGCCATCCCACGGCCCTGCTCACCTGGCCAGTGGGGGAGGGTCATGGGCATGGGGAGAAGGACGTGCATGTACTCCCCCTTCTTCTTCCAAGTAAAACAAAAATAGACCCTTCTCCCTGTGCCAGAAAATTTTATTCTCTCCCTTTGCCCATCCACTGGGCATGTCAAAGAGGCGGGTCAGAGAAAACTTTTCCTGAGGCCTCCCAGAAAAAACCTCTCTGGCACTTTTGTCCTCCAAATCTCTGTTCTACCCACCTGTGTAACTAAAGATCCTAGGTGTGGCATTTGGTTCCCTGCCCCTGTCATCAAAGAAGGAGGAGGAAACACTTTTTCAAAATACAGGTTTGAAAATTTTGAAACAGTCCAAACTTACAAATAAAAGCATTTTTCCACAGACCTTGATTGACCAATGGTCTAATTCAGTCTACAGCTGCTTCACGTGTCCATGTACACCTTTAATAATTATATTTTTATGGAACACAACAGAAGTGGAATTTCAGGTCTGGAATTAGTAGCTGGTAGCTGACACTAATCCTCTAGAATAGTCTTAGCTGCCCAGGCCACTTCCGTTCAATGATGCTGAAGATTTGAATAGATTCTAAAGCAGGCAAGCTTTATAAAATAGGTCAGGTTGCCCCTGGAGATCAGAGATTTGTCTTACAGGAAAGCTTGGGATTTAGCATGCAGTCTGAATACTCAGAAAGAGGAATGGGCCCTTTCAATGACAGTATTCAGCATTTACTGATACTAAGAATGAAAGCCGTGTGGTACATTTGTTTTAAACCTTGAAAAATCAATAACTCTTGCATTAACGGTACAATCCTGTGCAAAGTCACAATATTCAATATATTTAGATAGTTATTAACTGCTTAGGATTTAGTTGAGTAATTCTAATTTAGAACTTAAATAGGTGACTGTAGAGAGCCTAAAATGTGATGCTTGTTTTCGCTAGACAGACATATGAAGCAGGAATGTCCAGCTTCATGAACTACTGTTTTCTCAAAAGAGAAGTGCTCCCTGGAACCTGAAGTATCTTGAGGTAATTGTATAGTATGCACAATACGCAAAGACTGGTCACAACTAGAGATGGGTACGAATTGAAATACGAAACAAAATTCAGCACGAACTGGGTCGGTTCATGGTTCACGAACCAGTGGTTCACCAGAGCCCATTTCTGACCAACCGCCACAAAGTTTAGGCTGGTTTGCTTGGTTCATTTTTTCGTTTGTCACTGCAGACAGCTTGGCACCGATCAATCAGTTTCCTAGGTAACAGGGGATGGACTTTCTGCAGACCTTCTCCTGGCCTGGAAGTGACCTTCTGCTGACCTGGAAGTGATGGTTTGCTGACCTGGATGTGATGTTTTCATGAACCAAATGAACCAGTTTGTGAACCGGGGCAGGTTCATGAAAGTTAATGGTTCGTGAAATGAAATGAACCACGAACCACATGGTTCATTTTTTTTTCTGGTTTGTGCCCATCTCTAGTCACAACTTAAAAAATGTTTTTTCTTTCTTTCACCATGCAAAAAAGAAATTTGACCATATTACATATGAGTATATTATGGACAAGCAAGGAAAAATAAAATCTTGGCAAGTGGTTCAAGAAGGAAAAAATATTTTGTGGTTGTAATATCATCAAATGGTGTCAAAACTGAAAGAACAAATAGCTAAAGAAGGGGAATGACTAAGAAAGAAAACCACCTATGAACAATCATTGGATATTTAAGACACCTATTTGGAAGAATTTATAAAATGTTATTGCAACATGACCCTGAAACAGAAGAAGTAAAAAACTGTATGATAAAATGGATGCAAAACTTTGGAGAAAACATATACCTGAGTCAGTGGGAAATTTTATGGACAAAAGAAATTAGGTTTATTGGATGTCAAATATTAAGGGAGAGCTGGTACAAAATGTTTTTAGATGGTATATTACCCCTAAAGATATATCAGAAACAAAGACTATTATGAGAAGTGTTGGAAATGTCAGAATATGCAACAGATGCAACATTTTATCACATGTGGTAGACATGAAAGGAAGCAAGAAAATATTGGACAGAAATACGCAAAGAAATGCAAAAGATTAAAATGCAAGTCTCTGATGGATCAAAAATGCTATTAGATATTTTATGAAGAAAAATTGCAAAAATACACAGTGAACTATTAAAGTATATGGTGACAGCAGCAAGAGTAATATTTGCAGCAAAATGGAAAGTGGTGAAATGCCCAGACTTGAAGGAATGAAAGAATAAATTAAATGGGTATGTGACAATGGCAAAATTAACTTATTTTATACATAAATGACCAACTTTAGAATTTCAAGATGAATGGAAAGCTTTTTAAAATTATATAGCTGAAAATTAAGAATAAAATTAAATTATTAAAGAGAATGATAAAAAGAAATAGATAATACATGCTTATAAATATGTTATTAGTTGATAAAATGTTATTAGATATGAAGAAAGATGGTAAAGATAGAATAAGATATTTAAACTGAAGTGAAATATCTTAAGTAGATTTAAGTAAGTTCCACTTAAATGTATGTTTGCAGGTTTTATTTTAGGTATAGGATTATAGTGTATAATTTGTTTGTGTCTTTGGAAATTGAAATTATATATATATATATATATATATATATATATATATATATATATATATATATATATATATATATATATATATATATATGGTATACCATATATATATGGTATATTTAAAAAGTTTTTTCTTTGATTGGATCATAGGCAAAATTTTAACATGCCTAGTTTCAAATCTGATAGGGTCACTAGGTCAAGATGAACATAAACTAGAGATCCTGCCCATGGACTGTCCACAGGTGATCCCCTGATGTAGAAAGGCTGACTCAGTTTTTATTCTAGGACCAATGGTGAGAAATGCAAGTTTTTCTTTTTGTGGGAATACTGAAAACTATGAACTAACTACCGATGGAAAGCCAAAAAGTGATGCAATAGATGCATGTAGTAACTGTCACCATGTATGAAAAATAAGTTAGCAACTTGGATTTGCATTAACAATACTGTGCTTTAAAAGGAAAGTTGAAGAGCAATCAGCACTCCAGTTGTAAACAGAGTTATACCTTCTATGTCCATTGGGATTAGAAAGGTATAATTCTATCTAGGTTTGCACTGTAAATTAGCTCATTATGTTACCCAAATAGGCAGTTTCCTAATTAGTTGGGGAATTAGCTTTAAGGAGACGAGAGTGAGGGGGTAATTGGGATTCTCCACCTATGTTTACAGGGATTATTCCTTTATTCTCAAATAAATCAGGCAGATGTTCACTGGAAAGGTTTTTTTATTAAAGGAGAAATTAAAAAGGCAAACTTATAGAACCACATGCAGCATACATACAAGGCTAACTAAGAAAATCAGGGAGGAAAGGGGGAGAAAGCAGTTTAAGGAGGGCGATAATTACCAGTCCTGAAGATAGAGGTCCACAAAGACAGCAGCAAAACAACCAATGTTCCACAAAGAAAAGAAGCCCTATCTGATTTGGGGGTGTATGGACGTGTCCCAAGACCTACACATTCACTGGTGACTAGGGAGTACAATTATAGGGCAAAATGATCCCTGGGGCAAGCTGACATCTTCGTGACTAAAACAATAACTTAACGGATTGTCTGTAGGTTAGACAATAAGTTGGGAGAGATTTGATGGTTCCTATCTGAGGTAGATTATAAGTGAAAAAATGTTTGATGACCCTATAAGCACTGGATGGGAAAAGCTATCATGTTTACTGAATAACTTTGATTAGGATAGGTAGGTGCAGGATAGTCAGATTGGGCTTTGATGAGGTAAGTCAGGAGTTTCCTGGAAGCCTCATCGTCCTAAGTTATGCATCTTCCTCCAAGGCGTGGAGAGGCACCAGTCAGTCAACCGTTCTGGCTCACACTCTGGTAGTTTTCCAGGCTCCTGCCAGCTGCCAGCTGCTGTGGGCCAGGCATTGCCTTGAACTTATGATATACGAGGAAGGGGTGTTTATGATATTCCAACCATAAACTGCCCTCATAGCATGAGAAGCCTGACTGCTAACAACATGCTCTAGGCTGTTGATGAGAAAGGAAGTAGTAAACAGGGCTTTTTTTCTGGGAAAAGAGGTGGTGGAACTCAGGCCTGCACAATGACATCACTTTGGGTCAGCTGGAACAAGGGGGGAGTTTTTTAAAGTTTAAATCACCCTCAGTGAAAATGGTCACATGGCCAGTGGCACCGTCCCCTGATCTCCGGACAGAGGGGAGTTTAGATTGCCCTGCGTGTTGCAGTAGATTGCAATGGTGTGTTGTGACCTCAGACAAGGATATTTCCAAAGGATGAATTGTGGCCAGATGATGGAAAGTCCTTATTAGTCATTTTGCTTGTATTAGAGGGATAGACTGGAAGCACATTACAGTTGCCTAGTAACCAGGAAGGACATGATTGCCTGGTAAATCTGGAAATGCCTATGAATGTGCTTTGTTTTTGTTACACTAGAGTTTCCTCCATCTTATAATAGTGAAGATGCACTTTCTTCTGAACTAAAATGGAAGGTTACTTCATTGTCCCACTTTTGCAGTGTCATCCTAAGCAGAGTTACCTCTTTCTAAGACCACCAACGTGGGCTTCAAAGGGTATAAATCTGTTTAGGATGGCAGTTCAGAATATGAAAGTCTAAGCATTACTGACATTTGGAGGAGTCCACCCAATAGGTTTGTATTAGGGTTGCCAAGTCTGGGTTGAGAAATTCATGGAGATTTGGGGATGAAGCCTGAGGAGGATCCTCAGCTGGGTGTAATGCCACAGAGTCCACCCTCAAAAAGCAGCCATTTTCTCTTTTTCTCTTTTTATTTTTTAAACAATAAACAATGAATAAAACATTTAAAAAACAAACAGGATACACAAAAAATACAAGCAAAAAAAAAGAGAAAATATCAGATTAAGGAAACTACATATTTCCCCTCTGCTCCCATACATGCTTAAGATACTTTACATACAGCCTTTTATAGTTTACATTTTATCCTCAACATTATATTCAGTTTTATTATGTTCAGCATATTAGCATGCTAACTTAACTGTTAAGCTTAACAGTTGATCCATTTTAATATTACTTATATTTAATTCTCCTTAGTTTGCAGCTACATATTTAAAAAAAAACTTTGTTTTTCCTGAAATTCTTGATTTGGTCTATTATGCATATAAGAAGTTAATTTTGCCAATGATGCATATTCAAACAGTTTATTCATCCAATCAGTCACGTCTGGACAAGATTCCTCCTTCCATTTTGTTGCATATACTACTCTCGCCACTGTCACCATATATTTGAAAAGTTCACTATGCTCTTTTATTATATTACTTGGTAAAGCATTTAATAACATATTTTTAGGTTCCAGTACAAAGCAAAACTTCAGTATCTTTTGCATCTCCTCATGTATTTTTATCCAGTATCTTCTTGCCATCTTACATGTCCACCACATATGATTGGAGGATCCTTGTGTCTGGGAGACTGCAACAGAGAGGGTGCAGAATTACCCTTTGTCCTGCACTAGTAGAGAAAGATTGGTTCCAAACTCTTGCTTTGCATGGTAGGATCTAACGCAGCATCTATTGCAGCAATTTGAACAGCTCTGGGGCAGCTACAGAGTATGGTACAACAGCAGTATTTCCCCTCTCAGTCATGCAGTGGTCCTTTCCCCTAAGAGCCATTGCAAACAGAACTCTTGTTTTATTCCACAGGGGGTGAGGGAGAAAGGCAGGACTGCTACGGGAGTGCCTGAATTGTTCGAACAGTGGGTATATCATGGAGCAGCATATTGACTCCTCTTCACCAGGTAAAGAAGCAGGTGAGGAGGAGGCTAAGGTCCTGCAACAACCCCTGAAGGAAGCATCCAAGGTTCCTCCAGAAGACCCATTTGATGTTCAGGAGGAATTCTCCTAAGAGGCACTGTTAGGTTTCTTGCACTGGGATACAGCTCTACCTTCCTCCCTGGACTCAAATTCTGAACCCTCAGATAGGGTTATCAGTGCTGAGTTGGAAAGTCCTTGGAGATTTTAGGGTGGAGTTTGGGGAGAGGAGGGAACTCAGAAGAAACGTGATGCCATATAGAGTCCACAAGCCAAATCTGCCATTGTTTTGGGGACCTCAGTCTCAAGCAGGACAGGGCACTGTCTCCAGGACAGTACTTGATTCAGATGACCAGGCTAGGGGACTATGAGGGACATAGGCTACTCTTGACAGCAATAGCATGGAGAAGGCGAAAGGTTGCAAGCTCCAGTCTGGAAAATTCCTAGAGATTTTGGGAGTGAAGCCTGTGGAGGGTGGGGTTTGAGGAGGGACCTCAGTGAGATGTAATGCCAGCTTCCAAACCATCCATTTTCTCTGTAGTCTGGAGAGCCACTGTAATTCCAGGAGATATCCAGGCTCCACCTGGAGGTTGGCAACCCTACACTTGATCTTAGCCAAAAGGCTGAGAAGTGAGGCCAGGCAGGTACAAGTCCAGGCCATGGCCAAAATGTTCCTGTGGTATTGTCCCTTATGCCACCATCTGCTGAAGAAAGTTATCTTTGTGATTAAACATGTTTTCTGTTGTTAGGTATTTAAACAAGAGCTATTGAGTTATTTATCTAGTTGATAAGCCTGATAAAAAACTACCCAAATGGAGAGGTCACCCTAACTATTCGGCAGCTGGACTTTGGGCTGTCACATAATAATTCTCTAAAAGGACAGAGGGTTAAAGTTGAACAGAGATTTATGTAAATGTGTAGTCACTCCACCAAAACCAGCCAACAACATCCTTGGGAGGGAAAAAGAACCTTGAGCCACAGTAACCTTCACATCAAGATAATCTTACATTGCTGCAAATAACCCACCCATCTGAAAGGAGCAGGACCATGTAAGAGGTGCAGACAAAGGAGTGAAGAAGCAGAGCCTAGGCCAGATTGCAGATGGCAGTGAATCTTTCTTTACTCTTGCGTTCTCCATAAGGGAGAACAAGGCCAGCAAGGTCAGCAAAGCACTCTCCTGTTGTTCCACAGAATGCGTAAAACAGAATTGTTTAAGAGGCACTTTTATAAAATGACTAAGGTTAGAGCTAATGTCTGTGAACTTTCAATCCAGCTTTGTTGTAAATATGCTGCATTTATTGCATCTTATATACTAATAGCCAAGTTACCTTGATCTGAGGACACTTGAATCCAGTGACTGGAGCCATGAATGGACAAGACAGATTTTCCTACACACCTGAAAAATGCCCCAGGTTTGCAGAAAAAAATGTTTTAAAAAACCAAATGATAGAAAGAACTCCTTTTATCCTGTTTCAGATGCCCTCAGTGGCTGATACTAAGCAATCATAACAGCTTAGCCAGTATTCCAGACTTGATTTCTGTCAATAAAAAGCAAGGGCGGGGGCATGAACTTTTCCGGGGCTGTTTTGATCCTTGAAGGAGTATTCATTGGGGCCAGGCTCAGAAGCAACTACAAGGCAACATAAAACCTAATTCTGGGTTATATTTCCTGTAGATCTTATATGCCTCCACGCTACAGTTGCCAGCTTCAGGTTGGGAAATTTCTGCAGATTTGGGGAGTGGATTCTGAGGAAGGTGGGATTTGAGGATGGGCGGGACCTCTGCGGGGTATAAACCCACTTGGTTGGGGAGGGCGGACTATAAATTTAAGTTTATAAATAAATTAACAATGTGATAGAGTCCACTCTCCCAAACAGCTGTTTTCTATAGAGGAACTGATCTTTATGCAGATTTCTAGCAATCACCTGGAGACTGTCAACACTACTCCAAGCCACTTGTGCTCTAAACCTCCTTCCTGAAAGGCCAGTTAGGCACAGTCTTCTTTGTCTTTCAATTCCCTTCTTTATAGTGAGATAATCTTTCTGCCTTAATCATATTACCATGTTAACACTGAGATTCCTTTTCAATGGAAATGTCAGTTAAGATTTTGCCAAGCTCTGCCTCACTCCATCAGGACAAGTACAGCCACTGTTTCTGACAGGGTTAAGGGCAAAGGATGAACTATATCAACAATTAAGCTTAATACAATTGTTGTGTATATATGTTGCAATAGTTTGGATGTGTTTTTGGCATAGATACAATTTAAGGTTTTGTATATTGGAAATATTGTAACTAATAATGAAAGCCAGTGGCTGGAAATAAGGGTTTAATTGACATAAGTGTCAAAACACCCCTCGACTGTCACAGAATTTGAAATTTTGGTAGAGTTTCAAGTATAGTAGAAACTCTGTATGTGGGCATAAAGGTAGCTTATGATTTATTGCCAGAGCTACATGAACTATTGATCTCCACAAAAAATCCTATGAGGTAGGTCAGTGGGAAAAGCAGGTATAATTTCTTGGGCCTGCCTTCTAGTATCCACTGTCATGTGTTGGTTATGACATGTCCTTTGACTCTGCAGCAGCCAACAGAAAGTACCACAAAAGTAAGGAGAGGCCCATGATAACTGTAAAGATGTGGAAATTGTGACTGAGCAAGCCAGAAGTACACGCCTGGTGAGTGGGTATTCCTCTTTCACTATTCCTGAGCTGTGACTTACTAAAGCTGATATTAAAATCAATGTTGTTTAGTCTTTAAAGTGTTACTGGACTTTTATTCTGCTATAAGTCTGAACTCATTTTAATATTATATAAAAGTGGTAAATCATCTGCCAGGGATTTCAATATGCTTGGACAGGAGTAATTTTGCATACAGTTGTTCTGTAAGAGCATTTTTTATATACCAACAATTAAAAAAAAGATCTAATGCAAGAGGGGAGGAGGATGGCACGTACCCAGCTTTTCAGTGGACAATAGCATTTAAAATCTTGTGCCACCTTTTTAATTGTTGGGAGAAATGATTGATTGTAAAACCTGTTAGAAAAAAATTCTGGTAGCCCTATTGAAATTTTCATGCTTGTACAGTCTCTGACTCAAGGAGCTTTATGTGTAATTGCAATATAAAAATTTCCTAAATGACCATAGCCCACTTGCATTAAACACTCTCTTGTAATCTAACCAAACTCCTACAATTTCAAGTGTGCCTGGCAGAGCAAAATGTGCAAACATAAGCATGACAGCAGCTGGACCCAGAGATCCCACAGTGCAAGGCTCACAGATCTTTCCTGCCCCACCCCCGACCCTTTCGATCCTGGGTAAGTTGATTCCCAGGGTTCTGGGACTTATCTGGAGTAATAAGCCATGTGTGTAGTAGACTGTGGTGAGAAAGGGGGTAATAAAATTCGTCACTCCACCCTCTTCCATCTGGGGGGCTCCATCAAGGATAGAAGCAGGAAGTGGTCTACAGTGTGCCCCCTGCTCACTGCAGCCCATTGACTTATATGGCTATTATTCGTTTGTTTATTTAGTACATTTTAATCCCATCATTTTTTCAAGGAGCTCAGAGCAGCATACACCAATCTCCCCTCCTCTATTTGCCCTCATAACAATCCTATGAGGTAGGTTAGGCTATCCTAAATAGGATTACAACTTTCTACACCCATTGATTTCATTGGGCTTGGAAAAGTGTAACTCGAATTTAGGACTGCAACCCAGTGACCTTCATGGCAGTGGAGATTTGGAGATGAGTCTCTCAGAGCCTAATCCAACACTTCAACCACTACACCAAGCTGCCACTTCACACAGGTCCTGCAGCCCCAGGAGTCAATTTATCCAGGGTCAAATGTCTTGCTGAGAGGAGCAGAAAGTGTGGAATATGCATGAGTATCAGCAACTTCTGCTGATGAATCACTGGATCCAGCCCACTACATTTAAAATTACAAAGCCATGATTCAGTGTGATATATGATTGTGTGAGAACAACTAAAGTCAAAACTTTTAAAAGAAGGGCTGATGTGTACTGTGATAATTGAAACAAGGGCCATCTGTTTTATTCTATGAAGGTCTGAGTTAAGACCATCAGGAATATCCATTATTTTATGAGACTAGTGAAGAATAAGGAGCTATTTAAATCAAGAGATAACCCTTTTAACTAGTAGATGTCCATTTTAACATATCATGCTTTAAAATGGTTTTTGAGAATACAAATATGTTGCTTACTGCGCACTTTATATAGCTCATCATTTGACATCCAGTCCATTGACTGGTTTGGTAGATTAAACATATCCTTCCATTATTTCCCCAACTTTGCTACATGTATGTGAAATATTTAGTAATACTGATGAACTTTGCTGTAGCATAGTGGTTAAGTGGCTAGGTTGCAAATCAGCACTCTACTAGTTCAATTCCCACTACTGCCATGAACTCTGCAAGTGGCCTTGAGAAAGTCACTCCTCAGCCCAGCTCCCCAGCCGTAATGTAGGGATAACAACACTGACTTTGTTCACCACTCTGATTGTGGCACTAATCTGTTCAGAAGGGAGGTATATAAGGACACTGTTGTTGCTTGTTGCTGCTGCTGTTATTCTGAAACTTTGTTTTGGTATGTCTAACTTTCACCTGCATTCGAGCACTTCATGAAGGACCTCAATGGCAAACATCTGTAAGGGCTTACATCTTGTTCTAAGAAGCAACTAATCTGAGAAGTGTCCATCTTCAGACATTGTAGTTTAAAGGTCTTTGAAGAAACATCTGTTGAGTTCATTAGTGGAATGATGAATAATTTACAGAACCAAGCAAACAAATATATTTGATCCCAAAAGATCTTTTGAATGGTAAGGCTTAGTGTGGGTTTACAATCATATATTTAACAAGTTAATTCAATTTAGGCTTGCTTAATGGTTAATTCCAATTAATTATTGGGGAAATTCTGCAATCTATTGGTATGCTTGTTTGTAACATAGTCAAAGTGAACATACCTTTGAATAGGGCTGGCCCAAAACATTTTACTGACTGAAGCAGAAAATCCAGATGGACCCCCCCCTCCACACACCCCTTTTCTTCTCTAATACATTCTGATAGAATCTTAAAAATGGCCAACATACTTTTTAAAGTACATACTGGATATTAATAGTGAATAGGATAATAGAAGATCACACTCTTAAAATCAGTTGAATGATAAATAAAATTATGCTTGTATTCTGAAGTAGTTAATGCTTAGTATAACTGCCACTATGAGAAGCCCTTCACAGAGCACAGATATCGTTGCTGATATTCATGGTTGTGTTTTGACAGGACAATCTAAGTAGGTGTACATCCATGTATTTCAGTGAAGGCCCTAGGTATTTTAATGTGTGCAATTAAAACACAAAACACTTTATGTTGAATGAACAGCTTTGATTTTATTGAACAGTAATCACTAAGAAAAAGGTCACTTGGTTCCCTCAAGACAAGTTTAATTAAGGACTGAGACAATTTGGGGCCTTTTTCTGATACAAAATTCTCCACCTTTTGGGCTGCACTGTACTTTAAGGGCTAAATTATTCTCTCTTCTTTAAACAGTTGCCACATATAGGATGGAATGGCAGGTATTTACAGAACAAGGAGCTCCTTTTCTTTTGTTTTCATACAGCATTTAAAGATTTAAAACTCAGCTGACAGAGAACACCAGGGGTGAAATTAATTTTACAGTGCAATTTTATGCAGTCAATGGACTTAGAAGGGTGTAACTGAGTATAGGTTGCTCTGCTAATCTTCAACACCCCTTTCAGAATCTGCTATGGCAGATGCTTAAAACTTTGGTGATTTCCCCACTGAAGGCTGACGGAAACCTGAAGGTTTGGTACTGAAAACGGAGGGTTGCATTTGAGCATTAAAACCATTGATCACACACTGCATTTGCAGCCTGTAAGCTCCTTTAGCCCCAACCTGGATGTCCCAGGCTAGCCTAATTTTATCAGATCTCAGAAGTTAAGCAGGGTTGGCTGTGGTTAAGTACTTGAATGCAAGACCTTCAACTCCAGTGTTGCTATGCAGAGGCAGACATTGGCAAACCTCTGTATGCTTCTTGCTTTGAAAACCTTATGGGGTTGCCATGTCAGCTGCAACTTGACAGCACTTTATATACACATAAACTCCTCCAGATTCCAACTGTGTATCACATTTTTAGAGCAACACATCTGCACAATCAGTACAAATACATCAATAAATGCTATACTTTGTTTTGTTGTGGGCTTTCAGAAACAGTGTCCATTGAAGTCATCATGAATTTCATAGACTAAATTGATGACACACAGATCTGACAATGCTACTGCATTTGGGAGGAAGGAAGTGAGCTTCTTTGCTCATTGCAGGAGTGGATACCTGTTACACTTTTACATGAGTGTCTCTCTGGATTTAGGCCACAGCGTATGGCACAATTGTATTCCTGTGTTGTTGAGATTTCTCTTAGTTTTTGAGATTGTATCTTTTCTCTTGATGCAATTTTGCACTGTTATTTACAATTCACATATTGAATTGGCCTTGTTAGGTAAGAAAGTGAAGCAGTTAGTTCTTAGGTGATTTTCTCCATCCAATTTCTCTCTTGTGCCTGTAAATATTTCCTCCTCACTCCCATCACATCTTTTAAGTTTCCCTTCCACAGGCTTGTGACATGAGGATGATCCCATCAGTGGGATCCCATAAATGGATCTTCTCAGGGCTTTTTTTCTGGGAAAAGAGGTGGTGGAACTCAGTGGGTTGCCCTTGGAGAAAATGGTCACATGGCTGGTGGCCCCGCCCCCTGATCTCCAGACAGAGGGGAGTTTAGATTGCCCTCTGCGCCGCTTGGCAATCTAAACTCCCTTCTTCGTCAGATCAGGCAACTTGCCCCCTACCTGACGCCCCAGGACCTGGCTACAGTGATCCATGCAACGGTCACCTCCAGGCTAGATTACTGTAACTCACTCTACGCTGGGCTACCCCTGGGCCTGATCCGGAAACTACAACTGGTCCAGAATGCGGCGGCACGGGTCCTGACTGGTATACCTTACCAGTCACACATCACACCTGTCCTGCGCCAGCTGCACTGGCTTCCAGTTGAATTCCGAATCAGGTTCAAAGTGTTGGTTCTTACCTTTAAAGCCCTGAGTGGGTTGGGACCGGCATATCTTCGGGACCGCCTCTCCCTGTACGTTCCCCGGAGATCGCTCCGATCAGCGAATAAATATTTACTTGTGGTCCCCGGCCCTAAGGAAGCCCGCCTCGCTTCAACCAGGGCCAGGGCTTTTTCAGTCCTGGCCCCAGCCTGGTGGAACGCTCTGTCAATGGAAACCCGGGCCCAGCGGGACATATTATCGTTCCGCCGGGCCTGTAAGACAGAGCTGTTCCGCCAGGCGTTTGGTGATTGAAGGGGGCGGTGCCATGTCGGCCTCCCACCTTTGGGGTGGGGAAGGTTCTCCCCACCACTGCACCTGTTAATTTGTTTTATTATTTGTATATTGATTTTAGTTTTGTTTTTATCAATTTTAACTGTTCACCGCCCAGAGCCCCTGGGATGGGCGGTATATAAATTGAATAAATAATAATAATAAAATTCTGTCTGGAGATCAGGGGGCGGGGCCACCAGCCATGTGACCATTTTCAAGAGGTTCCGGAACTCCGTTCCACCACGTTCCAGTTGAAAAAAAGCCCTGGATCTTCTTAATGCTTTTAAAGGAAATGGCAATTGTGTGGGACCCTGTTTTGGATCAGGGCCATGGCACAGTGGCCAAAGGGGCTTAACCCTTACCAGCTCGGTTTCACCACTTGAAACTGACCCATCCTAGTAGTACTTAGCCCTGCAATAGCCTGGGACATCAGTTTTGGGGGAGAAGAGTCAGCCCACTGTCTGCACTATACCCTCAGTTTGGGGCCTTGGGTGGTTATTTCCTGTAGAAAACATTGGAAAGATCCATTCGTAGGTCTTCCACATCTCAACTGGCTCATGTGGTCCCGTTTCCTCATCACACTTTCTTTGACTTGCTTTAAAAAATGTTCCAGAGTCTCTCTTGATACTTGCTTCCATTTGAAACTTTCCAACTGCTAGTTTCCACAATACACCCTTTATTTTGCTTTTAGAATATCACCTGGAACACTTCATTGCCTAACAAAATGGCTAGTATCTAGCAGAGATATTCCACTTATTTTTTCTCCTTAAACAAGTTTAAAGGAAAGTATTCAAGATAACAGCAACATAGTATACCTTAACTAGAGAGAGAGGAATGTCAGTGTTTATAAAAGCATACTCTAATCCAGTTGAAATTTTAATGGTGAAGCCATGTGAAAGCACTGAGTTTCTAAATAGCTTTGATACCAAAAATCTACACAATCACCTAATGATATTATTTTTGGCAAACTGCATAGGCAGTCTAGTTATCAAATTCATTGTGGAAGTTATGTGTACACATACGCACACACACAGAGTTCTTGACTTATGTCACTATGAATTTATTTTGGTCCACCCTAACGTTAGTCTGCTGAACTTCTGCTCCTCAGAATACCACTTTGTCCAAGTGGAAGACTTTGAAATTAGAGAAAGTAAAGATATGTATTTCATTTGGAATAATAAAATTCACCAGCTTGCTTCAAACACATATTATTTGTATACATGTAGGTGAGCACAGGCAAGAATATTTTATGCTTTCAAAGTATAATTTCATTGGGAATGGTTTGAAAGGTTAATCTGATGTAAAAATACCTAATTGACACAACTACATTTGAGTTTACCCACAAATACACGGACTACAGACTTAGTCATTGATCTGATCCCCTGGGGTAAAAGGAAGAAAAAAGAATACTCAGATATTTCCTAAATGCAAAAACTAACATTTATTTCAATTACTGAGATCCACCCTCCCCTGAACATCTCTGTGATTAGAATGAAAAACAGCCACTGGACTTGTCTTAGTTGAGAGAGGAAAGATTTTTTCTGAGGCACTTTCCTGTCCCCATATTGTTCTCTTTAGGACTTGTTACATTTTCAGTGAAATAATTGCTTATTACAGCTACATACTGGCCCCTACTTCTATGGATTGTCCCAGCAACATTGTTGTTTGTGTCAAACAGTAATGCTTGAAGTTTCTACAGCTACCAGGAGAGGCAACTGTCACTTCCTAGAGGCAGTGGTAGTGCACAGTCTCCTATAGACATGAATTTTTTAATAGTACACTCATTGTAAACTTTTCCATGAACTGATGAGAATAAGGCTACTGACTGGAGAAAGACTGGCTGAATCCCAAGTTTTCTGGAGGTCCTTGGGGCACGCCTAAGCAAATATTAAAAAATCCCAACAAGGACTGCAAGGAGGTTGGACGGCCCAAACCTGGTATAAAGCTGCAACCATGATAGAGACAATTTGTTCTGGAACCACTGCAAAGAAGAAAGGGGAGAAATATCAAAAGACTTGAGATCAAGTGAGCTGCCTGCTTGGAAGATTGCATAGGTGATGCTACAGTACTTCTATTCTTTCCCTGCTGGAGCAGAGAAAGTAAAATACATTCACAGAACCAGAGAGAGACTGAGGGAATGACTCAGCTAAAATTAAGCACTTACATGTTCCATGGATTTCAATGGAATAGGTAATCATGATTTAGATCCCACCAGGGCTGTTTGTTTGCCCAATCCTTCCCAATTCCCCTCCTTATTACAGGTCCCCATCCCACAAGACATTTGTCTATACAGGTCTTATGATTGCCCGCATAGCTTTTTGGTGGTTTAAGGGGGATCTGTTTCACCAGTAAAAAAGCTGGTTGGATTCAGCTCTGTGTTTAATAATGCAATCCTAAGCAGAGCTACACCCTTCTAAACTCATTGATTTAAACGGATTTACAAGGGTGTAATTCTATTCAAGATTGCACTGTAAATCTTTTACGTTTAAATCAGTGGAATTTAACAATACTTAGTTTTGGCTGGGTCATGCCTAGAAAGATTAAGGCAATATGCCATTGTGTTAATCACAATTGTCATGTTATCTTGTCATTTCCTATGTTGTCTAAGTAGGTTACCAAATATGTAATGTTCCTATTAATTCTGGAACCAGAGTTCCACAAGCCACAGTAGGAACAACATGGGGGGGGGGGAAGTGTGATCAAAAGTCACCGCTGTGATATCAAGGTACACAGTGGCAAGTAACATTTATATTCCCTGTCAAATATTCAGAGGCACTGAATAGGTGTTAGGAGCAAATTCAATTGTAATCTAATTTATTAACATCTAAATATGAATGGCTGATCCAAAATTACACTGCATGCTGAGGGATTCAGTTTAGTAATTACTTGTGTAAATAGATGTGTTGGATTTTATACCATTCAAACAGAAGTATAGGACACATGAAGAAGGTCCCAGAAACCTTGTAAACTGCATGTCTCAAACGTAATCAAACTGTTGTTACATCAGAGTTGTCATGGGCATATTTATTTCATTTGTATCCTGCCCTTCTCCAAGGTTAGTATACTTGGGATTATTCTCTCCCCCGCTACATGGCAACCACTATGCTAGGTATGTTAGGCCAAGATCACCCAGTGAATTGGATGATTGAGTAGGGTTTGAACACAGGTCTGCTCCAGTTCAAGTTCAGCATTCTAATTAATGCATTATGCTTGATCTGGGCAATTCCAGTCATGTCCAGTAGAAATGTAGCAGATGATCTTTCCCCCCCATCACAGTCACAGAAATTGATGCCAGCCCTATTGGTGATCATTGAAACCACATAGTTTGCTCAAGTTTGTTCTCCAGAAGTCTGGGATTCTTCATATGTATAAGAAAGCTATTATGTTAAAAGGCCTGAAGAAGGTCTCAGCCAGTTTTTGATGGCGTTCCTTTTTAATGGGAAATGTGGAATCAGAGGCAGCACTAGTGAACCAGATCAATGTGGTATAGTACATAGAAGTGTCAGACCAGGATCTGAGAGAACTGAGTTCAAATTCCTATTAGTAACTCACCCTCAGCCTAACCTACCTCACAGAGTTGTTGAGGATAAAGTAGAAAAGGGAGAACCTTTTCTTGTGATCCTGAGCTCCTTGGAGTAAAGCAGGATAAAAATACACTAGATACACTGAAATCATTTGTACAATTGGGTAGATTGAAAGAAGCCATTCAATATGAGGTGTAAGGATATATGAGTGAACCACTTGGTCTACTTTCTTAAGAGTGGCCTGAGGAACTACTTTTTTCAAATGACATGCAGTTGGGTGCAGTAGATGAAGGCCATTTTTGATTTAATCAGTTCTGCAATGATAATGTAAAACTGATATCGGTTAATAGGTTTGTTTGCTTTACAAATGATTCTCCTCCAGTCTTTCTTCCACATTCACAACAACTGAATGTTAACATAAATAGTGTAAGAGAGACTCAAAAGCAATTAAGCCTCAGGTATAAAGACACTCTAACAGTATGGTCCTAAGCAAAGTTACATTCTTCTAAGCCCACTGACTTCAATAGATTTATAAAGGTGGTACTCTGCTTAAAATGATCAACAAGACCATTCTAAGATCAAAAGATTTGCTTAGAAAGATCAAAAACTTAGCAAGACTCAAAGAAGTTAACAATGTCCACAGAGAAACCTTACTGTTGTGACCGAAAAGGACAAGCCAAGAGCTTCTTATTTTGTCCACATTTTGTCTACCAGTGGGACTATTAAATGCACCTCTGCTCCTGAAATTCTAAGCTTTGATTATTCTAAGCAACAGGCCACCACCTAGATGGGAAAAAATGGCCTAGCCAGCTATGGTCATTTCCATCTTTGTATGGATTTGGCAAATTTTGTATCAAGTGAGCCACATGCCTTGCAAATAAATGAATTCTACTCATCACAAGTCCTCTACATATGATCCCTCCATGCATTGACTGAGTGTGCAGGCAGAGGGGAGAGCGGGCATGAGCATGGTGCTTATCCTTGAATGACTGCTGGGTCATCTACATGGTGCAAACATGCCATAGGGCTGCTTTTTAAACACTGCCAATCACAGAGAGGGAACATATGTGCAGGCACCTCCTCTCCAAGTACAAGTGCCATGCCCACGAGCTGGCAGTCATACAGAGGTGGGGCTAATGCACTTGCACTTGCTCTTCTAGCATTCAGTCAGCATGCAGACAGGTCATGTGTACAGAGCTACTATCTACTGTTTCAACTTCTTATATCAAATGAACCAAATATTTCCAAAAAATATTTCTTAGAGTCTGTGGAATTTCACATAAGGAATAAAGTCAGAAAACATTTGTGCTCAGCTGCCAATGCAACAGACTTAGAGCAAAGCTGGACAAGGGAGCGGTTGCTTTTAGAGAAAACCCTCACCAGGCTTGCTGTCAAGGAAATGCAATTACTGCAGTGATCCCTGGCAAAATACTTTTAACAGAACACAAGAGGCATAGTCCTTAAAGAGGAGAGCCTCAATTAGTAAATCAGGCTTGAGCTAAGAGAAAAGGAAAAGGAAATCATTGATGGTAGTTTGTTCTTAACTCATTATGAGAATGCTGTACACGATTTACTAAAAACCCTATTGCTAGTAATGGGTCCAGAATTAAGTCTTAATCTTTAAAGCAAGTCCCCTGCTGAAGCAAATATCACTTTCTGATTCATCCCAAGCCTTTATAATTTGGGGCTACAAATGGAACACAGCCCTGGTGAAGGATTCTATAAAGCATCAGCCAAGTGTTCAGGCAAGGATGAGTGGTGGAGAACCACATTCAGTCCCCTGCTCCCCGTCCTGAACAGCTGGTTGGGAATAACACCAGAGATTGCAGGTGCACTGCCTGGCTGGTGATTCATGTACATCACAGCTATTTGTTTGCATGATTCCCCCATCCGGTCAGAGATATGAATATGAAAGCCTGCCTTCATACATGTGTAGCCCCTAACTGGATGAGGGTGATGTCCAGTGTGAATGGGCATTGCAAATCTTGCAGCCCCCTTGTAGAGAGAGGTGGAGGTGGAAAAAGAGCAAGAGCACACACATACACACAGCTCCAATTACCTTCTATGCCCTTTGGGCATAGTCTCTTCTTTAAGTGTTTCATACAATGCCTAGAGTTTCTTTTTTAAAGTTTTAGGTGGTTCCACAAATAATAAATATTTTATGAGTATTATTAAATGTATATTGTCTTGTCCCTTCTCCTCTTGTACCAGCATTATTAAGGGGGGCAGGGCCTGAGCTGATTTAAGGGTTTTTTTTAAGGCGACAGTAACGCTCCTTGTGTTTTCTCCAGTTCAAACACATTATCTGAAGTGGGCCTGTTCCTTTGTATTTCTGCGTGTGAACCAATTACCTGAGAACATGGGATGGGGCTACTACCATAAGTCTTAAGAAGAGGGATGGGAGAGTCACTCCAGCCTCTTTCTCCTTCTCTCTCTCATCTGCTCTTCACAAAACAGAAGACCTCCCCAACCAAAGGAACAATTTTCAGCCTCCATGTGTTTAGATCAGCATTTTCAACTAATCCTCTAAAGACATATCTGAAACCCTCCCTGGTTTTAAACAGGGCCCCTAAACCCACCCCAGCATCACTTTCACAAGACAGGAAACTCCCCTCCACATGTGCACACAGATACAGACTGAAATTGGACATTAAGAATACACATGTGAACCCCGAGCCCTCCCCTTTGCTAGCACAACCCCCCCAAATTGAAATCCAGCTTCATTTATGGAGGTAGGCATCCAACCAAAGTGCTCCAGATTTCTTGAGGGACCTACAGAACAAGAATAGAAGCATGAGAGTAGTTGCAACACAGTCTGTATGCTTGAATATCCACTGACAGACACTAAACACTAAGTTTTTCTGGAAGTCAATGTATTCTAAAAAGCTATACTTGGGACTTGCATGGGGACCCTCTATTACTTGTTTTGTTACAGTTGTGTCCTGCCTTACCTCCAAGGACTTTGGCATGGAGCACACATTCTTTTATTTCATTTTCATAGCAACACAATGAGATAGATTGGGTTGAGACGAGACTGTGGTGTATATTCAACCATTTGTGGACTTTGCAGAGTAGGACTTTCCTATTTCCCCCTCCTACTGCAGTCTACTGAGCCTCTCCAAATTTGGTTTCTGGAATTCAGCGCATGTGTGCATTTACACACAAACACACAGTCATCCCAGAACAACACTGGGTCAAAGTGGGAGTCTATTGTTGGAGGAGGGAATTGGTGGGAATTGGTACCCTCCCTTCTGCAAAGAGAAAAGCCATTCCATTGGACAGTCTATGTGGTTGGATTCAGGGCAGCAAGCTGAATGACAATCATACATCAAAAGGAAAGGAAGCATACGACCCACAGGCCATACCTGACTCATAATTTTTTTGTTTTAGGGCCATCTGAGTTACGTGCACACTTCCTACAACATGTACAGTGCGATGTTTGATGTAAACAGGTCACATTTACGGTTTACCCTTCCTCTGCTAAGAAGCATGAATATGTAGTGTTCACATTCTAGCACTCTCCCATTATGGCACTCAAGGCGGTGTACGTGGGATGCCCAGGAAGTCTCCCATCAAGGCAATGATCAGAGCCAGACGGGCTCAGCTGTATCATGGGCTATCCCAACATACCCTGAGATTCCATTTGGGGCACATGGATGAGTTTGTTCATTGCTCCTGTTGCATTTTAGTGCAGCACACTGGAAGTCAAGCATGGCCTGCAGGCCTTATGGACATGTGCCATCTCCTCTATTTTTCTTAGAACAGGTGAACAGACTGACAATCTTTATCAAAGCTCTTACCCAACGATGTCTGCAAATGCTTTCATTAGAGGTTTTTCTTCATAAGTAACTCCATGCTTCGCACACAGTGACTTCACTAGTGGGGCAATCTTGTAGTAGTTATGGCGTGGCATTGTCGGGAACAAACTTAAATTAAGCAGAAAACATAAAGGAACTATAGCAGCAGCAGTCTTGATGGGGAAAACATTCCTTTGGATTTCTCTTTAGTCTGCACGTACCAAACATCAAATTGAGGTAACAGAGTCCTGAGGTTGTGACATGGACTGTGCAACTTCAGATTGCAGATGGGTGAATTCATTTTAAAATGTTCTCTCCTTTTTTAAAAAACCCTGCTGGTAGGAATCAGCACAGCTAGAATCTCTCATTTTTTTAACTTGTAGAGAGTTATTTTTAACATGAAGCATGGCTAAGAGGGGGTCATCAGTGCAGGAATGCCTGCATTGTGACACTAAAGCCATAATGTCCTGAATTACTGTTTTCTACTTTTTAATGGCAAACTGCAGGACTATGCCAGCTTCTTACTCTTCCCTCTTCATATGTCCCCATAGTTTCCCTAGAGTGGTTCTTTCATCTGCTTTTGATCCAAGCGCTGCATACTCACTGGTGCTCAATCTGAAAGTTCAGATGCCCACTGAACCAGTCATTGAAAAAGGACTGCTCGATATTGCAGGTAGCCGCCAACTGTAAAAGATAAGGAAACAGTGGTGGCTTTTAATGATGACCAATCTTGGAAGCAGATCAAATGGACTTAAAGTTTGCTTTTCTGCTGATCTAGCCTTACACTTTGCAATCTGTTATTCTGAAGATGTAATCCAAAGAGGTCCTGTGCACATGTGTAAATCTCGTTCTACTGTTGCCTTTGATGCAGCCTTTTTTGCTGCACCAAAAGTTACTACTAAAACTTCCATGGATTTACGAATCAGATTGCTATCTATGATCTACCTTGTTTCAGAGAGATAATCATAGCAATTATTTCTGAGATCAGGGTTTCTTGTCCCTGGTTCCTTTTATTTACAGGAAATTCAAAGTCAGATAACCTATCTATTATCCTATGCATTAAAAACATCTTCTGTTGGGAGGAAACTAAAGACACCAAAATTCACAGTTATTTCATTTAAGTGCTTTTCTGTGCTAAAGTTTTAGTATAGAACAGCATGCATTTTATTCAGTGGGATTTATACCTGAGTAATTGTGCGTAAGTGCAACCTTTGTAACTCTGACTGGAAACTTACCTGAGCACTGAGCCAGTCTCTGTGCTTCTCACTGTCAATTTCCATTGGAATGTGATTCATCTGTGTGACCCAAACAAACCAATGACTTTCCATAAACCTTCATGAAAAATAAACAAAAGGTTTTAGCTCTGAAGATCTGGACAGGTTCCTCCAGGGCACGGTTGGGCAAAGCAATGGCCAAGAAAGTTGTGCAGATGTTTACCTGCATAAGGTAGACCATCTACGATCCCTGTTATCTGTACATTCATAAACTACACCACCACTCTGGGGCAGCACAGACTCCCCTCTTAGGTCAGACAGGGCCCTTTGTGTCTCTTCTTCAGTGAGGAACTGATGTAGCACATTGCGTTACATGTACAGAAAACACTTCTATTAATTTCTTTTAATAATCTAATTTATACAGTTCTGTTATGTCAAAGTTCTCACCAGACAGTTTTATTAACTGCAAGGGCCAGTCTCATGCCATTGAATGTTTTCAATGAACTGCAAATTTCACCTGCCCTTATCAATCAAAGATAATGACTTGGATATTGTTTATGGTCAAAGATCCTGAAATGAAACAGAACCCAAGTGTAGTTTTTAATGAGTCAGGAGCTCTTTCCCTCAATTTCAGCCTCTGATCAATCTTGTGATCGTAAACAGAAACTAGATAATGATGTTACTTAAGTGATAATCAGCTATCTCACAATGGCTGATTATGTAAATAAATCCAAACGTAATTCAGGGAAATGCTAAAAAGATGATAGGAAGGCCACAGAATGGCCAGTACTCTCTATTTTAACCTGAATTTGTATTTGAGAATTATTCAGCTCATTGAAGCTATTATTATTATACCTTGATCATGTTACATGAAGCTGCCTTATACAGAGTCAGACCCATTGGTATATCAAGGTCATGTTGTCTACCCAGACTGAAAACAGCTCTCCAGGGTCTCAGGCAGAGCTCTTCCACTTCACCTACTACCTGATCTTTTTAACTGGAAATTCTGGGGATTGAACATGGGACCAACTGCATTCAAGGCAGATGTTCTACGATTGTACCATGGCCCCCTTTCTTCAAGGAGCTCAGGGTAGTTTACATGGTCCCCCACCCCTTTTTGTGCTTAAAAAATTACTTTGTGGTAGGTGATACTGTAAGAATGTCACTGGCCCAGGATCACCCTGTGAGATTCATGGCTGTGCAGGGATTTCAACCTGGGTCTATCTAGCAACTACACTACACTGGTTGTCTCATGGGAGCTATAAAAATCTGCAAACAAAACAAAAAACACACCCCAGCTTCATAGTACACTGCATTTATGGCTTTTTCTCCTGGCAAGAACAGTGGGGAAAGAGGTGGCTGGACTCTTTTGCACAGTACGCTGGTTCCTTCTCCCTTCAATCCAAGGGTGATAGTAGTAGCAAATATAATTAAAGCAATAAGAAACATTGAAATGATTCACACACATTTTTTTCATCTCTTGATAACTGCAGAACACATTATTGCTCCCCCCTCCCCACTTTATCCTCACACTGTGAATAAAGTCGGGCTTCAAGAAAGTGAATGGAACAAGGTCACCCTTGGCTTTGTGGCTTAATGGGAATTTGAAGCTGGGTCTCCCCAGTGTGACAGTCTGATCACAACACCACCTTGCCTCTCTTTGTCCTACCTGACAAAGGTGAGAAGAAACAAGGATCCCAGAAATCCATAGAACGGGACATATGTGATGAAGTAACGTATGTAATAGCTGAAGGCCCAGGCTAGGTCCTAGGGACAGAAGAAAAAAATTATGCACTACAGATGATGACCTCCTTCCTTATGCTGCTCACTGTCACACAGTGTGCAGAAATGCCTCTTCTTCCCACAATCCTTCTGGAGAAGCTGAGAGCATAGTGGAATAAAGTACAGTAGGACCCAGAGAATCTTTCACTTACCGCCCAGAATTTGTGTCTGAACATGGTCATGAAGATTTGCATTTGGAAATAAACTGGAATGAGGAGAGGTGGGAAAACTGAAAGGGAAACCAGAGTCATTAGAGGAGGCAGAGAAGCATGAAATATAAAATGAATTAGGGCTGGATAATTGTTTAAGAATAATAGGAAAAATCAGGACTGGAATGAGACTCTCTCTCTCTCTCTCTGGAAAAAGAAAGCAAGAAATTCTACTTTGATCCAATTAAACCTTTCCCGAAAGGTCTATGATTTCTACTTAGAACCAGTTTGAACATTCTGAAAAAGAACATGTTGCAGTCTTTCAGCAGCTGAATTACTTCACAATACTAGCAGGCAATGTCACTTTTGAATATGCCTTCATGACAAATGCTTTCTTCCTGCAGAAAGCTAGGTAAGACTGTAGCCAGCCTCTTTTGTTAGTTGGGGCAGTCACATTTTTAAGTGGGGCTTTAAAGAAGGGTACAGAAGAATGATCATTTCCCCATTACCCAACAGGAACTTCTATAAACCTCTAACCATCCCATGTATCTGAGTATTTTAGTATCAGAAAGGTATAAGCTGAAAACCAGCAGTTGGTTCAAAAGCTTTTGCTCATGTATAAAGAATCTCTTTATTAAATAAATAATAATTGTATTACCTCTTTATTCTAACATTCCATTTAAGCAGCTGCCAGTGCAATGTTATATTTAGATATATACGGATATTTTCAGAATCATTTATGTTTGATGAGGTGATCTTGGGAAAAGCACCTGGAAGAATCCTAGGTGGGCACAGCTGGGTGAGGGCTACTAATTTTGAACATGAGTGGCAATTGGCTGTTTTTAAAAAACTCACATGTTCCTATTGCAAAAAAGAAACTGTAATTTTTAAATGGCAAACATCACAAATCAAAGTGTCTGTCTTAGGAGAGGCCAATCAGTACTCTAGGTGGGGCAGTGCACCCATTGGTGCCAATGAGAAAAGTTGTAGCCTAGTTTCTCTCTGAAATATGTGAAGGGAATTTTTGACATGGGGGAGTATTTAAACATGATGTCTCCACACCTGAAGGGAAATATTACCAAGAGGATTCTTGTCAACATGCTTGTTTTAACATTTTGAATAGGTTCTTAGAGATATTCCTTTCCTTACTTTCCTTTGCCCTGTTTTTTTTAAGTGTTCAATGGCATTTTTCTACCCAGTTTATGCTTATTGCTTACATCTCAAGAACAACAAAAAAATCTTATGACGGAATCCATCTTTCTTGAAGCTGTCATTGTCTACCTAGACACTAATATTTTACATCATTTATGACTTAGAGCTCATAAAAAACAGAGAAAAGAGTACATAATGTAATTCTTAATGGAATATGTAAAATTTTAAAATGGAGAATAGTGGCAGCTATGAGACAGTTTACAACTTACTGAAAGGGACATTACCCTACTCCTGCATTTCAGATATGCAGAAGAGGCCTGAATACTGACACATGTAGGGGATAGTTAGGATATAAACAGGGATACCAAGACCCACCACAAACTCCAAGATAACGCATCCCACTGCTGTTCCTCACATTCAGAACACACAGAAAATATTTGAGTAGAACAGGCACACTGCTACTATTCCATAACAGCATCTGTCTCAGCTCCTCAGATCTCACTCAGAGCCCCCAGGTTTTGTATGCCTAGTGTTCTCTCAGCAGTCCTGGATATAGATAATAGCTATGTTTAAGCAGAAGAACTATAAACATTATTTTGACTCCTGTCTTCTCTACAGATATGGAAATGGAAGAAGGAAATGAAGATACACACCAAAAAAGAAGTATTTGTGTTGATGGTTATAAGGGAAATACTTCAGTTTCTTTTCTCCATACTGAAAAAGAAGGAGGGGAGAGGGAAAAGGGAAAGGGTTATCTTAACTCTTACGCTCATGGATGGAAACAATTTCATACTGGAAAATTTGTTCTTGTGTTCCTTTATATCTTACCCCTTCCCTTTAACATTTAAAATCAAGCTTGTAAATGTCTACTTACCTTGGCAAGAAAGAATTGCCTCCAGGCATCCAGATGAAACAGTTTACTAAAGAGGGTACTTTTCCATTTAGGACACAGAATGGTCTGTGGCACATAAACTAGTCAGGATTATTGCAGACTAGAAACTTCCATGGGCCTTTTTGCAAGGTTGCTTTAAAATGTTTCTGAGGTCAATTAACATTAGTATTCCTTTTGTGACTGGCACATGGGAAAGTTTGCCGGGTTTTTTTCTTCCCATGATGACCTGTCTAGATATGGTGGAACATTAGGATGAAAAAAGTGTCAGCTTTTGGTTGCTGGGAGGAAAAAAAGGAAAACTGACCAAAACAGACCACACGTTTTAAATAGACCTGTATTAAAATCAAGGGAGTGAAAAGGAGGCCTGGCTCAAAGACACGAAGGGGGATAAGGCAGCAGGGACAGACAGGACTACAGTCTGTAGATTGAGTGCCATGAAGGACCACATTCTGGGATGCTCCCCTATGTTAAATCTTGCCCCCAAACAGAAAAAAATGGCACACTAAGTAGAGAGAGAGACTAGAACCTTGCTATTTTCTATTTGAACATGTTTTGTATGAAAGAACCTTCAAAGCTGTAATCCATCACCTGCAGTCCATTTTACTGCTTCAGAGCTTTGCTACTTTCTTTATTTTCTTATTTTCCTAAAGCAATACATTTGATGTTGATTAGGAAGACCTGGGTTCAATCCCCACTCATTAAATTCTCTGAGTAATCTTGGACCAGTCACTACCTATCTGTCTCACTAATCCCACAGAGCTGTTTTAAAGATTAAAGGGGGGGGCAATGAATGTACATTGTCGAGCTCCCTGGAGGAAGGGCAGTACATGATAAAACATGTTTGCCAAAATATTTCAGAACTTAAACATTTGATAGCATGTTGTCTGACAGCTGCAGGTTCAGTGTGGTGGCTGCCAATTTGCTTCCTGACTTCAGTCCTGACTTTTCTTCACCATATTGAAACAGGACATGCTTCAGAAGAACTCCGTGGGCATCCCCTTTATGCCAGCAGAAAGAGACCTTTTGAAAGCAGCAGCTCCCTTTATCCTAGGAGGGGAAATGGCAGTCATTCTGTAATTGGTCCCATCACCATAAGATCATTCTGTGGTGGTGCCCACTACCTGTTCTCAAAATGTTTAGAATGCCCACAGCTTCAACAGGTGGGGAGCCCTGCACAGTTTTAAAATGTCCTTTTACTTATCTTTAGCAATCAGAAAAAGTTCCGAAGCAGTCATCGTACCATGGCCAAGAAAAATAAACTAGAGTCAAAACTATGGAAGGTCCGTCAGATGCATATAAAAACAACTGATTTAGAAGAATATTTGCTTGATAACATATGCTTTTAAAATGGACAAAGGCATATTAAAAGACAACAACAAAATGGTAACCTTGCTACTGTGGAATTATCCATAGAAAGCTCAAAGGGATCCTGTGTAGAATCCCCTTAATTTTTTCTACTGTTCCAAACATGGCTGCTCTTTCCCAAGTGACATTTTGACACCTAAGACAAAGGATCAAAATGGCACAATTACCCTCCCCCCCATCACAAGCTCATTTAAAAATGTTACACTGAGAAGACAGTTGACAGCATCCTTAGGTCTGCTGCCCACAACTGATTGTTTCACAGTGCTTCATAAGGCACTAAGCACAAGTGTGCTGCTTAATTAAATGGGCTTCAGATGCTGAAACAAGTTCTGACAAGCAGATGTGCAAGTGCCCCTGGTTGAACTCCCCTCCCATCACAAGCTTATTTAAAAATGCTACACTGAGAAGGAAGTTGATAGTATCCTCAAGTTTGCTGCCCAAAACCGTGCTATGCCTCGGCCCGATTCAGCCTGAATTGGCCTGAATCCAGCCGCTGTACTGCCTGTGATCGTGCTGTGCTGCCCAAGGACATGCCCCAGGAGGTGCATTCCCCACTTCCACTGGCCAGGTAAGCGGGGGTGGTGGGTGGGACTGGCATCCCTACAAGTGAGTCAGGTGGATCTGTGAAAGTCCTGAAAAGATGTCTGAAGAACATTTTTTTTATCCTCTTCGCCAATGCGCTACATTAGTTCTCAAGTTGTTATAGTATGATCAACTAACCTGAGTAGCATCCTATTTCTAAGGCCCAAAGAACTTACAAGCTACTTGCAAGCTACTTATTTGCATGTGTTGGTGATCAGGAACAAATGGACAATTCTTGTAATGGAGGGAAGCAAGCAGTGGTGTCCCACAAGAGTGAGCACTGAAACCTGTGCTATTTAATTTGTTTATTCATTTATTTATTTCATAAATGATCTGGAATTGAGGTTGAGCAGTATAGTGGCCAAATTTGATGGTGATTATTTAGGATGGTAAAACTGTTCAGCATTTCTATCTGCATGAATTCTGAAAACCTACCCATTGTCCCAAGTTATGCTAATTTTCAGTCCTCACTGGCTATGAACCCTTTCTATCAATCCTGATAAGCTTTCAGAACTTAGGAAGGAACCTACCAGTTTCTTAAGAAATCCGGAGGAGGAGAAAGCTGATCTCCTGTTTCTATGCTTACACAAAGTAACACAGGAAGGCCTGAAGCTGCCCACCTGAAGGAAGGCTGGCTTCATGATTTGACAGCTGTTACAAATGAATGATTTGCGAAAGCAACAGGCTCCAAAGTTATATTGTGTGTCTCCATGTGGTTCAGTGTCATATAAATCTACCACCAGCAATTACATGAAACATCCCAACAATATAAAATCCACAACACCTAGAAATTGGCACGGCAACTACTATGGAATATGGACTCCAGGTGTTTATTACAAAATATGTAGCATTGCAGTACTTTGATGATCCGTTTCAAAATCCTTCAATGTATTAAAAAAGTGTCTCTGATTAATCAGGCAGTAGTTTTTTTAAAAAACCCTGTCTAGTACTTTTAACTTAAATATCTGCAAAACCCATGGGTGGCAGGCACCTTAGAGGAGGCAGTCCTCCATTTCACTTTCACAAGAGGGAATGCTGCTACTGGGATGGCACCTGTGATGATATGGGTGCATTATTCTAAAACAAAGAAAGTATGCCTTTTTCTTCCAAACAGGTGTTTTATTCATATGCAAATGATTCCTAAATGCTGTTCCTGGAGGACAGGGGACTCCCAAGAACAGCATGAATGAGGAATTGGCAAAAATCACCCTTCTCAGAAATCCTCTGCAGGATCCAACTTAGAATGGTCCATAGAAAAATGGGATATAAACTCCCTAAGTAAATACATAAACAAATTCAGCTTAGCTTCACATCCTCTTATACCTCAACCGGCTGTGTATCTCCCAGAACAAAGAGATGCAGCATGTTCACATCTGGGTCTTTTTTGAAGATGTTTGGCTTGGCATGGTGCTGGAAGTGCCGGTGATTCCACCAATTTGCTGAGGCACCCTGTAGAATGAGAAAAACATGGGCAGTCCATGATCAACTCTGATTTCTGTTTGTGTGCCACCTCTGTGTTGTAGAAGTTACTTATGCTCACAACAAAGCAATTCAAATAACACATGTTTATTACAGTAAGAATTTGTTGAAAACTCCTTGTACAGGATCAGTTTTTAACTGAGAGCTTTGATGTTATAGTCCAATGTTTTGGTCAAGAAGTCTGGTATGAATAGAAAAGCAGAGAGAAATAGTTCAAGAAAAGTGAGGAAAATTAATTATAATGTTCAATTGTCTCCATAAAGCTCTGTTCCTCCCCCACTCCTCTATGAGATTTGAGTACCAGATTCTGCTCTGACACAAGTAAGCAGAAGACCTACTTATAGCTTATCACAGGCATAGCTGTTTGTCTGTGCTGTTTCAGATCTTTTCTAAGAAGTCCAAGCAGGCAGTGTGTTTCCCCTCACAAAGTGGCCTTCAGTCTAGCCTGTGTTTATCACAAGCAGTTACAACACCCTACTCACATATGCTGGACCATGGTTATCCCAAGGAAAAAGTGAGGAAAGGCTTCCGCTTGTAGCCAACAATGGAGTCATTGTTGAGAAATTGGCACTTATGAGCCTAGCAAGCCCCGAATGTGTGAGGCTTTGTTTTAACAAGGCAAGGATAACATTGCTCCAGGTTTCCTTGGTGCTGCCTGGTCAGTGGTTTTGAATGATCACCTAAAATGTGCCACATAGGACAGCAAGAAGGGCAGAGATCCATGACTATCCATCACAAACACGTTAATTCTGTCGATACCAAAGTTAGCCATGTTCCCCATGCCTTAAACAGCAGCCTGACATACCATAATTAAGCAGGGAAACTGTTTCCTGCCACTTCATCTCCACACCAAGAAAAGCCCCGTCCGCTTAATTTTTGTGCCAGGCTACTGCTGAAAACACAGGAGTGAGTTGGGGTGGAGATGGATGGGGTGGGGGTGCATGGGTGGGTGGAACCTATCCATCTCAAGAGATGACCTCCTAGTTTGATCAGAATCTCCCCAATCGGTGCTTTTAAAGAGTGATTGTTAAAAGCCAGCTTATGGCATTTGTTAAATTTTTGCCAACAAGACAATCTCTGTTGGATAAAATGGTAGTAACCTTATTGACTCTGTTCTAGTATCGTGTCTTAGGCCAGAGTTGTTAATGGTTTCAACAGTTTCTGAGATCTACCTTATTGTCCTAAACTCTGAACTCTTTGGCTTGAACTCATGGAGATTATTGCACATTCCCTTGGACTCAATTAGATCTTCCTAATATAAAACATTCCGTTTCTGAATTAAATAATTTGACTCACACCTGTTACACTGCTCATCTGTCCCGAGAACTTTTGTGGAAGAGCTACAGCAGTAGCTGAGCCCAGTAAGGTGCAATGAGGCTGCAGCTGGGAGTGCATGCCCCACTATCCCCAACAACCCCGGCAGCATCCCCCAATGACCATGCTGCTCCCATGACAGGCATGAGAGTGGCAAGCAAATGCACAATTTCTGCTGCCTGTCAACATCTCCACCCCTCCCCCCACCGCAAGAGAGCAGGCAGCTGGGGACCACATGTCCCTATGGTCACAGTGCCCGTAGCCATCCATGGGAGGGGAGCCCTGGTTCCAGGGTGGTGGGCTCTGCAACGGTCCTGGCAGGTCACGGGCCTGTAGCCCCTCCAGCTCTGCTGGAGACACTTAGCCACCCAATACTTTCTGGGTAGCTAGACCCTCACCATGCAGGGGCTGTGCCCTGGCCATGGCGCCTGCAGTCCTGTGAGACCTTCACGTGCAACCATCGTGTGGCCTGCTGAAAAGGGCTGGCCTTCCTCACTGAGCCACACACACAAGTGTGAGGGTGGTGGTCCGCTCCCTGCCCCTGACCTTCCTGCCACCACAAAGGATCTCTCTATGCAGATGAAGGAGCCATCGTGGTGAGAACCGGTCTTGCTTGTGCCCAGCTGGGGAGGTGCTCATAGGATCCCTGCTCTGGTGGTGCTGCAGCCTCCCTAATTCTCCTTCCAGCTGCTGGCTGGCATCCCTGCACTGTGGAGAATGGCCACTCGCTGGCACCAGGAGGATCTTCTGGAGATAGTGGGCAGGGAGATTGGGAGTGGGAGGCTCAACCAGCTCAGGCAGCCTTCAAGCTACGTGGGCCAATCTGATTGGAACTGTTAACCCACTGAGCACTGCAAGACAGCTGGCGTGCACTTGCACTACCACATGCACGCTCTGATCCCCCCTCCAAGAAACAGTATTCCACATGGAAGCACCAATGGGGGGGCACAGCTCCCCCTCTCCAATGCGTCTTTTTCTTTGGTAGTCCCTGGGTTAACAGTCCCAGTCAGAATGGGGGACTGACAGGCAGCCACCTGTCCAGCCCACATTTTCAATGATGAAGAGAAGAACCCCAGAATGGCCACCCCCCTCAGAGAGTCCTCCAGGGATGGGGTTTCCCCCTGGCATGCATGTGTGTGCCGCATGGGGACCGACCCCTGGATCACCCCCACCCCTAGATAGCTGAGCAATCTACCTGGTGTCTCTGGCTCCAGCAGTGCAGAGGGGGGTTGACAGCCCTCCTCCCACACATAGGAGAGACTTCACATTCTACCCTATTTGTTGCGCCACTGTGCAAGAGGAGACTGGGTGGAACAGAGGGAGCATGCAGAGGCCCACGTGGGATCAATGGACCCCTGCTCCTTTCAGGGGCCGAGCCACCCCATGGGGCAGAGATTCCTGGGGGATCCTTGGGGCTGCAGCTTCCCTGGAGCCCCAGGGCCAGGGACCATCCCTAGGAAAAAGTTGTGTGCCCCAGGGAGGAGTGGGGGTAGCTCCTTTCAGCCATGGGTGAACAAACAGGCAGGGAGGGAGTAGTTGTTCGACACAGACTTTATTGAATTGCCGAGAGTGAAGAGGATGTCTGGCTGTATGCTGCTAACTTCCCTTGGCTGGGCTGGTAGCTGCACCTGTTTGTGCTGCAGTCAGAGCCACAGGAGCCATTCCTCGTCTTGTCTTCTCAGGAGCAGGGTTGAGTTCTGGGCTGTCTGGGAAACAGCTACATGGGCTAGGCTTGGATAATGTCCCGAAAGGATCACCAGGGGCTGGAACAGCTATGCTCCTTGACCCTCTTGATGGTTCACGAGCTGCCTGAAAGGGAAACAGGCACATATGCGGCAAGGGGTGGAGTCTTGTGCAAGCCACAGCTAGGTCTGCCACATCCTGGGAGGCTGTCCATGGCCAGGGGCAATGGCGGTGGCTCCATTGTCACATCTGCTGCCAACAACCAGATGATGGATGCTCTTCTGGCAGGAAGGTCTCATCATCTTCATTTGGCTGTTCTACACCCATGGCTGCTTGGAGCTCTGATCCTGTGAGGGGAACAGTCACAGGGTCATACGCCCGCCATCATGGGGGAGCTGCCAGAGTGAGTACCCAGCCACTCTAGTCCTCAGCTGTGCCCTCTTCTCTCTCAAACGGGAGGCTGGCTGAGAGGGACTGAGTAGAGCCCTAGAATGGGCTGCTTGGGGCCCTCCCCCCCAAACAGGTGCATTGAGCATAGCTCCCTGGGTGACTGCCTTTGGCAGGTATGAGACGTGCCCCTCCCGGAGAGCCTCAACCGCAAAAGTCAGTATTTGGGGGACATGGGGGAGAGGAGAGGAGAGGCCGGTGTGAATAAGCAAGGTGGGGCAGCCACCTCCCCAGCTCCTTACCTGTTGGTGTGCCCTCACTCCTCCCTGAGCCAGGACTCTGGAGATGGGCAACCTGCAAAGGAACTTGGGTAGTAGTTTTTAGTCAGACATTCTGGACATGGCTCAGGTACGGGGTAAGGGATGATAAACTTTTTCTGCACAATGGGCACCTGTGGGCTACACCGTCATTTTTCATGGGGTAACTTTCCGCCACTGCTGGCAGTGTTCCCATGCCCAAAACAGCTTAGGGAGGTAACTAAGCCACATCTGCTGTAGCACAGTGGTTAAGTGGTTCGGCTACGAATCAGCACTCTACTGGTTTGAATCCCACTACTGCCCTGAGCTCAGTAGGTGGCCTTGGGCCAGCCACTTAGCCCCAGTTCCCCAGCTGTATTGTAACACTAACTTGTTCACCACTCTGGGTGAGGCACTAATCTGTCTAGAAGAGCAGTATATAAGCACAGTTATTATTATTATTATTATATTATTATCCCGCCCACTGGCCCACCAGTGCAGGGACTTATGCCTCAGTTACACCCATGCCCAGTTGCCAAGGCCAAGTGCTGGTGGGGACCCCAAGCTGTCATGGGGGAGGGGGTTACAATGGTGTAAGTCGGGTGTAACTCCTAGTCAGCTTCCAGGGTGCTCCCCTGCCCCCGATTGCACTGTTAGTCTTGTATTTGACTGAATCTAATAATCCTGCTGTTGCATATGGAGGATTTTATTTAATTTGGTTTTTCTCAGGCACAGTAATAGCTCTGCACAATCAGTACTCCTCAGATAATATTACAAGAAGTCCTTCTAACACTACAAATAGGTTCCTAATTTCTCCCTGTTCTTGCTCTGACTGGAAGGATTCAGACGAGGCTAGAATTTACTATTTTTATATTTGTATAGAATAAAATAAGACCAAGCAGAGCTGTAGGCAAGGTTGTTTTGTGATGATTGAAATTCAGCAGGTGAAACATTTGTCAGTGATGAGGTATGCATTACTGCTTACATTTCTACTTGTTATGAGTCTGTTAAGGATGAAGAATCCTTGCCAGGAAAAAGATTATAACCCAATTTCATCATCTCTTGCTGCAGCTATTTCCTTAATGTTTAATGGGAACAAGACTTACCTTTAAGTGACCAATCACAAACTTATGGACTAAATGATTCCACATAGACTTCTTAAATACAGAGAGGTGTCCAAAGTCATGCTGTAGCCATCCGGCCTGGGCCTTGAAAGGAGAGAAAATGATCATAAGAATGAAAAAGCACACCAGAGCAAGTATGAAACTACCTCAAAACCTGTTTTGCTATAAGGCTTTTCTCCTTTGAACAGTTCTAATTTTCTTTACATGGTTGATGACAAGACACCTGAAAATGAAGCAAAATACACTCTAGATGTCCACATTCAAATCCAAGCTAAAACAAGGAGACCTAGCAGCTTTTGTGGAGTGTATTAGAAAGGAGAATGCTTGAAATGCAACCAACAGTGATACTCATATGTGATGTTTTTCCAATGCAGTGATTTTCCCTGTCTAAAAACAGGTTTTTAAAAGGTTTTAGGGTACAAACCTGGCAAAATTTGGCACATTATGTGTATGGATATAATCAAGGCATATAAGGACATGCAGGAAAGAAAAGTATTGGCTGAAGAAATTATCAATAGCTGAAAACCTTTTGGAGTGTTAGAATGGAATTATTCCCAATGGAAATATTAGGGAAGAAAATCTTTACTATATATAAATGCTTTGTAGTAAAAGATTTATAGAAGAATACATGAGAAATATTTAATCATACTGTTTAGTTTAATAAATATATTCTTATTCCCCTGTAGTATTTGCTGTTTATGTTTTCTGGTTCCTTCTTTTGTACATTTGTATTTGTATACAATTATTACAATAAAAATTATATTTAAGAAACACCTGCTCTGTTCACATAGACACCAGGGCCAGGACCTGAGTGAGCAACAGGGAGAATGGCTGGTCCGGCCCACTTCTTTATGCGTATTTCCCTTCCTTACTGATCAGCAACAGTGGTAGAGAGAGCACCAACCCCCCCCTCCCCCCAATCACTGGAAGGCAAATGAAAAGAAGGTAGAAAAAGGAGAGGCAGTGAGGAAGAACCTGGTCTGCCTGTTTTATTCTCTTGGATCCTGTCCCATTTGTCAGATACTCTTGTTTCCTAACTTCTACTCTATCTCACTAAGAAATAGGCAGTTCTGTGTGGACAGTTTACCTCTGCTCCTCACAAGCATAGAAAGTATGCAGGGCCACTTTGTACAGCAAAAGGTTTTGTGTTGCCATGCTGTGGGTTAGTGCAGTACTGTGTGCAAGCCACAGGGAAAGCAGAATTATGTTGATTAATTCACTGGGACTAAATTTTACTGATGAGAATCAAACACACATTATTCTCTGAGGTTATTTTTATTTATTATGTAATGAAACATAAAATATTTAAGATGGGCTAACAAGAATTTGAACATTTTAATGATAAAATTTATCTTGTTCAGGATCTGAAAAAGGAACACGTATACTGAGGTTGTGGTAATATACACATTTATTCAAATTGAATGAATGATTGAAGAATAAGAAGACAAACAATTGTTCACTCAACATCCCCTGAATAAATTCTCACCTGAGAGACTGCAAGGATGACAGCAAGAATTAAGGTTGTGATCCAGCTAGTACCACAGTAGGAAACCATTAACCAACCCAGAGCTTCCATCACAAGAATATGACCCAGGTAAAGGGAGAAAAACACAGGACTGGCTTTGAATAAGTTCATATCCTCTGCTGTTTTTCTTAGGGCACGGAAATCTTCCACCAACTGGGGCTGCAAGGAAAATGCAAGAAATTGACAGAAGTCCTTTTAAGTGGAATTCTAAGCAGGGCACTTTGGACTGTACTGTAACTTTCTGTAGGTGGCAGAGTATTTGATCCAGATGAGCTGGCCATGTTAGTCTGTAGTAGCAAAATAGTAAAAAGTCCAGTAGCACCTTTAAGACTAACCAACTTTATTGTAGCATAAGTTTTTGAGAGCTCTCTTTGTCAGATGCAAGTATAGTATTTGGCCTCTCATACAGTTATTTGGCCTCTCAATTCTTTTTGCCCATTAATAAATAGGGTAGCATATACTCAATTCAAGAAAAGACAAAATGCTTACCAAAGAGAGCCTCAGTTCTTGAGCATTGGCACACATTAAGCCAGAGAAAACAATGTGTGTGTATAGCCTCAGATTCAGAGTTTTAAATAATTTGAAAGTATCTTTGGCAAAAGATGGGTCACCAAAACTTTAACAGCGGGAGGCGGCTATGGGAGATAGAAGGAAATCATCAATCCAATCAGGGAAGAAGTAGCCACAGGAAGGGGATTATACTGAGATCATACGCACATTGATTTAAATTACTTGAATGAACGAATCAGAAGACATTACATATAGTTCCTAAATCTAACTGACACCTGTCAGTTTCTGTTCCATGGATCTTCCCAAAAATATCCGCACCGATCAGATCAGGCAGAGAGAGATTCAGTAAACAGATTTTTTAAAATTCAGGAATCACAGTACAACCAACTAACATAAGGCAATTGCCAAGAATGACTGTTTAACTGTAACAATGCGGACTATATACTCCTTGCCCCTCCCTTTTCCTATGGAACGGAACTCTTGGCTTTGACAGCCTTTCAACACTAGAAAACTGAACTGCAACTATGTAACTTCCCTACTATAACCAACAGGCTAACTCCTGTCAGACATTAAACTGCAACTATGTAACTTCTGCCTTCTATGCCAGGCAGGTTAACCCCTGTCTGACAATACCTTACCCTTGTTCGTTTTAATTTCTCAGTCTTCTTATTTCCATGTTCTACAATGTCTGTACTTTGCAACCTCATGATTTAGGAAAGCCCCCTCTCCTTTTTTTGAAAAAAGCAGATATTTTCAGGTTGCCAAATCCTGCACTTATGCAATGATTCCATAGATATATGGAATGTGGGCACTGCAGCTCTGCCCATGTGAACCTAAGCAAATTCTTACCTGCCCTGATTCATGTTAAGGGGTAAATTCTTAGTGGTGTTTCAAGCATCAAGCAAAGCAAAACCTCAGTTATTGAATGATCACTGGACAGTAAGCTACAGACAATTCTGGATCACTGATAAGCATTCATAGATAAATGAAGGTGTTCAAATATATGCTTGATATATTTGCCCTATATTGTGGTTGCACACTTAAAATATATTAAGGGTATACTGCAAACATCTTTAAGGTGCTATTGGACCTTAATCTTGATCATATAAAAAGACATTCTAAACAAGGGTCTTTCCAAGCAACAGGGGGAAAATGGATTTTGAGTACTGTGCTAGTACCAACCTTGATCCAACTCTAAACTGGTTTGTAAAAAAGGATAGCGATAGGGAGAAATGCCTATTTATCAGGATTTTCTGAAAGTACATGAAGAATGTGACCTAGTATTTTAGGAGAACATAGAACCCAGATCTAACTCAAAAAAAGAAAAGCTTCCTGAACTGGTCAGAGATTTATGAGGAAGAAAGAGTGACACTGTTGGTGTTAGAATGTTGTCTTTTTCTGTTTTCAAAGGACATGTGAGTTCTTTCATGTTGCCATGCAAAGCTGAACAGATCAATCTCAGATCAGAACAGAAGACAAGAAATTCCTTTAAAAATTCTTGCTTCATAAAAGGCATCACATGCCATGAGGAAGGACAAAGGCATTGTCACTTATCACAAATAATATCAAAAGTACTTGCCAAAAGGTACTGCAAAAATTTTATAACAACATTCAACAGAACACAGAAAATTATATGTGCATTAGCAAGGTGTGGAAGAAATCCAAAGTTGACACAGAATTTTCATCTAAAATGAAATTTAAGGTAAAGTTCAAGTGAAACATCTGCAGCAGTTTTGAAGGAAGGTAAAATAAATTTTGATACGGTTGCTAAAATTCTCAATACAGTTTTGTATATCTCTAGGGGGTTTTTTTATTCCCATTTTTTCAGTGATAAAATATGGCAGCTTCAGTGCTGGTATCCAAGCTGGGGCAAAAGAACATATGGATCCCCCACATTTATTGTACAACAAAAATCTCTGGAAAGGCTCCTAGGATATACTGCAGAGGCTCCACTGAAATCAGTACAGATGTGGCAATTATTTTAAAAATTTAAGATATGGCCAAGTGTCTCTCAGTTCATCTCTTATGCTTCTCTATGTTCCTCCCTAATTGGTCTCATGAGGACTAGAGGAGACAATTAAAGCCATTTAAGCATCAGCTACCTTCTCTCCTCTGACAGGCATTCTCCTTGGGAGGTGAAATACTACGCTCCACAGATTAAAAGCAGGTGAATGGTTAGGCACTGGCTAGCTGTCATATGCTCAGTCATCCAAGAACACAAGGGAGCAGAGCATCCTTTATGAGTCAGCCAAGCAGTACAGAGTGCTTGAATAATTAATATCCTGCACATCTGGGATGCAGGGGTACAGAGCAGCATGGAGACCTGGGGTGGGAAGGAAAGATGCAGGGAAGCTGTTCTCCAGTCCAGAAATTGGAATAAAGGGCTGGACTGTGGAATTTCAGCAAATTCGCAACAAGCAATGTGTCATTTTTTGCCAATGTGGAGAAACTAGGTTTAGTCTTCGGGGTGGGGAGGCAACAGTTGGTAAAAAGCCATTTGTCAGCAAATTGGAAGTGGAAACCCATCTGAAAGATTTATTCTTGTCGCTTAATCTATATGTGGCACAACTCATCTCTCCTCACTATCTCTCTCCAGCTGCACATAGCCCCTTCTGTCCCTAAGCCCTCTTGGAGGGGTTCCTTTCACAGTCTTCTGTGACACAGTGGCAGCACAACTAATACCTTTGAGGAAAGGGACTCACAAAGATATTTCTAGTACGCTGTCTTTCTCTTCTGCTGACACCTATGTATTCTATCATCCTCATTCGCCTTTTTGCTTCCACCTATCCTTTCCTAGCCCATTGCTTCTCTCTCTCTCCTCCATCCTCTAATTTTTTGCAGTCTACTTTCCTGAGGCCCTTGTAAGACATTCATGCCTCACATCTCTCTGATTTCAGCCTTCCCCTTCCAGGATTCTGTTACAGCAGCTCAAGTGACAGAGAGCGGGACCACAAGTGACGCCTGATACAGGTTGGACACTAGTCAGCTTCCCTCAAGTTTTGATGGGAAATGTAGGCATCCTGGTCTTGCAGCTTGACTCTCTGACTGCTGTCCAATGGACTTTTCAACTGTCACTTGTCCAACATTCCGCCAAGCTGCCTACATTTCCCATCAAAACTTGAGGGAAGCTGGCAAGTGTCCAACCTGTGTCAGGCGTCACTTGTGGTCCCGCTCAGAGAAAGAAGGCATGCAAGACTATCAGGTATTAGCTAGTGTCTGCTTCATGGCTCATCCTTTTTCAGTATGCATGGCTTCTTTGAAAAAATATCATCACTACTGCTGTTTTTCAACAAACCAACATATTTATTTCTTTAAATTGTTTATTAGTTTACTTTATTTATATCTTGTCTTGCTCCTCTCTCTGCATTTCATTATGAGATTTCATTCATATCTCTGTGATAAAACAGCATCCACAAATAAACCCTAACTTTTGCATTGTTATAATAACCAGGCAGACATTTTCAGTGGAACATTCTGACATTGCAGAATTCATAGATAATCACAGCCAAATTAGATCTCCTGGAGCCTTACTCTTTGCTCTCCTCCATTATGAAAACTGTCTACTTATTCCCATCAACTTTTTTCTGCTCTTTGACTGGTTATTGACCCTTAACCCTTTGTGACTGCAAAGCCTACTCAGGAGCCTTGGTCAACTGCTTTGTGGAAGACCAAGGACGTACAGTCTAAGAAATCACCCTTACCTAAAGTTGTTGACACTCTTAAAGAATTCAAAGTGCTTTTGGAGACAGAACTCTCTTTCTGGGAGCCTTACTGAGTTTTCATCAGTATGGCTTTGAGGAAGCTTTCCTCCAATTTATCTTGAGTCAGACTGGAATGATTATTCATCTAGCCTAAACTAAAGTTTTGGAGTGCTGAGATCTAGACTAGACATGATAGCAACAAATCTATGAGCAGAACCACAAGTGACAAAAGGCACAGATAGGACACTTGTCTGCTTCCCTCAAGTTTTGATGGGAAATGTAGGCATCCTGGTCTCGCAGCTTCGCTCTCTGACTGCTGTCCAATGGACTTTTCAACTGTCACTTGTCCAACATTCCGCCAAGCTGCCTACATTTCCCATCAAAACTTGAGGGAAGCAGACAAGTGTCCAATCTGTGCCTTTTGTCACTTGTGGTTCTGCTCTATGTGTTCAAACACACAAAGCTGACCCAATCCTGTAGAAAGAGTTGCGTGTAAACGTGAACATAAGTTAATAGTGTGGAATCTTTCTCTATCCTGATCACAGCTTAGGGTTACCAGTCCCCCCGGTGGGAGCAGGGAAACCCCCACTCCCAGCCTCCACCCCCTGCCACCACTCACTCGGTTGCCAGGGCGAAAAGTGCGGAGAATGGGCCCAGGAGCCCCAGATTTTCAACAAATCAGCCTCCTGCAGGGGCCATCCCTTCCTTGTTGTGCCAGGAATGACATCTTTCCTGGCATGAAAAGGAAGAACTCCAGAGGTAAGATCACCACTATGCCCCTTCCCCCCACCCCCTGGTTGGGCTCCAAGGAACCTGGCAAACTTACCACAGCTCAATTCCCCCTTATCTGCTTCCTTGGTTGCTTTCCTGCATAGTGGCATTCCAATACTAAAACTGTGCTCAGCTGAAGTGAAATACACTCTGGGAGAGGAACTGTGTGAAGGAAGGGTTCCTCTTCATGCTCTTTTTACTGTGTGATTTGGGTAGATGTGACACAGATTATTATCCCACCCATGGGGAAAGCATTACTTTCAGAGCAGACACATGGAAACTAGAAGTCTCTTTGTTATAAAGCAATGCATTAACCACTAAACCACAGGGCTATCTCACTGAAGAAAAGTCTGAAGTTTATTTATTCCAGGTATCAAGTGAAAATCTTATATCCCAGCCAAAGATCACTCAGTATTTTCTTTTTTATTTAAAATCAGTCTAATCACTCTTTAAACGATTAAATATAAGACTCACAATGATTAAAAAAACCATTCGCATAATGAAATTAGAAATAGAAAAGGATATGTTATCTCTTATTCTATCTATCTTAAATTTAAAAGATAAAACACATGTTTTAATATTCTTAGCAAAGTGCTTTCAGAAAGATAAGATAGTTTCATGCAACCCATATTTGAGAGATTCAGGGTTTTTAAGGATGTGGCTACCTTATAAATGTCCAATTATGTGTACCTCACTTGACATTATTAAATCATCTAATTTGTTTCCCCTGAAGGCATGTTGTAGACACCTCTGAGCAATGACTGACACATTCCCAAGAATGTGAGCCAGTTTGGTGTAGCGCTTAAGAGTGTGGGACTCTAATCTGGAGAACCGGGTTTGATTTCTCACTCCTCCACTTGAAGCCAGCTGGGTGACCTTGGGTCAGTCACAGCTTCTAGCTCTCTCAGCCCCACCCATCTAACAGGGTGTTAAGTCATCCTGAAGGGCGGTATATAAATCGAATGTTATTATTATTATATTACTATAAATATTTGTTTCAAATCTGCATTCTCCTCTTTCTAAGATTTTATCTTGGCACAAGGGTATTTATTCATTAATTATCTTTCTCAAGGATAGAACAGTGAACCATGCTAACAAAGCAAGAAGCAAATATATGGCTGCTGAAATTCTCAGGCCTGCTGTTCTTTAATCTATACCAGGGGTGGCCAAACTGCAGCTCAGGAGCCACATGTGGCTCTTCTAGACATATTGTGTGGCTCCCGGAGGTCTCTGAGTATTGCCGTGGCCATACATTTAATTTAGTTTAGTTTATTGCCCTCCCTCCCTCCCCTCCATGTCTTTCCCTCCCTCCCTTTCCTTCTTTCTTTCCATGTCTCCCCTGCTTTTTCATTTTTTCCTTCTTTCCCTCTTTTCATGTCTTTTATATTTTCAATAAAAATTTTGGGATTGCTGGCTCTGACCTGGGGACTTTGGGGGTGAAGCCTAGCAAGGATGTGATATTACTTCTGTGATGTCACTTCTTAGTAAAAGGTCAGGTGATGGCTCTTCCCAAACTCCTTCCAATGATGTCATTTCCAGCATACTGCACCAAACCCCACCCCTTCCTGTGATGTCACTTTCAGGACACTCCCCCAAACCCACCTCTTTATCTGAAGTCACTTCAATGCATCATGTCTTGCAGCTCTCAAACATCTGACTTTTTTCCATGTGGCTTTTACATTAAACAAGTCTGGCCACCCCTGATCTATACCATTAAAAGTTAGAGTCTGTGACAGATCTATTTAAACACATGGATATGCTGCTGCCATGTCACGCTTTGCCCTAATCCTGTGGCTAGCATTCTGCTCTCTCCTCACCTGGAAAGCTTTCAAGCTTTCAGGCTTTTGACTCATCGCATTATTACAGATTAGGACACATTAGGACAATGTGAGCTGGGTACCAGTGAATGGGTTACTTGATATGGGAAGATGCTACTTTCTTTCTGCACGTGGGCTATTCTTGAAAGTTTACACCAGCAACAGAAGATCATATGTATATGTCTTCCTTCAAATTTCCAAGTATGTTCCAGAGTTACTTGTACGGAGAATGGCTTGTGTATTATATTATAGTAGCTTATATGCATGAATGTAGCAGTCAGTGGGTTGTTCATAAGGAAAGTTGCTGTTACTCACATTCTTGTCTCGGTCTTGATTGGGTTCTCCTGAGGCAAGTTCGCCAATCAACAGAGGTTTAAGAAATTTCCGCACAAATTTGAGATCGGGGTGAAAGGCTCGGAATGCATCCTAGAATGACAAAAGAACATCATAGCTATCAATTTTTGCCCAATGAACATGTACTTGCTCTTTGAAATGTCTCACATTCACCTCCTTCTCTGATTCTCTACTCTTCCTCCATGTAAGACAGTGTGTTACCCGAATGGCTATCCAAGTTTGTCCCTTGGCCTCTAGAGGTGTCCCCCTGAGCATAACCAAAGTGCAAACAACACTATGCCACTGGGTGAACTATGATACCAAGTTCTCAACTGGAAGGACTGTCCAAGGTTGTCAGGGCAAAACACCATTTACAAAGGAGAGAGAGATCTCATAATGTCTAAAGTTGCAGCTTTCTATTGGGGAATTAATATCATCTGACCAACTTCAAAAGAGCCACTTAGACAACTCATGAGCTTCTGGTATAAAAATGTTTAGTAATTTTCAAGAAAGACATATACAGGAATAATAGTGAAAGCAATAACTAAAACATCATCTTGGACGTGCTCTGCATTTGAACAGTAAACCCCTGGCCTCTCCCCGGGGTCCGGTATTAGTCTGGACCCCATCTGGCAACCCTAGGTGCAGCTGCATGCCTACAGGTTTCTTTCTTGTTTTGCTTGCAAACAGTTAGGGATGAAACAGTCCCCTTTTTGCTTTGGTTGCCTCTCCCGCTGATCTTACTCCATGGACGTTCATGGTCCATCCTGTGATGTGGATTCATTGCACACATACCCTACTCTCCCCTTATCCCTTGCACTTGCCTTGGACTACAAATATTATAAATATCCTTAGTGTTTGAGTGCATAAGAGAGCAAATAAAATGGCAATGATGAAGTCAAAGGCATAGCTTACTGGCTAAAAGGATGTGTTTCTGGTTTAAATCTTGCTTTTGCAATGAACACCCTATGTGACCTAAGGCAAGCTGCTCTCTCTCAATCCCAGTTGCCCCTACCTGCCTACCTTATAGAGATGTTACAAAGATTACAATAAGGTAGTTTTGAAGCACAATGAAAACCCTAGATAAATGCCAAGTGTTATACTCCAGTAATGTCTTTCCCCACTTACTATTAGGGATGATATACCTGAGCCTGAAAAAAAGAGTTGAATTGTCAGAACTGAATTTGATTCTGTGATTAAACAACGACAGAGCGGGACCACAAGTAAAGATCCTGAATTCTGATTTCAAAGCATGACTCACTTGCCAAAAAAATAATCCTCTAAATCATGTAAGAACCACCTTAAAAGGGGGTTATCTGAGCTGACAATTCCAGGCATTGACTGAAGGTACTATCCTTATTGCACACCTCTGCTTTTGGACATCCAGATCCCAAAAGGAATTAAGAAAAAGGCAAAATTTTTAAATCTCCTGCTAGTGCTGACTGTCAGTTCTGTAGATGGAATATAACCTTTCCCCTACAAGAAATTTGAACAAATGGAATAATCATGGTCAAATTTGCACCTGTGCGCATATATTTGTTTGTTTGGTTTGGCATATATTGCTAGAACGTAGCAAACTGGTACCTCTTAAATCTAATCAAATTGGATCAGTTATGCCCTGAAACTGGTGATGTCATCACTGAGTCAAGAGGCTATTTTATTCTTTAGTTGTAAATTTAATCAGAAATTAATATCTTGATGTAGTTGTCCAACATACCAAATTTTACATTTTTGCAAAAAAAAAAAAAAAAAGAGCAAATCTTTGGACAACACTACTCTCTACACTGAACTGCAAGCAGGACTGGCACATTTTGATCTTTCAAATGGTACCCGAAGGGAGCTGGTTTGCATGTGTGTACGTCACTCTCATCACATGATTTCTGAACACAATAAACTTAATTAATTACAAAGCACTGTGTCTGAAGTCAAACAGAAATTTTACCTCTTGATCTTTGATTTTATGTATGGCTCATTCATACATACATATTAATACCTGAAGCAGCATTCACATATGTATGAAGCAACACCAGCGACTGGCCAGGCTCAGGTACTGCTGGAAGAACTACTACATTACTGAGAGGCATAACACAGAGCAAAAGTGGTGCAAAAGTCAGAAACTGACAGACGCAGGGAATATTTTATTGTCAAACTGCTGGATGTGCTTTTCAAATAGGGAAATGATAACACTGCCAACAGAACAAACATGATATATATATATTTGCATCGAGACAATAAAATTAAAATAAGTTAATTGCAGAATTTCCAGATATATGAAGAAATGCTATGTAACTACATTGTTGTCTACAATCCACAGATTCAATGCTATCACTAAAGAAATTACCAGTTTATCACTTGGTAGATCTATAACACTTCTGTTGGCCTGGGAGATCCAAAAGCCATTCATATCACAATGATCCAGCCAAACCAAACAAAGCCAACCTACAGCCAAGGCTTTCAGTCAGTACATAATGAACAAACTAATATGATATTCATTGTGCCACTGTGGGAAGGAAAGAAACAAACAATACTCCTTCCATTTATAAATTCTGCAAACATTTATAGGCATTAATTATACAAGTCCCCAACTCCCAGAAATATTATTTGCAAATGTACAAACAGAGCCATACACTGAACATTCTCACGGCCAAATAGTGAGAGAGAAGCCGAACCAGGAATCCTAGTCTATAATCACTCACCCATCTAGATGGAAATAAGCCCTATTGAATACAGATGATCTTATACCACTGAGCTCACTCAAAGGATCAGGCTGTAGATCCGTTGTCTCTGCTCCTAGGGACTGATATGATCCAAACCTTTTTTGTGTACAGAGAATCACAAAACTGTCTTGTCTGCTTTGCTGATCAAAATGAAAAGAAGCAGAAATCTATGATAGAGAAACTGGCCCCAATTCTTTCATTCTATATAAGAAAAATGGCTGGAACAGGGTACAGAAATAAATAGAAAAACTAGGGGGGCAAAACTAGAAGAAAAGCATCCCAGAGATGAGAGCAGCAATGACAGTGGTTTAATAGACACATGTAATCTAAAAACTGTATTTTAATACGGAGAGGTTTTTTTACAATGGTTTTGGCATCTGTAATAGATGCACTCTGTTCTTTTGCTTCCTCAAATAGGAGAAAAAAACACATTTTCTACTGATGTTTACTAGTCCCAAAATTTCTTGAATTCCTTTTCTCAGTGGGTTACTGTTTGGACCACTTTGCAGACAAAAAGGACATCTACATCTTCCTTATATGGAGAAACTGCCCTGATGTCAACTCTGAATAGTTAGTGTGCTCCTCTGATGTGGAGAAGACAGACCAGGGTCTTCACCACCAGAGTTAATTTTGCTTTCCAAGACAGATCTCCTATAACTGCATAAATAGTGCCTCTTTGTCTACAATTAGTGGCTATTTTGTCCCCTTTTTGCCATTCCACTTAACCTATGATTTATTGGAAACATTTGAACTGTTTCATAAACTAAGGAGCCTTGTTAATTCCTGTGCTTTGGTCGTGACTCAACAGAAAATGCTTCATTTGGTTAAAATCTGCATAGGTGAATTATGGGAGGGAAGAGAGTTCAGGGGACACAGCTTAATATATGAAAATGAGGGGGACTGATAATGGTATGAATCTAGGGTTGCTATTCCCCTGGTGGGGTGGGGGCTCTCCCACTCCCACCTTCTGCCCCCCACTCACCTGACCAGTGCAGAGGGGAGGCGGGGGAACAGGCCTCCAGGGCACGCTCCCAGGGTGGCACGACAGCGGCATTCCTGGGTGTGACATCATTGTGCCACAGGAGGAACACTCTGGCACTTCGCACTGGGCCAAATGGGCTGAACTGGGCTCATTTGGGACCCAAAACACCCTAGTGCAAAGCACACACGTGAAGCGGGAAAGAGAGGTAAGTGCTGGGTCCCCCTCTCCTTCTGGGAGGCTAAGGGGACCTGGCAACCCAATAGGAAACAGATGGAAGAAGTGATTTGACTTGGGTTCAAATCCTCTCTTAGCCATAAAACTTCCTGTGTGCGCTTAGATTAGTTATTATCTCTCAGCCTAACCTACTTCGAAAGGTTATTTTATGGATAAAATAGGGAAGGCACAAGCATGTACTAGAGCCAGCTTTTTAAAAAAGTTGATAATTCTTACGGCATTGTTTTGATGATTTATTGTACTGTTTTTATTTTGTGAGCTGCCCTGAGTGAGTTTCTGGAGAGGCAGCATATACTAAATAACCATATATCTTCTCATTGCTTATTATTTAGTGACTGGTAATGTGTAAACTGCCTCCAAGAAAAAGTGTGCTTAAGGCAATGTTCGGGGTGATTGGTGCTAGCTGTCCTTCATGCACACACAAGTTTTTATTTGAAGTTGCAGGCATCAGTTAATGAATGTGTGTGAGCCAGTCTTGCCTTATGATCCAGTGATATTGGGGCAAATCAACAATTTCTTACCAAGACCATAGGACTTTGTATCTCAAATCCTCCATACTCTCCTACTAGACAATGCCCGACCTTTCCAATACAGCGTTCTGCTTGGGATGACATAATTTCAGAGTGCTCCAAGACACTGTTCATGAAGTGTGTCCAGCCTCCATATCTCTGAAGGCATCAGCTGACACAAGTCCCCAATCTCTCCTGGTGGTTAACAGACCCCGTTGATGGATCAAAGCAAACTGAAGTCTGCATAACCGGATTCATATTGTCACTGCAGGAGAACTGGGGTGGGGGTATAGAAAGGTGCCTGCTTTTCCAAGGAACATCTTCATCTCCAATATAATGCCCTACCAAGAATGTGAGCAACTGTTGTGCAAGTATGCCCTTCGTGGTGCTCCCTGACAAAATGTTGGCTTTATCATCACCAGCCTTTTCCCTCCCTTGAACGTTGGATAGTTCATGTTTTAAATTGCACTCTGTTAACGGCCTAGTATCAGACTAGGATCTGGGAGACTCACATTTGAATTCCTACTCTGCTACAGAAGCTCATTGGGTGACCTTGGGCCAGTCAGTCTCTCCCATCTTAACCTACCTCACCTACCTGAGGATAAAATGGAGTAAGGGAAAACAATGCTGTAAACCACTCAGAGAAAAGTGGGATATTAATATACACATAAATAATGCTCAGAAATTACCCTACAACATCTTCTCAGGGCAATAAGAGGTTGCAGATCAAGTTGACTTAGCAAGCCTTCAGTTTGACTTAGTGTAGAGGACAGTCTTTCGTATATTAAGAACATAAAAAAGAGTTCCTTCCTGGGGCAATGAACAATGGACAAATCTCCTTGAGGGAAGCTAGTGATTTTCCATCAACTAGTTGAGGGCAGATAGATGCATGATGGTGTTCTTTGGGGAGAAACTGAAAGAAAGAGAAAGTCTTGGTTTGGGATTTGGAAGGCGTTAGGAAGAAAAGAGACTTATATGGAATAGCCAAAAATGGATAGAAAAGAGGGATGGCAAGATGTGGTTTAGCTGAAAAATAAATGGCTTCAGGAAAAGTCCTAGAATTTTTTTGAAAAGGATGAAACAAGTTGGATAATTTAAAGATCATTCTTACTTCAACATCATAGGGGGTAAGTTTTAGACCCAGAGGAACATTTATTGATTGCTCATATTTAGACTATTTTTGTGCAATTTTTGCTTTTCACTTTCATAATCAATGACTACAAATACTAGGCAAGTTCATTTTTTCCCTATGATGGAATAGGTGTTATGGCAGTCTAAAAAAAATAAATGCATGTTTACGAAGGTGTGATGAAAAGGTAAGGAGATTCTTCATTCAATCTAAATTACTTTAACAAGTGAGATTCCCAAGGCTTCCCCTGGATCCTAGGTAATCTGGAGTTAAGTGGCCAAGAAAAGCCTGAGGTTCTTAACTGGACAAAGAATCTTTCAAGAGACACAAATAGTTTCTAGAACATTAGGCAAGCGTATCTCTAAAATATTCTGGTGTGACAGTAGAATAAGGCTGGAGAGATGACTTCCTCATTAAGATCTAGGGGTTTAGGACCAGGCAGCTTGGTTAAATTCCACATCCACTGTAGAAAAATAGTGTGCTTCCTGGGCCTGTTCTGCAACAATTAGTACAGACAAGAAGAGAGCCATCTCTGAAAATCCAGTGGGCCTCCAGATGGAGAATGCAGGGGTCATCAGGAGCTACTGAAGCCAGGATGACATGGCTGATTTTTCTCTCAAAGACTCAGAGCCAGAGAAAGGGCAAGGGAATGAAAGGACGGAAACCCCTTCCCTATATGAGGCCTCTTAAAGGGAAAAACTAAGTGGGGGCAGCCAAGGCAAGTTCCTCCTATGGTTCTCTCACATATAGTCATGCTAATCTGTTGTGCCAAGCCACAGAAACGCATGACAGACTATATATAATATGAAAATGAAATCCTGCCCTCAAGTCATAGTTGACTTATGGAGACCCCTGGTGGGGTTTTCATGGCAAGAGACTAACAGAGGTCTCAGCAACCTTGGCCTTTGTTGGAGGTCTCTCATCCAATTACTAAACAAGGCTGACCCTGCTTAGCTTCTGACATCTGACAAGGTCAGGCTCTCCTGGGCTATCCAGGTCATGGCTCGTTTCACAATTTTCTATTTGTACAAGGCTGGACTATCACTATATTGTCATATTAGGTATATAGATGGCAATATGACAATATAGTGATAGTCCAGCCTTGCAAAAATAGAAAATTGTGAAACAGGTCTGGTCAGAGCTACCAATTCAGGTTCTGGACACCTGAGGGAACCCTTGGATTTGCAGGAAAATTTCAGATTAAGTCTCCCCAAAACCTTACCTGTGGTGTCTATGCATGTGCAGCTTGCCAACCCCTGCTGTATCACACCTCTGACTTCCACAGCTAACAAATCAAGCCTTGAGCATGCAAAGCTATTCATTATATGTGTGACCACTGGCTCTGGTGCCTGGAGTTCCTGTCCCTGTTCACCCACTGCTCATCCCAACTCACTGGACATCTTGCCCTTTCCTTCAGACTGCTGCCAAGATCCATTGCCAGTTCTCTGGGCCTGACTTGGCAGCAGGTTCTCTTCTTCCCCACTTTCTTTCCCTTGAGCAGGAGAAGCACCAGAGCAGTACTGGGAAGGGGGGAAATGTTGATTTCTTATTGAAGCAAAACTGGCTTATAATCAATATAGCTTTATAGTTTAATCCTGTCTTTACTGAGTGGGGTAGAGGGAGGATGCATCTCCATTTATTTCTGAATTGTATGCAGTTAGGAGAATACCGGATTTGCTGATGTACCTTACTTTACTGACATCCTGTGTTCTGAAGTGTGGCTCTTTCTTGCCCTAAACCATGATCCATTTTACTTTCTAGGAATAACAACAACATCATTCGATTTATATACTGCCCTTCAGGACAACTTAATGCCCACTCAGGGCAGTTTACAAATTATTATTATCCCCACAACAATCACCCTGTGAGGTGGGTGGGGTTGAGAGCTCCGGAGAGCTGTGACTGACCCAAGGTCACCCAGCTGGCTTCAAGTGGAGGAGTGGGGAATCAAACCTGGTTCTCCAGATTAGAGTCCCACTGCTCTTAACCACTACACCAAACTGGCTCTTAACCCCAAATTGGAAAGAGTGTCATTTATTTTTAAAGCGCAGCTGCCTCACAGAATGCTTCAGGTTATCTGTTCAGTTTCTCACAGTAACATCAGAACAAAGTCAAACAGAATTACTTTGTGTTCAAAGGTGAATACAAAATAACTCTTTAAATCTGCAGATGCCCACTGGTGGGACAACTGGGCAGTACGTCTCAATACATCACCAGCACAAGCTTTCTGAAAAAGAATAGCTGTAACTATTCAACTGCTCCCTTCAACTGCAATATACTTCCCAGAACTGATTCATCTGAGAAGACATACTTCTTGTGAACAATACAGAGTGCGGCACTTCAAGGATAATGGCCAGAAGTAACTCCAGGGTCAACAGGCAGATTGTCAAAGCAGATTGCTGGGAAGCCTAGTGAAGCATTGCCTTATTGATTCCTTCCATCCCATCTCTTTCTCCCCCTTCCCCCTCTCAGACACATTTATACAAACCACTCGCGGAGAAGCTCTTGCAAGGATCTGAAGGAGCCAACATTCAGGGCCAGTTCACATATTCTCTTTAGTCTGCACTTGCCTTTGTATCCATAGATATGGAACAAAGAATCTTACCAGTGCATGTGCATCTATATGCACGTACAAGGCAGAGGACAATGTACACACACAAAACTAAAACATAAAATGAATCCACCCTCAGTTCTAAAAGCGGACTATTGATAACGGACTTAGAACACATAAAGCAATAATAGCCATGGTGACTATGTGTATGGCTAGAGTGCCTTTCACAAAACAGCCACAGGCACTCTAGGCATGAAAGCCAGTGGTCACACATGCAAGAAATAGCCATGAATACTCAAGGCTTGATTTGTATCCGGGTCTAACCCGTGACTCTGTCTTTCAATGCCAAGCTGCAGGCCCGAACATGGAGCCAATATACCCCACTATATACCCCACTATATTTCGGATTCGAGGGCTTCCTCTCTGTAAAGATTATGGACAGAAGAGTCCCTTTGTCTGGCCGTGCAGGTTCGTGCCTTAAGGGGACAGTTAACATGCTCTTTGGCTGCTCTCCTGGAGGCTGCGGTTTTGAAAACCGCAGACACTAATTTTACAGCGGAACCCCGGATTTACTCTTTTCTGCTGCAGCTTCTTTTTCTCCTCTCTCTTTTGTGACTATTGAAACAGGAGCTCACTGTGTGCAGGGCAGGCGCGGGGAACCATTCGCTGCAGAAGCAGCAGCTGCACGAACGAAAAGAAAACCCGATCGGCTTCTTGCCATAAAACCCGGCGCCTCTGAGAACATCCTACGGGGGGAGGGGGAGAGCAGCTGTTTATAGCCACATCCTCTCCTTCCCATGCGACTTCTTCTTTTTTGCAATCTCCCCTCTTGCAAGAACCACCTAATCTAGACCCCAGGCAGCTGCTTTTGAATTAAGTCCTGCTTGGAGAGCACAGCTAAAAAAATACCGAGCAAACACCAAACAGCGACGTTCTCCGCACAGGGCGATTCGGTGCAGCTCCCCCGACCTCACTGCTCAGTTATTTCCGCAGAACTGTACATTGCTTAGCCCCAAAGCTCCTATTTTCCTTTTCGTTTCAAAAACAGGTGATAGCAGTAACGGCGCCACACAACCATCGGCCACTGGGAAGCACAGACTGGCCGCCTTACCGTGGCGTCTTCGCCGGCATAGTGGCTAATCACGCGCAGCCCCCCCGGATGTCGCCTGACCCACTGGGTGATATTGTACACCTTCCGCTCGATCACCAGCCACTTGTCTGTGCGCAGGTTGTGCTTCTGGATCTCTTCCCAAGTGTAAGCGGGCATCTGGGTCGCCCGCTCGCCGCTCTCCTCGCCTTGCTCCCCGCCTTTCCCCATGAGCGACCCGAGTTTCTTTGTCCACCTCGTCGGATCGGCTCACGCGTCGGGCTTTCCCCGGGTCCTGAGGGGGCTGGCTGCAAGGAGAGCCCGTCTCCTGCTGGCTTCAATTCATCAGAGGCACACAAATGCAGGCTCTTTGTCTTTCCCTCACTTGCCTGCCAGAGCCTGTGCAATTTCCCCGGCTCCGCTGCCTACTCTGTGGTGCGCCCCCCCTCCACCCCTGGGCTGCATCGACGGACTTTTCCCTCTCGTGTAATCCCTACGCCAGCGAGGGGGACCTCAAGCGCTCTCCCTCCCTCCTTTCTCTTCTTAGCATCCCACTCCATGAATCACCGATGAGGTTTCCACAGTAATCAGCAGAGCTCCTCCGCCAATCCCTGCTGTCCCCCGACACAATCGTGCTCTGCCATTGGCTGGCGCTGATCTTTCGAAGGTGAAGACCGGATGACTTCCAGTTTAATCTTGAAGAAACCCTGAGATGGTGGTATGGCCCACCCATGTGATTTGATGCTAAAGTCGCTCTAGTCATTGATGCAACTTGCTGGAGCCAAGGGGTCAGTTCCCTCCATCATGAGGGAGCAATGTTTGCTGCAAGTGATGGGCGTCTCTTCCTTTTTACTTATGGGAAAGAAAGAAAGAAAGAAAGAAAGAAAGAAAGAAAGAAAGAAAGAAAGAAAGAAAGAAAGAAAGAAAGAAAGAAAGAAAGAAAGAAAGAAACCATACTTTAAGGAAACATACTTTTTAACAACTCTGTCTTCTTTAGGATTGCAATCATATGCTTCCATATCCAGATTATAGGGGTTATAATGATCACCGCTTAGTCAACAGGATTCTTGCCCTTTTCATTTTATTATTCTTGGTGATGATACAATTGCTTCATAATTGACTAAGAAAAGGCCCTATATAATTCTGCAAACTAGAAATGGAAGTGTGTGTCTCTTCTTCAAGAAAGATTTGTTAGTAAGATAGAGGCCAAAAAGTACAGATGGGTTGTGTTTTAATCTCTCCATAGAATTTCTGGAGCAAGGCAGGAGGAGATGGAGGAAGGAAGGACAACTGTGGCAATTTATCCTGGACCTTCATAAAAGCAAGAGCACGGCTGCTTCAGATCGTATCTGTACCATTAACCCTGGCCAACCACATTGCTCACCAGAATTCTTGCTATTTTACTCAACGTATTTGTTAAAAAGAAGAAATTATATATAAAAGGAAAATGACATTTAATCACAGCATATGATGGTGACATAGTGGGACCCAAAGATAACTAAATATTGTACATAGTGAATCAGAGTAACTGCTCATTTGAGGCTAGAGTGATTGTAAATGCACTGATGTGTTTACACTCCGGAATAGGTTGAATTAATTATTTTTATTCCTTGAGTCAAGCTTAAATTAACAGTAAAGGGACCTTGGGAAGCTGGCAGGGAGAGGGGGCCTACACCCCAATTCTAAACGAGTCTAGATCAATTACAGGTCAGTTTTTTCTGAAATTTTGCTTTAGTAGCTTGTCTCTTAAGCAAACAATCTCTGCCTACTAGCCATCCTTGCCATGGGCATGATTGGGGAATGTTTGTTTGTTCCTCTACCAAAAAGGAACCATGTACAAAAATTGCATGTGATCCCTCAGTTTCGTATATATTTATGTGGGTGTTTAGTGACAGGACCCCTAATATCATATCTTCCTCAGGCCTCGTAAACCATCTGGGGAGCTCTGGAGAAAGGAAACAGTAGTAGAATTGCTGTTTGGTTCTTGTTTGGGGGAAAAGGTGGTTAAAAGTGTTTAGAATAAATATTTTGCCCTTTCTCTGAGGTGCTCAGGGTAGTATGATTGGTTCTCATCTCCATTTTATCCTCAAAAGCACCCTGTGTAAGCTGAGAATGCTGGCCCTATGCCAGCCAGCAGGCTTTATGGCTAGTTAAGGCCTTGAACCCAGGATTCCCTAGTTCTAGTCTACTACTCTAATCGTTATACCACACTGGCTTTCTCTGTGCTGCTCAGTAACTCCCAACTAAGAGATCAAGTGAAGTTTCACTGCTAGCATTGCCAGCTCCAGACTGGGAAATTCCTGGAGATTTGGGGGGGTAGAGCCTGGGGAGGGCAACGTTTGGGAAGGGGAGGGACCTCAGCTGGGCATAAAGCCAAAGTGTCGACCTTCCAAGGCAGCCATTTTCTTCAGGGGAGATCAGTTGTAATTCTGAAAGATCTCTATCCACCACCACTCTATTAACTGTTCCAATATCTAGCTCTTTTCTTAAGTCTTGAGTTGCCACTGGTTACTGTAGTCAATGTAGAAGTCATTTTCATTGTGTACTGGAAGAATCCTTCTTGAATCTAAAGCTCTCTCAAGTGAAAACAGAGAAGGGGAAAAGTAGAAACAAGTAGGAACTATTTGATAACATGGTGAGAAAAAAAACAGTATGTAACTGCAAAACAGGCAGTTAGGATTCATGCTGCTTTAATATATTTATAGAATCATAGAATCATAGAGTTGGAAGGGGCCATACAGACCATCTAGACCAACCCCATATTCTATGCTTGTCCAAAAATACTTCAGTATAGACTTTGGATTTCATGTCAAAAAGGAGCACACATAGTCTGCACTGATTCTGATTAGGGCATCCTGCTGCACAGCTGTTCTAGTGTACTTTATTCCTGCAGTTTCGTTTTATGTTTTTATTGCTTGTGTGTCTTGACTTGTTATATCTGTTCCTGCTTAAAGATCACTGACATCTGAAAAGTGAAGAATTATATCAAGAAATACTTGTATTGTAGCAAAAAAAACCCAATAGGAGTCTAATGGCACCTTAAAGATGAACAAGATTTCATTCCAGCATAAGCTTTGCTGGACTACAGTCCACTCCATCAGATGCCATATACTGGGGTCCTTGACAAGGCAGACATTTATATTTGAGGTCAGTGTAGAGTTGCCTGTCTCCAGGTGGGGCCTGGAGATCTCCTGGAATTACAACTAATCTCCAGATGACAGAGATCAGTTCCCTTGGAGAAAATGGGTGCTTTGGAGGGTGGATTCTTTTACATTATAACCTGCTGAGCTCCAGCCTCTCCTCAAGCTCTATCCCCAGAATCTCCAGGTATTTCCCAACCCAGAGATGGCAACCCTAGATCCGTTCCAGCATGCATATAGAAGGTTGTGCTGATTTCCACCCATTCCCAGCCCCCCCCCCAGCAGATCCCCACTAGGCTGTTTTTGGGTGGGGCATACATTAAGGGATTTCTGGATCATGCTGAGTAGACCCTTTTTGCCCATGGTGTTTATCAATAGGCATATACCTTCCAAACTTAGATAATGCTGTTTCCTGAACTTTACTGAATAAACACTAGGAGCTGTACTTATATTGAAAGCTAATGCAACACAGTGACACCAAGTGCAATCCTAAGAAGAGTTACACCCTTCTAAGCCCACCAATTTGAGTGGACTTGGGGTTTAACTCTGTCTAGGACTGAGCCAAGACATCCTTGGTTTAAATCTCATCTATGCCATGAACTCACTACTTAAGTCAAGACAGTCTCAGCCTGCCCTCTGGCATCTACAGAATGGGAAGAATAATACTGACCTACCTTTCAGGGCTGCTGTTAGAATTACTGAAATAATGCGAGTGAGTTACTTTGAACACTAAAGTGCTATAAAATGCTAAGTATTATTATTTATATGAAGTATCTAGCATGGCTGGGTAGCATCTGGTATGTAAGTGACATGACAAGATGTTACTAGGATGTGGCGGGGGTGGGGTGGGGTGGGGGTCATCCAGAGTTGATTATCCTAGCCACCATTGCTCACAAATGTGTAGATATTATTTGGAGAACTGGCAGTACAATCCTAAGCAGACTTCTGCCTGTCTAGGCATATTGACTTCAATGGACTTAGAAAGGTGTAATTCATCTTAGGATTGCACTATGAACCTGCTGTTTCATGGCCAAAGGGCAGTCGCATGTATTTACTTACATGTCTGCCCTAGCAGGGAAGTGTGAGGATTTTCTCCTATATTCTTTTACTATATTGTGCTGTGGTAATTATTTTTACATTTCTTTTCTTAAGATTAAGTTGGCATTTATGTCATCCACTTGCCTCTCTTTTACTGCTTGCTTAAGCTTTCTGACATTTTCTGTATATTCTTCATACCATTTATACTCCATGCAATTTTATACAGGAATTGCTACCCCCTAAATTCTCTTACTAGTGACAGAGTTTTCCTGGAAAGTACATGATTTGGTTCTTGTGTCCTCACACTGGAAAATCATTCTTTGATCTCTGGGTGATGATGTAATATATAATGGTTTCCCAATCTCTAATAGGTTTACAACCCCATTAAAAAGTATGCAGAGCCAATGCAATTGACTTTAGTTTCATATTTGTCTAGGTATAATGTTCCTTGTTGTTTACCATGAAAGATCTGATATGCACAGTCACAATTATCTGTACTGGAGTGAAAAGACTTTTACTAGGGCTCTTGTTGGGCATAGCAACACTTTAGGGGCCTGATCCTCCTCTTGTTGATGGCAGTATTCCAAACGAGAGGCTTACTGGGCTCTATATTAAGGTCAAAAAGACAAAAAAATGGACTCTGATCTCTTCTGATAAGATTTTGCATGCCAGCAATAACATTTTTGCTGCTGCTTTGTAATATATACACGTCTTTCTGCATCAGCTAAAGTGCTATGGGAAGTGTTTAGATCTATTGCCTGATCCTAGCCAGTTTTTCAAAGCTCCAATTACAGACTAGTTCAATGGTTTTTAATTAGTTAAATTGTTGTCACTTCTTTCTAGGACATGGGAATGGGGGGGGGGGGAAGAAGAACTAGAGAGTGATTTTGCTTTACGTATATGTGAGCTATGGCATTAACAGTGTTGGCTTAAGCAGAACTACATCTTTCTAAGTCCATTGAAGTCAGTAGACTTTGACAAGTGTAACTCTGCTTGGATTGCACTATAAATTCACCTAAATATTTTGACCTTCAAGGCTCATAGCAGTTTCATACATTAGTATTACAGGGAGTATGGAAAAGCAGAGCTGTGGGTGGCATGCCCACAATCCTTTTTTGCAGTTATTGTATACATTAAAATCACCTATGGAAAGATGGAAAAACTCCCATGAGAGTACAGTTTGTGCCCCTCCCTATGGACTATACACATGATTTCCCCTTTTACGCATTTCCCCAGTTTGGTATAGTGGTTAAGAACATGTAGACTCTAATCTGGAGAACCAGGTTTGATTCCCCGCTCCTTCACTTGAAGCCAGCTAGATAACCTTGGGTCAGTCACAGCTTCTAGGAGCTCTCTCAGCCCCACCCACCTCACAGGGTGTTTTGTTGCAGGGATAATAATAACATACTTTGTAAACCCCTCTGAGTGGGCATTAAGTTGTCCTGAAGGGCAGTATATAAATAGAACGTTGTTGTTGTTGTTGTTGTTAAAAGTATAAACTCAGGTGTTCTCAGGATTATTGTAACCTCTTCAGAGCATTCTAGTGCTTGAGTCTACGGAGCTCCCTCCTGCTAATGAACATGGGCTGCAATCCACCCCAATGTTCTCCTGCATAAGCCTCACTGAAGTGAGAGGGAGCTAAGCAAGCTCTCGGTAAGCACTCTTCTGAAGCTTTTGTAGGGTGAGGGAGAATGGAACCACTCTTCAGACAGTGTCACCTGAGTCTGATTTGTTTGAATGCCCCTCTGCCATCTGCAGAGGCATCCCAAGTCCACCTCATCTTGCTTCATGATCACCTTTGGTTGTTTTCTTCACATACAGGGGTAGAACAATATGTACATTGTCCATTATTGTCATTTTAAACTATTTTAAGGAGTAAATCATATTGTAATGTTTTTATTTGAGTGTAATCTGCCCTGAGCCTGCCTTTGCGGGGAGGGCGGAATAAAAATCAAAAACAAACAAACGAACAAATAAATACATAATGGACAACAAAGTTTCTGTACCACAAGTTATTTTTCAGCTAAAACAAAGGCATCGAAGTTCTCTGTTCTCAGGAGTATAATCTGTTGTTTTGTGATCCAACTCTCACTTGTTAAATCAGCGGAAGTTTGGCCCTTTGCTGAGGTGGATCAAACCTTCTTTCCTGGTCTGGAATTTGCTCCTGCAAATATTTGTCTTTGCCTCCTTCATAATCCTTTAAAAAGATTTAGCTGTATTTGTTAGCATAAGCAAACAATGTAAGCATTTTTAAGGGGTCTGAAGTTTATCCAGAAGGGCTTGCTGTTGCTGTATTGCTAACCAGGACTGGCACCAAAAGAACTGGGCACCTGTTGAGGCACATAGCCTGGCAGAGCGCCCAGCTCCAACTGGAGGTTCAGTTTTGATTTTTCCTTTTCTAATGGATAAAGTATCTGGAGGCAGTTGAAGAAAAATAAAGTGCAAGATACTAATTCTCTGCTGCTGTCCTGCAGCATTACAGTTATCCTTTCTTATACATTTTAGGCCTGCCAGCACCAATGGGGCTAATATAGGGTTGCCAGGTCCAGGTTGGGAAATTCCTGGAGATTTTGGAGGTGGAGCCTGAAGAGGGTGGGGTTTGGGGAGAGGAGGGGCTTCAGTGGGGTATAATTCCATAGAGTTCACCCTTCAAAGCAGCCATTTTCTCCAGGGGAACTAATCTCTGTTTCCTGGAGAACAGTTGTAATTCCGGGAGATCTCCAGCTATCACCTGGAGGCTGGCAAGCCTAGGCTAATAGGACTGTGAGAAAGTTGCCCTCTGCTCCTTCCTGTGTAGCTGCAATTAGGGGGAGAGGGGAGGGGAGTCATATAATTAGGAAGGAGATGGCTGCAATGAGGGGGTGGACAATGTAGATACAATGAGGAAGAGCAGCCTATGGTAACCCAAGGGCCCATTACACTTTGTATCTGGCTTTGCTATTTACATACATTTTAAGAAAAGTACATGATACTGCTTTCTCTTCAGACCTGGTGTTGAATGAAGTCATGTGGGGATATCATAGAAATCATCTTGGCTTGCTTCCTTAGTTCATACAGTGCAAATAACCATAATCTCTAGGATAAATGCAAGCACCTTTAGAAAGGGAAAAGTAGGGTAATACTTGTGTAATACTCACATGAGCAAACTTGGAAGGAGTTAGGGTATTAGCCACTATTTTCCTCAGTGCCAGCTTGCTTAAGCAGCAGCTTGCCTTTCATTGTATATGGCTGTTATGTATCCTTCCTCATATTTACACATGAATGCAACTGCATCAAATAAATGCTGTTTGAACAGGAAGTATGTGTGTATACCAGTACCTGAGAGGTAGGTAAAGGTAGTCCCCTGTGCAAGCACTGAGTCATTACTGACCCATGGGGGGCATCACATCACAATGTTTTCTTGGCAGGCTTTTTACAGGGTGGTTCGCCATTGCCTTCCCCAGTCATCTACGCTTTACCCCAGGAAACTGGGTACTCATTTTATTGACCTTGGAAGGATGGAAGGCTGCGTTAACCTTGAGCCAGCTATTTGAACCCGGCTTCCGCCAGGATTGAACTCAGGTTGTTGTGAGCAGAGCTTGGGCTGCAGTACTGCAGCTTACCACTCTGCACCATGGGGCTCTTACCAGTACCTGAGATTGTAGTGGTTATTGCAGTCATCATGATGCTTCGTCATGTCACCAGCAAATGCTCATGTTTCCAATTCACATGGTACTTCCTCAGTGCTGCATTTCTGAACCTGAGGATGGACAGGAACGAGCTCAGCATTTCCCACGAGGAACCTGAGTGGTACTGCAGCACCAATATTCAGTGTGAACAGAATGGGAGCTAAAGAAAGTGAGGGACATTATATTTGTTGAACAGAAATTACTGTTTATGTGAATGTGGGAAAAGACATTTATTCTTGAGCTATTTGGAAGACATCCATTAGTGTAGCTTCCTGTCACACCTTTTCCTATTAATATCATAGACATTGGATTTTATGTGATTCTATTGAATTTTGTTGTACCAATTATATTTTATTGCATTACAAAAAGTGTTCCAAGTGCCAGATGGCAATACTAATAAAGATAATTTTGTGTTTTTGCAGCACTAGTAATATTTAATTCAGGTAGCCATGTTGGTCTGCAGTAAAACAGAATTCGAGTCCAGAAGCACCATCGACACCAACAAATTTTTTTAGGGTATAAGCTTTTGAGAGTCAAAGCTCCTTTCATCAGTTAAAGCTCCCTTTTTCTGATAATATTTAATTCTAATTTGATCACTTTTGTAATGTATCCAAGACTAAATTAGCCTACTTCTGAAAGGCAGATTAATTTTCTCTATTAGCGAAGCTTTGTACTAGGGATGTTCCATCTTCAAACAGTCAAATACTGTAAAACACTGTGTTGATACACAACCATCCTTAGAATTTATCCTAACAACAAAGCCCACTTGGTATATACTTGAACGATAGTATAATTTCATTCTAATAAAGAATTCTAAGCAATTTAAAAACTTAGCATGTCCTTTTATCAATATCACTGTTTGTACCCCTGACCGCCACATGTTCAGCTTAGGGTGTACAGAGAGCTGTACATGCTTACAACTAACTATACATGTAAATATTCTGTCTGTACACTTGGAGACACTATAAATGGCAGGGCCTCTTTATGCCCATGGACGCATGTTTTGTACATGCATACCTTCAGCTGAATATATGTAGGTCAGGAGAGGAGCCTGCTCCTGAGATTTTGCCCCTTCCATTCCATGCATCCTGTGTATGTATGATTTTCTTGTGAATACAGCTGTAGTCTTTTTTCTATATCTACATATACCAGGAGTGAGTGGGATTGGATCTTCCTCAATGGAGGGCTTCAAGCAGGGAATGAACAGCCATCTGTTAGGGATACTCTAGCTTTGGATTTCCATATTGACCAGGGACCTGGAATAGATGGCCTATAACCCTTTCTGATCCAAAGATTCTATAATTCTATGGTTTAGCCACTGCTTGGTTTTGTTCTAGAAAGGTAAACGTGGATCTAAATCATTATGTTCAGCTCTGGCTGAATTTAGAATCCAGAAATTCAGCCCAAATAGAACATGAAGATTAAGGTCAATTTACAGTTTTCTTGAGCAATACCAAGCAGTGGATATAGAATCATCAGTCAAAAGGGGTCTTATAGACCCAACTGTAAGATTCCAGAGTAGTTAGACCTGATTTTGAAATGAAGCCCAGGATGCCTGCTGCATCAAACTCTTACAGAGCCTTCTAGTGCAAAGCACAGACTGATAACAACGCCTAGAATGACATGGAGATAGCCTTGGATTGTACCTAGATGTTGTAACGCACTTGCTCAATTCAGGTAAATTTCAGTCTTACGGCATGTGGCTTGGCAGTGCAGCCCAGATAACATCGTTCTGTGCAATATGTTCTAAATGATTGAGGGTCCCAATTTCATGACAGGATAACTGTCTGTAACCAGTACACTACAACCCAGCATTACTAACATTACTAATACCACCATCCTAGACAAAATTACATGCTCATAAACCCACTGCTTCATATATGTACATAAAAACGTAAGAAGAGCTCTGCTGGATCATACCAGTGCTCCATCGACTCTTACACAGTGGTCAACCAGTTACTCTGGAGGGCCAACAACAGAGTATAGAAGCTGAGGCCTTCCGTTGATGTTACCTCCTGGCACTGGCATTCAGAGGTTTAATATCTCTGAATGTAGAGGTACTATTAGCCATAATTGGAATGGAAGGAAAGGAACCCATATTGTATCTGTCTTTTTTCTCCTGCTGCCACTAATAGGAAATCTAGAGATAATTCTATAATTACCCAATATAACTCTATTGGAGAAATGTCAGTGGCAGGAAGAGCTACCACTCCTCATCCTCCCAGAGTCATGGCCCTGGTCTGTAGGGAAACCCCTCATGACTGCTTTTCAATGTAGTGTTTCATGTCAGCTTCCCTGAATGGAGCGATGCCCACCATCCTCTGCATAATCATAGGGGCCCTCTACACTAAAGCCAGAAAAGGACGAAGTGCAGCTCTTCATCACAGAAACAGCGTGTGACCATCTGTTATTAACATGTTCTGCACCTCTTCCCAAGGAATTGCACTGAATGAAATGAATAAACTGGGGAGAGTCTCATGCTGCTTCAGAACTGCTTAGCCACTGCTTAGTTTTCCCAGGGCCTTTGTGATGATGCAGAGGTCTCTGAGGAATCATTCCCATCATCACTGTGAGGGCTGAGGGCTTCCTAGATAGTTGGTTTGGGAAAAACTGCTTGCATGCGCGTGGTGCTGCTTGGTTCAGCAGTAGTGTGCATTCAAGGTGCCGTAACATCTCTGAACTGGCAGGTGCTGGAGTCTTGGGGAACCAGCCAGAAAGAGAGTGAATGAATCCTGGGGCCATTAGTTGGTTACCTCTCATTTAAGGAATCATTGTAGTCAGGAACTACAATGCCAAGACCACGGCAATACAGCCCGGAAAACCCCCAACAACCATAATCCTCTTTACTCTTTTACCACTCTAATTTATTAATCAACATGGAATTCCAGACCCTTTTCAAACAGTCTAACAAAGCCTTATCTTATGTGATCTAGGACTAGAAAAAGTGGAATCCATATTTTCTTGTATTTAATTACTCCTACTTTTATGCATGCTATTTTTCTACTTTTCTGCTTCGCTTTCTGTCCCCCTTTATGCAGAACATTTATGGAAATATAATTGAAATATAGATCCAGAGGAGTTAGCCGTGTTAGTCTGTAGTAGCAAAATCAAAAAGAGTCCAGTAGCACCTTTAAGTCTAACCAATTTTATTGTAGCATAAGCTTTCGAGAACCACAGTTCTCTTTGTCAGATGCATCTGACGAAGAGAACTGTGATTCTCGAAAGCTTATGCTACAATAAAATTGGTTAGTCTTAAAGGTGCTACTGGACTTTTTTAATTGAAATATGGAATTCAATATAGAATGAATATGGAATGGCAATGGGATTTTAATGTGAATGAAATTAATGAGTTTTTACAAACTGCTAGGCATGTATTATGTTATTGAGTCTATTGTTTTCTCTTGTAAATGTTCTAGATAATACTGTGGAAAGGACATTGTATTATACAATTCCCACATGAAGTCAACTTTTTTCTTATTGTAGATATTAAACCTCATAGCTTTTGGTTTCTTCAGTTCTTCAGCTGTTCTTTTGTGTCATCTTTTCTCTCTGTATCTTTCCTTTGCCCACTCTGTTTGCAACTTTATGTTCCTCTCTGGCTCTCTAACACTCAGTCTTTTGTCTACTTCTTACATTTCCCAAGCTGCAGCTACAATGACCCTAGCCTTTTCCCTAATTGGCTACTAAAACTATCCTCAAAGCAAATATGGTGAATTCATTCCACTCCCCTCCAGTTATTTCTTTCTGTGGAAATGCAGGGTGACTGTGCCAAATCCAAAGCCTGAACATTGTATATAGGTACAAATACTTCCCTATCATGCCAGAGGACTTAATTGTATCATGGCACTATTCCTCTGTAAAATACTGCCCCAAACGCTCTAAGAGATTCCTCAGAAAGATTCTACTAGATTTTTCTGCTGAAATGTAAGACTTCTTGACAAATTCAGAGCAAGATGCAGCTCTGAATACTACTGCAGTGTTATCAGAAAACACTTTTTTGAAAGAATTGTAGTACCATTCTAAGCAGAGTTAAATCTGCCTTCTGTTGGAGTACGGAAAAGGGCAATCAAGATGATTAAGGGGTTGGAGCACCTTTCCTATGAGGAAAGGGTAAGGTATCTGAGACTTTTCAATTTAGAAAAGAGATGACTAAAGGGGGTCATGATAGAGATTTATAATTCCAAAATACTAGTACTTGTGATCATACATGGGGTAGAAAATTTCCCACAGAAAAATATAACATCCAGAAAACTTTCCAGAAAAAGAACTGCCTCATATCACTGGGGGCAGGTTCAAAAATCGAATGGGTATACTCAGTTCACACAGCCTTGCAGATGAACATCAGTCGTAACGGGCAAGTTGTTTTTCGGTGAAGCTAGTTCGCTACTATGCTCTTCTCATTGTGGAATCTTGGATACCTTTTCTCTTTCTCCCATAATACTAAAACTTGGGGGTACCCAATAAAATTGTTGGGAAATAGGTTCAGGTCAGACAAAAGGATGTATTTCTTTACATAACAAATGATTAAAATGTAAAATTCACTACCAGTGGAGGTTGTGATGGCCCCAAGCACAGATAGCTTTAAAAAGGGGGTTAGACAGATTCACAGAGAAAAGGTCCATCAGTGGCTACTCGCCATGGTGACTGAAGAGACCCTCCATATACAGAGGCTGCAAACCTCTGGATATCAGTGCTAGAAGGACACATCAAGGGAGGGTCTCTGGCCTGTTTTTTGGCCCTCCCGGGCATGGTTGACTGCTGTATGAAACAGTAGGCTGGAGAAATGGACCACTTGCCTGCTCCAGAAGGCTCTGGTTATCTTATATTCTTATACATACACGAAGAAATTGGGGTTCCCCAGAAGTCCATTTGAAAGTTATTGGTTAACAGTCAAGCAGTAAAATATATTGTTGAACCAACAAGTTCATCACAAAATACTGATCATATCATATTTAATGGCTGGCTGACAGAAGTATTTATTTATTTATTTATTTAATCATATTTCTAGACCGCCCTCCCCGTCAGATGGGCTTAGGGCGGTTTAACAACAGATTAAAACAGTAAAAACATTATAAAAACATTAAAACATCATATCAAAACAATTAAAATTGGCGGGTATAAAATATTAAAATACAGCATTGTCCTGCATGGGTGGTGGAAGATCTTCAGTGGTATGGCCGGCGAGAGGACAGCCTAGCCCCCACCAAATGCCCGGTGGAACATCTCCATCTGGCAGGCCTGGAGGAAAGATAACAAATCCTGCCGGGCCCTAGTTTCCTCAGACAGAGAGTTCCACCAGGTCGGAGCCAGAACTGAGAAGGCCCTGGCTCTGGTAGAGGCCAGGCGGACCTCCCTGGGGCCAGGGACCATCAGCAAGTTCTTAGTGGCTGATCGAAGCGACCTCCGGGGATCATATTTAATATTTTTCCAGTGTAACATATAAAATGAACAATTTACATCTCAAATACATAACAGTGCAAGACATGAGAAAATGTAACAATATCAGTTGTTCAATAGATAAAGCAAATATTATTAACTAAAACTATATACAATTCAATAAAAATGTTAAATGTTTTGGGGGGGCGGTTTCTGTTACTACTATACTGGGTTATTGCTGATATAGTTGTAATATATATAGTAAATGGGCCGCTCACTGAGCTAAGGCTGTGTAAAAGAGTTTTTTCGGGGGATGTAGGTCTTTTTCAGATATATATTCAAAAATGGGTACCATTTGGCCATAAAATCAGTTTCTTTTGGATAGTGCATTGCTTGATAAATTTTATCATGATTTTTTTCTTGTATATAGTGATGGACATTTTGGTGATTTCCAATTAGTTGCTATTAAAGATTTGGCTGCCACTAAGAGGTTATTGATCAAACCCAGAACAAGCAAGAGATGCCAGCCAGTCTCAAGCCGTTAAATATCAGTTCTTGGACCTGAAAGTTCTCATTCAAAACCCAAGTGTCAAAATGGGAAAGTTCACCAGTTTTTGAATATTTGAAGATATTCATTCCAGATGTTGTTGCTTTGCTAGTTTGACCTCGGTGGAATGTAACTGGGTACAAGATCATAGCTGGGCAGAGATGTAAGTCTGGTCACAGTAGAAAGGAATGAGATACAAATAAGGGACCAAAATGAACTAACACATGATATCAACACATGAAGAGCTCTAGCAAACATGAAAACTTGCACCCAGATTTGTGATATTTGGTTGGTGGTAATAAAAATTATTATATAATTTTGGGTTTTGGAAGTTGTCCACAGACCAAGGCAGCCATATGCAGTATTTCTGTGTTTGGAAAATACCGAAAGTAGAGAATCAAAGATTCAAAAAAGCTTGCTGGAGGAAGTTTGGTCTTCAAATGGAACTTTGCTTAAGGGTCTGCTTATCATTCATCTACTATGAAATATTTCCTTATTTGGCTTCCTTCCCTAAGGTTACACACCATGATCCATCTGCTGAAGTTGCTGACAGTCATGGATCTTTCATGTATTTCCCTCCCCACAGTAGTCCTTTCCAACCCTTGGAAACTTTGTCCCTGCAGTCGCATTCACAGGACCCGCATTGCTTGAAAGCCTAAAAGGGTTATGAGACTGGAACGGAGAGGGATCAAATTGCCTTTCTTGCCTCATCTACCAGTGCAGCTCCACTGACTGAAGAGAGAGAAGAGGGCAATTTTGTCTCCCTCTCCCAAAGTCTCCCAACCCACATGACATAGTCCACGTAGGTCCCATGACCCTGGACTGCTGTCCACCTCCTATTGGATTATACAAATTGAAGATTACGGAGAACCCATGAACCAGGGGACAGGAGCTCAAAAATCTGCTAAGGATACAGAAACAGGCATGTCTGCCGTGTTTTCCCATAAGTAGTAAATCCTTTTGCTACAGTGTGCCCCAGGATCTATGGAGAACAGTAGTTCTCAAATAGAATACCCAAGCCTCACATGTAGCATCCTAATCTTGAAAATCAAGCTAATTATATGTCTTCTGAGTGGTATTGTTGCTTAACTAAGATAGATTTTTGTTACCTGAGTTGGAGACTGACATTAGTTTTAGAAAGAATCAAAGGTTGTATAATGGAGTTGTATAATGGAGTTATCATTGCCCTGAGGTCCAAACAAGAAGCAATTGGCAGCAAGCCCATTTTTTTTAAATGTAGGAAGTGGGATGCACAAAGAAAAGAGTGGGGGCAATTTAAGAGATAAATTAAGAGGTATTCTGGGAGATCCCAAAGCAACCTTCACTCTTTAAAATGTTCACCAAATTCTGCTTTATACATAACTGGGGACCAGAAGCTCATTTATTTATTTATTTTATGTCATTTATATTCTGCCTTTCTCATGGAGACTCGAGGCGGATTACATACTGTGAGATTAGTACCATCAGTGACATGGGCAGGCATTTCCATACAGTGTCAAGAACATTTCCATAAACAATGTCTGGGGTAAATGAATACAGTGTCAAGAACATTTCCATAAACAATGTCATAGGGTAAATGAATACAAGTTTACAAAGATGTAGTATTAGCAAGGATCCAATATGGGGTTGAAGAATTGTCAGCTGTTGTGTACTTTTACATTTATCTGATCAAATGTATAATTTTACAGTTTATCTGATCAGGTTTGATAGATACCATGAAATGGATAATTAGTCAATCAATTCTAGGACTTACATTAAACAACATGAAGCACAGGTGGTATAGAAGAGTACATATTTAAAGCAACAGATAATATGTAAGGCAACATAATGGTGAAATCTGTGGTTCCATCTTAACTCATTATCGAAACATCCGGGACCCCTTTCCTACAATACTGCCCTCTTAGCTGAGAAAAAGGTGTTGTCACATATAATTTGTCTTTTTATGTTCAAATACATTTCTTTCATAGTTCTGTCTGGCCAAACAGATTTTTGAAGCACTACACAAAACTTGCAAAGCCTGCTTACTAGAGATCATTAAGTCATTGGGGCAAGGACATTTACACAATTTCCAAAACTCGGTGGGGTGGGGGGGGACTGTCTGCAGTTCACTCAAGTTTTTTAAAAGAAAGGGGGGAATAGAGCTTGTTAAAAATCTGTCCCGGGTGGCAGGGAAGAAGGTTGCACTTCAAAGAAATCCCATAAGGGGTTGCCATAAGTTGGTTGCAGCTTGACAGCACTTAATTATTAATATATAAGTGTGCAGCCTGTTTTTGCCTCAGGGTCAGGAAGCAATTTCAGAATATAACACAGATCTTTGTGCAGCTTTGGAAACTATTTTTCCTTGACTGGGAGATGCAGGCAAGGAAGAGGGGAGGGGAAGTAATAACAGTCATGGTTACTGACTAATAAGATGTTGCAGAGAAAATCCCTACTGGTCCCGTTTTTCAAGAATCAGCTTCCATATTTCTAAAGAAGCAAGACTGTCTGTCTGTCTGCATTTTCTTTTCTAATAGGAAATAACGCAGGTTTGGGAAAATTTAAGAATAATGGCCTGATCACAGCCATTACCAAGAAAGAAAGAAAAATGGGAAATAATAACAAATTCCACAACAAAAAGTCAGCTGGGGTGATAAGCAACTTGCTTAGCACAGGCTAGCCAAAAAATGTTGCAAGAACAGTACAAAGGAAAGCAAATAATCATGGGTGAAAGGAAGAGTTACAAATAGCGAACTCATCGAGATTTATTTGATGATTATGTAGCCGGCCTTCTGGTAATGTTGAAACAAATAAATACAGGTGTATTTCATTGTGACATTTAAGTTCTTCTTCCTTTTTTTTAAAAAAATGTGGCTCAGTAGCAAACCATATTTTTTTGTACAGGACGTCCTAGTAAAAAAATTGGTGCACTTCAAGTATTTACTGGAATTGACTTCATACAGATGAGAGACTACTAGAGAGGCAGAATTTCTTTGTAATGTTTTCTTTATTTATAAAAATTCAAGAGAAGGTAAAGAAAAGGCCACTATTAGATCCGCAGAGTGAGGCTTTACATTCCAAGGTGTTCTAATTAACTCACTGTCTCTATTCTTCTCTGTCTCTCCATCCAAAATTCTTATTTTTCACTAACATACATCTGTGTCTAACACTCTGTTTGTCCTTGTGTAACCAATATGAGATATGATTAAAACCAGGCTATCCATTCAAGGGTATGAGTCAACACATTATCAGCGTCAGAATAACATTTGCTCATAACTGCAGTTACTGAACAGGATCTATATTGGCCTTTTTGAATATTGATCACACATCTTCTTGGTGGTTTCTTTTAATCAAAGTGCATAATGTATAATCTGTATGCTCTGTAACACCCATTCACCCAAATACTGTTTCAAAATCATTTCTTAGTGGTACACTGTGCGAGCTCTTGCAGGCAACAGTTTATATATTTTGTCACATCATTGGACTGAAACAGGGAGAATGGAAGCAGGAGGATGGAATCGGCCAATCAGACAAGCAGAGGCACTGAGAGAAATTTTGCTGGACTAGCAGAGTTAATTGAGTGGTCTGTTCTGGTATGTTTCTGTTAACTGTTTTTCACCGGAGATGGACTCAATGCAAATGCAGATGACCGCAACTGGATGCTGGATGCTAGCGGGTATATAATAGCAGCTGTTTTCCCTCACTGAGCTTTGGTTACAATGGCCTCATTGTTGCCTGTGTGAGGCCTTTGGAGACCTTGTTCAGTGTGAGAAATCACACCAGGTCTGAAGTTGGCTCATAAATCATTTCATGCTCTTGGCTGAATGAACTACAGAGCCTCCCTGTAGGCCCCTAAGTTTTGAAAAAAGTGGTTTCGGTTTTCAAATTGCAATTCTTTGTGAAAGTCCTGAGTATCTGGGTTGAGGCCTACATTTTTATTCTTAAACCCTTTGGATACTTTTTACTAGAAGTAAAATAAACTGTTTTAGGTTGCCTAGTGACAAAGTCAGTCTTACTCCTGCTCATTCTAGCCCTGAACCACCAGTTCAAGTACTTTTTCCACTATCATAGATGCAGAGAAGTTAGCCGTGTTAGTCTGTGGTAGCAAAATCAAAAAGAGTCCAGTAGCACCTTTAAGACTAACCAATTTTATTTTAGCATAAGCTTTCGAGAATCAAGTTCTCTTCGTCAGATGCCTGATACAGTCTCTGTATCAGGCATCTGACGAAGAGAACTTGATTCTCGAAAGCTTATGCTAAAATAAAATTGGTTAGTCTTAAAGGTGCTACTGGACTCTTTTTGATTTTTCCACTATGGATTGCTGCCTGCCAACTAACTCAGAACTGGGCTCCAGCTTCCCAGTTCTTACTGTGCTTTCCCCTTATCTTGCTGCCAATGTCCCAATCCGAACAGGATGCTGGACAATCAATCAAATACAAGTTTTTCCTCTAGGAATGATTCATATTATTATACCCATGCGGAAGGAAATTCAGTTCATTGATACGCAACTAGGCACTGATGGCCTTTGATAGCTGGAGGCCACTAGCTACTGAAAAGTCGCCACTGTTTTATTGTAGGGGAGAAAGAGTTTGGTCATTAAAATGCTGCCAGAAACAGAAAAAAGTCTGATTCTTCTGCAACTTCAAGAGTCAGCCTTGAGGAGGGGTAACTCCAAGTATACATGGCTGCTTTGGGAGAACTGGCACTGCCTGAAAAACTTGCACAGTCCCTAGGAGCTCACTTGCTTCCTCAGCTTATATGATGTAATGTTTACAGTGTCAGACAAGGATCTGGGAGAGCTAAGTTCAAATCCACAGTCTATCATGGAAGATTGCTGGATGGGCCAGTCACTTTTGATCGGCCTAACTTACCTAACTGGGTTGTTATTGTAAAGATAAAACAAAGGAGAGGAAATAATGTTGTAAGCTGCTTCAGGTTCCCATTATGGAGAAAAAAGAGGTATAAATATGTAATTAAATAAATAATAATGAATAAACTGAAATTTTTACAAAAACAAAAGAAATTTTCAGAATGCTCTGCTCACATGGAAAGTGAACCTGTAAAAAGTTACTCCTGGAGATTCCAAAGAGTAGGGAAGCCATGAAACAGTAATTTATTTATCCTTGTTTGTCTGAAACAGCTTCTGCCCAGCCTCCCATCTTATCAGACCCCCAAGGCACTTTATAGTACGAAGTGCAGAACATAATCAGTCTTAAAAGCTTAAACGCCAGCAGATTCCAGCACATTAAAACTCATTCAAACATTCAAATACATTAAAGCATTGATTAAGACAGGCAGCTTCATAGTTCAATGGAAGAGCTTAAAAGCTTATACATTTAAGTCCATCTTCAGCAACCACGAGTTTATTTATTTACTTAATTTATACTTTGCCTTTCTCCCCAGCAAGGACCCAGAGGCCAAAAGCGATAGTGCAGCATGCATTTCCCTTGGGAAGGCAGCCTGAAGATGCAGCATGGCTTCTGAGTAGGTCTTCTGTCTAGACGCCAGCTACCATAAAGACTGGGAGGATGTACAAAGAAAGATTGCTAATAATGGTCTAAAGCAAGTTTATTAGGAAGAAGATAATCTCTGAGATGCTGTGGCTTCAAAAGTGACAACAACTTTTTGGAAATGGAGGGAGGAGGGTAATTTAGGGTTTTATTATTTTGTCAGTTTTAAATTGTGATTTTTTAATTATGATCCGTAAGATGTCAGGAGGAAAGGCAGGATATAATTTAATAAATAAATAAATATAAATAAAATAACTAACTCTTTGAACTATCCACAACAGAACAGCATTTGTACTAGATGAAAATCCCTGACATTATGAAAAGATAAATAAAGAAATTAGATTTGGGAAGAAGAAATTGTGTGTATTATAAGTAAATGAGTGGGAAACCTGCAAAGACTTGTGTGTGTGTGTGTGATTTTTCCTCCTCCCACCATGCCCTCTATCCCTTCCCTGCCCCCCATAGCTTTCCCCTCTTTTCCTGCTTCCTTCTCTCCTTCCCACCCACCTATGTTCCCCTCCTCTGGGCAGCCTCTAGACCAGAGAGTTGCGTGGTACTGGCTGAGCCAGGCCCAGCTGAATGTTGGGGAACCTCCAAAGACTTTCAGGGGTATTTCATTGTTCCCTATATTCCCTTCTTCACACTATTTCCTCTTTCCCTCTTCTTGGCAGCCTCCATAAGCTCACCTTTCCTTGCATCCTTCTCTCCTTCAAATCCACTAAACAACTTGCCTTTTATCCCCCCCCCCCATCTTCATCTATGTTAGTTAATTTACTTCTTATATACTGCCTTTTTCCACAATGGGGACCCATAGCAGCTTACTTCATTCTCCTTGCCTCCATATTATCCTCACAACAACCTGAGGGGTAAGTAAGACTAAGAGTGTGTGACTGGATCAAAGTCACCCAGTGAATTCCCACAGCAGAGTGATGATTCAAACCTGGGTCTCCCACATCCTACTCTGAAACTCAAACCACTACATTACATTAGCTTTTGTGGTGGGGAGGGGGGACTGCTGCTAAACAGTAGCAAGCAACCAGGCCTGGGTGAATCATACTAGTCATGTGGTATCAAGTTGCCTAGTGGTTGCTTCTGGGCTTGGCCTGAATGAGTCCTCCCTCAAAGGCCAAAACATCCTGAGAAAAGGACCATGTCCCTTTCCCCTGCCTTTTCCTGAGGGAAACCAAGCCTGTTATACTGGCTAATGGTTGCCTAACAACAGTCACTACAGGCATCTGGTTAAAGCTAGAGCACTCCTTTAATCATTTTGGGTTTTTTATAATCTTCCCATTTTTTTTTTTTAGATTTCAGATTTTTATGCAAACCTAGAGCATTTTCAGGTGTATACGAAGATCTGTCTTGTTCCTTCATGGCTCCAGTCTCTAGAGTTAAATATTCCCAGATCAGGGCCATTTGGCTATTAGTATATAAGATGAGCATTACAATAACAAAACTATCACACACAGATCAATATCTATACTTTTTACTAAGAGTACTTGTGTGCCCAGATAAAAGGTTCATGTTACACAGTTGCTGCTCAGAACATATTTCCATGTAGGAATTAACATGAAACCCATGTGAAAATTATAGCATATAATGATCCCACATTTCCCCACTGTATAATGCATATTGTTGATCATGAAGTCCAATACATGTATGGCATAAATGGAATGAAAAACTAATGTGAGAATCCACCGCAAGTCACAACCATCTATATGTGTGTGTTACGTTTGTTCCTGTATGGAAGTATTATATTAAAAATACTTGGTTTGAATCATGCCCGTCAAAGCCCTAAATGTCTTGGAACCAAATATTTGAAGGTTTGCCCATTTCATCTTCCAACACAAGCTTTTTGTGTCACTACTGGAAACTTGATCAATGCCGGTGTGTCACAGGACCATCTTGTTGGTAATGAGATTTTGTGAATTCCATCCTGCTCCATTCCTCCTACTCTCTAGAAGAATGGTAAAAACACTTATTTTCTGAAGGGCTTTAGTTACTTACTGGGTGAGCATGTTAATATTAAGTTAGTTGCAGGGTTTGTTGGTCTTACTGATCTAAAATGTTATGGGTCTTTAAGGTACTACTGAACCGAATCTTACTGTTTTGCTTAGTTTGGGTTCTGTATTTTTTCGACCTATAAATGTTAGTTGACTTTGGTTATCCCGTAGAGTGGTTGGAGGGGCTGCTGGTTTTCCAGAATTGAATCTCCTCTGTTGAATCTTATTCCCATGACTGCTGGGTTTTAGTTATGGATTATTTAGGGATTCTATTTTAAAGACTTTCTGTGATCATTGATGCTATGTTTTAATGTTAACTGTTTGGTGAGTGTTTGATTCTGAAAGGCAGGAAAGAATTGTTTGAATAAATAAACAAATGCAACTGGAATTTATTTATACCTGCTAAAATCTTAATAGCAATACCTTGTCAATTTTCAGAACCTCCTCTGTTTTCAGACTGGTTTGCTGAATCATGAGACATTGCAGAGACTACCAGAATTATGGATTTTGCTCATAAAATAAAAATCTTATCAAATAGTACAGAAATCATTTGATGTTTATGACTCTTGTGTCAGAATATAGATAAAAATGTTTAATTTTACATCTTTTTGAAGTGTTCTTTGCAGTATATTTTAAGAGTAGGTCTCTTGTAACTGATATTTTGTGATTCTTATACCTGTAATTTTGTATTTTAATAGTATTTTTTCAAAAAAAGATTTGTGTGTGTGTGATGGCTTACAGTGTGATTCTTAATTTACACACAGTCCTTGATAATACCTACATCTGTGATGAGAACCATCAAGGATCAGACTGGGCAAATCCAAGGATAAAATTATTGGCACTTGTGGGAGTCAACTGTGATGTGCCTTGAGTGCCGACTGGTGTGTCATCCAATGTGCGAAGCAGACGTGTCTACCACATTTACGTCTGCCCAGAAGCCTGAAGAAGAATCTCGTAAGGCTTGAAAGCTTCCAATACGGGAACAACTTTTAGATTCAGAAAAATGTATTACTCTTGCCTTTCAGTACCTGTGGAGTCATACTAGTTTGACAGATATGGAGAACAAACCAGCAGTACGTAACTTATTGCCTCTGATGATAAGCGCCCAGCTGGAACGGAACAAAGGATAAGGAATGCCCGTGCTCACTCTAAAGATTTGTACAGCAGAATCCGAGAAACTGCTGGATAACGGCGTTGCAATTCAGTGGCAGTTAATGAATAATACTGGGAAAGGGGTCTGCTTGCAAGAGGCCGTCAGGATTAGCAACCCAGTGAGATGGCCGGAATAAACGCGGCGGCAAACGCCTCTGCTCTCTCGGCTATGGGTTCCAGCCCCCGCGAAAGAGGGGCTCCAGCGCGCGGACGATGCTGTACAAACCAGTGGTCTCGTCCTTCCGAAGAGCCTGGAAACCGATCATCCAATCGGTTTTCGGAAGGGCGTGGCCCGCAGCAGGAGCTGACCAATGAGACGCCGACGAGGGGCGCGGCACAGGCTGATTGTTCTGCCGCCGGTGCGCTTCACCGAACGGGCAGTGGTGGCCGGTGGTTCCGACTCCTTCGCCGCCTTGTGACAGACGGCAATGGCGGAGACGGAGTCTCCAGTGCAGCGGCGCTTCACCTGGGACGAGATCAAGCTGCGTTCGGGCAGGGAGTCGGATCGCTGGCTGGTGATTGACAGGAGGGTCTACGACATCAGCCGGTTCCACAAGAGGCACCCGGGGGGCTCTCGCGTGATCAGCCACTATGCAGGGCAGGATGCCACGGTGAGAGGCTGAAGGAGCTTTCGCATGGAGGCTAAAGAGAGGGGGAAGGGAAGGGCAGGGGGCTGCATCTCGCACGTGGTGCGGCTGAGCTTCTCGGGGAACGGTGCCCAGGTCTTTGGCAGGAGCGTGGTTGGACTGCTTGCGAGTGGCGTGAGGGAGGCATAACATAAGAGGGCAGCTTCTGGTGGGGAATAATGATCAGAGTGGGATTAATCATGCTTGCACCCATTCCGCAAAGACGCTGATTCGCAATTAAGTCTAACGGGACTTGCAGTATTTCCTTGAACATGAATCTTGTGACACCACGAAGTCTAACCAGATTTTATTCCCTCATAAACCTCCCTGGACTAGAGCCCAGTTATTCATTTCATATGCATTGTAAGAAGTCCCCACTAGGCCGGTATTTATATATGCAAACACAATACAGACAGCAAGGTCAAGAGACTGTGAGCGCAGGAAGTACTGAGCGAAAAGTAATTAAGTAACAGCCAAATGTAATCAAGGAAGCTCAGGGACCATTCACAGAAGCGGCAGCGGGCTCTTTCTTTAGTGCATAAGGACTCTCCAGCCCAGCAACTGCCTGTGGATTTCAGTCTTCCTAAGCCATACTGTAGGGTCCCACCCATTATTTTTGAAAGAAGTTGTGAGGCAGAATAGCAAGGAAGAGTGTGGGTATGTATCTGAGCAGGCTGGCCTTTCTGTGTCAGAGAAGAGGAAATGCGGAAGAAGAAAGGATGGGATTCTGAATCAAGGAGAAATGTAGTCTTCCAAGGAAGGGGCTCATCCTGAGCACTAGGGGCAGTGGAGCAAGTTTTGGGCCCAGTGGCACCTTAAAGACCAGCCAGATTTCCAGGGGAGGAGCTTTCAAGAGTCAGAGCTGCCTTTGTCGTTGGGTAGTGTAGTGTTGCTTAGTGTCATGGTTAGTGTGTTGAACTAGGACTGGGGAGATTCAGGTTCAAATTTGCACTCAGCCATCAAGATCACTGGATGACCTTGGGCCAGTTTCTCTCTCTCTCAGCCTAACTACCCTAGCCTTGCAAGGTTGTCCTGAGGATAAAATAAAGGAGGAGAGAACCATGTCTGCCCAAATTGCATAGGCCCTGATCCCACTGAACACCCAGGTTTCTGGGCAAAACACTAATGGTGAGCAGTTGCACATTCAATAGGCCACTTATTGAAGAGGAGTGAAGGATGGAGGAAAAAAGGGGGGTGGGGGGAATGTGCACTGCCCTGAGCTCTTTAGAGGAAGGATGGAGTTATAAGTGTGAGGAATGGGAGAAAGAATGGTGCACATAACAACAACATTTGATTTATATACTGCCCTTCAGTATGACTTAATACCCACTCAGAGCGGTTTACAAAGTATGTTATTATTATCCCCACAACAAAACACTCTGTGAGGCGGGTGGGGCTGAGAGAGCTCCTAGACGCTGTGACTGATCCAAGGTCACCCAGCTGGCTTCAAGTGGAGGAGTGGGGAATCAAACCCAGTTCTCCAGATTAGAGTCCTGCGCTCCTAACCACCACATCAAACATAACCCACTACTGACATACAGTCACATGATTGGTTTTAATATGATATTGTGGTTGGTTCTGGATGATGTAGGAGGGCAGGGGCAATCTTTGTCTGGGGTCCATGGTAGCTCTCAGCAACCCTGGCCCAGAGGTTCTTGGAGGAAAGGGTAAAAATATGATAAACTGATTGTTGGCTGAATACTAGCCTAAATGAGAAATGTACAAGAACAGAGTATAGATTTCTCAGAATTTTTTTAATGGCTCTGTTGCAGCTCTAGAGGATTTTAATTAGTGCAAAGCACATGCATAATGAGAATTATTGCACCGCTGACCTTTTCAACTTACTGGAGCTGGATGGAATTGATTGACTCCCCTGGTAAAATGGAGAATTCAAGCCAGAGTCTGGAAGGGCTCTGTGTGAAAATTCTGTCTGAGTTATACAGCAAATCCAGGAAGCTTTTTCTGGCCCCTGAGCAGAAGGCTGTGCCCACAATTATCCTGAATGTGCTTTTCTCATTAGGGAAAAGTGAGAACAAAGGATCCAAAGGTAGAGTTGCAAAATATATGGGGAAAACAAAATGAAAAAGGAAGGAGCACATTGTATCATATTGGTAAACTTTACTCATTTTGTTGTATAAAACAATTGTACAATAATTGACTTCTATTATCTATTCTAATTTTGGAAGGTTACAGTGACTCAGGTGGCTTCAGCCTGTCCCTGGGTCTTTGGAGCCTTGTTAGGATGAGCCCTCCGTAGCTTTGGTGGCATGCAGCGACAAGGATGATACTCTGCCTCCTGGAAGCAGCTGGCCGGCCACTGTTGGAAACAGGGTGTTGGAACAGATGCTGAAGTCTGGATTCAATGGATTGGTTTGATAAGCATGTTCTTACATACATGATGAGGAATGGGCTATTTGGGGGCCTTGAATGAGAATGCAGGTACACAAGGTGGACTTACTGCTGTGTGTGCAGTTCAAACATTTTGAACCCCACCCCACCCCCAATTATTCTGTTTTTTAGGTCCCTCCGTGTAGAACAACCATGTGTTATATGAAGAGTGTGAAGAGACCACGTGCATGTAGTGTGTTCTATGTGCAAAGCTCTGTGCTCTTGGGCATTAATTCTAGAACATCAGAGAGGCTTCCTAAAATCACATGTAGGGAAACACCATTACAATACAATGGCAACAGTTCTTCCACCATCAGGCTACAATAATGAGGCAACTGGGGGTGCAGCCACCATGGATCAAGGAGGATCCTCCATTGGTGAGCATGCATCCAGTGCACTCATAAGTCTTGGCTGCTGTGAAAAGGATGCTATGTTCTGCTCTCCCAAAGAAGGCCAGCCACTGTGTTTGAGAGTAACCAAAGGGCAAACCAGGGTCTGACCCGTGGATGCTCCTGCCATTTTACAGTGATTTAAAAATGCTGTGAGAGCCCCACCGCATGGTTAGCTGAGGCACTCTCGTCACCTCACCCCTTGTCAAGTGCTGAAACAGCTATGGGGAGGGCGGGGGGAGAATGACAAAAGTGACATTCTTAAATCGCAATAAAATAGTGGCGATGTCCAGGGCTTCGACCCCTGGATCCTATCTCTGCCCCTGATCTGCAGCAAAAAAGAAAAGGCAGATGGAGATGGGGGAAAAATAGGAACCTTTACATTACAAAAAATTGGTTTTATGTATCTTTCATGGTTTCCCCAAATATTCTTGGGAAATATAGTCTGGTGAGTATTTAGGGAATCCTCTGTTACATATTCCTAGCTTCTCTTCACTTAATTACCAGTCCCTCATTTTCCAGAGAAGGTAGCGTGACTTCAAAACCAGTTTAATTTTTTGTTACTAAAATTCCAAACAGAGATGAAAATTTCCCTGCCAGGGTGAAACTCAATTGTCTTTTCAAGCACCATTTCTTCAAAGGGTAGGAAGAATAGTGTCCATTCAAACATCAGTGCATCTTTCATCCCTATTCTAGTTGATCATAGATCTACAGCTTCCTGTCATTTCTTTTAAGTGCATCACTCATGAATGTGAATTACATAAGCACTGATAGTTAGACGAAGAGCTGTCCATAATGTTTTTTTATATTACATTTTGTATAGCATTAAAATAAATTATGGACAACTCTTCAGGCAGCCCAGTTAACTGTGAATGCTTGCAGTCTCTGTTTGCACGGTATTCCTCCATGGGTTTCTGAGGGGTTCAGTGTGGCATACATAGGGGTCTCTGTCCCCACCCTTCATCATTATGTGCAGGTGATATGGAGACAGTGAGGAACTGAACTCTGGGGCTGAGTGGGGGTTTGGAGCTCAGCATTCTAACTATTACTCTGGTTTTCTGTTCCTGGGTTTTGGGTTATTCTTATTCCTTCTTTGACGGTACAGCAACTTCCACTTAAAAGAGTTCAGTGCAGTTACTCAAAGTGCTAACAATGACCTTTGGAAGAGGCAGTTTCTACAGTCAGCAGGATCAAGTGGTAAAGCTTTTCCTTGTGGGTATCACTTTGTACTGTGGGTAGTGGGCCAGGGGGTATTTCATTGATCTCTCATGGAAAAAATCTCTCTTGCACATAGAAAATGAACATACTGTGGAGAAGGCTAGGCTGCACTTTTCTTTCAGACATGCTAATCTTCTGTGCTGGTTTCCTGCCTGCTGCTTTGCTTTCCCCCCATGGAAAAGCATTCAAATACATAATCCCTTCAGATGGTACATACCAGAAACAGGCTTTATTGCTTGATTTTGCTGAGTGTATAAGCTGGCCCTCACTAATGACACTTTAAGAATAGATATACCTTCAAAATTCAGGTTGCTACCTGGAAAAATATGAAGCACATGCTCATCTACATGCAAGGCAAAATTTTGTTTCCCATCATCATGATGTGTGATGCATACAAATTCTTAACTTTACAGATGTCATAATAATAATATTGTGAGCCATCATTAAAAATAAAGAATATATAATATCAGTGCTGCCACTACTACTAATTGTACTCAGTGTGGCCACTTAGGTCAGGAGTGCACATTCAGCATCTTCTTTATGCATTCTTTCAAGTACCATGTTTGTGCAAATACACATAAGCTTGTGGCTGCAACTGGTTAAACAGTTACAAGGGGTTGTAGGGCAGAAGGCATTCAAGGGGCCATTAAATGACTTTTTAAAAAGTTGTACATGCCATTTAAGACCCTGTTGACTCAGAATAGTCAACCCTCATTATCTTATGCTTAGTCTTGATATCATTGTGAATGCCACAACTGTGGTGTTTTAACCAGAATGCTTCGATACTGAGTACAAAGGAATAATATTCACAGCAGTTGTGTGTGATGATTGTATTGTGTCTGTTAAGATCTAGCAACTTCCTCTAAAGAGATGAAAGATGATGTCTAAATATTGATTTAACCTTTGCATGAACAATTTATCTCTTTACCTTTTCACCTTCTGGGGATAATAATGCATTTTTTAAAAAAAATCTGATTTGTTGGAATTATTAGGGATTTTACAATTGTATATATGAAGCTACCTTATACCAAGGCTCTCCATTGGTCTGAATAGCTCAGGGCTGTTTTCTGATAGTGGCTTTCCAAGATCCTAGGCAAAGAAAGGTTCTTCCTGCTACCCAAGTTCCTTTAACTGGAGATGCTAGGACTGAACCTGTGTCCTTCAGCATGTGCTATTCGACTGAGCCGCAGTCCCTCCCTAACTAACTCGAATTGGATACTGATCACAGTCCAAGAAGAACAAAAACAAAGGACTAGTTCAGATAAAATGACTCAAGGAATATGGAATACCTGAATTTCCCTTCTGTTTCATTGCCTGGTTATTTAAGTTGGACTTGTGCATGATTGTGATGCAGGTCTCTTAAAGACAAACATTGTAGAGTTAGAAATAGAAGCTACTTTCACCAAGAGTTGCTTACTATTTTTATAGAGTTGGATCTTACCAACTGGCCCATGGGAGGAGGAGTGATCACCCTCATAGCTCAATGGCCTATGTGACTTGTGTCTGTGAGGGTTCCCTGCCTTGGGCAGAGGTCATTGGTGGCTCCTAGGGGAAAAATTGGCATCCATCAGCAGATAGTTCGCAGGATCCAACCTACAGATTGCTGCTTAAGAAAGTAAGAGCCATCGTATCGATGGCAGGGCAAATCTGTTTCTAGTGAATACTATTTTCAGGGAAATAAATGAAGAGCCTAACAAAATGTTATACAAAAATGCATGTAACAAAAATCCAGTGACTATTTGTAAAGAGAGGGGGGACTTGGAATGGCAACGTTTCTCTGTTTCAAATGGGCTTCCCGAGCTGCTTTTCTATCACAGAGGCCCAAATACATGTCTGCCTGTAAAAATCTGTGTTTGGAATGCTATAACCGGGGGGGGGGGGCAGCAATCTAGAGCCTATCAGAGAATCATAGAGTTGGAAGGGGCCATACAGACCATCTAGTCCAATCCCCTGCCCAGTGCAGGATCAGCCTAAAGCCTCTCTGACAAATATTCATCCAGCCTCTTCTTGAAAACTGTCAGTAAAGGGGAGCTCCCCACCTCCCTAGGCAGCTGATTACCCTTCTGAACTACTCTGACCGTGAAAAAGTTCTTCCTAATATCCAGCCGGTACCTTTGTGCATGTAATTTAAGCCCATTGTTTTGGGTCCTACCCTCTGCTGCCAACTGAAACAGCTCCCTGCCCTCCTCCAAATGACAGCCTTTCAAATACTTAAAGAAAGCAATCATGTCCCCCCCCTCAATCTCCTCTTCTCCAAACTAAACATTCCCAAGGCCCTCAGTCTTTCCTCGTAGGGCTCAGTCTCCAGACCCTTGATCATCCTTGTCGCTCTCCTCTGCACCCTCTTGATTTTGTCCACATCCTTTTTGAAATGAGGCCTCCAGAACTGCACACAATACTCCAGGTGTGGCCTGACCAAGGCAGTATAGAGAGGGGCTATGACCTCCTGCGATTTCGACGCTATGGCCCCTTTGATACAACCCAGGATTGAATTGGCCTTTTTTGCCACCGCATCACACTGACTGCTCATATTTAGTTTACAGTCCACTCTTACCCCAAGATCCCTTTCACATATACTACTGCCCAGAAGTGTATCCCCCATCCAGTATTTGTGCTTCCCATTTTTGTGGCCCAGATGTAATACTATGCACTTGTCTTTGTTGAATTGCTTCCTATTCACAGCTGCCCACTTCTCCAGAGTATTCAAGTCTTGTTGAATTTTAATTCTATCTTCTTGGGTGTTTGCTACTCCTCCCAATTTGGTATCATCAGCAAATTTAATGAGCAGCCCTTCCACTCCTTCATCTAGATCATTGATAAAAATATTGAAAAGTACCGGGCCCAAAACCGAGCCCTGCGGCACCCCACTGGACACCTCCCTCCAATCTGATGAAATGCCGTTGACCACCACTCCTTGGGTGCGGTCCTCTAACCAGTTCCCTATCCACCGAACTGTCCTATAGTCCAGTCCACAGTCTTCCAGTTTGCCCATCAGAATGTCATGGGAGACGTTATCAAAAGCTTTACTGAAATCCAGATAAATCACGTCAACAGAGTTCCCCCGATCCAGTAAGCTGGTCACTCGATCAAAGAAGGAAACCAGGTTGGTCTGGCAAGATCTGTTAGGGACAAAACCACGCTGACTTCCCCGGATCACTGAGTGGTCCTTCAGATGCTTACAGATTGATCCCTTTAAAATCTTTTCTAATATCTTCCCAGCAACAGAAGTCAAACTGACCAGCCTGTAGTTTCCCGGGTCATCCTTCCAGAGAACAGCAGGTGGAAAAAAGGTTAAGACCTTCTCATCTCTCCACTACTTCTTCCCTCCATTCCAAATCCCCCCTTCTGAAGCAGTTTCCTCTTAAAGAACGGCAGTTGTGATTTTGTCACAGACTTTTGTGCATAACATTTAGTTAGGCAAGACTGTGCTAACCCATTTTTTTCTCATATATCCTCACAACCACATTGCAAGGTTGCCTGCTGTTATTTCCCTTTTTTTCTTTGGAGGACTGAAACTGGTAGATGGTAGAAGAATGGCTGAGATGGCTGATCATAATATAAGCAGTATGGTCCAGACACACATATGCATACAAGCAGGTAGTGGTTGTGTAAACTGGCTCTTAATAGGTTGCTCACAGAGCTGTATATTTTTGCCTGGATTTAGCAGCACTCTAAATGGCATGCTGAAAGCATATTTGTAAACTCTGAAATGAAGCTGTTTAAAGCTGAGCAGACTGTTCTTCTAAGGGAAAAACTGGAGCAATTCCAATTTTTTTTAAAAAAATCTTTTACCCAGCAAATCTAAAAACTCCTAGAAAGGACCAAGCTGTTAAATATAAGGGAAAAAATAGTACTTCCCCATTTATATCTTGCTGCCTTGCTAACCATTGTGATTCCAAGTCAGGGCATTGCAAACTCCTGCTCAGTTCTCCCCTCCTTTCTCCTTTCCTGGTTAGACATTTCTGCCAGGTTTTACAACCATCATTGTAGCGATTGGTTGAAACTTGTGGTACCACCATCTACTGCTTTGCCTGGGAACCACCCCCTTCCCCCCTTCCAATAAGAAAGCTGACAGGAAAATACCCCTCCCCCACATTCTTTTACAGATAAACGTGAGCCTAGAGAATGCAAATCCCCCTTGCTTTTTGAGGAGGAACGTTGAGCTGAGCTGGAAGCAGCTATAGCAGCTGCATTTTCAAACATCCTCCTGACTGGTGACCAGTTAAAGAACTGGCATCTCCTGAAAACTTAGAAGTGCAGGGCAGCATGTGCTATATTTAGCAGCGAACTGGAAATGACGATTAAAAAAACCAGAAGGGCAAGAGGAAATCTGTTTCTGTCTAGAGTCTTCTGAAGCAGGAGTGGAAAAGGAGTGAGAAATCAGTGAGGTGTGGAGAGGGGCACTGCTGAGAGACCCCCCTCTGTTGGTGTGCATGTGTAGGTAGAGGTGCAGTTTTAAATTTGTTTGTGCCAGATTTTTTAAATTGATTGATGGCCTCGCAGAAAAGTGGATCAATATCACGTTGATCTCCGTTTTATGTCACTTGTGAATTGAATTATTTTGCGTGAAGTGCTTTTTAGGTCTTCATTTCCATGTAAAAAAGCCATTCCATCATTTGGAAATCATGTTCTTTCTTGTACACTTCGGTGATGTTTAACTAACACAGAGCCTTTCCCTTACCTGACTCCTCCTTTTTCCATGTCAGGGGGCATCTCTAGAATCTCCCCTTCCCCAGTCTCATATAAAACTGGCAAGATAAAAAAAAAATTCTTTTCAATTTCACTGTTCACTTTCTCCCTTCAAAAGAGCATGTCTGTGCGCCAAGGTTGGTTCACATCATAATACTTATGAAGCAGTGTGAAATCCACAAAGCTTGGGGATCAGAAATACATAATCTGCCTTGAGTCTTAGTGAGAAAGGTGGACTATAAATAACATAAATAAAAATGAATAATTGTAAAGGGGTCATTGCAGTAATTGACAGGTGACAGTGAAAGAAATGAGGTGGGCAGGCAGCTTTTGTGAATGCTGGGGGAGGTTACATGGTGTTCAAACATCATCAGTCACATCATGATGGGACAGCATCCAAATGTAGTTGCGGGGAAGTGTAGGCCAGCATCGGGGGAGGGAAAATGCGGGCGAGCATCTTCTGCTGCACTAGCTAGAGGGGGCCTGGTGACGTTCAAAACAGCAACAGCATGATGCAAACAGTGGTAATACTCAGCAACTGAAGCGGAAGATCCTTGAGTAGCCATCAAAGTGTCTGAAAATGCACGTGTAGTTTTGGCATTAGGCCTAATAGCAAAAGCACACAGCAGTCGCAACTCGCAATCATAACTTTACTATTTCAGACTGCAGGTAGAATTCAAATGGTTGGATGCTTCTGAATACAAACATTCCCTGCACATAGAAAACAAGCATGCCATAGAAGAATGGTCTAGTCTAGCCTTCTCCCTAATCGCTATGTGATTTTGTGTGTGTGTGTGTGATGAGTATTCTGTTCTGTGCAGTCTGGAATGGCATAGCCCAGAATTCTGTTTTATTTCCTCATCTGTTGTTCATGAGAATTAACCCGTCTGCATCATATCCACCCTACTCAGAGCCAGTGTGGTGTGGCTGGGCTGGGAATAGTAAAATCCAGGTCAAATCCACACTCTGCAATGAACCTCACTGGGTGACCTTGATCCAGTCTTTCTCTGCCTAACCTTCAGGGTGGTTGTTGTGAGAATAAATCTGAAGAGAAGAGAGCAATACATGGCTCCTTGATCTTGGAGAACAGGTAGAATAAAAAATGCAGCAGATCAATAAATAACTATGCTTCTTGTTAACTTCTGCTGGAGATGCTGTTTAATCAGGGCTGTGTTTATCCCATATGGAGGAATAATATACCTTGCTGGAATAAATAAATAAGTAAATTCACGTGTTCATTTAGTTTTGAGCCATGATCACTGTCTCATTTTGTGTGTATATATAAATTTAAAAAGCTGAAGTCCAGCCAGAAAGGCAAGAACAGCCCTAATGGTGTGGTTTCCTTTCAAGTTTGCTGCTTAAAGCCCCCATGAGTTAGTTTCGTGGGCACTGGCTAAGGCAGCCCCAGCTAGAGCTGTTTCATCTATTGTTGCAACTTGCTGGAAGGAGCTGGTGCAGCCTGGTCCCGTGGTGATTTCCAGGTGTTGTACCGAAAAAGTCAATGCCTCATTAAAGAATCAAAATTTTGGGTACTAAGTATTGACAGTTGCTATGAGGGACATAGTCCTCTTCAAACTTGCTATTTGAAGCCCTTAAGTAGTCAAGAATGGGCGCTGCAGCCTGCCACTGAAGTGACATGCTGGAATGCCTAATTGCAAATAGGCATACTTGTGAGTAGGTTACCAGGTGTTTCAAGACCACACTTGTTCCTCATTGTGTTTCTTAACTTTATTCCTATGGTGATCTTTGCATATGTTCCGCTGATACAGTAAGAGGAACAGAGAGAGGTAATTGAATATAAAGAAAAATGAAGCACGGCATTAAATTCAGCAGAGGAATTGCCTGTCCGTGATGTGGCCAGTGCCAATATATAAAAAGATGCTTGGGACTGATTCATTCATGGGGCTGTTGCTACTTCTGTATGGCCTAGAGTGTGGATATTTGGTACATGTATAACCTAAAGGACCAGGGTTACTAGAACGTGAAAATGAGCTATTTTTACTGCTGTCTTTTAAAAAAAAGTGTGTGTGGGGGGGTGGGTGGGGAATGGTTATGGTACTTCAACATGTCAGCGAACTAAAATTTGGTAGATGTGTGGCCTAAGAAACACCTTTTATTAGCAAAGCCAGAATACAGGACGCAAGACTCCTTTACTGTTACTCCAGTACATACAAAGTAAGCTTCATATGGAAAGAAATGTGGGTGTGTGATGGGCTGGTTTTCCCTTAAGATACTTGAATCAGGAAGGAAGGACTTTCAGAAGCAGCCAAGAACATCTGTGGAATGTAAAATTTCTTTAATTTTTTTTAAAAAATAACACAGAACATGTTCCCCCTCTTATAGCTGCTGTAGCATCACAGTTGTTGGGATGAGAATCAGCACTCTGCTGGTTCAACTCCCACTACTGCCATGAGCCCAGCAGGTGGCCTTGTGTAAGCCACTCCTCTCAGCCCCAGCTCCCCAGCTGTATTGTGAGGATAATAATAGCACTGTTCACCGCTTTGATGGGACACTAATATGTCCAGAACGATATATAAGCACAGTTGCTGCCATTGTTATTATTATTCTAACTGTCTCAACCTGTAGGAAACCATCAGGAAATAAATGGCAGGGAACGGTTGGCAGACCCAAGTAGAAACACAGCCCCATAGCAGCTCCTAGTGGTTGGAAGGAATAATTGTAGCTAAGGTTTTAATAATGCTGCCTGTCCAGAGTCCTTTAAGTCTTGTAACCAGAAGAGTTTCACATTAAAATGCAAGCAAGAAGCCAATTTTCTGGCAGGAGACCAGTAACCGCCCCCCCCAAATCCACATCTGTATATACATGTGCTACAATGTGTAGTGTTTCAGGAAACTTTGCAAGTTTCACTGGAGATATTTGGAATATGAAGTAAAAGGAGGAGGAAGCCAGGGCATGATGTGGAGCAAATGATAAGGGATTCTTAGATTAAATGTCTGAATATTCCAAGAAATGGAAGATGCGTGTTGGAGTGCTGAGCTGCACTGCCTGCATCTCTGCCTTTGACCAATAGAGGGCACCATCCCTCTCTACATGATATTTCTCTTTTTTTCCCCTCAGGATCCGTTCACAGCTTTCCATCTAGACAAGACTCTAGTAAGAAAGTTTATGAAACCCTTGCTAATTGGGGAACTTGCAGAGGATCAGTCCAGCTTTGAACCCAACAAAAATGTGAGTTTTCCATGAGAGGTGTACAAGAGGAAGGATCTTTGCCATTCATATAGCATTAGGGTTGCCATTACCCCGCTGGGGGTGAGGGATCACCAGATCCCACCCTTTCCCCACGCCCACTTAGTTGGCTGGTGGGGGGATGCACTCCCTGGGGAGTGGGGAGGGGCCATGCTCCTGCCCCGTGAGAATGGGCGGCAGCGGTGGCAGCAGCAAGAGCAGGCTCTCACTGCAAGTGCAGCCGCTTGCTCTCACTGCCACCACTGCTGCCGGCTCATTGCTGCCGCTGCCTCTCGCTGCCGCAGCCCCTGTGCACCAAATGCGAGTGAGCGAGTGGTGGTGGCGTCAGCAGCCGTGTTCACAGTAAGAGCCGGCAGCAGCGGCAACAAGGGCCCCCTTTGACCCAGAGCACCCTTTGACCCTGCGTGATGATGTCACTTGCAGAAATGACATCACCACACTAGCTCATGTTTATCTTTGGCTCCCTTCATTCTGATTAAGGACCTGGCCACTGCCAGTGTTCATGTGTCATTTGGAGTTGTCATTCAAACACCACATTGTTTTGTCACTGGCTGGTCCCATTGTGGTGATTTGCATGGAGGCCAGAGCTATACAGATGTTCACCCTCTTTTCCATTGCAAAGCTTCCATCTTTGGTAGAATGGCCCTGCCTCATCTGACTTCCACGTCTACCTGAGCCCCAACATTTTTCCAAATGTTCTAGAGTGTTCCCATAAATAAATACTAACATATACATGAAAACATACACATATCTAACTCTGCAGTTACATTTTAAAGATCTTTTTGGTGAAACCATGTGTTTTTACTGACTGGAAAGTATAACAACATTCTGATGATAAGTTCCATTTGGTGTCACTTTGTATCATAGGATGGCCCCATTTGGGCAACCATGATTTTAATTAAAAGCTCAAGAGTGGTAGTGGGAGGGAAGCTGAATTAACTGTGCAGTTTCTGTAAGGTTTCCTTCGAAGCAGAGGAAGCTATCATGTTGTGTTCCCCACAGAAACTGCTGGTAGAGGATTTCCGTCAGCTCCGTGCTACAGTTGAGAAGATGGGACTTCTGAACCCCAATCGCCTCTTTTTCTTCCTGTATCTCATTCACATCTTGCTGCTGGATGTGGTCGCTTGGCTCACCCTGTGGTACTTTGGGTCATCCTTGGTGCCTTTTCTCTTCTCTGGTTTGCTGCTTGGCACTGTCCAGGTAATCTACTGGATATCACGTAACATACATGGTATGGTTGTTGGAGTGCTGGATCCATGTTTTTAAAGTAGGAATGCTCTTTCTCAGGTTCAGAGGTCACACTAGCAGAGATAGGTATTATAGGCCTCTATGAGGCCTTGCTCCAACTCTCTCTTTTCTGCTACATTGCTGCTTGTAGCCTTTGCTCCTCCAAATATGCTACCTCCAGCCGCCCCAAGGTTTCCTGATATCTAAAACAATTCCACCCACTCTTCCTCACTGCCTCTCATGCTACGAGCTCCATCTCAGTGTATCTCTGTGAGGCCATCTTTTCTCTCCCTTCAAATCTTGTAGCCTTTGGATTAACCTCGCATTTCTCATATTGACATCTGCATATTGGTAACTGTACCTGCTTCTGTTCATCCCATTTCCCTGGCCTCTCCCATTGCCAGGAATTAGATTTTGTATTCCTTGGGGCTCAGACCTGTCCTTTGTGGCACAACATTGGTGACTTTGTATTGGTGGTGGTGGTGGTGGTGGTGGTGGTGGTGGTAGTAGTAGTAGTAGTAATGCAATAATTAATATTGTTTTTCAGGCACAAGCTGGTTGGCTGCAGCATGATTTGGGACATCTTTCAGTCTTTGGCAAGTCCAAATGGAACCACTGGGTTCACAAATTTGTGATTGGACATCTGAAAGTGAGTATTAGTGGAAGAATTGCTCTTCAGCATTTCACTAGAGTTAATAAGCAGTTGGGCCCCTTGAAATGAGACATCCCTCTGTCCTCTGTATAGGCCAGGATCTCAGATTAGATCTTCTCACCTGTTACTTTCTGCAGGGAGCGCCAGCCAGCTGGTGGAATCATTGGCATTTCCAGCACCACGCCAAGCCTAATTGCTTCCGCAAGGATCCGGACCTCAATATGCATCCTTTGTTTTTTGCATTGGGAAAGAAACTCTCTGTGGAGGTGAGTCTTGTAGATAGGTAAGAAAGGTTTATTGTATTCAGCCATAGGCCATTACAAGTCACAGACAACAAACAAAACAGAAACACAAGCTTGAATAAAATTGATGTAACATGGTCAAAGCGTTAAAATTTAAAACTAGATACAACCATTAAACCATTTCCGGTTGTCAAATTCATATAGGACAATAAAAGTATACACAGTAGGTGAGTCTTGTAAAATTTTGGACAAGTATTACACTGGACTGGGGAAAAGATAGTGATTTGGATCTCTTGCTTAAACTGGGAATAGGGAGAGGGACGCATAGAAAGACTGCAAGATATTTATAGGTGTTCCACAGCCAAAGAGGAGATACGTTTCTGTTATAAAAGTTATATGCTTGTCCTGGCATTATATTGTTTTGGCAGACAGGTGATTTTGCAGGACTTAACAGATTTGTAGCCTGATCCAAAGTGTGTTTACTTAAAAGTAATATGAATTCTTGCAACAGAATTTGCAAGAATTTGCAAAGAATATGCACAGTTATATTACTGTGGTTTGACGTTTGGTGGCATTTTGCTGTCTATTATACTTAGAAATTTCCACACAATTTTGTTTTATAAGAATGGATTCATTTTTTGGTTTATCTTTTGAAATAACATTATCAGAACAGCTATTATAATGGTTTGTATTGGCCTAAATAATGAACCCCCCTCCCCCAGCAGAATAGCAACTAAGCTGTTGGCTATTCAAAACTGAACCCAAAGCACATCGCCATTTTTTATTGTTTCATGGTCTGTGTAGGAAGGCTGTTTTGAGATGAAAAGTGAATATAAATAGTTGCTTGCATTGTTTTGTAAGGTTTTAAAAAAAGTTTTAATGTATAGCTATAATGGAAGGAAAGGCTGTCAACATCCAGGTCATAGGACTGTAGCATTAGCCTCTGGTGTTTGGTCTTAAATTACTTATTATTATTCTTTCCTTTCACCTTCCACCTGACAAAAATCCAAGATACTTAAAACAACGACAACATTGAGTTCTTTCAGTGGGTTGATTGGTTAGACATGAAAGGAAGCATGTAGACTGGGGCACATTCGTTCCTTGCATTCCTTTGATTACCTTGGGAGGGAGAATGGCGCTTGGAAGGGTTTCAAAAGGCTGGCTTTATCTGAGGCATTCCTTTCATCTATAAAACCAGTTTGCTTGTCAAAGAAAGAAACTTGGTGGGGAAACCATGTCAGTTGCTAGCCATGGCCTTTTTTCCTAATCAGTCTCCAATTTGCTATAAAATAACAACAAACAATATGTAACAAGATTTGTTTCCTGTTTTCTTGCCTGTGTATAAAATCACAGGGGTTTTGCTCTTACATGTGTTCAAAGTGTTTTGTTCTGAACTGTGTGAATTTTGTCAGGCTGGGCTGATCTGAATTAATTCCTCACTGCCATATAGCCTCCAGGTAGTGGCTGGAGATTTCCTGGAATTACAATTGGTCTCCAGGCCACAGAGATCAGTTCACCTGGAGAAAATGGCTGCTTTTGAGGATTATGCCATGCCAAGGTCCTTTCTCTCCCCAACCCCCCCTTTCTCCAGGTTTCTCCAGGTTTCACCCTCCAGATCTCCAGGAATTTCCCAAGTTGGAGCTGGTAACCTACTGCCATATTACCTTTGGCCTACCTGCATCACTTTGGCATTATTTTTAGACTGCCTTCAGTGTACAAATACACTTTGTCAATTCTTACCTCATGTTTCACTCTGAGCATCCTTCTGAGGAGGGTATTAGTATTCCTATCTGTGATGCTGAGGGAGCAAGAGCTTACACAGGCGGAGGGAGAAAATAGGAAACTGATGATAAGAATAGGAATGGCTGATGAGGAGGGATCTCAGGGTCCAATCAGAGGGAGCATAGCGCTGTGAGTGACTGAGGGAACAAGAACAGCTTCAGATGCATTTGATTGGAAATGGACACAGATTACAAAAAAGAACAAATGGAGAAGGGCCTGAAGACCAGGTTGAGGCTGTCATGTTTGACTGATGTGTGTAGGTCTGTTGGTAAGGTTGCTGAAAGGGTAGGCCAACCAGCTGTGGGGTTTAGCTTGTATGAAAGAACTATGGCCAATGGGGAGCAGGCAGTACATGGCCTAGCCAGTCTGCCTCTTGATGTATGATGGGGGGCTGAGAGAAGTGCTGGCCACAGCATCATGCTTAAAACCTGATGATCAGCAGACTTGCATAATAATATGTTGCTGGATTGTTTCACCTAAGATTTCAGGCAGAAGATTGAGGTTTGGATGCTTTTCCAAAAAAACGTACAGACCAAATTAGGGTGTTTGGGAGAAAACTTCCAATATGAGGGCCTGACCAGGTGTGATGCTGAGAGTTCTGTGCCCAGAGCGCCCAGAATTTTTCTTAATTCACTTATCAGGTGCACAGGCCCTGATTCTAATTGGGACCATGCTGCAAGTGGCAGCGGCGGGTTAAGCCTTCCTCCAGGCTATTTGCTTGATCTTGCTTGTTTCCAGGGGACCAGTGTTTGCACCAGGATTGCCATTGCCCCCAGTGGGGGCAGGGGATTTTTAGCCGCTGTTCACCTGGCCAGCAAGGGCAGGGGGGAGGCACAGGAAACCAGTGTGAGCAACTGTGTAACTGGCCAGTGATGTAATTTCTGGCACGAAGCAGCAGCAATGGGTTGCATTGGGGGCTGATTCTCTAAAAATCGCCCCCAAACACTAAGTTTTGGGCTGATATTATGTCATTGGCTGGAAATTATGTCATCATCCAGTGACACGGGAGTGTGCAGTAAGTACTTGCAACCTTGCCATACCCCAGAGAACCCGGTAACTCTGATTTGTCCCATTGGGGCACACATACAGGTACCCTTATCAGTATCTAGATGTTTCCTTAATTAGGCAAGTAGTGGCTCCCTAGGGGCATTTGCAATCAGGAAAATGGCACAGGTAGAGGGCTATTTAAAACCTTCCTCCTCTCATGGTGCCATTTGGATTTTATTTATTTATTTTTATTTATTATATTTTTAACCACCCTCCCCGCAAGCGGGCTCAGGGCGAGGTACAACATTGATTAAAATACAACATAAAAACAATAACCACAGCATAAAAACAGCAATTAATAAAACCATTCCAAGACGGGCAGTCCTGCACTCCTGCCCAACAGCATACAAAAAGGGGAGGTAGTAGTGATTGAAATTGGGTCCTTGTGAAATTGGTTAGCTGTAGCTGTATTGGGAGCTCAAGTCCTGGTTCCCCTAATACTGCTTCTGGTTTGGCCCCAGGTCTGCTGTCTGGGTGTTTTCAACTTGGAGCTGTGGCAAAATTTTCTCTTTTGCAATAGAGGCAAAAAACTCCACTTGCCTCTGAGAAAACTTACCATTGTAGTTTTGCTTTGATCTGGCACTTGTGGACTCTGTGTAGCATGGACCACAACTGGTGGTTGCTTGGGGGTGTAAACTAATGCATAAAGCAACAAGGCTGGTGCATCTCTCTCATGTATCAGAGCCAGCATGGTGTAGGGATAGAGCTTTGAACTAGGATCTGGGAGACCCAGATTCGAATCCTCATAGAAGCTCACTGGGTGATTGGAGTCATTCACTTTCAAACTAATCTACCTCACAGAGTTGTTGTGAGGATAAAGTGGAGGAGAAGAAAATTTTGTAAGCTGTTTTGGGTCCTCAGTGGGGAGAAAAAGAAGTTATAAATATGTGAATAAATAAATGTGTTTTGATCATCAGTGTTCTGGATCTATGTGTTCAGCCTAGTGCCAATATCTTATTAATCGGCCAAGCACATTTGTATATTGGCATTTTTGGCATTCTTGTGCTTCTTAATTTCAGATATGAGTGTGTTGTGAAGCCATAACCTGAGCAGTTTTCCTGAATAACCCTGTACATGTTATGTGGCTCTACTGCCCTCTGCTGGGTTACAACCATTAGAGCGCTGCAATATTGGCATTTTAAAGAGGCCTTGTTGGGTTCTGGTACATTAACATTCACAGGGCAATAGTTCCTTTTGGTGGAACACAAGGAAAATCACAAAGGCAAAAGCAAGAAGTGTTATGGACACATGTTCTCTCATTTGCAGTCACTTGTCATTTAAAACAAACTGAGAACTGTTTTATTAATAGGGTTGCCAGGTACCCTTACCCTCCCAGCAAGGGGAGGGGGGATCTGGTACTCACCTTTGTGTGTGTGCAAAGCGCACACTTCCAGCTTGGCACAATAACATCATTTATGGAAGTGACATCATCACACTATGCATGGGTAGTGCTTACGTGCTTCACATTTGAAGCCTAAATCAGGCCCTTTAAACCTCAGGAGCACTCCCTTGTGAAATGTGATGTCGTTATGCCCTGCCAGGTGTGCACCAACCATGCTATTGCCCAAGTTGCCTGCCTGTGGCAGATGATCTCCTAGTAGCTTTCAATCTCCCACCTATCGCCAGTGATCGATGGGCAACGGGACAAACTGCTGGGAGCCTGGGAAGCCTATTTATTAATCACTTCTGTTGGGATGTTGGCACACCACAGATATCTAAAAGATCATACCATCTGGAAGCCAGGAGAATCAGGATCCAAATATTTTTATTACATGGGAATATGGTGGTAGTGGTGGGAAATTGTAATCTTCTTAAAGAGTGAGTGATTGAGAGTGTGGAGTATAAATGAAGCAAATAAAAAAAAATTATTCATTTGAGATATTTATATGCTGCCTTTCCATCCAAAATAGCATCCTCAAGGCAGCAAAAGATAATCGAAACATTAAAATAACATTAAATATACATATATACATAAAATAAAACATATTGACATATGACACACATATTGACACACACTCAATGAAAGTTTACTGGGGGTATGCCAAACAAAACAAAAAAGTCTTCTCCTGCTGGCAGAAGACAATGAAAAGGGGATATAGGCAGATCTCTGTGGGGAGGGAGTTCTCAAGTTTTGGCACCATGACCAGGAAGGCCCTTTCTTGGGTTGCCACCCATCTAGCCTCAGGTGGTGGGGGCCCCCGAAGCAGGACTTTCGAAGATGACTGGAGTCAGCAAGCAGGTTCATATGGGAGAAGGCAGTCATTAAGCTGTACAGGGCTTTAAAGTCAGAGCCCTAGGTTGGGTAAAATTTTCACTATTCTCATGGTTGGGCCATGAGGCCAACAATTCTTCTCAAACAGTTAGACTAGCAGATAGATTTTGGCTTAAGGTATCTATGACTGTGAAGAGCTGTTTGAGTGGTACTAACTCTGCTGTCTTGCTGTTTCCTCCTTTCCCCCTTACAGCTTGGTATAAAGAAAAAGAAGTTCATGCCTTACAACCACCAGCACAAATATTTCTTCATCCGTGAGTATAAGTTCCTTTCTGCCACATGATAGGGCTGGTGTCGCTTACTAGCTTACAAATGTTTTCTATGAGATTGCTCACCCACAACAATGATGCTTACAATATAAAAAAGAAGCATTCATGCCTGGTCACCCATAGGTGATTCTTTTGTACCGCAGATAGCCAGGTGAGTGGCTGTTTATTTAACAAGCCTTTTTAGCCTCCAGTGCTTGTAACCCTGGAACCATTTTTCACTGTTCAGCCTTACAGCAGATTGTAGCATACTGGCCAGTGCAGCATACTGGCCAATGCAATGTTGAATGAGAGTCTCTTTTTAGTGTCTGTGATGCCAAGATGAGTAACAAAGCAGAGTTGAATGAGGAGGCTTGTCCACACAGGGACCTTTTGTTATAATGGTCAGGGGCTTTAATGCTAAATCAGAAAGGAAGAAGAACTGGTACCTAGAGAATAAGAACCTTGCACAGCCAGACCAAGGAAAGGGGGAAGCGAGAGATGATGGCACTACTTAGGTGAGAAACCAGGAAGTCTACCAACTACCCATTTGTCCAGTGTTGATGTCTGATATGAACATGTTGCTGAATTCATTTTTTAATTTGCCCCAGTTGGACCACCGGCTCTGGTGCCGTTCTACCTACAGTGGTATGTCTTCTACTTTGTGGTCCAGCGCAAACAATGGGCGGTGAGTAGGCATCACTCTCTGCAGGCATGTGGGGCCTCTTGTATCCCCAGGAAGGGGGCGGGGGGTGTGTGTGTCAGAGGCAGATTCCAAGTTCATTGTATCCTTGGTTGGATGCAATGCATGTCCTTGGTTGTACCAGTTGGGTGGTGGGATGGGCAGGAGGAGGATATTTTGTATATTTTGTAAGAATACAATGAATGCTGCTGCTTTATTGCTGCCATTCTTTCTATCTATCTACTTTTCTCCATTTTTCCTCTCAAAAGTGAAATCTTTTGGTGCCTACTACTTTTGAAATCGGGAGTGGTCTGCCCTCAGTACTTCACATACGGACACTTTAGCAAGGAATCTTGGGGAGAAAGCCCTGGAAAAGGGAGAGCACAGATATCAGGCAGGCTCCAGGGCTGAGCAAATGGGTGGGGAAGTGTGGTATTATAATATCTCTTCTTTAGAACATTTCTCCTTTCCTTTGTTGGCAGGATCTGGCGTGGATGGTGACTTTTTATATCCGGTTCTTTCTAACTTACTCATTTTTACTGGAACTCAAGAGTCTTTTTGCTCTCTTCTTCCTGCTCAGGTAAGTCACATTTGGACTCCTACTTTTTCTTGATTTCCATTTCATGCCAATTTGCAATGATTAAAAACTTTTTTTATTTCAATGGGTGATCCAGCCTTCGTTGAGAGGGACCTTTTGGGTGTGTGTGCGATGTCTTTTTGCATGAACAGGTGCGCTGTCTTGTCTCTCAGGTCTCAACAATATATGGGCCCTCACTCCATATCCAGTTTCTCTGCCCTTTATGACAGGCATTTTGCAAGTGAAATTCTAATCCAGAATACCCACTACTCCATGACTCTGTCCCACAAGCAACCAATCTCCTACCACTTCATTTGCATTGCTTCACATAATGGATGGGATGCCCACTTTTTAGTGCTGTGACTGTGCCATGCTCATAAAGGATATTTTGGAATATTTCATTTCCAAAATGATTTGTAGTATGCTGTCTTAAAACCCTTTCTTGCTGGTTGAGTGAGCCTTTTGATCTCCTTCCCACTCTCTACACTTTTTAACATTTGATTTGTTTTCTTTTGCCTGATATGATTTTTCAGTCCTAATTCTAGCTCTCTGCTGACCTTCCAATGTTTGAGTTACTTGGAAATTGGCTTATTCAAGTACCAGTTATTTTCGGTGATAGAGAACGTGAATACTGCTTCTCTTTGTTTATAGCTTATGCTACAATAAAGCTGGTTTGTCTTAAAGATGCTACTGGACTCTTTACTATTTTGCTACTACAGACTAACATGGCTGACTCCTCCAGATCCTCTGTCTCTTTGTTTTGCACAGGATTATAGAGAGTCACTGGTTTGTCTGGGTAACACAAATGAACCACATCCCAATGAACATTGACTATGACAAGAATGCGGAATGGTTCTCAGCTCAGGTGAGACCTGCATCATTTCCAGTAATTATTATTATGAAGATAAGAACTCAGAAAAAGAGCGGTTGAGTGAGCGCAGTGGAAGAGATGTGTGAAGCAGAGGCTGGAGAATAATATAGGGTGGTCAGAGTGGGTGAGTGTCATAGAGTGTATCAAGTGAGGAAAGTAAACAGGACCTGATGGATGGGGAGAATATAGGGAGTAAAAAGCAAGAACAAACTGAGAGTTGGAAACACAGGAATGCTTGGTGAAAAGTTCTTGTCTTGTGCCAAAGATGCTTCTTTTTGCAGTTTTTGTACTTCTCGTTAAACTGCTGAATAAGCAACAGAGAAGACTCTAGTATGAATATCTCCTCTTTAAAAGAAAAAAAAATCTGTGTTTATTCTTCTGAGTGGTATAATGAAGACATTTCCTTGGAACCCAATGAAGTCGAGCAACTAGTCTGGAGATTATGATCATGCTAGAAGCTCCCTCTTCATGAGGGGCTCCTATACCAGTTCCTTATCTTTATTTTTCTCTTTGCAGTCATGAATCACTGCATGGAGGAGGAGGAGGGGGTGGGGAAGGGTGTGCCATTGGTAGCAGGAATGGCCAGCTGGATAGAAAACTGGTGCTTATCTCTCTCTCTCTTCCCCCTCCAGCTTCAGGCAACGTGCAATGTACACCAATCCTGGTTCAATGACTGGTTCAGCGGACACCTCAATTTCCAAATTGAGCACCAGTGAGTACATCCTGTTTGAAGGACAGGAAGATCTCTTGCGGCAAAGCAGTCATTACAGCTGTCAGTGCAGCTTGGAGAAACAGGGTTGAACCAGGGAGGAGTTCCAGTATGGGCTCTTTGGCTTAAGCTGTCCATCAGGCAAGGAGGAAAATGCTCATGCTGTAATTCCAGGCCTATTTGGAAGCCCTTTGCTAATATCTGTTTAGGCACGGAGCAGGGCCTATTTGTCATTCCTCCAGGCCTGTACAAATGTATAACCTGGACTCCTCCATCCACACACTCTCATCCCATACATACACCAGCACATGTCATGAAAGCAAGTTAGGCTTGAGTTCTGAAATTACACAAATAGACCACATCATGGTAATGGGCTTGCAGCTTGAACTGGGCCTTCCTAGAGCTTGTAAAGTGTATCCTTTGTTCCCCCTCCTCAAATGATGCTTGAGCCATGAGCAGTAGGCAAGGCTTATAAGTAGAGGTGGGCATGGACAGAAAAACGGACCAACATTTTACACAGACCAGGCTGGTTCGGCATTTGCGAGCCAGCGGGTTGTGGGATGTGTGTTTTTCATGGGCGTGACGAACTTTGGCTGGTCCATTGGTCTGTGAAACCAGACATCCCGGCACCAAGCAATCAATTCCCTAGGCAATGTAGGAGCTGCCTGCAGACCGTCTGCTGCCCTTGAAACACACCAGTCTTATCCTGAAAACCTTGATAGGCAGAGAGCCCCCATTACTCTCTATGTGAACGTTTATATAATGGAGCCATGGTTTCACTTTCCAGCTGGTTACCAGCTCAGAGGAACTGCTGGTTGTGAGAGATCTTTTTGGGATTGTACCAGAGGGAGGCTTGGGGCTTGTGTTGCAGCAAGGCTCTGGGTGGAAGCGAGCTTATTGGGTTTCCTCGGCTGAGGGCTCACTCTTGTTTCTCCTTTCCCCCCATTCAGTTCTTATTTGCTTGTGGGGCAGTGGGCTAGCCTAGGGCTGTTCAGCCTCAGAGCTGCAGTCAGGCTCTGGGTGCAAGCTTATTGGTCTCCCTGAGGGCTCATTCTTCTGTCTCATATTTTTCCTCTTTCAATTCTTATTTGGTTGTGGGGTGTTGGGCTAGCCTAGGGCTCTGCCAATTGCTGCAAGCCAATGCAAATCAGTTGGCGTTTGTGGCTCCTATTCTATGTAATGGAAGTTTCCTGAGGGAAGCCGCTTTGGGGGTCTGTAAGTAGGACATCTGAAATGCAATCTTGGCCAAACTTGGAGGTTGGCTGGAGGAGAGCCTGCTGAAGACACACGGTGAGTTTAACATCTCTGAGTGTGAAGGGGGTGGTGCTAGGGCCCCTGGAAATGGTGGACCATGGACCAACAAACCGATCCGTGAACTGGGGTGGGTCTGTGACTGGTCTGTGAAACGTGGCAGACCAGCTTTTTCCCGGTCTGTGCCCATGTCTACTTATAAGCATGACCTTCAAGGGAGGGGAGTGTTGGGTGGCAAGCACAGGATCCTAAGCTGTGGGCTTTTTCTGCAGCCTCTTCCCCACCATGCCTCGACACAACTTCTGGAAAGTGACTCCCTTGGTGAAGTCCATGTGCACAAAATATGGCATCGAGTACCAATCCAAGCCTCTGCTCACAGCCTTTGCAGACATTGTACAGTAGGTATCAATCAATGTGAGAAGGTCAGAGTTTGTTGGCCCACTGCCTCTCTCCTTGTGATTCTTAAGATCTCTCCCCCCTTCCTATTCTGAACAGAGTACCTTGCCCAATATCTAATTGCCTGTTGTGGTTTATTTCCACTTGTTTTCTGAATTAGTGTGATCTGTTTCTCTTTCCAGCTCGCTGAAGGATTCCGGGGAGCTCTGGCTGGATGCATATATGCATAAGTAGGAAGGAAGCAACATCTTATTGAAGAGGAGTCACCCACTGTTGCCACCTCGAGCAATTGGCATCTTGAAAAGAGCAGGGGCATGGCTTAGTTGGGGGTAGGCAGCTGGTTGTGCTGAATTCTGCTGCGGGATATGATGTTAAGAAAGATGTTTTATCCCTTGCTCTTTTCTCATACATCTCTCATTTCTCTTCTCTGGACTTCATGAGGTACTGAGGAATGCCCCAGGGACATCTGTAGGACCAGAAAACAACTCCCATCTATTTACTGCTATTTTACATGCTTTATATGTAGAGAGGAAATCTTATGAAGGAGTCTTTTGGCCTTGCTATCTAACCTGTCTTGCACCCTCCCAGAGTTAATGGAACCAAGGAAGAACTGAAAGTCTGAGCAGCAAGGCAAAGAACAAGAGGGGCTGGGTGGGACAGGAGACAAAATACAGAGTCTGAGAGTTGCAACAGCTTGAAGATGGGAAAGAAGGCACAGGAGGGACCAAAGGAGACCATAAATGCCCAGTTTCACGTGGGGACAGAGCAGCCAAATCTGATACTGGAACAAGTGCCCAAGAAACTGGATGGTAGCCAGACTCCCTCAGTGGTGGAAATACATCAGGGGAGTCTGTACAATCCTTGGCTGTACTTTTGTCACAAAGACCAAGCTATCTGGGCACCTACCTCTCCATAGGACAAATTTTGATTAAAAAACAGAGGATGTCAATGGACTGGTTACTAATCCCATACAGAAGGTGAAATTGATGCTGGTAACACCCTAATGCTCCTTTACTTTAACTGCTAATATGCCTTCAACAATTGAGGAGAAGGACCAAGTTGACTGTTTTAATCACCTGGAATAGTGTTGTTTCTATGAGCCAAAACACACGTTAAGAAATACCTAGGTTCAGCACGTGTTCTCTTACCTCAAGGTTTGCCGGGATCTGTAGGCGTCCTGGAAGCTTAAAGTTTAGCATTTACAGAGCAGCAGGGAGGGAAATACAGGCGCCTGTATTTCCCTTCCCCTTCCTGCTGCTCTGTAAATGCTAAACTTTAAGCTTCCAGGATGCCTACAGATCCAAGCAAACTTTGAGGTAAGAGAACAAGTTTAGCATTTACAGAGCAGCAGGAAGGGGAAGGGAAATACAGGCGCCTGTATTTCCCTCCCTGCTGCTCTGTAAATGCTAAACTTTAAGCTTCCAGGACGCCTACAGATCCCGGCAAACCTTGAGGTAAGAGAACACATGCTGAACCTAGGTATTTCTTAACGTGTGTTTTGGCTCATAGAAACAACACTATTCCAGGTGAGGAATACAGCTGCTCTGTAAATGCTAAACTTTAAGCTTCCAGGACGCCTACAGATCCCAGCAAACCTTGAGGTAAGAGAACACGTGCTGAACCTTGGTATTTCTTAACGTGTGTTTTGGCTCTATATTCCACCTTGATTGGTTATGAAGGGCTCTTTATCTACTGCACAGCCAATGTTTACGCACTCTGCAAAGAGGATACTCGATCCATACTCAGGGATGTCTGCTGTGAAAAGGATGCTCCTATGTGATGTAAAGGCACATTTTGCATCACTTCAGACCAGCGATTCCCACAGCAGTAGCCAGCTTCTAAGTAAAGGAGAGCTCCTGTAGCATAGTGGTTAAGTGGTTGCGTTGCAAATCAGCAACCTGCTAGTTTGACCCCCCCCCCCCCACTACTGCCATGAGCTCTGCAGGTGGCCTTAGGTGAGCCATTCTTCTCATCCCTAGCTCCCCAGCTGTATTGTGGGGATAATAACACTGACTTTGTTCACTGCTTTAAGTGGGCACTAGTCTGTCCAGTAGGGCAGTATATAAGCACACAGTTATTATTATTAAGGTGTGTGCGTGTGCGGTGGACACTGAGGTCTCACCATGATTTTGATAGATAAAAGCCATGATTTGTCCCGGTAATTCCTTCATGGCCTCATTGCACAAACTACTATATATGGTAAAAATGAGACATGGTCTTGAGGAGTTCAGCTTTGGAAAAACTAATGCCCCTTCATGGTAAGTTCCTCCTCTTGCATAAGTTGATTGTGCAACCTTTCTTGAGGCAGAGCATAAAAATGTCCACTGGATTGTTCTCTTCAGCTTTTCTCTAAGGCAGACCAAAGTGAGGCCTTACAGCCAACTTGCTTTGCATTTCCCAAAGGAGGGACTGCATGGAAACAAAAAAAATTGGATTGTTTTCAAGACTTCTGCAGTGCCTTTCAGATCAACAAATGGAAGTCTGTACCGTTTTTTGCATAGCCATGGTTGAAGGGAGCCAAGCTTAGAGGCAGGGTGAAAACTCATAATATATGGCATTTGTGTCATCTAATTCCAATAACTGCTCAGTTCTCCTTCGGGAGGCCCGCATAATATTTGAAGACCCATGGCCCAAAAGAGGTGAAGGATCCCTTGGACCTCCTCGAAAGAGTTACTGTTCCAGCCCACGAAGGGCAGTGGTGCAGCCATCCAAAGAATGCCATTCTGTTGCACTCTGGTCCTCTCATGCAATGTGCCTACAACTCGCGCTTTGAAAGGAAGCAAGCTGTTCAGTGAATTGCCTTCAGAGCCTTGTGTCATTTGATGGTAATATATAGCACAACTGCCAAATTAGGTGTATGGTAAGAGGGGAACAGCTCCTGCACAGTTTAAAATGAAGTCCCTGAGCTGTGAAACACCATTTTCTTTGAGCCTCAATTCATTCCTTGTGTGATTTAAGTCCAAGTCCAACCTTTTGCTATCCGGCACTTTTACAGAGAGAAGCATGTGATGTAAGATGGTTCCTATCCTTTGGATAAGCCTTTCTGTATTGCATCTGTTGCAACCAGATAGCTTGGGGTTAGAATTTCCAAATGAGAGTGAGAATGGTTTGGTGTCTGGAGGGGTCTGGCCTGAGATTCCTCCCCTGGCCTTTAGCCTCAGTATATTAAAGGAGTGTGGGAGATCTGGAGAGAGATGAGTGGTTGCCTCCCCTGTGGATAAAACAGTGGACTATTTTGTTATGTGTGCATTTTCAATGGGGAATAACCAAACTGCAGTTAAATCACAATCTAAATGTTGAATAACAAAGAGTAGTTTCAGCAAACATTATATGCCTCCTCTCTATCTTTTCATTTGTTTTCTCGAAGGGCATGCCTAGTTTCTCTTCCAGTCCAAATGGTTTTAGGATCTAAGTAGAAGACACAGCTGGAGATCTGTGATCAGATTGCCAGCTTTTAAAAAAAGCTTAAAACAAGTGTGTGTATGTGGTGGTGGGGGATGCGGGGTGGGGGGAGAAGGGTTAAATCAAGCCAGGAGAGCTCTCACTGTTTGTTTAATCCTTTCCCCTGTGCCTCTGTATTGAAACCTTTCTCTGCAGTGACCTTGCAGGAAGGCAAATAGCATTCAGGAACATTTTAAGATGGAAATATGATATGGGTTAAGCACACTCATTCAATGCCCTCCTCTGCATTTTTTAACTTTTAAAAGACCTGCAAAGGATGCAGTTATGAAGCTTCTGCATTCTCTCAACTAGAGGTCTTAAAGTCTCTTGGGCAGTGTTTGTGTCTGAAAAAAAGAACAGCAACAGGGTATATAGCCTGCCTGGTCAAATATCAGCAACCTTTGTGATCTGCCTTGGGGGCAATCCACCAGCAAAGTTTTGAAGAAGGAATTCTCCCAATGTTTGACTTTGATGATGTGATCAAACTACTCTTAAGCTGCACATGCAGCTGCATTATACATTGGGCAACTAGACTAAAGGTTACCTCTCTATTATATAAGCCTTTCTTTACAGCCACATATCTAGAAACTTGGAAGATGCACAGTTAGTGTAGCCAGCTGGCCTGCACAGAAAAGTCCTGCCCTTTTAATAGAGGCTTAAGGTGTGGAACAGGGCAGGGGAAGCTTTTCATACCAGGAAGTAAATAACATCACGTTAAGCCTCTGTTAAAAGAACAGTTGGCAATCTTACGCCGATTATGCGGATTATGTGAATACTGCTTGCTGACTTTTCATTTTGTATGCAGTGTGTATATAATGTGGAAATGTACATGTTTATCTCATGCTCCACTTGATTTCACGCAGGGGCGTAGACTTTCCAATTTCCCAGGGGGGGCTGGGGCCGGGCCAGAGGTATTGCTATGCCAGTGACATCACAGGGAGGAGCCAATGACATCACAGGGAGGGGCGCCCATTGCCACCATCTATGGAGGCAGGGCCATGGGAGATTTAGGGAGGGGCTCCACACAAATTTAGGGGGACCCAGGCACCCATGGGGACCCCCCTAACAATGCCCCTGAGCTGGGCCAAACCTAGGAAAATGTGGGAGTTGGTCAGTGGTTATAGTGCTATCTCAGCGATCTCTTGCTGTGTCCTGTTTTTGAAATTCACTTTTAGGATAGTCACTTTATGATCTATAATTATACATACCATGTGTATAGGACAAACTAATGGTCACAAATTTGACACTACGAAAGGCAACACAGAAAAGCCTGTAAGGGAACATTTTTAAAGTTTTCCTGGACGTTCATTTACAGGAATCTTGATTCTGCCTTATTGTAGTAATGACACAAGACAGGATCTGGATGCAAAGTCTGTCCCTCCAAAGATGGAGGCGAGAGTTTTATTGACAAAGTTCTCAGGAACCCGGAAAAGAGCAATGCCCAAATATGTCTATAGTAATAGTTACAACAATAGTAGCATGTTCTAAGCCAGTCTCAGGCAGATGGGCAAGTATGCTGTGATCGGCCTTTGTCTTATCTGTGTAGCACAGTGAAAAGCACAGAGTGAGCCGTAAGGCGTGTGAGAATGCTGCTTTGAGTGTATGGGAGTATTGTGCTCTGTGAAGGATGAGAGAACAAGATAAAACATGTTACAACTACTCCCTGATTCCTGTTGTGGTGTGCCAACTGACCAGAAATCAGGAATGTAAAGAGTTGCTAAGGCAAACTGGGTGGTGTGCCAACTCCAGCTAACCTACAGTCACTCTTTTTTATTTATTTAATTAAAGTGGCAACAAAGGGCCATTCTCTGCATCATTCCAAGAGCAGTCATCTTCCTCATCCTCATTATCATATATAAGCCAAGAGGCTGGGAAACTAGACAATGAAGTGGCAACTGAATATGCAGCAGGATGTGGTTTTGGAATTACTAAAGCAGTAAGTGAAGGAATGCATTGAAGACAACAACAGCTTACGATAAGCACTATCAGAGCATATGCACCATATTGTACAATGGTACCTAAGAGGCCACCTGGCAGCCAGCTCCATAGAGCTTTCCACCAGGAGGGTAAAACATCTTTTATGGAAGATAGTAAGTGAGAAAGTTGCAGTTGCTTGCTTACAGTTTTAGAATTATCAGACAAATTAAAACAACACATATTCTTTACAGATTCACAGATAATAGCAGCTCTATTGTCTAAAACAGCATTGCAAAGTTCTTGTTGCTCAGAATTTAGTGCTGCTAAAGCTATAGAGGTGGCATTAATAGTTTTTTCTAAGTTGCAAGCCAAATGCCTTAAATTGTTAGCATTAAGTATAGCTGGAACCCCTATGAGAGAGGCCCCTAAAGCAACAGTTTCAGCTTTATTAACAAGAGCGGTTTCTTCAGAGCATGTAGCATCAAGAGTAACTGAGTGATATTCACGAGAAGCAGCAAGCAGGGCTTTGGAAGGTAAAGCAATAGCTAACAGAGTCAGACAACTTAGCAGGTATGTAATTAAAAGTTCTTGAACCACAGGTAAAGAACCAACCTGGAGTAACTGAGTATATGCAAATGCAAAATAAACATTTTCAGTTTTTGAACAATTAATAATATTTGGTCCTACAGAAAGGCAATGAGGTTTGGATTTGTGCTTGGTGCAGTTCACTATTTGAGCACAGACAGTTTGATTTTGTGATGAATTGGAAGCTACATAAGGAGTGTAAAGAGACATTGCAAACAATGGAAGTTGGGGCACAGTTGGACCCCAATCATACATTTGAGTATATTTCATGTTACTAATTTTCAAAAACATGCTTAAAGATGTGTTATTCAAAAGCAAGGCAAGAGGGGTACATACAGGAATAAGGCAAGAAGCTAGTAATAAGTTCATGTCATTTGTTTGCTGCAGGCAAAAGTTGGAACTGTTCACTTGTGCAGCAAGCCATTTCCACAAGTTGTACTGAAGATAGTCCTGCAGAGGCTGGGCTTCAGCGTGTACAGTTGTTGGCAGAAAACAGAGAAGCACACACAAAATGAGTGTAGAATTGGCAGTAATAACCGCAAAGATGACAGCACGATTGTCCAAAGCAGCACATCTGAGCTCTATGAGCTCAGCATTCAGGGCAACAATTACAATAGAAGTTGCATTCATTGTCTTAGTCAGGCTGCAAGCTATTTTGCTAAGAGTTTGATGGTTCACAATGGTGAGCACTGGAACACCAACATAGACTGCAAGAGCCAAGGCCTCTCATCACTTAGGAGATTCACTGTAGAGTCACAGCTGGAATCTAGCATAGCACTTTTCAACAGAGAAGAAATTAATCAGTAGACGCCTCAAGGCAAAAGGTGATACATTAAGTTGCGAGGACAGCACACAAGGAATGAGAAGTGAATTGGCAGTCTGAGGTTTGCTTCAGGCTGACTTTTTTCCATTTCGGGTTGGTTGCCACTTGGATGCCATGAGCTGGCTGGATACACCTGGTAGGGACCCACAAAGGACCTGTGGATGACAAAACAGAAACATACCCTTTCCCCAACAGTAAAAGGGGGACCGGCCCCTGCCAGGACTTATCTGGCAGGCTCCGATAGTACACCTGCGGAGTAGGTAACTGTGGTTTCTGCCAGAAATGTCTATCAAAGGCAGAGGTATTTGGGGAGGCAGCAGCTTGTGGCTGCGAAAAATTAAGCTGATTATACGTGAACAAACATTTATGAATTTGCACAAACATTTATGAATTTGCTGCATGGTCATGGCATGGTCATGGGAATTTGCTGCATGGTCATGGGAGTTGGGACCCTCCTCCCCCTTTGTTTATTTGTTTAGAGAGGAGGGTTTTAATAGAGCGATTGGCATGTTTTACAATCGCCTGACCTGTAGAAGTGTAAGGGATTTTTTGAGTAAGAACAATGTCTGAGCCGCTTGGAAACAGTGCCTGGCAAGCTGAGAGTCAAGCAGCTCCCCCCTCAGGCATGTCTACTAACTTAGCTTTGTTTGTGGAAGTGTGGAGGACGGGGGGGGGGGGGTGAGAAGAAGGCAGGCTAGCTGTGCGCTGCCTGAATATGTTGAAGTGGTGATGAGAGAAATATTATCTGTGAATAAGAGTCAGAGAGGATAGCTGTGTGTAAAGCCTTATAAGAGATTTGTGTGAATGAGTTTGGATGAAGTAACTTTAAGAACTAAGAACTATTATGAAACCAATATGCTGTTTGAAAAATAAACATTTAATTTTGTTTTGTTATATCCCAAAGTAACTGTCAGTGTTATATCCCAGGAGATGGGAAAGAACATGAAATGCAGTTTTTCCCCTCTGAGGAGTGGTCTAATAGAGAATTCTAAGTCTATTTCATGAAGAATAGAGACTCCCCTTTCCATGGTGGGAATCCTCACTAGAAAACTTAAGCGGTTACATGCAAATAAGTAACACAAACAGTTGAACTTTTATTTCTTTTGACTGAAAGTAAATATTTGCAAATTTTTAAAACTAGGCAGGGTTAGCTTTGGTTAGTATTTGGTTGGAAGATGCATGCATAACTCTTATGCTTTAAAGCAGTAACCCTTTGAGACTTTAAGAGAGACGGAGAAGGGCAGTGGAACTGCTTTAGATATTTAAGATTTTAAGGAGAACTTACAGACCCATGCTGTAATTCACTTGGAGTTTCAGTGAGAAAGACAGACTAGAAATAATGTGAATAATTAAGAAACAGACAGCCAATCAAACCAAAGAAGTTTTTTGAGACAGATGACTGAAAGCTTTCAGAAAATTTTTAGGCTTTGTGTACTTGAGACCAGGATTTCTGTTGATCCTACAAGGCAGAAGATTTTAAGATAGAATGTCATTTATAACAGTGAAAGAAGGAGTGTAGAAACAGAGCTATAAGATTTAGAATTGATAGAGAGTGCTAAATAAGCACCAGGAAGACAGCTGATTAGTTTATAAACATAGTGTGAGTTAGAGATGAGCTTGAAGAGAATATTTAGTAATTCAGTGACCTTCGCTCTGAAGAACATAACTCTTCTGGAGCGGCTACTATTAGAAAAAACTGTGGCTGCTTCGTGCAGCGATTAAAGGAAACAGGCACTGATTGTAGAGGAGAGAAACAATTATCTTTAGGCAACCGAAAAAAGACATCTCCCACAAAGTTTGCAAGAGCAGTCTGGAACTGCACAGAGTATTACACAGGAGGTGATTGAAATCATTTTTTAGGAAAAAGCAGAGCTATGAACAGCAAAACATCCAGTGTGCTCAATAGCACGCTCTTGTGCCATAGCACAGAGATCAGCTGTGGCGTGAACATTTTTGTGAGCCATGAGAGATACAATCATTTTACAAGAAAGACATTCCCATAGTATTCCCAGAACTCCAGTGGGAGTGTGGGGAGGATGAAAAGGCGAAGGCTATCAAGCCCCACAGGGATTCTGTTTACACACTGCTGAGCTAAAATCTCGTTTACTTGTTGTAAAGCTGCCTGGGTTGACAGGGGAGCAGTGATAAGATTGCTGGGATGTTTCGTGGTAGTAAGCGAGGAAAACAATGGACTTAACAGACTGGTAGATAAAGAAAAATAAGGTTGCACTCAATTGAGGTTGCCTAGGAGCTGCTGCAAAGCAACAAGGGTGAGCGGAGTTTCAGGAGTCATGAGGCCATAAGATTGGAGAGACCCTGGTGGCAATCTGTGGTGCCGCCACCAGGATATCCTCTCTCTTAACCAGAAAAGGGTGAGACTCTTGAGAAATTGCTAAAACTCCTGTAGGAGTCTGAGTGGTAGGAAAAACGCACAAGGAAAATCCTGAATTCATGGAAGGAATTTGATTGACACACTGCTGAGCCAGAATGCTATTAACTGATTGTAAGACTTGAATAACATCACTTGGATGTTTTGCAGTGGTCAGTGAAGAGAACAGGAGGCTTAGGAGACTGGTAGGAAGAGCAAAAGAGGGATGGACCCAATTTAGGGTACCCAGAAGCTGTTGTAAAGCTACAAGTGTGTGGGGGTTTCCATTTCCAGTCGGGCTGGCAGGTCTTGGTTTTACACCTCCTCCCCCAGGATCCTGGTATTCTCCCTGAGGGAGAGCGGCAGCAAGCGAAAAGTCTTGATGAGAGGGATTTCCTATCTCTTGGCAAGCTCTAACCATGTCTGCCAACTCCGGGGTTTTTCCCAGACCTGCAATAACCCTTCGGTACTCAGAAGTAGCATTCTCTTTAGCCAAGTTAAGGAGCAACTTTTCTTGAGAGTCAGTTTTATTAACTTGACACTTGATAAAATCTGGATAGGACTCTGTGGTTTTTCTCAACTCAGTAAGAACAGTATAAGAGAGAGGCTTGTATTCCACAGTCTGATGGCTTTGATCATTAACCTGATTGGTTAAAGGAACTGGGCAGATAGCAAGCATCTCAGTTAATTCTGCCACATCCTCAGATTTAGCCATTTCAGTTAATTCTGCAGCATCCACATTCCCTATGAAATGCACTGAGCTCACTGACAGCATTTTCGTCGATTCTGGAATGCTTTCAGTGGGAGCCTCGGCTAGAGCAGCCTGGAGGTGTTTCAGTACCTCCCTCACAAGACCTGCTGAGACTCCTCCAGTGGAAGGTGGAGGATTAAAATCTTGACTGTGGGGTGGAGAAGGTTGTGGAGGGGAGGAAGAGCTGAGTGGTGCTGAAGGAAGCAACTGCACCTCAGCATTCTCTGGTGGACATTCCTTAGACAATTGAGCAGTGGTGGGAGAGGACGCTGAAGAAGGCACTAGCTTACATTCCAAAGCCTTTAGAGGGGGGGGGGAATCTAACAGGGTGTTAGTTAATTGAGCTGAAGGAGGGACTAGCTTACATTCTTAAGCCTTTGGAGAAGGGGAATCTAACAGGGTGTTTGTTGGCTGAATCTGAGGTGGTTTCTCCGGGGATTCCCTGATTGGCGTTTCAGGTTTAGGAACCTCGGCAGCAGGTGCTGAAGGAGCAGATGCCGAAGGAGGCAGGATATGGCAAGGAGGATATTGAGGAGGAAAAGTAAGAAGAGATCTCGGAGGCTTAGATGAAAGCAGACCAAAGCGCTCCACTGCATGGTGACATTGACGCCAAGTGTACAGCAATTGAACAGGTGCCCTAGGTTCTGTATATAAAAATTTGCCCACCTTTTTCCAATTTTTGAGCTTCAAAGATCCAGCCTCCGTATAAGCCGGACAATGAATGGCTAAGTGGCGCAAGAGACATGCAATCTCTGCAAATGTGCTAGATCCTCCAGACTTTTTGACTAAAAAACATAATTCGCTCTCATGCCTTCGCTGAGGCAGCATTAACGAACTTCCCATACTCACCAGTTGATAAGGGGTTGCAGAAACAACGGAGTACACTCAAAGGGGCCTGTTCCAGGCGCTGGTAGATGGGGGAGGGTCCCTGGCTGTTCGGGCGCCAGATGTAGTAACGACACGAGACAGGATCTGGATGCAAAGTCTGTCCCTCCAAAGATGGAGGCGAGAGTTTTATTGACAAAGTTTTCAGGAACCCAGAAAAGAGCAATGCCCAAATATGTCTATAGTAATAGTTACAACAATAGTAGCATGTTCTAAGCCAGTCTCAGGCAGATGGGCAAGTATGCTGTGATCGGCCTTTGTCTTGTGTAGCACAGTGAAAAGCACAGAGTGAGCCGTAAGGCGTGTGAGAATGCTGCTTTGAGTGTATGGGAGTATTGTGCTCTGTGAAGGATGAGAGAACAAGATAAAACATGTTACAACTACTCCCTGATTCCTGTTGTGGTGTGCCAACTGACCAGAAATCAGGAATGTAAAGATTTGCTAAGGCAAACTGGGTGGTGTGCCAACTCCAGCTAACCTACACTTTATTCATAAGGGTGACTTAGTACTGAAATTTACTAAATTATGGCATTGCAGATGCCTTCTTTTGGTAAATGCATGGTTGAAGTCTGAACCAGGGCAGAATACAAAACAGTTGCCGTGCACTCGATTTCTGAGCAGTGTACAGAGTGCAAAGTAGTAGCAAACTCCCATCTTCTCACTTCAAACGCATATCCTATAAGTGAGTACAAGCACATTTTGAGGCAATTCAGAACAGTGCTAGTCATGACCCCAACGAAAACTTGCAGTTATACTACCTAGGATTTTATATACCTTGCTTTCTTAGCACACTGCTTAAAGTCCACCTTAAAAGACATTATTAACCAAATCACAGCCTGGACACAGGGCAAAAGGAAATTTTTAAAAGGCCTCTGATCTGCACCCCCCCTCTTCCAATCTTGTTCATGCAGATAGGGCTTCTAATTGCTTCAGAGAGACAGCACTCATTTTTAGGAATTGTCCTTTTTTGCAATAGATACCACATGGAATGGAAATTGAAAGAGGAGTTTAGGAGTGGCTGAAGCAGTCCCCCACATACATTACCATAAAAAAAACTGTTCTCCCACACCCAGCAAAAAAAAAAAAAGCCACAAACAAACAAAGCTATTTCAACAAGGAAACATAAGGCCTGCCCTTTCCCAGTGATTCATTTCCAATATACAATGTAATGATAAGGTTACTGGAAAGTAAAATAGATACTCACTTTTTTCCCTGTTAAAAGGAATAGGAACTGGTCCTTAACAGAGTAGCATTGACTGCAGAGAAAATGTGATGATGGGTGGCTCGAGCATGCTGGCTGGTGTGAGTGTATAAGTTTTAAAAGGGAAGCAGTTTTAGGAAAAATTTAGTTTTAAAAAAGAAAGAGTTCTTTATTATAGAAACTCCATACTTTGATAGGAAAGTGAAGAGAGTTTCCTACCTACAGATCTGTTCTGAGGAGGAAATCCTCATGTGTAGACATGGACATGGAACAAAAAAACCCCAACAAACCAGGAGGTTCGTGATTCGTGGGTTTCACAAACCACAGAACCGGACAAGTTACGAACCAGTTCATGGTTCATGGGCTCGAAGAGTTGGTGCGCAGGGCGGTGGTGGAAGCCATAAAACCCTTTGTTGACAAGCTGAACGAAACTGATCAAAGGGTGGGCTTAATTGAAAGCGAAGTAAAAACCATCAAGGAAGCAGCGGGGGGGGGGCAGAGAAGTCTGCTCTGGAAAGTGCGTCACTTGTGAAGGCTACAAAAAAGGAGCTGAAGTTGGTTGAGAACCAGCCGATCGGGCTACAGATGGAACGAACGCAGACAATTTTGCGTCTCCAAAACGTGAAAGAGGAGGAAAATGAGGATCTGTGGGAGGTGGTCTCGGAACTATTGGCGATACCCGCGAGGATGACTAAAGAAGAGGTTAAAAGCGCCATTTTGGAGGTCCGTCGGGCTTCTTCAAAATATGCAACAAAGAGACAGTTGCCTCGTGAGATCATTATTGACTTTTCATTTAAAAAGATTCGGGACACCATCCTATATAACTCATATAATGCGGATTTGGACTTTTTGGGTTTGAAAGTCAAGATTTTGAAGGACGTTCCATTTCTAGTCCGGAAAAGGCGTTTTAAGTATAAAAAGTTTGCAGCTCTTCTGAGGGACCATGGAATAAAGTACAAATGGTTATTCCCGGAAGGAATATGGTTTAGATATAAAGATCAGGCCTATAAGATACTATCAGAAGATCAACTAAAGGATTTTGAGAATAAAAACCCGGAACTCTGCTGCACCGAGAACGAAGAAAAGGAGAAGCCGGAGGGGGGGGAGGAGGAGGAGAGCACCGCAACAGCGGTTGCACAGAGAGAATTGCGTCCGGGACCTAGAAGGGGGAGGAAAGTTTAATCAGAATTTGAAATGCCTATTCTCTGTATGATTAACCACTCCATCATTATCCTATGGAGCTATTTTTGTATTATGACAGTATGAAGGGAAAACATTGAAGTGTAGTGTTTAGTGTTTGTAGTTCATTCCCCCCCCTCTTCTTTTTCCATCCCCCTTTGTCCCTTCCCTCTCCCCTTTCCTTGTGATAGTCTTGTGTAGTGCTGTGTAGTGTTTTGTAGTTATGAAAAATAAAAAATTTTATAAAAAAAAAATTATAAATTCTTAATAAACACACTAATACATACAAGCAAAAAACAGGAACAGAGCCCCAAAGAATCATAGAAATTACAATATGATATAACAGGAAGGGGGGGGAACAATCCTGTGCTTCATCGACTATTGTAACTGAGACCCTCATGTGAGATCTGAGGGGGCTTGAGCCCCTTAGCCCCCATGTAGTTTACTGGCTGCCCGGGGGGGGCTCAGCCCCCCGGCCAAATCCAGGGGGGGGCTCGAGCCCCTCAGCCCCCCCGTAGTTTACACCAATGATTTCACGTGCTTCATAACCTGGGAGCCTTTAGAGCCAGATAGATGCAGAAAATCTATTACAAATCCTGACCACTGTCACGGAGAGAGGTGTGCACTAAAATTTTTTCAGTATTATTCAGATTTGGGTATTTGGAATACTATATATATTTGGTTTTCCTAATATCTGTATCCAAAAATACCAATATAGTATTCAGATCCAGGTTTTATTTGGAATTCTGAATATATTTAGCTGTATTACTCCCTATAATGAAATCTTTCTTGGGGGGCTGGAGAGGCCATTTTTCAAGAAAACTGCACCAAAATTGTAGGGAATCTAGTCCTGCCTGTCCATTAAAGCACCCTCCCCTTAGTTTTAAGCAAATTAGATGTAAAGATTCAATTCTACAGGCCCCTGAACAAGTTGCCCCCCGTCCTCTTTCCATTGTTTCCTATGGGGAAAATATACAAGGCTTTCTCTAGGCACAGGAAGCCTTTGCCAAACAACAATAGCTACTAATGTTCAAAAGCCCCTCAATTCAAACAGAACCAACAAAGCCTAACAAAATCAACTTCAAACTGGAGAATCCCACCAGAACCAAACTGAAACACTGTTACAAGCCAATAATATCAAGGCAGCAGCCAGACCAGCAGTGGCATATGGTAGGCAAATAACAGACACACACAAATGCTGCCTCTCTCCCCACTCCTGTTGCCTGGGAAGCTGTGAAGCAGGTAGTCGGGGGACAAGCTGCTGCAACCTTTAAATTATGATTCCCAGATATTCCTAAATATATCTGGATAATTTGGTAATGTAAATGTAGTCATGGTAATGTAGTCATGGAGTTGGTGTGGCAAATACACTTTTATTTATTTTTGTTTTTATTTATTATTAGACTTTTAGTCTGCCCTCCCCACAGAATAATCTCTGGGCAGGCATGTAAATGCATGTAATAAAATCTTGATGGCTTTTTCTAGACAAAGCAGCTGTGGGAAGGGTGACCTACAGTGGAGAAGTCGCTGAGGAAGGGGAGTTAGTGTTTAGTTTTTCCTTTACCCACTACTTTTTGTCTGCAAGTCTCCCCACCCCCAAGCTTCTTATTCTCTGAAGGTGTCAAGGGGGGAAATTAACATGGAACTCCACAGCTGGTGGTGCCAAAATTAAAGCCCCCCTTTGCTTTTCCATTGCAGAGCTCCTTCACTTAGCTGTTTTGACTAGAAGAAAATGCACTGGGGTTTTATTATATTGGTGGTTTGAAATGTTCAGCCTTCAATTGCCCTTTTTTAACCAGTAGCTTTCCCACTACTTAACAAAAAGGCTGGCAGGTGTGAGTTGTCTATTGAAACCACAGAAAGAGGAGGAAGATTCAGCCTGAGAAAGCAAAACCATCCCTAATAATATCTGGGTAAGGTATGAAGACCTGTTTGCTCATATTCATCTTTCAGCTCTTTTTGTACAGCAATTTGCTAGTCTCTCGGGTCATTCTCTGAGGCAACATTACACCCCTCATTTGCAGATCATTAAGCAGCACCTGAGTGAGCATTTCTCCTCTAGTGATCATCTTTCACCAGTGAAAGTGTCTTATTAATATGAACAGGTTGCACCATCCCCAGTCCTGTCTGCCCAAACGCCCTCTGGTGATACCTAAAATATGTAATAGGATACCCACCCACAATGACAGCAGATTACCTTGACTGACAAATGGCCAAAGATGCTGAGCTATATGGACTTTGGTCTCCTTTAGCTTTAGCGACACTTTTTTGTATTCTTTTGAATGACATAAATTAGGAGGCTTCTGGGATAAGCAGTGCATGAGTATCAGTTACCACAGTGTGGTTAAGACCATGGTGTCTTGTTGCCTGAGATGAAACATAAGACATTGGTTGTCAGCTTGTTGAACTCCTCAACTGTCCCTCTCCTCAGTACAGGGCGGAAGATCTAATAAATAACAAACCACTCCTCCTTACTGCAACATTTGCATCAGGTCTTTGTTATTTTTGCTGCTATCAAGTCTATCCCTAAACTACTTTATTAATACTCAGTTACCACAGGTGTGCTTGTTGGAGGCCAGAGAATCAATATGTATTCACAACTGGGTATTTGTTTTCTCATTAGCTTCTGTATCATTAAAGCTGCTGAACCTTGGAGCACACAACCTCATCTTCCAGCTCATGCTAAGTGCAGGGTTGCTGAGAGCCACCATGGGCCCCAGACAAAAATTCTGCATGCTCTCCCATGACCCTGATCCAAAGCAAATATCATAACAAAACAGATCACATAGCTCTCTGACTGTAAAGAGAATAGTAATCATTCACTGGGAAACATGAAAGGAAAAAAGGACAGGATTACAAAAGAACAGATTTTACTTATTATTTACACAGTGCACATTGCAATGAGATACAGTGCCAAACAAGGCAAAACCTGACTCCCCAGCCAAGAGGCCTAGCTAGGACCTGTAGGTGAGACACACATTACTTGGGAATAAGCACCACTGAATTAAGTGAGAGTCTCTCTCAAGAAGTAATAAACTGAAAAATATTTTTAAAATATTTCTAACTTGGTGGGCAGGGAGCGGGGGAGGGGAGAGCAAATACACAACAGAAGGATGCTTAATGGAGAGAGGGAAATCTTGCTGCTGCCTCCTTAAAGAGGAAAAAGGAAATCCCGGAGAGCAGGGGCAGCCACAGACTGGACAATCAAAATTATCCTGGAAATAATTTTCAGTGTCCCAATCCATATTTCTGGTCAGGTTGAAGGTACAAATCCTTAGGAGATCAAGTATGTTTTAATTCCCCAGCCATGATAGGGATGAGAAGGAAGGAGGCTGGAACGGGGGCAAACACAAGAATTAGAAAGCGGGAGGAGGAAGAAATGGAGGCATACCGGGTTGGTTGATAAGCTTACTAACATCTCACAGTAGGCAAATGTTTGCCTCAGCCTTGTAGTTAAAAAAAAATTGCAGCCATGAAGAGCTTGCTAAAAAATAGTTGGTGCTAAAAAAGGATGGCAAACCATATCAGAAAGTCAGAGGTTCTGTTTTTTTGTCGTGCTCTGCCTGTAGAGGCTACCCTGCAGAACTTCATGGGCAGTGCAATCCTTTGGGGGGGGGGAGTGAGTAGGAACCAAACTAAGGCTCGCGCCGGTGGAACTGGCTCCTACATGGGCATAAATGCCCTTCCTTCGGTGGTGGCACGAGACGTACCACCACTGCCGGGCCGCCACCAGGAACGAGAGGCGGCCGGGTGGAGGTGGAGAAGCGGTGTAGGGCCCCGCGTCAGCGCAGGAGGGGGCAGGGGGCGGGGCTGGAGTTAGTTCGCTCTCTAAGCCCTTTCAGAAGTAGGAATGCCCACAGTGGCACAAAAGAGCTACACCACCAAAAAAAGGGCATAGCCCTGTCTAGCAGAGCTACGTTAAGTCCATTGCCTACATTGGTTCAGGCTTCTAAGTTTCCACAGGCCCAGTTCTGGCCTGACACCCTGGGAGTGGAATGTGCAGCTCAGTTAATTAATTGCACCTGTGAGCTGTTGCCTAGGGAAGGCGTCCTTGAGAGACAAGGGAGTCTTGGCTCTGCATGTACTCCTTCTCAGTTCTCAGGCTAGTAATGCTGATTGCAAGTGTACCTTTGAGTGGCTAACAATCATAGAAAAGATGGCTCCTCTCTGCTCTCAGAATCACTCTACACACTCGCACTGAGACTTCGTTGGATCATTCCATGCTATCTTTTTCCTTTAAAAAAAAATTTTTTTTTATTGGTGAGTACATACAATGTTATTCAATACACAAATTCCCCGTCTTATCTAAATTATATCAGCCCCCCTTCCCCCCGCTCCTTACTGACTTGCAACAGCTTTCCAACCCCAAACCCCTCTTATTACTCAAATTACTCTTAACCATAATTTTTCTAAATCCTGTATATGTTATATCACTTATTCTAAGCATGTTCAAATTCTTCTATATCTCCAATTTTCTAATATATCAATCTACATTTCACTGTTTAAACTATCTATTTTTTAATACAATCTCCTTATTACTAATATTAGCTTAGATTAATTAATAGCCAAGTTTCCCCATTAATGGTAAAGTTACTTCTCTCTCCCCTTTATAAAGTCACATATTAATAATTCTCAAACTGTCACAATCCTCCTTTCACATCCCATTTTTTTTCTAAATATTGTTTCAATTTCTCCCAGTCTGCAATATATTCTCCTGGATCAAGATCTTTAAGTTTTCTTGTCATTTTGTCCATCTCAGCCATGTACAGCAATTTGTAAATCCAATCTTCTATAGTTGGTATTTCTTGCACTTTCCATTTCTGCGCATACAAAAGTCTTGCTGCTGTAGTCATGTAAAATAGCAATGTTCTGTACTGTCTTGGAACTTCTTCCATTCCCAAGTTCAGTAGCAACAACTCTGGGTTCTTATTTGGGTTTGCAAAACCTCATTAATTATTTCTATTATATCTCCCCAGTATTGTTTAGCTACCTCACAAGTCCACCACATATGATAAAATGATCCTTCATGCTTTTTACATTTCCAGCATTTATCTGACATATTTGCATTTCCATGCGCAATCTTCTTAGGCATTAAATACCACCTATACATCATTTTGTATACATTCTCTTTAATGTTGGTACAAGTTGAAATCTTCAAATGCTATCTTTTTTCGTTAGCATGTGAGAGACTTTGCTCCATGCCAGGCCTGAGATGACCAGATCTGCCTGGCATGGTTTATGGACTATGTTTGTGAGTATGAGCCTCAAACTTTTTCAGAAAAATGCAAGTTGGCAAGCTTATGTCTTAAGTCAGTTAGCAACAGTAAAGAATAGGCAAGTTATTTCTTGTTTTAATGCCATTTGCTCGAGCCTTAATAGAGTGGTTCCTGCTACCTGCATACAGGGCCGGCAGGCCTATTGAGGCCAGGTAGGCGGTGGCCGCAGGCGCGGGGTGCCGGAGGGAGCACTGGAGGAGGCGCGGCGGGCGGGAGCGCACGCCACAAAGCACCAGCCTCCTATCCCTCCCACCCCGCACCACTGCCGCCGCCAGCACAAGCCCCCGGCCAGGCGCAGCCACCGCAAGCAGGCATCTGTGGCGGCGCAGGCAACCGAGCAGGAGAGCTCGGAGGCCACCCACCGCAGCAATTGGGCCGGCGGTGCTTGCACTCCCGTGATAACGTCACACGTGATGTCATCACACAGGCTGGTGCACACGCGCGCGCGCTCGTGCATGCGTGGGGGCACCCGGCCGGCCGGCCGCGAGCGAGGTAAACCCTTGTGCCGCCCCTGCCTGCATGCACTCTTCTAAGTTAATAAACATCATTTGTATATAAGTCTTGTGTCTTTGAGTGTCTGACCAATTGTGTGCAGAATCCCCCAGGTGAAAGAACTCGGAGACTAGTGAGTCTCAAACAGACGGGGTAAGCTATCCTCCCAGGAGGCCTGCTAGGGGTTTGAGTGGCTGTAATCAGCACTTGAAATGGCAGGAAGGAGGTTGGTGACCCCCCGGACAGTTTGAGACTCACCAGTCTCCGGGTTCTTTCACCTGGGGGATTCTGCACACAATTGGTTCTTTCACCTGGGGGAATCTGCACACAATAGGCGCCCATTGAACGGGGAAAACTCGGCCCCCTCTCCAAGCTCCCAGCCCCACCCCCATGGCCTGAAGGAGAATAGGATGGGAACTATCATAGGGGCCAGTCTACGTGCGCTTCTAGCGTGGACGAGCCCTCCTTGGACCCAATCACATGCAGACGCACCCTACAAAACATCTGGCCGCATTGCCCGCGCCCTCAGGTAAGTGAGCACATGGCTGAAAGCTCTGCCATTTGCTGTGTGCCATGGACACTTTGAACATGAAGCGGGAGAGAGGGTACTCACAGTGGCAGGCACTGAGTGCACTTTGGGGACTTTGCGAGGAAAGTGGGAGAACTGTGCACTTGCTGAAGGGAAGAAGGGCAAAGTCCAGAATGTCTGGCTAACTAACAATAGCCACTCATGTTTCCTTGCAGGTTATCTGACTCTGAAGTTCCATCTCAGTAAGGGGCGAGGTAGCACTTACTGGTAAGAAGGAGCTGGGGTGGTGGCTAAGCCGGCTGGCTGATTTGTGCTGGCTGCCCCATCACCTGAACTTGCCTGACTGCTAGCTGTGGTGGGGGAGAGGACAGTGGCGGCAGCCCCTGCCTGCCCCAGAGGCAGTTGCCCAGAAAACTACTCTTGACCAGGTGTTTGTAACTACCTGCTCGTTTTCTCCCTTAAAGGTAAAAGCACCCCAAGGGAGAGCGCATCCTTGCCAGATGGTCTTGCATCAGCTGGTCATTGCTGCTGTCGCTGCTGCTCTCTATTATGTACATCTTCTCAGATGTTGGAGTGTGGGCTTTGCCTCGATCGTCAACCGAGGCAAAGCCCACGTGTGTGTCTTTCTCTTGCAGGCACATCCTGAGCATGTCTGCTTCTCCCCCCGCCCCGGTAATCCTCTGCGAGCAGGGCCGGATCTAGCGCTCCCAGTGCCAGGGGCAACGCTTGCTGGCCCTCGCGCGCGTGCACAGCACGCGCACGCTTCTGACGCGGCGTGATGATGTCATTTTGATGACATCATCATGCTGTGCGCCGGAGGCAGCGCGGGGGGCTGAGAATCTGCCTGCGCCATTCACTTCAGAAGCGAATGGTGTGGTTGGCTTTGCAGCCCCCCACGCTGTCTTTCGCCTGCCCCGTGGAACAGGGGGCGACCGGCTTGCCATGCACCCTCTGTCCTGCGGAGCAAGCAAAAGGCAGTGCAGGGGGCTGCGAGGCTGCCAGCGCCATGCACCTGCCCCATGGAACGGGGTGGCTGGCTGCCCCCTCTCCTGCGGGGCAAGCGAGTGGCGTGGGCGGCCGCGCTGCCCTTTGCCTGCCCTGCAGGACAGGGGGTGCACTGCAAGCCAGCCACCCCCTGTCCCGCGGGGCAAGCAAAAGGCAGTGCGGGAGCCTGTGAGGCTGCCCGCGCCATGCACCTGCCCCACGGGACAGGGGGCAGCCGGCTGCCCCCTCTCCTGCAGGGCAAGTGAATGGCGTGGGCGGCCGTGCTGCCCTTTTCCTGCCCTGCAGGACAGGGGGTGCGCAGCAAGCCAGCCGCCCCCTGTCCCGCGGGGCAAGCAAAAGGCAGCGCGGCTGCCCATGCTGCTGCCTGCACGCTCTGGGAGCTGCTTCCGGCGCCCCCTCCCTGGCGGCGCCGGGGGCAGACTACCCCCCTGCCCCCCCTTTAGATCTGGCCCTGTCTGCGAGTGATGTTCGGATCCAGCCCAGGAAGCAGTATCTCACAGCAGTCCGCATCTCAGCCTCACCCCTGGGAGCTAGAAGGAGGGCTGCGCGAAATGCCTTGGCTCCCTTTCCAGCCTAGAAACAATGGCACCTTTTCCAGTTTAATAAAACAAGTTGAAAAACAACAAACTTCTGTGTTTGCATGCCTGACTGACATTGTCATTAGCCCCTCCCTCAACACTGTCACACATTTCCACTCACACATCCCCACAAATGTATCAAGCAGACCCCGTTCAGCCTCCCTGCTCCCTTCCTCCCCCCAATGTAACGTGAGGCAGAGGGGAGGGAATTGAACTGTGGCCCATGCATGTCTGTGGGGAGGGGGGAGGCACTGAGGACTTTCATTCTCTGATAGGCTGAGCTGCTGGCATCTGATAAGCCAGGAAGATGGTTGCTGCAGGTGGAAAGCTGCTGTCAGGGGGTGGGGGATGTGTTTGTGGAAGCAGGGATGGGCTTGGCACGGGGAGGGTCTGTCAGTTCACTCGGGGGGGGGGGCATCTCCCCAGTACTGGGACATGGCTGTCAAGGTCCGGCTCCCGCTCTCGCTTTGTAGAGATGCAGTGATGTGTTCAAGTTGCGTGGCAGCAAGTCTGAGCGTGCTTTTCATTCCCCTCATTTCCAAACGGCCTCCCGGCCTCCCACGTGGTTCCCAATAGGCTTTCCTGTCACTCATTGCCGGCCCCACCTCCCCCACCCCGCTTCTCCAGAACCTGGGGACTAATTAGGGTTGCCAGTCTCCAGGTGGTAGCTGGAGATCTCCCAGAATTACAACTGATCTCCAGGCAACAGAGATCAGCTCCCTACTGTCTGGCCCTACTTTTCAGGGAGGAGGAACCTTTTTCTTTTGGTGGTGGCAGCGGCAGCGGGTATGTGCAGGTGCACCAAGCTGCAGCCACCAGCCTGGCCCTCCCCATTGGCTGCGCTGCTGGTTGCCCCTCACCTGAATGCCAGGGGACGGGTGTGGCCATTGTCTGGTGTGAGCGGGGTTGTCAGAGGGCCCTCCCAGGGGCTGCTGCATCTCACCTTGCCATGCTCGGGTGCCAGCAGGACTATTCTGCAAAAGTCCATAGGGTGCCATCCAGCGCCGCCCCAATTTACACCAGCGCATGAGCGACGGCGCTGCCTGGGGGGTTAGGATTGCACTATAAATGTAAAAACTGCTAAAAGTGAAATGCATTGGCTGAATGCAGGATGATTCCAGCTTCACAGACCCTGGAATTTTGTCCCCAAGTCCCTGTCCTTGGCAGCCCTGGCTAGGTATCATGCTTATTAGGATGTACAGAATCCCTTTTATACTTTCTTCTTGTGTTTATTTATTTATTTACCTTCTTTATAGTCCACCTTGTATTTATTTATTTATTTACCTTATTTACAGTCCACCTTTCTCACTGAGATTCAAGAGGGATTATACAGCGTGGGTCAGTGCAGTCAATTCCAGAGACATTTCAATAAACATGTAATAGGATATATACATAGAAATTTGCAAAGATTTAAACCAGCCAAAATCCAATACAGAGTTCAAGAAATGCTGAGACCGAGCATAAGTAATTCTACAACTGCTATATTTAATAACGTAAGAACTACCCTGTAGGATTATACTTACAGCAATGGTAGTAAAGCCTATAGTCACTCCCTATCCATTTGCCAATGTAACACTTTGAAGCTGCTTCCTTATTATACAGTCCTCCTATCTAAGCAAAACGCCCTCTTGAATAATTCAGTTTTGTATAGTTTGGGGAAAGCCAGGAGAGTGGGAGCTTTCCTAACCTCTTCAGGTAGGCCATTCCATAAAGTGGGGGCCACCGCAGAGAATGCACGTGTACAGGCAGCTGTTGATTTTGCCCATGTGCAAGGTGGCACTACAGAAGGCCCTATACTCCCTTCCCTCCCTCCAATTATTGATTCAAGCCTTTCATTCACATCCAAGCAATTATTGCAGGTAGGGAATTAGACTTAGAAACAATGTGTCAAAGTAATGCATTGTCTCTAAGCACAATTATTCTCTTTTTTGAGATTAAGAGTCAAACTAGATGTGACACTGGAAGTTTCATGCGTGGAGCTCAGGCTGTTTTCTCTAAAACTAGGTACACGGAGGAGTCATGGTTCTGAGCAGGACTGCAGTCGGAGGGGAGGGTGTTGCCGCCAAGTCTCCATTTTGCTGGACTTTCTCCACCCCCCTCCATCTTCATGACTGAGACCAATTTCACTTTCTGTCATGGGAGACCTAGAACTCTCATTTCAGGCCAGTTCTAAGATATAAATTGAGAGCCCCAAATGCAGATTACTTTTGAAACAGTGCTAGCAGAAATTGATGTAAGCTGTTCTTTTATTTACAGTGCCAAATAAGATATTTTTTGTCTTCAGTAGCTCAGAGTTAAATACTTCTGAAAGAATTAGGTAATAGAAATAAAAAAAACATTCCTTTAACATGACTACAAAATAATGATTAATATCTTTGCAGTAGATTGATTTCACAGATCTAAAGATAATCTGTATAAATCACTTTTCCATGCTGTTTTCTATCTAATATCATTTCAGTAAAGAATATAATAGATTATAGGCATGATTAAATCCATGTTGGATTTTGGTTAATCTCTAACCCTACTCAGAAAGCGCAATCAACCAATTCAATGAAGGGAGAAATGGGACTGCCTGTTGGCTGAGCCCCAGACCTCCATGCATTCAGATGAATGAACTGTGAAGAGCATATATACATGTGAACTGCAGGGCATGCACTCAGGCTGGGCCCATGCAATCTCTCTTTCTCTGTTATATGCTGTTAAGTCATTTCTGAATCATGGTGACTCTATGCATTAACAACCTCCTTGCAAACTGGAGTATATGGCTGTCTTTATTGAGTCAAGCCATCTCATTTTGGGTCTTCCTCTTTTCCTACTACCTTTAACTTTTCCTAGCATTACTGTCTTTTCTAGTGAGTCTGGAGTCATGATAGCCTGATGATAGCCTCAATCTAATCATTGTAGCTTCTAGGGAGAATTCAGGCTTGATTTGATCTAGGAGCTACTTATTTGTCCTTTTGGCCACTGTCCTCCAGCACCACATTTCAAATGAATCAACTTCCTGTCAGCTTTCTTCAGTGTCTAACTCTCACATCCATACATAGGAATGGGAATACCATAGTGTGGATTATCTTGATCTTGATCCCCAGCAACACATCCTTATCTTTAAGAATCTTTTCTAGTCCCCTTCTGGCTGCTCTTCTGAGTCTCAATCTTCTTCTGATTTCTTGGTTGCAGTCTCCCTATTGGGAGATGATTGAGCCAAGGAACAGAAAAATCTTTTAACAACTTCAGTTTCTTCATTGTCAACCTTAAAATTGCATGTTTCCTTGGTACTTGTTACTTTTGTCTTCTTGATGTTCAGCTGTAATCCTGCTTTGTCACTTTCTCCTTTATTTATTTATTTATTTATTTATTTATTTATTTATTTATTTATTTATTTATTTATTTATTTATTTATTTATTTATTTATTTATTTCAAATTTGTATTCCACCCTCCCCACAAGTGGGCTCAGGGCGGATAACAACATATTAAAAATACAATTAAAATACAATTAATAATTCATGTTAATTAAAAACAACACATTTAAAACAGGATGGTGGACAGCCTTCACAGGGAGGGTTTTATACACCCCTTTTTTCCAGGCCGGCGGAGGTCCAGCCTCAACCATATGCCTGGCAGAACAACTCTGTCTTACAGACCCGGCAAAAAGATAGTAGGTCCTGCCAGGCCCTGATTTCAGCAGACAGAGCATTCTACCAGGTGGGAGCCAGGACCGAAAAGGCCCTGGCTCTAGTTTGTCAGGTCCAGTGTATATCTAAACTGTACTGACTCCATTTTCTAATGCTTCTAGTGTTTGAGTGTTTCCTTCCCAGGTGCACCAGTTCCCAGGCAGCATTCCCACCGGAGGAAACTGTTTTGTCTAACACCGTTCCACCAAGCATTGGCCTTGAAGGAGAGCAGCTTCCCAGGACTGAGAGATGTTGTTTTGAGAACTATGGGGGGAGGCTGATCCAGATGGGTATTGTTACTCTGTATTTTATGCTTGCTCTTCATTGGTAACAATGATCATGTACCATCCTGATTCTCCTATTCAGGACAGTGGACTATAATGGACCTTTTCTGCAGTAAAGTTTCCTTTTCCAAACAATGGACTTGTGTTTGCTTCTAACGGGAACCCTGTAGTGAGTGCCTTATTTAGCCACAGTCTGACATTTTGTTACCAATCATGTCTGAGTCGGGCCCAGCGGAATCCAATGCTGTCCCGGACAGGGATCCTTTGTTTGATCCGTATGCGTCTCCCGACAATCAACCTGTGCAACCCGTGCAAGCCCAAGACTCCCAGGAGCTGGGAGCAGCCGGGAACGGAACCGGAGCCTCCACTTCCACCCCGCCTCTCATCGAACTCAGTACTCGGGACGAGACCGAAGCCGACCTCGGGGCAAGGCCGAAAGCGACCGCTCTCCCTTTGATTTCGGTACCCACCCCGTCGGAGTGGGGAGCCAGACCCCGAGAAACCAGAGAGCGTCGGGCAGGTGGACTCCATCCACGAGTTTCGATGGAAGGGCGCCGAAGCCTAGGAACCGTCCCGGAGCTAGACAGCAGCCAACCATGGCGATACTGGAACAGGACGTCCGAGCAGACGGAGGGGGATACGTCTCGCCGCGGCGCCCTGAGTTGGGATTACTCCGAACTTGTTCCGTGGAAAGAGCCAACGGAGGTCCCTGAACAAAGTTGGGAGCAGATACAAGGTCGCACCTATGCGGTGGATACCAGCATCTCGGCCGTGACGGGTATGGCCAAGGGAATTCTAGCCGCGAGATCGAGAGTCGTCCAAGGGGACCCTCCTCCTTGGGGCCCCTTGTCCCCGGTGAGTGTAACGAATGAAGCTTCCATAAGCGAGCAACCGGGGGCAAGTCGAATGCAACAGTTAGAAGCTAAACTGATGGATATGGAAGAAAGTTTGGCTCATGCCATCCATTTAATTTCGGCAATGGGAGCAGGGGAAAGACTGTCCCCTGAAGAGATGGCGATACAGATAGCTACCCTTCAAAGTGTTATCTCCTATCCGGTGGAGGATGTCCAGCAGCGGCCGTCGCCTACCGGCGAAGGGGACACCTATCCGGGCGAAGCGGGAGAGCAACCCAAGGAACTTCCCGCACAGCAGGAAATTCCACCGAGAAGGGATGACCCGGTTGAGCCACCCGGAGAGACCCCCACCGAACCTCCTACCCAGGCAGGGGATGCGCCGCCAGACGAGACTCCCGTTGAGAGGCCTACGGAAGGGGAAGAAAAGCCAAGTGATACACCGGTGAGACCCCCTCTTACTTCTCCTATAACGGTCCGGCCGGACCAAGCGGGAGCACACGCGGCTCCATCCGAGGAGGGAGCCCCTCGTCAACCGCGAGACATTGTCCCCGTCGGGCAACCTACGGGGGACGGTCTAACAGCGCCAAGAGGCCAGCCGCTGCTTCCCAGATTAACAACACCCGGAGGGGCAAGCCCGCGCGGCCTTCCACCTGTTCAACCCTCGCCGCTGCGGCTCCTCTCACCTCGACCGCAGCTCATACCGTTGCAGCAGCCCCAGGACCAGCCCGTTTTACCACCCCCGAACCAACTGGGACGGCCTGCACCACTACGACACCTCCAACCCCCTCCTCAGCGGCCGATCTCCACTCAACCACACCAACCTCCTCCACCTCGACAGCTACCACCAACGCCTCCCGTGTTACCGGCCAGACCGAGACTGCCGCCTCCTGCTCGCCTGCCACTGCAGCCTCCGGCCCAACCAAGACCAACCCCGACACCGCAACCACGGCAACCTCCGCCCGCACAGCCAGCCCAACCCCAGCCGGCACCGCCGGTTCAACCGCCACCCGTACAGCCGGCACCGTTGCCCCGACCGAGACTCCAGTTACCTCCTCCTGTGCCTCAGGCGCAACTAAGACTGCCGATGGACTTTTACCCAGCGCCTGCTCCGAGACAAGAACTCCCGATGGGCTGGGTGAAGCTGGAAACCACCTTCGATGGGGATCCATCCAAATTGGGATTTTTCTTAGTCCAAGTGGTACAGTTTTTCAACCGGTGGGGGCACCTCTTCGGCAGTGAGGCCAGTCAAATCGAACATCTTGGATCTCGTTTACAGGGCAAAGCAGCAGACTGGTATGTAGGACTATACAATGTCGGGGCCCCAGAACTCGATACTCTCCAGGGGTTAGTGGATGCTATCCGAGCGCAATATGAAGACCCCTTAGAAGAAACCCGGGCCCGAACAGAATTGCAAGCCATCAAACAAGGCAGCATGTCAGCAAGAGACTATGTCACAAAATTCCGGCAATTAGCAGCCAAGTGCCCTAGGTGTGAGGAGTCCACCAAGATTATTCTGTTCAAACAAGGCCTTAACCCGAGACTTTTGGACAGAGCTCTCATGCAAGACAATCCCCCCACGTTGTTAGGGTGGATCCAACTTGTTTGCGAAGTAGAGAATCGCATTTTGGAAGTCCGTTTGGTTGAACAACAACAACAAACGGGACAAAGAAGACCATTGACCTTACAGAGGGGAACACGGGGAGCTAGCTACGCCACCCGTGGAGCGAGAGATGCTAGATGGCAACAAGGGCTGTGTTTGCAATGCGGACAGGCTGGTCACTTTGCAGCACAATGCCCTTACCGGCCTGTGCAAAGACCTCCGCTCCAATTACGGCGTCCAACCCTTGCTCCGTTTCCTACGCTCCAACGCCCGACTCCAGCACCACGAGCAAATAGAGGCCGCGGCGCTTCCCAAAGGCCAGCCTCGGAGAGAGGGCTGGAAGCGGAAGAAGTCATGGAATACGATCCCGCTTCCCCAACCGCAGAAGCCAATCCAGAAAGTCCCCAGTCGGGAAACGAAATGGATCTGTCGTGAAAGGACCCAAACGACAGATCCACCCTAAGCCCGTCCCTGCACGGAACCGGCCGCCTGGGTCCATCTTATTCATGCCAGTGACTCTAATCAACCCAGAGAGGAAGATGCACATTCGGGTGCAAGCTCTCATTGACTCGGGCTGCTCAAGAGACATCATCGCCCCTGCTCTAGTCAATGGACTAGTTCTACCAACTCGGGATCTACAAAATCCAGTAATCTTTGAACAAATGGATGGTACCAACATGAATCCTGTAACAACTGAAACCATCCCAGTGATCACAGGCATGGGACAACATTGGGAAAAGAGGTCCTTTGTCATCAGCTCTACTGCCAAGTACCCGTTAATTCTAGGCAGCAAATGGCTATGTGATCACAATCCCTACATAGACTGGGCACAAGGATGTATTACCTTCAGTCATACCAACTGCAAAAATCACCGTTGGAATCAAAACTGGGGCGAAGATCCAACTCATAAAGAAAAGGCCCTTCTCACCCAAGAAGAAGTCAACCAAATACCCGAACCATACTGGCCTTTTCTAAATGCTTTCTCTGAAGAGGAAGCAGATACTCTACCCCCGCACCGACGAACGGACTGTGCGGTAGAAATTTTACCCGGAGCCTCACTGCCCAAAGGACGACTTTATCCCATGAGTCTCCATGAACGCGAAGAGCTCCGGAAATTCATTGACACCAACCTCCAACGAGGGTTCATCCGCCCAGCCGCTAGCCCCCACGCCGCTCCAGTCCTCTTCGTGAAAAAGAAGGACGGGGGACTTCGACTATGCACAGATTTCCGAGGCTTGAATGCAGTGTCCACCAACAACGCCTATCCTATACCGCTCATCCGAGACCTTCTCAACGTCGTGGCCCAAGGTAAGATCTTTACAAAATTAGATCTAAAAGATGCTTACTTCCACGTTCGTATCAAGGCAGGGGATGAGTGGAAAACCGCTTTCAATACGCCCCTCGGACAATATGAATACTTAGTTATGCCTTTTGGTTTGACGGGAGCCCCGTCTGTATTCATGTCCATGATAAACGAAGTTCTACACGAATTTCTGTACAAAGGGGTGGTGGTGTACCTTGATGATGTGTTAATTTACTCGGACACCGAGGAAGAACATATTCAAACGGTACGAAAAGTCTTAGCCACCCTAATGAAGAATAAGCTACCCATCAAACTGTCCAAATGTGAATTCCATAAAACCGAACTCACTTACCTCGGGTATTGTATCTCCCAAGAAGGTCTGAAAATGGATCCAGCCAAAATACAGGCGATCCAGGACTGGCAGACACCCACCACCCGTAAAGAACTACAATCCTTCCTGGGTTTTGCCAACTTCTATAGAGACTTCATAGCAAATTTCGCCCAAATCACGCTCCCTTTAACAGACTTGCTGAAAACCAAAGATAAAGGGGACCAAGCTAAAAAACCCTCTGCCAAACTGCAATGGACCCCCGATTGCCAAACGGCCTTCGATTGTCTAAAAAAGCAATTTGTAACAGAACCCATCCTCTCCCACCCCAACGAACAATCCCCTTTCATAGTACAGGTCGACGCCAGCGATACGGCGATAGGGGGGGTTTTACTGCAGAAGGGGGAGGATGGTAGGCTGCGGCCTTGTGCTTTCTTGTCTAGAAAATTTTCGGAGGCGGAAAGGAATTGGAATGTGTGGGAGAAGGAGGCCTTTGCAGTAAAAGCGGCCCTTACTAACTGGAGACATTGGCTGGAGGGGGCGCGATACCCTTTCGAGGTCTGGACGGATCATAAAAATCTGGAGGCCCTCCGAAGCCCACGCAGACTGAATGCCAAGCAATTGCGATGGGCGGAATTCTTTTCCAAATTCAACTTCACTCTAAATTATCTCCCGGGCAAAACTAACTTTTTGGCAGACGCCCTATCGCGCATGCCCCAACATAAGAGCAAACGGGAGGAGACTGTCGACACTGTCTTCTCGCCTACGCAACTTGGGGGCGTGGTGACTACTCGCAGCCGTGCCAAGCAGCCCCTCCCGGCCAACCAAGAGTGGAAATCGAAACTTAAAACTGAAGTGGAGAAGGAGGGGGATAGGGCTCCGCGAAGCAAACTAACCCAATCCCCACAAGGGGATTGGTTAGCCGGGAGCAAGTTTTATGTCCCAGACAGCCTCAGACTGGAAGTTTTGCAGCGCTGTCACGATGCTCCCACTGCTGGACACTATGGGTATCTGAAAACTTTGCACCTAATCCAAAGACAATTCTGGTGGCCGGGCATGCGCAAAGACATTTCCCAATACGTTAGTTCCTGTCCTGTTTGCCTCAGCGCCAAAACCAGGAAAGGGAAGCCTCCGGGTCTCCTGCAACCATTGGAAACGCCAAACAGACCCTGGGAAGTAATATCCATGGACTTTATCACTGATCTACCTATCTCAAAAGGACATAATTGTATTTTAGTTGTGGTAGATCTGTTCTCCAAACAAGCTCATTTTATCCCCTGTACTACTATACCCTCCGCTCGAAAACTAGCAGATTTGTTTCTAAAACACATCGTAAAATTACATTCTTTTCCGTCCAAGGTGATTTCGGATCGCGGCGGACAGTTCGTTGCCAACTTCTGGCGGGAGCTTTTGAAAATGTTGAATATTGAACAAGGCATCAGTTCAAGCCACCACCCACAAACCGACGGGCAATCCGAAAAAACAAACCAAATATTAGAACAGTTTCTTCGTTGCTACATCAATTTTCAACAAGATAATTGGGTGGACCTTCTCCCTCTGGCCGAGTTCTCATACAACAACAGTGTACACGCTTCGACGGGGGAGGCCCCCTTCAAAATTGTCTACGGAACTCACTTCAATCCCTTCCCGTTGGATGCACCCCCTCTCCATTCCTCTAAATTGCCAGATGTATCTTCGTGGTGGGGGGAGGCGGCGCAGCAATGGACTCTTATTAAGAAACACCTTGAAAAAGCCAAACTGGATTACAAAAAATACGCAGACCGCCATCGTGTGGCCGAATGGGAATTACAACCCGGAGATCATGTGTATATTTCCACAAAAAATCTAAAACTCGCTCAGACAAGCCGCAAACTCGCTCTGAAATTCCTAGGACCTTTTCCTGTGCGCAAGATAATAAATAAAGTGACTGTTGCTGTAACTTTGCCCAAGAACCTGCGCCATGTGCATGATACGTTCCATGTCAGTCTTCTAAAGAGAGCTCCCATCGACAACAAATGGCACGTCAAAGCTCCACCCATTCCAACTTTGATTGACGACCAAATACACTATGAGGTACAACAAATCTTGGACTCTAAACTCAAACGAAATCAGCTTTTTTACCTCATTAGATGGAAGGACTTTGATTCTGGTTACGATGAATGGGTGAACTCTGCACATGTTCATGCTCCTAGATTAACCAAAGCTTTTCATACTCGCTACCCATATAAGCCAGGGGGGGGATCTGTTTTAAGGGGGGCAGAATGTCAGGTCCAGTGTATATCTAAACTGTACTGACTCCATTTTCTAATGCTTCTAGTGTTTGAGTGTTTCCTTCCCAGGTGCACCAGTTCCCAGGCAGCATTCCCACCGGAGGAAACTGTTTTGTCTAACACTGTTCCACCAAGCATTGGCCTTGAAGGAGAGCAGCTTCCCAGGACTGAGAGATGTTGTTTTGAGAACTATGGGGGGAGGCTGATCCAGATGGGTATTGTTACTCTGTATTTTATGCTTGCTCTTCATTGGTAACAATGATCATGTACCATCCTGATTCTCCTATTCAGGACAGTGGACTATAATGGACCTTTTCTGCAGTAAAGTTTCCTTTTCCAAACAATGGACTTGTGTTTGCTTCTAAAGGGAACCCTGTAGTGAGTGCCTTATTTAGCCACAGTCTGACATAGTTGAGGCTAGGCGGGCCTCCTGGGGCCAGGGACCACCAACAGCTGTTTGTCCCCTGATCGGAGTGTCCTCTGGGGAATATATGGGGAGAGACGGTCCTGTAGATACGCTGGTCCCAGTCTGCACAGGGCCTTGAATCTGATCCGGTACTCCACTGGCAACCAATGCAACTCGCGTAAGAATGGTGTTATATGTGCCCTATTTGGCACTCTCATAATAACACGTGCTGCTGCATTTTGTACCAGCTGTAATCTCTGGGTCAGGCTCAAGGGCAGCCCCACGTAGAGCGAGTTACAGTAATCTAGCCTAGAGATGACCTTTGCTTGGATTACTGTAGTTAAGTCACGGGGTGACAGGAAAGGGACAAGTTGCCTGGTCTGCCACAGATGGAAAAAAGAGGACCTGACAACTGCTGTGACCTGTGCCTCCATTTTCAGGGAGGCATTCAAGATCACCCCCAGGCTCTTAACCCTCAGAACTGGCACTCGCAGAAATGGGAAGTACAAGAAGTGCCAACTGTAGAAGACTGGATTTACAAATTGCTGTACATGGCAGAGATGGATAAACTGACAAGAAAACTCAAAGATCTTGATCCAGGACAATTTATTGCAGATTGGGGGAAACTAAAACAATTCTTGGAAAAAAAGTGGGATGTGAAAGGAGAATTGTGGCAGTTTGGGACTTACTAAATTGAAGCATTTTATGTGGAAGAGAGAAGCGACTTTACCGTTAAGAATAATTTTAAGTATTTGACACTAAGCTAAAATTATAGTTAAGTATATGTTATGTAGAATATATAGTTAATTAATGGAAAGTAAGAGTGAGTTGTTAGTAAATTTAATACAGTATATATATAGAAAATTTAATATAGTATATATAGTATACATAATGGAATTTTAAATTTGCTTAGAGTAAGAATGGTTAGATATAGATTTTTATGGTAAAATATATAAGATAAAGTTTGTTAAGTAATAAGAGGGGTTTAGGGTTGGAAAGCTGTTGGAAGTCAATAAGGAGGGGGGAAAGGGTGGGGGTTAGATAAAATTAGATAAGATGGGAATGTAATCAATAAATGTAAACTATACTCACCTAATAAAAATTTTGGAAAAAAAACCCCTCAGAACTGGCACTAATGGTGCCCCATCGAGGGCCGGGAGCTGGAGTCCTGAACCTAATCCCCTGTGGCTCAAGTACAGGACCTCAGTCTTCGTCAGGTTCAGTTTCAGCCGACTCTGCTTCAACCAACCAGTCACGGCTGCAAAGGCATGTTCCAGGACATCTGGGGCTGAGCCGGGCCGTCCGTCCATCATCAGATACAACTGGGTGTCATCTGCATACTGATGACTCCCAAGTCCAAAACTTGGCACCAACTGGGCAAGAGGGCTCATATAGATGTTAAACAATAAAAAGGGGAGAGTATTGCTCCCTGTGGGACCCCGCACACCAAAGGGTGGCATGATGACAATTTTTCCCCAAGCGCCACCCTCTGTCCCCAACCATGGAGAAAAGAGACAAGCCACTGTAAGGCAGTCCCTCGTATCCCCACATTGCTGAGGGGGTGAGTCAGAAGATCATAATCGACTGTATCAAACGCTGCCAACAGATCCAATAATATGAGCAGCGCTGAGCCGCCTCGATCCAGATGTCTACGAAGATTGTCTGAGAGGGCAACCAGCAACGTCTCCGTCCCATGTCCCGGACGGAACCGGGACTGAAAGGGGTCTAGGGCTGAGACCTCCTTCAGGAAGCCCTACAGCTGTTCCACCACCGCCTGCTCAATCACCTTTCCCAGAAATGGGAGGTTCAAAACTGGGCAGTAATTGACCAGGTCAGTGGGGTCCAGCGATGGTTTCTTTAAAAGAGGCGTCACCACAGCTTCCTTTAATGGCCCAGGAAAAACCCCAGAGCCTAAGGATAGGTTAACAATGGCCTCCAGCGAGGACTGCAGCCCCTCGGCACTGGCCTTTACCAGCCATGAAGGGCATGGGTCCAAGGGACATGTGGTGGGCCTAACTAATCGCAGGGTCCTGTCAATTTCCTCCCCAGAGAGTGGGCTGAAATGATCAAATATCAGCCCCAAAGACGGCCAAGGGGTCTCTAGCTCATTCACTGAATCAACTGTGGCTGGCAAGTCGCAGCGGAGAGACAAGATTTTATCAGCAAAAAAGCTCCCAAAAGTCTCACAGCTAATACCCGAATTCAAAATTTGACGGCCTCCCTCTGGCAAGGAGACCAATGACTGAACCACATTAAACAATTTTGCTGGGCATGAGCTAGCTGACGTGATGGAGGCTGCATAAAACTTTTTCTTCACAGCCTTCACTGCCACTTCATAGGCTTTCATAAACGTCCTATAAGATGATCTTGCCTCTTCGTCCTGAGATAGTCGCCACACTCGCTCAAGCTGTCTTAGCTCCCGCTTCTTCTGTCGGAGCTCCTCTGTATACCAGGGAGCCTGTCTTGCACGGGGGCAAAATGGGCGACGGGGGGCGATTTCATCAATGGCTTCAGAGAGCTGGCACTACCAGTCCTCCACCAGCTCATCTAACGAACCACCGTGGAGCATTGGATCTCACAAAGCATTCTGGAACTCAATCGGGTCCATAAGTCTCCGCGGGCAAGCATAAATCAGCTCACCGCCCTTGCGAGGGGTGGTGGCGGTGATATCCCTAGCTGAGCCTTCAGGACCGAGTGGTCTGACCATGGCACCGGTTCTACCACTTCCAGATCTACATTTAACCCCATCCCAAAGATCAAATCTAGCGTGTGGCCTGTTTGATGTGTAGGGGGTCGACACAAATTGGGAGAGTCCCAGTGCTGCCATGGAAGACACCAGGTCCGCAGCCTGCACAGAGGAGGCATCATCGACATGGATGTTGAAGTCCCCCAGCACCATCAGTCTGGAGTACTTCAAGGCCCACCCCACTATCACCTCTAGCAGGCGTGACAGGGTATCTGCTGGTGCACTAGGCGGTCGGTACACCAGACAGATAGCCAAACTCTCCTCAGCACCCCACACCAGGCCGACACATTCAATGCCAGAGATCTCAGGGGTGGGGAGTGGCCTGAAAGACTCTTGGGCAAGGATTGCCACTCCTCCCCTGACCTTCTATTCGGGACTGGTGGAGGACCGAATATCCTGGGGGGGGGGTCAGTTCTCCCAGGGCAACTGTGTCACCCTCCCTCACTCAGGTTTCGGTCACGCATACCAGGTCATCAGTAGTCATTTCAGGTGTTCATTGTTTTCTGTCAATAATTTGGTGTTATCTGCATATCTTAAATGGTTAACCTTCTTTCCACCAATTTTCACTCCGCCTTCATCTAAATCTAATCCATCTTTCCTTGTGATATGTTCTGCATATAGGCTGAAAGAGATAAGGAGATAATATGCATCCTTGCCTGACACCTTTGCCAAATGAAAACCATTATGTTTCCCCATATTCCTAACAGTAGCCCCTTGTCCAGAGTACAGGTAGCTCACCATCACAATCAGATATCATGGCACATCAATTTCTTTTAATGTCATCTATGGTTTTTCATGATCAACACAGTCAAAAGCTTTGCTGTAATCTATAAAAGGCTGATTTTCTTCTGAAATTCTCTGACTTGCTCCATTAACCATCACAGATTTGCAATATAATTTCTACTGCCTCTTTCTTTTCTGAATCCAGCTTGAACATCTGGTATTTCTTGTTCCATATTTGATAAGAGTCTTGGCTGTAAAATGTTGAGCATCATTTTGTTTGCATGGGAAATTAATGCAATAGTCTGATAGGTGTTGAAATCTTTGGCATCTCCTTTTCAGAACGGGAATGTAAATGGAGTAATCTGGATCCTGGATTTTTCAAGTTGTATATGTGTAAACTATGTGTATAGGCTCAGCTAAATGCAAGGAGGTCAGAGATGGGACAATACATCCCACAGATTTAGTTGATTTATTTGAGACAGTCTGATTCTCAAGTATATTATCTTACCCCAAAGAAAGCAGGATCACAAGATAAGGAGCTTCATCTCTAAGTCAGTTCAGACACCCATTTTTAAAGTTTTCAAAGTTTCCCCTAACAATAGCTAAGTGTTCTACCTGATAAGGCAATCTTATCTCAAAGTTTTGGAACAATGTACAAGATCATCCATGCAAGATTATGCATGCATCCACTAAAATTACACAAATACTTTTTACTTTAAATCATATCTGTTTCAGAACTAGTGATTACAACTTAATTCATATAATTATTTATTGGGCCTCTGCCAGTGTGATTCATGTGTGTGTGCTATGTGCCATCAAGTCACCTCCAACCTATGATGACCTTATCAATGAAAGACCTCCAAAACATCCTATCATTAACAGACTTGCTCAAATCCTGCAAATTGGAGGACGTGACTAGACATGGGCACGATCCCCCAAAAAATACCGATCAAGCTGTTCATGGATCTGCTCTGGTGACGACTAGGGGTGTGCAAGCCAAAAATTTTCGGCTATAGCCAAAAGTAGAAAGCCGAAAGAAGATTCTCTACCGTTAAAGCCGAAAGCCGAAACAAGAATCTCTTTCGGCTTTCGACTTTCGGGATTCTTTCGGCATTATTTCGGCATTCTTTCGGCTTTTTTCTATGGGAAAATGCCTCCGTCTTCCAGGACGCCTGGAGGAGGCATTTTCCCACCAAATAAGCCCAAAATTGGTGGGGACCTTCCTCTAACCCTTCTCTAACAACCACCCAAGTTTCAGACAGACTGGACTTTGGGGGGCCATGTTATGGCCCCCCAAAGCAGGTCCCCCCATCCTCCCATAAGAAAGCGAAGGAGCAGCATATTGTTAGCATGCTGCTGCTGATCTTTCTTCATTATTTCCTATGGGGAAAAAATGAAGAGGCAGGCTTCCTTTGCCAGGGGTGGCATTTTGCATGCAAAATGCCCCCCAGCCCTCAGGGGCCCTTCTCCCACCCCTCCTCCCACCCCCCACCAAGGCTCAGCCTGCTCCCACTTGGGGGGGCCATTTCATGGCCTCCCCAAGTAGGTGCTCTAATCTCTACCACTGACAGCTGGGGGAGGCTTGTGTTGCCAGGGGTGGCATTTTGCATGCAAAATGCCCCCCAACCCTCTGGGGCCCTTCTCCCACCCCCTCCTCCCACCCCCCACCAAGGCTCAGCCTGCTCCCACTTGGGGGGGCATTTCATGGCCTCCCCAAGTAGGTGCTCTGCTCTCATCTCTACCACTGACAGCTGGGGGAGGCTTGTGTTGCCAGGGGTGGCATTTTGCATGCAAAATGCCCCCCAGCCCTCTGGGGCCCTTCTCCCACCCTTCCTCCCACCCCCCACCAAGGCTCAGACTGCTCCCACTTGGGGGGGCCATTTCATGGCATCCCCAAGTAGGTCCTCTCAGCCCCTAAAGTCCACCCCTTACAGCCCCACACAAACCCAATTCCCCCCCAGCTGCCACACACAGACCCAAATCCCCACATTAGCCCCTCACAGACCCAAATCCACCCCCACCTGCCCCACACCCATAACCCCAGGAACAGGCTGGCAAAGGCCAGCCCTCTCCCTTTGTTCCCTATGCTGGGAACTTCTAAACTCTCTTTCCCTAGGCAATTCTGCACAGCCCAGGGGTGCCACAATGGTGGGCACACTTCTGAGTGCCAGCTGGTCCCTGTGAAAGAGCACCTGAACCACAGACACCCTCCCTCAAATTCCCCCACCACCTACAGAGATGGCTGGCCAGCCAGCCCCATTGTTCCCTATGATGGGAACCAACTGCACAACAAAGAATAAAACAAGAACAACACAAAATAAAGTTTTAAAAAAATTATTTTCTCCCTTCCAAAGTACAAGTAGGCAAAGCATTATGACACATTACACCAGCAGTCCCCCACACAGAAAAATTAAAACAAAACTCACTTAACATCAGAGAATCACAAAGCATGATTCCTGTCAAAAACACTTTATTTCTTGAACAGCTTTAGGTTATACAGCAGGGGGGAACACCAAAGGGCATGGCAGCACTATCTTACACAAAAATAACACAACTCACTTAACATCAGAGAATCACAAAGCATGATTCCTGTCAAAAACACTTTATTTCTTGAACAGCTTTAGGTTACACAGCAGGGGGGAACACCAAAGGGCATGGCAGCACTATCTTACACAAAAATAACACAACTCACTTAACATCAGAGAATCACAAAACACAATTCCTGTCAAAAACACTTTATTTCTTGAACAGCTTTAGGTTACACAGCAGGGGGGAACACCAAAGGGCATGGCAGCACTATCTTACACAAAAATAACACAACTCACTTAACATCAGAGAATCACAAAAACACAATTCCTGGCAAAAACACTTTATTTCTTGAACAGCTTTAGGTTACACAGTAGGAGGGCACAACAGGGCATGATAGCAATGTACTACAAAAAATAATACAACCCACTTCACCGTTTTTGACAGCAATTGTGTTTGTGTGATTCTCTGATGTGAAGTGAGTTGTGTTATTTTTGCGTAGTACACTGCTTTCCTGCTCTGCGGTGCCTTCCTACTGTGTAACCTAAAACAGTTACAGAAATAAAGTGCTTTTGACAGCTATTTTTGGGGTGATTCTTTAATGTGAAGTGAGTTGTGTTATTTTTGTGTAAGATACTGCTTCCATGCCCTTTGGTGTCCCCCCCCCCTGCTGTGTAGCCTAAAGCTGTTCAAGAAATAAAGTGTTTTTGACAGGAATTGTGCTTTTGTGATTCTCTGATGTTAAGTGAGTTGTGTTATTTTTGTGTAAGATAGTGCTGCCATGCCCTTTGGTGTTCCCCCCTGCTGTGTAACCTAAAGCTGTTCAAGAAATAAAGTGTTTTTGACAGGAATCATGCTTTGTGATTCTCTGATGTTAAGTGAGTTGTGTTATTTTTGTGTAAGATAGTGCTGCCATGCCCTTTGGTGTTCCCCCCTGCTGTGTAACCTAAAGCTGTTCAAGAAATAAAGTGTTTTTGACAGGTATCATGCTTTGTGATTCTCTGATGTTAAGTGAGTTGTGTTATTTTTCTGTGTGGGGGACTGCTGGTGTAATGTGTCATAATGCTTTGCCTACTTGTACTTTGGAAGGGAGAAAAAAAAATTAAAACTTTATTTTGTGTTGTTCTTGTTTTATTCTTTGTTGTGCAGTTGGTTCCCATCATAGGGAACAATGGGGCTGGCTGGCCAGCCATCTCTGTAGGTGGTGGGGGAATTTGAGGGAGGGTGTCTGTGGTTCAGGTGCTCTTTCACAGGGACCAGCTGGCACTCAGAAGTGTGCCCACCATTGTGGCACCCCTGGGCTGTGCAGAATTGCCTAGGGAAAGAGAGTTTAGAAGTTCCCAGCATAGGGAACAAAGGGAGAGGGCTGGCCTTTGCCAGCCTGTTCCTGGGGTTATGGGTGTGGGGCAGGTGGGGGTGGATTTGGGTCTGTGAGGGGCTAATGTGGGGATTTGGGTCTGTGTGTGGCAGCTGGGGGGGAATTGGGTTTGTGTGGGGCTGTAAGGGGTGGACTTTAGGGGCTGAGAGGACCTACTTGGGGATGCCATGAAATGGCCCCCCCAAGTGGGAGCAGTCTGAGCCTTGGTGGGGGGTGGGAGGAAGGGTGGGAGAAGGGCCCCAGAGGGCTGGGGGGCATTTTGCATGCAAAATGCCACCCCTGGCAACACAAGCCTCCCCCAGCTGTCAGTGGTAGAGATGAGAGCAGAGCACCTACTTGGGGAGGCCATGAAATGCCCCCCCAAGTGGGAGCAGGCTGAGCCTTGGTGGGGGGTGGGAGGAGGGGTGGGAGAAGGGCCCCAGAGGGTTGGGGGGCATTTTGCATGCAAAATGCCACCCCTGGCAACACAAGCCTCCCCCAGCTGTCAGTGGTAGAGATTAGAGCACCTACTTGGGGAGGCCATGAAATGGCCCCCCCAAGTGGGAGCAGGCTGAGCCTTGGTGGGGGGTGGGAGGAGGGGTGGGAGAAGGGCCCCTGAGGGCTGGGGGGCATTTTGCATGCAAAATGCCACCCCTGGCAAAGGAAGCCTGCCTCTTCATTTTTTCCCCATAGGAAATAATGAAGAAAGATCAGCAGCAGCATGCTAACAATATGCTGCTTCTTCGCTTTCTTATGGGAGGATGGGGGGACCTGCTTTGTTATGGCCCCCCAAAGTCCAATCTGTCTGAAACTTGGGTGGTTCTTAGAGAAGGGTTAGAGGAAGGTCCCCACCAATTTTGGGCTTATTCGGTGGGAAAATGCCTCCTCCAGGCGTCCTGGAAGACGGAGGCATTTTCCCATAGAAAAGCTGAAAGAAAGCCGAAAGAATCCCGAAACGTTTCGGCTTTTTTCTTTCGGCTACCCGAAACGTTTCGGCATTCCCCGAAACGTTTCGGCATTCCCCGAAAGAAGCCGAAACACTTTTGTTTCGGCATTCTTTCGGCATTCTGAATGCCGAAACGCACATCCCTAGTGACGACCCCAGATCACTGATTCACTCCGATCAAGTCCCGTTTCCGATCTGGGATCGGTGCCCCCCCCCCAACACACTTAGAGCAGATGGGGAAAATAGTTTTTAACCCGGCGACGAGCTGCCTCCACTCAGGGAGGGGATGTTTTCACAGCCACACACACACACACACCCCACACACACACACTTAGAGTAGAGGGGGGGGAGTTTTTAACCCAGCGACGAGCCGCCTCCCCTCAGGGAGGGGACGTTTTCTCTCTCTCACACACACACGCACGCACGCACACACGCACTTAGAGCAGAGGGGGAAAAAGTTTTTAACCTGTCCCTGCCTCTCCAAATAGAGAGAGAGAGACACACACACTCCGTCAACAAGTTTCAGCCCACTTTTAAAAAAAAGCAGGGATAGAATCCTCCATCCCACCTGATTTTAAAAGCAAGCAGCCAGTCTTCCAAAAGCATATTTTAAACAGGAAGTAAAACCAGGATCCTCGCGGATCCTATGGTTTTTTAAATAGGAAAAACACAAATGAAACATCAAATCACATACCAACTTCTTGCAAAAAGCAGTCACTGGGCTTTGAAGCCAGGAGGAGAGAGATATCTCTTTTCAGTTAACTCTTTCAACGCACTGAATGAACTCAGTCAAGAGAGGAGAGCAAAACAGCTTGATAGCTGCTCTCAAAGCAAGGGGTTTTTGAGAGTTAACACTGAGAAGAGATCTCTTCTTAACTCTTTCAACGCACTGAATGAAGCGCAAAACAGCTTCTGCTGATAGCTGCACTCAAAGTTTTCTCTCTCTCTTAACCCATTCCTCTCCCAATCACTTTGCTTATATTTTTCTCAGGAAGCCACCTTTTCACTCACTTTTCCTCGCTAGGGGAAATATTATCAAGTTTCAAAGAGAGCTCAGGCATTCCCCTGCCTCCGTTGCCAGGGGAATAGATTGTTGGCGCCTGATTGTCTAGCCTCCCGGTCCTATCACAATCGCCCCAGTCCAGCCCCCTCCCGACTGCTGGATCGTTTGCCATGGAAGACAACGATCCACCAGGTCACGATTGGGAGACTGCCATTATCGTGGTTTTTTTTTTATCGTAATGGAGATCATGCCCATCTCTAGATGTGACTTCTTTTATTGAGTCAAGCCATCACATTTTAGGTCTTCCTCTTTTCCTACTGCCTTCCACTTTTCCTAGCATTATTGACTTTTCCAGGGAATCTCATGATGTGGCCAAAGTATGATAGCTTCAGTTTTGTCATTTTAGCTTCTAGGGAGAATTCAGGCTTGATTTGGTCTAGTACTCACTTATGTGTCTTTTTGGCCATCCATGGTATACACAAAACTCTCTTACAGCGCCACATTTCAAATGAATCAATTTTCTTCCTGTCAGCTTTCTTCACTGTCCAACTTTCACATCTATATATAGTTATGGGGAATACCATAGTTTAGATTATCTAGACCTTGGTTCCCAGAGAGACATCTTTATCTTTAAGTATCTTCTCTAGCTCCATCACAGCTGCTCTTCCAAGTCTTAATCTTCTTCTGATTTCTTTATTGCAGTCTCCCTTTTGGTTGATGATTGAGCCAAAGAATAGAAAATCTAGAACAATTTCAATGTCCTCGTTGTCAACTTTAAAATTATGTAATTCCTCAGTAGTCATTACTTTTGTCTTCTTGATGTTCAGCTGTAATCCTGCTTTGGTGCTTTCTCCTTTAATCTTCATCAGTAGTCTTTTTCAAATCTTCACTTTTGCCAGTAGCATGGTGTCATCTGCATATCTCAGATTGTTAATGTTCCTTCCACCAATTTTCACTCCACCTTCTTCTAGATTTAATTCAGCTTTTTTACGATATATTCTGCATAGAGGATGAACAGGGCCGATTCCAGACGGCCCTCCCCATCCCGAAACATCGCGCGTCGTCACGCGGAAAATGCGAAATATCGCGTTTTCTCGCGCGAGTTTTGCGCGACGTTGCACAAAACTCGCGCGAGAAAACATGATATTTCGCGTTTTCCATGCGACGACGCGCGACGTTTCGGGATGGGGAGGGCCGTCTGGAATCGGCCCAGATAGGGAGGTAATATGATCCTAGTCTGACACCTTTGCTAACTGGAAACCATTCTGTTTCTCCATATTCTGTCCTGACAGTATCCTCTTGTCCAGAGTACAGGTTGTGCATCAAAACAATCAGATGTTGCGGTACCCCTATTTCTTTTAAGACTCTCCATAGCTTTTCATGATCCATAAAGTCAAACGCTTTGCTGTAATCTATAAAACATAGCCTGATTTTCTTTTGAAATTCTGTTATGTTCCATTAGCCATCGTACATTTGCAAGGTGCCTCTTCCTTTTCTGAATCCAGCTTGAACATCTGGCATTTCTTGTCCCATAAATGGTAAGAGTCTTTGCTGTAGAATTTTGAGCATCACTTTGCCTGCATAGGAAATCAACACAATAGTTCAATAGGTGCTGCACTCTTTGGCATCCCCCCTTTTTTTGGAATTGGAATGTATACTGGATGTTTCCAGTCCATGGGCCATTGTTTTGTTATTCATATTTATTGACAGATTCTTGTTACAGTTCTGATGGACTCCCATTTCTGTAGCTTGAAATAGCTCTATTGGTTTTCCATCCACTCCAGTTGCTTTGTTTCTCCCAGGTGCTTTGTTTTGAGTGCAGCTTTTATTATACTTTCTAAGATGTTATTTGTTTGTTTGTTTGTTTGCTTAGATTTGTATTCCATCCTCCCCGCACTGGCAGGCTCAGGGTGGATCACATGTATATACATTAAAAGTACAGCCACAGTTTAAAACATAATAAATACCATTTAAAACAACCACAATCAGTACAAACAGTTCATTAATCCATTTCCAACTACTATTAAGAGATCATTTAAGAAGAAGGAAACTTCTTTTCTGGAGGTGGGTGTTCTGGTTCTTCATCAAAAGATACCTTTGTTAAAGGTATCTGTCATCCTTCCATCACTTTTGTATAGTTCTATATCCTAAATCCATGACAAGAGGCACACTACTCATTTGTATTGTCATTACTTTTTTTTAAATTTAAATTTTTTAATTATTTTATTAATGCAAAACAAAAATAACAAAAATAAAAAGCATGCAGAAAAAAAAAGTGCTGGCTACAAAAATACTTTTGGCAAATGCATGTATCTATAAAAGGTTTCTAAATATCTAAAAATAAGTCCATACACAATTGACATCTATATACGATATGTTCGAATGTTGCTAAATTTATTAGGTCTTCAATCCAGTGAATTACAGAAAGTGGGCATTTTTCTTTCCAGTGTTGTAGTAATGTCTTTTAGCAACTGTAGTGGCATGGAGGGTCCATTTCCATTGACTATTAGTTAGATTACAAGAGACAGGCAAATAGTTTAACAATACATTAACATTCTCAAAATAAATGAGTTTTCTAACATAAAATTAATATGATTAATAACTTCCTCCCAAAAGGGCTGAATGACTGAACATGTCCAAAGCATATGCTTAAGAGATGCATCTTGTGAATTATACTGCCAACAGTTAGACAGTGTGCTTAAACCTTTAGTAAAAAGGTGCTGTGGTGTCCAATATATTCTAAACATTTTTTGTGGAATAAGTCGTAGCTTAAGATCCATAGCAGGCTTAAAGCTTTATCCCATTGCTTTAGCAGAATTTGGACGCTCCAGCTTATTATTCCACTCATTTCTATGTCCTGGTGTATCATATTTATTAACTGACCTCAAATATTTATATACAAATATTGTAGGTTTTGTTTTCTGTATTCATTAAATAAGAATTTCCAAAAGTGAGGGAGATTCTGAAGCACTCAGAGCTGCTGGGCTATATTTGAACACTGACAAATGTTGCAATTGTAAATATAGCCATTCAGCAGAAGTTGGCAAAACATATTTAGACCTCAGCTGATAAAATGTCAAGAACTCATAATTACGTATCAATTGATCTAAGGTAAAAAAATCCCATAATTTTCCTTCCATAAGTAAGATTTCTTCCCAATTTTTAAATCTAGATTTTACCATAATGTCAGTTTATCCCATGAGAAAGGGACAAATTGATATTGTCGTGATATTATGTGCCATACTTTTCTAGCTGCAGAAATTGTTGGAGGAACAAAACCCATTTTAACATATGTAGATCCTAATGCATTCCACTTAAAAAATGGTTCTAAGAAAGAGGCCTCCAAGAGAGCCCAAGATGGATATTCCAGTTGAGAGGAATGAGTTCAGTAATTTGTACACATTAATAACAACTATGCCTGATGATAAGCTCTAAGGTCTGGAAGACCAAATCTTCATATATTGAAAGTTGATCAGATCTTTTTCTATTTAATGCAATCACATTGGCGGCCAATCTAAGATTATCAGAACCTTGCCTGCTTTGTAGAAATCCTACCTGGTCTACATGTACCAAGTTCTATCCTTTTAAGTCTGTTAGCAAGAATGGCTTTTAATATCTTAGCATCCACATTCATCAAAGAAATAGGTTGAAAATTTGCACATTAAGTATAATCTTTGCTTGGCTTTGCAATGACAGTAATATAAGCATCCTGCAGTGATGCTGGCAACACACCAGATTCAAAAATTCCAATATATAATTGATATAATTGTGGAATTTAAAAAATCTGGAAAGGTCCTCCTGAAGCTCATATTCATTATCACAGCTTTCATTTCATCCATATGCAGAGGTTCAAAAAGAAGCTGTTGCTGAGCAATATCTAAACATGGAAGATCAAGATGAGAGAAAAGTGTTTCCAAGTCATCTACTGGTGGTTCTTTGCCCTTACTATACATTGTACAATTGATATATTTATTTATTTATTTAATTTATTTTATCATATTTATATTACGCCCTCCCCACAAGCAGGCTCAGGGCAGATTAATTTTGGAATTAAAAAATCTGAAAAGCTTTTATACCATTCAATAGGGAACCCATCTGATCCTGGAGATTGCCAGTGCTCATATTCATTATCAGAGCCTTCATTTCATTCATCTGCAAAAGGTCAGCAAGAAGCTGTGGCTGAGCAATATCTAAACAAGGAAGCTCAAGGTGAGAGAAAAATGCTTCCAAGTCTTTTCCTGATGTTTCGTTGCCCTTACTATACAGTATAAAGTAAAGCTTTTGAAACTGTATATTTATTTCAGAAGAGGTAGTATGCATTACATTCTCCTCATCCTTAATCAAAGAAATATAATTCTTGTTCTTTGCTGCCTTAAATGACGAGCCAATAATCTGCCAAGTGGTAAAGGTTGGATTCAGAAGTGCTGAGCAGCAAGTATCATGTAACAGAAAAAATGGAGTTGGACCCAGATCATTGTGATATACCCTACAGCACTGGCATTGGAACTGTACTAAGCAACAGAGAAAGTTATGCTCGACTTTAATGTCAGAAATATATGTTGAAAATGGTCGACTCTGAACAAACTGGATAAATAATTTGAACAAGCAGCATGTACAGAGAGCTGGAATGAGACTATCAAGCAAGAATGTCTAGGCCTTCCCCTGCAAGGCAAAGCTCAAGAAGTCTTTGAGGACTTTACTAGGGATGCCAGGTCCCCCCCCCAACCCCCCCCGGATGGGAGGTCAGAAGCCTGGCATCTGCCTTTGTTGTTCCTCTCTCTCATGTGTGTGCTCCCAGCCTGCATGATGACGTCACTTCTGGGAAGTGCTTCTGCCAAGCTGCCCAGGAGCGTGCCCCAGGAGGCATGTTCCCTCCCCCGCTGGCCAGGTAAGCGGGAGCAGGGGGTGGTGGAGGGTGGGAGCAGGGGATCCCTCGCTCCCAGTGGGGGACTGGCAACCCTAGGCTTTACACAAGGAAATCAGGGAACTTAATTTCATTTGGAGACTTATAGCAGTCATGACACGGAACAATGGACCCTGAGTGGAATCAAGGATCTTTTAGCAAAAAAAGACAAGAAAAAAGGGATTTAGGATGTGCCCTTATAAACCTAGCTACTAAGCATCCTCACCAGAGACCACTTTGTTGCCCATTCAACTGAGAGTGAAATCCAAATATCCTACATAAAAAGAAACCAAAGGAGCTAGAAGAGGCCATTGAGGTAGTCACTAAGGAAGAAAAAAGTATAGAAGCAGTAGATAACAGCAGTCTCAAAGACACAAGCTCATGAAGCTAAAACAGAAGATATGGGATTAAAAACTCCAAGATTTAATTGAGCGCATGAAATCAATGCAATATAATATCAGTGAACTGAAAGCAGCAAGAGGACTATGAAAAACAAAAGTGAAGCAAAAGCCCTTTTTTGCATGAATGATTTTTGTCACTTGAGGCACCATACCTCTTCAGGCTTTTTTTGGAATTCCAGACAATTTCCTCTTCAGATTTCAGATTGAAACACCACGTCCAGAATTCCAAAGAAAAACGGAGGAGATGTGGGGCCAAAACTGGCAAAAATTGCCTATGCTAAAAAGGCCAAGATCATTAGGGCAAATCACAGCACAATGGACAATAACCAAATAAAAGGGATTTGGAAGAGATAGTGTTGCAAGTGCAATGTGGATCAGACTATTTCAACTGTGAATGTCCTCATGCAACACAGCGTGAGGAAACAGAGAGACTGCCAAAGGTGGGAGCCTACAACTGCATCCATGGTCTTATTCAAGAAGTCCTGGAAGTGAATGAAATTGGGCCAAACATTTTACTTTGCTGGTAACACTGATGGACTTGCATGTAGTATTTTGGTTGACTCTGGATCACATGTTTCTACTGTACATTCACTGTTCTAGACAGGGTTTTTTTCAGTGGCAATGCACCAGAATGGAGTTCTGGCACCTCTTGGGCATTTGGGACTTGGGCTGAGAGGGGAGAACATCATGAGTACTGGCACCTCTTCTATTAGAAAGAAAGCACTGGTTCTAGAAAAAAGCATCTGTTTCTTAAGTCAGATCCAGAGCTTGGGGTCCTTGGGCCACGTAATTTCTAATCTTCATTATGATAGGCACAGTGGTGCCTCGCTTTGCCCTGGGCCAGCTCAGGCTCTGTGTGGCTGGTGAGGAGAACCATGGTGATGACTGCGGTTGTCCTTGCTGGCCTCATTGTGCCCAGGCTGGTGAGAAGGAGCACAGACACAGTAGTGCCTGGGTTAGCCTTGCCAGCCCAGGCAGAGTGCAGCCAGTGAAGTAGAGTATGGGTACAATGGCAACCATCTTTATTTTGTGCAAGCCTGGGCCTGGAGTGGCTGGTGAGGGGAACTATTTACTTAAAATATTTATATCTCTGCCTTTCTTACAAGCATCTCAGGAAGCACAGTGAATAACAACCGTATAAAAACAACATAAACACTGATAAAACAATAAACATTAAAACAACAGTTATAAAAACTAGTAGGCATAAGCAGACACTGAAAAAGCCCACTGAGCCATTGCCGAAAATGCCTTAGACCAGGGAAGAGGGGTACTGACAATAGGCCTTGCTGGGAAACAAAGCTGCTATGTGGGGATATGGAGGAACAGGCAGTATGTGGGCTTCAATTCATGAAGAGTTTTAAAGGTGAGCACCAATACTTTGGATTAGACCTAGAAATTTATCAGCCGCAACTGAAAGGACTTTTTAATAGGACTGAAATGGTTCCATCAGCAAGCCCCTGATAATGAACAGGCTGCTGCATTTTGCATAAATTGCAATTTACAGATAACCTTCATGGGCAGCTCTATGTAGAGTGAATTACAGTTATCTTGCCTGGATGTTATTGAAACATGGATCAGCATGGCAGATCAGGCATTTGCAGATCTATTTGCTTTCAAAATAGATGTAGTTGGGTTTTTTTTCTCACTGTCACGGAACCTATTTCTCTACCAGGAGATCAGGAGGATCCAGCAAGGTTCCCAAGCTCTTAATAGAGCCTTTCAGCAAAAGCTGCACATCATAGAAGGTAGGAACAATCCCATTTATAAAGTATTCTTTCCAGCCAGCATCACCTCCATCTTGTCTAGATTAGCTTGTTTGTTCTTCCTCAGACATTTGAACATCACATTCAGACAGCAGTAGGACCCAGACAACAGATGGCTTATTCTAGGGTTGCCAGTACCCCCACTGGGAGTGGGGGAGCCCTTGCTCCCACCCTCCATCCCCGCACTCGCTTACCTGGCTGGCAGGGGGAATGTGCCTCCGAATCCTGAGGCATGCTCCTGGTCTATGTGGTGGCCCAATTTGGGCCAGATTCAGCCCAAATCGGGACCAGTTTGGCCAGATTTGGTCTGAAACGGGCACTCCGCAGCGGCCAGATTTGGGTCAATTTGGGCCTGATTCAGCCCTTTGCGGAACGCAGGAGCGCTCCCAGGGAGGCATGTTATTCACACGATGACATTACTTCCCAAAACTGACCTCATCGTGCATATGTGGAGCGTGCGTGAGAAAGGGGAAAGCCAAAGGTGGTGCTGGGCCTCTGACTGCCTGCCCGGGGGATTGTGAGACCTGGCAACCCTAGCTTATACAGAGTAATATATAGCTGCATGTGATCAGCAGATTGATGATAACCTACTCCAAAATTTCAAACAATCACATTAAGGGCACCTCCCTATGTCAACTCCAAAGGTGATGCAACCTTTTGTGAAAGGTCTGATAGAAAAGACTAGCACTATCTCAACATTACTTTGGCCAAACCCACCTCTTCTTCCATGCGACACAGTAGCATTGCATGCTCTACCATGTCAAAGGCCCCTACGGAACTAACAAAAACAATAGAGATGCATCCCCTTTGTCCATCTGACAACAGAGATTGTTCACAAGTGCCACTAAACCTTTCTCTTCCCTGAAGCCAGGCCTGAAGCATGACTGAAAAGGATCAAGTGATGACTCATCCAAGTATTTCTTTGCCACTATCTTTTTAATAACCAGAAAGGAAAGAGCACAGAAACACTCCACTGAATTAAAGGACACAATTCCCTTTACAAGCCAAGAAGAACATGAATCAAGATCACAAGTAGTGGCCTTCATACTTCCTAGACCCTTGCTAACCTCAGATAGGAAAACCAGACTGAACCACATCTGTGATACGTAAACTTCTCTGAATTTAAAAAGTTGGGTATTTTATCACCTCATATAAAATTGATTTATAAATGAGTCATAAAGTTACAGCTTGATTTTGAATTGTTTGTTTAAATGGTAATGGTGTTATTTTGCTAACCAAGGCCATTTCCACAAGACTTACCAGCCTCCGGAGCGCTGCGCAAAACACACGGAAGATAGTGTCTTCTTGTGCAAAATTGCATCAGGAAGAAGCTATCATCCGGGAGTTTTGCGCGACATCGCGTCTTCCTGGCGCAATTTCACACGAGAAGACGCTATCTTCCACGTGTTTTGCGCAATGCTCCGGAGGCCAGTAAGTCGTGTGGAAATGGCCCAAACTGAGATTTTTTTTTACAGGAACAATAACAAACCATTTTATGTTTTATCTTACTAAGATTTTCCTGATAATCCAGATGTTATTAGTTGAGATGATGGTGTCAGATATTTTTGATCATCCCAACTGGGGAAAATTGATCTGAGACTTCATATGAAGGAAGCAGAGGGGGAGAGGCAAGAGGCAAGGCTCAGGTAGAAGTGCTGCCTTCCTATGAAGTGGGCCGAACAAAGATATATTTAAAACTAGGGCTAAATGCCATGTATGGGATTCCAAATGGTTTTGTTCAAGGTCAGACCTTCAAACCATGAGTGTAGTTAATTATGGCTGCCCTATTTGCTCCATATGCTTGCTGCTTTCCAAAACCTCTCAGAGGCCCCCTCAAAATCTGGAATACCCCCTCATACTCATACACATATGCCTATGGCAATATTGAGCCCCGTGGTGGAAGGATGTGAGCACCTTTTCCAAATTTGGTATTTCTGATTACAAGGGGCTTCTGTTAATATTGCTGCTGTAAAAGCAGCCATGATGATCCTACCCCCCACATTTATAATATTTCCTCACCTGTGACTTTTATCACTAGGACCTCTATGCCCAGATCCAATGTAAAACTCATAAGCATGGACTCCCCTTCTGATTTCTCAGGAGAGTCAATGGGTAGGGAATGTGTGACATGGAATATGGATTAAATGTCTAATACTTGTTGCTAATGGATTATGCATCATTAAATACTTATATGCCTGCTTTTATGTCTGCAGGACTGAGAAAACAGCTATTTTGATAACTATAACTATCCCGGAAACATTCTGTTTATTCAGCTACCTTAGTATAACATTTCTTAAGCCATGTTTAGAAATAGAGAATGCTTGCAAGAGCATGTGGGATATGTATACCTGCGCAGAGAAGAGGTATCTAGGCTGAAGATCAAGGTCCCTTCCCTTGGCCTGGGAAGTGATTGTACCATTCTGACATGGTACATGTGAAGTGCTTGAACCTCTTCATGTAGTCAGCCTTTTCCCAGCTGCCCCCAACCTGTATGGCAAGATAAGGAGAAGAAACCCTGAAACAGAGATGGACAGGGCTGATGGTCCTAATAAAAGGGTAACAAAGATGTCAACAGGGAACAAGAACTGAGAGCACCCATGTTTAGAAAGAAAGGGGGAAAGAAGAGAAGAAAGAGCAGAGAAGGGGCAGATTTATTTATTTATATATTTATTTATTTAGAACATTACCTATGCTGCCTTTCTACCCAAATAGGGTCTCCGAGGCAGAAAACATCAAAACGTTAAAAAATTTAAAACATTAAAAAAGCATTTAAAATAAGGTACATATAAAATATTTCAACAATAAAACATATAGACATACAAACACAACCAGAGAAAAGAGTTAGTAAGAGTTGCTGGGGGTATGCCAAACAAAACAAAAAAAGTCTTCACTGACTGTAGGAAGACAACAATAGACGGAGACAGACAAATCTCCCTGGGACGGTAGTTCCAAAATTTCAGTGGTATGACTGAGAAGGCCATTTTTGGGGTTGCCACCCATCTAGCCTCAGGTGGCAGAGGCACTCAGAGCAGGGCCTCCAAAGATGACAAGAATGGATAGGTAGGTTCATATGGGAGATGATGATACCCAAAGGTATGCTGGCCCCAAACCATATAGGGCTTTAACGATCAATACTAACATTTTAAATTGGGCCTGGAAACAAATTGGGAGCCAGTGCATATGGAACAAGACTGGAGTGATATAGTCCCTATGACCCATTCTAGTCAACATTGTGGCTACAGCATTCTGTGCCAACTGTAGATTCCAGACAGTTTTCAAGGGCAGCCCACATAGAGTACACTGCAGTAATCTAATCAAGATGCTATCTGGGCATGCGGTGGCAAGATTCCCCCTCCCAAAAAGAGCTGAAGCTGGTTTACCAGCCAAAGCTGGTGAAAAGCACCCCTGGGCACTGCTGCCACCTGTTTATCCAGCAAATGGCCTGGATTCAACAGCACTACCAAGCTGAACCCACACTATGAACCTGCTCCTTTAGGGTGAGTGCAACCCCATAGAGAACAGGAAGTACTCCAACTCCTAGGTCAAATCTTCCTCCCACCAGTAGCACCTCCATTTTGTAAGAATTAAATTTCAGTTTAATAGTCCTCATCTATCTCAAAACTGCCCTCAGATACCCGTTCATGGTTTCTGTTTGTTATCAGCCCTACAAACAATGGAGTAAATAGAGGCCAGAAAAGAGTTCTACCTGCCATCATCAATAGAATTCTCTTGTTTGGGCAGTCTTGCATGTGGATTAGATTAGTAGGATACACAAATGTTTTCAATAAATCTTTTTTTTAAAAAAATAAACTGTTTATTGAAGAACCATCTACAACTAATTAATTACAATACATAACCAAACAAAAATACTATTTGAAGTATATTATCTCAACTCCTTGTAGAGAGTCTACAATGCACGATCAACCTAACTTATAATTAACATTAGATATTGATAACGCAGTGTTATTGCTGGTCCTGCATTTAAACTATGTTCTTCTTTTCCCCCTTTACTTTACAACATGATCATTACTTAATGCTATAATACAATCAACAATATCTAATTTCTCAGGTTCTTCGAGGTCTTCTATCTTCTTGTATTAATCCATATAATACAACTAATTATCAAAAAGGTATATGTACAGAAACTCGAAAAAACTGAGCAGGTTTAGGGAAGTCCAAGTGGTTGGCTGGGAAAGAAAACCAAAAAAAGAAAAAGAAAATCTGCCCCACCTATAGACCTGTGATGTGAGGCCACATACCTAATTGCTGCCTGTATCCCCCAGCAACTTGCATACAGAAAATTAAGGGTTATTACATATTCAACTTACTAATTTTAGTAAAACATCTTCAAAATTTTCAGAATTTAGAATTTAGAACTAGAGATGGGCACGAACAGCAGTATGAACAAAAAAAGCCACAAACAGCCCAATCTGCTGTTCACGAACAAGCTGTTCATGAGGCCCCATTCTAAACAAACAGGTGGTCGTTGCAAGCCTCGTTCGTTGCTGTTCATCAAGCCAAACAGTCTGGCACCTCCAATCAATTCCCTTTGCAACTTAGGCAGGGATTGTCTGAACTCCTGCAGTTGCCGTGGAAACCCCAATCAAAAGCCCAATTTAGCTTGATAGGCAGGTCTTCCTTTCAAGTGTGGAGCTCCAAATTTGTTACAAGGGAGCAAAGAATAGGGGGGAAGGGGGCTTCCAGCTCTGGCTTTGGAGAGGGAGAGATAGCTGCTGTTGGCATTTTGGAGCTTGAATTTTCTTTGTGTGTGGATAGGGATCTACCCCTTCAGGTTCCAGGCCTGCTGCCAGGCTCTGGGCCAAGCTATTATTTATTATTGGTACCTTTCCTGCTGCCTGCTCAGGTAAGGTTTCTGGGAGTGGTGTGGTAGGGATCTATCCCTTCAAGTTCCAGGGCTGCTGCCAGGCTCTGGAGCCAAGCTATTATTTATTATAATAAAATTCCGTGGATTTCATTTATTGAAGGAGCGGCTTGCCTGCACTTGACTGTTGCTTTACTTCATATTCACAACTTTATTTATTGTGTATATGTATTGTTGTAGTACTGTTTAGATGTGATTTTCTATTTATTAACTTTATTACAGGATTGACTTTGTACCATAGAGTTTGTATATATGTTCCCTCCCCTTGCAGTTTATTCTGCTCCCTTCTATATCAGTGTTCCCGTGGAGGAGCCTCTTTGTTTGACATTATTAGCATTGCTCAAAGGTCATGGATGCTTTCAAATCCCTTTATGCATATTCTTCAAAGGAATGCAATAAGATAGTTGCAGGCATTCCCTCCTTTTCTGTGACTCAGGACAGCCCTCAAAAGGATGACTGGCAGATGCTTGAGTTTCTACAATCCAAGACTGCTAAATTGACATTACATATGACTTCTCTTACTGAGTATTTTAAATTACAACAGATACCCAGAGGTTTATGTATTAACAAACCCCCTGGGATGTTTGCCGATATGGATACCTTTAGAACCAAATGGGCTGCTATTTTGAATAAATGCAGCATGTATTTGATTATATTGATTATTGAGACGTGCAAACAAGAGATTGAGGAGACCAACAAGGAAGTAACTAGGGTTTTGGAAGCTCTTAAAGCTAATATGGTACTGGCAGAGTTCGATGCCAAACTCGAAGATTTAGACAAACAGGTCAAGGCTTTTGCTGCTAAAATACGAGAGGCCAAAGTTAAAAAATTTAAAAGGGACAGTAACGATTATGCTTCTGGCAGGGTTTACCCTTGGTGGGATAAATCAGCTGCAAATCAGAAACAGGTTACCTGGGCTAAACCGCTACAATCCTTTTCAGATTTAGACACTTCTGGACCTTCAGACTCTGACACTTCAGTACTAGAAATTTATGTAATCGTAGGATTCACACGGGTTCTGGATCTTCCTCCTCTAATTCTTCTTTTTTGGGCAAATGAGGTTTTTACCAGGGGAAAAAGAAAACCTAGTGTTTAATTTGTCTTCTCAGTCTCTAACACCTTCAGAAATCCAACTTTTGAATCTTGGTTTAAGCTTTGTTCCTACCCCGGTATATAATTCCTTTCAAACTCGTGTTGATGTATTCAAATTAGTAAGATCAATCAAATTTAAAAAATTCTTTGCAGATAAAACTGTGTTACCTAGAACTAGTACTAAATTAAGACAATGTTCCACATTTATGCCCCCCATTGTGGAGCCCCCTAGAGACACTTTCGAGAGTTTGATCATTAGTGAAATTGACAAATTGGAGAAACGAAGAAATAGGCATTGGCACAATCTATTTAGAGAAGACAGGCTAGTATTAAAAACCTTAGAACAAGATCCCAATACAATAATTAAGACAGCTGATAAGGGTGGGGAAATTGTGTTAGACAGGTTAATGAGGTGGAATGCCAACTAGCAGATACATCCAGTTATCTTTCTATAAACAGAGATCCCACATCACATATAAAATCATTGATTAAGGTGGTTCTGGATGAGGCCATGCTAAATGGTGACATAGATGAGGTCCTACACAGGACCCTTATTAATCTTTCACCTAGAATTCCAGTTTTTTATATCTTGCCTAAAATGCATAAAAATGTATTTCCACCCCCGGACGTCCGATTATATCCAGAAGCAATTCCATATTGGAGCCTGTAACTGTATTTCTTGATCAGTTTTTACAACCAGCAGTCGCCAGAATGCCAACTTATATCAGAGATACTGGAGACTTTATTCAACATGTAGAGGGATTATCTGTGGGGCCAGACTCTGTTTTGGTAACTATGGATGTCTCGTCCCTTTATACTTCAATCCCACATGATGGGGCCTGTATGGTGGTAGAAACGTCTTTACGAAAGAGACCGAATCAGGTACCCTCTAAAGAATTTTTGTTACAGTTATTTGACCTCGTAGTGGAAAAGAATTATTTTCATTTTTCAGAGCAATTTTATTGTCAAGTCAGAGGTGTTGCCATGGGGTGTGCCACTGCCCCCGGCATGGGTAACCTCTTTATGGCACACCTGGAGGAACAGTTCATTTGTAATGCCACCACCAACCCATATTTTGATTCTATTATTTATTATTTTCGCTACATAGACGACGTGTTTTTAATATACAAACAGGCAGGCTCTTTAGAGCAGTTTGGTGCATGGATGAACTCAATACATGAGAATATCTCTTTTACTTGGACTTGGAGTAGAACCAATTTGAGTTTTTTGGATATAGTTGTTTTTAAAAATGATAACAACACGTTGGTGGTCAGATCCTTTCGTAAAACAATGGACCGCAACTCTTACTTGAGTTACTTCTCTCACCATCTCAGGTCCCTCAAACAGAATATTCCATTTGGCCAGTTACTGTGTATTAGATGCAACTCCTCTTAAGATACAAATTTCAGGAGAGACTCTCGGAGTTTAATGCAGGCCTTTTACAATAAGGGTTATCCAGTTAATACCCTAAATAAAGCTTTACCTCATGCATCTTCGGCACCTAGGGAGAACTTGTTTACCAAACAGAACAGAGAACAGGATAGCTGCCTTAGACGGACCCTAGACTTTACTCCATTGTTCCATAAGATCAGAAGTATAGTTAATAAGCATTGGTTTATTATTAACAACATTAAAGGCTGTGAGGTGCCACCTTCAATTGGTTTTAGGTGCACTAGAAATCTAAAGGATATGACGGTACATTCTGATTTTGCCACGAATAGACATGACATAAACCATCCCGTTGGTGTTCATAAATGAGGCCATTGCCACATCTGTTCCATGGTCATTATGGGAACTAATGTCTGCATTCCTGGTACCAATATTACTGTGAACCTTAAGGAATTGGTTACATGCCAAACACCTGTTCTTGTCTACTTAATTATTTGCAGTTGCAATCAGTTCTGTGTTGGTAGTACAAGTAGAGCCCTAGAAGTGTGCATGTTGGAGCACTTATTACAGATTAGGAATGGCACTCTAGATGCCCCTTAGTGGAGCATTTTATACAATCACAGCATCATGAGGATGACTTTGAAGTCATGGTTTTATTTTTGGGACAATCAGCTCCTTCCCGATTGCTTCAGAAAACCCTTCTGCAAAAAGAGTGTTACTGGATACATCATTTACGCTCTTTGAAACCTTTCGGTTTAAACAATGAACTAAATTTGTCATGTTTCTTATAGGTACCAGATATTCTGTAATGTGATATCGGCAGATTAGAAGGAGAGCTTATTGGTCGCATTATGCCTTTAAGAAGTTTATCAATCAGGGCTTTAAAAACTGGGCATCTTGGGTTTGTCGGTGCTTGGCTGCCGCTTTTGACTTTGGTTTTGATTTTTGTCTGACTACATGACTGATTTTTGACTGTGGATATTTGTACTGGTGAGTCTTGATTTTTGCATTGATGTTGGTTTGTGAAAATATAAGAGAATGCACTATTTGTAGAATCTTTTATTATAATGGTTGATTGTATGACTACAGGTGATACTGGTTGCCGCCCCTGAGGAGGTGCTGAGCACGAAACAACAGGTAACAGCCAGCCCTGGTTGTAGGGTGGAGGAGTGTGTATTCCTAGCCATGCACCTGTTAAAAGCAAGAAGAAATAGGAATCACCATCTTGCGCTTTGTGGACCTTTGGTTTACATACATTGTGTGGACTTACCTTTCCACTTGCCTTTCTACCACTCCAGTAGAAACTGGTCACTCCGTGGACTTCATTTATTGCAGGAGTGGCTTGCCTGCACTTGACTGTTCCTTTACTTCATATTCACGACTTTGTTTATTGTGTATATGTATTGTTGTAGTACTGTTTGGACATGATTTTCTATTTATTAACTTTATTACAGGATTGACTTTGTACCATATAGTTTGTATATATTATCCCTTCCATTGCAGTTTATTCTGCTCCCTTCTATATCAGTGTTCCCATGGAGGAGCCTCTTTGTTTGATATTACAAACTTGGATGATGGCTGGAGGAGAGCCTGCTGGCCTCCATAAACATCCAACCACAAACATATTAGTGAACAGGTCATGCTCGTAAGTGTTTGTGAGTCCCTGTTCATGGATGGCAACGAACAATGAATATCATGTTTGTTTGTTTTCTGTTCATGCCCATCTCTACTTAGAACCCCTCTAATACTATTTCTCCATCTTCTGCTTCTTCAGTAACATAAAATTTATTGCTTTTAGCTGAAGTCAATGGAGATTGGGTCTTTCTTTTTTCCCACTTGCTGTAAGGTAGACCCAGTGCAGATAGTAGAGCTGTTCCAGAAGCATGATCCTATGCGATATATTGAGCTTGCTTATACTCCATAAACATTTTGCCAGAGCATAGCCAATGATATTTAACCCCAGCTGCCTGCAGTTTAGAAATGGTGGGTTTTAAATCTCTGTGGATCTTAAGCATTTCTGAGGGAAGGTCAGGAAATACTGATATTTTGCTTCCTTGGAAATCCAAACTGTTCTACTGATGTGCTGCCATCAAAGTTTTCCTCCTGGTCTGGTAATCAGCAAACTCCACCACTATATTTCTACTGGGAGAGGCTGCTTCAGCAATATTTAACCCCAGCTGCCTAGGGTTATCATCTACATTTTACCTCCAGGAAACTGGGTACTCATTTTACCAACCTTGGAAGGATGGAAGGCTCAGTCAACCTTGAGCTGGCTACTTGAACCCAGCTTCTACCATGATCAAACTCAGGTCATGAGCAGAGCTTGGACTGCAGCGCTGCAGCTTACCACTCTGCGCCAGTATCATGATTTTTTTCTCTAGACCAACCATCTTGAGAAGTTATTCCAATCTTTTTTTTCAAGCCAGCAACTTTCTTTATAGCTTCTTCCACTTTTTGAGCAGTTTGCTTATGCTGAGTCTCCAGTTCATCCATATGATGAGCTAAACGGGTTATCATATCCATCATATCTTGTTTTAATTCTTGATGCTGTTTCCCTAAGGCTTCTAGTAGAAATGTTGTTGTTAGGAGAGAGCCTGCAGTATTTATGTCTCCATGGCTTGACAGGGCTGCGGAGGTGCTAGCTGCTTCTGCCGAAGCAAAAAAATCCTCTAACAAAGAAACTCCCCCAACATTATTTTGTTTCTGCTTAGCCTTAGAAGCCTTGGGTGGCATTTTCCAAAACTAATTTGTTTCAAAATAGTAAGTTGAAGCTATTTTAAGAACAAGAGCCCTAGGAGCAGCAGATAATGACTTCTACTCAGCAAGCCATTGAAGCCATGCCCCCTTCAATAAAGCTTTATTTCACTTAAGGATCTTTACCTGGGATTGCTCACTGCTGGATACAAACCCCATAGGCCCACATCCCTGCCATAGAGTCTGATCAGCCCTGAGGAACAAGGCCAAGGGGCACAGGTGCAATTTTGTACCTGACATTGGTCGTGGAGCTCCTTGGTAGCCCCACCATGCCCAAAAAGAGCATAGTAGCTCCTCCTTTCTCTTCAGATGGCTCTTTGGCTTTCCACAATTAAGGGAAGCAGCAAGAGGAGGTGTGATGTTGGTGGAAGGAAGCGTAGCCTTTTTCCAGGGCTGTTTTGACCTCCCAGTCTGTCCCTGCTTTAGCCCTTTGGGGATCCTCTTTGGTGCCCAGATGTGCATAAAAGAGGAGATAGATGGTGCCCTAAACATGAATGTGAAAAAGGCACCTGCCATTAAAAGTGATCTCTTCGTATGTTTTGATGTTCTAGCCTCAGTCTTCCAGAACAGCGGCTGTAAGTGTGCAACTGAACAGGAGTCAAAACCTGCAACCAAGGCTGCACCCCAGATTGCATCCTGATAGGCACCCAGAAATACCGATGTTATAATTCCCCACACCTATTGTGCAACTACCTCTACCTAGACCTTGTGTTGCAACAGAAGGTTACATAGGATGATATACTGCCAAATGAGATCAAGATGTGACACATAACTGATTCAATATTTGAGTAGATGAACTTGCTTTCCGGGTGATTCCCCAACAACAGAATTGTCTTCCATGGAAGTGCCTTCAAATAGTAGCTAATCAAAATCTAAACTAAAAAAAGTGTTTGCTACTATAACTAATCCAAACTGAGAAAAAAGATAAGACAGTAATAGTTAGAAATCCACCAGTTTGGTGGTTATTCTGATGTCTGGCTGTCAAGCTTAGTTCATGAAGATCAGAAGAAATGTGTGTATACATAGATGAGGAAGTACCTGAAGAAAAACTCACATGCCAATGTCACAGCATGGGTAAAAGGACTGGATAGTACCTCTACAAGCTATGACCCATCCTCACCAACCCTTGCATGCCCGGTACAAAAACAGTACCAAGTTCTTTAAGAGGATGCTTGCCTGATGACATTTAATCATTGTGTGTTGGCCCTAGAAGGGGTTCCTTTTGCCTTGGTCTTTGCTTTCTTTTACAGCTGCTATCACCTCATGGATCCTTCAAAAAGCTGTGGCTTCCACCACCCTGTTGCAGCCAAGTAACTATCAGGTCCCTGAGGGCCTCAAACTAGGCCCAACCTCTCACTTCCATCTCCAGCCCAGGGTGTGTGTGTGTGTGTCCTGGGCATTTCCAGCAAGTGCTGGGACTTCTGGGCTCTTCCACACTTCTGCCAGGAGTTTCTCTCATGGTCCAGGGCTCTGGAGGCTCCTCTCATGCTGCCTCCATCTGAGGTCTTTCCTAGGGTTGCCAGGCCCGCCTCCTTGAAACTAGAGGATGGGGTGGTGGTGAGAAGACAGTGGGCCCTAATCTGGGCCTCTCTCACGCGTGCTATGTTTGGGGCCAATTTGGCCCCATTGAGACTGAAGGACAGTATCAGAGACTGCAGTGAGCCCTGCCACACCTGCCTTCTCAAGTTCTCTGCTACCATTGCCCTCCTCTGACCACAGTAGCTGCTGCTTGGGCCTCCTCCCTGTCAGCCTGTCACTGGCCTTTGAAGGCCTAGGTGGCTATGCCAGGTCCTGCTCTCTGTTGTTGTTGGTGCACCAATTCTAGTTCAACCACGTTTACTTCTGGCTAGGGTTGCCAGGTCCCCCAGGGTCCAAACCAGGTTGGTCAGGGTGTTTGTGTGCAGGGGAGGGAACACTGTGCACACAAGCTTTGCATGCGCATGCTCCAGAAACTTTATTGTCGCACCGGGAATGGATTTTGCCCACCACCGGCAGGCACCTGGGAACCCTAATGAGCATGCGGATGTCACTTCTGGAAATGACATTATTGTGCCCGGTGGCTAAAATTGGCCTCTGTGAAGGGCAGGAGCATGCTTCCCACCAAGCACAATGATGTCACTTCCAGAAGTTATGTCATTGTGTGTGCCAGGAGCGCTTGTAAGAGGAACCACAAAAGCAAGTGCTGGGTCCCCCCTCCCACTGGGAGGTTAAGGGGACCAAGCAACCCTATGCTGGAATCAGGGCCGGATCTAGGGGCGGGGCAGGGGGGTAGTCTGCCCCCGGGCGCTGCCAGGGAGGGGGCGCCGGGAGCAGCTCCCAGCTGCCGGAGCGCGCAGGCGGCAGCATGGGCAGACACACTGTCTTTTGCTTGCCCTGCGGGACAGGGGGCGGCCAGCTTGCAGTGCACCCCCTGTCCTGCAGGGCAGGCAAAGGGCAGCACGGGCACCCACGCCATTCGCTTGCCCCGCAGGAGAGGGGGCAGCCGCCCGCCCCCTGTCCCGCGGGGCAGGTGCATGGCGCGGGCAGCCTCACAGGCTCCCGTGCTGCCTTTCGCTTGCCCGTGGGACAGGGGGCGGCCGGCTTGCCGCGCACCCCATCTCACAGGGCAGGCAAAGGGCAGTGCAGGTGCCCACACCATTTGCTTGCCTCGCAGGAGAGGGGGCAGCCACCTGGCAGGATTTGTTATCTTTCCGCCAGGCCTGCAAGATGGAGATGTTCCACCAGGCAGTTGGTGGGGGCTAGGCTGTCCTCTCGCCGGCCATACCACTGAAGACCTTCCACCACCCATGCAGGAAAATGCTGTATTTTAATATTTTATACCCTCCAATTTTAATTGTTTTGATATGATGTTTTAAGGTTTTTATAATGTTTTTGTTGTTTTAAGCTGTTGTTAAACCGCCCTGAGCCCGTCTGACGGGGAGGGCGGTCTAGAAATGTGATTAAATAAATAAATAAATAATAAGTAAAGGTATGTCCTTGATCAGTGAGGATTTCTTGAGGCATTCCCATCCATGAAAAGAAGGCCACCAGTATTCCAGCCACTGCAGAGGTCTTCATTATTCCCAAGGAAATGGCTTCTGGTAGGTGGGCAGCATAGTTATCAGCACCAAAATAAAGTGGTTCCCTTGGATTGTTTGGGGCAACAGCTCCACAAAATCCTTGAGAAGCCCCCAATTTTGACATTTTCCCACAGCCTCAGACTGAGTCCCCTCCCCCTTTAGTTCACAGCAGGTTCCCATGAGTCCTTCCCCTTCCTGGAAGTGGTTCCTTTTCCCCTGCTCCTGGTTTTCTTTTACAGCTGGTATCACCTTGTGGATCCCTCACACTGCTGCGCCTTCCACCATCTTGGTGCAGTCCACCTCCCAGGTAAGTATCAGGTCCCCACAAGGGCACCACTCTGAGGTAGGGTTGCCAGGTCCCTTCACGCCCCCAGTGACAGATTGGGATGCTGGCTCTTACCTCGCTCTGTCCCTGTGTCTTTCTGTCATGTGTGCTCCCAGCTGGTGTGATGATGTCACTGCTAGGAAGTGACATCATCACATGGGTAAAAGGGCAGCCTGGGAGTACTCCCAAGCTTACCAAAGGGCTGAATCGCCCTGCTGCAAGGCATGATTCAGCCGAAACAGGCCCACTGGGGGGCGCAAATTGGGCCACTGTGGGCACAGAAACATGCCGTGCCACCCGGGGATGTGCCACACCCTCTGGGGGGTGCCCTGTGGAGCATGCACCCCCCTGGCCAGTTAAGTGGGGGCAGGGGGGAAGGTGGGAGCAGGGGATCCCCTGCCCCGGGCAGGGGAATGGCACCCCTACTCTGAAGTCAATCCTTCAGTTCTAGCTCCAGCCTTGGGGAGAGGGTCCTGGGCATTTCCAGCCAGCCCTGGGTCTTCTGAACCTTTTCTGGCTCTGTTGGTCCCCCACGTCCCTCCAGAGCTGTGCTGGGCTCTCCTGCTGTACTTTCTTTTGGCTTGGGCCTCTAAAGGCTCCTCTCATGCTGCCTCCATCTGAGGCCTCTCCTGGTTTGTGTTGTGCCATGCCATGCCATGCCTGCCCTCTCAAGTCTGCCATCCTGGCTTTCCCATGGCCATTGAGGCTGTTCCTCGGGTCTTCCTCCTGTCAGCCCATTACCAGCCTTTGAAGACCCAGAAGGTCAGGCTATTCCCTACCTGTAAATTTGTCACCCCCCAGCAACTGGTGGGAAATGCGGTGGCTGGGAGTGGAGGAACTTAACCATGGGGTAACCATGCAATCATGATCCCTGGCAATTTGGAACCAATGGAATTGCACTGGAGTTGATTAACACTTCTAAAAGTATAGGGTTGTGCCAAAAGTGACATCATCAGCTGGGGACGATGATGATGTGCACATCAATTTTTCTGGCCTGCCTCTTCCCACCAGCAGGCACAGGCAGGGATTACCAGGAGATTGCCAGCCATAAGCAGGCACCTGGCAAGCCTGCTTGCCCTTCCATTGGCAGTGGAACATCACTTCCAGCTTGACCATATTTACTTCCAGCCTGGCTATCAGGAGCACTCTGCTGACTTCTGGGCCTCATGGGACTACCTGGTGGGTCATATATAAAAATTATTAGAATAACTATACCTCATCGATTTAATAGCACTGTTAGCAAAGGATTTAATAATAAAGTCAGTTCTTTAAAAATCCTTTAGGAAATGGAAGATCATACTGGGAAATGTGCATTTCAAAAATACTTGAAGCATAGGTGCTTATTTATATATAAATACTAGAAGTTGCTGCGTTTAGATGAGGGGAGCTGGAGCACTTGGTGCTAAACAGGAACATAGATAAAGTGGATGTTCCAGAAACTAGATGGAATGGGGAACATCAATAGAATGCCATTGTCAGGGCTTGCCACGGCTGCCGCTGGGCGTGGCACTGGGCGGTCTGCTCCTGACGTCACAGGGGGGCCAGGGACTCTGCAGGACCCTGCTCTGTGGAAGGAGGGGCGGTATACCTCACCCAGACTCCCTCTCAGTCCACTCGCTGGCCTGCTCAACCTGGCCTGCTTACCCTCTGTGTCCTCCATCTCCTCCTTCCAGAACTCTCCTCCAAGCCTCCACCCTTGCATCCTACTGCTCTCATTCCACATCATCACTCCTCACTCACACCCACCACCCCAGAGCTCTTCCCAGCCACCCTTTATAGGGCTTCCTATCTCCACCCCGCCCTCCTTCCAGGCTTGTTCCCTCTCCTGACCGGGCCCAGCTGTGCGTTCCCCCAGGTGTTTCCCTCCAACCACTAATCCCTTCTGGGCTCCTTTGCCTAGCTGGCAGGGTGGGGTTGAGTGTGAGCCATCCCCAGCTGAGGGCTCCTTGGCCTTGCTCACGAGGGGCTGCCCCAGCCAGCCTCTGAGCTACTGAGCTTGCCTGGCCTTGCTCACGAGGAGCTGCTTTAGCCAGCTTCCGTGCTGCCTGCTTGGCAATGCTGGGCGGGGCTACCCATCTCCTCCCGCAGAATGCCTGTGGCAGCCCCCCCTGTAGAGGCTTGGCTTCTAGCAACTCCTGAGCCAGGCTGCTGTCTTCTAGCCCTGGCGTGGCCATGGGCTGTCTCAAGCTGCTGCAGCAGGGGTAGCTGGCTGGGCTGCCGGGATCAGCCACAGCTGCACCCTGTTGGCTGGCTACTGGGCTTCTCTGGCTGAGCTGATTAGGGAAGGTGGGCCCAGCTGCGGCCCCTTGGCTGGCTGCCCAGCTCTTCCCACAGAGTGCCCTCAGCAGCTCTACCGGGAGGGGCTGGCTTCTGAGCACCTCCTGAGTCAGGTTGCCATCTTCAAGCTGGGGTGGATGCTGGGGCATGGCTCTGAGTTGCTGTGGCTGCTTCTCCCCCTTTGCAGGTAAGGGCCCTGCTTGGGCTGCTGCTGGGTCCCAATTCTTCCTGCCTCTGCCCTCTCCCTTTGGTGTAGGCAGGTTCTGGCCCTGGCTGCTGGCTGAGGTGGCAGGACTGCTGTCTCCTGGCTGCCTCCCCCTGCTTCCTCTTGTTGAGGCCGGGGGCTGTGCCTCAGACCCCGGACACACCTCCCCCCTTAGCCTGGATGCCACCTCCGGGGGGTCTGGCTCGAAGAGTCTCGACATAAAGTCTGCGTCCATGTGGTTGGCCCCCCGACGGTAGGTGATGGCAAATCGGTATGGCAGCAGGGACAGGTACCACCTCAGGACACGGGGGTTGTGCTCCTTCATGCGGTGCATCCACTGGAGCGGTGCATGATCCGTCACCAGCGTAAAGGGGTTATTGGCCAGATAATATCTCAAAGCCCCCACGGCCCACTTGATGGCGAGGGCTTCTCTCTCGAGGGTGGCATACTTCTGCTCTGCTGGCTGGAGCTTGCGGCTTAAGAACAAGATGGGCACCCTCTCCCCGTCTCGCTCCTGCATCAAGACCGCCCCGAGGCCCGAGGCCGACGCGTCAGTTGCCAGGATGAAGGGCCTCTCAAAGTCGGGGTTCCAGAGCTTTGTGGTGTCTGACAGGGCGGTGCGTAAATCTTGGAAGGCAGCCGTCCGCTCTGGCGTCCAGCTGAGGCGACTACAGCTGCCCTTCCTCAGGCAGTCTGTCAGGGGGGCTGCGCGGGATGCAAAATGGGGAATGAAGCGCCCGTAGTAGCCGAGGAGCCCCAGGAACCGCCTGAGCTGACGCTTGGTCTGAGGCTGGGGGACATCCCCGATGGAGGCCACCTTCTCAGGGGGAGGGCGGACCTGCCCACCCCCTATGACAAACCCCAGGTACTTGAGTTCTTGGAACCCCAAGTGGCTCTTCTTGGGGTTGGCCTTCAGCCCCGCCTTCTGGAGCGCGGTGAGGACTCTCTCCAGATGTTGCAGGTGGGTGGGCCAGTCGGGACTGAAGATGACGATGTCATCAATGTAAGCCATTGCGAAGTCCCGACAGTCCCCCAGGACTTGGTCCACCAGTCGCTGAAAGGTAGCCGCTGCCCCATGGAGGCCGAAGGGCATGCGGCGGAACTGGAAGAGGCCCCGGGGGGTGGCAAAGGCTGTCTTTTCCTTGTCCTCGGGGCAAACTGGCACCTGCCAGTACCCTTTTGTTAGGTCGAGGGCGGATAGGTACCGTGCGGGCCCCAACTGCCCCACCAGAACATCTGCCCGGGGCATGGGGTACGCGTCGAACTTGGCCACCTTGTTCAGCTCGCGGTAGTCGACGCAGAACCGAGTGGACCCGTCTGGCTTCGGCACCAACACGATGGGGCTGCGCCATTCACTTCGGGACGGTTCAATCACCCCCAGGCGCAGCATTTCCTCCGTCTCCCGATCCACCGCCTCCCACTGCTTCTGGGGGATGGGTCGCCAGGTGGCCCGTGCAGATTGCCCCGGCTGGGTGGGGATGGCATGGTGCACCAGGTTCGTGACCCCAGGGCGTCTTGAAAAGACCCCGGGCACTTGGTTCCACAGGGCCTGTTGCTGGGCCTTCTGTGCAGAGTTGAGTTGTGGATCCACCTTCGGCTCCTCGAACTCTGGGGCGTCAGCGGTCCATGGCAGCTCGCTGTCTGGGAGGTCTAAGGGGTCTTCAGCCAAGGCGCACCCGTCCTCTGGCCGCTCATGCCACCGCTTGAGCAGGTTCACGTGCAGGGTTCTCCGTCGGCGTTGGCCTGGCCCGCACTGCAGCTCATAGGTGGTGGGGCCCAGCACCCTCCGAATTTGGTAAGGGCCCCTCCACGGGTCCCCCTCCTCCCGTGGGAACACCGAGTGGTGTACCAGGACCTTCTCTCCGACCTGGAAGGTCCTCATCCTTGCGCCCCGGTCGTAGGCCGCCTTCTGCTTTGTCTGGGCGTGGGTCAGCTGGCGGTTGGCCTCGGCCTGGGACTGCTGCACCCGCTCACGGAGCTGGCTCATGTACTCCGGTATGGGGGGAGCAGGGCTGCTGGTGCGGGGACCCCACCGTTCCGCCAGCCGAGAGAGCATCCCCCGCGGCTTGCACCCGTACAGCAGTTCGAAGGGGCTAAAGCCGGTGGATGCCTGCGGGGTCTCCCTAAGGGCGAACATGAGGGGGTCGATGTATAGGTCCCACTGTCGAGGCTTGTCCCGTGTCATCTTCCTCAAGGCTTCCTTGACGGTCTGGTTCAGACGCTCTGCCAAACCGTCGGTCTGAGGGTGGTATGCCGAGGTGAATACCTGCCGGATCCCCAAATTCTGGCAGAGTTGACGCATGGCTTTGGCCCGGAACGGCCCCCCCGGTCTGTCAAGATTTCATCAGGCAGTCCCACCATGGCAAAAAGCTTGGACAGGGCTCGTATCATCCCCGGGGTCTGCATCGTCTTAAGCGGGATGACCTCAGGGAATCGTGTAGCATAGTCCACGATCACCAGGGCAAAGCGGTGGCCCCGGGGTGTGCGTGGCAGTGGGCCGATAAAGTCCATCGCAATGCGTTGGAAGGGCGTCTCCATGACGGGCAGCGGGGAGAGGGGGGCCTTTGGTGGGCGCCGGGCTGCCACCCGCTGACAGGTGGGGCACGAGCGGCAGTGGGCCTTCACGTCCGCGTTCACGGAGGGCCAGAAGAACCGCTCGAGGATCTTCTTCAGGGTCTTGTGGTGCCCCAGATGCCCGGCCCAAGCGTGCTCATGGGCCGTGCGGAGGACTTCTGCCCGGTAAGCTGCTGGCACCAGTAGCTGGCGGATCTCTCCCTGGCCGTTTGGGGCACGGGCTAGGCGGACCCACACCCCTCCCTGCTTCTCAATGCGGGGAAGCCGTTGGGACCTCCGCTCATCCTGCACTCGGTCCTCCTCACGAGCTGCTGTCTCCCGCAAGCGCTGTAAGGACTCATCTGCCCCTTGGGCCTCGCAGAAGGGGCGGTCGGCCGGAGGTCCCGCTGGGTCCTTGGCCCGCGGGCCTGCCCCTGGCCTGGTAGAGGGACCCTCGTCTGGGTCGGGAGCCTCCTCCACTTGCAGCGCTGGGGCCACCTGTGGGTTTGCCAGTCCCTCGGCTGCCTCCCTAAGTAGCCTGGAGAACCCCGGGGCATCTCTCCCCAGCAGCATAGGGAGCGGTAAGTGGGCTACCTTGGCAACTTCCAGGTGGCGGAGCGCTCCCAGGTATTCCACTGTGATCCAGACCATAGGGTACGGCTGGGTGCGGCCCATCACGTCTGTCACTGGGACCCAGCGGTGCACTGGGGTGTCAGCTGGGATGAGTTGGGAACGAATTGCTGATACTGCGCTCCCTGAGTCCAATAGGGCTTGTAGGGTCTGCCGCCCTATTCTCACGGTGGCGCACAGACCCTGCACCGCCTTGCCGGCTGGTGGGTTAATTTCCCACGCAAATGCGCATACCACTGGTGGGGTGGCTGCAGGGGTGCAGGCTTGTATCTGGTTCTCCACCGCCTGCACTAGCTCCACTTGAGCTGCTTGGAAGGTTGCCTCCAGCTTCCTCCACATCTCGTCCAGGTGTGCCTCTAGCCATGGTCTGAGCTGTACCGTGGCGTTGGGGTGCATCCCCTCGCCTGGCGCCTGCGTTGGAACGACCTTCCCCGTACGGGCCACCAACTTGTCAGGGCTTGCCGCGGCTGCCGCTGGGCGTGGCACTGGGCGGTCTGCTCCTGACGTCACAGGGGGGCCAGGGACTCTGCAGGACCCTGCTCTGTGGAAGGAGGGGCGGTATACCTCACCCAGACTCCCTCTCAGTCCACTCGCTGGCCTGCTCAACCTGGCCTGCTTACCCTCTGTGTCCTCCATCTCCTCCTTCCAGAACTCTCCTCCAAGCCTCCACCCTTGCATCCTACTGCTCTCATTCCACATCATCACTCCTCGCTCACACCCACCACCCCAGAGCTCTTCCCAGCCACCCTTTATAGGGCTTCCTATCTCCACCCCACCCTCCTTCCAGGCTTGTTCCCTCTCCTGACCGGGCCCAGCTGTGCGTTGCCCCAGGTGTTTCCCTCCAACCACTAATCCCTTCTGGGCTCCTTTGCCTAGCTGGCAGGGTGGGGTTGAGTGTGAGCCATCCCCAGCTGAGGGCTCCTTGGCCTTGCTCACGAGGGGCTGCCCCAGCCAGCCTCTGAGCTACTGAGCTTGCCTGGCCTTGCTCACGAGGAGCTGCTTTAGCCAGCTTCCGTGCTGCCTGCTTGGCAATGCTGGGCGGGGCTACCCATCTCCTCCCGCAGAATGCCTGTGGCAGCCCCCCCTGTAGAGGCTTGGCTTCTAGCAACTCCTGAGCCAGGCTGCTGTCTTCTAGCCCTGGCGTGGCCATGGGCTGTCTCAAGCTGCTGCAGCAGGGGTAGCTGGCTGGGCTGCCGGGATCAGCCACAGCTGCACCCTGTTGGCTGGCTACTGGGCTTCTCTGGCTGAGCTGATTAGGGAAGGTGGGCCCAGCTGCGGCCCCTTGGCTGGCTGCCCAGCTCTTCCCACAGAGTGCCCTCAGCAGCTCTACCGGGAGGGGCTGGCTTCTGAGCACCTCCTGAGTCAGGTTGCCATCTTCAAGCTGGGGTGGATGCTGGGGCATGGCTCTGAGTTGCTGTGGCTGCTTCTCCCCCTTTGCAGGTAAGGGCCCTGCTTGGGCTGCTGCTGGGTCCCAATTCTTCCTGCCTCTGCCCTCTCCCTTTGGTGTAGGCAGGTTCTGGCCCTGGCTGCTGGCTGAGGTGGCAGGACTGCTGTCTCCTGGCTGCCTCCCCCTGCTTCCTCTTGTTGAGGCCGGGGGCTGTGCCTCAGACCCCGGACAGCCATTATCATAACAATAAGAGAAATAAACTCTCTCATTAGAGTAAGTGGAGACACCAGGTTCAAAAGATAACTTAAAACATGCAGCATTCTAGTGCCCACCTGACCAGAACACTGTGGGTGATCTTAATATGGGAAAAGAAATAAGGGAGGCACCCAAAGCAGAAAACTACCTTCACATTGGCAAGGTAAATGCATGTTCCAGTTATGACAAAGAGATAAAATGTCTAGATATCATAAAGGTTTGTACCTTGGAACAGTTACTCATCTAATTGACTAGAGGGGAGGCAACCCCGGGACTTGAGCCTGAGTGACGATTAGGAAATGATATGAGATATAAGCATTGTCGAACCATTTGACAGTAGCTCTATTAAGCAAAATCATTCTGTTTGGTAGAATACATGCAGAAGTGGCTCAATAACTTTGTCCTTTCAGAATATTTTCAACTGTTATAGTAGGCTGTAGGTTGGTGCAAACAATGGTCCTTAATGAAGAACAGTTGTGTTGGTAGTTGCAGCAGCAACAAGATATGATAATGATAATAATAATAATGATAATAATAATAATGTTTGCAGAGTAGCAGAGTTTGATAATAGCACAGCGGAAATAAGTAGACAGACTTCTGTGATTCTAGCTCTATAAAAATACTTTACTACATAATAGGGTAAAAAGTAGACATGGGCACGATCCAAAAAATAATCCCGATTTAGCTGATCGTGATTCTGTGGTGGCGCCGAACCCAGGTACCCGAACCTCGCTGATCAAGTCCCGTTTCCGATACAGAATCGGGAATCGGGAATCGGGAAGGCCAACGCGGGAGGGCGCCCCACCACCAACACTTCCCCAGACCAGAGTGACCAGGCACTAGAGTGTGTAATACTGTGTGAGCCCTCAGCCAAGAAGGTGCCCACTGATCTTGGCCCCAGAGCTAGATGGCAGCCCTGGAAGCAGAGAGAGAGAATAGGAATAGAGCCCAACCCCAGCTGCAACACTCCCCCCCAGACCTGAGCCCTCAGCCGAGGTGCCCACCGAGCTTAGCCCCAGAGCTAGGCGGCAGCCCTGGAACCAGAGGAGATAGCTCCCTATTCCCTAATTCCCTATCCTCTGAAGCCCAAAGCTAAAGCTCCCCCCCTCTCTCTTGCGCTTTCTCTCTCCAAAAGCAGCAAGCGAGAGCTCGCCTCTGTCCCACTCCACCCGCAAGCGGAAAGTGAAACTTTGTTGCGCAGCACATGGCTATTTATAAAGCCTGGGTCTGCTAGGCAGGAGGGCTGTGTTTGGCCATAAGAGCTGCCTCTCAGGCTTTGCAGGGGTGAGATTCAAGTGCCCATGGCTACAGAAGAACACCCCCTCCCCCCGCCCTCCCCTCTCTTCTCCCAAATGGACGAGACGGGCTCTCGCTTTTCTGGCTGCTCCATGGTTGGAAGGAAGCCCTGCTGATCAAGGAAAGCTGGGCTTCCATTCACGTTTCCAGGGCGACAGAAGGAGGGAAAACAGCTCCGGCATTCCCCAGGCTCCGTTTCCACGGGGCTCCGTTCCCTCGGGAATAGATGGCTGGCACCAGACTGTCTGCAGACTGCAATCCCAAACGTAAATCGATCGATCTGATCGAGACCCGATAGAGCGCCCCACCCGAGCACTGATCCGGGAGCCGTGGTCAGAACCGATCAGCCTGGTCCCGATGGTGCAAACGCCAAAATCGGGGCAATTTTCAGACCGTAATTCCGATCATGCCCATGTCTAGTAAAAAAGGGTACATTTGATAGGAAAAACAATACACAGTTTCTGACTACATCTTGATAGTCTCAACTAAGTACTAGAGAGAGAAAAGCTTAGACTGCATGGTCTAGTGAAGTAGTAGAAGTGGTGTAGCAGACTGAACAAAGAGCAATAAAACCTTAGTATATGTTGCTAGCTAATTGCCCCCCCCCCAATAAACTGGCTCATCCAATAGACAATCCTGGATTTCCTCATTAAGACTAAAGACTCCCACTTTCTCTGGCGGGAACTTCTCTCGAAGCCTAAGTGGTCCTATGCTCACTAGCTATCTGACTAAACAAACAGAACAACAATTTAACTCTTTCATGACTGAGCGTAGGACACTTGCACAGATTCCCACAACCCCTTCTCAAGTTCTGAAGCTCAGGTCATGAAGGTTCTTCTTCTTGTGTAGCTGTTCCAGCTTCTTCTTCTCAGGTGGTTTGATGAGGGTACCTGCAAAATATAAAAATTGGTTTAGTTTGTCTATGCCAAAGTCTTTGAGTAGATGCAGGATGAATTCCAGCTCATTGCAGGCTTGTGCTTCAGTGGTAGGCTTGGTCACTAGATATTGCCTTTGGCTTTTCCAGCTGCTTTAGTTGTTTTCAAGTTGCTTTCCCTCAGTGAGGTTGAGAAAAGCTTGTTCCATTGATGTGTCTTTTCTTGTGGCATTCTGCATTCCTAGAGATTGTACAAGGCTGAAGATTTCATCTTTCTGGCTTAGGAGAAAATTTTCATGTGTTAGTTTATCAATTTGTAATCCAAGACATTCACTCAGTTTTGTGAGAGATATTAAGTCCATGTCCCTACTCAGGTATTTAGAAGTTTCCTTTGCATCCTTTCTGTTTGCACAACACAAAATCAAATTCTCATCCAAGATTAGCAGGTATTGAAACTGTCCATTCTTTAGTTTTGCAAACAGGCTTGGCTCTGCCCTTCCTGGTTGGAAGTACATCTTTCTTAACAGCATAGTCAGTTTCTCTTTGGAAAATCCTGCTTTGATTTTAAAGTATTCAACATGCATTTCCTTGTAGTTTGCTACACTGAGCATAGCTCTTATTGCAACTTGCTTAGAGATGGGTATTTTAGCAGCTTCAAAGTTAGGTTGCTCACTTGCACATAGCTTTAAGTTTGGTGCCTGGGTTAATTGCTGAGACTGACTCACATTAGTTTCCTCTGACTCACCCATTCCTGCCCCTTCTGAACCCTGCTTTTCTGCCTCCCTTTCTGGCAAGAGAACTGCTTGCTTTTCTCCCTGCAGGTTGGCAACCCAGTCAGCAGGTAGGGGTCTTGCCAGATCAGTAAAAGAGAATTCCTCAGCTCTGTGGCTGAGAGAGCCGTCCCTTTGATATGTATATTCACAGGCATCACTTTTCACCTCACTTTGCTGTCCCATCACAGAATCAGCACTTCTTAAGTAAAAGCTCTTGCCAATTTTAGAGCCTTAATTTCAACTTTCGATTCAGAAATATAAATGCTACAATTATCTTTATCCATTGTTATTTTGTGCCCATCATCAAGAATTTTACCAGCTGACAGAATATTTTGATTTATTTGTGGAGAATAAACACAGTCTTTTAGAATCAACTTCACAGCATCTCCTTTTGAATCAACAACTGTCAGCTTAAGATCTCCAGATCCTTTTTATCTCTATAGGATCCCCATTGGCTAGGAAAAGATTCTTTCTGCTTTCTCCATTGAAACTTAGGAAAGAGTTTAAATTTGAGCAAATATGCTCACAGCTGCCACTATCTAGAAGGAATAAATCTTTCATGTTAAAATCATTGTTTGATATCTTGCAAGTAAAGCCTTTTGGTGTGCTTCTGTTATCATGAGGATTGGAATGTCCCCTTCTGCTTTGATATTCAAAACGACCTCGTGGTCTTTCCCTTTGTCTACAGTATTGGGTCAAATGACCAGCCTTTTGGCAGATGCTGCATTTGGTCTCTCTGGGTCTTTCAGTTACCTTTAATACACTCATTTTTATTTCTGACTGCTCAAGAGATCTTTTTATGGATCAGTCCCTTAAAAAATTCAAAGTATAATTAATGTCTATTCTGTCTCGCGATTCCAAGACAGATCGTACACTTGAATATGATTTAGGAAGACTGTTTAAGATTACAGCATTAATTTCAGAATTGCTGATTTCTGTTTCAGACGTTTGAATCTGCCCAACGATCTGCATGATTTCCTTTAAGTGGGCCTGAATATCATCATGCTCAGAAAGCCTCATGCTATAAAGTCTCATTCTTAAGAGTTGGATTCTCTTGTCAGAACTCTGGGAATATTTCTGCTCAATCTGATTCCACAACTGTTTGGCTGTGCTGGCACTTATTATTAAAGGGGATTCATCATCTCCAACTGCACTCAGAATAATAATTCTGGCTTGAGAATCTAGTTTCATGAACTTTTGCCTCTCAGCCTGATTTTCAGGTGGGTCCTCTGAGATTAAGTGTTTCACATCATTAACATCTAGGGCACATAAAATTCTTGTCTTCCATACTAAAAAATTTTGGTCATTCAGTTTAGGGATGTGCATAAAGGAAGAGATTGGATTTCTCTCACCCACAGCTCCTCGGTTTCCATTCATTGCTTCTGCTTTCTGCAGGCTGTTTGAATTTCTTTGATGTGCTGATTTGCTTCTTGTTACTTCTTTCCTCCTGGCATGAGCTTTCCTTCAGCTCTTCTGGTTGTCTCCTCAGGGGTAGCTCAAATCAGAAAAGGTCCTCTAGTTTGCAAGTCCAGGGAAAATCTTGGGAAAAGTTTCTTCTTAAAAATGTCTTGCTTTTTCAAGCTGAGAACTCACAGAGTCATGTCTTTTAAACATCTGGGCCCATAACCTTGTTGGTAGTTGCAGCAGCAACAAGATATGATGATGATGATGATGATGATGATGATGATGATGATGATGATGATAAGTTTGCAGAGTAGCAGAGTTTGATAATAGCACAGCGGAAATAAATAGACAGACTTCTGTGATTCTAGCTCTATAAAAATACTTTACTACATAATAGGGTAAAAAGGGTACATTTGATAGGAAAAACAACAAACAGTTTCTGACTACATCTTGATAGTCTCAACTAAGTACTAGAGAGAGAAAAGCTTAGACTGCATGGTCTAGTGAAGTAGTAGAAGTGGTGTAGCAGACTGAACAAAGAGTAATAAAACCTTAGTATATGTTGCTAGCTAATTGCCCCCCCCCAATAAACTGGCTCATCCAATAGACAATCCTGGATTCTCTCATTAAGACTAAAGACTCCCACTTTCTCTGGCGGGAACTTCTCTCGAGGCCTAAGTGGTCCTATGCTCACTAGCTATCTGACTAAACAAACAGAACAACAATTTAACTCTTTCATGACTGAGCATAGGACACTTGCACAGATTCCAACAAGTTGCCTCACCACAGAGATACACACTAAAAGTAAAAAAAATAACATCAAAATACAAATGAAGTTAGTGATTAATGATGATTAATAATGATAGATTATTAAAATAGGGCCTAGCTGTTGTGAAACCTACTGACTTCTGCCTCCTGAACATAGCTTTTTGGTTGGCATTTTACTCCCCAAAGATACATTGGAGTGTATTGAACGGCCGTAAATATAATGCCAGATTTAAAAGAGATCCAGAGGCAATCTAGGAAATTACAAGCTACTTAGCTTGATATCTGTTATGATGGAAGCATTATTAAAGATAGCATATTGATGAACTAGTTTTCAAGAATGTGGATAAGGGTGAGCTAGTAGACATTATATGCTTGGGTTTTCCTATTGACAAAAACCTTGGGGTGCTCACCAGACAGTTCTCACAATGAGGGAGTAAGCACAATGGTTACTAGGAATCTGAAGTTGGACCATTGCTTTTTACTTTGGTCCCTTTTACCAGCTGATGACTATGCAAGTAGGTTAGTTTACAATCACATTCCAACTTCCCTGTGTTTTACTATGCATGTGTGGTTTTGGTCTGAGTCTGACCTTAAGCCAGATGTTTTGCTTGGTCACTGGAAGGACACTGGAAGCTGACGTTTGTGCCAGTGCTCATGGTCTATTGTAGTTAAAGTTTTCCTGAAGCTGGACACAAAGTTTGCTAAAACAGATTATTTTCCTTTGTCTTTGAGCAACAGTACTGACCCAGCTGTAGATAACATTACTGGTTAAAAACCTGGAATTGTATAGATTTATAGAATTATGCTGCACATTAAAGAGTATGCCAAACAGTAAAGGGAATTTGCTAATTATTGTTCTCTATTTTTCCATTTGTACATTTGGATAGCATGGCTGAGTAGAAGAGGAGGACTGGCTAGGGGTATGGGAGATATGTATGGAACTCCCATATCCCATACTGGTTTGATACGTTGCCTCTATTTATTTATTTAATTTCTATACCACCTCTTCACTGTGTTTAGAGCTCGAGGTGGTTTACAATGTGTACATACAATACAATATTAAAATAATTTAAATACAAACATTAAAATCCATACATCTCAAAGAACAGCACCATCACTATATCCTACTCATGCCCATTGTATACAATAAATCAATCATATGAAGTCAAGCCAATAACAATATCAGAATCAACCTCCAAATGCCAGACAAAATAATCTCTGCTTTGCAAGCCCTCCAGAATTTCACCAAGTCCTGGAGGGAGGGAATCTCCTCTGTTAATACATTCCAGAGGGAGGGATCCATAACCATAAAAGTCCTCCCTCTGGTCAAAGACTGTCAAATGGCCCTAGAGCCAGGAACCACCAACAGTTGTGGAGTGTAGAGCACATAGGGGGTATAACCAGGAGAGACGGTCCCATAGGTATGAGGGTGAATGTATTTGTGCTCTTAGGGAGTATATGAGAGACAGCAGGCTATGACAAGGGACTTCGTTCCAGCACAGAGAAAAGTGATACTTTCAGTATGTGGCCCTCAGATGGGAGCAAAACAGGTAGTGGTTTTGTAACACTTCTATTTAGGGTGCAATGCTGGCATGCCCCCGATGATCACAAGATTCTGACACATATTTTTGTACAAGTCAAGTGGTGACAATGAATTTTGTTTATAATGCTCTTAGAAATGTGCCTCTCTTAACTATTGATAATCTTGGCTGCTTTTAAAAACAAATGCTTTCAGCTTACCATTTAATCTTCCTTCCTACACCCAATTTTGCAAGAGCTGTGGAAATGGAAATACCAGCTTTCATTTGATTTTGCTAGCTATGTTCCATTCTTGTAGTAATTAGTAGCTTTGTTTCACACCCAAGTATTAAGTCACCATATTTCTTAGCTAAAAGCCACACCCTCACCAGTAGATATGTAAGCTAGTATTTTCCTACTTACGTACACTTTGAAAATGAATCCTGCCTACAGAAGATATGGGAAAGATTTGCCCTAAAACCTGAATTTATTATTGATTCCTTATACTAGAAGAACAAGCATGTGTCATATTGTCTGTGACTGAACATAGTAAAAAAGAAATCTAGCAACTCATCCAGATTGCTTCTGTTTGGAGACTGAAGACTTATCGCATTTACGTAGTATGTCTTTTATTTACAAATATTGAAGTTGACCGCAGGTGGAAGCTCAGAGGCACCCCCCCCCCACATGGCTGCATCTCTGTTATCCTACATCAAATCCTAGAGAGCATGAGAGAGAGAGAGAGAGAGAGAGAGAGAGAGAGAGAGAGAGAGAGAGAGAGAGAGAGAGAGAGAGAGAGAGAGAGAGAGAGCACAAGAACAAGCGCAAGAGAGAGAGATATGCTGCACACCCAGTGTTTTTTAAATTAAATTCTGGTTTTGTTAAATTCTGTAGAGTCTGTCAATTTCTCATTCTGTCCTTCCCAGTGCCCGTTCTGACCTTTCTTTCACACACACACCTGTCCACTTTCCTGCAACTATTGCATTGGATAATTCATGTCAATCCCAGCTATTTAAGATCTTGGCATCTTTTGACCCCTAAATATGAATCTTGGCTGGTTCAAGAACAATTAGCTGTGACACCTTTGCAAAGTTCTTTGCTGATAAAATAGTTCAAATACGTTCTGATCTGGACACCACCTGTAATATGGAGGAGTCAGAAGAAATGCTTAACACACCGTCTAGTCTGTTTCTGAGTCATTTTGACCCAGTCACAGCGACAGATGCTGACAGAATTGTAGCATCTGCAAAGGCCACTACTTGTACTTTGGATCCTGGCCCATCCTGGCTACTAAAATCTTGCAAAAACCACATAAAGGAGTCCTGGATGGTCATCATTAATCAGTCACTAACTCAAGACACCTTCCCTCAGCTTCTCAAAGAGGTAATCATCTGCCCGCTACTTAACCATCCTTACACGAAACAATGCATGCATCTGACGAAAAGAACTGTGATTCTTGAAAGCTTATGCTACAGTAAAGTTGGTTAGTCTTAAAGTTGCTACTGGACTCTTTTCTATTTTGCTACTACAGACTAACATGGCTAACTCCTCTGGATCTGTTTACTCTCAGGAGCTAGATGGAGCATGCATATCACTCCCATTTTTGCAGGCACTCAATTGGTTTCCCATCAGTTACAGGCCATAGTCAGACACAAGAGTTCGAAATGATGAGAATGAAAGGTAAACTGGCAAGAATTAAAAAAGAACAACAACTAGAATTGGCTAAAATTCAGGCAGATAGCGAAGAGAGGGAAGCTGGGAGAGAACATGAAAAAGAAATGTATGCTTCAAAGATGAGAGAAATACAGTTAAGGGCAGAACTACCAGTTCCACATAGCACAAAAGCACAAATAAAGACAAGCTACTTGGGGCTGCTCAGCCAAGGTAGACAAATTTGGATTTTGGCACAAAAATCTGCCTCAGAGTGGGGACGTGGGGGGTCCATCATGTATGGGAAGTAGGAAGTCAAAAATCTTTTGGTGTTGCTGTAGCATATTAGAATTTTTCCTGGTGAGTGTTTTTACTGTAATCCCCGTTTGTAGTAAAGCCTCATTTTAGTCCTTCCTTAATTTTCATGTATCATTAATTCCCCACTGTTAGTGCTTTGTCTAGTTAATTCTTCACTGTGTTAGTCAAGTCACTGGGCGGGGGGTGGGTGGGAGTCCACCAAGACTCTCTCTCCCCTCCACCCCACTCCTGTTGTCTTTCCATAGTCAAAAGAAATAGGCCCTGATATATAGAGGAAGAGATTCCTGCTTTAAGATCAAAAAGAGTCCAGTAGCACCTTTAAGACTAACCAACTTTATTGTAGCATAAGCTTTCGAGAATCAGTTCTCTTCATCAGATGCATCTTAAAGGTGCTACTGGACTCTTTTTGATTTTGCTACTACAGACTAACACGGCTAACTCCTCTGCATCTATGACCATGGAAAGCACTGCTTTAAGATTAAACCCATGAATTCCACTTTGCACTCTCAGACATTCTCAGAGAACTGTCATTAGGGATGGGGGTGCAGACCCATGTAACCATTCAGGCAACAACCTAGCCACCTTGTCTATTGATTGGGAACTTGCAAGAGAAATTGACTTTGGAGGGATAATTCATGATTTTGCAATGAAAATGGCCAAACACCCCCCCCCCCACACACACACAAATCTTTAAAGCTAATTAGCCTAATATTTGCAGCCATATTGGTCCATTAGAATTTTTAAAAAATGAAACATTGATAGTATAATGACCAAAAAGTTTAAAAAGTAGCAAATGTGCACGACTCTCAAGATGGGTGTTACTATTAAAGCAAAGACTAGCATTTTTCAGAATAAGAATAATTTCAGAATTAAAACAATTTTTTTCATGGCTCCTGAGATTGCATGTATGGGATGAGAGATTATGATATTGGTGTTGAAGGGATGAGCATATTACAAGTTTGTACTGGGCCCAAAGAAATAATGCTTGGGCTCGGGCTTGAGACTCAATGTTCTGTAGTTCCTGTGCTGCAGATTGTGACTTATCACCACAAGGTCTCTCTGCAAAGAACATAGGCAGAATGCTACCATGGAAGTTTAATGGGTTTGATGGAAGTCAATAAAGACTGCTGTCTCAAGCAATTAATCCCAAGCTGTATGTTGCTAGGGAACTAACTACTAGTGTACTGCAAGAAGACATGGCCTGGCTCCTCTGAGAGAGTAAATACTTATGGGTGAAAGAGCGCCTCCAATTTTAATTCAGAAAAAGTGTGCCTCAGCTATGAAATTTTTGGGAAACAGGCATGGCCATATAATAACATATTTTTGAATTAGAATTTTATGGGACATATATCTTTTATTTCATTCCATCCCTGGTATTTGCCAGGATCAGCGGGGTTTTTTGCTTACATTCTAGTTTATGTACTACTGAACTGATATTTTCCTGTTGCATCTTAAAGAAAAATCATGGTTAAAAACTCCTTTCATACCATTTCTATTTTGCAATAGCTTTGTATATTCATGTAGCTGTATAACTGATGTTATCTAGGGAGGTCATTATCCAAGATGAAGAAATAGCATGAGTTTATGTAGGGCTGAGCAGAACTGGAAGCATTTGGGGCTGGAAGATGTGTGGTTGGTAGAAGGCTTCTTCTGCTCTTTTGTAGAGTGGTGGCATGAAGTTGGTAGTTTGCAGCAGCTGAAAAGCAGAAAAGAGAGACGCTTGTCACTCAGTATACAGAATGCCTCCACAGTCAGAACCTACACAGGTGAAACCAGAAAGCGGTGCCACTATTCCACAGCTTTTTACCTGGGAAGAGATTGGAACTCACTCTGGTCAGAGATCTTCCAAGCAGGACCAATGGCTCGTCATCAACAGGAAGGTTTATGATATCAGCAACTTCTATCGACAGCATCCGGGAGGAAGCCGTGTCATCAGTCACTTTGCAGGACAGGATGCTACGGTGAGTTTCTTTGTTAGAGGCATTAGTAATTGGCTGCAAGATAGTGTAGGATTTCACACCATGGATACAAGAAAAACCTTGTTATGGGGAAGGTTTCTCGGGGCAGGGGATATATAGAGATACTAGAGAAATATAATCAAAAAGAGTCCAGTAGCACCTTTAAGACTAACCAATTTTATTGTAGCATAAGCTTTCGAGAATCAAGTTCTCTTCGTCAGATACTAGTAGAGAAGGCATTCCAAATACAAGAATAAGGCAGCATCTCGATTAGGTCTGGAACAGTCTTTCATGTGGAAGCAGCAGGCAGAAGGGATTTTCCATGATGATTTGGAGCATGCGTACCCACTTCTCTGGAACAGTAGGTGATAAAGTCTTGATTACAAGTCTGTTTGTACAGGAAGGCAAGAAAAGACTAGGCAAAAGTTACAAACATCTGGGATAGGAACAGCATGACAGATGAAATAGCTTATGTTGTTTGCAAGCTAGTTAATAGGAATGATTACAGGAGATTTTATGATCAAATCAGCTCCCCTTCTCTCCCTTCAACTACTTATAGGATCATGTTCCAATTTGTGAGACTTCTAACAAGAAGTCCAGTTAAATTTACATACACAAACAAACAAACATTGTTTCCCTTAGTGTTTGCTGAGATCACAGACATAGGGGAAATTCTTTTTAATGCCATGTTCACATACTCCCTGAATAAAGATGATGCCAAAGGTGCTCCCATAGCTTCCCTAAGATTTGCTAGTATCTGCCAAGCATGGACACTGTGACATTATATTTCTAGGGTTCTTGCTGTGCTTTGTTCATATTTTCAAATATCATTTTCTAATGTTATTAGGGATGCGAGAATGTTTGCTGTTTAATTTCTTTCAATATATATTTATGTTTCTGTCAATGGTTTTAAATCTTTTCTTTTTGATGTTGGCTTTATTGATTTATTTGTATTGAGCACACATGTTGTATGGCTTTTATATGTAATTTATATGGTATATGTATAAACATATTATAACATAATGTCATAGATCCAGAGGAATTAGCCATGTTAGTCTGTAGTTGCAAAACAGTAAAGAGTCCAGTAGGACCTTTAAGACTAACCAACTTTATTGTGGCATAAGCTTTTGAGAACCACAGCTCTCGTCATCAGAGGCCTATTGTAAGCTTATGCCACAATAAAGTTGGTTAGTCTTAAAGGTCCTACTGGACTCTTTACTATATAGCATAATGTATAATTCTGATTTATTGACACACACAAATAATGTTGCAAAAACATGTACCTTTTATGGGCAAAAAATCAATTTGAGGAAAAGTAAATTGGTTTGAAAATAAGGGATTATAAGCTTCCTTTCAATAAGAGAGACATAGAATTGACATGAGGATTTGGGGGTTGAAATAGTGGGTACGAGTAATTAAAAAATCATCCCTAACATAGTTTTAGGAGCAATTTGAAAATGAGTTCAGACACTTTACAGTATGTTTTATCCTTTACAAGCCAATTAACCTGACCCAAAATGAGCTCTTTTGTGCAACTGTTCTGATTTATACTGGGTGGGACAGGCTGCAGAGCTGGCCCTATTATGAAGTATCTGAAAGAGGGTGCTCCAGACTACCGAGTAGTAGTGTGCACGTGCAGAGGCATGCACACACACACTGCAGCTATGTGTGGGAGGGTTCTGGTCTCAGAACAAGCTTCTGCCATTCGAACAGTTGCACAACAGCTAACTCACCTGCAGTCTTCAGATCACAGACAGGACTGGCAGAAATACAGTATCAAGGGCTTCACTGCAATGCAGTCTTTTCTTACAGCAGTAAGATCCCCTCATTACCAATTTTACAACATAGTTCTTGGCCACATTCTTGTTGGAGGGAGATGAAAGACAGTAGCTGAGGCAGAAAGTGGCTCTATGAAGGTACATGGCTGCTGAATGCCCAGCAGCACCCCACATCAGTACGGAGAAAGTCACCAATGCAGGATGTTTCTGCTAGCCATTCACTAGCTACATATTTTTATATGCAGAGATGGTTCATACCTCAGCTGCCACTTCACAGGGCCTTTCCTCCACTATGACTGTATCTGAGTTTTGCCTCCTATCCCATTTTGCATCATCCACATCACCCAGCTTAAAGGTGTTAATGACTCTTTCAGCTGTCAGTTTGGTGGCCATAGCTCAATCATACTTGAATTAACATTGGGTTATTTTATTATTTGTTATGTATAAGATGGATGGGTGTGAAATTTCTGATCATGTGGCGATATTGCCTTCTAGTTCAGTACTTGTAATGTATAATGCTATACTCATCGTGCTATATAGGAAGGGATAAGAGTTTAGGAGGAGACACGAAGGGCAATTCTGCTTCAGGCAGCAGCATTTCTTGGCCTAGCCTTGGAAACCACCCAAGGAATCAGATTTTGTTGTACTGTTAAATAGCAGCAAATGGCTCATAATTTCATGTATCTTTTTACTACCAAACGGGGTGCCGTTTTTTCTTCTTCTTCCAACATCAAAATGTTTTAAACCATCTCTGGGCCTTGAAGATCCTGAGATGTTGGGACAAAGGATAGCATCTGGTGTAGAAATGCCAATCTCCAGGTAGAGCCTGGAGAGATCTCAGAATTACAACTGATCTTCAGATTACAGAGATCATTTTACCTGAAGACTATGGTTGCTTTGGAAGGTGGACTCATTGGTATGATTCCATGATGAGGCCCCTTCCTACCCCAAACCCCATCCTCTGCAGGCTCCACCCACAAAGCTCCAGGAATTTCCCAGTTTGGAATTGGAAACCCTAGTCCTATGACTCTCACTTCATTTTACCATCACAGAACGTTAAGGAACTAGCATTATTAAATGTGCGTATTTACATATTTATTTAGCTTATTTATAGCCCACATTTCTCACTGAGACTCAAGGTTGTGTGTATGTTTGTCTAAAAAACCGAGAGAGGAAGGGAGTGGGTGGGGGGAGAGAAGTAATCATATAGTATAGGACATTGGATGGATAATGCAACAAGAATGGATAATACAACAAGATAATGCAATTGAACAATGAAATAGAACTAGGAATACAAAATTAAATGACAATATGAACAGGCAACTGACCAGCTCGGTATAGTGAGAGCAGTGCAAAATGTGGGATTATAAAAACATGTTTACATGCATGTAAAGATGAAGGACCTTGTGATCACTGTTCAGAGGTAATTCTTATCACAATTTTAATCGATTTGCCAGGATTTGGGAGGAAGCACGGAGTTGTTACATAGGAGAATGGGGAGAAGCATAGGTTGATGAAAAGGTTTAATATTTCATGTTATGTCTCTTATGCTTATAGTTTATGCTAATAAACATTTCTGGCTGGAGCTTCTTGTAAGTCCTATTATTTATTATTGATTAACACAGACATCATTCTTATGGCACTCACAACACTTCATATTTGATCATATTTAGCCAGTTTGTCTTTGTGCCTGACATTGTAAAATAGCTTTCCTGATTACCCACAGGAGAAATATTTCTAGCATGCTTTCTCTTTTGTTCATGCTTCATTTCTATTCTGCTTCCTAGGATGCCTTTACAGCTTTTCACAAGAATGAAGCTTTGGTAAAGAGATACTTGAACTCACTGGTGATTGGAGAGCTGGCACCGGATCAACCATGTTGTGAGCCCAGCAAAAATGTGAGTGTCTTAAAAGCTGTGTTTCTGATGTGCTTTGGGTTCTATTGGATACACTAACTAATTATCTCAACCCACAACCTCCAAGATGTGCCTGGCATTCATGAGTTCTGGTCCTACAGATCCCAGAACCAGTCAAGGGGCAAATTGGCTGTTTAACTTACCAGGAAAGTACCTGCTGGGCCATCACCCTGAAGGGTCACTCAAACCCAAACACTTGGGGCAATGATGGGCATAGGGTTGCCACTTGCCAACTGTGTTCTCCCATGCTGGTATAAGTTGGGTTCAAGGTTGCTTGACTCACTGCTGAGGGTAGAAGGAGAATAAAGTAATATTTGAGCTGGTACCTATTCTTGTCACTGGGCAGCAACTTGTGCAAGGGTTTCTTTGCTTGGATCCAAGTGCTGGTGGTATCAAAAAGGTAAGCTTGTGCCCATTGCTTAGACTTGAGCAACAACTACAACAGCATTAGCCTCCTCAGATGCTGTTTTCGTTGGTGCCCAGAGCTGTTTTGCTGGCAGTGAGATGGGAGGAAGTGAAAAGCGAGTCTGCATCCATAGTCACATACAGGGAGATGCTTGCTGGCTGCCATAGCTACTGTGGGAGGCCACTCTATAAGAAGGACGAGATTTTAGGAGTACTGGTTCTGCTGAGAGCAGACGTGACAGGAAAGATGGTCCTGTAGATATGTGTGTCCTCCTTGGCCATGAAGAACTTGAAAGATGCAATCATATCCACATGTACTTGAGAGTAAGCATCATAATGGGATTTGCTTTTAAGTAGACAATGGATAGGATTGCACTGGAGAAGATCTAGTACCTTGAATTGAACCTGAAGCACAGATGTAATATGAAAATTATTCTTTGCTTCTCGTTATATGATGTACTAGTGCACTGTGAACCAACTAGAGTTTCCAAATTGCCTTCAATGGTAGTTCCGTGTAGAGAGCTGTATAATAACCTCATCTTAAGGTTACTGTGGTATAGATCAGAATGGCTTAATCTCTCAACAGTCAGTGTAGGGAGCCAACTTCCATACAAGATGTAGATGGAAGAAGGCACTTTTCACAGTAGCACCTGTTTTCTCAATAACAGAGAAGGATCCATCATAATGAGTGGATTCTGATTTGTTTTAGACAAAACCAACTGAGCCTCTTCAAAAATGGGGGTAACAATATTTTCAAAAATTTCAGTTTTACCAATCAGCATTGCCTCAGTCTTGTCAAGATTCTTGTTCTCCCTTAGCCAGTTGACTATGACTATCACAAACTGTCCCAGGACAAAAATGGCTGCTTCCATTGGTTTAGCAACTGAGATGTAGAGCTGGCGGTCACCAGCATATTGATGACACTCTGCTCCAAATCTATAGGCAGTCTCTCCCAAGGACTTCATGTAAAAATTAAACAATACAGTGGATAATACTGAACCCTGCGGCACCCCACAGGGTGCCTTCCATGCAAGTGACTTATGCTGTCCCACAGCAACCTGTGTATGGTTGTAGAAGAAAGATCTAAATTAGATTTGCAGATAATATTTTTTCTATTACACATATCCAGAAGAGAGCTTTACTGTTGGTTCTTCTCACAGGAATTGCTATTAAAGGATTTTCGAGCTCTATATGTTACTGTCAAGAAGATGGGACTCATGAATTCCAGTTATCTCTTCTTCACCCTCATGTTCCTACACATTGTTCTGTTGGACTTTGCTGCCGGGATCATTATCATCTACTTTGGAACTTCCTGGGTGCCTTTTCTTTTTAGTATGATGATATTTGCAACTGCTCAGGTAAATGCACCTGTATGAATGATATTGTTGGGGCTAGATTGTTCTTCAAATCCTCTAGAAATAGTGTATTGGTTTCTGATTTCTCCTAGTTTCTGATTTCTCCTCGTTTCTTTCTCTATGGAATTCACTTTCCCCTCTAAGTAACATCACAAACACCATATTACGCATACCCTGTAAATGAGGTGAGGTTGAGGAATTTTTCTCTGCTTGGGTATGAACACATGAAGTTGACTGAGTCAGGCCATTGGTTTATCAAGGTTAGTGCTGTTTACTGTGACTAGTAATAGCTCTAGTCTCTAGTTCCCAGGTCTTTTCAATCATTCACTACCTGAGCCTTTTAATCTGGAGCTGACAGTGTTGAAACTGAGAGCCAAGCTACAAGTGATGAATTACACTTGCCTGGCAAGTGAACAGACTCATGTGAATTCCTCCCTGTTCACTTGCCATTCACTTGCTCTCCACTTGATCGCTTGTAGCTTGGCTCTCAGTATGCATACAAACAGACGCTTTGCCACTGAGCCACAGTGCCTCCACTTCAATTTACTGGTATTGGCAAGACGTTTTGTGCCTATGTTCAGCATTAGATATTAGATGCTTCATTACTATTAGAGAAGCCATAAACCTCATAATGGGCAGATTCTGTAGGCAAGTACACAGTGTTCGACTGCTTTGACTGTCTAGGTCCAAGCCTTGGAGCTCGCTGCCTCATCGTGGAAGCCTTGAGCAGCTGCCAAATGGTGACTGGAAAGGTATGGGAGGGTGCAGCTTAGTAGTTGCAAGGGTAGTGGATGTTTTGTGCAGGAGAATAGGGGTAGAGAGCCCTGCAGAGTGGTGGTGATGGAGAGCTGCAGGGGGACCTGCCAAGTAGCGGGAGAGGGTGAAGGCCCAACCATGAGAGTTGAGCCTCCCATGGGCAAAATAACAACCCACGGAGCAGTTGGATCACTGATTACAACCAGCAGGCAGAGTGTGAGGGCCAAGCTACACATGACGAATGACACTTGAATGGCAAGTGGATTGAGTGGAGGGCAAGTGAACAGGGAGAAATACACTTGCCATTCAAGTGTCATTCGTCATGTGTAGCTTGGCCCTGAGTTATGCAGGTGAGTGTTTGAGCATCCTGAATTACCCTGGGTGAGGTTACTGCTGTTTTATTGTAGCAATTTTAACACTATATAAGCTACCCGGTGGGGAAATTTTATCAAAAGGCACAATAAAAGCAGTTCAAATAAACAAAGTAATAATTTAAATTTTGCATACATGCACTGCATGTATGAAAAAAGAGTAAATAATCTCATTAGTGTGTACACTGAACTACTTCCAATTCCTGATCCTGATGAATTGGCAAAACAATTTGAAGTACACAAATCTCTAAAACAAATCAGCAAATATGTAATTTTCTAGGTGGTCACACAGGATGACTGGAAGTACCAAATCTGCATATGAATTTAAATTCATCAGCTTCATACTGTGATACCTTTTTGTTTTCATTAAGGAAACTTCCAAGTCTGTAAAAGAGGTTGATTCCAATCCATCACAAAATCTGAAATGTTCAGTACTCATTTACTCAGTTTTAATGGGGAAGCCCTACAATGTTACTGGCTGCCAGCTGTATTCAAGTATTTTGGAGTTGTCTTCAAACTTAACTAGATGCTATAATCTGCATGAATTCACCTCAGGAACTTGCAACTATACTGTAGCTGTTAGTTCCTCGTGGCAACTTGTGAGTAAATGTGCTGCATGGCCCAATTCAGATTGGGGCTGTCGTGCAGGCGAAGAAGGAATTCCTGCCTTCTCTCCCATGCTGTTTTGGGTGGCTGAAACAGCTCAGTGGACACAGGAAAGATTGTTATTTGCTCCATTGGGAGTCAGCATTTGCAGTGAATGTTGGCATGTGCTGGCTCTCCACAGAGGAAATGACACTGTCCCATCAAGCCCCTTGGGCTGTTTCAGCTAGTGAAAACAGCCCAGGGGGGAAGGCAAGGATTCCTCCTTCTCCTGCGTAGTGGTCTCAGTCCGAATCAGGCCTTGCTTCATGTTCACTCACAAGTTGCCGCCAGGTCTGGCAGCTAGAGTATAACTGCAAGTTCTCATGGCAAACTTATACAGTTTTTAATATCTAGTTAGGCTCTTCCTTTCTTTTTTGCAGCCTTGATTTGTGCTGTGGTTTTTCCCCCTGCTTAAACTCCATGGTAATGCCAGACTCCCCTATGTGGAGGCTCCCAGGTTTCTCAGAGCTGCTAATTCTTTAAATTTCCCTCTTGCCTTCACATACCATCTTATTTAATTGCTTTATGTATTTCTAATGACCAGCGGGTTCTCTCACAGCATTCACTAGAAATTTCTTTGGCAATGGTGGTTCTTAAGTACGGATTTTCACTTTCTACCCAGCCAAAGTTATTTAAAAAAATAATTCTTTATTATTGTAACAACGTTATTACAATATAATTATCATGAAAACATTAAAAATGATCCGTGAATTTAGCTGAAGACAAAATAAAAAGCAGTATCCTACCCTTCACAAGGGAAAAATAAATATAATATAAATATAAATAAATATAAATATAAAAATAAAATAAAAAATAAATGAATTGATAATTGATGCAACAGTAACTGCTGACTGAGATAGCTTGCTTAAGTAGACTGAGGAACAATGGAACAAAAGGAAAACTGCATGAAGAAGCAGAATTTCTGCTGTATGGGATTTAAGATTTTCACAAGCAAATTCAAAGTAGGATTTCTTTATTTCTTTATTATTTACTTTATTTATATCCTGCCTTTCTCCACAATGGGGACGCAAGGTGGCTTTCCTCCATTTTATCTTCACAACAACTCTATGAGGTAGGTTGGGATGAGAGTTCCATTCTATTCATTTATTATTAATGCTCATAGACTAATTAATTATAAGCATATAAAAAAGAAAATACAATTACAAGCACAATATGTATATTATAACATATTATTTATTAAATGCCATGGATAAAAAATTTACCACTGCAAGAGTCACGTGCAGCTTAGCTTAGCTACAATCTCCAGCTCTGAAGTTGGGTCAATTTCTGAATGTAAACTGTGATCCACTTCTCTTGATTGGTACTGTATTTGTTACAATCAATGAAAAAATGCCAAATAGTATCTAATTTTCCAGATTTACAATCACATAGCTACTCAGAGAACAGAATCCTGCAAATGTACTGGATAATTCCCTCCACAGCAATGCTTTGGCAATGCAATCCTAAGAAGAGTTACTCCAGTCTAAGCCCATTGAAATCGGTGAGCTTAGACTGGAGTAACACTTTTTAGGATAGCACTGTCTTGCTTTGGAAAATAAAATACAATATTTGGAGACCATTAGGAGCTTATAGTAAGGAGGCAGAGTCTTTGGAATCAGAAGACCTAAATAATATAAGGAACATATTGGCTGTTTGCACATGATTTCCTGCCTGCCTGCAGGTAAGTCGCATGAAAGACCCGGAAGACAGCATCTTCTCGCATGAAATCACACCAGGAAGATGTGATTTTGCGCAAAACTCCCGGATAACAGTGTCTTCCTGGCACGATTTCGGGCAAGAAGGCGCTGTCTTCCGGGTCTTTTGCGTGATGTTCCACAGGCAGGTAAGTTGTGTGGAAACATCCATCCTCCAGGCTCTGCAAGTGCTCCATTTGTCAAAATGTAACACACTAGATTTAATCAGTTTATATACAGAGGCGTATTCCATTTGCTTAAAACATTCAAAGGAGAAACCCGACGTCTGCAACTTTTTATGAACCAGTTTAACCCATGTATTTTGGAAACCATTACTAGTGGGTTGATACAAATTAACACCCTTCAGGGAAACAGAATAATCTGAGCATTTGAAACTGGCCCAAGGTCACGCAGCAAGCTATTGTGCCTATGGGGACAGGCATTGCTGGATTTTTATGGGGAATATATTCCCAAATTAAGTGTAATGCACAACTCAGATTTCAATTCCACTTCCAGATGATTTAGGAAATATAATCCTTCAGCACTGTGAAATAGCCTGTATATGGATAGTCCCTAGGGTTTTCAGCTCTGGGTTGGAAAATTCATGGAGATTTGAGGGGGTGAAGCCTGGTGAGGGGTGTGTGTGAGGAGGGGAAGGTCCTCAGCAGGGTATAATGCCACAGAGCTCACCCTCAAAATCAGCATTTTTCTCCAGGGGAACTGATCTCCATAGTCTGGACATCAGTTGTAATTTCGGGAGATCGCCAGGCATCACCTGGAGGTTTTGCAACACTAATAGCCCCTGAATTCCAGAGACATTGAAATGAAATGCACCCCCAACTAGTGTTTCCATTTTAAATATCTGATTTGTAGCTGTTTATTGTTGCCTATGTGTTATGTCAGTCTGCTTTCCAGCTCAATGACTCACACGGCACCTTTCTTGGGTTAGAAAATGGCCACAACTTTATTGATTACAGCTTGATGGAGCATTGGCCAGGCATCCGGGCTCAGATCCCCATTGGCATCCGAGGGCCCCCTGCTGACCGATGCATCCTCCACCAGCCCCATGATGGCCCACCATAGCAAGTGTCCTCTGCCGCCAGCACATGCCAGGTGGTCTTCTCTTCCCAATCCGTCAGGGTGAGCAGACCCGCGGCCCACTCACCCTAATGGGATCTGGCCCAATGCCACAAAACCGCCAAACCCATAAAGTTGTGACAGTCTTCTTTCCAGTCCATATTATAGTGGTGGGTGGGCAGGAAACATGCTGCTCCTGCCGAAGTTCCTGGGCGGAATGGCGTTGCCCATGAGGCTGTGCCAGAGGTGGGCTGGGCGTTCCATCCCATCCTGGCTGACCCATCTCCACTGCATCCTTTGCCATGGCGACAACCCAGCCCGCTGGTGAGTCAGCGAGCTTCTTTAGTTGCCTATGTGTTATGTCAGTCTGCGTTCCAGCTCAATGACTCACACGACATCTTTCTTGGGTTAGAAAATGGCCACAACTTTATTGATTACAGCTTGATGGAGCATTGGCTAGGCATCTGGGCTCGGATCCCCATTGGCATCGGAGGGCCCCTTGCCAACCGGTGCATCCTCCACCAGCCCCATGCTGGCCCACCATAGCAAGTGTCCTCTGCCACCAGCACATGCCAGGCGGTCTTCTTTTCCCAATCCATCGGGGTGAGCAGACCCGTGGCCCACTCACCCTAATGGGATCCAGCCCAATGCCACAAAACCGCCACTGGAGGAGAGCCAGAGGCCCAACTCCTGCCAAAGCTCCAACTGCTGCAACCAAGAAAGTAGGAGCCACTTCCCTCCCCTAGGGGTTCCTGACTTTGATGACCGGAGGAAGGTGAAAAAACCACAAGGCGCCCCTGCCAATCTGGCCCCTTGTGGGAAAAATTCCTTCCTGGCCCCCGCAGGCGACCGGCTGAACTGGGGATCTCCGCCGGAACCCAAAGGGGGCCCCCACTACATCCCCCTGGCCCAAGCTCCTGCTGCGCCGCTCCTTCTAATGTTGTTACCAATCGCTTGCCATCATTCCCAGGGGGATGCTGCACCTGTAACTAGATCAAACAACGTTAGTGCCTTCTCTTACGACCTGACCCACAGGCACTCGGGAGGCCACTGGTCAATTGCCTCTTCGGTCTGTTGGTACCCCTCCCCGGCTGCTAGGGCAGCTGCCCTGGTGTAGATTCAGTTCAGGGCAACTCACCCTGAACCAAAACCTCATGAGCTGGCAGCAGTTGGCATGGCCCAGAAGTTGGCCAGTCACCGCTGGGCATCTGTCACAGTGCTCTGGCTGCCTGGACTGGACCGTGGGCTGCATGCCCTGCCAGGTGGGGCCACACCACTGCACCATACTCCGGTGGCTTGTCCTGGGGAGCTGGACTTTGCCCTGCCAGCCATTGCCTGCCAGTGGTGTGACCCCATGCAGCCGCCCTGTGGGACATGTCCCCGGCTGGCCCAGGCCCCCGCAAACAGGCTGCCCTGGACAGCATGGTCTCAAGGACGTTGCAGCCCTGGTCAGTTGCCCCTGGGTGTCCACAGGGTGGCCATGACGGGCCGCCCAGGATCTCTGCTGGGAAGCTCCCAGCGGGCCTGGCCTGCTGTAGTCCACTGGGCCAGGGAACTACTGGCTGGGATGGCCCAACCCCTCACCTGCCAGCCAGCCGGCCACCATGTGGGTCTGGATTGCCCTGGGCACCTGCCCGGACACATCCACCCCTGCTGAGTGTTCCAGGCCCATGGAGTTCACACCCGGACTAATCCATCCCCATTTGGTGTTCTGACTGCAGCTGCCCTGCACACCCAGTGGTCTCGGGCATGTACCTGAACTCACTGTCCCTGCTAGGGGGTTCCAGAATCCCTTCTGCCCACCCCGCCTGCTCCGTCTGGCAAGCTGTCTGGAGAGGATGGCTGAAAATGCAGGACAGCTGCCCAGCGAGCCCGCCTGTGGATGATGCCACGAAGGATACAATTTTCCCCAGCTCCTCCTGCTCCTCCTGCAGGGTTCAGGGTGTCTTTCAGAGTTTGGTGCCAGGACCTGGATTCTGTCATCTTGAAACAAAAAAAAAAGGGGGGGGGCGTCCGCTTTCGTTTGCTTCCCTGTTCGTGTGGTGGGCACCGAACCCACCATAGCACTGCAACCCAAGGAGTGCCAGCATGCTCGGTAAACCATGAGACTTGCTCCGAGCTACCTGGGCAGAATGGCGTTGCCCACGAGGCTGGACTGGAGGTGGGCTGGGTGTTCCGCCCCATCCTGGCTGACCCACCTCCACTGCATCCTTCGCCATGGCGACAACCTAGCCCGCCGGTGAATCAATGAGCTTCTCCTGACAGTTTACCTGCTCGCCTGCTGGTTACTGGCAACTGGCAGGAGGTTTCTGGCCCCATGGAGAATGCTTGTCACTAGCAGGCACCCTGAGAACATGCTCGGGGCACTCCTTCCCAGCAGACTCTATGTTCTCCCTTCCAGAAGTGATGTAGTTGCTCCCCCGATTTGTTTGGGGCTGATTTTGGTTCCAAAATCAGTGCACTCCCACAGGCAGCATGATGATTAGCAGGGGCATCTTATTTCCCTCCCCCACCATTTCCTGTTTCTTCCTCTCTTCCTGGTAACCCACACATCTTCACCTTTCCATGTTTACTTTTCTCCTTAACCTACTTTTTACCTGCCTCCATATCTTCAGCTGTATTTATGAAAATCCCACTAGGGGTCGCCATAAGTCAACTCTGACTTGAGGGCACCACACACACACACACACACACACACACACACACACACACACACACACACACACACACACACACACACACACACACACACACACACACACACACACACACTGTTTATTTACTCCTTGGCGCAATCATCAAACAAAAAGGAGCCTGCAATGAAGAAATCAGAAGACTGAGACTTGGAGGAGCAGCAGTGAAGAAATTAGATAAGATTCTTAAAGATAAAGATGTCTCTTTGGGAACCAAGATCAAGATTTTCCAAGCTATAGTATTCCCCATTAATATAGATGGATGTGAAAGTTGAACAGTGAAGAAAACTGACAGGAAGAAAATTGATTCATTTGAAATATGGTGCTGGAGGAGAGTTTGTGGATACTCGCTGGAAGCTCAAATGACAAAACTGAAGGTATTGTACTTTGGCCACATCGTGAGAAGATAAGATTCTCTGGAAAAGTCAATAATGCTAGGAAAGAGGAAGACCTAAAACAAGATGGCTTGACACAGATAAAAGCAGCAATGTCCTCCAGTTTGCAAGATCTGAGCAAGTCTGTTAATGATAGGATGTTTTGGAAGTCTTTCTTTCATAGGGTTGCCATAGGTTGGAGGTGACTTGATAGCACATAACACTGACACACATAATTTATGCCCCACCTTTCTTTGCATTGCTGACCCAAAGCAGCTTACTTCATTCTCCTCTCCTCCATTTTATCCTCAGAACAACCCTATGAGCAGGAGTGGACTGGGAGTGAAAAAACCTACAAAAGGGCCTGTCTTGGCCCTGTTCCCAAAGAACAGATAGAGGAAGAAAGAGGCAGCCTCCCTAAACAATTGGCCAGGCAACTCTTTATTAGCTTGTACAGGGTTTGGGTGGGCTGGTCCCTGCCTCCTTCACCTTTCACAGTGCTAGGGCAGGCCAGATGCTGCCTTCCTTGCCTTGTGTGGGGTTCAAGCAGACCAGATGTTACCTCACCAGAGGCTTGGAAAGGCTGGGCTGGGCACCACCTCCCTCACATGTGTCTTGGGCCTAGGGTTGCCAGGCACCCTTACCCTCCAGGTGGAAGTGGGGGGACCTGACACCTTCAGTTTCTTCTCATGTGTGCACACAAGGAGCACACGTGCTTCCAGTGCAGTGTGATGATGTCAGTTCTGGGAGTGATGTCATCACTCAGGCCTCGGAAGCACTTTTAGGCTTTGTGCCAGGCTGATTTGGGGCCCCAAATGGGCTGAATTGACCTGGAGTGAAGCCTGGAGGTACTTCTGGTGGCCTGCGTGATGTCATCACTCTGGAGAGTGATGTTGTTGCACTGTGTTGGGAGCATGCCCTGGGAGGCCTGTTTCTCTGCCTTTCCCCACCACTGGCCAGGTGAGTGGTGGTGAGGGGGAGGTTGGGACTTGGAGCAGGGGATTGGCAATCTTATTTGGGCCAGGTGCAGCACCATTTCCTATAACTCACTTCCCACTGGGCTTGGGTGGGCAGAGCCAGGCTCCACTGCCTCACTCACTTTGCATGAGGATTGCTTGGGCCAAACCAGGTGCTTCTGCCTCCTTCACTCTGAATGTGGCATGGGTGGGCATTCTCCAGGTTCTGCCTCCTCCACCTTGGGAAGGCCAAGCCAGGAGTTGTCTCCCTTACCTCACCCCTTGTGGGGTTAGAACAGGCTGAACCAGGTGCTGCCTCCCTTTCCTCGCCTCTTGCGAGGTTTGGGTGGGTCAAGTCAGGCACCAACTTCCTTACCTCTCTTCATGAGGGTCTTGTTGTGTGGAGTTTGAATTGACTGGGCACTGCCTCCTCCACTTTGCCTTGCATGTGGCTTGGCGGGTCAGGTTCAGCCCTTCTGTCACAGGGCTGGCACAGCCCAGGTGGGGTGGAGGGCATTGGCCCACTAGGAGATGACATGCTTTTCTTAACAGCCAGTTTGCCCCTGCCTGTGAGACAAGTTAGATTGAGAATGTGTAACTGGTCCAAGGTTACCCAGTAAGTTTCCACAGCAGAATGGGGATTTGAGGTCCTAGCCTGCAACTCTGCACCCCATTGGCTTTTGTAGGGTGGCTGCTGTTGACCAGTAGCAAGCAGCCTGGCCTGGGTGAGTCATGCACATGAGGTGGTAGAATGCCAAGTGGTTGTTGGTGCTGGTGTAGTGTTAAAAAGAACACCCCTGCTGATTTGGCTTCCAATGGCATTTTTTGTTGCTCAGGGCAACAAAAACAGCTTCCTGTCAAAATTGGCTTCTATGCACAGCATTGGGGTGGGGTGGGGGGAGAAAAGGATGGGTTGGGCTTTGGAGGACACTAGTTATACTGTCAGAGTTGCTGCCATGGAGTTGCTGTCCTCTAAATTCTGCAGCCAAAGACACAATGCCTCTGAGTATGTATAGAATGCATTAGGGCACTGGTAGCCTTCTATTAAGGAACTAATGTAAGGGTAACATATTCTTATGGCTATGCCATTTCTGTTGCATATTCTGTCAAGCTCCTGCCATCTTTCTATGCAGGTTGCCTTTCTGATGAACAGGCCATTTCTATTGCACAGTCCATCAGAAACAGCATTACATCTCCTTTGTTGCACGCATTTTCCAGCATGATGGGAGCACTGCAGGGCATGCTGAAGCTGAGCTCAGTAAAAAGTCTCCAAACTGGAGGGAAAATTGTGTGGAAGGTATATACCCCACTGCTCTTCCCTACCTCCTGCACCTCTTCTTTGGCCCCTGGGGCAAAGGGCAAAAGTTCACTTACCTTGACAGAGAGCCTTGAGTCTTTAAAGTGCTACTTTCTTCCATTGCAGACCAACATGGCTACCCACTTGAAATTATTTTCATGGACAGGAAAATGAACTTATAGACGCAACAGCAGATTCATCTCAGCTCCAACTGCATTGTTTTGTTCTCACATTTTTTTCCCTGCACGTATAACAGCTTATGATATTGCCCATAATGTGCTTTGATGCACGTATAACAGCTTATGATATTGCTCAACATAATTATTGGTGTAGTTGACGAGAGTATAATGATGGAGTACACAGCTTAACAAGTGGTGCTATTAACACACACATGTAAATGATTCGGCATAGGTAGAACAGTAGAACACTTATTGAGAGTCAGCTTTAGTTTTATGAGCAATCTGTTTTACATTTCAGGTCCAGTATGGTTGGTTTCAACACGATTTGGGGCATATCTCAGTCTTCCAGAACGCCAAATGGAACCGATGGTTTCACATGCTTGTGATGGGTCTTCTTCAGGCAAGTACCAAGTGATGCTTGGTCAACAACCATATTATTTAAATATTTTTATCTTGTTTTTCTCTCACAGTAGGGATACAAAGTGGCCATACAGTACAGTACAGTACAGTACAGTACAAAACAAAACAAAACAGTATCAATTTAAACCAATATATGCAACCAAACAGGTCACAGTCAAACTTAAAATGGGCAACAAAAGGCAAGGACATTCCTGGGTGATGGTTCTGGCAATACAGGTTATGCTGGGCCTCAAGATGCAAGCTGATGGCTATGGGCCAACAAAGAGCCTTTTAGCTTAGCAAAAGCTCACACTTCTGGCCAAGCCTACGCTTTGAGTTTCCCACAAATGGGGTAGATGCTCCATTAGTCCCTGCTTGCACCTTTGGCCAAGCCCAGGCTTTAAGTTACTTGCAAAAAGAGGATTGAAGAAGCCCAGCCTAAGTTTTCTTCAGCTAGCTCAAGTGTCTCCATCTTAGGTCATGGGAATGATACGAACAGAATGACATGCTCTTTACATATTCCTTTCCTCACCCATGCCTCTGGCCATATCCAGGCTTTAGGTTACCTTCAAAAATGGGAGGAGAAGGGCTTTTTCAGTCAGTGCAGATTTTCCCATCTTAGGCCATGTGTACACTACCAACAGAATGACATGCTCTTTACACATTGCAGTAGAAAATAAGCAAAGGTTATTCTGAATTCACAAATTCATGATTGCATCCAAAACTTCACTATTAGTCTACAAGATGAATGAGGATACTATGTCACAGTAATACATATTTAGTATATGGATACCAAATGTAGAGAAGGCAGCAGGGATTAGTAGCATTCCTACACATAAGCAAGAGGGATTGTGGGTTTGGCTATGGTATGCAGCTGGGCCTACACTGCTGCTCCAACCTATATAAGAGCCAGTTTAGTGTAGTGATTAAGAGCAGCAGGACTCTAATCTGGGGAACCATGTTTGATTTCTCACTCCTCCACTTGAAGCCAGCTGGGTGACCTTGGGTCAGTCACAGCTCTCTGGAGTTCTCTCAGCCCCACCCACCTCACAGGGTGTTTGTTTGTTGTGGGCAGGGTTTTTTTTTCTGGGGAAAGAGGTGGAGGAACTCTCACTGGGGGCAACTCCTGGGAGGAGGTGGTGTGCCTCTTACTATATCCCTGTGTGCACAGTGCGTGCGCACTCCCGAGACTGCACAATGACATCACTTCCGAGAAGTGACATCATCATGCAGGCTGTGGCTGCCCCGAGAGCACTCTCGTGCTCCATGGGGGGCCCAATTTGGCCCAGATAAGGCTAAACTTGCTGTCATGGCCCAGTCTGAGAGTGAGGTCTCCTCTGGAGGAGAGGAGTCTCGTGTAGCCAGCCAGGACTCCTCAGGAGAAGAGGAGCCCTGTGTAGCCAGCCCTAGCCCTGATTCAGCAGAAGCCAGCAATCAGGAGCAACAGCTGCTGGCTGATCAGAGCTTGCAGCCAGCAGCTGAGACACCAGCACCTTCTAGCTCCTACACCACAGGGGAAGCTCAGCCAGGGACTTCTACAGGTGCAGCGCAGCCAAGAGCCTCCACCCCCCCAGGTTCACCCACGCCCAAGGAATGCCACAGGCAGCGCCAGAGACTGGAACTGCAGGAGAGACGGCGCAGTGCTCGCCTCTTGAGCCAATGCCAGCTGCTGGAGAGTGATGATGAGTAGTGTCAGGATGGAGCCCCAGCAGCTGGCTGAAAACCACGCCTGGCTATAAGAGCTGCCGGGAGGAACTGCCGGGTGTGGAAGCAACGTGTCTACTGCCTGCAACCACTCCGTGTTTCGTGAACCTTGCCCGTGCCTGCTTTTGGACCTGACGCTATCGGTGACTGATCTTGGACTGTGCCTGACCTTGCTTTTCGACTCTGGACTCACTCCTGGCTTTATCTCGTGCTCTGACCACCGGTTTGACTTGGCTTTTGCTCTTGAAACTCCCCTTTGACTTTGGCCTTAAGGTTTGGACTTGAACCACCCTGCTTGGGCTGGCCCAGCCCATGACAGATTGCTTCCACCCAAACTTCCCGGCATGGATGCGGCAACGCCCACCCCAGGAAGCCTGGCACTGCTGCAGGACCCGGTACTGCAACTAACTCAAGCACTGGTGACTCTGCAGCAGCAGATTGCTGCACCTGCTGCACCTCTGCCTGTAAAGTGCCCAGTGAAGCCTCCTGACAGCTTTGAGGGTGATGTGGAGGAATTCCCAGCATTTCTCGCCCAATGCCAGCTATATATTGAACTCCTGGCCAGAGACTTCCCCACGGATAAAGTCAAAGTCTGCTTCATTCTCAGCCTGTTAAAGGGGCAGGCAGCAAGATGGGCCACACCCTTGTTACTGGCCAAATCCCCTCTGCTAGGGGATTTTCCAAGCTTTGTCGCTCACATCACTGCTGCCTTTGCTAACCCCCTGAAAGCCATCAAAGCTAACCAGAGGATCTGTGCCCTCACCCAGGGGGATGGGACTGTAGCCCAATATACCACTGAATTTCCGTTACTGCCACAGGACTTGGACTGGAATGAAGCGGCCCTGGTTGACCAGTACCTGGAAGGGCTGTCTGATGAAGTGTTGGATGAAGTGGCCCGATCCAAACGACCAGGAGGACTGCAAGCGCTCATTCTTCTATGTCTCCGCATAGATGGACGGCTGGAGAGCTGGAGACAAGCACATGCGCTAAGGCATCCACCTCCACCCCGGCCCTTGCCTGAAAAGCTGGCTGAGCCCACGCCAGTGGGGGTACCTTGTAACCGCTTGCCCCCAGAGGAAAAGGAGAGGCGCCGAAACCACAACCTCTGCTGGTATTGTGGTGGGGTGGTCCATTATGCTGATGGCTGCCCTGCCAAAAGAAGGACCCTAGCCATAAGCCTGGAGTCGGCGCACCCTAAACCACTTGTGGGAACAGCCAATGCCTCCGGTGACCCCCCAGAACCATTCCTTGTGCCAGTCAAGTTGTGCCTGCCTGATGGATGTTGGCTATTCGTGTATGCCATGATAGACTTGGGGGCCTCCCGCTGCTTCATGGATGCCAGGTTGGCTGCACAACACCAGATTCCCTTGCGGGCAAAGAAGAATCCCACTGTTGTTGAGGCCATCGATGGGCGGCCCCTGCGTTCTGGGCCAGTGGTTGAGGAAACCCAGGACCTCCTGTTGCAGATCCAGCGGCACCAGGAGTGGCTCTGTTTTGATGTGGTGGGCATTCCCCAGTTTCCGCTGGTCTTGGGACTTTCCTGGCTCTGCCGCCATGATCCGATTGTTCGGTGGGGCCAGTTAGACCTTCGTTTCCGGGAACCATGCCCACATGAAAATCCGTGCCCAAGGCCTATGGTGGCCGCTGCACAGGAGGTTTCGGCACTGCCAGAGGAATACGTGGATCTTGGAGATGTGTTCGAGGAAAAAGGAGCAGACCAACTCCCCCCTCATCGGCTGTATGACTGCACCATTGACTTGATTCCCGGCGCCCCTCTGCCGGTGGGACACCTGTACTCGTTGTCTGAGCCAGAGTTGGCAGCACTCTGGGACTTTCTTACCACCAACCTGCAGCGAGGGTTCATCCGCCCCTCTACCTCACCTACCTGTGCCCCAGTCCTCTTCGTTAAAAAGAAAAACAGGGAACTCCGGCTGTGTAATGATTACCGGGCCCTGAACAAAATCTCCATCCGAGACCGGTATCCGCTGCCTCTGATCCCTGACCTCTTGGAGCAAGTCAAAGGAGCCCAGATCTACACCAAGCTGGATCTCAGGGGAGCCTACAACCTAGTGCACATCCGGGAAGGTGATGAATGGAAAACCGCCTTCAGTACCAGATATGGGCAATACGAGTATCTGGTAATGCCCTTTGGCCTGACTAATGCACCAGCTGTGTTCCAGAGACTGATCAACAACATCTTTCGAGATATCCTGGATCAGTTCGTCATCATTTATCTGGATGACATATTAATTTATTCATGCGACGCGTCGCAACATACTCGGCATGTGCGCACGGTGCTGCAAAGACTCCGGCAGCATGGCCTGTTTGCCAAATTGGAAAAGTGTGCATTCCACCGGCCTACTGTGGAATTCCTTGGCCATGTATTATCACCCCACGGAATCCAAATGGACCCAGCTAAAGTCGAGGCTGTACAGACTTGGCAAGCCCCCCGTTCTCGGAAGGATGTACAGCGATTTCTGGGGTTTGCCAATTACTACCGGCAATTCATCCCCCAGTTTGCATCCATAGCCGTCCCTCTCACTCGACTTCTCCGGCCTTGAGAACCTTTCCGTTGGACACTGGAAGCCAGCGAGGCATTCCTGACCCTAAAGACTCGCTTCACCACGCAAGCAGTCCTGCGATATCCAGATCCCCAGCTACCCTTTCTAGTCGAAGCAGATGCCTCCAGCAACGCCATCGGAGCAGTGCTCTCCCAACGGGCAACCCCCTCCAGCACTCCACAGCCTTGTGCTTACTACTCTCGCCAGCTGACCCCCGCCGAAAGGAACTACACCATCTGGGAGCGGGAGCTGCTGGCAATAAAGGCAGCCTTCAAGGTTTGGCGGCATCATCTGGAGGGGGCTCGGTACCCAGTCCAAGTGCTCACTGACCACCGGAACCTTGAACACCTCCAAACTGCCCGCCGTCTCAACCAGAGACAGATTCGCTGGTCGTTGTTCTTCTCCCATTTTGATTTCAGGATCACCTACGTTCCCAGCTCCCAGAATAAGAAGGCCGATGCTCTGTCCCGGAAGCCGGAGTACAACACATCCCCCAACCTGGAACCACCTCCAATAACCATCCTGGCTCCAGAAACTTTCGCCGCTACGCAAACCCCTCCGGAGCTGGTGGAGGAGATACAGACTCAACAGTTACTGGACCCAGTTGCCCAGAAATACCTCCAGAACGTCCAGGGGTCTCCCCAGCCCCAGGCAGATGAATTTGCAGAGGAAGAGGGGCTACTGACCCACCGAGGCCGGATTTATGTACCCCCAGGCTCATTACGAACAAAGGTACTGCAGCTGGTCCACGATTCTAGACCTGCCGGGCACTTCGGCCGCCACAAGACAACCCACCTCTTAACCTGTGACTTCTGGTGGCCCCGGGTGCAATCGGATGTGGCCCGGTATGTGGCAGCCTGTGAAACATGTAGACGGGCCAAAGACATCCCCGGCAAACCTTCTGGTCTCTTGCATCCACTTCCCACACCCACTGGCCCATGGAGGACTATTTCCATGGATTTCATTACAGACCTGCCCTGCTCCAAAGGCCACACCTGCATCCTAGTGGTGGTGGACTTGTTCACAAAGATGGCTCATTTCATTCCCTGTTCTGGACCCCCCACTGCTCAGGAAACAGCACACCTGTACCTTCAGCACGTCTTTCGACTCCACGGACGTCCGGATCATATAATTTCTGATCGGGGAGTTCAATTCACCTCTCGGTTCTGGCGGGCCCTGCACTCCCTCCTTGGCACCCAAGTTCACCTATCCTCAGCACACCACCCCCAATCTGACGGGCAGACACAGCGCACCAATGCGACCCTGGAGCAGTATCTGAGATGCTACACAAACCATCAACAGGATGACTGGCTAGCTCTACTGCCTTTGGCCGAGTTTGCATATAATAATGCAGTGCATTCCCCACCCAGCAGACCCTCTTCATGGCAAACTATGGTCACCACCCTCGTTTCTTCCCTACCGTAGCACCCTTGTCGGGAATCCCAGCCACTGATGATCGCCTCCAAGAACTCCAATCCATGCATGAGCTGTTACGGGAGCAACTCCAGCTTGCCAAGGAAAGCTACAAGGAGGCTGCGGATCGGAAACGGCAACCTGGTGTTCCCCTGTCCGTGGGCGATAAGGTCTGGTTATCCACCCGCCATATCCGCAGCCAACGGCCCTCCAAAAAGCTGGATGCCCGGTTCCTCGGACCCTTCGTAATCACAGACCAGGTGAACCCTGTGGCCTATCGCCTGCAACTACCACCAACCCTCCCAATCCATCCTGTGTTTCACCGGTCCCTTCTAGTCCCAGCTTCACCTCCAAACCCGCACCATCCCGGGCCACCCCCCCCTCCGCCTCCAATTACCATCGAGGGGCACGAAGAATATGAGATTGCCCAGATTCTAGACTCCCATTGCCGGCGGGGGCAAGTACAGTACTTGGTGGACTGGAAGGGGTATGGGCCAGAGGACCGCTCTTGGGAGCCTGCTGTGAACATCCATGCCCCCCGCCTAGTCCAACAATTCCATCAGGCCTATCCGCAGAAACCGGGGCTGCCTGAACCACAGAGGAGGGGGGTCTTGGGAGGGGGGATGGTGTCATGGCCCAGTCTGAGAGTGAGGTCTCCTCTGGAGGAGAGGAGTCTCGTGTAGCCAGCCAGGACTCCTCAGGAGAAGAGGAGCCCTGTGTAGCCAGCCCTAGCCCTGATTCAGCAGAAGCCAGCAATCAGGAGCAACAGCTGCTGGCTGATCAGAGCTTGCAGCCAGCAGCTGAGACACCAGCACTCTCTAGCTCCTACACCACAGGGGAAGCTCAGCCAGGGACTTCTACAGGTGCAGCGCAGCCAAGAGCCTCCACCCCCCCAGGTTCACCCACACCCAAGGAACGCTGCAGGCAGCGCCAGAGACTGGAACTGCAGGAGAGACGGCACAGTGCTCGCCTCTTGAGCCAACGCCAGCTGCTGGAGAGTGATGATGAGTAGTGTCAGGATGGAGCCCCAGCAGCTGGCTGAAAACCACGCCTGGCTATAAGAGCCGCCGGGAGGAACTGCCGGGCGTGGAAGCAACGTTACTGCCTGCAACCACTCCGCGTTTCATGAACCTTGCCCGTGCCTGCTTTTGGACCTGACGCTGTCGGTGACTGACCTTGGACTGTGCCTGACCTTGCTTTTCGACTCTGGACTCACTCCTGGCTTTATCTCGTGCTCTGACCACCGGTTTGACTTGGCTTTTGCTCTTGAAACTCTCCTTTGACTTTGGCCTTAAGGTTTGGACTTGAACCACCCTGCTTGGGCTGGCCCAGCCCATGACACTTGGCCCAGATTGATCCTAAGTCAGCCCAGAATGGACTGCTCAACTGCAGGGGAGCACTCCCTCACCCGGCAGTGGCCAGATCTGGGCTCTTTTGGGCCCAAATTGGGCCAAAACAGGTCCAAAATGACCCAGAGAAGCCTGGAACAGGCTGCTGGTGCATAGGAGAGCACTCCTCCACCCAGCAGTGGCCTGAATCTGGCCATTTCAGCCCCGATCCAGGCTGTTTCAGGCCTTAAATGGGCCCAAAATGGCTAAAACGCCCCCCAAACAGCCTGGATCAGGCCTGAGTTAGCCTGGAACAGGCTGCTGCTGGGTGGGGGACCCCTCCTCCACCCAGCAGTGGCCCGATCCTGACTGTTCCGTCCCCTATCCAGGCTATTTCTGGCCCTATATGGGCCCAAAATGGCCCAAATGGCTCCAAAAAGGCCTGTAACGAGTTGGCCTGGAACGGGCCGCTGCCAGGCAGGGGAGCCCTCCTCCACATGGCAGTGGTCTGATCCTGGCCATTTTGGTCCCAATCCAGGCGGTTTTGAGCACTAAATGGGCCCCAAATGGACAAAATGGCCCTGAAACGGCCCAGATCATGCCTGAGTTGGCCTGGAACATGCTGCTGCCAGGTGAGGGAACCCTTCCCTGCCTGGCAGAGGCCTGATCTAGGCCTTTTAGGGCCCAATCCAGGCATTTTCAGGCCCAATCCAGGCCCAAACTTGCCCATAATGTCCCAAACAGGCCATTTTAAAAATACCAACATGACACCAATGATGTGGGTATTTTAAAGAGGTGCTGGAACACTGTTCCAGGGCATTCCGGCTCAAAAAGACCCTGGTTGTAGGGATAATAATAACATACTTTGTAAATCACTCTGAGTGGGCGTTAAGTTGTCCTGAAGTGTGGTATATAAATTGAATGTTTTTGTTGTTATTACACTGCTATCTACTCCCTGGTTTGGTAAACTACAGGCAATACCATACCTTAGTATTATTAGGGTGGGGATAAGATGCTATTTTAGAACACAGTTACATGGCAGCTTCTCATTTTCAGGACTTGATTTGTGGCACACTTGCCAGAAAGTTGGTGCAACTGGTTTCTAGTGTGCTGTGGACCATTTGGCTGTAGCTTTATATGTTGGGTTCTGCAGTCAAAATCTAAGAAGCCATTTATTGTTGTTTCTTTGTGGCAAAGTTGTATGGAAATTTCGGACAGCTTCGATTCATTTTTCCTCTCATAATTTCCAATCCATATACAACAATGGTCTCAATCTTTTCAGTATGATGATCTGTAATTGGTATGGTGACTTTTCAAGTGCAGGCCCAAGGTTTTATGGCTCCTTGGGTGAACTATGATCTTGGCACTCATCTAGTCCTGTGTTCCATTTTTTGCAGTGGCTGATGAGATGTTTTTGAGAAGCAAAAAAAAAATCACACAAAGGGTGCAGCTTCCCCAACTGTGAACCCCAAGCAAGTGGCATTCTGAAGTACACAGCCTTTATCGATGTTACATTCGGCCTTCGATTACCCTCTTCTTTTCCATTACTCCCTCTAATCACTCTAGTAACCATCTTACTTGATTTCTTATCGATCAACATTCATATGCAGTGAAGAAAAAATACCAATTTATGCATGATATAGAAGATACTATTTCCAGGACCAGATCTTGGTTTCCAAAATACAAGTCAAAGCCTTGCCTTAAATTAAGCCCTGAAGCTGATTCTTCTGGGAGCCACTATGTGTATATCTATTATTTGTGCTCAAATGTCACCTTTTGCTTACTGTGATAGCATAATTGGTTGAATTTATCACATATGACAGCATGTCACATATGACAGCATATGTTATTTTCTCAACAAAGCTGAAATTTATGTGCATAAATCACAATAAATTTTTTGAGCTCAGTACGAAATGAGGGGCTTAGTGTGGTACAAGCTGTGGAAGCATCCCTGGTTTCCATCTAATAATGTAAGACAGACATGGTTCTTTTAGCATTGGGAAAGAACCACCATGCATGCTAATCAACAGCAGTTTCCTCAAAACTGCCTAACACTGACCATTATACCCACCTTTAATCACCTCCGTAGTGCTTGTGTGTAGGCTTTCATCAGTGCCCGCATTGTGATAAAAAGGAAAAATTCAACCCACACATTAATGATTGTATGAGGAGGTTGAGTTGCTAATAGAGCAACTAAGTCCAGTCATTAACATGTCATGTGCATGGGAGAAGGTTTTATAACAAAGAGCCAAGCTACAAGTGACGAATTACACTTGCCTGGCAAGTGAACAGACTCATGTGTATTCCTCCCTGTTCACTTGCCCTCCACTTGCGCTCCACTTGATCACTACGTAAAAGAAACCGAAAGAAAACGTGTGATCAAGTGGAGAGCAAGTGAATGGCAAGTGAACAGGGAGGAATACAGGTGAGTCTGTTCACTTGCCAGGCAAGTGTAATTCGTCACTTGTAGCTTGGCTCAAAGTGTTCTCTTCACAATGCTCTTCCTGAGGTCAACTACATGAGAAGGAGGACCTCTTTCTGTCATCTCCTCCTCTTCCTCCTCCGCTGCTAGCTAAGCCAGAGTGGAGTTTGAGGATGTGCATTGGGGTAGGGAGAGAAGTCGAGGGGATGTATGAAGATGGCAGTGAAGGGGTTGGTAGTGATGGGCTTGGTATGGTACATTCCCCACAGCAGGTAGAGGGCAGTGATGTCCTACAGGAGGGTAGGCAAGAGGTCAGGCTACTGAAGGAACTGTTCAGTCATGGGCTTCAAGTTGAAGATGAAGCCTAGCCATCCTCTTTACAACTCCCACCAACCCTCTAGCCCTTCCCTCCTTCCTTCTAGCTTCTACTGTAAAGTTACTAGTTGTCAGACAGATTCCCATTATTATTGCAAAGGAGATAGAAGGAGAGAATGTGAGAAGATGACAAGGAGGTCAAGGAGAAAAAGAATGATGTAAAGGGCAGGAGTAGCGATTAGTGAGGGCTGCCCTACAATCCACTTTCAGAGGCTTCATGCCCACTTTGGGGTCCTGACCCACAGTCTGGGAAACGCTAAAATAGAAAATATTCCACACATCTCTAGTGATGTTGAGGTCAGCTCCAGCTGGGCTCTTGTCTGTTTTTCTCCTTCCAGCTGACAACCCAATTGCATCTCCTCAAATATCTGAGGGAACTTAGACAGAAATGTTGATTTTGTGACCCTTTCACGCCGTTCTGTCGAGTGGTGGCAAAACTATGCATTTCCTCACAAGTTCTACTTTGACTAGCCTGTAACTTGTAGAAGTTTGGTAGAAGTTTTAAAATTCTAAGGATTGAGGAGTCGCTTTCAAGGCAGCTTTTAAAGTGGCAGCTAAGCACTGAGAGAGTTGAAAAAAAGAATGAGAGAAAACAATGTTAAGAAAAGTCCTGGTAAGGTTTGAATACCAAATCAACCAAGGAAGGTATGTGTGTTAGATACAGTGACCTTTCTATTTTTGCTGTGTTTGTACGCATGGGCAGCAGTTAGAGTTAGTGTTGCTTTTTTTTAAATACTATTTTTCCTGGCTTAGTGTATGTTCAGATGAAATTTAAATCTTAATGAATTAATTTCTTTAATCGCCCCCTCCATATTGCACTTGATTATATTAATTATTGCACTGTATAAATATCTCTCAAGGTATACTTTAGGATACATTTGGGATACAGGAACATAAATTTAAGTTTGTGTCTAACCTGAATAGCTGCACCACTTACATCTCTGCAACAAAAAAGGCTAGAGACTTACTTTTTTTAAAGCTGGGAATTTACAGCAACTAGCAAATTGTGGCAAAGGATTGTTGTTACTGCTCTATAGAAATTGATGATTTTTTAAAAAATCCCAGAAAAGGTCCATTGTTTCCTGGGGGGGGGGGAGGATAAAATATTTTTTGGGTTTTTAGTAATTTGGAATTTGGTACAAATATCTATCCATTTTCAAAGGGTTGTTTTATGGTTAACCTACCTGGGAAATGAGCTTTCTTCTACTTTACAGTACAGATAGGATGCTGGCAGAAGCACAGGCTCACTTAGTCTCTGTCAAATCCTGGCTTGACAAGTTGGAGAGTGGCAAGTTGTCCTTCAGGAAGATCAAGTACTCAGACCTCCAGGGGAGCAGATATAAATAGTGTTAACTGTCAATGTTGCCCATTGGGGCACAAGAGACAGGTCTGGCCACACTGTCTCCTTCATGGCCCAATAGTTCAAAGGATCAGTGTTAGGTACTAGGTAGGACTTCATAAAATAGTCCATCACCACTGATTCTGCTGTCTCCTGTCTCCTGCGCCACACATTTCCCTTTGGTGCCAACTGCCTGCCCAACGCCTAGCAACCACATGGCCATTCTGGCAGTAGCCAGAAGTGGCCAGAATAGGGAGTGGGGGAGCATGGCTGCATACCACCTTTTCCTCTTCTCATGCCAGCATGCCCTTCTTGGCTTGCAACAGCCTCACATGCAAACAGAGCAAACCAGCCTATTAGCATGCAGGGAAATGCTGCCTTTGATGCATGAGTCACACACATGGTTGCCAGCATGCAGACCTTCTTCTACACTGAGAAGTTGGCTGCCTTGTGACTATCGGCCAGGCTACAAGTGACGAATGACACAGGTTGGACACTTGTCAGCTTCCCTCAAGTTTTGATGGGAAATGTAGGCAGCTTGGTGGAATGTTGGACAAGTGACAGTTGAGAAGTTCATTGGACAGCAGTCGGAGAGCCAAGCTGTAAAACCAGGATGCCTACATTTTCCCTCAAAACTTGAGGGAAGCTGACAAGTGTCCAACCTGTGTCATTTGTCACTTGTAGCCTGGCCCTGTGTCACATACCTGGGCATGGAACAAAGTCTGGAGGTAGATGGTTTGGTGTTCCACCTTAACTTGCCCAGCACTGCTCATCTCACCCCTACCCAGGACCTCTTCAGGTTGCCTCCAGTACACAGCCACTGAGAGGTACACGTGTTTTGACTGAGAGCTGGTCTAGATGTCAGATATGAAGTGCACAGTCCTCCCATGAGTGTGGGACAACTGCGTCTTCACATGTTCCCTGGCAGGCCTAAAAAAGAAAGACACCATGGTCTTGCTCAGTATCATGCAAGCAAGGACCATGAACCAGACAAACACATACTGGAACAACCTGTTGAACCTGAGGTGCTCAACTACAGAAAAGGGCCTGCTATCCAAAGAGATCATCTCACCAATTAGGCATGCGACCGTCTGCCTCCTTTTACCCACTCCTTGGCACACTAGTGCCATCACCAAACTTCTCCATCAGAGAAATTTGGCATTCCAAATTTGGCACAGGAGATCAGAGCAACTCCCCTCACTGATGACTGGTGGCTGGACAGCCACTTCAGAAGCACTGCTCTCCCCGTGAAGAAGCACTGCCTGGTGGTGCTTCTTCAAATGACTCCTCAGTCTGGATGTTGAGAGATGAACCAAGAGATGTTGAGAGATGGCTGACCCTAGCCCTGCACTGCTGGTACAGTGCATAACGAGGATTTTTCATACCTTGGAGGTAGTGGAGCAACCATGCTGCCTTGCAGCTGTAAGCTCCATTGAAACCTCCTCTCGTTGGATGGGGGAAGAAAGCTATGCCTGAAGAGAAAGTATTGAGATAGCAGCTCCTCAAGATACACCTCCATCTCTTCCTCTTTTACCAGCTCCTGTATCTCCCCCCCCACCCTCATCTCTGAAGGACTTCAGAAGTCCACAGGAACTAGAGAAGGGGCATTTATTTATTTCCAAATGAAAAAGAAATAAGTCTCTCCTCCTGTTTGTGTAGCAGCCTCTGGATCTTTTGAGTGAGCTTGACAGCAGGACCTCAAAGCTTACCTTAAAAGACAGCTCAGGGTACACCTCCTACTGCTGCTGAGTGACAATAGCTGCAGCAGAGGTAGCCTTATAAACAGATCCTTTCTGGTTCTGGATCCAGTGCCTACCAGCATCTTTGTGGGGGGTGCAGTTTCACCGAAGAGAGACTTGCATGGCCTTTGCATTGCAGTACACCAGCTAGATGCATAGGTACTGGTGAACTGCTGCACCATCCACACAGGCAGGGGGCAAGGAAGACCTGCAGATGCTCCTGTCCTCTGCCCAACTGTTTGTCTCCTTAGCCTTTCCACCAAGGTCCCACTGAGATCTCCTCTTACTTATGCTTTCCCCCTTATTAAACCTAACAAAACTGATTTTTTTGAACTGTATAAACTGTCCTCTCCTTGAATTTCTTTGAACTCTACAAATTGGGTTGCCCTTGAATTTTTATGAACCAACCAGCACTGGAAATTTTCAACCCACATGAGATTTTTTCTTAAAAAAACCCTAACATTAGAATTATTTAAAAATAAACTGCGTCTACTTTTTAACCTATACTGGAGAGCCAGTTTGGTGTAGCGGTTAAGAGTGTGGGACTCTAATCTGGAGAACAGGGTTTGATTCCCCACTCTTCTACTTGAAGCCAGCTGGGTAACCTTGGGTCAGTCACAGCTGTCTCGGAGCCCTCTCAGCCCCACCCACCTTGCAGGGTGATTGTAGTGGGGATAATAATAACATACTTTGTTAACTGCTCTGAGTGGGTGTTAAGTTATCCTGAAGGTTGGTATATAAAAACCAGACAAGAAAAAAAATGAAGCAGGGATTTAATATTCAAGGGCCCACAAGAAACAAAAAAGAGTAAAAGGGAAAAATAAATGTAAGACCCCCCCACCAAGCCAACTGTAAATAAAAAACAGTAAAACAAAACGGATCCCTGCACTCCAGAAAACACAAATGAGCTCTTTTCCAAACTCTGCCCCCCCCCACAAATAACAGAACAGCAATCAGTCAATCAAAGTGAATAGCAATTCATCGAAGCAGTCAATTAAACCAGTTCAGAAACAAGCGAGTGAAGAGGCCATAGGGGCAGGGCAAGGCAGGTCACGTCTGGTCGGCACACAGAAGCAGAAGAAGCAGCCAGCCAACAGTTAGTAACTCGGAGAGAAAATGGCTGAGATGGCTTGGCAAGCAACAATTTAAATGACCCTCCTCGAGGCTGTCCAATGCCTGCTGATGGGCCAAGGACATCTCTCCTGATCCCTCCTGGGAAAGCTGTCTTTCTTTCTGTCTCTTAATGCCCAGGAAATGCTGAAAAAAAGCCAAAAAACAGACCAGAGAGCAGCAAATGGTAGGCCCTAGATTTTGAGGTGAATCCCAAAACTTTTTAGGTTTGGAGTCATGAAAAAATTCACTGTTCTAAATGTTCAAAAAAAAAGAAAGAAAAGGAAAAAGAAAGAAAGAAACTGGGAAAAAACATTTTGGGGTATATTTACAGTTTAGAGACAACTGAATGCACATTCCTAGTGAATGCCTCTGCATTAGCTATGGCACTGAGAAGTTCATGGAGAATTATTGTTATGTGGAAGCTATCTATAATGTCACACATTCCCTGACTAAGTTTTCACTTCTCACATTTGGTCTATGGGCTAGACCAGATGTCAGTATCAGGGAAGGTGGCAAAACTTCTGTTTTTGAAAACTGCATGGCTGTGTATTGTGTTTTGATGTGATAACTCATTCTGATTGGTGGCTTAAAACTTCTATGATGTCATCAAGGTGGCCAAAGACATTTTCCCTGTGTTTTCTGATTTGAGCTATTGCTTGTGAGCCACGTGACCAATTTCAATTATGGTAAAATGTATACAAATGTGGGAAAATCGACTTTTTCCTTGATTTATGCCTTATATTGAGAAAACAGCAATTGTCAGAGGCATTATTAGTTATTTGTATGGGAATTTGTTAGCTTTCCAACAGTACATTTGAAATTATGGCTTAAATTAGAAAAGGTAAGAAAAATTGGTTTTAGCCAGCTTGATGACATAAAAAGCAAGCTAACCATCAGAATGGGTTAACAAATCAAAATATAATATATAGACAGAAAAATATAAACAAGTTTTGTTATCCTGTGTATGTGTAAAGTGCCAACCCCATAGGATGTTCAATGCAAACAGAGGTAGTTTGACATTGCCTACTTCTGCGTTGTTGTGACCCTGGACTCTTAGTGGTGTCCCATTCAAGTACTGACCCTGCTTAATGTTCAAGATTTGACTAGGTTGGGCTGGTGTTTGTCATCTTACCTGATACCAATATGCAATTTTTGGCTCCTAGCTAGGGATCCCAGACCCCCGGTGGGGGTGGGAGATCTCCCCCCCACTCTCCCCCCCCCACTTACCTGAGTAGCGGGTGGCGCGCACCTTCCTTGCGCGCTCCCCTGCAGCACGGCGTACTCCTTTGCGCTGCAGCTGCTGGGATCGGGCCTGTTTTGGCCTGGATCAGGGCCGCTGCAGAGCACAGGAGTGCTCCTGCGCTCCGCAGTGCTCAAAATGGGCCCGATCCATGGTAAACGGGCCCTTTTTCAGCAGCTGTGAAGCTCAGGAGCTCTCCTGCGCTCTGCAGCTCCTCAAGACGGGCCCGTTCTGCTGCGGATCGGGCCCATTTTTGAGGCGCTGCGAAGCGCAGGAGCGTTCCTGCGCTCTGCAGCGCCTCAAAAACAGGCCCGATCTGTGGCAGAACAGGCCCATTTCAGGCACGTTCTGCAGCACCCGGGGCCGCGCGATGACGTTACCCCTGAAGTGACATCATCGCACCTGTGGGAGCGTGCATGTGCTCTGCACACATGCGCTCTGCACATGCGAACCCCCCTCTTCCCAGAGATCAGTGCCAGGCCCCTGTCCCCCGCCAGGAGATTGAGGGGGCCTGGCAACCCTACTCCTAGCTCATGGACTAATTATGCTATAGACTGAAGGAAAGCATGTGGCAGGCCCCTTGCTTCCCTTAAGCCTAATAGTTCTCCTGCAGAGTGAGGGCTTGTGCCTGCATTCTATTTTCATTCCTCCAGGGTTTCATGGTAGTAGGAAGGCACATGTATGCATGCTATCAGTTTATGGAAGGAAGTTTAACACATTCAGAAGGGAGAGGAAAGCTATATTTTCTGCAGGGTTCTTTCAGGTATGCAGAAATCTCTCTCTCGTCTGTGGTTAGCTCTGTTTTGGTGTCCTACTGGTGGGCACAAGGCCACCCAAGTGGGCAATGTATGAAGAATCCTAGTGGGTCTTCCTCCTTCTTTCTCCCTCCTCATCCAGTGAGGAGGTCTGAGTAGCAAAGCAAGTTGATGTGGAAACTCAAAATAGTGTCCTGAGTACAGCAAGATGATGTTATGAAATTTCCAGTGACATTTCCAGTTGCCATAGCTAACTGAAGACGCTAAAGTGTGTGGCTCCTGTTGCTGAATGACCTCTCTATAGACTACAGAGCTTTTGGACAAATATCAGGTATCCATCTGATCCATACCTGAGTGGAATCACAGTAACCTGCAGACAAGTTGTGCAGCGCAACAGACCTCGGCACCTGACTGGATTGCTATGACAACCCAAAATGGCACTTGACAAGGCTTCAGGCACTATTTTGGTTGCCTTTGCAGAGTGTTTTTGATGCATGTAGAGACTGAAAGACCACTTTGAGGGTGAGTTGGCTTAATTTGGGGGTTAATGGGGATTTTGTATTTTGTACATGTAGAGGTTCTCCCAGATATGCAGAACTTCCTTCCTGTCTTTGTGGCTTGCGTGGTTTCTTTTTATTCCCACAGAGGGCAGAATTTAAGTTTAGACCAGTTGTCCATCTAGTCCAGCATACTGTTCATACAGTGGCCAACCAGATGCTCTGAATATATTAGATATATAGATGGGTTGTAGCCTATCACTCCATTCAGCTGAGTGTGGAGAAACCCTACAGTGCCAGAAGCCTTCCTCCAGAAGAAAAGCCTGTTTCACCATGGGAAGACTTCATGGGATGATGGAAGGATCCACAGCAGACAAGAGCGGCAAGACACAAGTTGATGGCTCTGCCTTGCATGTAGCAAGATATAAAAGATGAAGAGTCTGAGTATTTTTGGTACCATTCTTGTTGGAAGCTTTCATTACTGGTTTTTCCACAGGGTGGACCAGCTAGCTGGTGGAACCATATGCACAACCAGCACCATGCTAAACCCAACTGCTACCGCAAGGACCCCGATCTCAATATGCACCCCCATCTGTTCAGCCTAGGGAAGACACTCTCTCGGGAGGTAAGCATAGATGTATTACTGTACAAGTACAGTTATAGCTAATTGTTTCAAGGCATAGAATGATAGAGGAGAGTGTCATGTTTTACTGTGGGCGCTGTGGTGTTGTACGCCAGCGTACCTGACTTCGACTCTGGAGAGCCATCAGGGATGGTGCAGGGCCTCACTCCATGGAAGGATTGAGGCCCGGCCCGGCCCGGCCCGGCCCGGCCCGGCCCGGCCCGGCCCGGCCCGGCCCGGCCCGGCCCGGCCCGGCCCGGCCCGGCCCTGCACTCTCCCCCTCCCCCCCTCCCCATGTTTCTAACTCACCACCCCATCTTGTGGGAGAACTTCCCTTATATCCCTCTTCTCATCCTCTGCTCCACCTGCCAAACCTGCCCTCCCAGCCCTCTAGCCGTGGTCTTGGCTGTCCTAGGCAGCCACACCTGTGGTTGCTTTGCTGGCAGCTCTAGAGCAGCCACACCTGTGCCTCCTTTGCTGGCTGTCGGGCTTTCTCTGCTAATTGCCTCAGGCAGCCCTACATGTGGCTGCTTTGCTCCCAGCCTCTCCTTTCCAGCCTCCTCTAGCCTGACTGCTGGTTGAGGTGGGCTAGTTGACTCCCTCATTCAAGTGTGCTAGGTTTGGTCAAGGGATATCCACACTATAAGGTTATGTGTCTGGAGGGATTTTAAAAAACACAGGATCAGAGAAAGGTTAATTTAGACATAAAAGACACAGAGTAATCAGAAATGCACGGCATGTGAATGAGTGTTAGCTGAAGGAATGAACGAGAGGGGAAGTGTTCATAGGTATGAATGTATTTAAGGACAAAGTGAGAAATGTATTAGATCTTGCCTCTGTTGTTAACCTTGCTTATTGTTGTGCTGTCTCCTTTTATAGCTTGGGAAAATGAAGAAGAAATTTTTGCCTTATAATCACCAGCACAAGTACTTTAGCGGTGAGTGCCTTTGCCACCCTCCACAACCCAATGCACTGCAAATCCCAGAAAGAACTGTTATGCACAAACTTGTGCCTTAGGTGTCCCTCTCGCCAATCACAATAAGAGACACACACACCACGGAGTCCTGTAGAATGAAGCAATATATGATTGTTTAATTTAAACAATGGAGGAGCCCATTTTCACAGGAGTAGGTGGTCTCCTTGTGTCCAGAGCTCATCAAAATTACAATAGAAACACAGGCAATTAATACTTTCAGATAATCATAACAATATTACAATATTCTAATATGTGATATCTTACTGGCTCATAACATATCTAGGGTCAGTTCTGATTTGAAGATGCAATTCTGGGCTGGCCCCTCTATTTGGGGGAATTCCAGTCTTCACAGTTTTTTTCCCCTCTGCCCTCATTTTGGAAGGACACTGTCTAACCTTTTACCTACTTTCTTCTGGGCATAATTCTTTCAAGGGTGCCAATGAATCTCAATCTGGTGCCTTGATATCTTCTGATAACTGAAATCTGTGGATAGGAAGGGATGTTTTCCTATTCATGCCCTTTTCCCCAGTTCCTTCTCAGCTTTAAGGAAGATAATACCACAGGTGGCCAAAACCAGCTTGCTGCATCAAATCAGCTTTCTACAAAAGGCTCTCTGGTACTGATTTCTATTGGAATATATAGAATAATATAACATATAATATAAGTGCAGCCCTAAAAGCAGTATATCAGTTCTTACAGAGTTTCAAGTCTTCTTGTTTCAAGTGTCAAATTCTTACAGGTTACATTACAAGTAGTACTTTGGCTCCTGAGCATAGAAAAAGTGCAAAGCATGTAATACTGAAAAAGCATAGGTTTAGTATATAAAAATAAGTATATAAAAAACCTCCAAATCTATATCCATCAGAACTACTTGCCCATCCCCCAGATCATCAGGGCTATGCTACCAAGCCTGCTAGAATAGTTCCCCCCAGACCTTAGGATGGCTAGAAAAGGGGAGGGTGTAGGGTTGCCGGGTCCTCTTACCCTCCTGGCAGGAGGGAGGGACCCAGCACTCACTTCCGAAATCTCCTCTCATGCACATACTCCTGGTGCGGCATGATGACATCATTCCTGGGAGTGATGTCCTTGTGCCGGCCGCAGGAGACCCTCTGTGCTTCATACTGTTTGGGGCCCAAAGCGACCCAGTGCAAAGCATGGGAGCATTCCTGGGACCTGTGCAGTGACTTCACACCTGGGAGTGATGTTGTTGCGCTGTGCTGGGAGCACACCCCGGAAGGCCCACTCTCCTGCCTTTTCCCCCTGCTAGCCAGGTGAGTGGTGGCTGGAGACAGAGGCTGGGAGCAGGGGATCCTCTGCTTCCACCGGAGAACCAGCAACCCTAGGAGGGACTGTCCCACCCCTTTTCAAGCACCCTTGGGCCTCTGACAGCATGCTAGCTAGGAAAGTTCCTGGCAGTGTAGTTGTATACGGTCTTATACAAAACAATATTAGACAACAACGATGGTAATTATAGTAACAACTGCAATGGGAAGCCAGCAAATCCACTCGTTTCATCTCTTCATCCTGGCAGTCGTTATATCAAAGTTCATCATATACACATCCAAACAGTCATTCATTTAAACGCCTTCAGCAACCGTCCTCCATTCTAGACGTATGTGGTGAATGGAGGACAGTTGCTGAAGGTGTTTAAATGAATATATACGATATAAGACCGTATACATCTACACTGCCAAGAAAATACTATTATGTCAGATTGATATGTTGAAGACTTTTTCTACTTGCACAGTCAAGAAAATACTCTTGGATTGATTGTTGGTTACTCTATAGACATTTTTGTCAATTACAGGCACTAGCACTTTAAACTTACACAGGAAACTTGGGTTATTATTGCTTTTGTAATATGCTTTGTCTTATGTATATGTAACCAAACCTATATGTATGTATTCACTTTCTTCCACTAAAATATTATGGAATAGTGTTTAATACATTGAATTGAATTATATACTACTCTTTAGTTCGTCTATCATGGCGTCTCTCTTTTGGTTGTATTGGCATTTACTGTGATACTCTCTGACCTGCTTGGCTATACTAAGGGAGCAAACTATACATGTGGAGAAAAGCTGTCGCCAATGCATGAGTTCCCTGCCTCCTTGCATCACATTATTATTCCTTTTCTACTAAACATGGACTGTGGGAAGCTTCTTTGAAAATGTACCATCAAATCTGCAGCAAATTAATGTTTGTACCTGGACAATGTGGTTCATTATTAAGTCTATTTATTGAATAAAGGACAGTATTTCAAAGGTTTGAGAAAAATATGATAGATTTATCATTACCTACTCTATACATATTTATTTTTCTCTGTCCCATTCTGGTCAAATGAGTTCTGCAGCTTCTTCAAGCATTACAAAAACCTGCAAATGTGTTTGAACAGAGGCCACAGAAAATAATATGTATGCAGGCAAAAATAGATTTATCATGCTATCATGAAAAATCTGGAAATGCTTATTCATGGCAGAGGTGAGATTTAAACTAAAGACTACCTGATTTTTAGCTCTTTATAATGGTATCATTTTTGTTTCCTCCTCTAGTGGTTGCCCCAGGTGCAATTGTCCCTTTCTTTCAACTGATTACATTTTACTTCATATACACAAGGAAAAAATGGTTGGTATGTATTCCTAGTTAGTGTTGCTGTGATCCTTGCAAATAATGCATATGTAAATCAAACTAACCACACCTCTATTTTCTCTTAAGTTGAGCATCCTATAGTCTTGAATTGCTTATTGGTTTCTGATTGAAAATTAGCATTTTTAAACTGAATTTGCATTTTCATAGTTGGTGTTTTTCATCATGACAAATGAGGTTAGCCAGTTGCCACTGTTAGTACATTCTCAGAATCTACTGAGTACTCATTTTCTTGGCCTTCTGATTCAGTCTGGGAGGCCATATAGATATAATTCTTGTCAACCTAGCAAGAAATTTTGGGGGAAAGATTGGGAATAATAACTTATGGGGAAAATAGATCCCACCTATCCCTTGTGTAAAGAGACATTCCCCATGATGGACTACTTTGGGGTAAGTACAGTTTGTGGCTTCAGGGGTGATGGTGGTAAGGATGGTAGTAGGGGCACTTCTGTATGTGTATGTGCATACAACAATTTTGTAAGCTTCCTGTTAAACACTTGCAAATGTCCATCATGTATTTCCAAGTATTCAACAGGAATGCTAACATCCATCACTATTCTGAACTAATGGTAAATAACCATGAAAAAGATCTTGGGTCATGGTGAGTAGATTGAAGAAAATGTTAATTCTATGTGCATTAGCATTGAAAAGCAAATTCTCTGCTAAGTATTATTAGGAAAGGGATTGAACACAAAACAACTGGTATCATCAAGCACTTGTATTAGGGTTGCCAGCCTCCAGGAGGTAGCTGGAGATCTTCTGAAGTTACAATTGGTTTCCAGGCCACAGAGGTCAGTTCCCGTGGAGAAAATGGCTGCTTTGGAGGGTGGATTCCATAGCATTGTATCCTGCAAAGGCCACTCCACTCCCCAAATCTTTCCCTCTCCAGGCTTCACCCCTAAAATCTCCAGGAATGTCCCAACCTGAAGCTGGCAACCCTAATTTGTATAGATCTATGATGTACATTTGAAATACTGTGGACAGTTCTGGTTGTCATATCTCAAAAAGGTTATTTTAATACTGGAATAATTGCAAAAAAGGACACTGAAGTGATCCAGAAAGTGCTAAGAAGTTAGGTGCTGTTTACTTTAGAGAAAATTTAGTTGAGGGGGAATATGATAATGGTTATAGATGGGATTAAAAAAGTGAAGACAGAGAATATTTTCTTCCTCTGCTATAGTACTAAAGCTTGAGGGTACTCAGTGAAGCTGATGAGCCATAGCTTCAGGACAGACAAAATGAAGCATTTGTTCACTCAAGGAGTGAATATGCTGCTATAGAATATAGTGATGACCACCAGCTTAATTATCTTAAAATGGGATTAAAGAGAGAAGACAGAGCCATCAGTGGCTATAAGTTTTAATGACTAAAATGAAACCTTCATGTCCACAGGTAGAAGTTTATTGAACATCAAAGTTTGAGGGCAAAAATCTCCATGACCTACCTGTAATCCTTCTGGGGGTATTGGATTGGCTAGTGTGTGAAACAAGATGCTAGAGTAGATGGAACATGGGTCGGAACTAGCATGGCTGCTCCTATGTTTGTAAATTCTATGCCCGAGTATCACCTAGTCATGCCACATACTGACTGTAGGTCAAGTGTATTTATTTATACTTACCATTCCCTCTGCAGCCATCTATACACCCTGAAAATGGACTACTAGGAACATGGCCACCAAATTAAGGGGCTATACTGAGAAGGCAAAATTGGCAAAACTCATACTTCCCCTCTTCTAGGAGTGGAAGTGCTGAACACAAGCCAAAAGTTAGCCTAAGATCCAAGTCATTGTTTCTGAAAACTGATCTTCAGACAAGAAATATGATGGGGGGCAGATGGGAATCCCTTTGAGGCCAAGTTTGTTTTATTGGTAAAGAGAGAGAAGCATTATTTTATGCAGTGTATCCTTTGTGAAGATGGAGGTAGCCTATTGGACTTTGCCTTAGTCAGCCCTTGGAGGCACACTGGAGACAACTTTCAATTTTTCAGCCCCAAATTAATAAAAGTGATAACTTTTGGGCCAGCTGCTAATATAGTGAGAATGCAAGCCAAAAGATGCCTGTCATATGGGACGTATGAGTCTGAATTGGATCAGCTAACTTCCTGAGCAGAATATTTGATTCTACACATTTGACACATGTCCTAAAAGAAAATACACAGGTGAACAACTAGTTCTAACTGAATGATTTCCACTGTATTCTTTCATGGAAACCAGTCTGTAAGAACAGGTTCTCTGCTATGGTTTGGTAAGGGATTAAGTTAAAGCACAGCCAGATTGGAGTTACAAATTATGCCATGTTCAGACCTGAAGGTGTTTATTCAACACATTTGTATCCTCAAAAAGCTCAAGCTGTTGTACATGGGGTTGTCTCTTATAATCATTGCAACAGTCCTGAGAGGCATCCTTAAACTACAACAGAGTAATATGCCTGAGGTCATGCAGTGAGCTTCATAGTGGGGCAGGGATCTAAATCCAGTTTTATGCTATACAAATCCAATAGTTTAATTACTATAACAAGTATCTCATATAGATTTATAAGCTGCCTTCTGACACATAAAGAATAAGATGTAGTGGACTAACAGAATTGCCTTTTTAATTAATGTTTTTTAATCTACTATCTGGCAGGAGTTTGTTTTCATGTTGATCTTCTATATCCGCATCTCTCTCACATATATTCCTTTAATGGGATTTAAGAGCTTCATGGCATACTACTGGCTGGCCAGGTAATAAAACTCACTTCTAGCTGTTGTTTTGTAAAGTGTACAGATTTATGAATTACAGAAAGATACATTTCAGGAGGCTATCCACATTAATATGTTGTGGCACAATCATCAGAGTCCTGTGGAACATTAAAGATGAATACATTTATTTTGGTATGACCTTTAGTATTAGTTGCATGCAAGGCCAGAAGAGAGATTTATATGCATGTTTTGGTTTTGTTCTCTTGGAATGTAGGAGAGCTCATGGAGGACTGATGCTCACAGCTGCTATGGTCATGGCTGTCCATTTTTCTTTCATGTCCTCCTAATTTGGCCACGTTCATAGCAATTAGGTTATCTTAATCAGTGGGATTAAGCAGAGACTGCAGCTTCATACTCCGGTGCCCAGGACTGTTGGAAATGGCACAACGCTTATGATTATGATAGAAGAATTTTTTTTTTGCTGGATCAGAACAAAGTCCATCTAGTCCACCATTATTGTGCATCCTTACAAGCACTTACAAACAGGACTGTTAAGATGATTGCCAACTCCTTACATTTGCCCTCTCTTAATTGGCATTTTGAGGTATACTGCTTCAGTTTAGTGGTGGGGAGTGTTCTCAAGTCATACTGACTTATGGCGACCCCTAGTGGGGTTTCATGGTAAGAAACTATCAGAGGTGGTTTGCCATTGCCTGCCTCTGCAACCCTGGTCTTCTTTGGAGGTCTCTTATCCAATTACTAACCAAGGCCAACTTGGTGAGATTGGGCTTGCCTGGGCTATCCGGGTCAGGGCACTGTTTCAGTTTAGATCTGTGCAAAATGTTTTATTTTGCTTTTATTCTATTTCCAAAAATTATTGTGCTTCACTTCTTAATTACTTTCATCATTTGATTTTTGTTTCTATTGGTTCTAATGGAAAAACATTTCAGGTTGCATCTTTTTTTCTCTCCCCGCCCCCCCAAATTTATATGACATTACCAAACATTATTCCCCCCTACCCTATTGACTCTCCCTGCCAAATTTCAAGCAGATTGGAGAATTAACCTCAATTTTATAGGCAATTAAAATTCTTGTTTCTAGAACAGACAGAGGTATACATTTGCTACTGCAGCATTGCAGAACAAGCACAGGGAGCCATTTGACGCCCAAAGAAAAGTAGGCAGAGTTGCACAGAAGGTGAATGGGAGTCATTTGGTTCATCAAATACACAGACAGCATTACACTGTGGGTACTGGGTTGCATTTTGCATTCATAGGAAGCTAGGCATAGTTATAGAGGGGCCCAGGTAGTAACACAACTGGCATTTGACACTCCCAAAAAGAGAGTTGGCATTTGGGAACCACAGAATGTCACTGCTACTTTGAATCTGGCTCCTATCTCAGAGCGGAACTACAAGTGACAAAAGGCACAGGTTGGACACTTGTCAGCTTCCCTCAAGTTTTGATGGGAAATGTAGGCATCCTAGTCTTGCAGCTTGTCTCTCTGACTGCTGTCCAGTGGACTTTTCAACTGTCACTTGTTCAACATTCCGCCAAGCTGCCTACATTTCCCATCAAAACTTGAGGGAAGCTGACAAGTGTCCAGCCTGTGCCTTTTGTCACTTGTAGTTCCGCTCTCAGAGAGAAGCACAACTCCCTGTTTGTTACTGTGCGCACAAGACACACAGTGTTTAGGAGAAATTACTGGAATAAGAACATGTACACTAAGACACACAGAGGCAGACAAACTGAGTGTGGGCATACTGACTTCAATAAGACAAATAAACAAACTTAGACATAGAAACAGCAATTATATGCAAGACCCCCAAATGGCCCTGATATCTACTGTCCTGAAAGGGGGAGACTTAGTGGCAGACAGTACAGATTACCTTTCACCATAAATATGGTTTAATCAGGACAGAAAAAGCAGCTGGCCAGAAGCAGAGCTAGAATATTGTTGTTTCCAGAGCGTTCATTTTGCTAAAATATTATATTCCCTCCCACCTGCTAAAACTCACATATAACAACATGGCACTGGGTTGTGCTCTCTGGATATCTGCACTCACAAACACGCATACTCCATAACAACCCTGTGAGGTAGGTTAGGCAGAGAAGGAAAATTACTCAACAAGCTTCATGGCGGAGTGTTGATTTGGATAGAAGTCCCTCTGGTTCTGGTCCAGCATTCTAACCTCTGTGCCACACTGGCTCTCAATATTATTCAGTAATTCATGGCCCAGTTGTGAAAGCCAATATACCTTGATAGCCTCCCATACAGTCTTGAATGGAATTCTGCTCAGTGCTGATTAATTATAGATGGAGCAAGAAGAGGAGGAAAGGGATGCTGGGGAATCCCTCCTCATTCAGAAATCGGTGCCCTGAGGGGGTGGGGAACTCAGCCCAGTACAGTACGAATAAAATAGGTATAAGAAGAAAGAGAGAAGAAGCACCTGGACAGAAGCAAGAATTATGTTTCTGAGCAAACAGATAATTGCTACATGGGCTGGCAATGACAAAGTGATTTAAATGTTTTATGGCCATGATACAACATTGTGTCTGGGTTTTATCAGTGCATGTGGGAGTTCACAGTATTGAGTCCTCCTCCATATAATAAAAGAAAAGAAAGGAAAAACACTTTGTGTGCTAGGCAAGCTCTAGCCTTGCCTTCTCTGTGACATGCTAGTTTTCTTTGTGTAAGACATATTTTTATATGGAGAAGCATTCAATCACATGAAGCACCCCCTTCCCCATCACCCTTGCAGTATGACGTGGCTTAGTACAGGCAAAAATGTATGATTTCATGGACAACCTTTGTCCCCGCAGGTTCCTGCAAGCTTGTTGGTTCATCTGGGTCACACAAATGAACCACATCCCAATGAACATTGACTATGACAAGAATTTGGACTGGGTGTCTGCACAGGTAACTGTCTGTGGGAATGGGTACCCCCATCCAAATACATATTTTAACAATTTGAATATGGATTCACAAGTAGTTTTTTTAAAACTAAGATACGCATACCTGGGTATATGTGAACCCTGACATACATATATACATACGTACATACATACATACATAATGTTTATAGTTAGAATTAATTCCCTTCTGCCTTAATAACCTATTGCATTGGTAAACTATTGTGGCATGATTAATCCCAGTCACAGTTGAAAAATAATTGATTCAGATTAACATAAAATTTTAAGATTTGGGTTGAATCCCAGAATTCACTTATACAAGGATTGCAATCTTTCCCACTTTTTCCTCCATCTAGCAGTCTTCTCCATCTAGCAGTCTCTTCTGACTCTGAGAAAGTTAACTTAACTTAGGCAGGCTCATATAGGAGCAGCCAGTTCTTAGGGTGTGATCATCTGAATGAAAAATAATGAGTACTTCACAGTTGTTTAAAAACATTTGGGGAATTTATTTTTCACTACAGTACTTCCCCTATTGTACTATTACAGGTCAGGGAATCATTAAGTCAGGGCTACTGTTAGAGTCAGCACTAGGGGTGTGCAGGGCCAGCCTGATTTAAGTTTCCTGATTCGAGTTTACCTGAATCGGGAAACCAATTTGGAATAAAGGGAATTCCGAAGCGGGAGCCTGGGGGGGTGGTGTGCATTTTCTTTAGGAAGCAAACCAAACTTGGTGGGTACCTTCTCCTAACTCTCCTCTAATGACCTCCCCCCCCAAGTTTCAGAACGATTGGACAAAGAACGTACCCCCATCCTCCTACACTCTCCATTATTCTCTATGGGGAAAAACAAGTCATCTTTCTAGGTAGCTTGAGGTGGCATTTTGCAAGCAAAATGCACCCACCTTTCAGGGGACCTGCTCCTACCTGTCCTCCCACCCTACTCCAAGTTTCTGGGAGATAGCACTTTGGGGGACCATTTTATGGACCTGCAAAGAAGGTGCCCCTAGCCTCCTCCACTCTCCTTTATTCCCTATGGTGGGAAAAAGGGGGCTTTTCTTTCTTGGGGTGCCATTTTGCAAGCAAAACGCACCCAACTTTCAGGGGACCTGCTCCTACCTGTCCTCCCATCCTCCCCCAGGTTTCAGGAAGATTGCACTTTGGGGGGGCATGTCATGGACCCCCAAAGAAGGTGCTCCTTTCCTCCCCCACTCCACTAAAAAAAAGGGAAAAAAAGAGGGGCCTTTTCTGGCTTGGGGTGGTATTTTGCAAGCAAAATGCACCCAACTTTAAGGGGACCTGCTCCTACCTGTCCTCCCACCTTCCCCTAAGATTCAGGGAGATTGCACTTTGGGGGGGCATGACATGGTTCTCCCACCAACACACCATGCAATTTCTTTCTACTGTGTGGAAGACTTCCATCCACACAGCAGAAACACATGGATTGGTGCTGCCAATGGCTGCAGCCACAGTCCAGCCACACCACACACTCCCAAGCAACTCATCACAGAAGAACCCTCCCCGCCCCCAAAACCTAACCACCCCTGCAGTTACTGGCCAGCCACTCTCCATTGGTTCTTGTTATGGGAAAATCCAGACTCCCACAGCAAGAACACATGGAATGTGGCATCTACGGTCACAGGTCTGACCCCCCTTTAAATCTACCCCCCCTACCATCCCCACAGACCCAAAGACATACTCCCCAAAGTTCCCTGCCACCCCCACAGCAGGCTGGCCAGCCACTCCCCATTGTTCCCTATGATGGGAACTTTTAATCTGTCTTTCCCAGGGCAATTATGCACAGGCCAGGGGTGCGACATTGGAGGGCACATTCCTGGGTGCAAGCTCGTCCCTGGGAAGGCACTCCTGAATCACACGGCCACCCTCTCCAAATTTACCCCACCCCCTCGAGCAGGCTGGCCAGCCACTCCCCATTGTTCCCTATGATGGGAACTAACCTGCACACCAGAGAACAACACACAAACACACATTGAATAAAGTTTTAAAATTTTTATTTTCTAACTTTCAAAGTACAACTGTAAAGGCAAAGTATTGTAACACATCACAACAGCAGTCTCCCACACAAAAATAACACAACTTACATCACATCAGAGAATCTTAAAAACACAATTGCTGTCAAAAACACTTTATTTATTTAACTGTTTCAGGTTACACTATTTATTTCTATTTATTTATTTATTTTTGATTTTTATTCCGCCCTCCCCACATTTCCAGCAGGCTCAGGGTGGATTACAAGATACATAAAGGTTAAAATATATAAAACAATTATTATAATTAACAATTCTAAAAACATCTCATTTACACAATTAAAATACAATTATAAATTATAAATATCAGCATAGCGACACAGAATTTGACTGATCAAAAATTTAAAACAACTTCAGAGTACCTCTGCATTAAAAAGGTTTTTAAAAATGGGGGGTATTGGCAGGAGGGCACACCACAGGGCATGAAAGCAGTCTCCTATACAAAAATAACACAACTCACTTCACATCAGAGAATCACAAAAACACAATTGCTGTCAAAAACACTATTTCTTTAACTGTTTCAGGTTACACAGCAGGGGGGCACACCACAGGGCATGAAACAGTCTCCTACACAAAACAAAACAACTCACTTCACATCAGAGAATCTATTACTTTAGTCAATCATACCATAGGAGGCAAACCTCTGTCCCCTCACCTCAAGCCAACTGAATTTCTCAGTTGAAAGCCTCCATGCCAGAAACCAAGGACAGAAAAACAAAAACAAAACACACTTTCCATACCACTTTATTTCTTGGCACAACATGAGGGCAAGCCTCCATCCCTCCCAAACCAAAATGAAAGGGGGAAACTCTTGCAACCTGGTCCAGCAGAACCATTGTCATTTCCTGCAGCTGTGCTTTCAGTTCAGCCAGTGGGGAAACACCACAGAGCAGAACCATGCACAGCCACAAGCACAACACAATGGCATTTTCGGAGCACAGTTACAGAGGTTACCCCCCCCCCTGCCAGCTTCAGGCTGTACCTGCAAACATCTGTGAGACACTGATGTAGCTTTCATCATTAGCTGGCCACCTGCATCGTCCCCAACTGCCCCCACCACCATAACCCACACTCACTCAACATGAACATTTTAACAGCATGCAATAACATTAGAAAACATCAAACAACATTGGAAAATATCAATAAACAGTAAACAGGAGCAAAGTATGAGCATCCCTAACCTAACCAGGCCCTATCTAACCTATTTCTCCCTCCAGTGGCAATCAACTGTTCTGGGGCATGTTATTATTTTTCAGAATAAATTTGTTCCCACAGGGTTTGTCACAGTTTTTGGTCAGTTTTTTAATTCCTGTTTTTTGGGGGGGGGATTGCAGGGTGCATTCCCTTTGCCACTGAGTCCCACCCACCTTCTGCTGGCCATTTTCACCTACTTCTACAGGTTTGTTTAGGGAAGAGCACGATTCCCCAGGACTAGACTCGCAGAGGATGCAAGCCACAAGGAGGGCTCACCTCATTCAATCCAGAAGTCCAATTCAGAGAAATCGAAGAGCCGAGAGTTGACCTTCAGGAAGGTCAACTGCTCGACTCTCCATAGGAGAAGGCGAGAGCAATGTGGGATGACAATGTCGCCCACATAGGAAAAGACGTGCTTGCTCTCCACGCTCATCGGAGGGCATGAGAACAGCTGCTGCGCCTCGAAGGAGAGGTCCGACCAGACCGCCTCCTTCTTGGCCCAGTAGCTGAGCAGATCGGTGGACAGCAACTCGCAGGGCTCCGCAAGGTACTCCCTGACCACTGCCTCTGCCGAATCCTTTCTCACACGACTCACAATCCCAGAAGGGCTGAGGGCCCACCGGAGCATCTCCATCACCATGAACACTCCGGTGGTGGCTGCGGGGGAAGCCCGCTCAGAGTGGGTGCAAGAGCGACCCGCATGGCAGGGCCCCTCTCCCATTCCCTCTGGTGACAGGCGTCCCCTCTTGGCCTGCCTGCACCTCACCCACGCACAGAGGGAATCTCTGGCTTGGGTGAGGTTCCTATCCTGCTCGGCGAAAGTGCCCTTAATGTGTGGGTTGCACATAGTTGCCAACATGTACGACTCCTTTTGTGTGAGAGGTGTTAGCCTGGCAGCTATGCCCCGCTGCAGCCTTCTCACCAGCATGTGCACCGTTGGAACAGTGTCAGCATGAGGTGTGTCTTGGTCCACAAAGGGGGCCAGAGACCTCTGGAGCGTGTGCACCAGAGGAAAGACCAGACCCAGGGTCGTTGTGTCTGACGAGACTGCCACAGTCAAGTCCTTGAAGGGCTTCAGGACCTCCACTGCCTGGGTGATGGTGAGCCAATGCTCCTGGCTGAACTCACCCACCTGACTCGCACCGCTGCTCTTGGAGAGCCACACGTGGAGTGCAGCCTGCTGCTCCACCAAGCACTCAAGCATGGCACAGGTGGAGTTCCAGCGAGTGGTAAAGTCCGAGAACAGTATGTGTTCCGGCATGCCTGTCCTGGTCTGCTTCTGGTGCAATTCGTGAGTGGCTGTCATGCTGTGCGAGAAGTGACTTGTGAGCTGCCGACATTTCTGGAGGAGATACTGGAAGTCATGAGCCACAGGATCCTGGGGTTCCGCAGTGGGGCCTGACCCAAGTGCATCTCTCACCACTAGGTGAAGCTTGTGGGCAGCACAGTAAATGCCCTCTTGGCTCACTTGATGCACCGCTGTCCTCATGTTGGTGCCACCATCCGTCACCATGCATTCCGCGGTGGCGGGGCCCTGGCCTACCCACTCATCCAACTGTCTCCTCAGGGTGGCAGTGATGTTCTCTGCTTTGTGCGCCATGTCGAGAACCTTGGCATGGAGCAAGGCCTTGCGGTAGCCGGCCTGGCAGTCTCTCATCCTTCCCTGTCTAACTGTAGACACCTCCCCCCCCACCCAGAAGGTCCTCAGGTTCCCAACAGTGTGCAGTAAGCGAGAGGTACGCTTACTGCACACTTGGGCATGTCCAGATGTCGGACGTGAAGTGCACAGTTCTCCCGGCAACCCAGGACAACTGTGCCTTCGTGTGTACCCTGGCAGCCCTGTAAAATGAGGGTACCACCGATCTGCTCAATGTTGTGCGAGCAGGGACAGCATACCAGGGAAAGAAATCGTGGAGCAGCCCTGAGAAGCCGAAGTCATCCACTATGGAGAACGGTCTCCCGTCTACAGCAACCATATTGATGATGTGGTGTGTGATGCGCCAGCTCGCCTTCTGGATCCCCTCTCTGGGCACACTAGGGCTCTGCCTACCAAGCATCTCTGTCAGAGAGGCTTGGCATCCCTGCCCTACAGGAACCTGTGTGGGGAGAGCACCAGAGGAGCCTGCCTCCTTCTGGCTAGCTGGCAACCGTGTGGTGCCACTCGAACTCTCCCCCTGAAGAAGCACCGCCTGATGTTGCCTCTTCAGGTGGTTCCTCTGAAGCCATTCCACCGAGTTCTGGCTGAAGAAAGCCCTGATTACCAGTGATCACCGTGCTACACAGATCAGCTCCCTATGGAAAAAAATAGCTGTTCTGAAGGGTAGACTGTGTGGCATTATATCCCATTGTGATCTCTTCTCTCCCTGAATCCCACCTTCCCCAGGCTCTGCCCCCAAATCTCCAGGAATTTCTCAATTGAGAGGGTTACCACTCATCTAGCCTGAGATAGTAGGGACACCCAAAGTAGGACCTTCAAAGATGACTGGAGTGGAAAGGTATGGGAGTAGGCAGTCCTTCAGGTATGCTGTCCCCAAACCATATAGGGCTTTAAAGGCACCTTGAATTGGGCCTGGAAGCAAATTGAGAGCCAATGAAGATGGAACAAGACTGAAGTGATACAGTTCCTATAACACACTTGATCTGGTGTTGTAGCTGCAGCATTCTGTGCCAACTGTAGCTTCTGGAAAGTTTTTGAGGTCAGCCTCATGGAGAACACATTGTACAAATCTAATTTAGATGTTACCAGTGCATGCCATGGTGACAAGATCTTTCCTGCTCAGGAATGGCCATATGTGGCTCACAAGCCAAAGCTGGTGAAAGGTACCCCAGCCATTGCTGACACCAGTTTATCCAACAGGAGACCCAGGTCCAACAGCACCCCCAATCTACAAACCTGCTCTTTTAGGGGGAGTGCCACACTATCTAGAACAGGAGATATCCCAGTTCCTGAGTCAAAGCTTCTCCCCTCCTTCATTTTGTCAGGATTAAGTTTCAGCTTGTTAGCCTGCCCTCATCCATTCCAAAACTGCTTCCAAGCAATGGTTCACAGTCTCCACAGCCTCCCTGAGATCTGGTGGAAATGCAAGAAAGAACTGAGTGTCATCTGGATAATGGTGGCAACTCAGCCCAAATCTCTGGATGACCTCTCCCAGTGGTTTCACATAGATGGGAGTAGGGTTGAAAAGGCCACATCTGTGAACCCCAGAACTTGAGAGGGGGACAGATCCTGGAAGGGGGGGAGTGTTGCAAACACTGTAACATCACAGCCCCCGCTCCCCATGACAGCTCTCCAATTAGAGGAAATTCCTAGAACACTATGGATCTAGAACATTATGGACACTGTGACTTCACTTTGGGGTAATCACCCAGAAATGACATCACAGCATCTGCAATGTTGCCCCTCCCCATTTTTCCCCATAGCTCAATTGATTGAGTGCATGTGACTGATGGTTGGGGTGGGAGTCCACTTGCCATGGGTTGGGAAATGGCAAGCCTAGATGATAGAGAATAGACAGAAGAAGTGAAGGACAGAGCCTGGGTAGGAATAAATAAGAGTGTTAAATGCTTTGCAGCTATATATTTATCTTTCTTTCTGACTCTCTTCCTTAGCTGGCAGCAACGTGTAATGTGAAGCAGTCCTGGTTCAATGATTGGTTTACAGGACACTTGAATTTCCAAATTGAACACCAGTGAGTATGGTGAAAGACTGGATATGGGTGCACTCTGAGAACATGTCTGGCAGAGATCTTTAGCCAAAAGGAAGAATTGACCCAGAGGTTACTACGGGACTAACTAATGACATCATTCCTGGTGCAACAACAAAGGGAGGGCAACAATAAAGGCTCTGAAGCAACCCTGGGAACCCCAGGGGAACTTGGCAACTCTCAGTCAAGCCCTTCATATTTTACTGTGGGGTCCTTTAAAAGACTTCAATTCGTCTGAAAACTTGTAGACTCCAAGACTAGTTGCATAATTTGGTATTAAACAATTTCCCAGTCTGAGTCTCATTCATTTATTATCTTTGACATTTTTGCACAATTTGCTGCTAATACAATGTCTTAGATCAGCTCTTACTTAGAGGGCAGTTTGGTAATAGAACATACAGCAGAGATGTTAGAAGCATAATATAACCATCTTCATCAATACTTCCCTATGAGAACTTCCCATGACTTCCAAAAAAAGTTCCAAGTTTCCAAGTTCAATTTGAAGTGTTAGTTCTTTAGCACCTTCAAAGCTGTTCATGAGTCATGACCATTCATGACATGTATAGCTGAAGGACCAACTCTACCTGTATGAGACTGTGCAGCAGCTGTGCTCATCCTAGCAGTGTTTTCTTTTATGTCCTTATCTGCAGTTCTGTAAAAACTGACACTGCCTGATCTTTAGGATTGCTAGACTGAGGCTGACAACCAGAAGGAGGGTTGGGGTGTGTGTGTGTGTGGAGATGTGGGGGCATGTGATGTCATCAACATTGTCAACATCATTACATCACTTTCAGGTACAATCCTTAAATGATAATGGTAGCTTTAGGAATCACCACAACTCTATGGTAAAACTCTGAGGTGATTCCTAGAGCTACCACTGTCACTTTGGGGTTGTACCCAGAAGAGATGTGTCAGTGAGTAGGTCAGGGCCTTTTTTGTCTTTATTTTTCTTGCACTGCCACTCGGAGTGGTGGTGGACAACAGATAGAATCCCCAGGAGTTTGTCCATTATCAGCAGGCAAATGGTAAGCCTACTGATCTTGACCTCTTACTGCAGTGACCCCCATAGGAATAGGAACCCTAAGGTTAAAGGATAAGGAAGTTGTTCATATCTTGTTTAGGTTGTTATATACCTTTACAATTTTGTAATATGAATTGTTCTTGTTTTCTTTCTTTAAGCTGTTTTGAGGTTTTTATTAGGAATAAAATGGCTTGAAAGTATTTTAAATGAAACCATCCAATAAATAAAATAGCTGCATCATCCTGTTTCCTTCCTACAGTCTCTTTCCCATGATGCCTCGACACAACTACTGGAAGGTAGCCCCCCTGGTGAAATCTCTCTGTGCCAAACATGATTTAGATTATCAGTGCAAGTCACTTCTCACTGCCTTTGCAGACATTTTAAGGTAAGTAGCCATTCTCTTCAATTACACATCATGTTTTGTGAAGTGAACTCATAACCATTTTTTAAATAATTATGTGTTCAGGGACCCAATATGGATGAAGACAATGATGTGAGGTGAGGAGATTCCCCCTTGCCTCATTTTTCTGACCTGAAACAGTCTTAGGGAGCCACTTCATGCTCCATTTGGGAAATGAGGCAAGTAGTGATTGGGTACCTTATGTTTATCCCAGCATGGTATGGCTCCCCAGAATTGTTTCAAGTTGGGAAAATGGCACGGATAAGGCTCCTTGTGCCACAGTTTTGTATAAACTCATTTTAGCCTCCACTTGGTTCTGATTGATGAAAGAAAGGAGGAAGCAACCACTGGAAATAAGCTGACCAATGGGAGAAAATGGGGTGATGAGATAACAGACACAGTGATGTCACCTCTGGTCACTGTTGCTGTGACCCTCTTGGAATTTCCCAAACTTTATGGTAATTACTGCAGGGATTTGGGGAAATTCTTAAAAGCATTGATGACACGAAGATGCCATTTCCAGAAATGCTATCCTACCCCACATGTTGCTCCCCAAAAGTTCCCAAAGGTTGCCAGTACATGATAGTACCCCACAGTTAAAAACCAGGTACAGCACCTTAATAGATGATAGGATGTTTTGGAGGTCTTTCATTCATAGGGTTGCCATAGGTCAGAGACGACTTGATGGCACATAACACACACACACACACACACACACAGTTTTCTCATAGGTGCAATCATAAAGTCCAGATAGTATTAAAATACTGGCTTTCCCCTAATCAACCTTTATTGTCTGGTAGTAAAAACACATTCTCAAATGCTAACTATCTTGCAGAGTCTTCTGTTCTGAGTCCTCTAAATACTTCCTTGCCACTCCTAGGCAAAGTCTGAAATGACTGGTTTATCTTGTCTCTGCCTACTCCTCCCATCTAAACATAAATATTTTCTAGATGTTTTGAATCCTTTTCAACTATTCTAAGCAAGAGAAAGAATCTGTGGTGATGAGGCATCAAGACTGTGGTGGCAAATTCTACCTCTGACACATGCATATTCATATGTATTCCAGAGTTTCCTGAGCATGAGAGATGCCAGAGTAGCACTTACTGTATTTTTATTTTGGTTCCCTTTGGAGGAAAGGGAATGGAAGATTTACAGTGTTTTTATTTTATTTGTTTAAAGACTAAGCAAGGTTGGTCCTGGTTACTACTTGGATGGGAGACTACCAAGGAAATCCAGGATCACTGTGTAGAGACAGGCAGTGGCTAACCACCTCTGTTTGTCTCTTGCCTTGAAAACCCCAGCAGAGGTCACCATAAGTCAGCTTAGCTGTGACTCAATGACACTTTTCTCTCTCACACACACATAAACAAATGACACGCAAACAAGACACTCGTACAAGGCAACAGATTTTCCACTCCATATCATATCCCAGAAATAGAGAGGCTGTGCATCTCCAAGTTGCTTCAGTTAAACCACAGTGGTAATTTTGTACATATCCAGTCTTTGGACATATCCAATTATTCAGTCCTTTTGGGAGGAAGTCATTACTCATATTAATTTTGTATTGGAGTAATTTAATTTTGAAAATGTTTATGTACTTTTAAACTATTTTCCTTCAACCCCTTATGGGTGCTTGTCTCCATCTCCTAACACTTAAAACCCATTGAGATGAAGTATTGAGAGTTATGAAGAATCATTTCCTTTGTTTTGTCATAGGCTCTGGCTCTCCTGAGGCATGCTATTTTAGGCCAAGCCCATAGGATAGAACCATTTACTGTACGTCCACAACAGTAGCTATAGAGCCTGTGTATGCCCAAGGGCTTGTGTTTGGGGTCTTCTCCTTGAAACTGTGAAGTAAAACGCAGGGTTCCCAGTTGCATGGAAAGAATCACACACCCGTACATGTTACACTGATTAGCTCTATAATGTTCCAATGGAAGTGTATCGGTCAGAGCATGCTGCCGTGATGCTGCCTCCCATGTATGTTAATTTTCCCACTTAGAATATCAGAATTATCTATGTTTTATCAGCTGTGATTAATGAGAACCTTCCTCCTTTTATAGCTGTCTAAAGGATTCAGGAGACACTTGGCTTGAAGCCTATTTGCATGCATAAGCAAAAGACTGGTCTTCAAAGGGATAACCTTTTTCACACTGCTGCTATCACAGAGCTCCAGCATTTGCAAGAAAAGGAGAGGACTGGCTTTGGACTAATCACACCATGAATGAAGTGCTTTCCTTTCAATAGCTGAAACATGATCTAATCACTGGTCTTTGTTGCCTAACACTATGATATTAAAAATGAGTAAGGCAGAGAATGGACTTTGCTCTGGAAAAAGAAGCTACATTGTGTTGGTTTAGGGAAGTTTCTATGTGTTCCTTTCCAAAAGGAATGATTTGGTGGCTTCAGTTGTCTGGAAATTATTAAGACTCAGTGTGGTGTAGTTGTTAAAAGTGTTAAATGAAGTTTGGGGATACCCAAGGTTCAAAGCTCCACTTGCCTATAAACTAACTGGAAGACTTTAGGTCAGTTAGTCTCTATTTATCTACATCACATGACTGTTGTAAATATTAAATGGAAGAAGGGAGGACCATATATACCATCCTGAGCCCCTTGAAGGAAGGGTGAGAAAAATGTAATATATCAATAAAGTTTTAGAATTGAAATGTTGTGTGTGTGGTTCTAATATGGAGGGCTCATCCAGTGAAAAAAGAATAGTCACTTCATTCATATTACCCAGACCCCTCCTTTGCCCAACTGTGAGAAACAAGGCCAGGGCCTCTCCCAGGCAAGGGTTTGGCTTGGGAGGTGGGCAGTGCACTGATGAGCAGCTTTTTGCAAGGAAAGGGGGCCATAGACATGAGACAGCAATAAAACAAGAGGCAAAAGGACTGTGACGCTCTCCTCTCTGGTTTGGCAGCGCCTCTGGGTTTGGGGTCAGCCACTGCCCCTTTAACTGCCATCCTTACCTTCTCAAGATACTCCTGTCTCTCCACACCTCATCTAACCCCTTACTCTTGTGGTGGGGGACTCCCCTCTTATCCCTTCACCAGTCCCAGTCTCCACCTCCTGGCCCCACCCCTAACAACCTAGCTGCTACCTTGGCTGCCACACCTGTGACTGCTCTGCTGATGGCTCTTCCAGGCTACTCCCCGCCTTTTCTAGCCTGTCTGTTGGTTTGCTGTGCTGCTGCAGCTCTCCTGCCGGCCTCTGGGTGGTAGTGTGGCCGGGTGCCTCCTTTGCTCTCTTTGGCCTGCTGTTTGAGTTGGGGCTGGCTGGCTGTCCCTGCCCTCTGCCTCTTCTCTCCCTGGCTGGGCTGTTGTTCTTCCCCTGGGCTGAGGAAAGAGGCTTGTTGGTGTCTCTGATGGGATGTACTCTCCTGGCTGGGTGAGTGTTAAGGGTGGTATGGCTAGACTGGGGGCTGCAAACTTTGTTTCTGGGTTGGGGGTCCCTGGGGGGTTCCCTAAGTCCAGCCCCAGCACCGGACAAGGACATACCCAAATGGCTGGGCCTTTTGGCCAGCAGGAAGCCAGTCAGCAGTGAAAGTGGGACTAGAACCCACACCTCATACATTTTAGACCATTTCTCTAACTACACGCCCAACTAGACACACTGGAAGACAAAAAAATTCAGACCTGGTCTCAGAACTAGCTATAAATACCAAAGCAGGGACGAGTGCAAAGAAAGGCAAACTGCTATAGAACAGCAAACTATGCATGCCGAAGGTCTTTGGTTCAAGCCCTGCATGTTGCTAGCATCTGGATAACCTGGGAAGGAATCCCAAGCACAGGTGGGATTTTGCACTGTCAGTCACAGAGCACCTTCCATGCAGGTATCCCTCCACTGCATTTATATGAGTTGTAACTGCTTGCTAATATTCCTCCTAATGACGTTTGTCCTACTTTCCCTCTTTAGCAGGGACTGGGAACTTTCTCCTTCCCCTTGCACAAACACAGTGGATGATCTTCTCAATCCCCTTTGAATGTGAGCCCCACGATGAAGACAAATGACTTTATTAACAAGAGGGAGGGCTTAGATCCCTACTTACTGAATTAAAACAAGGTCTAGCTATGAAATAATCCATACATTTACTGAATAGCATCAGAGAAGGAGTTCTGAACATAAGTCAGATGAATGGGGTTGCTTGCTGACTTTCTTGTTCTGTTAAGCTGCACTGACTGAGAGCAAACCATAAGTAGAACTGTCCCTATCACTGCATGTCCATGGAAGGCCCCACAAACAACTTCTGTTAAGCAGCTTGCAAGTGTCAGGCTGGAACAAGAGAGCTGACAATCCCACAATAAATCAACTAGATAAATTTTGGTCATTGCAGCTGTTGGTTATGTTGTAGGCTCAGGAAGGGTTTGAAATTTGCACTGCATTGGGAGGAGGTTGCCACCTTGTATCTACCGCTGTGGGATGGCTACATGGAAAAAGACGAAAGATAAATAAGGACAATAATGTTCAATGGAAGCAACAAAGATCTTGTGGCCTCAAACACTCAGCACTTGGGCATCAGATATAGATTTGTGAGAGTGGGACCATATAGGTGCTCCACTAGCGCTCCATACTTCTCTTCTTTAGAACATTTCAGCATTTTAGGATTTGTGTTTAGGGAGATAATGCAGTCCTTGGGACAGTATTTAACCACCCTCTCTAGGTTGTTGAAGTGGAATTCTTTTTGCAATTTCTAGTGAGGCTTCATGGAGCTCTGATCTTGTAAAGCAAGAGGTTTCATGAATGCTTGGCCAGCGGTAGCAATAGATGAGATGGCTAGAAGGAACTCAGAAATGTAGTTGAGCTCCCCTGTTTCCCAGACTTGCATGTAGGAACATTATGGCATGACACTGCCAACATGGGTCAGTAGTAATTAGGAGGTTGTAACCCCAAATAATTTTTGTAGAAAGTAAAGGCTATGATTTTTCTGGAACTATATCTGGGGCTGGCCTCATTGCCACAGAAGCCAGACTCTGACTGTTAGATTTGTCCCCCACTCAAAAAAAATCTGGTGATCTGTGCTCTGAACATATCCAGCTTAGATTACTCTAAGGCACTTTACATGATGCTGCATTTGAAAACTGTCCAGAAACTTCAGTTGATCAAACATGCGTTATGTCTGTACTGGTTGCCTGTTTATTTCCAGGGAGAATTAGTTCTTCTCATGCTTAAAAACCTAAACAGCTTGGGGTGAGGATATTTGAAGACAACTTGCTTCCATTCTGTCCAGTCTTTCTGTTAAGGTAAGAGTTAAGGCAAGTAGCAATCATAGACATGTCTTTTTCAGTGTGCCTCATTGCCTTTGGAGTGTCCTTCTTGTGGTTCACCTAACACCTAATGTGCTTTCTTTTGAGAATCAGACGAAAACATTTTTTCCAGACTGCTGCTGAATAATGTTTTTTGGCTGTTTCTATGTCCAGCAGGCTCCTTGCTTGCTTTATTGCTGGCTTTACTACTGATTTTATGCTTGTGTTGTTATGATTTCAATTTATTATTTATTTTGTTCAATTTATAGCCCTCCCTCCCTGCAAGCAGGCTCATTGTGGTTATGGCGTCCAACATATGACGGGAGCAATTAGTGGATTATGTACCTATAATTTGTATGTGATTGGAGACAACAGTTCAATAATTCCTTTTGCTCCTGAGGAAGCAATTACATGCGAAACAAACCCAAGGTAGCAGTTTGTCAAGCTGTATATGTTTTTGGGCTCTGCGCAGAACCTCAAGAAAGAATTATAATTTGACTGAACCACTGTCTGTGTTCATGGACTCCCATTAATTGTATGAATAATGGAATTATAGGTGGAAACGTTAACGGACTGCTATAGACACACGAATAAAACTATTCTTGGTACTATTGACCGGAATGAATTGTAGATGTATTGAAGATTGATCATGTGTATTACTGTGTATTGACTTTTGTAATGTTTGTAATATAGAATGCACTTTGGGCACGGAGCACTTTAAATTGCAGTAAACCTATTGAATAGTTGTTAACAGTGTGGGAACGAGAGCTTCTGTTGAGTCTTTAGGTTTTGACACTCTCGAGTGTAACAGCTTCTTTGGTTTATAATCTTCAGGGTAGGTTACAACAATATCAAACATTATATAAAACATAATATAAATTACAGAATAAAATCATATTAAAACAACAACCCATATAAATATCCAATAAATACAACCAGATAGAAGGCTATCAACTGACACAACTAAATAAGATGGCTGCAGAGAAGCCAATCAATAGAATTAGATGGATATATTCATGAAAAAACCAGGCAGGCAGGGCAGAACAAGGAAAGCCAAGGAGGACAGATCACCCCAGCCATAGGCCTGATAAAACATCTTCATTTTACAGGCCCTACAGAACTGTAATAAGTCCTGGAGGGCCCAGATCTCCAGAGGGAGCATATTCCGCTAGGCCGGGGCCAGAGCCAAAAAAACCCTGGCCCTCGCTGAGACCAGGCAAGAATCCTTTGGGCCAGGACCACCAGCATATGTTTATCAGAAGAGCGAAGAGACCTCCGAGGGACATCTTGGGAGAGATGGTCCCATAGGTATGTTAGTCCCAGTCCATTAAAGGCTTTAAAGGTCAGAATAAAAAACCTGAGCCTGATCAGGAACTCAACTGGAAGCCAGCACAGCTAACACAGCTCTGAATGTATATATACCTGAAACACTGTCCCCATAAGGGCATGTGCCACTGCATTCTAGACCAGCTGCAATTTCTGTGTCAGGCCCAGAGGCAGCCTTGCATAGAGTGAGTTACAGTAGTCTGGCCTGGAGGTGACTATTGCATGGATCACTGTAGCTAAGTCATGGGAGGACAGATAGGGAGCAAGCTGCCTGTCCTGTCAAAGATGAAAAAAATGCAGACTTGGCAGCCATTGAGACCTGGGCCTTCATTGAAAGTGTGGTACCTAGAATCATGCTCAAGCTCCTTACCTTACCATTGGTGAAGTTTTCAACTGCACTCCATCAAGGGTTGGGAGGTGGATCCCATTACCTGGGCCATTCTGTCTTTGTAGAATTTTATTACAGAGCTGTTTCACCAGGCATATGGTTGATGCGAGGCAGTGCCCCCTAGCCGGGGGAGTAAAGCATATGCCCTCCCTTCTAGTGATACCTTCCATCTCTCACATATCTCCCTGTTAAAATGCTCTGGAAATGGCAAAAAGGTGGTCATCCAGATTATGTGCTGCTGTGTTTATATTTATATATATGTGTGTGTTATTTTAATCTATGATATTTAAGGTGTTTTATGTTTTTAAACTGTTAAACTGTGAAATGTGATTTTAAACTTTGTTGTAATCTGCCTTGAACCTGCTGATGTGGGGAGGGCAGAATATAAATTGAATGGAAATAAAATAAATTTTTCAACCAAGTTTCAACCATGCATCCAGACCCTTAGCCAGGGCCTCTGATGTCCAGTTGGCCATCCATCAACAGATAAAACTGGGTGTTATCAGTGAACTGATGACAACCCAATCCACAACTCTGGACAACCTGGGCGAGGGGGCGTATAAAGATGCCGAACAACATTGGGGAGAAAATTGCCCCCTGAGGGACACCACATACCAGAAGGTAACATGGAGACATCTGCTCCCCAAGTGCCACCCTCTGTTCCTGACCATGAAGAATTGAGACTAGCCACTGAAAGGCAGTCCTGCATATCCCCACATTGGTGAGTCAGTGGATCAGAAGCTCATACTCAATCCTGTCAAATGCTGCCGTTAAATCTAATAACAATAGCAGCATCAACCTGCCCTGATCCAGGAGTCAATGAAGGTCATCTGTAACAGCAATTAGCACCGTCTCTGTCCCATAGCTTGGGTGGAAACTGGACTGAAATGGGTCCAGGATAGAGGAGTCCTCCAGGAATGCATGGAGCTGCTCAGCTACCACTCTCTCAATTATCTCACCCAGAAATGGAAGATTCAAAACTAGGTGGTAATTGGCAGGATCTGCAGGATCCAGAGATGGCTTCTTCAAGAGAGGTCTCACCAATGCCTTTTTTAATACTCCTGGGAAGGTCCCAGAGTTCAAGGACAAGTTGATGATATCAACCAGGGAAACCCATATACCATCACTGCCATTTTTCACCAGCCATAACAGGCACAGATCCAAGGTGCACGTGGTGGACTTAACAGCGCACAGGATCCTGTCCACCTCATCCTGGGACATTCAACTTTACTGGTGCAATATTGGATCCAAGGATGGCCAAGGGGCTTCCAGTTCACATACTGTATCAATTGTTGCTGGCAGGTCACAGCGGAGTGACAAGACCTTGGTTGAATCCACATTACCTCTTTTTTCCCGGTTGTTCTCCACATGAAATCCGCATTTCAGAGTGCCGGTCACATTACCCAATCCTCTACACGCATCTCTCTCGGATTTCCATCGAATTACTAGTAGCGGTTTTCTTGCGGGAGTTTCACGATGGATGTGAACGCTTGCGAGCGCAATTTTCGCGCTCCTTTTTTAAACAGCCGTCAATCAAGTCTCCCCTTCCTTTCCTTGCATTCCCATTGGCCGATTCCACCAGAGATGGCTCATGAGCGATTTCTCCTATATTTCCCCTTTATTTGCTTTCGTTGCTTGGTTCAGCAACATTCGATTTCTCAAAAGCCAAACTTTTTTCTCATTAACATCTTTTTAGTGGCCCAACCACCCGAATATCCTCTTCCCCCCCCTCCTCTTTTAATTTTTTTTTTTAATTGATCTGTCATAGCGAAATTTCGTAGTGTGTTCCAGCGCAACAAAGATCACATTTAACTGCCGTCCTAACGCCTCCTGCCTCGGCCCATGTATACAGTGCTCTAGAATGATACCACAAACAAGTTTTTAAAATCAGCTGTGTTTCTTGTTCCTTGAGAAATGTCTCTTTTAATTTTTTTGCCTTTTTTAAAACTTAAGTCATCGTGACGCAGTGACGATTGATCAAAATAAAAAGCTTTGAAAGTCCAACCCGGAATTATTTTGTTGGAATGTTATTAAATCGTTTGGTCAGGGTGCGTCTCGTGGCTGGCGCCTGTCACGACCGAAGGTTGAGCACCACGGGGACACTTGACTAGGGTGCCTTTTCTGGGCGCAATACTTTTTTTATTCCCACATAACAAAATATCGCTATTCCAAAGATTCATTAAAAAAAAAAATTAGAAAAAAAAAAGGATCAGAGAATCGAGGGAAGATTTACGTGCCGCAGAGACAGAATAGGAATCAATTGTGTTCCTGGCAAAAATATTAGTAGATAAAGAAAGTTTGTCAATCTTGGATTAACGGGGGAAATGCTGTCCAAAAACATGCAGAAAACATTTTGAAAATCGAACACCTTTCTGTTGCTCTTAAAGAAACGCTTCTTATTTCTGGTGACCCAATTTTTTAGTTCCACATTGACATCCATGAACTTAAAATACATTCCCTTGAAATCTTATCTGTATTTCCATTCCTGTTTTGCTGTAAAATTTGGTGTTATGCCTGGGGACACAATGGAGAAAGCATTCTGAAGATACAGTGAATACAGACAGAATGCTAAATTTAAAGTTGTGATGTGGCGTTCTGTGGGTTCTTTGTGGTTCTTCGTGTTTGGAACCCATCTCAAACCTGTGTGCCAACCAGGCTGGAGACTACGACGTTTGGCCCCCCGATTGGAGTGATGAATGGGAAACCTAGGATATCAGCAGAATCATTCTGGACATCATATTCAAAGTGTCGTTCGGCATCCTCCACTTTTAAACAGCTCCTTTTGTTCCACGCCAGTAAAAGAAAAAACACATCTGGATATCCAGCACAGATAGGGGCCCGCCTGTAAATTCTGTTACTTGGCGTCACGTGTGGTTCATTTCCATCACACCCAATCTAAAACACTGGGGACTGATTGATTCAGCACTCCATTCAGAAAATCATGCATTCAATGCCAGTTTCACCCATTGATTTCATCTCCCACATTAATGGACTGTGCTTTTGAGAGGGAAGAACGGGTAACACCAGGAGCGGCACATTCCAGACGAATCAGAATTGGTATTTTTGTATTACGCTGTGCCAACAAATTTCAGCTTGATGTCTCCATGTGATGTGGTGGAACAACCAGTTTCTTGGGCCATTTAAAGTACAGGTCATATCACATTATTTCTCAACATCAGCAATTTAGAGCCCAATTATGCCATTGGGGTGATGCTCCTTAAATTGTCAGTGCTTCCCTCGTCTGGAAAACTGAGTCTGGTGACATGATGACAGGGGGGATGCTTGTGAGGTGCTTGTGGAACAGTGTAATCCACCATTTGCCACTTATATACCATGTCCCAAAAAACCTACAATTGTGTCAAGTCAACTGTGGCAATCAGAATGTGACACATGAGACTAAACTTTGGCAGGTAAGGCTAATGAAGTTCGAGGTCACGATAAATACAAACACTTCACGTGTTTGCCGGGGATGCGGGAAATTAGAAAAAAGGGGGTGCAGAGAAAACCTATGATGATGTGGGACATTGCACCAACAGGGGGTGGGCATTGATTGTTATTTGGGAAATCTAGTGGACAGTCCAGAAAGCCATTACACCTATCTTTTTGATGCATAGACATGGACCACATACAGAGAAAATATCACTGTGACATCATGGAAAATATTTTTTTAATTTAAGGAAAAAATTAAGCAAAAGAGAACCACAAAAAAATTTTTTTTTTTAAATGAACAGCACAACAATAAACTGTGGGGGAAGGGGAAGAAAACTTGGGTAACTATATACAGTGGTGAGAACAATCAGGGTGCATCCCCAGAGGCAGAGGGACGATGTCTCCTTCTCTCACGGCGCTCCATCACATTGACTCGCCGCCCCAGGCGTGCTAGTCGGTCCTCCACGCTGCTCAACCTCTCTTGCACATTTGAGACTGAATTTGGGAAAGAAAAGTGTTTTTGAGAGACGGCACCCAAAAAAAGGGTGACAGCACCATTCAGAGCAAAAACTTACTGGATGATCCTAGCCTCTCCTCCATCCTCTCCATGGCCGTGAACAGATCTCCTATCCCTCTGCGTTGGGCTCTTCCTGGGGGAGCAGACCTTCTGCTGGTTGAGGGACCCTCCTCCGACCGTTCCAGTTGGCTTTCCTGTGCACTAGCTTCAGAAATGAAAGGAAGAAATCAAAATCTTGTAAAACGGTTTGGCCACAGCAGTCATAACATCCTGGCTGATCCACTGTGGCATCAACCTCCAGATTCTCTGATTTCATTTCAATGATTACAGAAAAATGGGAACTCTGTTATAGCTCCAGCAAATAAAACATCGGAAAGCATTAATTTTTTTTTCTTGCTGTTACAAAGGAGATAAAAAAAGGCTGGCAATTATTTTTTTTCACAGCACACTTTTGAAATCGTGGAAAAGGCCGGTGGGTGGTGATGCTCCGTGCTTGGGGCACCACTGTCATATACAACTTCCCCTCCATCCATGGAAGTGTGGAAGCAAATGTGGTCCCACTCATCCATGGACACATTCTATGAAGGTTGATGGTCAAGTGCACGGTGTGGGAAAGCATCAGTTGCTGGTCTGCCTGATTTTAGGTGGGGAAGAATATATTAGGCAAATACATGCTTACCAGGGGGTGCCTGTTGTGATCCGTGTGCAGGGTCCTCAGAGGAAGCTTGCTCCCCAGCCACCTCAAGCGCCTCCTGCTCCTCGTCTGCTCTTGCCTCCCCCACGGCAGCGGTGGGAGCTCTACCACGGAGAAGGGCTGCAAAGTGAAGAAGAAATGTTGGCACACTCCATCAAACCATTGCAATCGGAACATTCATGACAAAAAGGTGCAACAAAGATAACACCAGCAACTGTGCACCGTGATGAACACAGCGGCTCGACACATGCCACATTCCCAAACTTGGGGTCCCTCACGCCGAGCAGAAAAAAAAAAGGTTTCTTTGTAGGAGAAAAAAAACCGCTATTGCAATAAAACGGCGTTGTGCGACGATTACGGGGGGTGGGAATGGAATCTCAGCTCTCCCCCCACCATCTAACTTTTTGCCTAGTTTCTCCACATTGACGTGCACTTAACAGCGTTGTTAATTTAAAATTAAATGCTTTTAAGAGGTTCTTACCAGCATGATGACGGGATTGCCAGCTTGGCCTTCCGGCGAGATCCCAGAGGTTCATCATGGACGCAAAGTACGGGGGCTTTCCACTCTGGCGAGGGATCCCCTGCCAGGCTTCCAGCGCCCCGTAGAAGTCCCCCTTCACCCTCTTGAACTTCGATCTGCACTGTTCGGGGGTCCTGCTGTGACCACGGGCACACATCTGCCTCGACAGCTTGTGAAATATAAGCTTCGTGGGCAGATGTGTGCTCCTCATTACACGCGCCGCTTTTCCGGAGCGTGCAACGAGGTCCAGCAGGGTCTCCACCTCTTCATCCCGCCAGAAGACTCCTTTTGCCGCTGCTGCCATACTTGTTCCTAAACGAAATACCGAAAATGTGCTGTTACATAAATAAGCATGCCCTCATAACGGCTCCATAAAGGCGCGGAAAAAAAGGCTGCTGATTGGACGCGCTTAAACAGGATGACCAATCGGTGTTTAGGATTTGATTTCGGCGCCAAATGCTGTTGAATGAACACTATGTTCTCCCACACTCATGGGAAGGCCCTTTCAGGCCAATAATTTTTATTTCTGCTACTTGAGTTCCAGTGAAGCATGAGAAAGCATTGTTAACAAGAACAGGGGTTGATTTCTTATCAACAAATTGGTTCACTTTTCACATCGCATTACAGTCCTTTTAACGAAACATCTTCCTGGCGTGCCAATGCATCCACGAAAATTCGTCATAGCGTTATTTTGTCACATTAAAATTAATTAGGCAAAGGAACGGGTGGTGGCTACAGCGCATGCGCAATTAACGGCTTGGATTTCCGGCGGGAGAACAGTGCTTGGTCGACGGATCACAGTGCAGTGGACTGCCCTCCATTTGCTTTCTTGCAGACGTGGGGAGAGAAGAGCAACCGACACTCTGATCTGCGGACACCATCATAAACAATTGTTTTTTGAAAATGTCGGCCACTGCTCCTGTGGCTCCACGATCAGCGACATGGAGGGAAAAAGAGGTATTGGACCTCCTTTCTTTCTGGGGGGAGGACAAGATACAGGAAGCCCTTAGAAGCTCCCACAGGAACTTAGACAACTTTGAAAAAATTTCCAAAATGATGTCCTCGCGTGGTCATCGGCGCACTGCATTGGAATGCAGGAACAAAACAAAAAGTATGCGGTTGGAGTACAAGCGCGTCATGGCACACAATTCCACTTCTGGAAACGGCCCCATTACATGTCCTTTTTTTCGTGAGCTGGACAGTATTCTAAGAGGGGACGCAAGTGTTAAACCTAAACGGATAGCGCGAAGCATTTCTTTTGCCCAAGGACCCCCGCAGATAAGCGCCCCCAGGGAAGTGATGGAGGGATCGGAGGAACTCTTCTCGCACGACATGCAGACGATAGATGCTGCACCGCTGTGGTGCTCTTCTCCAAATCCCATGGCAGCACGTGAGTGATGGAGCGTTGATTATTCTAGTTCAGAGCTATGATTTTTCTTCCTTTTCACATTTCCCTGTCTATGAAATCGTAACACCTTTATTGATTTCACGTTTATAGCGCAGAACTCGTCATCATCCACCGATGCCAGTGAAGAGGATCTTGACCGCACCATAGATGGACTTGCTGACAAGGGTGAGCATTTTTTTGACAGGTTGCTCCAATGGTGGCCCACCCAAAAACAGTCCCTGGAAAGGCTGAAGACATCTCGAGAGTGGGAACGCCAAGATGAGAGTGCCTGTTTTAGGGGAAAAGAAGGGCACGACCTCAGGTTTGCAAGATATGGGAAAGTCTGTCAGTGATGGGATGGTTTGGAGGTCTGTCAGTTATGGGGATGATGTGACATCATCGGCCACACCGTGGAGGTTGTCTTAGACTTATGGTTTCAAATGGTCAACTGTTCACTCCTGCCCAGCCCATCCATGCAAGCAACACCACGGTTTATCCGTTCTATATTTACCAAAATGCATGGATGGAGTTGGCTCTGGATTCAAATATATTTTTGATCAGTCTCCTTTTCATTAATGGATGCCTGACTTGAACTCCAATCTCTACACTCGAAGCATATAAACCCAGTGCCCAGCTTCAGGGACAGATGAACACAGGAATATGAGACCGTGGACGGGTGCATGGACTGGTGCAATTTTCTGTGTGAGACATTCCGATCCACTAAAAGGCTGAATAAGGGGTAGATGACAGAGGGCACATTCAAAATCTGTTTCAGGTTTTCAGGGCCACCTCTTAGTCATTATAGTGGTGCAAAAAAAAACCAGACGTCCCATTACAGCTCCTATCATCTCTTATATATTGATAGTGGCACAGATACAAATAAGAAAAGAGGACAACGCAGAAGACAGTGCCTGCGAAGTGAATGTTTGAATTGTATTTATCTATATCACATCCCCGTGTTTTTCAAACCAATCACATTTAAAACCTATAAATTTTCAGAAAACGACACTACAGGTGCAAACGCAATGGAGGACAACGACAGTGATTCAGACCTTCCCCTGGGGCATCGTTCACGCTATAACACGGGTAAGCTTAGTTGATCTGCAGAATCTAAAAGAGTCCAGTTGCACCTATGAGAAGAGACAATTGCAGAGTGGCATAAGCTCTCCTGAATCACGTTATCTTTGTCTGACATATGAAACAGAGCATGGTCAAATATAGAGGGGGGGAGAGAAGTGGAGGAGAGAGCAGAGTCATCTTGGGAGGCCAGAGGGTGCCTCACAATCGTTCCTTTTATGTCACATGTCCAAAATCTCCATTCTTTGTGTGCGACTGTTGGCCTCCAAGGCAGTTGCCCTGTTAGTTTCTGTAAGCCCAACAGCAAGACCATAATATCCCCTTGGCGTGTGACCCTCCTATGGACACAGACCTACCTGCAAGATGAATTAAAAAAACAAAAATTTTGTTCCCAGAAGCCCACGCCAGGTGTCACCGAGCTCACCCAGACCCCACCTGGTGCAATAAAATCTGTCACCTGTTTCACTGTGAACAGCATGCATAGTCCCCATTCTGAACCAAATGGAACGTATGAAATTTTCATGTGTGTTGCAATTCATCGGCCACGCAGGGTGCATAGGTTAGAAAAAAAAAATTTTGGGACAAACTACGGCTACCTTACAGTCTGCATTGGATTTTCCCAGAACAGTGTAGTGTTCTCCCACTGGTAGCTGAAATTTCCCATTTATCATGTGAGATTTTTGTCAATGTAATTTTTATCGCATTTGTTGGCTGGTTTCTCAGATCTGCAGCGCACATTGAACCGCACCTTGCACCCCTCAATTGATAATGCCAACACTGTTGATGTGATCTGCACTGACATGAATCACGGTTCCAAAAATTAATTCTGAGGGACACCCAGACACCGTCTTGGATCACCTATCCTCTTTAATGGTTGCTCCCACCACATATGTTCTGATGTTGTCAGGATTTCAAGGAAATTCTTGATTTGGCATAACATTGAAAATGGTCAGAATGTGCTCACTGTGGAACATTGCAAGAGCAACGTTGGTCAGCATTGGTGTAAAAGGCAGATCGGGACACAGCACGTCTCCTCGCTATCTAAAGCAGATAAATTGGTCTCTCTCACTAACGCAGTTTTAAACATAATAGCTTTGACTGCTGCCAGTATGTCCTCCATGTTATTTCTGCACAACCCATATGGCAAGTGGCATTGTAAAAGCCTTCCCGTTATGGAAAAACCTTGATGCTTGTGCATGCATGGTTATCAAAAAATGTGCAACACATTGGCCTCGGCGGGGGCGACGGGATGAACTAGGCCAAAATCTGTTATGTGGGTTTTGGAAGTCATGGGGAAGTGCCCAAACTATGAAGCCTGCTGCTGGCCAACCAAAAAACATGTTGCATCCTTTTCTTCAGGCTTAGATTTCTGAATAATGTCTGAGATGTTAACAATTTATTGATCTGTTGCTCTGACTTACATCCACAGCAGACGGGGCAGATAACAGATGCCTAGCAGAAGTTTCACCGGGAACAAGACTATTCCAACTAAGAAACAGGAGACGCAGAAACGCAGCACTCTATGGAGTAGCCGATGATATGATGCGCCGTTCTCGAGAGGAACACAATGTCCAGGTTTCCCAATGGCGAACGGACAGAGAGATGCTGTGCAGTTGGAAGGCTGATGAGAACAAGATTCAGAGGGAATTCTTGGATCACACTAAAATGGAGAGTGAGAAGTTTGCCGAGGCCTGGAAACAGAACATTTCGGTGATGTCTGATGCTGTGAACACTTTGAAGTCATTGGGACAGATGCTCGCCCAACAGCGTCAAATCATCCCCCCAACACACGATTATGGGCAAACCGCCCTACCTGCCTCACAGGCAACCCCGAAGAAGGCAGCAGCGAGGCGTTCCTGTGTTGGCAAAGCCAGGGAGAGGCTGACGCTTTGAGGAGCTATGTTCTGCGTTGCCCTCCTTATTTGCCACATACCATGGTTTTTGGCAGCAAAATTCATTTGACAGATTCCATTGCACTGGTGACCCCTTAATGGTCTTTATCTATTGTATTTGAAATAAATGTGTGTTAAGGAGTTGTCGCCCCAGTCATGTATGTCTGTTTTAAAATTCTTAACTTTCTGGGATCAAATGGAATCATCAGGGTATAAGATGATGGCCAATCGTTTCCAATGTTGACTCCCCTTTTTTTTTTTCAACGCAATCCCCAAAGTTTAGGAATATTTAACATCAGACAATACAATGAAATCACAGTAAGAATCACATTTGTGTTTCTTTGTGTAAGTGGCATCACTCATGTAGTGACCATTCTAAACAGCCTTCCTGCAAAAAGTGAAACACAGCAGTTACCAATCAAGTGGCGCTTCCCCCCCCCCTGATTGCAACATGCGGCTAAGTTGTATCTTTGGGAGGAGCACTTGCAGTCCAAATTGGAAATTTGGGGGGGGGGGGCGGATTCCAGACTTGGCCAAAAATACCCTGACAAACTGTGAACGATGTATGCGGGGGACCACTCAGCTGTGTGGGAATGTATTGTCTGCATGTGCCAGGACTTGAATTCACATCCACCGCTTGTCTGACAGCACCCCAATATTCAATAGTCTTTTGAGTTCAGTTAACCAAATTTTTTTTTTATTTACACAGATTAGAGTTGCTGGTTGAGACCATTTATGTTCCCCCTTGGTTTAGCAGCTTTTCGAAGCAGGTTAGCCGATGTCCATCACTTGCCGCACCGAGGGAGGCAACATCAACTTGTAGAATCTAGGCCCATATACTTGGCCAGGGCATCCCTAACCACCTTTCCTTCGGCAAGATGCCTGTGATGGGTGGTCAACTCTTGTCCCTCTCCATGTGAAACAAGTATTGTCTCTGGGGCTGCTCCGCGGCCAGTGATGGGATGTCCCCGGCTTTCACAGAGGTTGTGCAAAACAACACATGCTGTCACCACAGCGATGACGTTGTGCTCCCTAACTTGGAGGCGGTGTGACAGACACCTCCACCTGGCCTTCAGTCTTCCAAAACAACATTCCACCACGTTCCTGGCTCGCGATAGGCGGGTGTCAAACATTTTCTGAGCTTGTGTGGTTGCCGTTCTCCCGTAGGGCTTCATAAGCCACCTACGCATGGGGTAGGCTCCATCGGCAATGACCACCGGGGGTATTCTTACACCGTCCACCACCATGAAAGGGTTTCCCGGAATTAGTGAGCCACTATCCATGGCAACACAGAAGGCGGAGTGGGCGAACACGAAGGCATCGTGGTTCTTCCCACTCCACCCCACCTCGGCGTCCACAAATCTTCCGCGGTGATCAACTGTGCCTTGGAGCAGAATCGAGGAATAGTTCTTGCGGTTGCCGTACTGATCTGGGCGGCCTCCAGGAGCGCAGATCGGGATATGCGTTCCATCAATAGCTCCCACACAGTGTGGGAAACCCATTCTACGGAAACCGTCCATTATCTGGGAGAAAGAAAAAAGAAAGGAAAAAAAAAGTCATAGTGCTATCAGGCAAACTGTGCATCAAATAATCATCATCACTCAGCGATGTCTAGTTCTTAAACACCCTGAAAGGGTTATTTTTGTAAATTGAATTTAGGATTTTTTTGCATTCTGAAATGTTGGGTGGAGGTTCTCTTATGTTTGGTGTAATTTAAATTGAATGATCCACATATCCACACAAGTCTCTCTCTTCTCACCCTTTGGCAATAAAGGTGACCGTTGGTGGTTTAAAAATCAGCATCTTTTTGAGGCCACTAAGTGGCCCACCAAATTGGGATCGTCTTGTGCCTCGCTAGAGGGAACGAGAACGGGTGTGAGACGGGCCCATGACAATTGGGTCCATTCTGGACTCAAAATTCCACCCCGGGCCACAGAGGCCTCTATTTTTTCTAACCCTGGAGACAGGTGTTTGGCGGTGTATGAGGCACTGTTTTTCGGGGTAAACCAAAACATCCCCCCAGGTAACAAATTAACTAGAAATTGTTGGAGAGTGGGATAACAGGTCGGATAAGGTGCCTTGCACGTTGTGTTTACTTTGCTTTCACAATGCCACCCAGAGCCACCATGAAGGGAGACGTTTCTCCCCATAGAGAACCATGGAGATTTTAGGAGGATTCGTGAAGAATTGGATGGGGGGGGGTAAACTTGTATCCCCATATTTCACAGGATTCCTAAATTTGGAGGTTTGACAAAGGAGGGTTAGGAGAAGGTGTTCAACAACTGTGCAACGATTAGGGTCACACAGTAGGGGGAAATACCAAACTGCATTCCTGCACACCACCCCACCTATGTAAACCAAATATTTATATCACAGAGGCAAAAAAGGCAATCCCTCTCCACGACAATTCTTTTTGTTACCTGCTTCAGATCACACGGCGAGGGGTGTGTGTGTGTGTCAGTTGTTGCCCCTCTTTTTCTTAAAAAAAAAGGATTTGTGTGGTGGAAGAACACACTATGAGGGTTGAATGCCATTGCATGCTCAAGGTGTCTGTGGGCAATGTTCACTCACACTCAAACAAACACATAGCGTTGTAGATTTTGAGAGGGTTTCAAAATTACCTTTAAAATGACTGGGAGAGGGGGATGATGTACACACCAGAGTGTTGTGTACTGGTCGTTCCGTTAATGTCACAATTTTTTTTTAAACGATAAATTGTAATAGCGAAATTTTGATATTTCAAAATAAAAATTACCTGTCCAATCCCACTTCCGAAGGAGACAGTCTTCGATAGAAGTTCCACCTCGACCGCGAGGCAGAACTCGACCACCGCGGAGGCTACCGTTGACTTCCCAATCCCGAACAGATCGCTCGCCACCTGGTAGCTTGTTCCGCTGGCCAGCCACCAAATTGCAACCGCGACTCGTCTCTCCACCGATATTGCAGAGCGAAGGGAGGTGTTTTGACGCTGCAGCCTTGGACGCAGGGCTTCCACCAAGTCGATGAAGGTCCTCTTGGACATCCGGAAGCGGCGCATCCACCGACGGTCATCCCAGTGCACCAACACGATATTCTCCCACCAGTCGGTGCTTCTCGGGTATACCCAGTGCTGCCGTGGCTCCTCCATCTGCGCAAGCAGGAACCAATGTTGGAAGCGCTGCCGGCGCCGAATTCTGGAGCGCGTCCAGGCGACGGTGGAGACTGAATCCTGGAACAGAATCCTGGCTGCAGCTCTGCGGCGTTGGGCTGAATAGCGCCGGTAAGCGAGAAGCAGCTGCGTCTGGCAAGCCAGCAACGTAAACATCAGCTGTCCGATGAGGGCGACTATAGGATCCATACCCACAACCGAATCGGCAACAGTAACCACAACGACACCATGCACACCAACCATCCGCTCACACCCACAAATAGATTTTGCCGAGAACCTTCCCTTTTATAGACCATTCGAATCGCCCGCCCAAAAAAGTTAACCAGTGGCTATCGAGATGTTCACGTGATTTGTCGCTTTGTTGATGTTTCCTCATTTCGATAAAACGAAATAACGGAAAAGTGTTTTCAAAAAAAATTAAAAAAAAAGGGAGGGAAAAAAGGTACCGCCCACAAAAGCGGTTGGCGAGCGGACGTGTGACCGGAGGCTCGCGCGAGAAAGCCGGATGGGGAGCCTGAATGTGAACGGAGAAGGAAAAGTTGCGGGTTGGAGGAAACCGAAAGAAAAGCGATTTATAAGCGGGTAATGGGTGAATGTGGATTCAGCCCATATCTGCAAAATGGCTACCAAAAGCCTCACAGCTAATCACCGAATTAATATGTTTTCAGGTTCCCTGTGAAAGGGACAATGACCTAATTATTCTAAACAATTGAGCCAGGTGAGAGCTTGCAGACACAATGGAAACCGTGTAGAACTTTTTTCTTAGCGACCTGCACTGCCCCCTCATAGGCATATCGTATAAGATTTTCACCTTTTCCGTCCAGAGCAGTCAATGGGCAGGAACAGTCTCTCCTGGAAGGCAGCAGCACCAGCAGCCACAGGCAGCAGCACTTTTTCAGGCCAGAGCAGCTGGAAGACCTCAGCTCCTGATGGAATTTTGTATTATAATGTTTTTACCTGGTTAGTCACTTTGAACAGATCTCTGGACAGGTAATATATATTTCTGAATAAATAAATAATCATGAAACAATAATTGTTTGCCACTATAATGATGAGGATAGTAATAAAATACTGATCAGGGCCACCAAAGTAGCAATAATTGAAGGAGGCTCAGCTTGACAGCTCAACAAGTATTGTATGAAGTGTTCATACTGTGGAATAATAAGCTGCAAGAGAATTAAAGCTTTTAAATGTATCCTCGAGCTACATTTGGCTCTATGATTCTAATGAGACATAATCCAAAATTGGCTTTAGAAATTTCTTCTCTGTAATCTTACACATTGGAACCTTTTGTTAATGATAGGTGGTTAGCTATATTAAAGAGAGTGATGAGCATGGATTTGTTAACAGAAAAATGGATCTGTTCAGCAGATATTTTCTGGGCAGAGCTTTCAACCAGACAGGTTCATCAAGCAGTTGCTTGTGCCTCTGACTAATCTGGGCTGCTGAACCTGGCATCTCATTAGAAGCATCGGCTGTTTTTACTGGCTCCTTTTCCTGAATCTTTACTAGAAATTTGATCTGCAGATATTAAGAGACCCCGTGTGTATTTCCATGCCATGAAAAACATCACCTGGTTATTTCTCCACATCCCATTTCTGTTAAAATCACAGAATCAGATTAGGTTAAAAAACATTCTGATTCAATGCTAGTCCTAAACTGACAACCTTCCTCAGAAGACCAAGGAGATATGCAATCAAGTCTGAGCATTTTAGTCCAGTTCGCTCATTTACTTTCTTTCTAAAGGGGGTGAATATATGATCTGCTTTATATTGAACCAAACCATTGGTCTATCAAGATCGGTATTGCTTATTCTAACTGACAGCAGCTCTCCAGGTTTGCAGTTGAGGACCTTAAACATCACCTACAAACTGATCCTTTTAAAATCGGAGAGGCTGGGAGGTTGAACCTGGACCCTTCTGCATGCAAAGCAGATGCTCTACTACTGAGCCGCCCACTACCTTTACTCTTGTATTTGCAGAGCCCAAGCTCACCCCAAACTCAGAGTGGGCTGGGAGTTCCCTGCAAGATGTAACAGGTGCTCAGAACCTTTATTTGCAGTGATGGAAAATTGTCACTGTTGTTCTTTATTTTTATGTCTGTATCACATTTGCAAATTCTTTTTAAGCAAACAAATTGATTTCTTTGTTATGTTCTTACCCTGCCCCCTCTCCAAGGAAACGCTCTTCCATTTTAGCCTCATAGTAATCCTGTGTCTGAGAGACACCAAGTAGCACATGGTCCCCAAATTAGGAAGCCCAGTATTAAATTTGTAACCCTTAGTAATTCTACTCACTTAAAACCCTAAGAATAGCACCTAAGAACGTAAGAAGAGCCCTGCTGGATAAGACCAGTAGTCCATCTAGTCCCTCATCCTGTTTCACACAGCAGCCAACCAGTTGCCCTGGAGGGCCAAACAAATGGGACAGAGGCCAAGGCCTTCCCCTATTGTTGGCACCTAACACTGGTATTCACAGGTTTGCTGCCTCTGGCTATGGAGACTCCCTTCAGTCACCATGGCTGGTAGAGCTTGATGGACTGGGCCATGAATCTGTCTAACTCCCTTTTAAAGCTATGCTTATGGCCATCACTACCTCCCCTGGCAGAGAATTCCACACTCCAATTATTAATTGAGTAAAGAAACAATTCCTTTTGTCTGTTCTGAATTTCCCAACAGTTTCATTGGATCCCTACCCCTTGCCAGGTTCTAGTATTATGGGGGGTGTGGGGAGGCTCCCTTTATCCACTTTTTTCATCCCATGCATATAAATCTCTATCATGTCTCTCCTTATCCATCTTTTTTTCTATACTGAAAAGTCCCCAAATCTCCATCTTTTTCCACATAGGAAAGGTGCTCCAACCCCTTAATCATCTTGATTGTCCTTCTTTGTACTTGTTATGTCCTTTTTGAGACATGATGACCAGAACTGCGCACAGTATTTTAAATGAGGTAAGATCTTCGCCCATGCCCCAGAAGGGCTGCACCTGGTTGATTACAGCGCTCTCCAGAATTCTTTTTAATGGGTTCCAAGGCCTTCAAGGAGTAAGTGTGTACAGTGGCTTCTGAATTGGCTACTGCTGACACCTCAGATGGGGTGACCACAACTAGCTCTTCCTCTTCTTTCCCATTAGTCAGAGGGAACAGACTGTGGGCTGTCAGGGCCCCCCAGCCTGGGGGGGCAGGGCAAGTACCTTGGATTCCCCGCATCTAAGAGTGCCCTTGGATTGAACATATACTCAATGCTGCCTTATAGTAGTCAGACCATTAATCTATCAAGGTCAGTATTCACTACACTGACTGGCAACAGCTTTCTAAGGTTCAAGTTGAAGTCTAGCAACCAGTGGAATGGCTAGAGATGGGGACAATGTCACTATGCGACATTGGGTAGCTCTAGGAATCACTGGAATCTCTATAGTAAAAATACCAGCAATGTTGCTGTTTTTTATTTTATTTTTCTCTCAATGCCACTCTGAGGTGGCAGGCAACACAGATTGCCAACCATAGGGCATGCCATTAGTAGGTCTGGCAAGCTTAGGATTTTCCCATCACTCACAAAGAACTGAACTTGGGACTTTGTTCCTGCAAAGCAGATGCTTTACCCAGAGTTATGGTCCCTCTCCCACGGAACATGAGGCGGCCTATGTAGAATTCTCATAAGGTCTCACATCCAGGCATTGAGCAGATCCAAACCTGCATAGCTGTAGCAAGGCCACTACTGTATTATGTTCTTTCCAACCACATTTGGAATCAAGTATACCAGCAGTGCAATCAGTAAACAGAGTTACATCCTTCTAACTTCATTAACTTCAACAGGCTTAGAGAGGTGTAAATCTTCTTAGGTTTGTATGGCTGGAAAGAGAACAACAAACCAGTTACCTTTTCCTGGAAACTGTTTCTGTTCTCATTTGTTTCTTTGTTGTGGAATATGGATGTTGTAATGCCATGTTTGTACATCTATTGTTGAGGGATTTATGTAGTCATAATTGTTGTTTGTTGAATCTCTGTCTAATACTACGTACTGCTTTGAATCAATTTATGCTCTGTTGTGCATTTCTTAGAATTAATATCTTTACGTCACAGAAGAAACACTGATTTTGCTCCAATGACTCTTATCAGGGATTTTTTTAAAAAATGACTGTTTTTGTACATGTTTGTTTTTAGTAATCCTAAAGGGGTTTGCTGTGCTCCCAGGCTTGGTAAATGGTGGGAGAAAAATATAAAGAATAGATATGAAATAGTTTTAATATATATGAAATAAAATTAATAAGCCACACGAACAGTGACTTGGGTAGCAAGCTATCTTATTGTTAAGCATTTTGAAGAAAGGTAGCCCATGATACTGAAAGTTCCAGTAAGGAAGACAAGATACAATATTTAATATGAAGGCATGCAGGAACACGACGAGGAAGAACAAATGAAAATTCTTCATAAGTCTCATCTTCTTGGAAGCGGCATGAAGCTTATAAAAGTCCTGCACAAACAATTCCTGTGGGAAAAACTAACAGCAAAGTCCTCTTTTATATGGAATATCACACTTTTGAAGAACCTTAACAATTAACAATTGTGAAATAACTGGCATGGTGTTTTTGCTGTTACTCAGGTAATGTGCAAGGCCAATACATCGGGGGCTCAGTCTTTTCCTGTGCACATTCAGAAGTACTTGCCTATTTATATTATGTGACCATTTCTGATGGTAATCAATCTGCATCAGCTGCTCATTTGAGTAAGAGAAACATTCTATTCCATTGCTGTTCCACCTGTGCATCTACATTTATATTTACATGAAAAGGATCATGAAAGTGATGAGGGCTAAAGCCTTAAACCCTCAGCCTCACCTGACTGTGATTAGAAGCACTTTCCCTCCCACCTTGCTCTGTTCCCCCAGCCACCAAAAGGGCACTTCCTGTTGCTGCATAACTGGGTGGTAGGAAGAAAATAGCTGGATAGTGTTTTTGGGGGGCAGGGGGGGGCATAGGCAACAGCTCAATGTGCTGACATAATTCTCCATGCACTCAGAAGTGATGTTAGTACATCACCAAAGATGCTCTAGAGCATCCCTGGCAATGCACTGATGTAACTTTGAGATTCACGGGGAGTGACATCAGTGTGTCACTGGTGATGTCCTTACATCACCAGCAAGCCTTCCTCAACCACATAAGCCTCCCACCAGTTGATAGCTTTGTACTGGGAATCCTATTGCCACTACAAAGCATAGCGAGATAAGAGGTCTTCACTTTCCTCATTTGCATACTCCTTTTTATTGCTATATAAGTGAAAAGGACTTATATGTTAGTAAATCCATGTTCCTGCTGAAGACTTTTTGCCCATCTAGACTTGGAACTCAGAAGACAAAGATTTGCTGAAATAAAAGTGAGTGATATCCTTCCTGGTAGCATCCTGCTTCTGTTGCATCCTTGAACTTTACTTGCTGCCCCTCAAAAATGAAGATGTTAATAGCTTTTTATTAACCTTTCATCTAGCTATAGGAACATTCACCCCTTTCTTCCAGTATATCATAGTCTGCTTTACAAAAGAAGTAAAGAAAATGGCTGGCAAATTACAAGAATAGCTGTTAACACAGGGTACTATGGCACTAAAATTTTCAACATTTTTTAATCATAGCAAGCCATTTAATGGCACTTTAAAGTGAACAGATACTGTATTTGCTGTTCTGTTTAATTTCCATGTTGAATGCCACAGGGTATTTGTATCTCTATTAAAGCCATAATGGAGTGGTTATGAGAAATTTTCATGCCGAATTTCATGTGTGAAACTGGAATTAGAAATGACTGGTAGATTTCCGTAGAAAGATACATTGTAATGTACATGAATTACAGGCCTATTGCAACCTTAAATGTATGCGACTGAAATAATTTATGATGACACAGTCCTTGCCTTCTATAATAAAATATAACAGATATTTCTTTTCATAGTAACAATGAATGTCTTCTCTCCTTTTATTGGCAATGGAAGTTAGGCATTAAACAGGACTACCAGCAGGAGAAAGCTTTAAAAATGGTTATTACCTACCATGTTATTCACATACTGGCATCAGGATTTCGGAAGGAACATCCCATCCCATGGGAACTTGCCCAATGACTGAGATTGCCATTAGAGGCCCTGTTCTGTCTGCCCTGTTCTCTCAATCTAGGGGCCAAGCTACAAGTGACGAATGACACTTGAACAGCAAGTGAACAGACTCGCATGCATTCCTCCTTGTTCACTTGCGCTCCACTTGCGCTCCACTCGATATCATAGTGATCGAGTGGAGTGCAAGTGGAGCGCAAGTGAACAGGGAGGAATACATATGAGCCTGTTCACTTGCTGTTCAAGTGTCATTCGTCACTTGTAGCTTGGCCCCTAGATGAGTGAGCTCCAAGGTCAGAACTGTCAGTCTAGCACTACCCCAACTCTAGGACCCTCCCAACCAAAGCTGCCTGGCACTGAAATTACAAGACTTTTGGTGTCAGGTGAAAACATTTCATTTTCCCAAGCCTTTTACCAGTGCATTGCTTTTATCCCATTGTTATTTTAGATTTTATGTTGGCTTTTTTAGGAAAGACTTCCCCAGTTCATTATCTAATGTTTTAACTTGCTTTGTCTACTTTTAAAATCAAAGGTTGTTTTAAAATTTTAGTCATCTTGAGTGTTTTTTTAAAAAAACTGCAATGCAATATCACTTTACAGATGGATAATATCAGGGTGTCTATATGGCCGCTTCGGTACAGCCCATTGGTCCCACATTTTTCCCACTTTAGGTCTGTTTTTTGCTGAGTCGCCCTGACAATTCATCTTCCAACTGCAGTACCCGTAAGCATTTACCTTTGGTTGAGGTTGCAGGAAAACCTCCAAACAGTTAAAAAAAAGCAGTTTTGGAGGTGAAGTTGAACACTTTTGTCATTATAGACTAAAAGTGCCCGCATCCTTTTAATTTTTTTTTTAAATTTTGCACATGCACGATTACATGCAGCTACTGTTGCCAGCAAGCGTCTGTGGTTGAACAGAACTGGTGAAGACTGAGAGGAGTAGGAGGTTTCTTCAGAAATACTTCAAATTCATATGCCAGAAAATGCAAACAACAACACCCCTCCCCCCCCCAAAACTCGCAGCAAAAGAAAACATCGGAGCAAGTGTGGTCCTGGTAAATTCGCAGAAAAAAACCAATATGCACACGGCTGGCAAACAATAATGTGTGTATGCTTGGGGGAAAGCTGCTACAGTTCTGAGGGTGAACTGTACCTCTAAGGATGTGAGGAAATGGCCTGTGATAGGGTATGTACATTGAAGTGTGTTTGTGTATGTGTGAAGGATATAGAGGTTAAATCCAGGCCCTTTACTGTACTGTACAAGCTTATTTAAAGAGCATCACTTTATGTGGATGTTGATGGGAAGTATATGTGTGTGTTTAAACTACAATGTTTTACTACCCACGCCTGTTGCTAATAACATGAAAACTGATTCTTACTAACTTTAGCATCTTGACGTTCATTATAATATTTCCCCAGAGCACAGGTAATTTCATGACATGAAAAAGTAGCTTCACTAATTATTGCCTTTCCTGTTTATAAGATGCATTGACAGATTACATACCTGGAATTTTAAAGTACATTGCATTGCTGACACTGGCACATGTCCAATTTCAGTGATGGGAAAGTGAAGTCAGCAGTTAATGAATGAATGTATTAAGCAGAGCTGCCTTTTACTAAGACGCCCATTAGCCCACATAACCCACGACTGGTAGTTTTTGACTTGAAGCAGTTTTCCCAGTTTTCAAGCATAGGTCCTACGCAGTCCTGTTGCTTGCACTTTTTATAATAGCACCAATAACAACAACATTTGATTTATATACTGCTCTTCAGGACATCTAAATGCCACACACAGAGCGGTTTACAAAGAGTGTTTATTGTATCCTTACAGCAATCACCCTGTGAGGTGAGTGGGGCTGAGAGAGCTGAGATTGACCCAAGGTCACCCAGTTGGCTTAAAGTGGAGGAGTGGGAAATCAAACCCGGCTTTCCAGATTAGAGTCCTGCCACTCTTAACCGCTACACCAAACTGGCTCTTTAACTGAAGATTCTGGAGACTGCACACAGGCTTGCACTCAGGGTGAACAATTTTAAATAGAAAAATGATGGGAAGGGATGACCATATTTATCCATACACAATTCCTCAGCTCATACTGACAGCCTCTTGTTTTTTTTTTAATAATGCTTTTCACAAATAAAGGCACCAGCTTATTTGTCCTTTGCTTAATGTCTTCTTTGGCTTCAAAGTGTCAGGAAATGAATATATATGAGACACAGTCAATCTTTCTCTCTTTCCCTCCCTGTGTCCCTCGATCATTCTTCTTCTTTCCTTAGCTCCAGGAAACATACGATCTGCAGCAGTTTTCACTGGGCATCTAAACTTTATGCTACGAGGTATACAGTGCCTTCTGCAGCAGAGCCACACCTGTCTAGGTCAATTGAAATCTGATGGGTGTACCTCTGCTTAGGGTGGCACTGGTAATATCCCAGAGAGAGCACAGGATGCTTGTATGAGGCTGGGGGATCAGCAAAATCTTTGATTGCTGCTTCAAGTAGTGCTCTGAAGAGGCAGCATGAAAATCTCTTATATACGTTCATATTCTCCATCAACCTCTTCCCCATGATGCTCCATCATAATTATTGGATGATTGTTCACTTTGTGAAATCCACTTGAAGTATACATGGCACTGAGTACAAGAGCAAGCCTCTTTCCAAAGTTGCACCAAATGGTTTGCAGTTAGTATCAGCTGAAAGAGAGCATATTTGATGTAATGCACATCCAAGGCTGAAAGGAAGTGAGGCAAATGCTAATATTAAAAATCACCTATAAATCCATTTGGTTTGAATTTAGGGTTGCCAGTTCCAAGTTGGGAAATTCCTGGAGATCTGGGGGGTGAAACCTGGAGAAATCTGGAGAAAGTGGGGTTTGGGGAGGGAAAGGACCTTGGCATGGCATAGTTCCGTAGAGTCCACCCCCCAAAGTAGTCATTTTCTCCAGGTGAACTGATCTCTGTGGCCTGGAGATCAGTTGTAATTCCGGGAGTGGCAACCCTATTTGAATTACAGATACTTAATGTGAAATGTAGGTTTGTTTCTGTTTGAGAAGATGGGTAGTATGTAAGATGAAGATTGCTCCCTTCCATCAGATTTCCCTCACCTCTTCTTTAACTATGCCATTATTTTTTTTCTGAAGCTGACCCTGTCAGAATATGGAGTAGGGCTGACCATTCTTCCACAGAAAGGCTACCCCTCATTCATCATGCTACTAGCAATGGTTTGGTAATAGTACAAGTACAATTCTAGGTATCTGCATTGTCTGGAAAGGCTGGGAGAAGAAAATATTTTATGTTATCTTATTTTATTATTACTTTTATATGAGCATGCTACAACCTGCTCTGTCATGGAAGCTGAAAGTTCTGAGGAAATCTGAGATTCACATAGTACTCCATTAGATTAGAGAGCCAGTTTGGTATAGTGGTTAAGAGCAACAGGACTCTAATCTGGAGAACTGGGTTTCATTTCCCACTCCTCTGCTTGAAGCCAGCTAGGTGAACTTGGGTCAGTCGCAGCTCTCTCAGAACTCTCTCAGTCCCACCCACCTCACAGGGTGATTGTCATGAGAATAATAATAACACACGTTGTAAACATCTATGAATGTGGCATTAAGTTGTCCTGAAGGTCGGTATATAAATCAAATGTTATAATATTATTATTAGGGCTTGCCTCATTCACTTCAGTGTTCGGGGTTCAAGTACAGATCCTTATTACAGTCATTCTTGACATAGCGCTTATTGGCATGGACCTCTTTGTCCATACATGTAAGAGACCCACATACATTCCAAAGCTATGAGATGGAACCTGATGTTCACTGGGACCTGATGTTCACTGATTTTCCATTGAGCAAAGGGAACAGTAGGGCGGTTTCAGCTATTGAGTCTGCTAAGTATTTCAAGCTTTCCTTTTCTTACCTCATTTCTGCTGAAGGAATAGAATGCCGCCTCCATCTTACTGTTTTGCCGTCTGTAGCACTGGAGGCTTACTTACTTACTTACTTACTTACTTACTTACTTACTTACTTACTTACTTACTTACTTACTTACTTACTTACTTACTTACTTACTTACTTACTTACTTACTTACTTACTTACATTATTGGCATTTTGCAGTGCTAAGAACTGAACCTACCGTACAGAACATCAGTCCCATCTGCCAACCAGTGTGTTGCAACAGCTATGTGGGGGTGCTAATCTCACTGCATATTTGGAAACAGAGAAACCACGCACTTGCATCATCAATTTTGATGCAATCTGTACCTGCTGTTGTTTAAATGAGAACTTGGTTCCCTACTTTATTTTGCAATTATTTATGTCGTAACAATGGCTTGTTGCACCACTACACTGGCATCAATCCTGATTTAGGGTCTCTCTTTTGCCCTTTTTATAAAAGGGAGCTACTATGGCCAGACCTCATGATTTAGGTATACAGCCTGAGTCATCAATATAGGTAAAGAGAGGGGCCAAAGAAGAGACCCACCAGTCCTTATTTTCTTTCAAAAGTTCTGGTGAAATACCATCATACCCTGGAGCTTTAGTATTTTTCAATAGCTCTATATGGGATTTGATCTCACCTGAGGTTACAGGGGGCCATTTAGGTGTATTGTTTGCACAGCATCCTCATATAACTCTTTGAAAAATGAGGTCCATTGGTCAGGTGGTCTGCAGGAAGATATTAAGATATTGATTTCCAAAAAAGGGATGTATTTTTTACCTTTGCCATTTGGATCATTTCCATATTTCTCTAGCATATTCCATCTTACTGCGTAGCATCAACAATTTATATTCTCTTTTTTGGGTCAGCAATTGAAGCTGAACTTTCTGTTTAGTATTTTCTTCAGAAACCAGATATTGTTGATAAATTCATGTTAACTTTTTTTGCTGTCACACAGCTTGATTTAAACCATGGTTTAAATGAGTTATATAATTCCCTAGATTTAGTACTATGGGGATAGAAGAGAAGTGGGTTTAGTTCTTGTATAAGGTTTTCATAATTGGTTATGGGATTAACAAGATTCAGATAACTTTCCAGGGGTTAAAATTTCTTTTGCCCTTTGGGCTAATTCAGAGGACCATCTTGCTCAGCATTCATAGCTTTCCAGAGGTGCAATCAGGGCTTTTTTTCCAGCTGGAACGCAGTGGAACGGAGTTCCGGAACCTCTTGAAAATGGACACATGGCTGGTGGCCTGCCCCCTGATCTCCAGACAGAGGGGAGTTTAGATTGCCCTCCATGCTGCTGGGCATGGAGGGCAATCTAAACTCCCCTCTGTCTGGAGATCAGGGGGCGGGGCCACCAGCCATGTGACCATTTTCACCAAGGGTGATTTAAACTTTTAAAAACTCTCCCTTGTTCCAACTGACCCAAAGTGACATAATTGGTTCTGGGAGCATGCACACACTTTGCGCGTGTACATGTGGTATCAGGGGCACCACCTCCCGCCAAGACTTGCCCCCTGTGCTGGCAACCCTCTGAGCTCTACCACCTCTTTTCTCAGAAAAAAAGCCCTGGGTGCAATTAAAATAGGATATCTTGACACCAGATGGAGATATTCTTGACACCAGATGGAGATATTCAAGGTCTAGATGAATACATAAAAATAAGGGGAAATGGTAAGGTGCAAGCACCAAGTCATTACCGACCCATAGGGGGAGTCACATCATGATGTTTTCTTGGCAGACTTTTTTACGGGGTGGTTTGCCATTGCCTTCCCCGGTCATCTACACTTTACCCCCAGAAAACTGGGTACTCATTTTACCAACCTCAGAAGGATGGCAGACTGAGTCAACCTTGAGCAGGCTACCTGAACCTGGCTTCTTCCAGGATCAAACTCAGGTAGTGAGCAGAGCTTGGGCTGCAGTACTGCAGCTTACCACAGAGAATTTGAAAATCCTACACCATAGAAAGTAGAGCTCTGCAAACCAATATATAATCAATTGTACTGGATCTAAAACCTGCCATAAAAGTAAATTTTCCTGGTATGTCATTTCCCATAAAATCTTAATCTGTGGGCAAATTGGAACAAACAGGCTCCTGCATAATTTGAACATTGTTCTTTGAATAATAGGGGGCTCTGAGTTTTCTTCTGCCGTGCTCAAAGCCAACTTGAATTTAGCAGCCAGAGATGTATCATTTGGGCCCAAATGGGCATTTAAATCACCTCCTAGCAGAAACAGGGCCTCAGGAAGTTCTAACATTTAGACCCTGACATAATTTTCTAAAGACAACCAGTTCTCCTCTGTTTCTATTTTTCAACTAGTAGGAGGTAGATAAGAGTTTAAAATCACTAGCTTTTCTCTTGCCCAGAATATGACTACTGCCATTGCTAGTTGTCTCAAGGGGGGCTTCATAACACATTTCACTTTTAAAGAAGTTGCTAAAAGTATGCCCAGCCTTCCTTTCAGTCTCGCTGTTCCTCATCCTGATACCACTTTTACCTGAAATGCATTAAAACCATCTAAAATTAAATCACTATCGGACAAAGTTTCTTGCAAGGGGATAATATCATAGTTGCAATGGGAAAAGAGACTATCTGGGTAATGAGCAGTTCCACTCTGTACATTCCATGATAATAACTCAATAGCTGGGGAGAATCTCTGGTTATTTCCAGGATTAAACTGCCAGAATTGGGGCTCTGATCTCCTAAGAGAATCATGATCCTTTTGTACTGCTAACTCCAGACCCACATCCTCCAGAGCAGATGGGGATGAATCTATAAAATCTCCCCCTCTGGTATCTTTCTTGATCTTGAATCAACATGGTTCATGCAAAGTAGCTATCGATATTCAGAGAAGAGGGGCAGGTCCAGCATAGCAGAGGAGCAATCCATTAAATTTGGAACCCTGTTATATTGTTTGTCTTGATCATTCTTATACTGTGAGATGTTGACTGCATTTGGCAGGAGGGTATTCCCTGACATATCAGAGTTTAACAATTTCTTCTGAGGTTCAGGTTTATTTATTGTTGCATGTACTGATTGCCTCATCTCATGAATCAATTCAGAGGGAGCAACATTTCCTAACGTAGAATTTCCAAAGCCAGAGCCAATCCCTCACTGATACCAAGACTTTGTCTATGCACTTCTGTTTCTTGAGCTTCTAGGTTGCCTCTGATGGAGAGGGGTATCCAGGACTTCTCAGAAGGAGAGTTCTCTTACTCTCAACTTGAAAGACTCTGATTGGGCAAATACCAAAGGTGGCTAGAAAACCTTTCATTTTTAACAGCATCAGTGGGATGGTGGCTTGCCGAAATGACAAAACCAACCTCCTATTGAATGAAAGATTTGGAAGTTTCTCAAATCGCTCAAGATCTAACTCATGCACTTCCAATTGCAGAAGGTGGCATAGAGAATAAGTGATTTTCTGTTTATTTCTCCAGCGGGTCACATTTACCATAGCGTGTGTAATTTCAAGGGCAATTTGATTATTTTTCCACCACAGGCCACCCTCTGTATTAGCATTCACTTCTGCTCTTTTACTCATATTGGAATGGAGGCACCCAATAGAATTAGGGGCCCTTTTTGTATTAGGGAAAGGTTGGCCCCTATTCTATGCAGATGTTCAGGGGCTGCCATTGTTTCAGTGTTGGTTCCTTCCAGCTTTCCCTTTAACAAATTTCCAGCTGTTTCATTTTGGCAGTTATCTTATTAAGCTGCTTGAAAATAGCAATTACTGTCTCTGCTGTGAGGAGGCAAGGATCCCCAACCAGTTTAATAAGGTTTGCTTTTGAAATTTTTCCAGAACCTTCTACAGACATAAAATTGGAGGAGCAGATGTTTATGTTGGGCTCTGGGCTAACAGAGATTCCCTCTCCCACTTTTCCTTCCAGGGACTCCTCTTGCTCATCCATAGGCTGTGCATATGATGAACTAAGATAATTCAAGTCCTCCAAATGTTCTAGTGCACTACATCTATTTTTGAAAAGAGGAATAGATTCACTCATCTATCTGGCATTTAAAAGTTCATCAACGAGAAGTTGTTTTGAGAGTTTGTGGCTGGAGGTCAGTGATACATTTCTGGTCCCTTTCAGGCTTTTGCTTTTCTTCATCTCCAGTAAAACAGGAGTACTATTAGCACTAGTACTCCTTACACTGAGGGCCTTCAGGAAGATTTATAACTTTAACTCCCTTCTCTAACGTGGCCTTCAAAGAGATTCTGTGACTGAGATTTATAATCAAGGTTTTCTCAGTTTTTACAGCCTTTGTTTTCAAAGGAGCAGATAGTCTTAACGCAAGCTTAAGTTTGAAATTACCGAGCTCTACATTGTGCATCTGAGCCAGCTACCACCCTAAACTGGAAGCCAGTCAATGAAATGCCCCACTGATTTAGGGCCAAATGACACAGGGTTGCCACCAAGACTTGCATCCATATGACAGCTGCACATTCTCCATGGGAAACTCCATTTAGAACTGCAGCAGGGCCCCAAACACAGTTGGGGCCACAGCACAGGGGGAGCAGGAGCTCCTGCCTCCTCCTATGACATTTCCCTGACCCCAAATGGTGCCAGAGGGCATTATTTGTCCTGTGGGGGGGGGAGGTGCACATGTACTGAATGTTTGCTTGTGCCCTTTCAAGCTAGGCAAATGCATAGGAGGGCAGAAGCTCCTCCCCCTCCATCACCCACACCAGAATCAGGCCTCTGAAATGAATCTAAATGGAGTTCCTAGCAGAAATATGCAGCTGTTCTATGGCTGTAAGTCACTGTGGCAACCCAATGGAAGACATAATGTGTAGTTTGTCCCTTAGTGACATATAAAGAAAACACTAGCAGGACAATAGTCGTATGAAGAAAAGGCCAGAAAATCTGGAGGTCCAGCAGGATCAGGGAGTGCCTGATGCTGAAGTGGTGCCAGCTGACCAATCAGCCATGCTCCAGCAGTGCTAGAAGTCACCCTGCCAGACCCTCCCTGCCAGGGAGACTTTGCCACCAGCCTTGGAGATAACCACTAGCCATCAGCCAAGCAAGATGCAAATCTGGGCCTCAAAGACCTGCTCTCACTCTGCAAGAGTGGCATTGGCCCAGGCCAAGATAGAACAAAGAAGGCACAGTGCAAGGCTGGCAGCACACAATTCCAGGCCTCTGAGAGTAGAGCTGCTTCACAGATTCCTGGCCAAGGCATAGCTCAGTCTCAGGAGCCTCAATACCTGCCAGCAAATGCAGCCAAGCCAGATAGCTTCTCAGCCTATTTAGGCTGAGGCTTGAGAAGGCTGCACTGCCGGAGGAACTGGTCCACTAGGTACAAGCCCTCTGTTCCACCTTTCATCTCCAGTCTAGGCTTCTAAGCCTAGCCAGGCAAACTTGAGGCCTTACTGCCAAGGAGCCTGGTCCTGGCTTGCCTGCAGAATGCAGGACATGTAGTGGTGAAATTGCTGCTTTCTCCCTCTTCTGTCCTTCAGTGCAGGCCTGTTAACAGGACAGGCAATCTTGGAGGTAAACTTCCAAAAAATGTATGCAGTTATATGGGAATTTTAGAACTGGAAGATGTTTGGCAACTATTGCATATAAATGAAAGAGACTATAAGTATTTCACAGACAGACACCAATCATATTCCAGAATAGACATGTATTGGGTATCTGCCAGGCAGGATTGGGAAAAACTGTAACCCACCTCTTTACAACTAAGAGGTGCTCTAGCTGCCATGTAGGGGGAAGATCGAAGGATTTGGGGGCCTTTTTAGAGGACTGAGATTTGTCTCCTGATAATGCAGTTACTATCTAAGCAGATGTGGAGTGAGATTAGCTAAAGGGCTGCATAAGTCTGCCAATTTAAAAAATTGTTTATATACTAAATGGAACTTGCTTAGACTGTTTTTAAATAATTCTTTCTCTTTTTTCTCTTTTGTGAAACTTCAGTCAATAACTATAAGCTACGTACAAGTTGTGCCTTCCATCTTTCTGGCTTCTTTCTGTATGGATGGAGAGAGCTAACAAGATTTTCTCTGTTAAATGCAATTATTTACTTTTTATGTTGATACTTGATTTCAAAATTATTTGAACTGTGTTTTAATTTGCAAACTTTGTGTTTACAAGAGTTTAATTGGATACAGTCTATAACACAGAGATAAGCCACCATTTTATTTTGGCAATCTAACTGACTATTAAAGGAAGATAAAAATATTTTATAAATACTCTCCAAATGTACCCAGGAAGTCTGCCAAAACTGGATATTTATATTTCTTTCTTTGTTTTAATTCTTTGCCTCCTCCCCCCCTTTCAAAATAGAATTAGACACAACAATTGATGTTTTGCCCTGTTCCTCGGAATAATTTTTAACTTTCCCTCCCTTGCTTCTGAATTACAAAGTATTACATTTTATATCACTGATTGAATTATAGTTTGCCATGAAGAATTCAAAGCTATAAAACTGACTTTTTAATATCACTGAGCTCTCTTGGAACTTGTTTTTATTTTTTGAAATAATGCAGTTGAATAATTAAAACTGCCATCTGTTGAATGAACTATCTTATCTGTTTAAAATTCATTAAGAGAACTTTGCTACCTTCTGCTGGTTGAAGAATGAACTTATCTTTAATATCCAGGATCTAAATAAGAAAATGTTTCTCGTCATCTATTGGCTGGAGACAGCACTGATTTCAAGACTGAGATAAGAAAATTTATACTGTTATATGAGATTTAAATTTATATTGCCTAAATAATTAATGGTCGTTTCCACATGGCTTACCTTGTTCCAGAAAACAGCAAAATCTCACATGAAATCGCATGAGAAGATGCTGTTATTGCATGAGAAGACAGCGTCTTCTCACGTGATTTCACACGAGATTTAGCACAAGATTTCGCTGTTTTCCGGAACAAGGTGCCGTTTGGAAATGGCCAATATTGATACCTATATCAAACATTAGTGCTTGTGATTGTTTATAGAAAATTAAAGGAAAATTTCTTATAAAATATTAGCTTATCTCTGTATGGTACTAACTATATGGTGATATGGTTTAAGATTAAGATTGAGACTAAGATTTTATTTCTCTATGATCATATGACTACATTGTTATATGGATAAGCTTTATGGGGTGTTTAAGTGAAGAAGAAAATTAGCTAAATTGAAGAAAATGGCAACAGGTACCAGAAAAACAAAAGTGGAGCTCAACTCAGAGTATGACATAGACATAATAACTGAGAAGATAATATCAACTCTTTCACAAAAAATTAAAACTCTCTCAAGAGAACTGAAGCAAGGGATAAGGGAAGATATACAAAAGTTAAGGACTGAGTTATCTTCTGGATTACAAGAAATAAGTGAAAAATATCCAAGAAAATAAACATGACATCCATGAAATTAAGACACAGCAAAAGGAATTCAGGGGGGGGTACAAGAAAAATTAAAATAATCAAAGAACTACAAGCAAGCTCCTTGATAGAAGTAGACCAAAGAATAGAAATCTTAGAAACTAAACTCAGGAGCAACAACATAAGGTTCCATGGAATTCCAGAAACTTTGAGTAATTTGGATTTAGAAAATGGATTTTGAAAGTTAATACCAGATTATATGAAACTGCAAGGTGATTTTCTAGAAATTGTACAAATTTTTAGAATCAGTTCAAAGTACAAAAATCAGAACAAGGTACCTTGAGACATTTTACATATTTTTACCCATGAAGGAAAAGAAATACAAATATTTCAAGATCTACCACCAAATATAATAAAGAAATGAAAAGAATTTGGAAATTTGAAGTGAGTGCTGCAGCAGAAGCAAATAAGATACCATTGGATAACTCCCTTTGCTCTAGAAATATTTCTGACACACAGCAGGAAAATAATAACAATAGGTGAACAAGTGGAAGCACTTTTACAAGAACTGGAAGCAAAGAGCAATGATCAAAGCTTGAGCTCAGAAGATGCAGACTTTTGAACTACATAAGAGGAAGGAGCAATCAGCAAAAGAAAGGAGAAAAAAAGAGGGGAGGGAATGAACAGACTTAAAATTAATTCAATGAATTTGAAAGGCTTAAATTTGCCCACTAAACATCAAAAATCTTTAATCAATTGAGAAATTAAAAGCAGATAAATTATGCGTTCAAGAGACTCATATTAAAAAGATTGAGAATATTAAATTGTAAAAGATTGGGCAACATTTACAGAGCATCAGCACTAACAAAGAAAAAAGGTGTAGCAATATATATTACTAACCAAAGTTTGGAAGCCCTTGAAGAATTTAAAGATCATGATGGAAAATATTTGATTTTAAAGATTAAATTATCAAAAGGACTAGTGTGGACATTGGCATCAATGTATGCACCAAATAATATTAAAAATGAATGTTTTGAAAATTTCTATCAAGTATTATTAGACTTTCAATGGGGTGCTAGATTTTTAAAAAAGAAAGATCAGAAAATCTTGGAGGGAAACTCCCAAAATTCGGCCCCTTCCTGGCAGGCAGCTACGCTGCTCAGCCAGGGGCCGTTGATTGGCGCACCGGAGGGGAGACGGCACCATCCCCCTCCTTTCTAATAAGGTAGGCTGGGAGGGCGGAGCTAGAGCGTGTTGCGCAGCTCTGCCCTTCCAGCTCAGTTGGCACAGTCGTTCGGAGGAGAAGGACGTCTCCAACCGAGCGACTGCAGTCAGGGCCCAGGCGGCGAGAGCATCGGAGAGGCGGTCGAGGCGCGCAGTTGGCGGGGAAGAGCGTGCGGCGGCGGAGCCTCGGCTCGAGGAGGGCGTCCCGGCGCGGCGGCTGTGGCAACAGCTTGCTGCCGGCCGCGTGCTGCTGCCGGGGGCTGGACGGTCTCCCGGCCGGGCTGCGGCTGCGGGGCTGAGCGGCCTCTCGGCCGGGCGGTCGGGCCGCGCCGCGTTCTAGCACGGGCGGCCCTAGCAGGCTAGGGGTTCGGGGCTGCTGGGGCGGAGGTGTCGCGCCAAGCGGCCTCCCTGCCTGTGTTTGCGGCGGGATTTGCGGGGGACAGGCGGTCGTTGTCGCTGGGTGGGCAGCGTCGCTGCATACCCCCCCTTCCCCCCCTCCCACTTACCTTTGGAGGGCTTTGTGCCGGGTGTGTGCCGGGGGTTTTTCTGGCGCCGAATAAGGGCGGCTGGGCCTTGAGTGGGCTTTGGTCCTTGGGTGGTGGGGGTTTGCAGGTCCGGGTAACCACTCCCCCCTACTGTAGTCGGGGGGGATTGCTGGATTCGCAGCTTGGCGGCCTGCTGCCCCCCCCTCCGTTTTTCCTCCCCTTCTGGACGTAGGTGGCACAGTTCCTACGGCAGCCATTTTGTGATTGGCCTGGGTGGGCGGCGGCCATTTTGGGCTCGTAGTTTTGCGTTGTGCGGAGTGCAATTACTCTTCACTTAGTTTGCTGACCAGCTAAGCAGGCTTGGCTCCCTGCCTTGGTGGGTGTACTGCCCTGGCCTTTGGGAGAGGAGGGCTTGGCTTGGTTCTTTTTGTCCCCTCTGGTTGCTAATTGTTACAACAAGTCTGCAAGGTGAAATGGCACCCAAAAAGGGTGGTTCTGCTAAGGGTAAGCAGCCTGCTAAAAAGGTGCCTTCTAAGCGGCCCCTTCCCCCGGCAGTGTCCTCTTCTGACGAGGACGACTCTTTTGAGTGTCAGCAGAATATCTTGAGGCGACTCGCAGCACTCGAGCAAGCGAAAGGGGATGGGGGTGCACCTAGGCAGGCTGTGAATACTGGGAGGCCAGTTCGTCGCGCGTCCAGGAACGCTGTTAACCGTAATATTTTGCATCGTTTAGCAGCTCTGGAGAGTGCTACTGGGGCACCAGCAGCTGGAAGCAGCGGTGGGCAGACGGCGACAGTGGTGACGGCCCAGGAACCAGCCGGGGAAGTGGAGCAGGATTGGTCTGAGGACCCACCTCCTGTTGTGGTGGCTGTGGACCCCGTGGAAGTGACGGGTAAGGACAACACTCCACAGTACATTTACCCATGGCCTTGGGGGCCGTGGGCACTGGGGGCCATGGGAGGGTCCACTAGTACGACACAGGACACAACTCATAGCCAGGGATCTTCTTCGTTTGCTGGGGTGCAGCCCATTCCTGGCATGGGGTTTTCACCTTCTGCTCAGCAGCAGCAGGCGGTTACTCCCCAGGCTTGGGGAGCTCCAGGGACGGCAGCTTACGTGGGATCGCCGTTTGGTTAGCCTGCTTGCCCGGCTTCTCCTTGGGGCTACTATCCTTATCCATCCCTGGCTTATGGTCAGGTTCCATTTAATGCAATGCCTTTTGGAGATACGGCCCTGCCTTTGGGGGACCATCTTACACAGGCTACGAGGGATAAAATTTTGCGGGGTGAATATGTTGACATCTTTTCCCTTCTCTACCGCGAGTTAGAGAAGAAAGATAAAGATGACATGGACGATAGGGATAAGGAGCGATTGAAGAGGAGGCGGGTGGATAGGACATGGAACAATTGGCTGCCCGGCTTTTTGATTTATGCGGGGGTAATTGCCAGAGCGCAGCCTAGTCGGGCTGCGTCTTTGTTTCAATACCTTGACATCATATTGAAGGGCTATACGAGCTTCTCGGGGGCTGCATGGATGCAGTACGACGAGGAGTTCCGGATGCGGGCTGCCATGAACTCTAGTCTCCAGTGGGATCGTATCCACCAGCAACTGTGGTTGTCGGTGATGTCCCCGGCAAAGCCCAATTTGGTGGATCGCTCAGACAGCGGCCATGTAGTGCATCGCAACTCCCAGGTGTCCAATACCCGCGGTGGAGCGGGGCAGCAGGTTCAACCCCGGCTGCTCTGTTGGGAGTATGCGTATAAGGGAACCTGTGCAAGGAAGCCGTGCCGATTTCGGCATGAGTGCCCCTCTTGTGCGGGCCAACACCCATACAATGCATGTGGCAAGGCCCGTCAAGGTTGGGGTGGCAGGAAGCAGGGCGGAGGTGGCTCCGGAGGGCAGCAGCCTCCTGGAAAAGGGTCCCAGCCCAGTAAGGCTGAGGGTCCTTGAGCGCTTGTTGCGGGCTTACCCTCTTAAGAAGGAGGCAGTTTATCTGTTTGAAGGTTTTAGGGATGGTTTTAGAATCCCTGTTCAGGGACCTAGGGCCCCGTTCACGGCCGACAATTTGCGATCTGTCCAAGGTAAGGAACATATAGTTAGGCAAAAGATTCAAAAGGAATGTGCCGAGGGTAGGGTTTTGGGGCCGTATGCGGCCCCTCCGACCCCCAATTTTAGGGTTTCCCCTTTGGGGGTGGTGCCAAAGAAGGTGGAGGGTGAGTTCCGCCTCATTCATCACCTGTCTTACCCCAAGGGGGAGTCGGTGAATGACGCCATTCCGGGGCAACTTTGTTCAGTAAAGTATACTTCCTTTGACCAAGCGGTCAAGGTGGTGCGCAGGTCCGGGGTGGGCGCTGAGTTGGCAAAATGCGACATTAAGTCGGCATTTCGTCTTCTTCCTGTCCACCCCAGGGATTTTGAACTTCTGGGGTTTGCCTTTGAGGGCAGTTACTATATGGACCGTGCCCTGCCGATGGGTTGTTCTGTTTCTTGTGCGGCCTTCGAGTGCTTTAGCTCCTTTCTGGAGTGGGAGTTTAGGCGACGAGCAGCTTGTAGTGACTCTGCCCACTATTTAGATGATTTTTTGTTCGTTGGGCGGGCACGATCATCTCAATGCGCCAGGCTCCTGGCCACCTTTATTGAGATGGCTGCTGAGCTGGGAGTGCCGTTGGCCCACGAGAAGACGGAAGGCCCTTCTATGGTTCTTACTTTCTTAGGGATTGAGTTGGACACGGTTCAGCAATCCATGCGATTGCCTGAGGACAAGGTTCAGGACCTTAGGGTTCGTCTTCGGGAATTCTTAGGTAAACGGAAGGCATCCCTGGTCGAGCTACAGCAGCTCGTGGGGCACCTTAATTTCGCATGTAAGGCGGTGGCTCCAGGACGCCCCTTTCTGCGTCGATTGTGCGACGCTATGGCTCCATTGCGTGCCCCCCATCACCGTTTGCGAGTGACGAAGGGTATGCGTGCAGATGTGGAGGTATGGTATGAGTTCTTGGAAGGGTATAATGGTATTACCCTGTGGCGGGACGAATTGCTGCTTGAGGCGGAGTTGCAAGTTACATCTGACGCCTCAGGCTCCACAGGATTCGGAGTCTATTTCTGAAAGCATTGGTGTGCGGAACAGTGGCCGGCAGACTGGCTGGCGTCGGACTTGGTTAGGGATTTGACCTTTTTAGAATTTTTTCCTATGTTAGTGGCAGTCCGATTATGGAGTGAGGAATTGGCCAACCACACTGTCCACTTTTGGTGCGACAACCTGGTGGTGGTGCATGTAGTCAATTCCTTAACGTCCAAGTCCCCCAGGGTTATGCGTTTGGTTAGGGAGTTTACGTTGCTGTGCTTGCGGAATAATATATTGTTTAAGGCCAGACACGTTCCTGGTGTTAGCAACGGTGTGGCGGACGCTTTGTCTCGCCAACAGATGGAGCGTTTCTGGCAACTTGCACCGGAGGCAGATCCTCGCCCAGCGGTGATGCCCCCAGACCTTTGGCTGCTTGGGAGGCCGAGGCGTGTCGTGCCATCCAGCTGGCCATTGCACCCAGTACGAGGAGGGCATATTGGAGAGCGGTAGGCCAGTTGGAGGAGTTCCGGCGGGGGGCCGGGATTGGTCGGTGTTGGCCTGTCCCGGTGGAGCATATTCTGCAGTTTTGTGTTTGGCAGAAGGGCCGCGGGTTGGCAGTGAAGTCCATTAAGGGGCTGCTTGCCGCCCTGGCTTTTGTTAGTAAAGCCCAGGGATTTCCTGAGGCCACGGGGGATTTCCGGGTACGGAAAATGCTCGAGGGATGGTCTAGGGAGAGCGTGGTACGCAAGGGTCCGCGTGAGCCTATATCTCCTTTAGTGCTTAAAGGCCTTGGGGCAGTCTGGAAGGTAGTGTGCAAGTCAGGCTATGAAGCCAGGCTTTTTCATGCGGCTGCTTTAACCGCTTTCTTTGGCGCCCTTCGGGTTGGGGAGCTTGTGGTGGCATCTGCCAAGGATTCTTCTGGTAGGGCCCTTATGGCAAGCGACCTGACTTTTGATGGTGAGGCAGCGGTGTTGCAGATTCGTTGGTCCAAAACTGACCAGATGCGTAAGGGGGCAACCGTTAGGTTAGGGGCTTGCTCTGACGGGGACTTGTGCCCAGTTAGGGCATTGAGACAGTATTGGCGGGCACGGGGTACCGAGCAAGGCTGCCTCTTTAGGCACATGGATGGTTCCCCATTAACCCGTTACCAGTTTTGGGCCATGACTAAGCGGGCCCTGGCTGAGCTGGGGTTGCAGGGAGTGAGTTTTGGAACGCATTCGTTTCGGATTGGAGCGGCATCGACGGCCGCTGCCATGGGCTATTCTGGACAAGTCATCCAGGGGGTAGGCAGGTGGCGGTCTTCGGCCTTCCGCACCTATGTACGCCCCCTTTCTCACTTTTGATTGTACTAATTCGTGTTTTTTCTTAGGTCCCATGCTGGGGGTAGGACGACAACGCATCCTGATATGTGGGCACAGCTTTGTCTTCTGGGCAGCCCATCAAGCCCGCAGGACGCCAGTCGGGTCTCAGCTTGGCCTTAGTGCTCAGGCTACGGTCGAGTGGCAGGGTCGACGTGGCCTTCGGTGGCCGGGCCTGTTGCCATTGTTGTTTGGATTGGGGGGGCCCGCCTCCCCACATCCTCGTTATTCATTTGGGGGGAAACGACCTCGGCTTACAACAGGGTAAGGCGCTGTCTTCCCAGGTGCTGTCTGATATGCGTCTTATTGCGACGCGATGGCCGGGAGTTCTGATCATGTGGTCGGCCATGATCCCTCGTCGGGTTTGGAGGGAGGCTGAAAGTCGTCCGGCCATCGAGAGGGCAAGGATGAAGGCCAATAGGGCCATCCAGAAAGGTTTGGGGGAGGGGTTAGGCGTATATCTGCCTCACCCTAGGATCAGGGCCGAAATTGCCGACCTCTACAGGGGTGATGGGGTGCACTTGTCCCAAACTGGCAATCAAATATTCATAGACGACCTGCGGCAAGGACTTCAGTTGGCCCTAGGCCATCAGTGGGGCGCCAGGACCTAAGCAGAGGCTTGGTTCTGGCGTTGGCGGGTTTGAGTAGGAGTAGGATGCGGGCCGGTGAGCACCCTTGGCGCTTCCCTATTGTGGGGAAGAGGGGCCTGCCTAAAGGTCTGGTACTGCTGTGATGGCTGCCAGAGGCAGAGGCAGGCTGCCTTCGGGAACCCCAGCCTGCGAGTCCTTCCCTCACTGCTATACGGCTGAGGTGTTCAGGAGCTCAAAGGGGGGTGACCAAAATTGCCTGGCCGGCTGGGTCCGCCCCATCCATTGGATGGGTCCCACCTGGGGCTTCGGGGCTCGCCCAGACAGGTCAAGGCGGTGGTCCAGGGGGACACCGTGGCTTGACCTGTACCGCTTTTAGGTCCTTGCCGCTGTTTGGCTTGTTGCTTGTAAATAGTTAATAAAGTGGCCCTTAGATCCAACTTGGTGTCCGTCTCTTATTCTGACTGGGGTGGCAATGTGTAGTTATCTTAGAACTCGAAGCTGTTTGGAGACTATTGCACCCAAATGAAAGAGACTATATGTATTTCTCAGACAGACACCAATCATATTCAAAAACAGATGCTTTGGGTATCAAAAATCCTAATCACAAAAGTCAACCCCCCCGAGATTCTCCCAAAGATTTTTGCAGATCATAATTTGATAGAGTTATCATGGAAGAATAGAAGAAAGAAAGAAGATGGAGATTAAATGACACTTTGCTCTTTTAAGACAAAGAAGTACAAAAATGTAAGAAAGATCTGACGGAATATTTTAAGCTGAATAACACAATTGGGCTCTCCTGGAGATCTCTTTTTTGGAACCACTTTTTAAGCAGAATGCATTAGGATCTACTTAAGTTAAAATGGATTTTGTTCCTCCACCAGTTTCTGCAGGTAGAGAAGTATGGCACATAATATCACAACAACATCAATTTGACCTTACATGCTAAACTTACATTATGGTTAAATCTAGATTTAAAAATTGGGAAGGAATCTGTCTTATGTAAGGCTTGGACAGATAAGGGAATTGTTTACTTTAGATCAATTTATAGGTAATCATGATGAATTCTTCTCATTTCTCCGACAGAGGTCTAAATATGATTTGCCAGCTTCTGCTGAATGGCTATATTTATAACTGCAAATGTGTTGGTGTCTAACTATGGTCGGGCTGTAGTTTGTTGTAACTGTGGTCCAGCAGCTTTGAGTGCTTCAAAATGTCTCCACCTTTTGGAGATTTTAATAACAACAACATTTGATTTATATACTGCCCTTCAGGACAACTTAATGGATGGTTTACAAGGTTTGTTATTATTGTCCTCCTCACAACAATCATCCTGTGAGGTGGGTGGGGCTGAGAGAGCTCTGAAGGAGCTGTGACTGACACAAGTTTTCCAGGTGGCTTCAAGTGGAAGAGTGGGGAATCAAACCCAGTTCTTCAGATTACAGTCCTGCCGCTTTTAACCACTACACCAAACTGGCTCTTATTAAATAAATACAGAAAACGAAATCTACAATATTTGTATATAAATGTTTGAGGTCAATTAACATATATGATACACAAAGAGCCTTAGAGATTAATGGACTAACTATCTGGAGTGTCCAATTTTGCTAACGCAATGGGATAAGGCTGCTATGGACCATAAGTTATGACTTAGCAAAAAATTATGTTTAGGCTACATTGGACACCACAACATCTTTTTACTAAAGGTTTAAGCACACTGTCTAACTGTTGGTGTTGTAATTCACAAAATGCATTTCTTAAGCATATGTTTTGGACGTTTAATCATTCAGCCATTTGGGGAGAAAGTTATTAGTCATATTAATTTTGTGTTAGAAAACTAATTTATTTTTAGGATATTAATGTACTGTTAAACTATTTGCCTGTCTATTGGAAGCTAATCGATGGTTGATGGAAGTGGACCATCCATGCCCTTGCTCTTCCTGGAGATCACTGAATTGAAGACCTGACAAACTTATCAACATTTGAGTATATTGCATAAAGAAAGCAATTACCTATGGACAGGGGTCATTTCGTAGAAAAAGAGATGGAGGAACTCATTAGCATAACTCATTAGCATATGCCACGCCTCTTGCCATCACTGGAAGTGTGTCATTAGTAAAACTGATTTGCATATGCCACACCCTCTGACGACACCTATTCTGGCTGTTTTGGACCCAATCCTGGCCATTCAGGGCCAAAATTGGGCCCAAAATGACAAAAAGGGGCTGAAAAGGGGCCCAAAATGGTCAAGATCAGGCCACTGATGAGCGGGAGAGTGATCCACCACCTGTCAGAGGCCTGATTCGGGCTGTCAGAGACCTGATTCAGGCCATTTCATCCCCAATCCAGGATGAAACGGGCCCAAAATGGCCAAGAGTCAGGTGGGTGGGGCCTCCTGACATGTGACCTCTTTGGGGAACTGCTGGAACTGCGTTCCTGTGCATTCCCCCTCGAAATGAGCCCTACCTATGGACTTATTTTTGAGATATTTGGAAATCTTTTATAGATATGTATGTATAGATTTGCCAATAGTATTTTGTAGCCAGCAGTTTTTCTCTTTTTTCTTTTTAAATTATTTTTTGTTCTGCGCCAATAGAATAATAAAAATTAAAAATTAAGAAAATAATAAGAATAAATCATTTTTTGAAAACCCCAGAGTCAAAATTGGAACAAAAATTTTCTCAGTGCATATCTCTACTGACTATCTGCTCTAAAAGCTGGCTAATTGTTATGGGTCTAAACTGAAAATGGAAATATGAACTCTTCTTAAAATGCCTTATTTAGGTAATGTTATTATTCTAATTATACTACCAAAGAAGCTTAATTCTGTTTCAAGAATCAAACAACTCTCTTCTTGAAACCCAGATGGTAGTAAAGGTCAACCCCAAAGCAATACTTTTCTAAGCTGCCTGACCTGGCTTCACTGAAGCCAAGACCACGAGCAAGGTTGGCAGCTTTTAAAATTTTTGTACAGTTAAAATATAGGTCTATTTATCTATTTGATAGCAACAACTGCCATTAATGCTTAAGTCTCTTTCAAGGGAAACTCCCTAATCAGAAAATTAATTTGTTGTTTTTAAAAAAGTGTATCCTTCACCTGCGTTAAAAACTTATTAAAACCTAGAACAGCTCAACAAGATAACCCCCAAAGTCCACTAACATAGCAGGTAATAAAAAAATAATGCCCCTCACCAACTGCAAAAGCACCACACTGACCGACGGACCAACCCAACAACCAAACAATCATTTAAATATTAAACTGCAAACTAATGTCCACCCAACAGCAACAAGTAATGATCAAAAACAGGTATGACAGGTATGTTGCAAAAGACAAATAATCATGGAGTACACGCTCCCTGCCCCTGTCAAAAGGAAGAACGAGAGAATACTATCTTGTGTCTTTGGAACTCTTTGTGAACATCTATTTGGTGGACTTACCTGTTTCTACTCACTTTGTGATCCAGCATCGTGGAGGACTGTACCTGTTTGGTTATAGTTGTTAAATATATTTCATGGAGCGGCTTGCCTGCATATGATCGATTATTTATTGCAAACTTTTACATCTTTATTGAATGTCTATATCTTGTTATGATACTTGTTGATTGTGACTTTGCATTTATTTATTTATTTGAGTTTTGATTTTTGCATCTCTGAGTTGATTATTGTCCCCCCCCCCACTCCACTTGCGGTTTGCTCTGCTTTTTTGTTACACTGTTTGTACGGTTGGCTACTGTTGTTTGTCTGCTAATCATTTTATTTGGCTAGTTTGGGGGTTATTGTATTTCTATGATTTGTCTTTTTTGTTTTTTTATCTTATAAACCTTTTTATTTAAAAAAGAAAAGAAAAATCAATGCCCCACAGTGACAGCAACAAATAAGTATTAAACAGAACAAGCAATACAGCAACAAAAATTAAGATTCCCTACCATTAATGACCATAATTGACTTTCCAGTAGTCATAATAACTACACTAATAAATGGAGTATTTTCAATTTATATGATTAGTTAATATTGAAATGTACATCTCTACAACTTATTAGAAAACATTTCTCCATCCTGTACACTCATCTTTCCACTCTCTCTTTTACATGCCAGTTTCCCTAGATGTTGTCATATGGCCCGCCCCAAAGTAGATGGTACCCAAATTAGCAAGCCTGAACTTTTGTATATTTGCATATGAGATTGCAGAAGTTCTAATAATACAATTCTTCATTGTGTGGCAATACTGTCACAGTTCATCTTGAGACTGGTCTTGGCTATGAAGATGTAAGTTTTCCCCCTATGACGAGTCACATTGCTAATTTATTCCTGGTTGCAAAACAACTCCCTTTGAAATACTTTCTGAAATCCAATTGTAAACTCCTATTCTAGATAACTGTTTAGTAATGGCTTTGTTTGCTACATCGTATTAAGCAAGCAATTAAGGTTACAAAATGACAATGAAAACTCAACAAAGAGTTTTTACCTGTAACGTAATACAAGTAGCCTAAGGGAGCAGCTGGCCCTGATTTGGATGGCCCAGTTTAGTTCAATCTCCTCAGATCTTGGAAACTAAGCAGGATCAGCCCAGGTTAGTACTTGGATGGGAGACCAACAAGGAAGTTCATGGTCACTATATGAAGGCAGGCAGTGGCAAACCACCTCTATTAGTTTCATGCCTTGAAAACTCTATGGGGTCACCATAAGTTGGCTGTAACTTGACAGGACTTTATACACAAAAGGGAGAGGCCGGGTAACATTGAGTCAAATAGTAAAGGGGAGACATCCAAAGAGATCTGTTGATGTAAATACAGTGAAATTGCTGGACATAAGCCTGAAATACAGTGCATACTGCTGTTCCCATAAATCTGAACATGCTGTTAAGGAAAGGCTAATACTCTTGACAGGCTGACATTTATTATGTGAATGTGTGTATAACATGAGAAAGAATGATATTGATGTTAAGTGTGACAACAAATGAGCAAGAGAAGAAAGGAAGAAACAAGGGCAACAGGGCAGGAAGATGTGCAAACAATTATTTGTGCTGGTTTATTTGAAACGCGCTTAGTTGCCAAGATTCTTGAAGTGATTGCAATAGGGATTAACACAATGCAGCAGGAAATCACTGACATATAAACCAAGGACAATAAAATCAACAACGGAATTCTAAGACAGATGTTTTAATATTGTTTCCCCAATTTCTAATTCTGTCCTTTTCTGAAATGATAAATACCTTTTGGAAGAGGGCTGTTTTACCAACTTTCTTGTTTGTGCTGGGAATAATATAACATAATAATAACAACATTCGATTTATATACCGCCCTTCAGGACAACTTAATGCCCACTCAGAGCGGTTTACAAAGTATGCCATTATTATCCCCACAACAATAATCACCCTGTGAGGTGGGTGGGGCTGAGAGAGCTCTGAGAAGCTGTGACTGACCCAAGGTCACCCAGCTGGCTACAAGTGGAGGAGTGGGGAATCAAACCCGGCTCTCCAGATTAGAGTCCTGCGCTCCTAACCACTACACCAAACCAGGGCCGGATCTACATATTTTTTGAGGGGGGGCAAAAGTGAAAAATGGCACCCCCTTATATTTTTTCTTTATATATACATATATGATCAATGTTTTAATATCGATATATAATAAACAACTCTTAAACCACAGAATAAATTGCGTTGACTTCTATGAATTGTTAATAATAACAACTTTACATTATCTTATCCATCATTAGCTAAGCATTCCTCCTAGAATTCCTTTTGTTGTAGAGAGCCAAGGGAGTTCATAGGCAGACATGCATGTTAGATATTAGGAAGACAGAGTTTAAGGAACTCAGAGGCCTGACGAGAGTCATTCCATGGCAAAAAATACTGGAAGGGAGAGGAGCAAGTGAAGGGTGGGCTCTCCTAAAACAAGAGCTATTGCAAGCTCAAGCTGTCAATGTTCCAGTAAGACAAATGTGGTAGGGAACTCACAATGACAGGGGAAATTTAAACTCCAACAATGGAAGCCCACTACCCAAATAAAGAAAATAGATTCAAATTCTTAATTCTAGAAAAATAACATTTATTGGTTAGGCAAGGCAAGTTTCTGACACCCAAAAGAATCCTCAGCAGATGCAAAGTAGAGATATATGAAAAGTAAACTCTCTTGCTAGGGCATCATGTTCTTAGGAGAAAATGCAGATAACTACTTAACTTCAACTAAAAGTGAACTTTTCTGGCTTTTTTTCCTGCAAAACTTCTCACAGCATCATCATAATTTATGGTATTTGCCACACCACTTTCAATAGACAATATAGCCAGTCTTGACAAACACTCCTGATACATTGCTGACCTGAGGTAATCTCTTTTGGCTGGAGAGCAGATCTAATTCTGGGAGATTTCCAGCCTGGAAGCTGGCAACCACCATACCATAAGGCTGGATGCTAAGGACTGTTCTTACTAGTGGTGTAAAATTTCCACAAGTTTTCAAGCCATAGGAAAAAGGTCCCCCCTCCTTTTTTTTTTGCTACATAACCTGGGAAATTTGGGGGGAAATTGATATGTATGCAATTCATTAACTTACTTTCCTGACAAATCATGTCTTATTTTATTGATTTAACAACTTAGCATATAGAAGTGTGCTATGTGGAATAATTAAATTTAAAAGTATAAAGTATATTAGTATTAGTATCCCATGCCCCTACCTTCCTGCCTTGGTTTGATCATCTCCCTCTGTGCTGATCTCTAAGCAAATACAGCAAATAGAATGGTGCCTGCCAGCTGGTGGGGTGATGGAGGAGCCCCCTCTCCCCCTCCATGCACACCTTTTGGCGCGGTGGCACTTCAAGCTCTTCTCATCCCGGGCAGCAGCGCACACATGCAGAGACAGGAAAACAGCGAGTGAGCCAGGCACAAGCGCCTATTTGCTGGGAAGAGAGGCAAATGCAGATCCCCCTCCTTGCCAGCGCACAGGCCGCTCTCTCTTTGATGGAGCAAATGGAGGCGCCTGCTGGCTGCCGGGGCCTGGGGGGGGGGCAGCAGTGGAGCCCTTCCCCTTCCCCTCCCCCTTCACACACACATGCCTTCTGCTGGCTGTCCCACCGTTTGGTGTGCTTTGCTCTTGAGAGTTGAGGCAGAAAAAAAAACAAGAGGGAGAGCTGGGCACGAGCGACTGTTTGCTGGGGAGGAGAACTCGGATTCTTCTCTTTGCCCATTTGCCGCCCCCTCTTTGATGGCGCCCGGGGCAGGCAACCCCCCCCCCCCCCCAAGATCCGGCCTTGCACCAAACTGGCTCTCAGTTTAGCTCTGCTTTATTAAATGATTATATAAAATAATAAAAATTAGAGATTTTGGAGAGAGCAGTAGCTTAGGGGTTCAGCTAAGAAATTCCCCATGAGAGGTCCCAAGGGAAAAGTGACAGAATTGTCAGGAGTGGAGGAATGAATGTAACATAACTTTGAGGCAGTTAAACATAGAGAATTCTGGCTACATTACAAGAAAAATTCTCTTTTGCACCACTGCTTTACTGTGTAGCCTCAGCAGTATTTCCTAATCAAGGCTTATGTTACATACTATCAGAAGCTGAGGGCCAAACCACAAATAAGATTTTCCATGGGTACACTTGGTTAGACTTAGACCTGTGGCCATCATTTAATGTGTATACACCATCACTTAGCTATTGGAGCTCAGAACTGAGAAAAATGTTTGTTGCATGCAGCCAAAGGCCATCACAGCTGCTGGAGCTAGTAGGGATAGAACGTATAGGAGGTGTGTGTATTCCCTCCAGTAAGCTCCAATGTGTTCCCTCCAGCCCTTGGAGCTGGAAGGAGTAGCACAGGCAATAGTATTCCGTTTCTACCCATGGAGTTTTGGAGCTGGGTAGCAGTGGCCTGAGCAGTGGGAGGCCTGTCTCCTCCTGTGCTGCACTCCCAACTGAGCTGTCGCTGATTCTGGATGTGCCTCTTTCACCATGGAATGTGCACTCAAGCTAAAGCAGAGCCACTGAGTTTAACAGTATTTTTGTCTGTTCTTTGTATGGCTTCGATCCTGATGATAATTACTATTGACATCAGCAAAACACAACTTTCTTGACTCCTCCCTCCTGCTTTAGCCACCAGATGTTGCTCCTGGAAGCTGGGAGATTCCCCAGAAACAGCATCTCATCAGCAGAAATGTTCCTTCATATCCAGCCCAATGGTTCAGGGGTGTTAGTTTAGGATCAGGGGGAGCTACCATATCAAGCTCTCTTGATTTTTAAAGGTTATTTTTGTTTTCTTCAGGGTGCCTTGGTGCCAAAATTGGAAGCATACAATCTTAAAAGTCTTTTGTTTTGTTTATGGTCACATGGTGCTGGATGAGGGACCCCACTGAACACTCTAGATCAGGGCCCCATGATTTGAAAGGTATTTTGTTGTTGTGTGCTTATCTCATGTTCCTTTGACAATCTGAAGCAGCTTCTCCCAGAGCCAGTAGCCCTTAGCTACTTATCTTGCGCTTCTGGAAGCCATATGGAGACTCGTCACAACCTCCTAGAATTACAGTCAGTTCCACCCAGCATTAATGGCTTCTGTGATATTTTGATCAGTTTCAAACATCTTGGTAGCCTTTTAACTGACACACAACCTGCTCATGACCCTGAAGCATATTTAATCCAAACAAGCCAGTACAAGCTGCTTATATGGAATGGTATCAACTACACAGGTGCAATCTGCTCATGAACCCTGTACTATATTCAGAAATGCTTTGTCAGCCTTGGTCAGTAACCCTGAACATGCAAAAACTGTTTATGTTGTAATTATTCTAAATTATAAAAGGGCATGTTGATCCTACATATTCTTACAGTGCTTCTTGGCAGCTCTCCTTGACATTTTCCTCTTCTCATTCACTCTAATCTGTCACATGTCAAATTTGAGAAAGTCATGCGACCTGTTTGGATCAGGAATAATTTTTGCATGTGGTTCATTTGCAGGGGGAGACCTGGTATTCCTTAGGCAATCCTGAGGCAGAAAGAGATTTGTTCTCCCCACGCATTAGCATGATGAATGTTGCCAACTGTGTAAGCACAAAAAGCAGCACCTACACTAACAGCGCCATCTTAAGCAGAGTTACACCCTTCTAAAGTCACTGAAATCGATCTGTTTAGGATAGTTTTGAGCCAGTTTGGTGTAGTGGTTAAGAGCACGGGACTCTAATCTGGAGAACTGGGTTTGATTCCCCACTCCTCCACTTGAAGCCAGCTGGGTGACCTTGGGCAAGTCACAGTTCTCTGGAACTCTCTCAGCCCCACCCACATCACAGGGCGTTTTGTTGTGGGGATAATAATGACATACTTTGTAAACCGCTCTGAGTGGGCATTAAGTTGTCCTGAAGGACGGTATATAAAACGAATGTTATTATTATTAAATGTAAATAATGTAAATAATGTATGCCAGTTGCACAAAGGAGAAGGCGTGATCTCTCAATCTCTCATCTCTATCAAAAAGAGTCCAGTAGCACCTTTAAGACTAACCAATTTTATTATAGCATAAGCTTTCGAGAATCAAGTTCTCTTCGTCAGATGCCTGATCAAAACTGGGCAGATACAGAAGAGGAGGGGGAAAGAGAGAGAAAAAAGGGAGGGGGCATAAATCACAAGAAGGCAGAATGCAATTAGCATGGAGGCTATCAAAACATTCCTTTGCTTGGAAATGTAAACATTTCCTTTTGGTGTGCAGTCAGTTTGTAGCAGTGAAGGTATCCAATTCCTATGTAGTATAAGCCTTCGATGACCACAGCTCTCCCTGCCAGCTGCATCTGACAAAGAGAACTGTGGTCCCCGAAAGCCCACACCAGGCGTCACTGGGCTCCCCCAGATCACGCCTCTGTAAAGAGAATCTGTTACCTGTGGTAATGTGATAACCATTCATAGTCTCTATTCAGTCCCCGCTTGACAGAGTCAAATTTGCATATGAATTCCAATTTAGCAGCCTCCCGTTGGATTTTGTTTTTGAAAGGTTTCTGTTGAACCACAGCGACCTTTAAGTCTTTGGTGGAATGTCCTGGTAGATTGAAGTGTTCTCCCACTGGTTTCTGGACGTTTCCATTTCTAATGTCAGATTTGTGTCCATTTATTCTTTTGCGTAGAGGTTGGCTGGTTTGTCCAATGTACAGAGCAGAGGAACATTGTTGGCACATGAGGGCATATATCAGGTTGGAGGATGAGCAGCTGTAAGAGCCAGAGACAGTGTAGTTGATGCCATTGGGTCCTGTAATTGTATTCCCTGGGTAGATATAGGGGCAGAGCTGGCATCTGGGTCTGTTGCAGGGCTTGGTACCTGTGCTGGTGACTCTGCTGGCCGATTCATGATTGTAAGTGAGAAGTCGTTTAAGATTGGGGGGCTGTCTGTAGGCAAGGAAAGGTCTTCCACCCAGGGCTTCTGAGAGAGAGGTATCATTTTCCAGGATGGGTTGTAGCTCACTGATGATACGTTGGATCGGTTTGAGCTGGGAGCTATAGGTGACAACCAGTGGTGTTCTGTTGTTAGTTCCTTTAGGTTTGTCCTGGAGCAGACTGTTTCTGGGTACTAGTCTGGCCCTGTTAATTTGTTTCTTCACTTCATTTGGTGGGTACTGTAGTCCCAAAAATGCTTGTTGTAAATCTCTTAAGTGTGAGTCTCGGTCGAGAGCATTGGAGCAGATACGGTTGTAACGTAAGGCTTGGCTGTAGACAATAGACCGAGTGGTATGTTTAGGGTGGAAGCTGGAGGCATGTAGATATGAGTATCGGTCTGTTGGTTTCCGGTATAAGGTGGTATTTATTCGTCCATTATGTAGTTGTACAGTGGTGTCCAGGAAGTGTACCTGTTGTGTAGAGTGGTCCAGGCTTAAGTTGATAGTAGGGTGAAAGTTATTGAAGTCCTGATGAAATCTCTCAAGGGCTTCCTTCCCATGGGTCCAAATGATGAAGATGTCATCCAGGAATCTTAAGTATAGTAGTGGTTCCAGTGGATGGGAGCTGAGGAAGCGTTGCTCTAAGTCCGCCATGAATATGTTAGCATATTGTGGTGCCATGCGTGTGCCCATGGCTGTGCCATTAACCTGTAGATATAAGTTGTCGCCAAATTCGAAGTAATTGTGAGTGAGCACGAAGTGACAAAGTTCAGTGGCGAGGTTTGCTGTGGTTTTGTCCAGGATAATATTCCGTATGGCTTGCAATCCATCTGCATGTGGGATATTGGTGTACAAGGCCTCCACATCCATGGTTGCTAGGATGGTGTCATCTGGTAGGTTGTCAATGGATTGTATTTTCCTGAGGAAGTCAGTGGTGTCCCGTAAATAGCTGGGTGTGCTGGTGGCATAGGGCCTGAGGATAGAGTCCATGTATCCCGAGACTCCTACTGTGATGGTGCATTTTCCTGCAACAATTGGGCGTCCTGGGTTACCCGCTTTGTGGATTTTGGGTAGTAGGTAGAATCTTCCTGGTCGTGGTTCCTGGGGTGTGTCTGTATGGATGCATTCTTGTATGTCCATGGGGAGTGTTTTTAATATTTTATTGAGTTCCCTTTTGTATTGTTCAGTGGGGTCAGAAGGTAGTATTTTATAGAATGTTGTGTTGGAGAGTTGTCTTTCTGCTTCTTGTATATAATTTTGTTTATCCATGATGACAACTGCTCCGCCTTTGTCAGCTTCCTTGATTACGATGCCAGAATTATTTTGGAGGCTGTTTATGGCCTCTCTTTCTCCACGGCTGAGGTTCTGCTTTAGGTGTTGTTGTTTGTCAATTATCTCAGCCTGAGCCCGTCTACGGAAGCATTCAATGTAAAAGTCCAATGAGGAGTTACGGCCCTCAGGTGGTGTCCATGTGGAATTCTTTTTCCTGGAGTTTTGTAACGATGGTTGTGTATTGCTGGGTTGGGGGGGTGGGGGCTGCTGAGGCTGCTGTGATGGTGTCTGTTCAGTGCTTTGTTCGTCATTTTGTCCAGCAGAGTAGTTGAAGAATTCTTTCAGTCTTAGGCGTCTAAAATAGGCCTCCAGGTCTCCACAAAGTTGTATGGTTTGTGTGGGTCTGGCTGGGCAAAAGGATAGTCCACGTGAGAGGACTGATTCCTCTGCTGGGCTCAGCTTGTAACTGGAAAGATTGATGATGTTGTTTGGATCCCAAGTGTTTTTGCTCTCTGTTGCAGGCAGGAGTTTTGAGAATTTCTTCTCCTTCTTGTTCTGTAATTCAGTGAATAGATTACAATAAATAGTTTCTCTGGTTGTGGCAAACATCTCCCAGTTACCGGTCTGTGCAGAGGGGGTGCACTTCATGGAAGAGTCTAGTTCAGAGACCTCTTGCTTGATCCATTGTTGCTTGCTGTACATCAGTCCAATGAGGTGAATTAAGAGTTTCCTGGATAAGGTGTTGCATAGTTTCTCACTGTAGTCTGTGTGGTAAGTGGATTTCAATGGATTCCTCACACGAAGTCCCTTGGGTAGAATGTCCAGTCTTTTGCATTTAGAAAGAAAGATGATGTCTGTTTGTATCTGTGCCAGTTTCTTCATGAGGTTGATGGATTTCCTCTCCATTCGGCTGAATGCGGTGCTTTCCAAGGTCATAGATCCAGAGGAGTTAGCCGTGTTAGTCTGTAGTAGCAAAATCAAAAAGAGTCCAGTAGCACCTTTAAGACTAACCAATTTTATTATAGCATAAGCTTTCGAGAATCAAGTTCTCTTCGTCAGATGCCTGATCAAAACTGGGCAGATACAGAAGAGGAGGGGGAAAGAGAGAGAAAAAAGGGAGGGGGCATAAATCACAAGAAGGCAGAATGCAATTAGCATGGAGGCTATCAAAACATTCCTTTGCTTGGAAATGTAAACATTTCCTTTTGGTGTGCAGTCAGTTTGTAGCAGTGAAGGTATCCAATTCCTATGTAGTATAAGCCTTCGATGACCACAGCTCTCCCTGCCAGCTGCATCTGACAAAGAGAACTGTGGTCCCCGAAAGCCCACACCAGGCGTCACTGGGCTCCCCCAGATCACGCCTCTGTAAAGAGAATCTGTTACCTGTGGTAATGTGATAACCATTCATAGTCTCTATTCAGTCCCCGCTTGACAGAGTCAAATTTGCATATGAATTCCAATTCAGCAGCCTCCCGTTGGATTTTGTTTTTGAAAGGTTTCTGTTGAACCACAGCGACCTTTAAGTCTTTGGTGGAATGTCCTGGTAGATTGAAGTGTTCTCCCACTGGTTTCTGGACGTTTCCATTTCTAATGTCAGATTTGTGTCCATTTATTCTTTTGCGTAGAGGTTGGCTGGTTTGTCCAATGTACAGAGCAGAGGGACATTGTTGGCACATGAGGGCATATATCAGGTTGGAGGATGAGCAGCTGTAAGAGCCAGAGACAGTGTAGTTGATGCCATTGGGTCCTGTAATTGTATTCCCTGGGTAGATATAGGGGCAGAGCTGGCATCTGGGTCTGTTGCAGGGCTTGGTACCTGTGCTGGTGACTCTGCTGGCCGATTCATGATTGTAAGTGAGAAGTCGTTTAAGATTGGGGGGCTGTCTGTAGGCAAGGAAAGGTCTTCCACCCAGGGCTTCTGAGAGAGAAGTATCATTTTCCAGGATGGGTTGTAGCTCACTGATGATACGTTGGATCGGTTTGAGCTGGGAGCTATAGGTGACAACCAGTGGTGTTCTGTTGTTAGTTCCTTTAGGTTTGTCCTGGAGCAGACTGTTTCTGGGTACTAGTCTGGCCCTGTTAATTTGTTTCTTCACTTCATTTGGTGGGTACTGTAGTCCCAAAAATGCTTGTTGTAAATCTCTTAAGTGTGAGTCTCGGTCGAGAGCATTGGAGCAGATACGGTTGTAACGTAAGGCTTGGCTGTAGACAATAGACCGAGTGGTATGTTTAGGGTGGAAGCTGGAGGCATGTAGATATGAGTATCGGTCTGTTGGTTTCCGGTATAAGGTGGTATTTATTCGTCCATTATGTAGTTGTACAGTGGTGTCCAGGAAGTGTACCTGTTGTGTAGAGTGGTCCAGGCTTAAGTTGATAGTAGGTTGAAAGTTATTGAAGTCCTGATGAAATCTCTCAAGGGCTTCCTTCCCATGGGTCCAAATGATGAAGATGTCATCCAGGAATCTTAAGTATAGTAGTGGTTCCAGTGGATGGGAGCTGAGGAAGCGTTGCTCTAAGTCCGCCATGAATATGTTAGCATATTGTGGTGCCATGCGTGTGCCCATGGCTGTGCCATTAACCTGTAGATATAAGTTGTCGCCAAATTCGAAGTAATTGTGAGTGAGCACGAAGTGACAAAGTTCAGTGGCGAGGTTTGCTGTGGTTTTGTCCAGGATAATATTCCGTATGGCTTGCAATCCATCTGCATGTGGGATATTGGTGTACAAGGCCTCCACATCCATGGTTGCTAGGATGGTGTCATCTGGTAGGTTGTCAATGGATTGTATTTTCCTGAGGAAGTCAGTGGTGTCCCGTAAATAGCTGGGTGTGCTGGTGGCATAGGGCCTGAGGATAGAGTCCATGTATCCCGAGACTCCTACTGTGATGGTGCATTTTCCTGCAACAATTGGGCGTCCTGGGTTACCCGCTTTGTGGATTTTGGGTAGTAGGTAGAATCTTCCTGGTCGTGGTTCCTGGGGTGTCTAAAGGAACTAACAACAGAACACCACTGGTTGTCACCTATAGCTCCCAGCTCAAACCGATCCAACGTATCATCAGTGAGCTACAACCCATCCTGGAAAATGATACCTCTCTCTCAGAAGCCCTGGGTGGAAGACCTTTCCTTGCCTACAGACAGCCCCCCAATCTTAAACGACTTCTCACTTACAATCATGAATCGGCCAGCAGAGTCACCAGCACAGGTACCAAGCCCTGCAACAGACCCAGATGCCAGCTCTGCCCCTATATCTACCCAGGGAATACAATTACAGGACCCAATGGCATCAACTACACTGTCTCTGGCTCTTACAGCTGCTCATCCTCCAACCTGATATATGCCCTCATGTGCCAACAATGTCCCTCTGCTCTGTACATTGGACAAACCAGCCAACCTCTACGCAAAAGAATAAATGGACACAAATCTGACATTAGAAATGGAAACGTCCAGAAACCAGTGGGAGAACACTTCAATCTACCAGGACATTCCACCAAAGACTTAAAGGTCGCTGTGGTTCAACAGAAACCTTTCAAAAACAAAATCCAACGGGAGGCTGCTGAATTGGAATTCATATGCAAATTTGACTCTGTCAAGCGGGGACTGAATAGAGACTATGAATGGTTATCACATTACCACAGGTAACAGATTCTCTTTACAGAGGCGTGATCTGGGGGAGCCCAGTGACGCCTGGTGTGGGCTTTCGGGGACCACAGTTCTCTTTGTCAGATGCAGCTGGCAGGGAGAGCTGTGGTCATTGAAGGCTTATACTACATAGGAATTGGATACCTTCACTGCTACAAACTGACTGCACACCAAAAGGAAATGTTTACATTTCCAAGCAAAGGAATGTTTTGATAGCCTCCATGCTAATTGCATTCTGCCTTCTTGTGATTTATGCCCCCTCCCTTTTTTCTCTCTCTTTCCCCCTCCTCTTCTGTATCTGCCCAGTTTTGATCAGGCATCTGACGAAGAGAACTTGATTCTCGAAAGCTTATGCTATAATAAAATTGGTTAGTCTTAAAGGTGCTACTGGACTCTTTTTGATTTTGCTACTACAGACTAACACGGCTAACTCCTCTGGATCTCTCATCTCTGTTTGACATGGCTTGACCAGGTCCCTAGGGGATACTTAATAATAATAATATTTGATTTATATACCGCCCTTAACACCCACTCAGAGAGGCTTACAAAGTATGCTATCATTATCCCCACAACAACAATCACCCGGTGAGGTGGGTGGGGCTGAAAGAACTCCTAGAAGTTGTGACTGACCCAAAGTCACCCAACTGGCTACAAGTGGAGGAGTGGGGAATCAAACCCCGTTCTCCAGATTACAGTCCCATGCTCTTAACCACTACACCAAACTTGCCTTCATCAGTGAATTAGAATGTTCTGTCACTGACTAAAACAAGAAAATATACTAATGCAAGAGTTAAGTTGTAATTCATGAATTTAACTGACACCTGACCTGCTCATGACCCTGAAGCATATTTAATCCAAGCAAGCCAGTACAAGCTGCTTATATGGAATGATGTCAACTACACAGGTACAATGCCTCTGTTTTTAAATCCATGTTTGGATCTGTTGGTTTGTGCCATTAGAGAAAATAATATTTATGGCTTTGTTCACAACTGTCTGGAATTTAATATTATTATTTATGTAGATTATCTTTTATTGTTTATTTCAGAACCTCAGTCTTCCATTCCTGTATTAATGAATATGACTAATACTTTTGGAGAGTTATTCATTTAATTGGACAAAATCTGAGAGTCTCTCTACACAAGACATCTTACACAAGTAAGATCGAGTGAAAGATCTTACACTTATTCTGCCCTTGGAGATACACATGCACTGCAAGGGAGACAGAGTACACTTGAATATAAGACCACATAGCAAGTAAGTTACTTGACGTCCTTGTTTAAGATGTCTTGTGTAGAGAGACTGAGTTGGTGCCACTGAGAGACAAAATATTATGGACTGTATTTGCTGATAGACATTTCAGTGATGCCTGATGTCCTTACTTATCTTGGAATATTAATTCCTAGCTTTATTTATTTATTTATAATCTGCCTTTCTCACTGAGACTATGTAAAGTGGATTACATAGTGTGAGATTAGTACAATCAGTATCAAGGATATTTCCATATGATTATGCTAAATTTCAGTAAGTTGATTGCCAATATATCTGGATTTGGACAGATGAGCAATGTTAGAACCTGTTTTTATGGGGTAATTACCCCAAAAATGAATATTATATCTAAAATTATATTGGTTTTGCTCCTCAGATTCCTTTAAAGAGGATGCAACTTTCAATTAATGAAGGAGGATTTGGGTTTTTTAAGTGTTAGTTTATATCATCAGGCATATTTATTAACTTGTACTAATTACTGGGATTGCTCCTCTCAGTTGGATTATCCATTTTGAGCTCTTTTTGGAGGCTTCTTGTCTGTTCATGCTAAAATGAATACTGCTGCTACAGCAATTTCTGCTGTTAGAGAATTCTGGCTCATAATGTCACAATAATATCAATTTGACTAATATTTACATGCTAAATTAACATTATAGGTCAATCCAGATCTAAAAATTAGGAGGAAATCCTGTGTATGGAAGGCTTGGGCAGATAGCGGGATTTTTACAGTGGATCAATTGATAGGCTGTGATGATGAGTTTTATGAGTTGTCAGCTTCTGCTGAATGGAAATATTTACAACTGCAATATTTTTTGGTATCTAAATATGGCCCTGCAGCACTGAGTGTTTCAGAGTCTCCCCTACTTTTGGAAACTCTCACTGAATCAATACAAAAAATGAAACCTACAATAATTGTTTATAAATATTTGATGTTGGTTAATTTAGAAATAAATATGATTTGTGAAGTTTCAAGGATGAATATTTGTTTTTTTTTAATTTATATTTGATTTATATTCTGCCCTCCCCACATCAGCAGGCTCAGGGTGGATTACAACTAAAATTTAAATTACATATCACAATTTATACGATTTAAAACCATAAAACATTTAAATACCATTGTTAAAATACATATATATTAATGCAGCAGCACAATGATCTAGCTGACCACCTTTTTAGCCATCACCAGAGCAATTTGGCAGGGAAATATGTGAGAGACGAAGGGTGTCACTAGTAGGGAGGGCATGTGCTGTACTCCCCTGCTTAGGAGGCACTGCCTCGCATCAACCATATGCCTGGTGGAACAGCTCTGTCTTACAGACCCAGCGGAAAGACAACAAATCCCACTGGGCCCTGGTCTCATTGAACAGAGCGTTCCACCAGGACTGAAAAGGCCCTGGCCCTGGTCGATGCCAGGCTGGCCTACCTGGGGCCAGATCTTTAACATATGTTTATCACTGGAATGAAGAGTCCTCTGGGGTTCATATGGGGAGAGGCAGTCCCGCAGTCCGCATAGGGCTTTATAAGTTAATACCAGAACCTTGAACGTGATTCGGTACTCCACCGGAACCAGTGCAGCTGATGCAATACTGGCGTTATATGTGCACACACTGGCGTTCCGGTGATGACCCGTGCTGTGGCATTCTGTACCAGCTGTAACTGCCAGATCAGGTTCAGGGGAAGCTCAGCATAGAGTGCATTACAGTAGTCTAGCCTAGAGGTGACCATTGCCTGGACCACTGTTGTCAAGTCATGGGATGAGAGATAAGGGGTAAGCTGCCTGGTCTGTTGGAGATAGAAAAAAGAAGACCTGGCAACTGCGGTGACCTGGTCCTCCATCATCAAGGAGGGATCCAGGATCACATCCAGGCTCCTAATTCTCAGAGCTAGTGTAAGCACCGCCCCATTGAGTGTAGGAAGTCGGGGTCCCGAATCCACGTTTCTGCGACTCAAGTATAGGATCTTCATCTTCGCCAGGTTTAATTTCAGCCGACTTTGTCTCAACCATCCAGCCACAGCTTCAAAAGCATGCTCCAGGACATCCAAGGCCGATCCAGGCTGGCTGTCCAACAACAGATACAGCTGGGTGTCATCTGCATATTGGTGACATCCAAGCCCGAAACTTTGCACCAATTGGGTAAGGAGGAGCATATAGATATTAAATAATAATGGAGAGAGTATTGCCCCCTGTGGCACACCACATATTAGTGGCCAATGGGATGATAACTTCTCCCCCAGTGCCACCCTCTGTCCCTGATCATGAAGAAAAGAGACTAGCCACTGTAGTGCCATTCCCTGAATTCCCACATTGGCGAGGCAGTGGGTCAGAAGTTCGTAATCAACCATATCGAATGCTGCTGAAAGATCTAATGAAATCAGTGGTGCTGATCTGCCTCGATCCAGATGCCTGTGAAGATTGTCTGTGAGGGTGACAAGCAATGTTTCTACCCCGAGTCCTAGGCAAAAACCAGACTGGAAGGGATCTAGGGCCAAGGTCTCCTTCAGGAAACTCTGCAGTTGTTTCTCTGCTGCCCACTCAATCACCTTACCCAGAAATGGGAGGTTCGAGTCCGGCGGTAGTTGAGCAGATCAGCAGAGTCTAGAAATGGTTTCTTTAAAAGGGGCCGCACCACAGCCTCCTTTAGAGCCCTGGGGAAAACCTCCAGAGCTTAGGGACAAGTTTACAATCGCATCCAAGGAATCCCGTAATCCGTTGACACTGGCTTTCACCAGCCATGACAGACACAGATCCAGGAGGCATGTGGTAGGCCTCACCACCCACAGAATCCTGTCCACCTTTTCCCCAGAAAGAGGGCTGAAATGATCAAATATCTGCCCTGAAGACATCCAAGGGGCCTCTAGTTCATGTACTGTATCAACTGTGGCTGATAAATCGTAGCGGAGAGAAAAGATTTTATCAGCAAAAAAGCTCACAAAAGCCTCACAGCTTATCGTCGAATTCAAATTTTGATGGTCTCCACTGGAGTGGGAGACCAATGAATATTCCACATTAAACAATATAGCCGGGCATGAGCTAGCTGATGAAATGGAAGCTGCGTAATATTCCTTCTTCACAGCTTTCACTGCCATCTCATAGGATTTCATATACAACCTATAAGATGTTCCTGCTTCCTGGTCACGAGTTCACCGCCACACGCGCTCAAGTCATCTTAGTTCCCATTTCTGTCACCATAGCTCCTCTGTATACCAAGGGGCTTGGCAATTTTTGGGGATGAAGAGGATGACGGGGAGTTATTTCATCGATGGCCTCGGAGAGCTGGACCTGCCAGTCCTCCACCAGCTCATCCAATAGAATAAGGAGTTACATCACCTAATTTTGCCAAAGCAATGAGATACAGCCTTTATACCTGTTACTTCTATGGATCTTAAGCTGCTACTTATTCAACAAGAAAATTATGTTTTGGGTATATTAGACACCACAGCACCTTTTAAATAAAGGATTAAGTATTAGGGGAGTGCACCCAGAAAATTTCCATTTCCGTTTTGATTCTGGAGGTGTGCAGTTATATGATTGGTTTGTTCTCAGTGGGCATAAGCCTTGATTAGGAAATACTGCTGTGGCTGCACAGTAAAGCAGTGGTGCTAGAGATAATTTTTCTTGTAATTTTTAATGTTTCATGTGCAAGGCAGGTGTTAACTGCGCATGTGCAAATGCACACTCTTCTTTTCTTTTTAAATGTTTTAAACAATAACCAACAAATGAAACATTTAAAAAATAAACATCATCCATATAAAATACGAGAAAAAAAATCAGAATAATAAAACTACATAATGTTTCCCCTCTCTGTCCCCATACAAACTTAAGATACCTTGCATGCAGCCTTTTATATTTTACATTTTATGTTCAACATTATATTCAGTCATGTGTTTCCCAAGTCCAGAAGGAGCCCTGGGAGGGGTGTGTGTATCAAGAAACAAAACGCACTTTGTGGGGCAAGAGCCCTTGCCACTCAGGGTAACAAGCTGCTGCCAGTTCACTTGAGCTGACTGTAAGGCTAGAGACTGAGGAAACCAAGTCTCCAGCCTTGCCAAGTGTCAATCAAGACATTATCCTTGCAAGGTAGGATGCCTGCAGACTGAATTTCACAAAAACAGTCATTTGGCAGCTGAGGCCAACTAGGCCAAGATATTGGATTCAAACTGAAGCCCCACAAAAGTATAATTACAGTTTATTAAGAATTGTGCAAGACAAAAAAAATTTAAATAGTTAAAACCTAAAATACTTAACAGGCTTTGGTTATCTAACTCAGATGTTACCTTATCAAATCAAACCACAAAGAACTCCATAGTTGCAGTCCTTGTAACTGATGATCCAAAAGATTCAACAGCAGTATGGCTTAGTGCTGATACTTAAACCAGTTGCCAAGCAAAGAACAAACTGAAGACCCTTTCTTTATGTCATGTTGCCTACAACATGGTCTGATCCTAATAGTCTAATTAGGATGTTGCCAAGACATGAGATCACATTCTTCTGTAGCAGAAACATGTTTGCAGTTAGAGCAGCTAACCCCACTGGTGTCCTCCTAAACACTAATGAGATGGAATGCAAGAAATGAACCAGCCCCGCTGTTCCATGTCCTCGAAGGTCTATGATCGAAAAGATCTCATTTGCATCTGGGTGCTATAAATTCCCAAGCTTATTTCTCTGGGAACAGTTAGCTCAGAGTTTCAGTAGGTTTCCAGAGATTTCTTTTGAGGCTTTACTAGGCCCAAAAGCCTGATCCAAAATTTTGAAAGCCAAGAAATGGGCTAAAAGGATCCATTTCTTGATACTATTAACTCATTTCTATTAACAAAGATTTTGCTATTATACTACTAAGTATATTCTAAGTTGTAAAGCAGGATAGGAAAGAGAAGGAGTTGAGACTCGACGTGGGCACGAACAGCATTATGAACAGAAAAAAACCCACGAACAGCCTAATCTGCTATTCTTGAACAAGCTGTTTGTGAGGCCCCATCCTAAATGAACAGGTGGCCGTTAAAAGCCTTTTTCGTTGCCTTCTGCAGCCCTTTGGCAAGCCAGTCTGGCACATGCTGCAATCAATCCCCTTGGCAACCAGAGACAGGGAGGGACTGAACTCCGTCTGAACTCTTCTGGCTTTTCTTCTGGCTTTAACCCTTCAAAGTACTTCCAGCAGAGAGTCCTGTTTTTGCCACTGTGAAGAGAAAATGACAGCCAATGGGGAGACCCATGGATCATGCCTTTCCTGGGGTGCAATCTCTCTGAATCTTGGGGGGGTCTTCAGAGGACAGTGAGGACTATGTCCCCTGCAAATTTGGTGGGTATTGGACATTGGGAAGGTCAGTTTGTGGGGTGTTTAAAGGGCCCTGCCCCTTGCACGTGGCAGGAAACGGCCCTTTAAACAATCAGCTGGCAGGTGGTAGGGGGAATCCCCCCTGACAGCTGATCATTTAAAGGGATCTTTAAAGGGCCAGGTAAGTGGGTTTGAGGGGAGGGGGCTAAGTGGGGGGTGGAGGTGGGGGTTCTGGCCCCCATAAACAATGCCAATTACCACCAAGGGCAAGATGCCCTAGGAACCCAATAAATCAATAAATTCTAAGCTGGCGGGCTCGTTGCCACCTACCTGGAGATCCAGAGGGATCCTATCAGGCTCTTCTGACATTGCTGTTTTTGAACACTTACCTTATACTGACCATCCTGTTGGCATCACCACATATTTGGAGTGTGAGGACACGAGGAAGAATCATTCCAAGAACTGTCATTACTCCAGCAAATTTGTATAGGAAGTTATAGAATTATCATTGTCTCTTTGCAGCTATTATGGGACATATGTGTGTATTTATGTAATTGTATATGTACACATTGTAGAAATTTGACTGATTGTATATCTTTTATTCACATGGTGAGCAAGACACGAATAATAATATTTTGAGTAAATAATTTATTGATTTATTGGGTTCCTAGGGCATCTTGCCCTTGGTGGTAATTGGCTTTGTTGGGACCCTTTTCTCTTTTTGTGGCTGTTGGTTGTTACCCCATAAACAATGAACAACGAATATGTCCAGGAACAGTTCATGTTTGTCCATGTTCATTGTTCATTGTTTGTGGATGGGACTGAACGACGAACAGGGTGTTCAGGGTTTTTTCCCCATTCGTGCCCATGTCTAGTTGAGACTAAGACTGAAAAATAGGGGAGGGCAGAAAAATTAGAAGAGAAGATCGAAATGAGGGCAGATCATGAAAGGAAGACCAAAATAGAGGAGAACATAAAAAACAGGAAGACAGATCAAGGAGAAGGAAAGGCTATTTTATTTTGCAACAATAAACTAACAGAGCTATCCTTTTGTAAGACCTGGCTAGGCAGGCTAAACAGTCTGGACAGTCTAGTATTTTCTTGGACTGTTCAGGAAAACTTCAAAGAAAGTGTCTGGTATTGTTACACAGTGGGAAGGAGGAGCGGCCAAGACAAGTAAGATGAGCAGTGGCGCAAGTCGCTGCTGAGCCTGGACACACCAGAATATTGGTGGGCAACTGGCAGGGTCAGTAGGTTGCTGTGGCTGCTGACACACCATGCACCACATGGCTGGCTGGTGTCTTAGCAACTGGTAGGATGGGAGGACAAGTATGGGCTCTCACCATGGAGAGTGAGGCTCGGACTCAGGCTTGGGCTCCACCTCCCTGCCTCCTCCCTTCTTCCCATGCTTTCACCCAGCAAGCAATCTGCTGCTGGAGGACACAAAAGTGCAGGCAGTTGCCAAGGAGAGCAAAGTTCGGGTTCCGCTGCCCTGCCTCCATCCCCTCTTCACTTTTACCCAGCAGCCAGTTGACTGCCCAGTCACCTCAGCCGGCATCACATTCTCTGTCTCAAGGCAGCAGCATGCTTAATTAAATTTCCTTTGCAATCCCCTTCCTTTCATAATTGTCTGCCTTTTCAAGTTCATGGCCAGAGCAAGCAATGGAGTTTGCCTGAGCTGGATAATTGACAGTGGCAGGATGGCGACATATGTCAATATCCTTCAGGTCTCACTTTCCGCCTTATCCCAATGCAGAAGATTCAGACAGGCTCCCCTCACCCCGCCAAATAGACTTGCCAGGTCCCCTCACCCTCCAAGCGGGAGGTGAGAGGCCTGACACTCACCTTTATTAATGTCTTCACATGCACGTTCCCGGGCTGCATGATGATGTCATTGCCAGGAAGTGACATCATCACACAGGGCCTCATGCCATTCCTGGGAACATTGCTGCACTCTGCAGTGGGCCAATTATGGCCCATTTGGGGGTGAATTGGGCCTGTTTGGGGCCTAAATTGGCATGCCATGAAGTGCAGGAGTGCTCCAGAGCCCTCCTGGCAGCACTCTCCTGGCTGACGGGGGAAAACGCAGAGGAATGCGCCTCCCAGGGCATGCTCCCAGACAATGTGGCATGGTCCTGCACTCTGCAGTGGGCAGATCTGGGCCCCAAACTGGCCAAATCACCCCTAAAAGGGCCAAAATTGGCCTGCTGCAGAGCACAGGAGCACTGCCGGGGCAGTGCAATGGGCCCTGGAGTGCTCCTGCACTTCACAGTGGGCCGATTTCATCCCCAAATGAGCTTGATTTGGCCTGATGAGGAGTGTGAGTGTGCTGCTGGGAGGCCCTGGAGAACTCCTGTGCTTCATAGAAGGGTCAATTTAGGCCCAAAATGGGCCCAATTCAGCCTATGTGGGGCCCAACTCGGCCTACTGCAGAATATGGGAGTGCACTGTGTCACCTGGGAGCATGACCTGGGACATGCGTTCCTTCACCTTTCCCCCTACCTGCCAGGTAAGCGGGGGTGGGGGTTGGGAGCGGGGGATCCCCTACCCCCGCCAGGGAACTGGCAACCCTACCACCAAATTTCAATATGGGAGAACAATTAAATGTTCAAAACTCACACTCCTTTCTTGAAGGCAGTTTCAGGCTCCCTTGACAAAAAAGAGCATTTAAACTCTGTTGCCCTCTTCCAAGATGGTTGCGTTGCTTGCATTGCCAGCATTCCCGCATTTGGGGGGGGGGGCTTATGGGACATGGAGGAAATGGAACAGAAGAGATTGAGAGAGTCAAAGAGCTGTCCTTGCTCCTCCACCCCCAAGCAGTGAATCATGCAGCCAAAGCAAGCAAGAAATGGAGCTCCTGGGAAGGTAACTGTTTAAATGGAGAGATGTTGTTTGCTGCATGACATTGGACTGAATGAAGCTGCTGGAGAAAAGTTAAATAGGGGAGGGAAAAAGTATGTATGAACTGGGGGTGGAGGAGAAGGGGAGGCACTCTGTACATGATTTGAGACATGTTTCTTTTTTAGTGTATCATAACTGAAATAATCTGTGGCTGCAATCCTAAACTAGGCTATAAGATTCACTGAACTCTGAGGGATTTAGGGTTGTGCTCTGTGAGGTTGTGTGTGACCTCACTGAGATCCTACATCTTCCAGTTTTCAACCAGAAGTAGTGCCATTGGGGTCTCTGGAACGTGCATGCATGTTATCTGTGCACACAAGAAACATGAAGTGTGCCTGGTATTTGGGTTGAGACCATCTGGCAACCCCATCTATCTTTCTGACTGATGCAGTACTTGTTATGTCTATTCAAGAGCTACAGTAAGAATAATTTGGAATTTAAATTGCACTCAGTAACTCTTCTTCGCTCCTTTGAAGTAAAAATATAATAATTTTTTTTTAAAATGATGTCTTTTAATGGTGCCCCAAATCTGCCACACATGGAGTTACTGCATCATGGTGGAGAACTTCCCCAACTTTTCCAGTACCTTTCTCAACTCTTCCAGGAAGCTGTTCCATAAAATAGGTAGCCATAAAATAGAGAGCCCACAAATGGGCAGCAGCTGACCAAACCCTAATGAAGGAAGGCTATACCCAATGGCGTTGCTGTGCTGAACCAAACTGTTGCATCGCTTCATGTCAGGAAAAATGGAAAATTAAAATCATAATATCTTTGATCAATTTGGCTAAAACCTCTGCAGTGACACAATTCTCCTTGAAGTGAGATGGACGCTTAATAGTAGGTAGAAGAGTCTGGAGCTTATTATAATGGGGAAATGAAAAACAACGTAGTCAAACTGAACGCCAACAGGAATGTATAAGAAGCTGTAGAACATCTCAGGCTTTTTCTACATCCTCTTTTTATTTGCAGGGGTACATCAAAAGCAAAGCACTCTGCCTGCTGTTTTCTTTCCTATTCCTAGGCTTACTGATTCTTCAGTCAGGAACATGGCAGGCCCTTAACACAGAAATGCAGCTGGTTTGCTCCCCCCCTTGCCCCCGCCCCCGCCCCGTAAACAGAAAGGGACAACCGAGAGCTGTTCTTCCCAGTCCTAAATGTGCTTCTCTGTCTCAGGTGCAACCACACTCCTGGCCTCCATCCATAAAGCTCCAGAAACTAGAAAATCAAGATGCCTGTTCAAAAGGGGGAATTCTACAGTATTCTTTGGTTTGACCTATTCCCAAACTGCATAGTTAAGCCCTATCCCACCAAAACTGCAATATTAAAGGGCATCATGAGGAGATTTCTTCCTGAGGCTCTGTCTCTTAGCCATGGAGAAAGGCATCCTCCCAGTGCTCTGATGATTCCTTCAGAGATCTGCCAAAAGAAAGAGCAAAGGCATCTCCTTGGTAAATATTGTAATGGCTGGATCTTCCATGCTTCTCCACTACTACTTGCCTGATTTTTCCCATGCAACACTGACCCTTTCACACGGATCTTCCTCCTCCTTCCCACTGGGACTTAACTAATTGAGATTTACCACAATATATCTGCAAAGGCAGTGAGCAGGGGCTTGCAGTGGTACTGAACACCATGTTTGGCACAGAGGAATTTCACCAGGGGAGCCACCTTCCAACAATTATACCGAGGCATCGTTGGGAAAAGGCTACAGTGAGAGAGGAAAGGATGGATTGAAGTAGATATTATATAGCATTGAAAGATCCAAAAGTATCCCTGCTTAAGATCCCCTTAACACCCCAAATGGATGCCAGCCTACATTTCCATGGAAAGTCTCCCCCAGACATATTTAGAGACATGCCTTATTCCATATCAGCTCTTTCGTTCTATTTCCTATACTCACTGATGTTCAATCTGGAAGTTCAAGTGCCCTGTATACCAATAGTTGAACCAGGACTGGTCCACGTTGCATGTTGCTGCAAGCTAAATGAAAGGGGAAAAAACTCCTGACATTCATTTGCTTCTGTCACTGAACATATTATGTTTGTTGTTTGATGTCCTTTGTAGTCCACCTTTCTTATTGGGACTCAAGGTGGATCACACAGTGAGATAGTTAAATCAACAGCATTGGAACATCTAATAAACAATGCAATAGGACTTGGATTGTAGAAATCTGAAAACAGAGCTGAAACAGAGCTGTAATAAAGCATAAGCATTAACATGACAGTTAAAACAAGAAATTACATAGTAGTATCATACTTATAGCAACAGTACTTACTGTACGCAGTAGTCTAGTCTACAGACACTGTCCCTTTACCAAAGCATCTTTCTTAAACATTGAATAGCCCTATTACTTGTATAATAAAGGCCTCCTGAATAATTCAGTTTTGCAGTTTGGGGAAAGCTTTGGCCCTCTCAGCAGGCAATTCCTACAAAGACCAACTGGTGGCAACAGTGTACCACAAGGAGGAGAGAAAAGTGGAGAGAAAAGTCCTAAGAACTTGGAGGGACTGGTCGGGTGGTACATGACAGGTAGAGACTTGAACTGCTACTGATTAATTCCCAGACACCTCAGAGGGCAAGATGGAGCAGTACCCACTGGGCAGTGGGGCTGTTCTGCCACAACATGTATAGGCAATTGTTGATTTTGCCCTATTGAAGGGTGGCACCTGTAGAAGGCCCTGCTCAGATGACTGAAGTTGATGTGGTAGAGCATGAGGAGAGAGGCAGTCCTGCAAATATGATAGACCCGGGTCATGAAAGGCTTTGTATGCCATAGTCAATACCTTGAAGTGGCCCTGGTAATTGATAGACAGCCAATGGAGTGATAATAAGCAGCTTGTGGTATTCTGATGGAACGAAGAGTATCCCCCCTCACAATCTCAAATACGAAAACAGATTATTTCAAACAGTGCAAAAAGTGCAAACGTGCTTAAGTGCTACAAGTACAGTCAATCTACTTCATAAATTTCTAATACTACAGACAATAAATAATGAATAAATAACATGAATTATGATGGTCAAGATACAAAATATCAAAACATATACACAATATAATCACACGCCAGCTGCAATCTCAGCTGGTTAGAGTAACATGAAGTATACAGCATAACTGTTTTTTTCTTTCTCTCCGACTGCAGGATAGGCATATTCTCCAGCTTATAGTATCTTCTTAGATCTGAGGTAAGTTGTAAGTCTTTGAATATTGTGGTGTAAACAGCTCTTATTTCTTGTTTTTCAGATTACCTTAGGTCCTGGAGAAGCTGTAATGAATCACCCTGGCTCCAACAGGCTGCTAGCGGAAAGCTCGTTTCGCTGAGCTTCCTCAGGGGTTCCTCAAGCTGCAGTCTACATATATTCACAGTATTTTATCATGGACACCACTCTGTAATAAGCTACTTCCGTACTTTCATGATGGAACCTGAGGGACTGGATCTTGCATGGCCAAAGTGCTCAAAGTTCAGATTCCCCCAACAGAGATTATCTCAGAGTCTCACTACACAAGAAGCCTCAGCATGTGTTCGTCAAGTGTAGGGAGAAGCAATATTAGCCGGGAAGCATAATTTTAAAAAACAGAGGCGGAGGAGATCACTCCTCAGAAGGCTTTTTAATTTCATCTTTGCCTTCCCGTCTAAAACTGTATGGGATTGCAACCAGAGGGCAGTGAGGAATGGGAATGGGCTGGAGGTGCCTTCCAGAGTCGAGCTTGGTCCTCAAGAGTTTATAATGGATGGATAGGCTCCTAAAGCTTGATTCTTTATGCCTAAATATTTCCTAAACATTTTCTATTCTATATGTTAATTTCTAGTTGAATTTTTAACTATGTGTGTTTGATTCCCTTACTCTTAGTTAGTTGAATTAAATATAGACCTTTGAGTAGAACTTGTTAGTAGCTACAAGAGCACTGTGATTATCAGTACTATATGGTCGTCTTTTGAATGTAACAGTATGTAACACTTTAAAGTATAAGGACATGCATTTGCACTAACATTTATTAGAATGCAAATTCCATTGCATAGAGCTGTAGATGTGCACAGCAGATATAAAATTAAATATTCATAGTTAATATACAATTAATGAAAAATTGTAATCTATGGCTGATTTTTCTTAAGGGTTTCAGACCATGTCATGGCCATAGCTCTTCATTATTGTTTTGAAACTATTTGGGCCAAACCATTCTGGAAGAACTACCAGAGGCATTGTTTGACTTGTGATTAGACATGGGCACAAACAGAAAAAAATGAACCATGTGATTCGTGGTTCATCACATTCCATGAACCACGAACTTCCACGAACTTTTCCTAGTTCACAAATCAGTTCGTGGTTCATGACATTTCAAATGCCTGGCGCCAGCTGCTGAAGCCGGCGCGGAGTGTTTGAAACTGATAGCTCCCTTCTCCTGTCGCCTGGAAGTGGCAGAGAAGGCTGTCAGTTTCAAAACACCCCGCGCAGGTTTTATCCAATTGGGTGAAGCAGGCATGCAGCGTTTGAAACAGACAGCCCCCTTCTCCTGCTGCTTGCAGGTGGCAGGAGAAGGGGGCTGTCACTTTCACACACACCATGCCAGCTTCATTCGATTGGCTGAAGCCGGTGCGGGGTGTATGACAGTGGCAGTGACAGACCCGTTCTCCTGCTGCTCGCGGTGTTACTGGAACTGCTCTGTTAATAGGATGGGGAGTTAGCTTAGCAGTCCAGAACTAGAACAGCGCGGATCTAGCCAATGTTTACCAAGGTCCTGCCAAACGGAAATCTCTGTGACAAAGAGGCAGACTACAATTATTCAATCAATAACGTGTATTTTCTAATAGTGTGGCGTATGCCTAATCTTACACACACACACACAAGATTGCATACAAGAGCTAAGAAATACAGAGTAGGACAATTAGAGACTAATGCATGAGCCGGGTATCACGATGAATTGGGACAAGCTCACCTTCCTGAAGAGGAGCAGAGATCTCAGCAGCGAGGGGGGGGGGTCCAGTGCCTGCACCAAGACCCCAGGTAGATGGGTAACACGGAAATTAGGATAGGAATGACGCGCGCGCCCTCGGATTCGAGAGGCTAGCTTATATACCTTCAGAGCACCCAGGGGCTGGCGCCTTATTCTGTGGTTCTCACGACTTAAATCAAAGAAATTGAGCCCATCGGGACAGCCTTGATTGGACCATGTTTGAAGTCTGATTAATTTATAAATGACACCTTTGGGGAGAGGGGATGGGGAGGAGGGAGGGGATCCGGGCAGTTTGCTCGTTCTGGTGCCTTCAAGTCTGGAGTGCAAAGGTTGCTTTGATGTGCGCTTGTTGATTGCCCTGGCTGACTGATGATCAATCTCCATTCTGGGTAGGTGTTAAGAAATGCGGAGGAGAGTGGGATTCTCTTGCGGCGTACGTGGTCCGCTCGCTTCTTCGCAATGGCTTCCCAAAGCGGCTGTTCCCCTCGGCTTCTTGGCTGTTCTGAGAACATGGCTGTCATCTGGGCATGGCTAGGGCTTACCAGCAGACTGTCTGGCAGTGAGGGCAACCAGCCCACGGGAGCCTCCCGGCAGGAGCGAGCCAGGGAGCGCCTGGCCATTCTCGCGGAAGGTTTCCCCTGGCTGGCATCTGGCTGCTGGCAGCGTGGCTGGAGCCCAGGGTAAGGCAAGCTCTCATGGCAGGCAAGGGAGCAGCATTTAAGACACAGTCCGTGGTTGGCAACAGGTCAGCATCACACAGGAGAGTCCAGATATAAGCTTGAGCAGGGCAGTGCCATGTAAGAGTTCTGAGAGCAATTGTCCAGGAACTGTCAGTCTGTTGCAGCATCAGATATGAAACTGACACGTGTATTAGAGGCACACAGGCACGGCAATCTTTTAGTGTAGAACTCAGACCCAGTTCATGGCTGGCCTCTGCAGGGAGGGGGGGCTGCTCGGTAACAGCGGGCAGCAGGAGAATGGGGCTGTCACTTTCATACATCCCGTGTGGGTGGCAGAGCCAGCCTGTCTGGCTTCACAAACCACTCACGACTCTCACAAACCGGGCAAGTCATGGAGTTTGTGGAAAACGTGGCCCCACAAATTGCATTTTCACGAACCACAAATCGGCTCGGTTCATGCATTTTTTTGCTTCATATTGTGATTCGTGCCCACCTCTACTTGTGATTCAGGAGACACCTTCTCCTTAGGCTGTTTCTGCAGGTCAGATGAGACCATTAGAATGGTCAGGTTAGTATGATAAATTTGGGATGTGAGGAAGTCAACTTGTGTATGCAGAGAATCAATCTTTCTGAAATAATAGTCTACAATTGAGGTTCATGTAGCAACAAAAACTTGAAGAATGTTTTTGCACAATGATTATTACCTGGCCAGCCAGTAGTATGCCATGAAACTCTTAAATCCCATCAGAGGAATATACATGAGACAGAGACGGATATTGAAGAGTACAATGAAAGTGAGCTCCTGCCAAAGAAAACAGCATTAAGACACCTTGCTACAGATTCCCTTGTCTGTTTTATATAACTAAACTGTAAGGAACAACTATGGAGATTCTTAAACTTATTACAAGATACTATGGAGAGCAATAATAATGTATGCTTGAATAAAAACATTTGAGAATCATATCTGGTGAGAAAGGGGAACCAGGTTGGCATAAAGGGGGCCAGTAACAACTGAAATGGGATAAGCCTAAATATGAATGGGATAAACCTAAATTATACATTTTCTGCAGAAATCTATGGTCAAGAACGCTTTAAGGTTGCGTTCATGCAGGCACAATTCTCCAAAATTCCCAAAAAGGCTTTTTACTCAAATGGGAGGGCTGTATTGTAGGGATGGGGTCTCATATACTGTGCTAATGAGTTAGGGACCATAGACTTCATCATTATATTGCCTTACATATTATCTGCTGCTTTAAATATGTACTCCTGTGTAGCACCAGTGCTCCATGTTGTCTCAGAATTAGTCCTAGAATTGATAATGTTCTGCTTCAGTATTTTTTCTACTCTGTATTGGATTCTTGCTAATACTATGTCTTTGTAAACTTGTATCTATTCACCCTATGACATTGTTTATGGAAATGTCCTTGATACTGTATTGAAATGTACTTGATACTGATTGTACTAATCTCATACTGTGTAATCTGACTTGAGTCTCAGTGAGAAAGGCAGACTATAAATGACATAAATAAATAAGCAAACAAATAAATGAATAAATAAATAATGTTCTCTTTGCTGTTGTGAATGCAGGGGCATTCACAGCAGCAACAGAGGCCTACACAGTGGTATTCTCTGTGGTATCTCTTTATGACTGCTATTCCCACCCCTTCATGTTTTTTGCTTGCTTAAAAAAAGGTAATAGGTATATTGCTATAGTGTTCTGATGTTACCACGATGTACCTACTATTGGAAAAAAGCCAGTAAAAGTCTGCTAGTGACTTAGGGGAGCAGGTGCAAGGTGATGCAAGGAGAAAGCCACACTGAATGGGGTGTGTACAAAGCTGTGCTTGGGATGAAATGGTCATAATGCTTCCGTCCACAAAGAAAGCACTTAAAAAAAAATGTATGCATACTTACTTCTGCCTAAGTCATCTATCTTTATTGGTTGTGTAAATACATCCTAAGGTATGATGATGACTGTGGTGAACAATTTGCTTCTTGGTGACATTTGGGAATTTCCAATTGCTGTAGAATGTAGCAGCCTCTTCTATAGAAGTTCAGAAGTCTGAGAGCACAGTTTGAATGTTCGGCATTCTGGCCCCATGGCCTTCTTCCATACCAATACATGCCTGGGAATGGCTTATACCAAATCTAGGCATTTTTGGTGTTTTAAGCACAAGGTGCAAATCCTTCCTCTGGAAACCTGCCAACACTGCCTTGGCATATTTGTGGAAAATGAGGGTGTGAAAATGAACTCGACCTGTGTATTGGGTGCTCAGTCATTTTGAAAACGCTAATTAATGTTCAGCCTCACAGAAGAGGGGTTTAATTCTTTTTTTTTTTGTGCTATATTATAGAACAACTTTCCAAAGCTTTTGCAGGGAAATGCATGGTTTTAGGCACTGTACCCTTGTATTTTCTTGCAAGAACCAAATGTGGTTTTGGAGAGGCACCATAAAACACAGAAGTGACATGGTAAGTACAGAATACATCTGATCCCCCAAGCAAGTCTTCCTGACTTTTCAAAGTAGCTCCTCGAGGTGCAAACCACTACCTTTAAAAGCCACAAAATAATTGATAACGCTTCATCTAGTTTGTCCTTTAGATTGGGTTATGGCAGCTTGGGTTAGGGGGTGGGAAAAGGCTAGAAATGTATATAAATGCACAACTGCTCCTATCCCTATTCTCCTGCATCCATAAATCTTCCCTTATTATTTAGCACTACTGAGGATGGTGCCCTGGAGCACAGTCTACAGTCTAATTCTTTTTCCATATTTGAGAGTTCTACATTTTCTGCTCAATACAAGTTGGGAATAAGAATAAGAGAAGCTTCCTTAATGCAAGTCCAATGGCAGTGACGACACAGTAAACCTATGTTCCACCCACCCTTGTAAAAGCAATTCTAAACCCTAACCAGCCTATCTGGACAATACACCAATGTAAATAGAAGGTAACAGGTGTATTGTATCTGGGCATATGCCAAGGCCAATTTGTGTGAGAATTGTAAGGGCGTAATTTCAGCATTGGTGCAAAATCAGGCAGCATTAAGGGCATTTTAAGGGAAGAGTAGGACTTATTTTGTATCCTAAGTCTCTCCAGCACTGGTCAGGCCTCTGATGCTGGTATAACTTTAAGCCAGCACCATCCCTGTTGTGGCTTTAAGAATCTCCATACAATACAAGAAGAGTGAAAATACAAGTCCTCCCTTCAAACTCCCATCTTCAAGCAGCTTAAGATATCAGCTAAGACAATAACTAATCAAAGGATGTTTCCATATGGATGCTTTATTCTGCCTTGGCTTTACAGCAACACTATTTTAGGGAGCATCCAAGTAACGTCATCCTCTATCCATCTGCTTCTGTATTTTCCACTGCTTTGCTGCGAACTTTCCAAAACCTGGTTTAGTATTATCTTTTTTGGAAAGATCACAGTTAAAGCACCTTTGGATGTTATGTGGATAGGAAGGTACACACTTTTGCTTATCCTTTCCATACTGGTGCCATTTTCCTTACCTTAGCCTCCTGGGTGGCATCCCCCCACCAAAGCTTTTTTAAAAGATGTGTAATTTATAGATCACTGTAGCACAATAGTGTCATAACTGTTTATTCCCATTATCTATTTATTTCCAAATTTATTTAAAATGTAATGACCAATTCTTTAGCCCTTTTCCTTGTGGAGTGACAAAGCATTGGCTGCATTTGTAGACACTGCATTATCAAGACTTCTGCTACTGCCGCATCAATAAAAGCTATATGGAAAATTGTGGCCATGAAGAAGCAGCCATAGACTTCCTAAGCACTATATAAACCTCAGCTATGATGCACATGGATAATAGTGTTAATGCATGTGACTGTACTCTCTGGCTTCATTTTGTGTATACTTAGAACACACATGGGAGGACTTTAGTGATAGAAACCCTTCAGAACGGGGACTTAGCACAACTGGCCAAACACTGTTATGGCATGGCTAACATTGTTTTTCTTAAGATACAAACACCTAACAGGAGCCTCCACTCTTCCAACTGGGGATACAAGGACAATGTAACACACACACACACACACAAACTAGGAAAAGGGGCCCTCCTCAAGGTCGGACAGCCACAATTGTGTATCTTTCTCCCTGTTGCTGTTGCTGGCCAAGCACCCAAGATGCTTATTGCCTTGTAGGATCAGAGCGCCATAAAGTAGACAGTGTAGACACAGTTTTAATATAACTCTCTACAAGAATTCATAATGCTGTTCAATAAATGTGTGGATTGCTGTACAGCTGTGTCTCCATGTTGATTGAGTTTTCATAAATAGAGATCAGTTCCTGTTGCTTACTTATTCCTGTTTTCAGTTGCCATCAGCATACAACTCGCAGTGAAAAGTGGTTGAGGAAATGGTCCAATGTTTGCATGTGTATGCTCTTGCAGAGGAGAAGTTCCTCAAATTGCATACTCTTGTCATTTGATAAACCATACAGCTGGCATGATGGGGTGGGGGCAGATGGGTACAAACAGAGCAAAAAAAGGTTACTGGGATAAAAGGACATAATGAGCACCTTGAGGGCAACAGGAAGATGGTGCATGGGGAGAATGTCAGTCAAAATGATGGGTGTGAGAGGCAGCCAGTCAGCATGAGCATCCTAGTCCAAGTCATTGTATCCATTGGAGCAAAATCTCAGTTATACCTGAGATTCCTTTCTGGGCAACAGTTTGGTGACTGTTGCAGTAACTTCCTGAGACTGAACTGGCCCAACAATAGCATCCAAGTCATGGTGGCTGAAAGTGAGCCTGTACATTTCCAGTGAGCCTGAACATTTGCTGGTCTATATCATAAGGGGGCCTTGAATAAAACCCCTGGAAAAGTCCCACCGGATAGTATTACATAGACACAGTGGAGGCAGAGAAATGAGCATGCTTTGCTGCCTTCACTGCCACAAAGCAGGCATCATAATATTCTCTCATCTGTATTTTATTGTATTCACTCTGCATTTTCCTCTATTTGTACTCAGTTCCTCTGCCAAGCTATTTTATCATCTTGAGCTCCTGGGTAAACCAAGGAGCATTCCAGGTTCCGTTGGAAGGTAACTGGCACTTCAGAGCAATCATGTCTAATGCCTCCATTATCCACATTCCACAAACTGACCAGGGCTTTAGTTGGAGCACATCCTCGAGATGTTAGGAAATCCTCCAAATCCATGAGCCTCCAGGGGTGGGCCAGTGTAACCAATGCCTGTTGTGTAAGTTTGGGGAGTCCATGACTCTAAACCTCACCAAGAGTAGAGAAGAAAACTTCCCTGTTATTCGGGTTGCCAGGTCCCTCTGTCTTCCTGGTGGGAGGGTTGGGACCTGGCACTTACCTTTGTCACCCAGCTTTGAATCCTCACACACGCACGCTCCAGCTGCAGCATGATGACATCACTTCTGGTAGTGATATCGCCATGCTGAGCACGTGGCAATGTCACTTCCAGAAGTGATGTCATCACGCCGGCTGTAGGAGTGCTCCGCATGGCTCAGATTCGGCCAGTTTGGGGCCTAAATTGGCCCCAAATGGAGTGCAGGGATGCTCCCATGGCAGGCACGATGGGTGGGAGCACGTGTACAGCACATGCTCCTGAGGTGCTTGCTGGTGGCAGGCAAGCTCTGGGAGTTTGCCCCCTCCCGCCGATCACTGGGTGATTGGCAGACAAGGGGGCAAATCTCCCTCACCTGAGCCACTCCAGTCACAATACAGCCTTGATATGAACATTGAAGTCCCATGTGTAAGGAGCAGGCCTTGTACCACCTAATACAGAGTAAAACTTTGGTTCAGGCCTCACATCCTGTGTGTCTCTATGTAGCTAGGCCTGTTTACTGGGAAAGTCACAGGCTCTGTTAATTAACTGCACCTGTGCTGCTTTCTTCTCATGAGTGAGTGACCTTGGAGAAGGCCAGAGCCTGGTGCTGATCTCAGATCTAGCCACACTCCCTAAACTTTCACAGTCCTGTAATGTTAATTAAGTAACTGAGCCCTGATTGGTTCCTTGAGTGGGCTGATGCCCCCTAGATTTCAAAAAGCCTCTTTGTCTCTAGGCAGTTTACCAGCCTTGCTATCTTGTAGCCATTGCCAACTAGCTACAATGTAAGAAAAGAGCTCTTCAGCTCCATGCCATCTCCAGGATGCCGAGAGTGAGCTGGCATGAATGGACTTTGGTAAGGTCAATCAATCTTGGCATCAACTCAGAGAATGTTTAGACAAACAGGAAGTAGTAGCTAGTTAGAACATATTTAGATCAGCAAGCTGCTATTTGTTTTCTGCCTTACCTAAATGCTTTTCAAGAGCAGTTTCTGTCTTGCACATGCTCCTATGTTCTTTCTGTAATAAACTCCAATAATATATTTTACCTGCCTGTGTCCAGTGTTGCTTGCCAAGAAGGTACTCACACTCAAAAAGAATCCAAGAGGCCGGGGTGCTTCAAAAATGATCAGAGCTCTTAGAGGCTCCTAGGGGACCTGAGTGGCCAGGAGAGCCATCAGGGATTGGGGGATGAGAGCGTTTGGGTCGATACAGAGATTACTAAGTGTCTTTTACTGGCTAATAGGACTTGAAAGGAACAGTGTGGTGGATCTCCCAACAGAAGAGCCCTCCTACATCTTTAGATATGAAGATAACCTAGTCTAAGAAAGAGAAAAGTCACACCTCAGTTACAGGTGCTTGAAAGACCAGGTGGCCAAATGTCATTTTTCCTGGACAATAGCAGATTTACCTTTAGAGTGGAGAAGAATATAAGCCCCTGACCACAAAAGGAGTAGTAGTTTTGTTGTTTTTGTGTTTTGCTTTCTTTTCACAATCCTACTTTCAACTGGGAGCTAGAACAGAACAGCTCTGTCAAAGTGGCCATCATGAACAAAGGGAATGAAGCCAACACAGAGGCAAGAACAATTTCTGAATGCTTGTAATGCCAAGAGAAAGAACTTTAACATCTTAAGGATAAGTAAGAACTGGGTCAGAGGGTTTGATACTTTATCACTTTTCAGTTGAATCCTGGCTCAAATTTGCTGTGTAAACAGGCAGAGGGTGCTTTTGTTACGTTGTTAAACTCTTTATTTTAAAATTTGAATGCTGCTGGTCTGTTCTCTGAAATCATTCCACACCCAGTTCAGATATGCTTACCCAGGAGAAGCAAGGGCAGAAGTTGATCCCTTCATCCCCAGAGTGCATATGAACATCTGTTAGTCCCCACAGTGACCAGAAAGATTAAATCGCCAAGTGGAGCCTTTTAATGGAAAATCAGTAAAGAGTGTCAAAGTCCCAGCCCTTTATCAGGAGATATTCTTTCATGCTAAAAGGTGGCAGTGGCCCAGAGGGAGTGGAAAAGAGGATGAGAGAAAGAGAGGGAGAGGGACTGGATGGAGGGCCCAGGAATGCTGAGTAGATTTTTCTCTCCCACTTGCATGCAACAGAGCTTCCCAGAGATGTTATGCCATACTTCCAAGGGTGGTTTGATACAATCTTTTTAGAGAGATCACAGTCAAAGCACCTTGATGCGCAGTGTGGGTAAGCATATTTTTATGGTCCCACTCACATTGGTGTCATTTTCCTTGCTTCTCCTCACACAGTCCCCATTCCCTCCACCATCGGCCGATGGCTTTTCTCAAAAATCAGCAGTCTGCACCTCTTATATCTCTACAATAAAAGAACTAGAGCATTTTTAAAATGAAAGCTGAGAATTCAGAGGGCTATCAGATTATGGCAATACAGCATTATAATGTTAAAGTGCTGTAGGAACTAGCACTTGCCATTTTTTTAAAAAAAGCTCCAAAAAGCCCTCCCGTGGCAGAGAGAATGGTGGCCGGAAGTGGGGTTGAGCAGAGGTAAGGAAAGCACATGTGAAATTACAGCAGGGAAAATTATTGTACATATGTTCTACTACTTCTGCAGATGCCCCTGCCACATGGAAGCAGCCTCAGACACATACACTCAAAATTGTTACTTAAGTGTAGGAAGATGGAGAAAATAGGAAGAAATCTATCAGCACTACAGTGAAGGCAGTAGAAAAGCTACCTGCAGAGGGTATAATTCCTCTCTTTTATCACGTTTTCCCAGAACACGCTTACTCAGTACTCACATTCTCTCCATTTTTTTTCCTGTTTGTCTTGATACCCTGTCTGCTCACCTCTATAGAGAGTGCCTTCCCTAGGGTGAACAGGAAAGGGTGCATGTTGAGATCAGGGTCCTTCCAAAAGCAGTTACGTTTGGCATGATGCTGGTTATGCATATACTTCCACCAGCTGGGTGGTCCACCCTGGTTAAAAAAAAAAATCACAGATCCTTCACTTCAGTAACAAAACTATCAATTACTGCAGTTCAATGGGAAAATCCAGATTCCAGGGCTACACCCAAAGACCCAATTGCTTCTGAAGGCTCTGAGGAGATAACTTTTCCATGGGCAGAGTAAGTGGGGAAGGTGAGGGTATAATATCTGCCACACAACCATATCCATCACAGTGGATTTTTCAAGAAAAGACCATTCAAATAACACCTAAAGCGATGCAACACAACAAAGTTTGTGCTACAATGCTTTATAGAACATAGAACAGGGTGGCATTTTAAATTAGCATATGGCTTAGCCAGAATTCATAGCAGAAGACAGAGGAGCTTAGCAAGATGATAGATACAAATGCATAATGGTGATGCATTGGCTTAATTTCAGCCCTGCCCCACCATCTGCAATATGAGGGTCACTCACAATACCTTTTATGTACTCCTTTTATGTACTAATTCAGTGGACCTTTGCCTTTCATCCAAGGAGCTCAGAATGGCACACATTGTTCTGCCCTCCCCCAATTTATCCTCTCAATTACCCTGTGAGTTAGGTTAGTCTGAGAGAGAGGGACTGGGTCAAGGTCACTTAGCAAGTTTCATGGCAAGCAGGAATTTACACCTGGCCCTTCTGGTACTAATCCAACTACAGCTTGATTAATGAGACCATTATTTGAAACACTTTGTTTGGCATAAGCTATGTAAATGGTGTTGGTATTAATATCATTAACTTTAATACACCACCCAGAACTGGTCTTTCCTGCCTGACTGTAGAGAGATTACTACTGTGATTCTCAGCATCCAAATAAATAAACTACGGCTCCGTTAATTACTGGATTCTTACCTTAAGTACTTCTGTCACAATGAAATGAAACACTGTTCCATTTGGGTTTCTGAAAGACTGAGATATGCCCAAGATCATGCTGGAAAAATCCATACTGACTCTGGAAACCATTTTTAAAATGATAATGTTATGAAGTTTACCACACACTGGTTCATAGGACATTAATTACTTAATCGAAGCAAACTATATTTATCACTAATTTGGAAAAGCTGCACCAGTTATCTTATGCACCAGGTTATTGTCTAGAAGCCCAACTGTTAGTGAATAAAGCTATTGAGAAACACAAGACTCTTCATCATAAACATGACAGCTTCTCTGGAAACTATTAATACAGGAAGAACATCTGGTGTTTTTAAATAGGCAATGCAACCTCAGTTTGTGCAGCATCATGAAAAATACAAAGACTTGGCTCCTGCATAATGTGCATCAGTTAGGAAGGATGCACTGGATCAAACAAATGCAAGTTCTTAAATACTACATTAGCATACTTTTACGTCTCTTGAGTTTAGCTTGTATATGTTTAATGAAACAGTGGTTGCTTTCCAAATAGGAAAAGGGATGGCTACAGTCCCAAACTCAACATTATTCACAAGCATTGACTCTTCTCTGATTATTCATTGAACTAGCTTTGGCAAACCATAAACTATGATTGTAATTACCTAGGTAATGTTAGGAATGAATTACATATCACAATGCTGGCCAACCACACGTACAACTGTAAAGCATATGAGTATTTGTTTGATATACCAGGCAGCATTTAGTTGGAGCACAATAATTTCATTCATTCATTCATTCTGACTGATATGGTATTTGGCTTCCAAGTCCTCTTTAATGCTCTCAGCTTTTCCAAACAAGAAGGCTCTTCAGCTGCTCATTTTCAAACTTTAAACCTTTGTTAAAAGGGACAGGACATTTTTTTTTCCAGGTCAGTTGGCAACTCTGCCCAGGCAGCAGCAGGGGACCAGCAAGAGCAGCAAACACTTGATAGCAGACTAAAATCAGAGTTAAATGGCAGGCAGAGGAGAAGCCAGAGTCTCTGAATCTGCCTGTGCTGAAAGGAGACTCTCTACACCTCTGAGGCTAACCTCACTTTGCTGTCTTAATGTTCCTCTGAGCATGAGTGCAAAGAGGGGCAATGGGTTTGACACTCTCATTCTCTATGTATGTATGGACATACAGCAGGTACTTAAAAAAAATTAAACTGGCAACTCCAGAGAGGCTGATAACTTAGCAGATGTGACTCCACAACGCAGCAAATGGGGCTCTACAACGCATAAAGTCTATTGTTCTTGGTGTCTCTAGTGAGGTTGTATGTCACTCTTTTTTTTTTTTTTTGAAAAATTTTTTATTGGGTTAGAACATTATTTTTTTTTACATTACATTCAATTTTCCCCTAATTTTTCGTTTCTAACCCCCTCCCTTTCCCCCCCTTTTGTTGACTTCCAACAGCTTTCCCACCCTCTGTCCCCTTTCCCTTACTTCTATAAAATTCATCTGTCTAACACAAATATACATTCTCCATTATATTAAGCAGTACATCTTTAACTTCTTTACTTATTATACACCCAAACCGTACTTCTTTAGATAAACAATTTATCCCATTTTCCAGTTTTGAATATTTCTATATATCATAAATCTATACATCGTAAACCATAAAAAATTCCCCCCATTTAGATCAAACAATTTGATTTATTCTCTATATATTACTCATTTCATCTTTTTATGGTAATTCTATCTAACTTATCACATAATCAATCAATTTAACTCTTCTATGCATTCAGTTTGGTGCATATAAATCTTATCAGAAAAAGAAAATATTGTTAATTACTCAATCCTCATGTTTAAACCTTAATTATTCTCTATCAGTATTCTATCACTTAATCTTTACATATCTATATATATCTCGATCAATTAATCTACCTGCTTATAAATTCACATTTCTCTTCCTCCCCCGGTAAAGTCACCCCTCCCTTTTATACTTTTATTATATATTTTATTATACTTCAGTAGTTCTCAAACTGCCACAGTTTTCCTCCCACCTCCCATTTCTTCTCCAGATATTGTTTCAGCTTCTCCCAGTCTGTGTTAAACTGCCCTGAGTCCAGATCTCTCAGTTTTCTTGTCATCTTGTCCATTTCAGCCATGTACAGCAATTTGTAGATCCAATCTTCAATAGTTGGCACTTCTTGTACTTTCCATTTCTGCGCATACAAAAGTCTAGCTGCTGCAGTCATATAAAAAATCAACGTCCTATGATGGGCTGGAATTCCCTCCATTCCCAAGTTTAGCAGCAGGAGTTCTGGGTTCTTATTTATTTGAAACTGTAAAATTTCACTCATTTCTCTTATTATTTCCCCCCAGAACTGCCTAGCTACCTCACACGACCACCACATATGATAGAGGGAGCCCTCATGCTTCCTACATTTCCAGCATTTGTTAGAAGTGTTCAAATTCCCTAGCGCAATCTTCTTTGGTGTCATGTACCAACGATAGATCATTTTATAAATGTTCTCTTTAATATTAGTACATGTCGTTGTCTTCATTGTAGTTTTCCACAAGTATTCCCATGCCTCCATTGTTATTTCTTTATTAAAGTTTATAGCCCATTTCACCATTTGTGTTTTAACTATCTCATCCTCGGTATACCATTTCAACAGTACTTGGTATACCTTGGATATTCTTTTCTTGTCTTCTTTAAGAAGGGTCTGCTCTAGTTCCGAGTTCTCTGTTCGTATGCCCCCTTTTACAACATCCGAATTATATAAATCTCTAATCTGTCTGTACTGGAAAGGTTGTATGTCACTCTTGATAGCTGAATGAAAGGTATTGTCCTTTATGTGCTATAATAGGCAGTGTACTATATTGTATAGAGTTACAAAATAGAATCTTATTTTTAGATTTTTGAAAGTTCTAGTTAAATCTAAGACAGGGAATCAATCTGTAACTCTTGGTTGGGCCTTCAAATCAAACAATCTAGCAAAGACACTTTGGACTATTTCATACAGGGCTAATTCCAGGTTTTGGGGGCCCTGGACACAGAGTGCTCAGAGGCTCCCCTTCTTGCCCTCACACTCATGTGTGTCCTTCCTTTGCCTACTTGCAATCTCTCCCACCACTTGCAGTCTCAGCTGTCCACACTGGCTGCACATCCTTTCCCTGATGGTGGTGGGTGGTGGGTGCAGCTAGTAGTGCCGCTGTCAGTAGTGCTGATGCTTTGTGCACCATCCACATGCCCTCCTCCAGCAGCACTAGGCTGCATATGCAGCTGGGAACAGAGGTGACAAAGCACTCACAAGTAGGCAGTGGAAGGGTGTGAGTGTGTGAGTAGGGACTGGGAGTCAGTGCCAGAGGACCCCACCAGAAGCCATAGGACCTGGCAGTCGCTCTGGTTTCACACACAGTTCTTTGCAGTGAGTTGCTTCATCTTTTTAGAAAGTGACTCTTTTTCTATGGGCTCATTTCATGGTGTTGTAATATTTAAAGACCCACCATCAAATTGATCTTTTACCTTCAGATGGACTTCAGAGCAGTTCCCTAAGAGAAATGGCTTCTTCTTTATGGCATTATACTTTGCTGAGGTCCTTCTCCTCCTCAGATCCTGTCCTTTACAGGCTGCACCCCCCAAATCTCCAGAATTTCCCAGCCTAGAGATAACAGCCCCCAGTAGGGACTATATATACAAATGGATACATTTTAAAATAAAATCTATGATATGGAATCTCCATTGCAGGATTCAATGTTTGCAACTTCAGGCTTGACATAATAAAACAGGAGTCAAGCAGCACCTTAAAGACTAACAAATTGTATTCCAGTATAAGCTTTCATGAGACAGAACTCACTTCACCAGATGTAAGTCCCATAGAATTAAAGCAAGATTTACTTCTTGTTTAGTATTGTAATTTATTTTCATACATGAACTTTAAATCAGTTTTGAGGGCTTCTCTTGCTGCTGAAGATCAGTTTTTGAGGAGAGAGAACATTAAAAAGAGCCATTTGCAATATAAATATGCATCATCCTGGGTATCTGCACATCAAAGCAACTAAATCAAGAATCTCATGGGCAGAACACCAATTTTCAGGGCTATTCTCTTAACAAAACATACCGTTTTCCTAGGATCAGCATTTGCTTATCATTTATGTAGAAAATACACTACAAACTATCATTTCATCCAATCTCCTGTTTTGGAAACTAGAGAAGTAGAGGAAGTTATAAGCCCCTTTGGTTCCCATTGGGGAGAAAAACAGGATATGAATTTAAATAATCAGTGTTGGGTTGGTGGCGAGGAAAGGAAGGGATGGTGATACTCATTTGGGAGTCTTTCTCCTTCAGGCTGCTCCCTGCACCAAAGACCACTGGCATTGATTGAGTAGGCCTGGCATGGGGTGCCGTGGAGAGTTGGGCTATCTATTTGGTGTACCAGCTGCCTAGTGTACCAAGCAGGCTCAAGCCTAGTTAAGACCTAGTGTACCAAGCAGGCTCAAGCCTGCTGGAGGCAGTGGCCGGCTGGACTTGGGCATATCCCAAGCTTTTAGTCTTGGGAGACTTCCATGTCCATGCCAATGACACCACCTCCTTACAGGCTGCGGACCTATTGTCTTCCATGGAAACACTGGGACTCTCCCAATTTGTAGCAGCTCCCATGCTTCAGGCAGACTGCGTGCTACATCTGATCTTTGGGATGGGGATTCATGTGGATCTTGATGTAATTGAAGAGGTGCCATGGTTGGACCACTTCATCCTGAAAGCCCGTTTGGCTGCACCAGCCCCCCTCCCCTTGCATAGGTGGTGAGCTGATTTATGCTTGCCTGTGCAGACTTATGGATCCAATTGGATTCCAGAATGCTCTGTGGGTTCTTTTTTTTTAAATTATTGGGTGAGTATAATATAAATGTTTACATTTTCCAAATCTGCCCTTTCTTCGTCTATTCCCCCACGCTTTCCCTCCCCCCTCTCTACTATAGACTTCCAACAGCTTTCCAACCCAATGTCTAACACTACTCTACTTAATATTATTTGATTATTTAGCAAATAAATTGTTCTCTTAACTCAATAACTATTTCACATCATTGTCCATATTTCCCCCTTGTAATGATCACTATCTCCCTCCTTAATCAAAAACTAAAAATTGTCTAATAACCACATCTCCCCTTTTACGTCCCACTTTCTTTCTATATATTGTTTCAGTTTCCCCCAGTCTTTAAAAATTTCCTCTGGATTTTTTTCTCTTAGTTTTCTTGTTAATTTGTCCACTTCAGCCATATGTAGTAGTTTTTGTATCCAATTCTCAACAGATGGCACCAGAATGCTCTGCGGGTTCTGATGCCCCCAGTGGCTTGTTGAATGTGCTAGTAGAGGATTGGCATGCCTATCTCTCTAAGGCTATCGAAGAACTTGCTCTTCGTCACCTTCTCTGCTACCATAGCAGACTAGTCCATTGGTATACTGAGGACCTATGACAGATGAAATGAGAACTATGACAGCTAGATCAAGTGTGGTGGCTTACTCATGACAAAGGGGCAAAAATGTTTTATAGGATGTATTGTCGAAGGCTTTCACGGCCGGAGAACGATGGTTGTTGGGGGTTTTCCGGGCTGTATTGCCGTGGTCTTGGCATTGTAGTTCCTGACGTTTCGCCAGCAGCTGTGGCTGGCATCTTCAGAGGTGTAGCACCAAAAGACAGAGATCTCTCAGAGATCTACTGAGAGATCTCTGTCTTTTGGTGCTACACCTCTGAAGATGCCAGCCACAGCTGCTGGCGAAACGTCAGGAACTACAATGCCAAGACCACGGCAATACAGCCCGGAAAACCCCCAACAACCATCGTTTTATAGGATGTTTTGAAAGCCTATGAGATGGCAGTGAAAGCAACTAAAAAGGAGTTTTATGCCACTTCCATTGCATCTGCAAGCACCTGCCCAGCGCAATTATTTAGGATAATTAGGTCTTTAGTCTCCCTGTCACAGAGAGAATGACAAATTGTTAATTCAGGACTCAGCTGTGTGGCCTTTGAGAGCTTTTTTGTGGATAAAATCTTGTCCCTCGGCCAGGACTTGCCAGCCATGGTTGATAGAGTATGTGACCTGCAGGCCCCTTGGCCATCTTCTGGTTCAATTTTAGATCACTTCAGTCACTGCTCCCAGGATAAGATTGAAAGAACCGTGGTTGCTGTGAGGCCTACCACTTGTTTCCTGGAACCCTGACCGTCATGGCTGGTTAAGTCCAGTGGTGATAAACTTCAAGTCCCATTGATGGAGATTATTAATCTTTCCTTTGAAAGAGGCAGTGGTGAGGCCTCTTTTAAAGAAACCATTTTTAGACTCCACTGATCCATCCAGTTACCACCTAGTATCGAATCTTCTGTTCCTGCGTAAGGTGACAGAGCATGCGGTGGCGGAGCAGCTGCAAATATTCCTTGATGACTCCTTGGTCCTGGATCCATTTCATTCTGGCTTCTGCCCTGGCCATGGGACAGAGATGGCACTGTTCGCCCTCACAGATGATCTTTGTCGGCATCTGGATCGAGTTGGGTTGGCGCTGCTGGTGCTACTGGATGAGACAGCAGCATTTGACGGTTGATTATCACCTTTGGATCCACCACCTTCCTGATGTGGGGATATGTGGGGCCGCCTTGCCGTGGCTGGTTTCTCTTCTCCACAGTCAGGGACAAAGGGTGGTGCTTGGGGAGTGGATGTTGCCTAGGTATCTGCGAGTATGCGGTGTTTCTCAAGGGGTGATACTCTCCCCAATGCTATTGAGCATCTATACATGCCCCCTTGCCCAGCTGGCCCAAAGCTTTGGACTGGGTTGTCATCAGTTTGCTGATGACACCCAGTTGTATCTGTTGATGGCCTGCCAACCAGATGTCACCCTGGACATTCCGGCCAAGCCTTTGAATGCTGTGACTGTCTGGATGAAGCAGAGTTGACTGAAGCTGAACCCTATGAAGATGGAGGTCCTGTATCTGGGTCATGGGTTGTTGAGTTTGGGAATGTGGCTTTTAGCCTTAGATAGGGCACTTTTGTTGCCTGCATCAACGGTTAGGAGTTTGGGTGTGATTCTGGATGCCTCCTTATCAATGGAGGCCCAGATCTTGTTGGTTGCCACATCTGTGTTTTCCTGTCTCCAGCAGGTCAGGCAGCTTGCTCCCTACCTCTCTGCCCATAACCTAGCTACAGTGAGGCATGCAATGGTCACCTCCAGTTTGGACAACTGTAACTCACTGTATGCAGGGCTACCCTTGAAACTGACCAGAAACTGCAACTGGTCCAGAATGAGGTAGTGCGTTTTATAGGAACTCTGTTTAGGACACATATACAACCTGTACTGTGCCAACTAAACTGGCTTCCACTTGAATTCCGAGTCAAGTTCAAGGTGTTAGTGTTAACATTCAAGGCTCTTAGCAGTTTGGGACCTGCATATCTATGGGACCATCTGTCCCTGTACATTCCCTGGAGGGCATTACTCTCTGCAGACCAACATTTGCTGGTAGTCCCTGGTCCCAAGGATGTTTGCCTGGCATTGACCAGGCCTAGGGCCTTCTCGGCTCTAACCAGGGCCAGGGCCAGGGCCAGAGTTTCTGGCGCCTGAGGCTGGAGGCAGCTTCAGGGCTATCACTGCCCCCACATGTGCGCACGTGTGCGTGCGCACACATGTACGCACACTCAGACTGCTCAGTTGCCCCAGATCCACCCCAGCCACCTGTTGTGCCTGGCCCACAGCTGTGTGCTAGTGGTGGTGGCAGCAGCATGGGGCAACTTAGAGCCACACCAAATGAGATGAGGGTCATGCAAGTGTTCTTGGGAAATGTAGGAGATGCCTTCCCCTCTCTGCTGCTGCTCACTGCCCTCTCTGAATGTGTGTGTTTGTGTGTGGGGGGTGGAGCCCCAAAGCATTCCCCCCTACCTCCTGCCTGTCACTTCACAAACTGGAAAGGAGCAGAGGAAAAGTTATGTTTCTTTTGGGGGACTGGTGGAGGATGGGACAGAATAATGACAGAAGAAAGAAAAGGGGAAGGGAAAGGGGAAAGTGGGAAGGACCTAGAGAAACAGCTGCACCTCAGTGTGTGTGCTTTGAATGAGCTGCTGAAGACGCAAATCCTTCTTCCAGGCACAATCCGCCCTCCCCACCCCTGACACGAGGGCGCCCTGGGAGAGAGCAGCAGCAGCCCACCCCAGAACGGTCTTTGGGTGCCCACTATACCATGCATCACCTGGGCTATGGTGAACAATGCTACACCAACAAGGAAGGGTATCCAAGACTTTCCAAAGAACCAAATTGTAAGCCAGGATGCAATATCGAGCAGAAAAGCATGAAGAAATATGGTAACGAAGAAGGGATAACTGGGTTTCAGGAGTCCCATCTTCTTCACGGTGCTGCAGAGTTCCCGGGATTCATGTACCAGCATTTCCTGTAAAAAATGCCAACAGTTAACTTCTCCAGATATCTATGAGCCAGACTACTTCTGCATACTTTCTCTTTCCAGCATGATACAATAGTCTATTGATCAGCAATCTCCCTTAGATCTTCCTCAAATCCCCTAGACTCAGTTTGGAATTAACTCAGTAAACCAAGATATGTTCTGAAAACTTAGAAAATAGCTCTTTTTTCCAGTACAATTCTAAACTTTCATGACACTCCTGATGATGTCACTGACAGCACCAGAGGATTTCTTTTGTTTTTCTTTTTAATTTTTTTTTTATTGAAACTGTATAACACACAAAACAGCCATTCCCCCAAATTCTTTTACTTGGCTGTGTGATTGCTATTTTGGTGGCTGCTAGGGAGTGATGTCTCTCTGTATTTCCCTTCCTTCCTTCTCCCCTTCCCTCACCATTACCCCTCACTATTAGAGTAATGGTCTCCATTACCCAAATAGTGGTAGATTGCCAGGGTAGTTAGTATTCAGGACTCTATAGGAAGAGGGAGAAGGGCAGAGGTACTTCTTGCTCTCTTAGTGAAGCTAAAGCCACAGAGACATATTCTCCCCTCCCCCCAACTCACCTTGAGTTTCAAAATAAAATAAGTAGCCATGTTGGATTACCTAGGCAACCACCACAGGCAATATGGATGATGTTTTACACACTTGCCTAGGCAACCCAAAATGGTGCTAAAATCTTCTGCGTCTCATAAGATCTTGGCATTTAATTTATTTTGTTTTATTTTATCCATTCTTTTTTTTAAATAAGATTTTTGTGCAAACTGAAGTAGCCCTGTATTTGTAGAAAGATCTAGCTGACCCATACATGGCTCAATTGTATGGATTTTTTGATCCACACTTTAGTTCCAAGTTCAAAATTAAATACATAGGTGGGCACTTGAACAAGAAATATTTTTGTTCACCTCAATATATAGATCTAGAAACATATAAAAAATGTCTCATGAATGAAACACAAAGAAGCTATGACAAGTGGATTCTCCATAGGAAAATTTGGTTGTGCATTAAAAAAACTCAGCTGGCTATATTTGCAATTGAAGAAAAAAGACATGGCTATATATGTTAATAATCAAAGCCTAGAAATCCTCCAAGAACTGAAAGATGAGGAGGGAAGATATGTGGTCTTAAAAAGAAGACTCTCTGATAGACAAATATGGACATTGGTCTCATTATATGCACCAAACAATGGCCAAAAGAAATTTTATGAGAAATTCTTCAGGAAATTATTAAATTTTCAAGAAGGAGAGAGCTTGATTTTTGGATACATGAATGGTGTCCTTGATTTGAAAATCAATAGATCAACAAAGTTGGGACGAAACCTTCCAAAGTATGTATTCAACTGTATTTCAACCCTGGAATTGGAGGATGCTTGGAGATGGCTACACAAAAAAGAAAAAAGATTATACATTTTTCTCAGACAGACATCAAATGTACTCCAGAATAGATAAGTGTTGGCTATCTAAGAGGCTTCTTACAAAGGTGGACAAAGCAAAAATTCATCCAAGGACCATAGCAGACCATAATCTGATATAGGTAACCTGTTAAACTGGAGATAAAAAAGAAAGAATGATACGCTATTGCTACAAGAGGATGTATTGCAAAAGTGTAGGGAAAAACTGACTGACTATTTCAGAATAAATACTACAAAGGCTGTTAAACCAATAACAATCTGGGAAGCCTGTAAAGCCTACATAAGAGGAACACTGTTAGCAAAGGCATCCAAAAAGAAAAGATTGGAAAGATAATGGATTGTACCATTATTACAAAGCTAATAAAATACTTAGGGATAAATGTATCACCATGAAATGAGAATCTCTACAAAGACAGTTATCAAAAAGTTTGGACAAGAATTACCGAAAATCTGCAGAGATGGGGAAAATTGAGTATTTCATGACTAGGAAGAATCTCCACTGTCAAAATTAATATTTTACCTAAATTGAACTTTTTATTTCAAATAATCCCAATTCATATAGACCAAAAGATTCTAAACAAGTGTCAAAAAGTAACAAATGACTTCATATGGAAAGGGAAGAAACCAAGGATAAGATTCAAAGTATTACAAGATGACAAAAACCAAGAAGGGCTGGCAGTGCCAAATAACAAACTGTATCACCAGTCTGATGAATCACTAGTGGCAGCGTTAGTTTGGATAACAGATTGAATTATAAATTCGAGCAGTAGACATATCAAATTGAAGTTAGCAGATGTCAAAGAAGGTATCCATAATTATTTATTGTTTAAGAAATTATGGAAACCCATTCACGAACAGGATGGGACCCACATATTAAGAGACGGACTGCTCAAAACATGGTTTCAATGCAGAAATAGATTGAGGCCACTGATCTCCCCACTGATGTTGCCAATAAATGGCCACTACAGTGCAGCTACAAAGAAATAGAATTGATCGGCTCAGCTATGAATCAAAGATTGATAAGAAAGGAAATATAAAAACTTGTCAAGAAATTCAAGCTCAAGGTAAAAATATCCCATGTCTGATATATCACCAAATAGTATCAAAACTAAAGGAACAAACTCTTAAAGAATGTGGTAGGTTGGGGAAAAAAACAGAATATGAACTATTAATATCTGGGTATCTGAAGCATCTCTTAGGGAAAATCTATGAAATCTTATTGCAATATCACACAGAAATGGAGCAAGTAAAAACCTGTATGATAAAATGGATGGAAAATTTTTGAGAAACTATTTCGATGAACCTATGGGAAGATCTATGGACTAAAGGCAAAATTTACAGACTGTCAGTTAATAAGAGAGAATTGGTATAAAATGTTCTTTAGATGGTACACCACTCCCAAAGACATTGCGAGAATTAGTAAGGCTTATAGTGGACAGTGCTGGAAATGTCAGAGCATGGATGCAACATTTTATTATATGTGGTGGACCTGTAAGAAAGCACAGAAATATTGGATAAAGATACATGAAGAGATGTAGAAGATTCTCAAACTCAGATCTGAGCTAAATCCAAAAAATATGTTAGAAAAGAACAGGGAGACCTTTTTGTTACATGATGAGAGCAGCCAGAGTGTTATATTCAGCAAAATGGAAAACAGATATATGCCCTGATGTATCAGAGTGGATAGATAAGATTTATGAATATCAATGGCCAAATTCACTACTTATGTATATAATACACCAATAGCTGAATTTTGGGGGAAATGGAAGGATTTCTTTGACTACTTAGGCAGAAATTAACATTAATTAAGGTAACAGTATAAGAAGACACAGGGAAATGAATAATTTAAAAAGTGCATTAAAAAGATTTCTATTTCCATATCTTTTCTTTTAAAATAAAATTTATATTTAAAAAAGTTCTAGAGCATGATGAAAATCACATGTCTGGTAGGTATATTTTCAAAATTTCCCTCATCTTGGATTTCAGAATTCCATATTATCAAATGTTTTCTAGGTGGAATTGGTGCATTATTCTTTTTTAAATTTTCAAATTTTGTTCGGAGCACTGTGCACAAATTGTTTGCCATACATTTCAGTTGATTCTTCTTGTTTATATTACCAGTTGTTGATAAAACACTACCAGTGGCGGACTGGCCAGGGTGTCAGCTTGCCCGATGGCAAGTGGCCCTGTGGGCCACTGATGAAGTGGGCCCCCTTAAACATTAGACAATATGTTAAAAATCCCCCAATTTAGAAGAATCCCACAGCAGGAGAAAAATGGCGGCTGCCATGGGATGCTGTAGAATTTCCTTCCTCCTAATCTCTATGGTAACATAGAGTGGAAGGCTAGAGCACCCTGGCTTCTGGAGGGCATGTGGCTGCCTATTGTTTTCCCCCTCCCCCAGTCCAGAGCTCATTAGCTCAGTGCAGGGATCCTTGTGGGTTGGCTCCACCCCGCATTTGAATTACATTGACTGATTATGACAGGACATACAGTCCCTCTTGGAATTGTTAATGCTGGCTGAGAGCAATTACTGGCTGTGAAGAAGAAGTGACGAAATGAGTGGAGCAAGAAGCTAGCAGACTCGTTGCCAACCTCCTGGTGATTCGCAGCCACTTAAGCCATTGAGCTTTGGAAATATAAATACATTTGGGGCAAAGCCGATTTGCAGACTTTGTGCCACTATAGCCATTGGGCTTTGGTTACTATTACAGCCATTGAGCTTAGAACATCGATGTGGGGGTCTTACGGGTTGACCCCATTGAAGAAGCAAAGGAGTAGTCCCATTGGAGATATGATGGACTGTGTAGATGTATCATGACTCATGTAATTTTGTAATGTTGTATTTATTGTTGTTGATTAAGTTATAAATATTTATATTCCACTTGATTACATTGGTAAATAAGTTTATTGACACCTTGTAGTGTTTTTGGGGTTCCCAGGGTGTTCCCTTCCTTGATATCTGATTGTTGGGGAATCTTCCGTTTATGCTTGGTTTGTTCCACCCCCCTTCAGCCTGGGATTGTGGGCCCTGTAGAGGGGGCGCTGGAGTAGGCAGTCCTCGTCCCCACCAAGCAAGAGGTTTGCCTCCCAGGAGCTGCGGCTGCCTACTGCCTGGCTATCCTCCTGGTGCTCTGCCCTGCTACAGGAGAACAGAACAGAGGTGAGTTGCCCTCTCCACTTTCTCCCCCTGGGCAGCCAGCACTGTCCTGTGTGTGTGTGTGTGTGTGTGTGTGTGTGTGTGTGTGTGTGCTGGGGGGGGAGGGTTGTGAGGCCAGACAGGTAAGCAAAAGAATGTTTGTGTGTGTCTGTGCATGAAAGAGAAAGAGAAGCTGGGAGTGGGGATGGGCTGCAGAGCTGGCAAGCGAGTGGAAATCTCCAGGAGTTTCTCAGCCTGGATCTGGCAACTCATCCCCCCACCCCCAAAATGCAGTCTCCCTCCTACCCCATATCTGCAACCTTTTCTGCCTTTCTCCTTCTATTTCCCACTTGCAAAAAAAATCCACTACCAGCATGGAAAAGAAAAAGCATAAATCTGGATCTCTGAAACGCAAAGAGCGACAAGAAGCAGAAAGGAATTGTTAGATGAATTTGATGCAGAAGCAATTATTGACAGATTCACACAATCATCTAGTGAATACAAACGATTGCTCTTAATATAGTGGACTGCATGAAATATGCTTTTGAACTACCTGTTAATGTGTGAAATGTTCAGTATAAGCAAACTATTTTAAAATATCCAAATTTATTTAAAATTAAAAAAATAATTTAAAAATTCAATCAAAACAATCTGTATTTTTATTTAGTATCTACTATATGCTGCCAGTAATATGTATGATATATGTGCACTGTAATTAATAACAAATATACATTTATTTTGCAAAAAATTTAATTGTACCTTTTTTCCACATGTATTTTTTGAAAATTTTATCTATTTCTTATAAAAATTAAATGACAGCCTTATAGTTGTGGGTGGGCCCCCTTTGTCTCCTGGTAGCCAATATTTTTAGACCCAGTCCTCCACCGAATACTACTAAAAATATCTTGAGGTAAATAATGTTATTCAGAATCTTTTAATGTAGTGTTTTAATAATTTCTATGAAAATAATCATCCAGTCATATGAGATTGCTTTCAAACAGTGATTTATCAAATGCACATGATTTGGTAAGGCAAAGAAGCAAAAAAAAAAAAAGCCAGCAAATTGAAATAACAAAAAGTTAAGTCCTGAGTCCATGCTGCAAACCCAGAATTAATTTGTTCACTTATGGATCCTGATACGTGCCAAACCTCAGCACTCTGTCATATGATTACTACCTCATTTGGCTGCATATGTAGACCATGCAACAGAATAGTGTGGTGTAGTTGAGGCTCTGGACTGAACAAACATTAAAGGAATGGAGTGGGAAAAAACTACTAACTTTTAAGGTCCAGTACGTTCTATTCTATAGTAGTTCAGGGGAACTAACTACTTAAAACAGAGACTGAGGTACAAAGGTCAAAGAACCTATTAGGGTTGCCATTCCCCTGGTGGGCATGGGGGATCCCCCACACCCAGCCTCCTCCACTCACCACCTGGCCGGTGGAGGAAAAGGTGCAGGAACAGGCCTCCTAGGGTGCACTCCCAGCTCTGTGCAACAACGTCATTTAGGGTTGCCAGGTCCCTCTATTCTCCCGGTGGGAGGATTGGGACCTGGCACTTACCTCTCCCCTGTTCCTTGGAGACCCCAGAGCCAGCGAGATTACGTCACTTCTGGAAGTGACGTCATCACGCTGGGGGCACGCTGCTGTAACTTCCGGAAGTTACAGCATTACGCCGGCTGCATGGCACCATCACTTCTGGAAGTTGTAGTGGCGGTGGCAGCTGCCACCACACAGGTGGAAGGGTGTTCCCTGCGCTCCCGAGGGTCTGAATTTCCAGTTGCAGGGCCAGATTCTACCTGAAACAGGCCTGGTTCGGGGCGTGATTTGGGGCACAGGGCTATACCGTGCCACCCAGGGAGTGCACCCTGGGAAGCACACCTCCCTGCCTGGCAAGAAAGTGGATACGGGGGGAAAGGGTGGAATCTGGGGATCCCCCACCCCGATGGGGGAATGGCAACCCTAATGTCATTCCTAGGAGTGACATCATTGTGCAGGCCCCAGGAATGCTCCCGGGCTTCATACAGGACCAATTCAGCCCATTAGGGGCCCAAATTGATGTAGAACAAAGTGCAGGAGCATTTCTGGGACCTGTGTTATGACATCACTCCCTGATGTGATGTCACTGTGCCATGCTGGAAGCATGTGCTTTGTGTGCGAGACAGAAAAAACTAAAGGTAAATGCTGCCCCTCTCCTGCCAGCAGAGTAAGACCTGGCAACCCTAGAACCTACACTTGGTTTCTTCAGTAGCAACTAAGGTTCAAGTGCAACATGTTATAAGAACCATGGCAATTTCGGTCTAGTGTATTTTCTCATGCAACTACTACATCAGATCTCATTTTTTAAAAATTGCCCTGGGAAACACTTACATTTTTGGTGGGCTCGCAGCTGGGTTGATCAGGTGCCAGCTCCCCAATTAGCAGCGAACTCAAATATTTATGTACTAGGTCCTCATCCCTGTGGAAAGCTGTGAAGGTATCCTGGGAAAATAAAAAGGGAGGGAATTATGAAAAGGAGAAGACTACAGGGCTGAAGTGGTAGACATAAAAGTCAGAGAAGTTTGTTTTCAGCAATGGATGTGATGTTCTTATTGGAGCAACAGGGTAATTTAATTTCTCCCTTCTCTATGGATTGCCCTAAATGCTGGCAGTAGGGTTAGTGATACATGTGTGATATTAGAATTTCAGAGCCTGCACTCTCCCCCCACAGTGCTGGTTCTGCCCCATAGTTCACCTCACGGCATTCTTGATGGCTGAAGCAACTCCTCTCAACAGCAAGACCTCCTCCTTATGTTGTTTTGGGCTTTACATTTTTGTGTCTAAGACTGAGCAAGCCATGAGGCACTGGATGCTTCAAAGAGGGCACTAAACCAGCAATAGATTCCCTACAACAAAATGCAAGCCAGAGGCCTCATTGTTGTGGTAGGATATCCTGGCAATCCCAAATGGATATTGAGACGGTGAGATACGGAACTCTGTAGCAAGGAACTCTGTAGTTGTTATTTATAGTCTGCCTTTCTCACTGAGATTCAAGGCAGATTACACAGTGTAAATCAACAAGATCAATGGCTGGGACATTCAAATCATCAATGCAATAGGGAATAGATTGCAAAAATTTGAAAATGAGCAGGAACAGGATGTAATAGTATAGTCTAAAGTTCTTATCCCTTTATCAAAGTATCTCTCTGAACCATTTCCTTACAGCACAGCCTTATTACACACACACACACACACACACACACATTTAAAACCCTCCTGCATAATTCGGTTTTCCGCAGCTTGCAGAAAGCCAGGAGAGTGTGAGCCTGTTCCATAAGGCGATTGCCATCACAGAGGAATGCTTTATTATGTTGCACCTATGCAGATCTTTTGATATCTTTTAAAGCCATGATTATTTTTTATTTTTTTTATTTTCTTCATACTTTGTATTTTCCCCAAGGTTACAAAAATCAACATGGTAGGATTGTGTGGCCCCATTGTGTGGATTTTTTAAATCTATATGGTTGTGGGGGGGCATATATGGCTATTAAATCTCTAGATGCTATTTTATAGTGTGTGTCTTTCTCTACCTCATTCTATATCTGTTTCCTTTGTCAACATGGGACCATATGTAGAGCAATCAAAGTAATCTGCACTGAAGATAAGTTTTATCACTAACTCAGGCTATTTCCGCACAGTGAGGATTTTCTGTATTGTTTTCAATGCTGCTGCAAAAGCAGAGGCATATACATTAAAAATAGAGTTTCCATATGTGGAATTTTTTTTACCCTTTCCCCCATCAGCCCCTTGTGACTGTTGTTTTTCCTGTGATAATATGCTGCTGTGATGGGCAGAACCTTTGCAAGAACATCCTTCATCCCTTCTACACAGTATACTAATATGGTTGTACTGTATTCTTTCCACATAGGTAGAAGTAAAGCAGGTTTGGGAGCAAGTATTTGGAGAAAAGAGAAAAACTGGAAAGAGAACTATTACAGCACAATGCAACATGGAAGTTCTAAACAAAGCACTACAGTTTGGAAGTCAAGGCAGAGAAAAACCTCCATTTGGAAGCAGTCTCCAGCCCAACAAGAGTGATTTTAATAGGGCTTCTTTCATTCCACATAACTTTAAAAAATGCACTGAAAGACAACTAGTCAGTGTAACCTGCTATGCGATCTGGCTCAGCGACAGATCAGATAGCACAATTGCATTACTGCTGCCTACATTCAAGAATACCCACACTTCCGGCTGATATCACTTTGTTGTTTTTTACTTAAGAGAATTTTCTCATGAGATTTTCATCCTGATACAGACAGATGCACAAATGTCACTGATTAGGAGAATTTTAGTAGCCAGATATTATATTGAGACATGTTTTTCTTTGTGGGGGTCTGGGTATAGTGGAGCAGGGATGCATAGAAAGGCATCTCTGAGACTTTTTTCAGGCCAGAAAGCCATCAACCAACACTTCTGGTGGGCCAGAAATTATTGCTTGAAAGCAATGAGTGATCTCATGAGGGCCTAACTATACACTGAAAAGTCCTCAGGTCATGTCTAAGTCTACCACCAAGACTTTCAAGCAGATATGAGTTCCCCACTCAGTTTCTAGGCACACAGGAGCCTGATTCAAATCAGGATTGCAGCATGTGGGGGAAAGGGGCTTGTAATGCTTTGCATGTAAATAAGTTTGTGTGTATTAATGTGATTTTTTAAACATTTGTTACTGTGGCTTTAAATGCAGGCCTCTGAGAAAAGAAGGGCTAGATGGGTGATTGGATGATAGCTGTACCCTAGAGAATGGTGGGATTGCCAGTCCCCCAATGGAGGTGGGGAATTTCTTGCTCCCAGGCTCCACCACCTACCACCACTCATCTGGCCAGCTTGGGTGGGGGGCGGTGAACAGAGAAACAGGCCTCTTGGGCATACTCCTGGCATGGTCCAATGACATCTCTCCCAGGAGTGACTTCATTGTGCAGGCCCCAGGAACACTCTCACATTTCTTTCCTGGCCCCAAACGGGCCAATTCGTTAAGAACTGGCCCAGTGAGAAGTGTGAGAGTGCTCCTGGGGCCTGCATAATGACATCTCTCCTGGAAGAGAAGTCATTGCACCATGTGTGCAAGAAGACTCCAAACAGAAGTGCCAGGTCACTTCCCTCCCTCCAGGAGGGTAACAACAACAACAACAACAACAACAACATTCAATTTATATACCGCCGTTCAGGACAACTTAATGCTCACTCAATGGTTTACAAAATATGTTATCATTATCCCCCCAACAAAGCACCCTGTAAGGTGGGTGGGACTGAGCGAGCTCCAGAGAACTGTGACTAGCCCAAGGTCACCCAGCTGGCTTCAAGTGGAGAAGTGGGGAATCAAACCCAGTTCTCCAGATTAGAGTCCCGCACTCTTAACCATTACACCAAACCTGGCAACCCTAGTGGATGGAGTGAACTGCAGTTTTAGTCTGAGAACACAGGGAAAGGTTTTCAGTCAGTTTTTGTATATCTCAGAGAAAACGGCCCATTCGGCTGCTGGCTCCAGCCGTGTGCGTCACAGGGCATTCTTTGCATCCTTGGATGGAGGAGGAGACAACACTCTTTCCCAGCTATCTGGGTCTTTGCCAGGGGGTGGAGCCTTTAGCCTGTTTAGGCGGCTCCACCTGCCCTGGCCACAGTCTTCGTAAAGTGCTCGGTCGAGCAGGGTGTGCTCCTGCAGTGACGAGCACGGGCATCACGGCGGCATCGGTGGCGGGCATCAGTGGCAAGTGCGGTGGCGGCAGCTGTGCTGCCTGGCTGGCCGGTGAGCAAAGCATTGACAACGACAGCATGGTCCACAGAGTTGGAGGAGGTGGCCGAGGTGGAGGCGGACTGTGGAGTGGGCGGACAGAGGCTTCTGGCGCTGGGTTCTCCGGGCTGCCCATAGGCTGGGGGAGTGCCGCTTTCTGCACTGTCTTAGCAGGGGCAGGGAATTTACTTCAGCCTGCTGGCTGTCCTTCTCCCTCGGCTTTTTTGGGCACCGTAGGCCCTGGTATTGGGCAAGCAGGGGTGACGTGGGGCTCGGGGGCTGCCTTCTGGCCAGTAGGCACAGAACTTTGCTGGGCATGTTGGGGGCTTCAGACCAGCTGGTGGGAAGTGTTTACCCCAGCTACCCTGCATGGGCCTCTTTATGGGGTGGCAACCATTTTGTGGCAGGCTCTGCATGGTGTGGCCTTTTCACAGGACGGCCATTTTATAGCAGGTGGCCATTTTGTCTCTTCCCCCCTCCTCCTAAGTCCCTCTAGTAGTTGGCCCCTTCAGGGTATTGGGTGCAGCTGCTTGTCTTAGGGATCATGCCACCCTAGAAGGGTAAGGGCCCTTCAAAGATCAAGCAGCCATGCAAGAGGCCCCAGTCTAAGGGGCCCTCACCAGCTCTGTCCTCTTTGGAGGATGAGGATGGGGGTGTCAGCCAGCAAGAGATTTTGCGGTGTTTGACTGACTTAGAGCGGGCCAAAGGAGTACCAGGACCAGCCTCTCAGGGTACCAGCAAGAAGAGGCAAATTAGGTGGGTGTCTCAGGATGCCCTCAATAGAGATATATTAATGAGGTTGTCTGCTCTTGAAGGTGCGGCAGGAGCTCTGGCTGGTGAAGGCAGTGGGGCTCATTCGGGCTCAAGCCAAGGAGCGGTGGTGCCTGTCAGACTATGGAATCCCTGTTATCTAGAGTTCGTCTCCCCCTTCTGCAAGAAGCACAATTTCTTGATTTCAAAAGGTTTTATTGAAAGACTAGGCTCTGATACAAGTATCCATATTCCAAGGCCCAGGATGGACCTTAGCTGAACACAGTCATTGTCGAGAATGGGAAAAGAAAGCACAACATGTGATACATCAAACCCTTCATTCCCAGCCTCCCCACATCTTCCAGGGCGATGAGAACTTTGCTGTGGGAAGGCTCGGCTCGTCAAAGTCTCTGGCTGTGGAAACAGATAAGAGTATTCTCTCCCATGGAAAGCACAGTCAAAATAACACCTGGACCTGGAGGGAGAGAAAGACTAACAACTACCCATTTAAAATGGCGTAACTCAGGTTAAGAACCTAAAACATGACAGATCCTGACAGCGCCCATAATTGAAGAGGAGCAGGCAGTTGTGGCAGAGGAGCCTCCTGTGGCAGTGGCAGTTGACCCAGTGGAGCCAGTTGGTAAGGATGGGGTGGCTCTCATAGAATCATAGAATCATAGAGTTGGAAGGGGCCATACAGACCATCTAGTCCAACCCCCTGCCCAGTGCAGGATCAGCCTAAAGCCTCTCTGACAAATATTCATCCAGCCTCTTCTTGAAAACTACCAGTGAGGGGGAGCTCACCACCTCCCTAGGCAGCTGATTCCACTTTTGAACTACTCTGACCGTGAAAAAGTTTTCCCTAATATCCAGCCGGTACCTTTGTGCATGTAATTTAAGCCTATTGCTTTGGGTCCTACCCTCTGCTGCCAACTGGAACACCTCAAGTCTGGTCCGCTCCCTCCTCTTCCTATGACTGGAAGGATAGAAGAGAATACCACCTGAGCCCCCAATGTCTTCAACTGCCTTCCAAGAGCTTCATAATCCTCTTTAATTCTTGCGACAGTATTCACAGCCGTGTCATTTGTTCCCACATGGATCAGCAGAAACAGGTACTTATCAGCAGGCTTGATGAGTTTTGGCAGCCAGTCGGTAATATCCTGAATTCTGGCCTCCGGCAAGCAACACATTTCTCAGAATAGGGGATCTGGCCCAGAGACATGGCGTTCCATTCCCCTGAGCAGAGTCCCCGATGACTGCCACCTTCCGTTTTTTTCCACTTCCGTGTGGCCCCATGTCCTCTGCACACCCTCTTCCAGGTCTTTGCGGTTCTCCTTCCACTCTCATCTCCGTCACCATCTCTAGCACTTCAAAACGATTGTTGAGCTCAAGTGGACCAGAGCGTCTTCTTCGTTGACATCTTTGGGTTTGTACTGTAGATCTGAGAGGAGGCTCAGAAGGGAGATCGACTCTTTCTTCTTCTCCTTGACTTTCCTCTTTGCTGTGCAGTTCCCCCAGGCTCTTGTCAATAAAATCCTCCCCCTCCTTGATCTCCTGAAGGGTGGTGATCTTCTCCTCCAGGCTCTGAACCTTTTCTTCGAAAAGTCTGACCAGTTTACACTTCTGGCAAGTGAATTTCATCTTCTCTTCTGGGAGGAAAACAAACATAGCACACTCCATGCAGGTGACTGCGAAGGGGGCTTCCGTAGCCTTCCAAATATATGCCTAGAGTATGCTCAGCAGAGTTTCGGGTCCCCCAAGTGGATCCCCAGGCTAAGAGCCACAGGCCAAGGGCCCTTTAGCCCTCACCATTTGGCTCACGCCAAAGGCTCGCGCCTCTGGCGAGGAGGAGACTTTTGTTTCAAAAGGTCACTTCCTGCCTAGCCCAGCAGGGCCCTAGGACAGTAGGGGGCGGGGCTTGTAACCAAGAGCAACAGCAACCAGCAGCAAACAACAGCAATTCACTCAGCCCGCAACAGCCCCACACAGAACTTAACCACAACCACTCTCTAGCAAGCTACACAGAACCCACTCACCCTCAGCTTCTCAAACAGTAGCTAGGAAAGGCAAAAGGCAGAAAGAAAGACAACAACCCCTTACCTTCTAGCAGCAGCTCTCCACCATGTGCTCTTGCCTCAGCCCAGGTGCTTCCACTCTGCCTCTGGCAAGGAGGAGCCTAGCCCTCTCACCGGTCATTTATGGCCATGGGGACCCCCAGGCCAGGGGGCTGCAAGTGGGGTTCAAGGAGTGGCTCCAGGTGCTGGCCTGCAGTTTCCTGCGCTATGGCCCCAGGCTGGTCAAGCCCCATAGGTTGGTCAGGGCATGGGTGCCAATCTGTTGAGCTCGGGTGCTTCCTCAACATGGGGGGGGGTGATGCTACAGCGTTTCCAGGTTATTAAGGGGGATGGTCTGGGTTCCCAGCTGGTGCTTGGGCCTATTTTCCATAGCCTTACTGGAACTATGGCAATGTGCCATTTCATGCCTTACCATTTGGGGACTCAGCCCTACCTCTCAGTGACCATCTAACGCAGGCTACAAGGGATAAGGTGCTTAAGGGAGAGTATGTTGATGTCTTTTCCCTTCTCTTTTGGGAGTTAGAAAGACAAGGACGAATTAGATTATAGGGAAAAGGAGAGGCTAAAACGGAGGCAAGTAGACAGGACATGGGCCAACTGGCTGGCTGGATTCCTTATATGTGCAGGAGTTTTGGCAAGGGCTCAGCCCCAGCGAGCTGCAACTCTGTTTCAATATTTAGATATTATTTATAAAGGTTATACTGGCTTCTCGGGTGCTGCTTGGTTGCAGTACGATGAGGAGTTGAGGATGAGGGCTGCTTTAAATCCAGGCCTTCCGTGGGACCGTATTCACCAGCAGCTTTGGCTGCAGGTAATGAACCCAGCAAAACCAAGTTTGCGGGACCGGTCCGACAATGGCCATATTGTCCAGCGATTTTCTACAGTCACCCGTTCCTGCAATATGGCAGGGCAGTAGGTTCAACTCTGGCTGCTCTGCTGGGAGTTCGCCTTCAAGGGAGGGTGTGCCCATAAGCCCTGTAGGTTCAGGCATGAATGCCATTCTTGTGCCGGGTCTCATACCTACAATGCCTGCCCCAAGGTCAGGCAAGGAGGGGGGTAAGAAGCCTGGGGGAGGGGGTGCTGGTGGCCAACAAGGGTTTGGAAAAGGGTCCCAGCCCGGTAAGGCTGAGAGTACTTGAACGCCTGTTGTATTTGTACCCTAAGAGGGAGGATGCCCTTTTTTTGTTAAGTGGGTTTACAGTTGGGTTTTGGATCCGAGTTCAGGACCGCGTTCACCATTCATGTTTGACAATTTACGTTCGGTTGTTGGTAAGGAGGACATAGTGCACCAGAAAACTGCTAAGGAATGTGCAGAAGGCAGAGTGCTGGGCCCCTTCGACAACCCTCCTATACCCAACCTGAGGGTGTCTCCTTTAGGGGTGATGCCCAAGAAGGCGGTAGGGGAGTTCTGCCTCATTCATCACTTGTCATTCCCCCAAGGGAATTCAGTCAATGATGCTATTCCGGAGCACCTGTGCTCGGTTAGGTACACATCATTTGATCAGGCATTCTCAGTTGTACGTAGGTATGGGGTGGGAGCAGAGATGGCGAAATGCAACATTAAGTCTGCATTTTGCCTACTCCTGGTACACCCTGAGGATTTTGAGCTCCTCGGGTTCTCATTTGAAGGGAATTTCTACATGGATCGTGACCTCCCTATAGGATGTTCCATTTCTTGTGCTGCTTTTGAGTGCTTCAGCTCCTTTCTGTAATGGGAATTGAGGCGTTGGTCGCATTATCATGACACGGCGCATTATTTAGACGATTTCTTGATGGTGGTGGGATGTGGGCAATGTGCTCGGTTGCTAGCCACCTTTATTGAGCTTGCAGAGAAGCTGGGGGGTCTCCTTGGCGCATGAGAAAATGGAGGAGCCTTCCTGGGTGTTAACCTTCTTGGGCATAGAGTTGGATACAGTCCAACAATTGTTTCGGCTTCCCCAAGTGAAAGTTGATGAGCTCAGGGCTAGGCTCCTGGAGTTTCAGTTCAAGCGCAAGGCATCCCTTCTGGAGCTGCAGCAATTGGTGGGCCATCTTAATTTTGCCTGTAAGGTGATTGCCCCAGGCACAGCCTTTTTGAGGTGGCTCTGTGATGCTATGTCATCACTGAATGCTTCTCATCATTGTATTCGGGTTACTAAAGATATGCAGGAGGATTTGGCTGTTTGGGCCGACTTCCTCAGGAATTATAATGGGGTGACTTTTTGGTATGAGGACTTGTTGCTTGAAGCCAAATTGCAGGTCACATCAGATGCTTCTGGCTCCACTGGCTTTGGAGTGTACTTCCAAAGGCATCGGTGCGCAGACCAGTGGCCGCTGGATTGGCTGGCACTGGGGTTAGATAGGGAGTTGACTTTTTTGGAATTTTTTCCAATTCTGGTAGCTGTGCATCTTTGGGGTGAGGAGTTGTGCAACCACTCTGTCCACTTTTGGTGTGACAATCAGGCAGTGGTGCATGTGGTCAACTCCCTAACGTCCAGATTCTCCAGGGTCATGAGGTTGGTGAGGGCCTTTACATTGCTGTGCCTCCGGTAGAACATTTTATTTAAAGCCAGACATGTTCCAGGAGTTAATAATGGTGTGGTGGACGCTTTGTCCCACCTGCAGATGGAGTGTTTTTGGCAGCTTGCCCCGGAGGCCCACCTGGAACCTGCACAGATGCCCCAGGAGCTATGGAGGCTTGGGAGTCAGAAGCGCTCAGGGCCATGTCAGAGTGGTAGGTCATAACAGTGCCACACGGGGATGGGCCACCAGGAATATATTATTCCAAGATATTTTATTTAAATTTTCCCTTTGGTAATGTGCTTAAGCATCAGGCTCCTTCGTGGTTCTATGTGGCCCTGAGGATAAGAATGGGATATAGCAATGACAGCTACTCTGGGATATAACAAAACAAAATAAACTTTTATTTAGTCAAGAAGTGTATCAGTTTCATAAACGTAGTTCTTGGTTCTTAAAGTTATGTCCTATAAACTCATTCACACAGATCACTTCTAAGGCTTCACACACAGTTAGCCTCTTTCTCTAACTCAATATTTCTCTCACAGAAATGCTTAAACTCCTCAGGCAGCACACAGCTAGCCTCTCTTTCTCTGACTCTCATTCACAGAAATATTAAACCTGCTCAGGCAGCACACAGCTGGCCTCTTTCCCTGACTGAGTGTCCTTTCACAAACATGCTCAGTTCAGATTCCACACAAGTTATATTTCTCTCATAAATACTTCAATATACTCAGGCAGAACACAGCTAGCCTGCTTTCTTCTGAATGAAACTTTTCTCTCTGCCCTGTCAGTCTCAAACAGCATTCACTCCGCCCACACTCTCAGTCATCAACCAATCATATCACTCACTCATCCCTCTCTTTCACCCCTACTCTTCGCCTATCTCACCAAGCATTTAAAGACACATGCACCCATTTATTTGAAATCATTACAGGCACATTATGCAATTTTGTGTGCATCAGAAGAGTCGGGGTCTGGCTATAAAAACAATCATGGGACAGTTAGCCACGTTAGCCTTTGTTAGCAAGGCTCAGGGGATGCCTGAGGCCACAGGTGACTTTCAAGTGAGAAAAATGCTGGAGGGATGGTCCTGTGAGGCTGGGGCTCACCTTGATTTGAGGGAGCCAATTTCCCCAGCAGTTTTGCGGGGGCTTTGCACAGCCTGGGCCGATATTTGTAGCGCTGATTTTGAGGCTAGGTTGTTTCATGCGGCCACATTGACGGCCTTTGGGGCACTGCACATTAGTGAGCTGGTGGCCCAGTCTGGTGTGGATGCTTCGGGTCGAGCCCTTATGGCAAGGGATGTTAAGTTGATGGGAGATGTTGTTTCCCTCATGATCTGTAGGTCCAAGAAAGATCAGAGGCACAGAGGTGCATCCATCAAATTGGGGTCTTGTGCCAAGCATGAGTTGTGTCTAGTTTGGGCCCTGTGTAGGTATCTTAGAGTGCAGGGGGATGACCAGGGGATACTGTTTACGCATGGGGATGGTCAGCCTTTGACCCGTTACCAATTTTGGGCAGTGACAACGAAGGCGTTGGCTAAGTTGGGTTTAGCTGGCGTCAAATTCGGCACCCATTCCTTTTGGATTGGGGTGGCCTCGATGGCCGCGGCCATGGGGTACCTGGTCCAGTCAATTCAGAGGGTGGGCAGATGGAAGTCCTCTGCTTATCATGCTTATATTCAATCTTTGTTGCAGTTTTGAAGTTGTTACTAATCAATTTTTCCTTAGGAGCTGTGTCTTGCCAAGAGAAACAAAGGATTTTGATCTGCGGGCACAGTATGTTATTCTGGGTGGCCCATCAGGGGGGGTGAGGTGAGGAAGATGCAGATCAGCTCCCAGCTTGGCTTGAGCGAATGGGCATCAGTTGAGTGGCTGGGCCGCCGTGGCCTTAGGTGGCAGGGGCTGTTGCCATTGTTATTCAGGGGCACGAGTGGTCCTTAGTGGTCATTCACATGGGAGGCAATGTCTTGGGGCTTATGCAAGGCAGGCAAGAATGGATCTGCAGAATATAGGTCAACGCTGGCCAGGTGTGTTGATCATGTGGTGGGCTATGTTACCTAGAAAGGTTTGGCAGGAGGCTGAGGACTAGCAGGCTATTGAGAGGGCCCAAATGAAGGCCAATCAGGCCATTCAGAAGGCCCTCACAGTGGGGTTGGGTATTTATTTACCCCACCCCAGGATCAGGGCCAAATTTGCCGACCTCTACAGAAGTGATGGGGTTCACCTGTTGGAGACTGGCAGTGGCATTTTCTTGGACAATTTGCGGCAAGGGCTCTGGTTGGCTTTAAGCCCCCCATGGGGCGCCAGGGCCTAAGCAGGGGCTTGGCCCTGTCGATGGCAGGATAGAGTTTGGGAATAGAGAGAGGGCCAGTGAGCACCCATGGCACTTCTCCATGAATGGGGAAGAGGGGTCTGCCAGGAACGGATGGTACTGCTTGAGACAGCTGCCATGCTGTGTGGGCCGACTGCCTTGGGAAACCCTGTGTGCAAGTCCTTCCCTCACTGCTGTATGGCTGAGGTTTAGGAGCTTGAAAGGGGGGATCCAATTTGCCTGGCTGTCTGGGTTGCAGCCATCCACTAGGATGGCTCACACCTGGAGCTTTAGGGCTCGCCCAGAAAGGTCAAGGCAGAGGTCCTGGGGGTGACCACGTAGCTTTACCTGTACAGGTACCTGTACCTGTAACAGTAGTTGGCCCTTTCCACAATTAGTTGTTGTTACAGGTTAATGTTAATTAATAAAGTGGCCCTTAGATCCAAGCTTGGTGTCTGTCTCTTCATTCTGACTGGGGTGTCAAAGTTATTCTAGCTAAGTTGGGCAAACTATGTTGTACCTGGGGCAATCTGTGTATGTCTCAGGGAAGTTATTCTATCTAGGTCAGGCAAGCTGTGTGGAAAGGCCTGAGTGAATCCATGCCTGTGTGGATAAAACGAGTGTTTATTCTGTTGGTGACAATCTGCATGGAAAGTCTTTGTGACTGGGTCTGTGAATATAGCTTTAAGATGATGTAATTATTTTTGAAACCACCTAGCTTAAGAACTGTCCTGCAACCAACATGTTTATCAATACACTGCAACCATCATACTTAACTTCTTAAAAATAAATTCTACTTTTCGTTAAGCAAAAAATATCCTTTTTTTACTTCACAACCTCCCTCATGCACTGACCATTCCATCATACTGTCATCTATAACAAAGTCTTCCTATTAGGGCTGCCAGGTTCCCCGGTGGGGGCAGGGGATCTCTCTCTCCCAGCCTCTGCCCCCCACTGCCATTCCCCTGGCTAGCAGGGAGAAAGGGCCCAGGCAATGAGCTCTGGAGGCAAAAACCCTCCCAGGCCAGCACACAGCAGGCACGCTCCCACCGGGTGCAATGAAATCACTTCCGGAAATGATGTCATTGCACCTTGCAGAATGCTCACTTTGTGCACACATGAGGAACTCACCCCCAGTAAGTGCCAGGTCACCCACTCCTGCTGGGAGGGTAAGGAGACCTGGCAACCCTACTTCCTATAGTACCAGTTAAATAGAGGAGATCTAAGGCAAAAGCTTCTGGTGGCAGTGAAAACCTTTTAAGGAAGTCAGGGAGACAGGAATATATAGCTAACATAGATAGTGCAGAATTCCATAGGTGGTGTTAGCAGTGGGATTCAAATCCCAAAGGGAAGATGTTCTTGATATATAAACGTGGGTAAAGTTGAGAATACCTGAAGCTCTGTTTGTGTGGAGAAAAAAAGGAGTGTTGGTTACCACTTTCTGAGGTAAAAGATTAAAGTAATATGAGGAGCTGAATTAAAGACCCTAGGCAGGGTAAAAAAAAACCAACAGAAATTGTACAGTCTTTCTACCTTCTACCCCACTCTATTTTCTTGATCTGAAACTGTCCCAAGGGTTCTATTTACCCTATTGGAGAAACTATGTGTACCCTATTAGTACCAGATGGAGCATCCTCTGGGGCCATTTCAGATTGCGATAATGATGCAGAGAAAAGGCATAAGCCGCCATTCTCTGGGTGCTTCAGTCCCAATCCAAATTGTCCCCCAACATACTTAGGAGCTGATTTCCTAGTGGGGAACCTGCAATTTGTGTCTCATTGAAAGTTCTCATGGCAGATATGAATATGACCTGACTTTGTAATATATAGTTAGGCTCTTTAGAGAACAATGCTAAGTGGGACTGCTCAGAATCCTCGAGTCTGATCAATGTAGGTTTGCCAATTCCAGATGGGGCCTGGAGATCTCCTGGAACTACAACTGATCTCTAGATTACAAAGATCAGGTCCCCTTGAGAAACTGGCTCTTTGGAGGGTGGACTGTATGGCATTATAACCTGCTGAGGTTCCTCCCCTTTCCAAGCCATGTCCTACTGAGGCTCCACTTCCAAAATATCTGGGAATTTCCCAACTCAGAGTTGGCAACCCTAGTTCAATGGAGCTTACTCCCATGAAAGAAGATTGCCCTGTTAGTCTCTCCGGAGTAACTGTCCTTTAGCTGTCTTTTCAGGGGACAGTTACATTCCAGAATTAAAAACATTACACAGCCAGACCTGGCCTGGAATCTGCTTACCCTAGGGCACCCATTTTGCAAAAAAAATGTAAAACTATATCAGTGACTACTTTCTCCCTTAAAAAACCCCAAACTCTTGAAAGAAACTTTCAAATTCTCCTATATCAGCACAAACTCTAATTTGTTTCTTTCCCATCACTCTTCCTCCCCCGTGAAAATGCATTCCCTCCCAGATCTTTCTGTTTCTTCCTTCTAAAGTAGAAAAAGCAGAAAAAGCAGAAAAAGCAGAAGGGTTTTTAGAATGTTTTTAAAAGATGTTTCAGGATTATTAAAATAAAAACAGAAAATACTTTTTAATGGACCTAATCATGTTAGAACTTCAAGAGGCAAGATTTGGCATGAACACAATTACTAAGATGTCCAGTGGGAAAATATGTGGATACAGGGGCTTAAATTTACTTTGAGTGTTAGACTTGAAGAATTTTTTTATAAAATGATGTATTGGTGGTATATGTCCCCTGACAAATTAGCTAAAATGAGTAAAGGTATGTCAAATAAATGTTGGAAATGTGAGAAATGAGAAGGAACATTTTATCTTCTCTGGTGGACTTGCTGTAAGGTTAGAAAATTTTGGATTCAAATCCATATGATAATACAAAAAATCTTAAAGACTACTATACAGTTTAAGCCAGAAACTTTTTTGTTGGGATTAATAGACAAACAGTTGGAAAAATCAGCACAGGGTTTTATTTCTATATATGACCACAGCAGCTAGGATTTTGTATGCGCAAAAATGGAAAAGCATAGAATTGCCTTCAACTGAAGACTGGATTATGAAAATGATGGAGTTAGTGGAGATGGCTAAACATACAGCTTTGATCAGAGATAAAACATTGTCTATTTCTTTTGGCTAACTGGAATCTCCTTATTGACTTCCTGTGTGAAACAAGGAAAAATGATTTGATGATTTGTGGCTTTGATTTTTAAAAACAGAAAATATTTTTTAATGGATCTAATCATGTTAGAAATTCAGGAGGCAAGATTTTGCATGAACACAGTTACTAAGATGTACAGTGCATTTGGGCACTTTCAAAGGCACTGCATAAAAGTGTATTATTATTATTAATAATAGCCATATATTACATGACTTTTAAAAAAAGGTATATTCAAGGACAATCAACTACTAACCATGATGGCTAAATGTAACCTTCATATTAGTCAGTTAGTCTCCGAACACCACTTGCTGGGGTTGTGGGGGAGGCAATTGCAGTGAAAAACTCCTGCCTTCATGCCTTGATTGTGCGCTTCCCAGAGACATCTAGTCACCCACTATGTGAAACAGGATGCTGGACTTGCTGGACCTTTAGTTTGATTCCACAGAGCTCTTCAAAGACATTATTTTGCTGAAATTCTTATAATAAAATAACTCTGTAAGGTATATCATTCCTATATTTTAAGTATGTCTTACCTAAGGAGATCTAGCAAGTTAATGACGGGACATGTACAGGACATATATCTATCAATCCATAAATACACCAAGACATTACATAGCCAATTGACGCCCCTTCTATCCCTTTTCCCTTTTAGTCTCTGCAATCATTATTTACATTCTATGCTTTCTTATTCACTTACACTATTTATTAATTCATTTCTAATAATTTTTTCCTTTATATATATTATATAGATCACATTTGCTATCCCTTACATTTTAACCAAAATTATTAACCCCTTAATCATTCCAGGAGTGGAAGGCAAAGAATAAAAAAGTTTAGAGTATAAGCAGAAAAATAAATGATTCTTATTATATATCAATATAGGGAAAAGGAATCTATTTTATCCCAGCCATTTTTCCTCTTATCTTTCTCATACAAATCTTTTATCTGCATATATTGAAACCATCCATATTGGAATGGCAATTCATCATTACCTTTAAGCATATAATTATTCTGATTTATCTCAAGAATTTCTTTATATGTCAACCAGTCTTCCCCTGCATATTCTGTTCTTGGATTTACTACTTCCGCAGGGATAATCCACATTGGTATAGTCTCTTCCATATATTTCTTGTATTTAGTCCATACGGCAAACAAACTTCTTCTTACATAATGATGTAAAAACATAGAGTCTGCTTTTACTTTGTCATACCATAGATATGCATGCCATCCAAATAATTTATTATATCCTTCCAGTGCTAACAACTTCAAGTTCTTCAATATCATCCATTCCTTTAGCCAGTCCAGACATACCGCTTCATGGTATAATTTAAAATTTGGTCATTGTAATCCTCCTCTTTCTTTTGCATCATAGAGTACTTTCATTTTAACTCTGGGTTTCTTTCCAGCCCAAACAAAATTTAACATCGTTCTCTGCCACTTCTCAAATTGTTTACTGTCTTTAACAATAGGTATTGTCTGTAGTAGAAACATCATTCTTGGAAGAACATTCATCTTAATTACTGCAATACGACCTAACCATGACAAGTTCATTTTATTCCATCTAATCATATCTTTATCTATTTGTTGCCATAACTTGTCATAGTTATTCTTATATAAGTCAATATTTTTCACTGTCACTTCCACTCCCAAGTATTTAACTTTGTTCACTACTTCACATTCCACCTTATCCATCAACTCCTTTTGTTGTTGTTTGGTCATATTTTTGCACAGTATTTTGGACTTCATCTTATTTATTACAAATCCCACTAAATCTCCAAAGTCTTTAATTTTCTTCATCAATTTAGGCATACACTCTATTGGATCCTCCACTATCACCATTATGTCATCAGCAAAAGCTCTCACTTTATATTCAAATCCTTTTATTCTCAGTCCTCTTATTAAATTATCTTCTCTTATTTGCCTAAGTAGAATCTCCAATACCATTACAAACAAAAGTGGGGAAAGCAGACATCCTTGTCTTGTTCCTTTTTTGATTTCTAACTTTTTTGTTACATCCGAATTAACAATTATATTTGCAGATTGGTTTTTGTATATTGCCTTTATTGCTTGTATAAATTTCTCTCCCAACTGCATCTTCTCCATTGTTGCACACATAAAATCCCAGTTCAAATTGTCAAATGCTTTCTCCGCATCCACAAAGAAAAAGCCAACCTGCTTCCCTGGATTTTTATCATAATACTCAATGGCATTCAGCAATACTCGTAAATTATTTTTTATTTGCCTTTCCGGTAAAAAGCCAGCTTGATCTTCTTCTATAAATTCCACTAACTACGCTTTAAATCTTTCCGCTAATATCTTAGCAAATATTTTATAGTCATTGTTAGTTAGAGATATTGGTCTATAATTCTTTACATTGCTTAAGTCTAATGTCTCCTTCGGTATCAATGTAATATTAGCCTCATTCCATGTATCTGGCATCTCTGCCCCCTCCAATATCTCATTCATCAATTTTTGCATCAAATGTTTTAAATCCTCTATCATCACTTTATAAAATTTTGCTGTAATTCCATCTGGTCCCGGAGCTTTACCCACTGTAGTAGCTTGTATTGCTTGCCCCACTTCCATTGTTGTTATTTCAGCACCAAGCTTCCCTTTCAACTTCTCCGGCACCTTAGGTAAATCAATCACGTCAAAATAGTCTCATATCTTATCATATTTCACTGGGTTTTTTTGGTATAGTCTTGCATAGTATTTATAGAATGCTCTCTCAATCAGTCCTTGATCATATAATTCCTTCCCCTCTTCTATTATTTTACTTATTGTTCTTTTCTCTCTCTTTTTCTTCAATTGCCACGCCAAATATCTCCCTGGTTTGTTAGCTCCTTCAAATGATTTTTGCTTCATTTTCTTCAATTCCCACTGTACTTCCTTATTTTCCATAACCCTAATTTGTTCTTGCAATAACTTTATTTCATACAACAATTTCTTTTTACCTGGCCTCTTTTTCAGTTGCTGTTCAACTTGGATAATTTTTTCCTGAATCTCTTTTAACCTCATTTCTTTTTTCTTTTTGTCTCTACCATTTAGATCCATTAACACACCTCTAATTACTGCTTTATATGTATCCCAGACCTTATGTGTTGACACACCTTTATCCACATTATACTGAATAAAAAATTTCATTTCTTTTTTAAGCACCTCCACACATTCTGGGTCACCCAAAAGATCCTCATTAATTCTCCATCTCCGTTTCTTATTTCTCCTTCCGAATCTCCACATCACAGGATTATGATCCGAGCTAATTTTCAGTAAAATATCAGTCTCTTTTGTAAATACTACCAGTTCCTTAGACGCCCAGATCATATCTATTCTGGAAAAAGATTGATGGCTAGTTGAAAAAAAGTATATTGCTTCACTGTAGGATTATATTTTCTCCAAATATCTTCTAAATTTAATATATTGATATATAAAAACAGAGACTTGAATTAAAAAGAAGATGGAGCTAAGAAAGAAAGCGGATTCATGGGGACCCAAGGCAAGTCTGATGGCCTCCAAAAAAGAAAAGGATTGGCAGGTTGCCATTGAGAATTTGGACAAGAAAATAACGGAGGGAAATAAAGAGATTCGGGAAATGGTACAACAACTACAGCAAAATTTAATGACGGAAATAAAATAAGTGATTAAGTCGGAAATAACAGAGGTTAAAAAAGAGATGGAGGCAATAAAAACAGATTTACAGAATACCCAACAAAAGGTGCAAGAAACACAACAGATGGTGCAGGATGGGGAGAAAAAAACGGAGGGTATACAGACAGAGACTATGGGTATGGATGAAAGAATTGTGATGATGGAATGCAAAGCAATGGATAGACAAAATCGTATGAGGGCGGTCCCGGAAAAAATGGATGGATCTGCTCTGAAACAAGTGGCTGAAATATTGGCAAAATTTTTGGGACAAACAGAGGAGGAAATGGTTGTTGTGGGTTTTCCAGGTTGTATTGCCGTGGTCTTGGCATTGTAGTTCCTGACGTTTCGCCAGCAGCTGTGGCTGGCATCTTCAGAGGTGTAGCACCAAAAGACAGAGATCTCTCAGTGTCACTGTGTCACTGAGAGATCTCTGTCTTTTGGTGCTACACCTCTGAAGATGCCAGCCACAGCTGCTGGCGAAACGTCAGGAACTACAATGCCAAGACCACGGCAATACAACTCGGAAAACCCACAACAACCATCGTTCTCCGGCCATGAAAGCCTTCGACAATACAGAGGAGGAAATGATGACACATCTAGATATCGTGTACAGAGTCAATTCAAAATATGCAGAACAAAAGAATTTACCAAGAGATATTATTGTCCAATTGACTACAAGGAGAATGAAGGAGGAAATTATTAGGAGGTATTTCGAAACTCCACTGGAAATAGCTGGGACACGGGTTCGAATTATGAAAGAAATACCACGAAAAGTACTCCAGGATCGGAAAAAATATAGAGATTTGATACAAAAATTGAAGGCAGCTGAAATTAGATACAGATGGGAGCTGCCGGAAGGAGTGACTTTTGAATTTCAATCAGGGAGACAAGTGATGGGCAGCCCAATCCTAAGAAGGGCACGGAAAGTGAACAGGAACCGAACTAAGGCTTGCGAGGGCGCATCTAGCCCGTACGCCCGCGTAAGTGGCCTTCCGCCCGCGCTGGGACGCGGCGCTGGCCCGCCGGTGGGCCAGCACCGGTGCAAGCCACAGGCGCCCGGGCGGCGGCGCAGAAGTGGCGTAGAGCCCTACGCCGATGCAGGGGGGGCGGGGAGCAAGGCGGGGTCGGAGTTAGTCCGCTCCCTAAGCTCCTCCAGAAGCGGGAACGCCCACAGCGGCGCAAAAAAGCTACGCCACGGAAAAAGAAGGCGTAGCCCATAGGCGTCCATGGAACGGCGAAAAATCAGCCCCCTCTCTGAGCGCCTCGCCCCGCCCCTATGGCCCGAAGGAGCATAGGATGAGAACTATCCTGGGGACCAATCAGCGTGCGCGCCCGGTGTGGACGAGCCCCCCTCTCTGCACCCAAACACCTGCGACCGCGCCCTACAAAACATCCGGCCAGCGCCGCCCAAACCCCCAGGTAAGTGAGCACTCGGCCGGAGGCTCTGCCCGTCTGCTGAGTGGCATTGCCCCTTTGAAAACCGAAACGGGATGAGGGCATTCACATTGGCAGGCGCAGAATGCACTCGGGGGACTTTGCGAAAAACTGGGGGAACTTCGCATAAAGGGGAAGAGGTGCAAATGTCTGCCTAACTCTCTTTCTACCGTGATAGAAAGAATGACTCCACAGCTAACTGATGCATGCTAGTTGCTTCTAACTAAGCACAAACAAACTAACCCTTCCGTGGCAGAAGGGAATGACACTTTGCAAATTAACCGCATGCTCTCCCGTTTCCTTGCAGGTGCCCTGACTCTGGCGCTCCCACCTGGTGATGACCGACGGAGCGCTGACAGGTAAGGAGGAGGTGGGGGGGCATTCCGCAGATTAGTGCAAACCGCCCATTCACCTGAACCCACCCGCTCACTTGCCGCTTTGGGTGAGGCCCAGCAGGGGTGGGGGGCAACCATGGCCGCCCCTGGCTGCCTCAGAGGCAGGCGCCTCGAAAACCACATGTGGCCAGGTGTTTGTTGTGACCAGCTCATTCTCTCCCTTAAAGGTAAAGGCTTGCCAAGGCCGAGTGCATCCTCACCAGACCGTCATGCATCAGCTGCTGCCCTCGACCATGTGCAACCCCCCCCCGGATGGCGGAGTGTGGGGCTTGCCTTGCCAGTGGAACGAGGCAAAGCCCACACGTGTCTTTTTCCCCCACAGGCACGTCCAGGGCATGGCTGCTCCCCCGCGCCTCGCCCTCCCCAAACATCTCTGACGGACGGTTGGCTGCAGCCCAGGAAGCACCGTCGCGCCGCAGCCTGCATCCCAGCCCCGCCCCTCCAAGCGGGAAGGAGGGCTGTGTGGAATGCTCCGGCTCCCTCGCCAGCCTAAACGCAAGCCCGCTCTTTCCAGTGCAATAAAACGAGATGTACAACAACTGTTTTCTGTGTCTGCGAGTCTGACTTCGTCCTCCACCCCTCCCCCAACACTCCCGTCACATCTCCCCACCTGCACATTGCCACAAATGTATCCGACACACCCCGTCTTGCCTCCCCGCCCCCTCCCCCCTCCTCCTCCCCCCCTCCTCCTCTGTATTTGACCAGTGTCTGTACCACCCATCTGCCGAAGAGAACTTGATTCTCAGAAGCCTATGCCACAATAAAATTGGATAGTTTTAAAGGTGCTATGGGACCCTTTTTGAATTCGCTACCACAGGCTAACACGGCTAACCCCCCTGCATCTATGGCCAGGTAGAGGGTTGGGGCGGGGCATGTGAGCGGGGAGGGGGATCAATCCCCGGTGGGGAGAGTAGCTGGCACCCGATAAGCAAGGGAGAGGGTGGTGCGAGCTGCCGCTGCAAGGGGGCGGGAGATGGCAGGGGAAACGGTCCACTCGCGGGAACCCTAGCCCCCACCAATGGAAAATCCAGGGTGGTGGCAGGCGGATGCCATATCCCGAGCAGGAGGTCTCGCGCGCCTGGGGAGGGTCGCCCCCATCGCAGCCGCAGCCCCAGCAACACAGTCCCATGAGCGGCCGCCTCCCAGAGTGGGTCCAGCCCCTCGGGCGTCTGCAGCAGCCCCATTGGTCATTCCAACACCTTCCACCCCAGGGCGTCCTGCCTCGCATCCAATCCCGTGGAGCAGTTGCCAGCCTCCCACGCCAACAGGCCATGGTTGTTGGGAGGGGTGGGATGTGTCCGAGGCTGCGCGTGGCTCCGCCCTGGCTCGGCGCCGTCTCCTGCGTTCAGCAATTGTGGCCACTCGCGTTGCCCTGCCGGGGGGGGAACCACTCCGAGGCTGCCAGCCCCGCCAATCCTGCAGGGAAGGCCGCTGGCCCCGCCCACAGGGGCAGTGGAAGAGCGCATCAGCTGCGCAAAGTGGCTAAAATGCGGGAGCCCGAGGCCTCCCGGCTGGCTGCCACAGCGTGCCCCTTCCCCGGCCGGGCCATGCAGGCTGGGTGGCCACCCCAGGCCCGGGAGGGCCCCCCGATGGCAGGTTGCGTGACTGCCCCAGCTCAGGGCGGCATGCCAGGCAGGGCAGGTGCGTTAGGGCAATATGGAAGACATGCCAGAGCGGCCCCTGGCCAGTCCTTGTGCATCCTAAGCCCCCCCCCCCTTGGAAGGGATGCGCTGTCACCGCGGGCCTGGTCATGCGCTCATGGTGCCAGGGCAGGATATGGCTGGCAGTTCACCAAAGTATCGCAGGCAGACACGGGTCCATGTGTAGATGAGCTTTATTCCCAGTCCCACGGCGCAACGTACAGCCAGGCCCAAGGGTTCACGTCCCGCAAGGATGCACTTGAGCAGCACAGCATCCCCGCAAGGGAAGAGGGCCCTGGGGCCATAGGAAGCCAACCACCACGGCCCCCTCCCCTCCAACCCACAGGTCTGAGACGGGGGGGGCTGTGCTGAACCTATCCATGAACTATGCAGCTGCCAGACAGAAGATAGGGAATTGTTACATCTCAGACCCTCCAAGGTCATGCCGGCGGGCGGTGTAGTTCGGTGGGCAGCACAGAAACACTATACCCACAGCGGTCCCGGCTGCATGGAGGGCGACGGGTGGCGGGAGCAGTGGGCGGCCAGGCTCGGGGCCCAGCTCATTGCCAAGGCAGCTGGGAATGACCTCCTGGCAGATGAGGGTGCGATGACTGCGCGGCCAGTTTACCTGGAGGAGCTCTTCCCTGGCCGTGCGAAGGAGGCCCACCTCATACGAGCGTGGCTAGACACGGCGCTGTGAGAGGTGGAGCATGACCTCCTGGAAGAGGAGGTGGCTGCGGGCCCTGCGCGCAGTAAGTCAGGGTCCTCGGCGCCATCCAGGGAGCCTCCTCCGCTGCCACAGAGGGCAGGCCATAAGGGCCCGGAGGCGTCCCAGCCACTTCCGTCGAGGCGCAGGTTGCAGGTGCTTGCAGCAGATGCCGGGCTGCCACCAACGGGTGCCCCCCCTCCCTCTCTCCCCCCTCTGCAGGGACCATCAATGACAGGTGGATGGCTGCCATGGACCGGGTTCACGGGGCATTCCAGCAGGCGCGGGCAGCGGCACCATGTGAGTCTCGCCAACAGGAGGGGCACGGGCATGTGGGGTGGGGCGGCCTGCGGCCGCGACAACAACCCCAGAGCCCACAGGGGCCCTGACGCTCCCATCCCCCACCTCTTGCCCCCACAGTGGCGCCCGCCCGGAGCCCCTCGCCAGATGAGGAGGAACTTGGGAGGGGCTTCACCACCTGGTCTCCACCCCGCTACCCGCCACCCGCTGAAGACCCACAGGGTGACCCAGTGGAGGCGCCTGGCAGGAAGCGGCCGAAGCTGGAGCCCGTCCCCGGAGACGGCCGGGCAGCTGCCGATATGCCATCCCAGGCACAGGCATCTTGGACCCCAGCCGGGCCCCTGCTCTGTAACGGGGATGCCGTGGCGGGGCCGCTGGCCTCCCCCTGCTCCGACGCGCTACCTAGCCCTCACCCTCTTGGCTGCTGAGGCTGGGGTTCTGGGTTGGCAAGCTGCTCTCTGGGCGCCTGATGCGGCCCTGGAATCGATTGGGAATAAAGCCAAGTTCGTTAACCGCTTTTCCCGTGCAGCCCGTCCATGGGGGGCGGTGGCTGCTGGCCGGGGCGGCTTTCCCATGCTCTCTACATGCAGGGGTTGAGGGAGCGGGGACTCGGCGGGGCCACCTGGGACACCATAGGGGCGTAAAGGGCGAGTGTTTGGCCGGCCGAGCCCCCCATGGCCAGGCATGGCCCTCAGCGCGCAGCATGCCACAGGTGCTCCGCGACCCTGTCTCGCACAGCTCGGTCATGCTCCTGGGGCTCTGCAGGGGCGTCAGGAGAAAGGCGACCGGCGGGCGGCAGCCAGGGGTCCTCGCCTGGGCCCTCTGTGGCTGGCAAGGGGAGCTGCTGGCGCACGGCAATATTGTGCAGCATGACACAGGCAGCCACGAGCTTGGCGACGGTGAACGGCTGCATGGCCAGGCGGCCGCCCGTGTGATGGAGGCATCTGAAGCGCATTTTCAGCTGACCGAAAGCACGTTCGATCACCATCCTCGTGCACCGGTGGGCCTGGTTGTAGTTGGCTCTGTCGGCGGGCTCATCCGCAGGGTATGGCGTCAGGAGGTAAGGCAGCAATGGATAGCCACGGTCACCTGCAAGGGGAGGCGGAGTTAGGATCTCCCTTCCCATCCCCGTCCCCTCACAGCTCCCCCACCAACTCCTGACCTAGGAGCCAGCCTCTCCCCTCAGGCCATGATGACAGGAGCCTGTTCAGGCCGGAGGTGGTGAAGATCTGTGCGTCGTGGACGCTTCCCGGGAACTTGGCAACGAGGTCCGTGAAGATCCCCTGGTGGTCACAGGCTGCCTGGACGTTGATACTGTAGAACCGGTGCCGATTCCTGTAGACCTGCGGCTCCTCTCTGGGAGCGCATATGGCCACATGCATGCAGTCGACTGCTCCAATCACATTGGGGAAGCCTGCAAAGGAGGAGAAGCCAGCCCGGATGGGTGCCAACTCTGCCTCCGAGGTGGGAAAGTGGATGTGCTCACGGATCCGACCAACTAGGGCGTCCAGGAAGGCATGCAGGCAGCGGCTGGCGGATGACTGGGAGACCTCCAAGGCCTCAGCCATGACTCCCTGGAAGGAGCCGGTCGCAAGGTAGCGGAGGGACAGCAGGACCCTCTGGAGGACGGGGATGCCCCGGGGAGCCGCAGCTTGCCCCTGAAGGGCGGGCGTGAGCTCCTCGCACAGAGCCTGTATGGCTGCCCTGTCCAGGCGGAAGCGGTCCAGGCAAGTCATGTCGCCCAGGAGCAGGGATGGCACCCTGGCCTGGAACCGGCGGCGGCGTCTGAGGCGGCGCCGCCTGAGGGCCGCTCGGACAAACACGGCTGGCAGGAGGTGGCTGGTCTGGATGGCTGGGAGCCGCGGCGGCAGTGGCGGGCACCAGGCGGGGATGATCAAGGTCCTGCCTGGAAGGAACGCAGGTTGAGTTCCAGCACCCTGAACCCCCCCCCCCCACGCACAGCAGCAGGCCTACCGGTCTCAGCGGCCCGTTGCAAGTGGTGCTCAGGAGCAGGTCCTCTGTCCGCTGCATGGGCCGTCCCAGCCACCCTTCCCGGTCCTGCACCCCCTGTGCCCTCCTCCATCTTGCCGAGGGGATGGGTGAGCACATGACTAGGTGGCTGGTTCCCACCACTTATCTCGGGGACTGGACATTCCAGCGGGCACTACCCCCATGTCTGCTGAGAGCACTAGTGGCGGCGGAAGCCAGCGCCAGGCAAACTGGACAGAGGCCGAGAGAGTGCTGCTTTTTGGGCTCGTGGTGGAGAATGCGGAGGTCGCCCTGAGCACGCACAGGGGCGCCTCGTCCCGGTCTCGACGACGGGCATTCTGGCAGATGGCAGCTGACAGGGTCTCGGCTGTGGGCAACGCGCCCCGCACTGCTCACTCGGCAATGAAGCGCTGGAATGATTCTTTCGGGCCCGCGCGCAAACGAGTGCACCTCCTCATGTCTCAGGGGGTTCCTTATGAGCGGGCCCTTGACGAGGGGCTCCCAGGCCCAGAGGCGGTCATGCGAGCGGTCATCCCGGAGGCGGTGGTGGGCGGCCTGGGCGTTGAGGTCCTGCCCGGTTAGTATTTGTGGATTCAGGGAGGCGAGGGGGGGGACGTATGGATCGTGGCACATGTGTGACAGGGCCTCTCCCGTGAGTAGGCACGGCCCCTGAGGGTCCAGACCCAAGCCAGGCGGAGGCAGAGGCAGCGGAGTCTGTGCCCCCCCTGGCAGAGAGCGGGGCCCAGGAACCGGCAGCCCTTCCACCGCCACAGCAAGCCCCTGCTGCCAGCGACGAGGAGCCTCAACCGGGCCCGTCGGGGGGCATGGATCCAGAGCACGGTATGTATCTGTGGCCCTGCTGCTGGTGGGGCCAGGGACCGGCTCGGCCGCCGGCCTCGGCCACACATCCAAGGCCACTCATGGCGCCGACCGGTCTCAAGACGAGGGGCTGCGGCCGCAGTTGGAATGGGTGTGCTTGGCCCGGCTCGGTGGCCTGTGGCAGCCCATGTTGGGCCGCTGCTCTTCCCTCCCTGGGGCCTCTTCCCACCCATGTCTCGCTCCAGCAGGGACCATGCGTCTGGAGATAGGCGGGGAGGTGATTGCCCAGCTGCGCGAGCTGCCACCCTCCCGGAGGACCTCTGCTGCCGGAGCGGCTCTCCTGCAGTCGCTCGGCTTCCCTGTGTCGGTGGAGGGTGAAGGTGGCCCTGGGACTCCGCCGGTTCAGGACACCTCATCGACAGAGCCGCTCGAGGAGCTGTCCCAGCCTGCAGCACCATCCCCTCCAGCCCCCCCGCCCCCGGGTGCCATGGGCCGTGTGCGGGAAGGACCTGGCTCCGCCTCTGAGGGGGAGGGACCCATGGAGGGGATCCTTCCAGGCGCACGGGCTCGCGGCCCCCACCCTGCCCAGCGGCTTCCCCCGACACTAGCCGCAATGTGGGCGGCGATCAAGAGGGAGCGGCTAGAGGTGCACGCTGCATGGGAGGAGGCGAACAACCGCGGCCGGGAGTTCATGGCTGCGGTACTGGAAGTGGGGGAAGGGGTCCGTGCCTCTCAAGTCCGTGCCGAAGCCCTGCTCGGGCGGCTCGTCACCATCCTCGACCCTCCGGCCCCACCCGCTGCAGCAGCTCCACCCGCCCCAGAGGCACCCCTCCCTCGGGCCCAGTTGCGTGCGAGAGGCCGGGCCCGTGGACGGCCAAGGGGGTCCGGCCGCCGGCCTCGCCGGTGACCGCCGCTGCCGCCTTGGGGGTGGGGTGGGGTGTTTTGCTGCACAGACGGCTCTCCTACACGCCTCCCCTTCCTCACATCTGCTGGGGGAGGTGGGATGATATAATAATAAAGGCTGATTTCTGTGCAATGGGTGTCTGTGTTCTTTGCCTTGGGATGGGGACGAGGGGGCAGGCCCGCTGTGTCTGCCTCTTGGTGGTGGCCTCAGGCCAGCCCTCCCCTTCGGCGCCACTTGGGGGCTGTCCCCTGCTGCCAGAGACTGGCTGCTGCCCTGGATTCCTCATGGCAGGGCGCCTGCCAGTCCCATGCCAACCTCTCTGGACGCGGCCGCCAGGGACTTGGTGCTACATTGGGCAAACGGGGGAAAGGCTTCTCAGACTACGCCCACCCCTCTCCTTCCCGACTGCGAGCCCCGCCCGACACACGAGCCGAGGCAGTCTGCCAGCATGGGCGCGGTTTGCCTGCTGCTCTGGGGCCTGGCCGGGATCGCGTGCTGCCCATAGGCTGCGCCTTTCCTGGCCCCTCCCCCTGACACTTGTCAGGAACAGCGCCCTTTGGCTGCGCCTGGCGGCGGCCGTGGATCACACCCACCCACAACACTTTCTGGTTCTCCAAAATTGCATCTCTGCGCCGCTGCGGGCGCCGCTGCGGCCACACTTTGCTGGCACAGGATCCGGCCCGGCGGCGCCGCCACACCACCAGTGCAGCCGCGTCGGCGTTGGGGCCGGCCATAGGATTGCGCTGTAAGTCAAAATATGCAATGGACGTCTTTCTGATGGAGAATGGAAAAGACTTTCCTAGCTCAACTAGATTATAATTATGGAGTACAAATTAATTTCATGGAATGTTAACGGACTCAATTCACCCTCTAAATGAAAAGCTGTGTTACGTTGGCTATCCAAACAAAGAAGTAATTTGATTTGCTTGCAAGAAACTCATGTTAGAGATCAAGATGTTAAATATTTAATTAATAAGAAGTTAGGAAAGCAATTTGTTTCGGCAAGCAAGCAAAAGAAGAGGGGAATTATTATATATATTAATGAAGAATTGCAACCCAAATTAATAGTGTCTGATAAAAATGGAAGATACCTGGCTGTGGAATTTTTATGTAATGAAAAAAAAATGATACTTGGATTATATGCACCAAATGGCTCTAAAGAGATATTTTTCAAAGATTTACGAGAACAAATGGAGCAATGGACTTATGATCAGGTAATCTTAGCTGGAGACTTTAATGGAGTGGTAGATTTGCAACTGGATAAAAGTTCATCAACAAGCAAAGTAAGGACGGGGAAATTACCAAAGTCTTTTTTCGGAACTTTTCTTTATATGTTTCAAAGAATTTATTGCTTTCCAGCACTGCTGAGAGAGTTCTCTTTGCAATCAATTTTCCATATCTTCCTCCCTCCTCCCAGCTTTCACAGGCATCTGCTTTACAGACAAGCTGGCAGCCCTCGTAAAGTCATAAAACGGTTTTCTTACTCAATGGGAAGTCTAGTAGGGCCTCAGTGCTCCATCACCCAGTTTTCTTTCCTCGTCTTATCAGGAATCTGCTCAGTTTTCGCTTCAATTTATTTTTGCTTGCTGGACTTCGGCTTTTTTAAAAAAAATTTTATTGGATGGGTCATTATATCAATTCACACATACAACACATTATTTTGTCTCCCCCATATAATAATATCCCCCTTCCCCCCCTTTTATGTTGACTTCCGACAGTTTTCCATTCCCTTCATCTAATTTACATTACTACCTTTTAGTATATAATCCTTAACCATCCTAGACCCTATATATTTAATACTATATAGTATCTAGTATATTCTAGTAATAAATCATATATTCTATTACATATACACTCTCTATAATAACATAATCTATAATAGTATAATCTATAATATTCCATGTCCAAAATAATATATATCTACTATACCATGTCTATAACATTCAAAATTATTGTTATTTTCAATATTACTTTAAGATATATTGTCTCATTTTTTCCTCTTACAAGTTAAATTAGGCGTTTATTATAATGTCCTACAATATATCATAATCTGGTGTATCGTATAATCCTACCCTATAGATCCTGTTTTACATTATAACCTAATGTATTATAACAAAATATATTATAACAAAATACATCACTATAACATGGTATATTATCACAAACTATATTGTTCTTTTCCAATATAATATTAAAATTTCTATCTCTATATTCAGTTAAAGTAAAAGAGCACTATCCTCCCCTTAAAAAGTATCCAAAGACCACACCTTCCCTTTAATGTCCCACTTTTTCTCCATATAATTCTTAAATTTCTCCCAACTTATTATATATTCTTCCACAACTTCTTCTCGTAATTTCCTTGTAAGTTTGTCCATTTCCGCCAAATTCAATGTCTTCAAGATCCAATCTTCCACCGTTGGTATCTCCTTTGGCTTCCACAACTGTGCATATAGTATCCTAACCGCCGTAGTCATATAAAACACCATTATCCTGTCCATTTTATCAAATTCTTCAAGGTTCATACATAACAATAGCAATTCTGGGTTTTTAACAACATTTTTCTGCAATATATCTGACATAGCATCTACTATTTCCCCCCGGGACAGTTTAGCTTTTTCGCACGTCCACCACATATGGTAAAAAGAACCTTCATGTTTCCCACATTTCCAACATATATCTGACATCTGTTTCCCTTAGCTAATTTTTTTGGCGTAAGATACCATCTATAAACCATTTTATACACATTTTCTCTTATCATGGTACATGTTGATATCTTTATGGTATCCTTCCACAATTTCTCCCAAGCTTCCATCAATATATCCTTATTGCAATTTATTGCCCATTTTACCATTTGAACCTTAACGATCTCATCTTCTGTTAACCATTTCAACAAAATTTTATACACTTTAGATATCAATTTTCCCCCCTTGAAGTAAACACTGTTCCAGCTCTGAATTTTCTGCTCTAAAACCTGCTTTCCTCCGATCAGAATCATACAGATCTTTTATCTGCATGTATTGAAACCAACCATATCAAAATGGCAATTCTTCATTATTTTTAATACTATATAAATACTGGTCCACTCTAAGAATATTCTGATATGTCGTCCACTCCTCTCCTTCATTTTCAGTCCTTGGATTGACAACCTCCGCTGGTACAATCCACATTGGTGTTTTTTCATTCAAATATCTCTTATATTTAGCCCATACAGCAAATAGACTTCGCCTCACAAAATGATGCAAAAACATCATATCGGCCTTAGTCTTTTCATACCATAGATATGCATGCCATCCAAAGGTTTTATTGTACCCTTCCAATGTCAATAGTTTATGGTTTTCCAACAGCATCCAATCCCTCACCCAAACCAAACATATAGCTTCATAATATAATTTCAGATTTGGTAGCTGTAGTCCACCTCTCTCCTTTGCATCATATAACACCTTCATCTTGACTCTAGGCTTTTTCCCTGCCCACACAAATGTTAAGATTTTCCTTTGCCATTTTTCACTATTGGAATTGTCTGCATTAAAAACATTATCCTTGGTAGGACATTCATCTTAATTGCGGCAATACGACCCAACCATGACAAATTTAACCTATTCCAAACCATCATGTCTTTATCTATTTGCTGCCATAACTTTTCATAATTATTCTTGAATAAATCAATATTTTTGCAGTCAACTCAATACCTAGGTACCTTGTTTTATGAACCACTTCACAATCCATTATCTTCATTAACTCTTGCTGTTGTTGTTTAGACATATTCTTACAAAGCAGTTTAGATTTCTTTCTATATATATAGAATCCTGCCAACTCTCCAAATTCTTTTATCTTCCCCAGCAATCTTAGCATATTCTGGAGCGGATCTTCCACTATCACCATCACATCATCTGCAAAGGCCCTTACCTTATATGTATACCCTTTAATCTTCATACCTTTAATCTCATCATCTTCACGTATTTGTCTAAGTAAAATTTCCAATACCATTACAAATAACAATGGAGAGAGTGGGCATCCTTGTCTCTTTCCCTTTCTTATCTCCAATTTTTTCGTTATGTCCCAGTTAACAACTATAGCTGCAGGTTGGTTTTTATATATCATCTTTACTGCTGGAATGAACATCTTGCCCATCTGCACTTTTTCCATCATCGCAAACATAAAATCCCAATTTAAATTGTCAAACTCTTTTTCAGCATCCACAAAGAAAAAAACGACTTGTTTTCCTGGGTTTTTATCATAATATTCTACCGCATTCAATACCATCCTCAGATTGTCTTTTATCTGTCTATCTGGTAAAAAACCTGCCTGCTCCTCCCCTACAAACTCTACCAGCCAGATCTTCAACCTCTCAGCCAGTATTTTTGCAAAAATCTTATAATCATTATTTGTTAAGGATATTGGTCTATAATTTTTCACATTAGTCAAATCTTGTGCTTCCTTTGGTATTAATGTAATATTAGCTTCATTCCATGTCTCCGGCAAATCATGGCCTTCCAAAATTGCATTCATCACTTTCTGCATCAGCTGCTTCAAGTCCTCTGCCATTACTTTATAAAATTTAGCTGTGAGCCCATCCGGTCCTGGCGCCTTTCCCACTTTTGTATCTTGTATCGCTTCCAAAATTTCCAATGTTGTTATTTCAGCATTTAATTTCTCTCTCAGTTTCTCGGGTACCGTTGGTAAACTCAGCTTTCGAAAATACTCCTCTATTGACCTTTATCAATTGATTTCTTCTGATATAGCTTTGCATAATATTTAAAAAATGCCCTCTCAATTGAATTTTGATCAAACAACTCATTCCCGTCTTCCACAATCTTACTGATTGTTTGCTTCTCCCTTCAATTAGTGCAGAATGCGGTTGCGCGGGTGATTATGGGAGCGACACGGCATGCCCATGTAACACCTCTCCTGCGTGAGCTACACTGGCTTCCGATGGTCTTCCGGGTGTGCTTCAAGGTGCTGGTTACCATCTTTAGAGCGTTCCATGGCTTAGGGCCTAGGTATTTACAAGACCGCCTGCTACCGATAGCCTCCCACAGGCTGGTACGCTCCTACAGAGAGGGCCTCCTCAGGGTGCCGTTGGTCAAACAATGTCGGCTGGTGACCCCCAGGGGGAGAGCCTTCTCTGTCAGGGCACCTGTCCTCTGGAATGAATTGCCCCCGGAGATACGTATGGCCGCTGACCTACACACCTTTCGCCGTGCCCTTAAGACGTTATTATTCCAACAAGCGGGGCCGGCCTAAATGTGTTTTAATTGAGTTGTCCTGTTCTGAGTTACATTATTAATATGTTTATATTTTATATTCTTATTGTTTTATATTTGCATGTTTTATTTTTGCTGTACACCGCCCTGAGTCCTTCGGGAGATGGGCGGTATAAAAATTCAATTAAAGTTAAAGTTAAAGTTTTCTTCTTCAGTTGCCAAGCCAAATATTTCCCTGGTTTATTGGCTCTTTCAAATGCTTTTTGTTTCATCCTTTTTAACTCCCATTCCACTTCTTTATTCTCCATTGCTCTTATTTGTTCCTGCATTATTTTAATTTTTTGTTGTAACTTCTTTTTGCCCGGTCTTTTCTTTAACGGCTGATCTTTTAGCTTGATTTTTTCTTGAATTTCTTTCAACTTCAACTCTTTATTTTTCTTATCTCTGGCATTTAAGTCCATAAGCACTCCTTGAATCACAGCTTTGTATGCATCCCATACTTTATGAATTGCCACTCCTTGATCCACATTATATTGTATAAAGTTTTTAGTCTCTTTCTTAAGAACCTCCACATTAGCATGACTGCTCAAAAGATCCTCATTTATTCTCCATCTCCTTTTTTTACCTCATTCCAAATCTCCAAAACACAGGATTGTGGTCTGAACTAACTTTTGGCAAAATGTCCGTTTCTTTTGTACACACAGCAATCTCCTTAGATACTCAAATCATATCAATTCTTGAAAAAGATTGATGTCTTGCTGAAAAAAAAGTATATTGTTTGGCATTCGGATTATATGTCCTCCATATATCTTCCAAAGTTCATATATCTTCATATATCTTCCAAGTTCAAAAAAAGATTTTGGCAATTTCCCTCCTTTATTTTTTATCAAATTCATTTTTTTAATCTAATTGTACATCTACTACCTCATTAAAATCCCCTGTCACAATCACTTGATCGTATGTCATCTGTCCAAGTCTGTCTTTAATTTCGTTGAAAAATTGCTCTTTCGCACCATTTGGTGCGTATATTCCCACAATCGGGGCTTTTTTAGCGTTACAGTCAAATTCCACTGCCACATATCTTCCATCTTTGTCATTAAAAATCAATTTTGGTTGCAATTCTTCTTTAATATAGAGTACAATCCCTCTCTTCTTTTTCTTAGTTGTTGCCACAAATTGTTTCCCTAACTTTTTATTTTGTAAATATTTTACATCTTGTTCTCGTATATGGGTTTCTTGTAGACAAATCACATTACATCTCTGTTTAGCCAGGCAATGAAATATTGCTTTTCTCTTTGAGGGTGGATTAAGTCCGTTTACATTCCATGATATTAATTTGTATTCCATAATTACAATCGGGTTGATTTTGGTAAGTCCTTTTCATACTCTAGCAGAAACACTTCCATTGCATGTCTAGATTTGATAACTTGCCTCACAGATTGAAACTCAAAACTCAGCCCTTCTGGTATTTCCCATCTATATCTTATATTCATGGTTTTCAACTTTTGAGTCAGATCCCTATATTTTTTTCAATCTTGCAGCACTGATCTTGGTAACTCCTTCATAATTCAAACACGTTTCCCATCAAGTACCAATGGAGATTCAAAATGCTTTCTGAGAATTTCCTCTTTCATTCTTTTGGTAGTTAACTGGACAATAACATCCCTTGGTAAATTTTTTTGCTCTGCATACTTGGAATTAATTCTATAGGCAATATCTAAATTGGCAGCCACTTCTTCCTGCTCTTTATTTAGAAATTATGCAATTATTTCAGTAACTTGTTTCAAGGTTGTTCCAGCCATTACTTCTGGAATGCCTCTAAAACGAAGTTGTTTTTCCACAGCTTTGCATTCCATTACAACAACCCTATCACTCACTCCCGCTGCCTCTGCTCTTAAACCTTCCGTTTTCACATCCACCTCTTGTACCTTCTGCCGTGTAGCTTGGAGTTCCGTTCTTATTTCATCAATACTCTTTGCCAATTCTGCAACCTCTGATTTTATTGCCTCTTTAATCTCTTTCACTAAATTCAACTGAGAGTCCTTCACTTGCTTTTGCAGTTCTTGAACCATTTCTTGCATCTTTTGTATGGTTTAATTTGTTTCCTTATTACCTTCTGTTATTTTTTTATCCAAATTTTCAATCGCTGCCTGCCAAGCTTTATCTTTTTCCCCCCGTCATTGGACTTGCCTTAGGACCCCACGAGTCGGCTCTCTTCCTCAACTCCGTCTTTCCTTTTTTATATTTCTTACTTTAATTAAATCAGTCTTGTCCAGTAATATAAAAAAAATGTGAAGGGAAAACTTTATCTTTTTCCAGTAGTCAAAATGTCGGGCGTTTTTTCTCAATGGTGCTGTCTATGGTTGCTTTCCACTTTTCCCCTTTCCAAGATGGCCTATTTCACTTCATTTTTTCAATGTCAGATGCTTTTCTCTGTTACACAGTTACACAGTTCACATGAAGTCATCTGCCTTTCCCACACTCACGATGGCCAACTTCTGCTTCCTCTTCGGGTCTTCTGTCCCTCATTGTTTCTCTTCCTCTGTTCCCACCGACTTCCTGCCCTTCTAGCCACCACTCGTTTATGTTACAGGCAATCCACCTCTCATGATATTTCAGCCGCTTCCCACACTCTTCCCCTCATGTTGTTATCTCCCAAACCGCAAATATGCAAAACAAAAAGTTCCTTTTGCTCTTTTTAAGCTCTTTAAATCATTAAATTCACAGTTCTCCATTCCCCACCACTTTTAATGTCCTTTGCTTTGGGAATTTGTCTCTTTACTTTAAAACGTTTCAGTCTTTGAGCAAAAATCAAGCCCGTTAGGGGAGATAGTGATCTTTACTTCTCTAAGTCTTCTTGGGTTGTACTCACTGTCTCTTTTGTTCAATCCTGGTTAAAATTCATTTCTGAAGCTTGGGTACGGCGATCCTATGTCAATTTAATGACTCCAAAAGGTTGCTGCAGAGATATTAGCCGCCCCTCTGTGAGGGGATCTCAAGGCAGATGGAGAATCCTTGATTCAAAACCCCCCATCTGCTGAGATCACACCCTCTTAGGGCCAATGAGTGTCCTTGCCCGACTTCTGCCTGAAATCGGGGGGCTGTGGGTGATCTAAGCACCCCACTAGCTCAAAAACAGCAACCCGGATGATCCAGGTCCCTGAATCACTTCAGACCACCATGATCCCAAACCGGAAGTTCACTGGACTTTGGCTTTTGTAGCTTGGTAGCCATATTGGCTACTCCCTCAGTCCTTGCTATGGATGGGTGGGAGAAGCTTCCCAGGGGTTGCCAGTCCCCTTGAGCTCCCCCACCTTTTTCCAGCCTGGCCCCCCCTCTGTGGAGGAGACTTGGGGGCCCAAATTCTCAAGTCCCAAGGAACCAGAGAGCTCATGGCAGAGAGCTCGTAACTCAACTGCTGTGCCTCACTACTCCACCCTGGAAGTCTGTTCGGCATTATATTAAAGCACTGCATAAGTTGCTTCATCTCTCTGAAGCAGACAAACATGAACAGTATCTGAGTTTCACACAAGTTCTTTACAGAAGTGAGAGCTATTGGGTTGGACCCTGCAGTTTGTGGGTGCAAGGATCATAACGTCTTTTCCATGTTCCTCTCCCTCCTACAGTCCTTTTCAGACTTGGCAAAGTTTATTACTGGAGCTTTGGTACCTGTGTAGATTACAAGCCAGGTAGGTGGGATGCAGCAGTGGCAAAAGTGATGGAGATGAAACTGCTCCCTTCTTTTTTCTACCATCAGGGGAGCCAGAGACCAAACTCTACAATAAACCTAGATGCCAACTTTGTCCTCATATACACTCAAGCAACATGATCCCAGGACCTAATGACACCAGTACTAGCTTATTCACTTTCTTATCTTTCAGTGTCATATATGCCATAATGTGTCAATAATACCATTCTGCTCTCTCACATAAAGAACTTCAAAGGGAAATTCCAATGTAAAAGTGCTGCTGAATTAAGACTCAGGGGCCTGCTTGAGGCAATACTATTTACCACTACCCCCTAGATTTGAATAAGTACTTGGATTTTCTCATTCTCTGTAGGACATTATGATCCACCCTTTACAAATATTAATTAGTTCTGTTTATCCTGGTTCATACTGCACCTTTCTTGATTAGATCTGATTTTATGTTTATCCTCCTGTGCTCATCTACCCACTGTTGGGAGTGGTCCTCCTTACCCACTCTGAATAGATTGCATTTTCTTTGATTTATTATTGTTGCTTACTGGCTTCATTCTCTAACACCTCTTCACTCCTATGTTTCTGTTGTTTTTAAGTATAAACGTATCTCCTATGGATGTACATCCAAAATTTCTGATGAACTGAGCTCTGACTAATGAAAGCTGATGTGATTCCCCCCCTAGTTTTTAAGGTACCACTGGTGTGCTGATATGACTGAGGAGTGGTACATAAACATGCACATTTAGTTCCCAAACTAGCTCAGATAATCATTTGTAGGGGGGGGGGGGAAATCTCTAAATATTAAGCAGGACAAATAACCTATTTTTCAGAACCTGTTTTAAATGGAACAGGACTCTGTTATGATTCATCATGTTATATCACAAGCTTTACTTTACTGTCCTGATTGGTTGAAAACAACTTCAAAAATTATTCCGCAGAGCAAATACTCAGAGCCTACTGAAATGAACAATGAAGCATCATATTCTGCAAAATCAACATGTAACTTATACCTTCGGTTTTAGTGAACACTAGACATGGGCATGAACAACATTACAAACAGAAAAAACCCATGAATAGCCCATTCATCTGTTGACAAACAAGCCATTCGTGAGGCCCCATTCTAAACGAACAAGTGGTTGTTGCAAGCCTCATTGCCTTCATAAGCCATTTGTCAAGCCAGACAGTCTGACACCTGCAATCAATTCCCTTGGCAACCGGAGGCAAGGACTGAACTCTGAACTCCTTTTTTTTTAATATATATATAAATTTTTATTTTTAATTACTAGCCACAAAAACTACAAAGAAGGGAAAAAGGGAACAGGGGGAAAGGGAAGAAACAACATATAAAAAACACACACTACATCTACAAGTATTGCATTCCCTTCATAATACAATTATTTAAAGTTAAACTTTCTAATATGCTATTAGATTGGTAGATCTTATAAAGTATGAACTACAGTCAGGATCAGGTCTTCTCCCCCCCCCCCCCCCGCGTCTCGGTGGCAGCTCTCTCTGAACAGCTACAGTAGCTGTGCTCACTCCCTCCTTCCCATTCTCCTCTTCAGTTCCTAAATCTTCTGCTTGCTGAAACTCTTGATGATTAAACACAAAGTCCCTCAGCTGTGCTTCCGATGTTATCTTGTAGGCTTGGTCTTTATAACTGAACCAGATGCCTTCCGGAAATAACCATTTGTATTTTATTTCACGCTTCCTCAGAAGAGCTGCAAACCTTTTATATTTGAATCTTCTTTTCCGAGCTAAAAATGGAACGTCCTTCAATATCTTAACCTTGTTACCCAGAAAGTCCAAGTCCACATTGTACGAATTATATAAGATGGTGTCCCGAGTCTTCTTAGATGAAAAGTCAATAATAATCTCACGAGGCAGCTGATGCTTCGTTGCATATTTTGAAGATGTCCGGCGGACTTCCAGAATATCACTTTTTAACTCTTCTTTAATTGCCTTTGCGAATGACGCCAAAAGTTCCGACACCAAATCCTTGACGTTTTCACTCTCCTCCTCCTTCACATTCTGAAGACGCAATACCGTCTGAGCACAATCCACTTGTAACCCTATCAATTGATTCTCCAAAAGCTTTACTTCTTTGTTTGTTGCTTTCATGAGTACTACGTTTTCCTGAGCAGACTGCTCTGCCCCAGATGCTACGTCTTTAATGGTTTTCACCTCGTTTTCAACTGAACCAACCCCTTGACCAATTTCATTTAGCTTATCAACAAAGGGCTTCATAGCTTTAACGACCGACCGCTTAACCGCCTCTTCAAGAGACTCTCCTTTCCCCTGCAAAGCAGCCGAAACAGATTTGCCCAGAGCAGGGCTCTGCTTTTTCATCACCATCTTAGGGGGGGAAGTCCGCCAACTAAGTTCCAAAACTCAATGAAGGGGAAGATATCCAAACTTTCTTAGCTTCAACTCCCACCAATCCTTCGCATACACTTAGAATAACAGAAGGGATTCGCTTACTTCCAGGTTTTCACCTTAAATCTGCTTGTTGCCGTTCTCCATGGCCCAGCAGCATGCGATGTGCTGCGCAAGTCTGCCAGCCTCCGTAGGAGCAAACGGGCAACTTACCCCCTGCATCGACTTCAGGGGGCTCTTCCCGCAGCGCTCCGGACCCTGACCCCCTCACTGGGAGTCCTGGGGGTTAACCCTCATGGGCCAACCACCCGGTCAGGCTGCTCGGGCGCTTCCTCCTGGACCTGCGGAGAGGAGCGTCCGACATGGCCGGGAAAATGAAAACGAATCCTGAACTCTGAAATCCTTCTGGCTTTCTTTCTGGCTTTAACCCTTCAAAGTACTTCCAGCAGAGAGTCCCGTTTTTGCCACTGTGAAGAGAAAATGACAACAAAGGGGGAGACCCATGCATCATGCCTTTCCCAGGGTGCAATCTCTCTGAAACTTGGGGGGTCTTTGGAGGACAGTGAGGACTATGTCCCCTGCAAATTTGGTGAGTATTGGACATTGGGAAGGTCAGTTTGTGGGGTGTTTAAAGGGCCCTGCTCCTTGCACGTGGCAGGAAAGGGGCAGGGGGGAATCCCCCTGCCACCTGCCAGCTGATAGTTTAAAGGGATCTTTAAAGGACCATGAACAATGAACAACGAACGTGTTTGTGAACAGGGTCATGTTCGTTACTGTTCGTTGTTCGTGGATGGCAACGAACAACAAACAGCTTGTTTGGGGTTTAGTGCCGATGTCTAGTGAACACTGCTGCTGAAATCATTAGCAGCATATAAGAATATGTAGGAAATACATGCACTTGAAAATTAACGGTAAATTCATCCATTTATTATTTATCGTCAACCAGCATCAGGAACACAGAAAAAAAATACTGACATCAGTGTACAGGTGCAGTGTACAGTAATGTTAGCAAAAACAAAAATTAAAAATGACTAGTCCTTGCTGAGGATCCTCCGGTCAAGTAGGATAGAGAAGTCAGTCAAAAAAAGTAAAGGGAAATCATGTTTTTAAAAAAATGGATCTGAATTTGTAAAGAAAGAGCATTCTCATAAGACTCCTACCAGTCAATCCTTTGAGTGTTTACTACTTGCAAGTCAATCCTACTTTGTTCAAGGAGGCTGACTTCCAAAAACATATGCTTAATCTTTTATTGTGTGGTGATATTTTCCCTCTTTGTTTACCTTTTTCTTTCTCTCTGCTTCTGTGCCTTTGGTATTTCTTCACTAACAGTGCAGTCTAAGCAGAGTTGCATCCTTCTAAGTTTGTTGAAGTCTATGTGCTTACAAGAGTATAGTTCTGTTTAGGATTGCACTGCCGGTGGCATGATGAGTTGATCCAGGCAAAATATAAAACATAACCTGTTTTATGTGTATTAATTTCAAGGTCAGTCAGCAATATCCAGCATGCCTGTTGCTTTTAGCTGCTACGTTGCTAGCACAAAACATTTATGAAAATAATATAACAAGTATTTTATTTTTGGTATGAAATGTATAGGGAAGATAGAAAAGCGTATCCATTTAAATGCATTTTGTGTATAGCCTTATTTCACCAACAACCTCCTCCGCCACATTCATTTGTAATGTAATGAATTCTTTTTAAAAATACACAGGGAGATTAAAAGACATACATCTATTAAAATATAAGCTCTTTCCCAAAAGTGCTCAGCTGAAACAAATTCCAAGCCAAAATAACTTTATCAGAAAACTCTCAATCTCAGGAAGAACTATATTAATCTCACAGTTAACTGGTGCCCCAAGGATTATAACATTTTTATATCTTTTAAATATATTGTGGAAATATAAGATGTTCTGTTGTGAAATATAAATAGAAGGCTGAACTCCTAACAAATCCTAACTGGATATAATTCCCCTTGAACTTTTATGAAATGTGTAAAACCTCCCTGTAAACTGACACTAATCTTAATGAAATTTCATCTGCTTTTTCTTGAAATTGCTCCACTATTTTGTTGAAACTTGCAAATTCACTTTGAATTGTACTGGTAAAATTCAGGTGATAGCTTTCCTTTTGAGTAAACATGTACATCAATCTAATTTTTACTTCACACTTCATCCAAAATGAAGTCACAGTCCAGTCCCCCTACCCATTTTATCCTCATAACTATCCTGGCTGAGAGCAAGTGACTGTCCAAGGTCACCTACTGTACTTTGTGAAACAAGGAGAGATTCAAACTCATGTGTTTCTAGTCCAAGTCTAATACTTTAGTAGCCACCACACTGTGCTCTCTCTTTCCTTCTGTGTAATTCTGCACACAGCTAGACTGCTTGAAACCTTGAACATTCACTGGTGCACTGTCCATTTTTACCATCTTACTGCTCAAAGAACAGGCTGTTCTATATGTCTTCATGATTAGGGAACAGAATGTCATGGTGATTTAGGACAAGGGCCAAAATCACTAATGCATGCATGCACAAAAAGGTAAACCACAGAAAGGTTGCTATTGTAAATTAACCTTCCTGCCTGGTTATCAATCAGTTCATAACTGTGATGCATCCAAATTTAGAACTGCCTTTCCATTTTTCACTCATATTCCAACACTGGAAGAAGGCTAAGAAGTGCTTTAAGCAGCTCAGGTAAATTAGCCTAGATTTTCACAGCAGCAAACCTATATCTTGGCTAATATCAGTTCAGACTGCAAGTGGGTCTCACATGGTTAAAGCCTTCTCCAAATTCAAAATCTCCTTGTCAGACAAAATCTCCTTGTCAGAGAAGAGTTGTAGCCATAATGCTGGGGATGATTTGTACCGAACATCATTCAGACATGAGAGTTCCTATCTGCAGTCTGATGTGTTCTAGTCCAAACACAGGTTTACCACCTAAGTGGAAGCTAGGCTATTGTAAATCTCCAAGTGGGCATCTAGGGGACAGATCCTGTGATTGTATAAACAGAAGTATCTCACACAAGATGATCTCCCTTCCCTTAGCTGCCAGGAGAGTTACCCCAAAGCCTCACATCCCTTTGTTTATGAAGGTCCCGTGATGAGAGGAGTGTTTTCAGGGCACATGTGTGGTGATTGGGAAGGGATGTAGAGCAGAACCTCTTGGTCTAGCTCCTTCCACTTATTCTTCAGCTCCATGACCACATGCTGCTGTTTTTTACTGAGTCATCTAACCTTGTTTGCTCATACCGTCTATGGTCCTTCAGGTTTTTAGGCAGAAGTCTTTTCCAGCCCTGTTACCTGAGAATTTTGGAAATAATTGGAGATGCCAAGATTTAACCTGGGGCCTCATGAGTCATCATGACTACAAAGTATATGGCCTGAAATAAATTTTTGTTCCTTCCCAACTTCTCTGGACCCTACAATAAAATCCTACCATGGCATCTTGTCCTGCATAGTGGTTGATGACACGAGGGCCCCCAGGATGCTGCTCAAGGAACTGGCTGATATCATAGACTTTCCTGTTGATGACCAGCCATTTCTCTTGCTTGGAGTTCTTCTGACCTGAGTGGAGTCCTATCTCTTCCCAGGTGAAAAGCGGTGAGACACTTGAACAAGGTTCCAACCTTAGCAGGCTGCCCGACTGTGGAGGCATTTGATCACCTAGAACTGGGTCTTCCAATTAAGCGCTCAGCTGCCACTCTATCTAACAGAAAAATGGAGCAATACTTTTCTGTTCTACTGTATGTGGAAGACAGCTTTATATAGTCCTGTTGCAGTAACCGTAACTGCTCTTAGCATTCTATTGCTCCAAGCAACCACTTCCAGCACCACCTTCTCCTTTTCTTGCTCCTCCCCTCTGCTTCATTTCCACATAAATGTTGCCAGATTCATTCATGCCCACACATGATTCTCCTTACCCGACCTTAGAATTGAATAAACAATCATATTTTAAAAGGAGTCTCAATAAGCTGTTGAATGAACAACTGTTTTGTCATCTATGGTTGGAAGCTACACACTGTTGCCTAGAACCCCCCCCCCTTCCTAGAATCTGGACATAGACTTTATATATGGACTGCACATAACTTGGTACTGAGGCCAATATGATGCATGAAGAAGGGAACGTCATGGGACTGGCAGGGCAACCCCCTGATCAGCACCCACAAGTAGAGATGGGCACGATCCACATTACGAACGTAAAAAACCCACAAAAATGGCAATCGCACGATCATGACCTGGTGGATCGTGATCGTCCATGGCCAATGATCCAGTGGTCGGGAGAGGCCTGGATCATGGTGTTTGGGCTCGGTTCGGGGATCCAGACACTCAGGCGCCAGCAATCTATTCCCCTGGCAACGGAGCCAAGGGAATGCTTGAGCTCTGTTTGCCCTCCTTCTGTCGCCCTGGAAACCCCAATGGAAGCCCAGCTTTCCTTGATCAGCAGGGCTTCCTTCCAACCACAGAGCAGCAAAGCAATCACAAGTCGGGAGAAGACACCCAGGGGAGGGAGGGGGAAGGGGGTGTTCTGCAGCCATGGGCACTCCAATCTCATCCCTACAAACCCTGATAGGCAGCTCTGATGGCCAAACACAGACCTCCTGTGTTGCTGAATGGGACCCATGCTTATAAATAGCCATGGGCTCCCAGGCTGGGATTCATTTTCTGCTAGCAGTGGAGTGGGACAGAGCTCTTGCTTGCCACTTGCTAGCCTTTGGAGAGAGAGACTGAGAGAGAACAATTGAGTTTGGCTTTGGTGGATAGGGATCTATCTCCTCTGGTTCACTGGGAACAGCAGGGTGCTCCTCCACTGTAGCCTCCACAATCCACGATCCACAGTTCGGTTTGGGAATCGGAGATGTTCATTGCTGTTCGGGAATTCGGGATTGTGGTCTGCACTGAACCACGATCCTCTGGTTCGGTATTTTTTTTTGGTTCGTGCCCATGTCTACCCACAAGCCACCCTCTCTGCAAGCACTCTGGAGTGGCCACACTGCACCCAGATAAATGGGCCTGCTTTCCAAGATGCCAGCCCCTCCTGAGAATCCTGGAGGAACCAGGAAGTGAAAGAGAGAGAAGCCATTTTCCCAGAGACAGTTTTAAAATGACAACAATTTTTCATGTGGAAACCATGGCATGTCTGTGTCTTATGAATTGTCTTCCAGATGGGCCTCTTGATATGGAGATGCCAGGAACAAAAGGCGCTTCAGGATGTCCTGGTAATCCCACAATCAAGATAATCGCCTCCACCCATCACGCAATGGACAATCATAAAATGCAGATCACTTTTCATCTGCCCTTCTCTTCTGTACTTTCTTCCCTCTGAAAGAGTTGCCATGGACCATCATAAATATAAATCACCCCTCATCCTCTCTTCCTTCTGTCTCTTGAGGTGTCATAAACACAAACATTAAGACTTCGAAGTATGCAGTCTGGATCTCCTTTATCCCATCTGAGTGGTACATTATTTCCTTTTGTTAAATTTCCTGAGGACCATTTGACAGGGCATAAGCCCACCCTGGGTCTAGCCTAGGGGCTGGAACTGGCTATATAAGGGAGATGCTCAAACTCCACAGGGGTCCTCCTACCCCACCCCACCTAGTGCACTGCTGGCATCTCACTAGGCATTCTGCCCATCGCTGCTGGATCTCTGCTTTCACCAGGACAGGTGTGTATTGCCCACCAATGATATTCCTACTCATGCAACCGTCTCTATTTTTATTATCTTTTATTTCCTAGCCTTGTAATGAATGTGTGTGTGAGTCTCATGTACTTTTTACTCAGGGTTTATTAAGTAAAGTCTTCAATTCATTAAAATATTAGTCTCTTCTCTTATTGGGCATGTCCCAGGAACTCTGACTCTGGTATACACTGGTCTTCATCTCTTAATAATAGCCTGCTGCTGATTAATTCCCCATCTTTAAGGCAGTTTGGCTAACAACACTGTGCAAGAGCCATGGTGCTGCCTCAATAACAATCTGCTATTCAATGATGTCAGCAACTCTAGAGTGCTTTGTATGTTTTAAGTGCCATCTAGGATTGAAATACATATGCATTTACAAAATGTATCAATGTCTGGATTTACATAAAATGCAGCGAGGGGAACAGGTCTGCCCAGCTATAGAGCTCTGACCAAGAACGAGGCCATCTACAATTGATTTAGCTCAGGTTCCCCTTAGACCTACAACATGATACAAGCAAGAAGCAGTCCTCCTCCAGTCATGCTCCAGTGTCCCTCTTCATGTGATACCTAGAATATAATATCAAGTATGTTCTTAACCTTGCTATTTGCAGTGCAGTCCTAAGCAGAATTAAGTACTGAACTTGATAGTCTCAAAAGGATTGAACTCTACTAAGTATTGTATTGTAACACTTTCTTGGAAGTAAGCCACATTGAATAGGCCTGAGTAGAATTCTGAGACGGACCAGGTGGAACTCCTGTGAAACCCAAGAGCCTACCTAAAGACCTCACAGGAATGCCAAAGCCTCATGGGAATGCCGAAGTCAGGAGCAAGTTTCCTACTATGGCTGGGGACAATGCCCCGAGGCTGGATACCATGTCCTTTGTATGATTGGGTGAAGGAAAGAAAGAGCAGCACAAACCACAACTGTTTCAGCCCAGCTTGGCAGGAGGAACAGAATCCCTGGGGAATCCAGTCGGAGACCCAGAGGATGAGGCATGGCTGTTTGGATTGGGGGCTCTTCTGGAGAACCCAACTGGGGACACCAAAGATGGGGACTCTGCCATGGCCACGGAGAAGGCAACTGGAAACCAGGCAGATGGAGACTCCTCCACAGCAGAGGACCAGTGTGAGAGTGATGAAGAACAGGAAAAGGAGCCCAGAGACCTGAGTGGCTACCGACCTGCAAGAGTTGCACGAGGAGGTGGAGGAGGTCAAGCAGATGATGCTTGAAATTATGGATGGGTTACAAGAACTGTACCTAGCCATGCAGTCCCAAAGAGGTAGAGGGGAGGGGACCAGAGGGTCTTCCTGACCAGGGGGGGGCAGGTGGGATACCTCAAGGCCCCCCTCGCCCAGAAGCACCTGCTCTTCCAGCAGTCCTAAGGGTGGCCCCAAGGCCATGTGCTAGAGGAGTGAGGGTCCCAAGTAATTTGAACCTGCTACCCCTGGACTGGTGTAAACTGGAAGCCCATTTTGATGGAGAGCCCAAGGAACTGGGCTACTTCTTGGTGCAGGTAGAGGAGTTTCTAAGAGAGTGGGACCACACTTTCCCAGATGAACTCAGCTAAGTAAATTACATAGGCTCTAGGCTGGGAGGCTCAGCAGCTAAGTGGTATGTGACTGTGTATGCAACACAAGCCCCAGAACTGCGGAGCATGGAAGCATTCATCCAGGCTCTCAAGGAGCAGTACAAGGACCCCTTTGAGGAGGAGAGGGCAAGAACTCACCTGAGGCGGATAAGGCAGGGCAACAGTCTGGTCCGGGAATACGCTGCTGAGTTCTGGGAATATGTGGCTAAGCTGAGGGACTGGATGGAGGGGGTGAAAATAGAATTTTTCAGAGCCAACCTGAACCCTGACCTGGTGGCTAAAGCGATGGTGCAGGATGACCCCTGAACACTCCTGGGCTGGATTCAACTGGCTTGTGAAATTTAGATTCACAAGCAAATAGTGAAGTTGCTGAAGTTACAGCATCAAGCCAGCCAGTGGAGAAACTTGACAGATGCGCAGCCCTGGGAGCGAGGGAGGTTGCGAGCCAACGTTGCCCCGAGCGAGAAATACCGGAGGATGAAACAGGGGCTGTGTGTGAGATGCAGGGAATGTCCGGTTGAGGAAAGACTCAGCAGGGGAAAGAGCCAAAGCCAAGGAGGCTGTCAGAGGGGCGCTCGAAGGTGAATCCCCGATTGACTTCCAGGAAGGAAGAAGCAGCAGTGGCCACTGCACAAGAGAAGGAGAAACACAACTCAAGTGGAAAACCCATATCAGGCAGCGAGGGGGAAATTGAATTGCCAATGGGAAACAGCGGAGACCTACTGTGAAGGGCACCTGCCAGCAGGTCGTGGACGTTCTGGTGCCGCAGAGGGTGAGATCAAAGGGAGCATTATTTTTTATAGTTGTCATCTTGTTGAACCCCTCGAGAAGAACAAATCTCTGGGTAAGGGCCTTGATTGACTTGGGGTGCAGCAGAGACTTGATCGCCCCTGCTCTAGTGAAAGGACTGTGTCATGTCCCAGCCTGGGCTCAGTGAGAGCGAGGACTCCTCCTCAGGAGGAGAGGGGCTTCGTGTAGCCAGCCAGGACTCCTCAGGAGAAGAGGAGCTCCATGCAGCCAGCCCTGACTCAGCAGAGGCTGGTAATCAGGAGCCACAGCTGCTGGCTAATCGGAGCCTACAGCCAGCAGCTGAAGCAGAACCATCAGTACTCTCCAGCCCCAGCACCACAGGGGAAGTGCAGCCAGGGACTTCCACAGGGGAAGCTCAGTCAGGGACTGCCAGCACCACAGGGGAAGCCCAGCCAGAGGCTTCCACCCCCCCGGGTTCACCCACACCCAGAGAACGCCGCAGACAGTGCCAGAGACTGGAGCTGCAGGAGAGACGGCGCAGTGCTCGTCTCTTGAGCCGACGCCAGCTGCTGGAGAGTGATGATGAGTAGCTTCAGGATGGAGCCCCAGCAGCTGGCTGAAAACCATGCCTGGCTATAAAAGCCAGTCAGGAGCAACAGCCAGGCATGGAAGCAACGTGTCTACTGCCTGCAACCACTCCGTGCGCTGTGAACCTTGCCCGTGCCTACTGTTGGACCTGACACTACCGGTAACTGACCTTGGACTGTGCCTGACCTTGCTCTTGGACTCTGGACTCACTCTGGCATTAGCTTGTGCTCTGACCACTGCTTGGCCTTGGCTTTTGGCTCCTGAAACTCCCTCTGGACTTGGTATTGAGGTTTGGACTTGCACCACCCTGCTTGGGCTGGCCCAGCCCGTGACAGATTGCTTCCACCACACTTCCCGGCATGGACGCAGTGATGCCCACCCCGGGAAGCCTGGCCATGCTGCAGGACCAGGTGCTGCAATTAACCCAAGCACTGGTGTCTTTGCAGCAGCAGATTGCTACTCTTCTTGTTGCCCCTGCTGCACCTCTGCCTGCAAAATGCCCAGTGAGGCCTCCTGACAGTTTTGAGGGTAATGTGGAGGAATTCCCAGCATTTCTTGCCCAGTGCCAGTTGTACATTGAACTCCGGGCCAGAGACTTTCCCATGGATAAAGTCAAAATGGGCTTCATCCTCAGCCTGTTAAAGGGGCAGGCAGCAAGATGGGCCACACCCTTGCTACTGGCTAAATCCCCTCTGCTGGGGGACTTTCCAAACTTCGTGGCTCACATTACCGCCATCTTTGCCAATCCTCTGAAAGCCATTAAAGCAAACCAGAAAATCCATGCCCTCACCCAGGGAAATGGGAGTGTGGCTCAGTATACCACAGAATTCCAGCTACTGGCTCAGGACCTGAACTGGAACAAGGCCGCCCTAGTGGACCAGTACCTGGAAGGGCTGTCCGATGAAGTTCTTGATGAAGTGGCTCGATCGGAACGGCCGGTGGAACTGCAGGCTCTTATTCTTCTATGCCTACGAATCGAGAGGAGACTGGAGAGCAGGAAAACAGCCCGTGCATTGAGCCATCGGCCTCCGTCCAGAGCCTCACCTGAAGACAGGGGTAAGCCTGTGCAGTTAGGGGGGCCTCGTCCCCCCTTGCCCCCAGAGGAAAAGGAGCGATGCCAGGCCCACCACCTCTGTTGGTACTGCGGTGAGGCAGGCCACTATGCCAACAGCTGCCCTGCAAAGAAGAAAATCTCAGCTACAGGGCGAGAGCAGCCTCTTGTAAAGCAACTGGTTGGGGTGGCCAATGCCTCCAACGACCATCCTGAACCTTTCCTGGTGCCAGTGAAGCTTTGCTTACCCGACGGCCGGGTCCTGTTTGTGTATGCCATGATAGATTTGGGAGCCTCCCGCTGTTTCATAGATGCTCACTTCGCAGCCCAGCACAAAATTCCTCTTCAGTCCAAGAAGGCACCCACCATAGTTGAAGCCATTGACGGGCGCCCGCTGTGCTCTGGCCCAGTGGTCAAAGAGACCCAGCCACTCACGCTACGAATCCAGCAGCATCAGGAGAAGCTCTGCTTTGACGTTGCGAGTACACCTCGGTTCCCCCTCATCTTGGGACTTTCCTGGCTCAGCCTCCACGACCCCATCATCAGGTGGGGCCAACTGGACCTCCAATTTCGGGACCCTTGTCCGCACCTGACCCAGCCTACGGTCCTGGCCACGGTCACAGCTGCACCAACCTCGTCCACTCTGCCCAAACTGTATATGGACTTCCAGAATGTGTTTGAGGAGAAGGGAGCGGACCAACGTCCCCCCCCCCACCGGCCATATGACTGCGCCATTGACCTGCTTCCAGGCTCACCCCTGCTGAAGGGACGCCTGTATTCACTGACAGAGCCCGAGCTGGCTGCACTCAGGGATTTTCTTGCCAAAAACCTGCAGCGGGGGTTCATCCGCCCGTCCACCTCGCCCACCTCCGCTCCCGTATTATTCGTCAAAAAGAAAAGTGGGGAACTCCGGTTATGCAATGATTACCGGGCCCTGAATAAAATCACTGTTCGAGACAGGTACCCACTTCCCCTGATCGCCGACCTGCTAGAGCAATTGAAGGGAGCCCAGATCTATACCAAACTTGATCTTTGGGGGGCATATAACCTGGTGCGTATCCGGAAAGGCGATGAGTGGAAGACAGCTTTCAGTACTCGATATGGACAGTATGAGTACCTTGTAATGCCGTTCGGGCTGACCAATGCACCAGCTGTGTTCCAGAGGTTCATGAACGACATCTTTCGCAACCTCCTGGATCAGTTTGTCATAATTTATTTGGATGACATCTTGATTTATTCCCGGGATCCTGCAGACCACCCACAGCATGTACGAACTGTGCTTCAGCGACTACGGCAACATGGTCTGTTTGCCAAGCTGGAAAAGTGTGCCTTCCACCTCCGGACGGTGGAATTCCTTGGCCATGTAATTTCACCCCAGGGGATTCAGATGGACCCCAGGAAGGTTGAGGCCATACAGACTTGGCAAGCCCCCCGTTTCTGAAAGGATGTGCAGCGTTTTCTGGGCTTCGCCAATTATTATCGCCAGTTTATCCCTGGCTTTGCCGAGACCACTGTACCACTGACGCAGCTACTGCGGCCCCGGGTGCCATTCCAATGGACTCCTGAAGCAGACCAAGCTTTCCAAGCCCTGAAGGGCTGCTTCACTGCTGGACCGGTCTTGCGATACCCAGACCCCCAGCTGCCATTCACTGTGGAAGCGGACGCTTCTAGCACCACGATTGGGGCTGTACTTTCCCAGCGAGAGACATCCTCAAGCCCTCTGCGACCCTGCGCCTATTACTCCCGCCAGCTCACCCCAGCAGAGAAAAACTACACCATCTGGGAGTAGGGATGTGCGTTTCGGCTTTCTGAATGCCGAAAGAAAGCCGAAACAAAAGTGTTTCGGCTTCTTTCGGGTTAGCCGAAACGTTTCGGAGAAAGCAGAAACGTTTCGGCTAGCCAAAAGAAAAAAAGCCGAAACGTTTCGGCTTCTTTTGGCTTTCTTTCGGCTTTTCAATGGGAAAATGCCTCCGTCTTCCCGGACGTCTGGGGGAGGCATTTTCCCACTGAATCAGCCCAAAATTGGTGGGGACCTTCCTATAACCCCTCTCTACAAACCCCCCAAGTTTCAGACCTATTAGACTTTGGGGGGCCATGTTATGGCCCCCCAAAGCAGGTCCCCCCATCCTCCCATAAGAAAGCGAAGGAGCAGCATATTGTTAGCATGCTGCTGCTCATCTTCTTCATTATTTCCTATGGGGAAAAATGAAGAAGCAGGCTTCCTTTGCCAGGGGTGGCATTTTGCATGCAAAATGCCCCCTTACCCTCAGGGCCCTTCTCCCACCCTTCCTCCCACCCCCCACCAAGGCTCAGCCTGCTCCCACTTGGGGGGGCCATTTCATGGCCTCCCCAAGTAGGTGCTCTGCTCTCATCTCTACCACTGACAGCTGGGGGAGGCTTGTCTTGCCAGGGGTGGCATTTTGCATGCAAAATGCCCCCCAGCCCTCAGGGGCCCTTCTCCCACCCCCCACCAAGGCTCAGCCTGCTCCCACTTGGGGGGGGCATTTCATGGCCTCCCCAAGTAGGTCCTCTCAGCCCCTAAAGTCCACCCCTTACAGCCCCACACAAACCCAATTCCCCCCCAGCTGCCACACACAGACCCAAATCCCCACATTAGCCCCTCACAGACCCAAATCCACCCCCACCTGCCCCACACCCATAACCCCAGGAACAGGCTGACAAAGGCCAGACCTCTCCCTTTGTTCCCTATGCTGGGAACTTCTAAACTCTCTTTCCCTGGGCAATTCTGCACAGCCCAGGGGTGCCACAATGGTGGGCACACTTCTGAGTGCCAGCTGGTCCCTGTGAAAGAGCACCTGAACCACAGACACCCTCCCTCAAATTCCCCCACCACCTACAGAGATGGCTGGCCAGCCAGCCCAATTGTTCCCTATGATGGGAACCAACTGCACAACAAAGAATAAAACACAAACAACACAAAATAAAGTTTTTTAAAAATTATTTTCTCCCTTTCAAAGTACAAGTAGGCAAAGCATTAAGGTGCTCATTCAGGTGCTCTTAGAGAGGGGTTAGAGGAAGGTTCCCACCAATTTTGGGCTGATTCGGTGGGAAAATGCCTCCCCCAGACGCCCGGGAAGACGGAGGCATTTTCCCATTGAAAAAGCCAAAAGCCGAAAGCCGAAACAAAGCCGAAACAAAGCCGAAAGCCGAAAGCCGAAACGGCTGGCTGTTTCGGCTTTCGGCTTATTCGAAAGAGATTCTTCTTTCGGCTTTCGGCTTTCGGCTTTAGCCGAAATTTTTTGGCTTGCACACCCCTACTCTCAACCCGCCACATACGGACCCAGAGACCATCCCTAAAACTGGATGCCCGATTTATCGGCCCGTTCACCATCACGGACCAGGTCAACTCTGTGGCTTTTCGACTGCACTTGCCTCCTATGCTCCCGATCCACCCGGTCTTCCATCGATCTCTCCTCATTCCTGCCTCACCCCCAGACCCACAGAGACCCAAGCCACTTCCTCCCCCGCCAGTGCTTATTGATGGGCAAGAAGAATATGAAGTTGCTGGGGTCCTGGACTCCCGCCGCTGCCGGGGACAGCTGCAATATCTGGTCGACTGGAAGGGTTATGGCCCAGAAGACCAATCCTGGGAGCCTGCCAGTAATCTCCATGCTCCGGACATCATCCGTCAGTTCCACAGGGCCTACCCCCAGAAACCTGGTCCGCGGAATGGAGGGGGGCCTGAGGGAGGGGATGGTGTCATGTCCCAGCCTGGGCTCAGTGAGAGCGAGGACTCCTCCTCAGGAGGAGAGGGGCTTCGTGTAGCCAGCCAGGACTCCTCAGGAGAAGAGGAGCTCCATGCAGCCAGCCCTGACTCAGCAGAGGTTGGTAATCAGGAGCCACAGCTGCTGGCTAATCGGAGCCTACAGCCAGCAGCTGAAGCAGAGCCATCAGTACTCTCCAGCCCCAGCACCACAGGGGAAGTGCAGCCAGGGACTTCCACAGGGGAAGCTCAGTCAGGGACTGCCAGCACCACAGGGGAAGCCCAGCCAGAGGCTTCCACCCCCCTGGGTTCACCTACACCCAGGGAATGCCGCAGACAGCGCCAGAGACTGGAGCTGCAGGAGAGACGGCACAGTGCTCGTCTCCTGAGCCGACGCCAGCTGCTGGAGGGTGATGATGAGTAGCTTCAGGATGGAGCCCCAGCAGCTGGCTGAAAACCATGCCTGGCTATAAAAGCCAGTCAGAAGCAACAGCCAGGCATGGAAGCAACGTGTCTACTGCTTGCAACCACTTCGTGCTCCATGAACCTTGCCCGTGCCTACTGTTGGACCTGACACTACCGGTAACTGACCTTGGACTGTGCCTGACCTTGCTCTTGGACTCTGGACTCACTCTGGCATTAGCTTGTGCTCTGACCACTGCTTTGCCTTGGCTTTTGGTTCCTGAAACTCCCTCTGGACTTGGTATTGAGGTTTGGACTTGCACCACCCTGCTTGGGCTGGCCCAGCCCGTGAGAGATTGGATCTGGAAGTAGCAAAACTATCTGAGCCCTTGTGTTTGAACACATGGACAGAATGATCATGAAAGGGACTCTCCCTAGTTATGAAACTGAGCCTACACCAGTGGGAATGGGGAGACATTGGGAGGAAAGGACTTTTGTGGTCATCCTGGCCACCAAGTTCCCTCTGGTGTCGGGAGGAAGATGGTTATGAGACCATGACCCCTATGTGAGGTGGAAGGCTAGTGAGCTGAAACTTGCCAAAAACATGTATGGGAAGCCAAATGGGGCTGAGACCCTCCCCCCTTCCCGAGACTGTGTGTTTAACTATGGAGGAAAGGGCAAGCATTTGCCCAAAGTGAATTACCTCCCCACAGGGCTACGGATTGTGTGATTGAGTTGATCCCAGGGACTAAGAGCCAAAACACACGTTAAGAAAAACCTAGGTTCAGCACGTGTTCTCTTACCTCAAGGTTTGCTGGGATCTGTAGGCGTCCTGGAAGCTTAAAGTTTAGCATTTACAGAGCAGCAAAAAGGGAAAGGGAAATACAGGCGCCTGTATTTTAAGCTTTAAGCTTCCAGGACGCCTTTAAGCTTCCAGGACGCTTACAGATCCTTTAAGCTTCCAGGACTTTAAGCTTCCAGGACCCCTACAGATCTTTAAGCTTCCAGGACGCCTACTTTAAGCTTCCAGGACTCCTACAGATCCCGGCAAACCTTGAGGTAAGAGAACACGTGCTGAACCTAGGTTTTTCTTAACGTGTGTTTTGGCTCTAAGTTGCCGAAGGGGAAGATTTATTCAATGAGTCCTGGAGAAAGAGAGGAGTTACGTAAGTTCATTGACAAAAACCTGGTGTGAGGCTTCATTCGGTCATCTAGTTCCCCCCATGCTGCCCCAGTGTTATTCAGGAAGAAGAAGGATGGGGGCCTGCAATTATGCACGGATTATAGGGGTATCAATGTGGTCTCGATGTCGAACACCTACCCCCATCCCACTAATTAGAGACTTGCTGGGGGTGGCAGCCCAGGGGAAGATCTTCACTAAGCTGGACCTCTGAGATGCATATTTCCAAATAAGAATAAAGGAGGGGGATGAGTGGAAGATCGTGTTTAACACCCCCTAGGGCAATTTGAGTATCAGGTCATGCCTTTCGGGTTACAACAGACCCCAGGCATGTTCATGAATTTAATTAATGAAGTCCTACACAAATGCCTTTATAAGGGGGTGATTGTTTATCTTGAAGATGAGATGGTGTATATGGAGGACTGCGAGTCCCATGTGAATTAGTGTGGGAAGTGCTGAAAACCCTGTACCGACACAAACTATATGTATTATCCCAGATGATGATGAGCCAGCTTTTAAAACTGCAGCTCTACCTTTTAAACATTTTGTTAAGTGATAGTCCTTTTCTTACCACATGCCACAACTTCATCTTTATATTAAGTGATCTGTCTCAACAGTGGGGAAAAATCTTCCTTGGACCCAGAGGCAACACACAAATTCCTTATCACAGAATCAAAGAATCACAGAATTGGAAGGGGCCATACAGACATTCTAGCCCAACCCCCTGCCCAATGCAGGATGAGTCTAAAACATCTCCAACAAATATTCATCCAGACTCTTTTTGAAAACTGCCAGTGAAGGGGGGCTCACCATCTCCCTAGGCAGCTGATTCCACCTTTGAATTACTCTGACCATGAAAAAGTTTTTCCTACTATCCAGCCTGCATGTAATTGAAGCCCGTTGCTTCAGGTCCCATCCTCTGCTGCCAAGTGAGAAGGAAGGTGGGTGCCAAACTGGCAGTATGAGAGCAAGATAGTTGTGGTGGTGGTGGTGGTGGATGGCAGCTCTGGCCACCTCTCATTGACCATGCTGGCTGAGCATGAGTGTGATATTGCATGGTTGTGTATAGCACCTGTCTCTCCCCTCGTCTCCTTGTGGCCTCTTGCAAGGTTGTTCCTATCCTCCTGCATTCCAGATGGAGGAAAAAGAGAAAAAAGAATAATATTCTTTACAGACCGTATAACTAACAGGTGGATTTAACTGCAGTGAGAAATGGAGATGGCCATCTTGGATAGTTTTAAAAGGGACCCAAAAATTTATGCTTTGGTTTTTTTTAAATGTAGGGGCATATCTCAAACCCTAGTCAGGGGCTTTGTCCTGGGTCATTCCATTGTTTTCTGGGTGAAATGGAGGGCTTCACAATTAAAGTCTTAGAAACCTGAAGAAGATTAGAGATATGTGCCTACAAGTAGTCTTAGTAAGGACCACAGTTCTCCAGAGGAGAGTCTAAGAAGGGGTGTTTAAGCTCATTAGCATAGAACAGGCTAGACACAATGTTAAGAGCTCATTAAGGAAGGTGATTTTGGAAGATGGACTTAAATATTTCACCTGACAAATCAGTGCAATATGACTCCCTTGTGTAGTGGTTGATCTGCATCAGTGCCTGCAAGGCATTATAGTCAGCAATTGGGGGCAAGGGGGGGGTTAAAGCTAGGCTAACTTCCTTGTTTGGCAGGAATGGTGCAAGTTGCTTACAATAGGGATAATAGGCAAGCACCAAGAGGCATCGGGTGTGATGGCAGGTCATGTCCTGAACAGCCCATCATATACCTTATGGCTGGTGGGGTGGGATAGAGTGCCTTCTGCTGAGCAGCATTCAAACCTGTAGTGGCCTTATGATGCATCAGGGGAGGGTGATGAAGCTTTGCACCTCTCGGCACATTAACTGGCTCATCCTGGAATAGCATCTTCTGACTACAATCGTTCTTGCACCGATCAAATCCAGATTGGATTATTGCAATGTACTTTACATGGGATTAACTGTAACATCTGTTCATAAACTTCAGTTTTTACAAAGCATTGCCATACATCATAATAATAACCACAATAAACAACAACATTTTATTTATATACCACCCTTCAGGACAACTTAACACCCACTCAGAACAGTTTACAAAGTGTGTTGTTACTATCCTCATGACGATCAGCCTGTGAGATGGGTGGGGCTGAGAAAGCTCCAAGAAGCTGTGACTGACCCAAGGTCACTCAGCTAGCTTCAAGCGGAGGAGTGGGGAATCAAACCTGGCTCTCCAGATTAAAGTCTTGCTGCTCTTAACCATTACACCAAACATGGTTGCTTGACCAGGTTATATTTATAGAAAATATGTCTTACTAATCTTAAAACAGCTACACTGCTTCCAGGCACAATCTAAGATGTTAGCTATTATCAGTAAAGCCCTAAATAGCCTGGGACCAGAGAACTTAAAGGAGTCTCTGCTCGGCATCTCATATCAGTGCCGGCATCTCATATCTGCAACACAGGCTCTGCTTGCATGTGTACCTATACCTATATGAGATGTGGGGTGGAGGGAGTGGTAGGTAGTGGGACCGAGGTTTTTCCTTATGGATATCCCTGTGGAATATCCTCCTCACAATGGTTCATCTGGATCCAAGTCTTTTTAAATTTAGGTCGAGAAGGAAACATTTTCCCTTCCCCAACCTTTGTTGATTGCTGAGTGTTTACTTGATCTCTCCTCATCCTGCCCTGGTTCAACAAGTTCATATGGTTAACTTGCTTTCATGCTGTCTGGGAGACTGGACCCAGCACCCTGCTACTAAGGGTAGTTCAAGTCCTCCCTATTAATGCCAGCACACTAGTGAAGCATTGTCAAAGCTAATTCATCAGATGTTACACTGCTTGCAAAGAGGAGGTAAATTCAAGTGACAGTGAAGCACCAGGGGGGGTTGTTGCATGGAGTATTCCCCGCATGGAGAGCTATGTCATTTTGAACCCTGAGATCCTTTGGCCCATCAGTCCATTTTCTGGCCACTGTTGGCAGATATGAGTCATGCCATCCTAGAACAATTGTCCACAGCCAGACCCATCTCCACGCTCCATTTCATCACCCTTATACTATTTTCCGTTCCCCCTTGCAACAGAAAGTTTGAACTGTCATATGACAGCCTGAATCCTGAATCCTCACATCAATAACATTCAGATTAAGTTGCACCGATCAGAGTGCAACCCAAATCCCACTAATGGGCACCTAGATCTTGCACTTTTGGCCCAGTGCCATCATGGATCTTAATTCTGCACCAAATTTGACCAGTAGCAGTGCTTCTACTATTTGTATCCAAGTAAATATAGCTGCATCTGAAGCCCCCCCATTTTCAAAACTGGTTTAAATGGTTTAAAATTTTAAAAAACTGGATGTGCTCTTTAGATATTTTCTAAAGATGAAAACACAGAACACTTCTCTCCATGTATTAGTTGATTCCATTTCAGATCATTCTTCTAGCACCATGGAGCATGCAGGGTTGCCAGCCTCCACGTGAAGCCTGGAGATCTACTGGAACTGATCTCTATACTACTTGGCTGCTTTGGAAGGGGAATATAGGACATTTTACCCCTTTAAGGTCTCTCCCCTCCTCAAACTCCACCTTTCACAGGCTTCATTCCTGAATCTCCAAGAATGTCCTGACCTGGAGCTGGGAATCCTATGAGCATGACATAACAGGCTCGTCCTCATCAAGATGGGCAGAGAACGCCTTTGGTTTCTCCTGTTCTGCTTCCCTTCCTAAATAGAACCTCCATGTCTTCCTCTCCTCTTCCTCCCTTCAACTCCTTCTTTGTTGTAGCTAGTCTGCTTTACTGCCAGCAAGCCCTTCTCCACAGCACATCTCATGCCTGGCTAGAAATTCCCTTTTTATTTCAAAAATCCTTCTCCATTTCCCCTGGTGCACCTTTTGATCCCATTTTTTGGCAACTCATCACCTATTTCTTCTATTTGTGTTGCTTTCTCTGGAGGAGGAACACAATTTGGACATTATAAGAACTTCAATTGAGTATTTAGCTTAAAGTAATACGACTGAACACTATAACAGTGCAGTTGCAATTGAATAGTTTGGCCTCACTGTCGTGTTATAGTCCAACCTCTCCTCTTTCTATTCTGTATCTTGGGTTAGGTCCAGGGCTTTTTTTCAGCTGGAATGCGGTGGAATGGAGTTCTGGCACCTCTTGAAAATGGTCACATGGCTGGTGGCCCCATCCTCCTGATCTCCAGACAGACAGCATGGAGGGTGATCAAACTTTCCTCTATTTGAGTTTCTAACTTTCCTCTATTTGAGTTTATAATCCAATCTGATATCCAAACTAATGCTGCTCCTTGATGATACAATTTAATATTTGGTACCACTAAGCCTCCTTTTTTTCCCTATCATGTAATTCTTGGATTCTTCTCATTCCATACAAAATCATTTATCCTTTTCTGCCATTTTTTAAAAACAGCTTTTCATCTACATGGATTGGTAACATTTGAAACAAAAAAAAATTAGCTTGGATAATATATTCATTTTAACAGCAGAGATTCTTCCTAGCCATGAAATTTTCAGTTTTTCCCATCTTTGCAAAACTTCAATAATACTTGTCCAAACATATAAATTATAATTTTGTCCCATTACATATATTTCCAAATATGTAATTGGTTTTTTTGGTGACAACACAATCTGTTGTTTTTTCTATCTCTTCTTGTTTTGTTATGTTCTGGTTGCTGCTAATAACATTATTTTTCCCATCTACTTTTTATTTAATTTATATATTTATTTATATTTAATTTAATTTAATTTGAATACGATTCAAATCTGTTTATTTATTGTATTATATATTTCAGAGAAATGTTTGGTTTTGTTACTGATATTACTATATCATCTGTATTGCTGCATGGTGGAAATATGATTGACCCCTGAGGAAGTGGAGGTGTCATGAAACAAGCTAAATGATCAAGCCGGCAGCTTGTAGGGCCAGGTGAGCCCTGTTTGGGCTCTCTATCCATCTTGGAGATCCACCTGTGATTTAAGAAAAAGAAGAAGAAGAACAGAACAAGTTTAGTCAATTTCCACTTGTTACCGTCTGGAATTTGTCTACAGTTTACAGCATAGGGGCTTCCTCCTACGCCCTTGAGGGTGCCCTACCTGTTTTGCTACATTTTGGACTACAATTTGGTGATTCTCATTGCAAGGGAGTCTTCAGCTGTCGAAGCTAAGAGTATACGCCAACCTGAGGACTTTGTTTTTGCTGAAGGACTGCCTTAAAGGGACGTGGCCAGTATTGGTCTTTTGTACTCCTTATGTATTTATAGTATATGTATTTTGTAGGACTTGGAAGCCAATTTATACTGAGATATTACACCTTTGCACTGAGCACTTTAAATTGATATAAGAATCAGTAATACATTTGCAGTAAGTTATTTATTGTTATTCATTGCAAGTGCTGTTGTTTGTGATATCTTGTGAAGTACACTTTGCATTGCACCTTTGGTTTGTTACAAAATAAACAGTAGTGGCAATATTGAATACCCCTGGTGAATTCCTTTTGCTATTTTAATTTTCTCTGTTAGGGAACCATTTACTAAAATTCTGGCTTACTAATCTATGTAGATACTTAGCATCCAAATTAAAAATTCAGTCCCACAGTTCATATTTGGTACTACTTTCATCAAAAACAGCCAAGATACATTATCAAAAGCTTTATCTGCTTCTAAAAACATAAATGTCATTTTTCTCCTTTTCTCCTTGAATACTGAATTGCATTGAGCAGATATTTGATATTATTTCTCATATATCTCTTTGGAACGTAATTCATTATTGTAGTTTCCTTTCTTTATTTAAATACTCTATATAAATTAAACATTATTTAGACACAATTGATGTAAAAAAACCTGTTAAAATTGCATTCACACAACAGGGAAATATTTAGTTTAAAAAAAACAGAAAAAGACACAGAGTTTTGAACTGAATAAGGAAGAAGTAAAATAGAAATGGGGAATTTTGAGTCAAAATTGTGGGGCTACAAAATTTTGTAGCATCTCTAATAATCATCTGTTTATATGCCTAAGAGGGAATTGGTGATGTCTGTTAAATGCCATCTCCGTAGCTTTTCATTTCCCATGCTATTGCTCCAGTTAAGGGATTAAAATTTGTGACTCCAATTAATCCACAATAATGAACTAGTAATTTCTTCAAGTTTTATCCTGTATTCTTAAATATGAGACTATTGTCTTTACGCAAAACATATGGGCAAGAAAAACATTTCTAAAATATTGCACATCTAACAATGCTGTGCCAAGCAATGTTACACCCTACTACGCCCATGGAACTCAATGTATTTAGAAGCGTATAATTCTGTTAGAATGGTGCAGTGTTTTGCACCATAAAACCTGGAGGCACTGCCAAGATGGTGTAATTTGGAAATCACATTAAGTTATGACAGAGAAGAGAAAAGCAAAATGGTTCAAGGTATGATTTATTTTCAAAATGTTGACAATTACAGATTATTTTATTTAAATTTATACTGCCTGGATTTATCTGGAAAATAATCTGACTCAGTGCTGTTGCATGGATATGGTAAAATGACCTCAGAGATGTTTGAAAGCTTCACATTAAAGTAGTATTTGATTAATTAGATCTAGGAATGAGATCTTTCCCCAGAAATCAATACTAGATTTATTGATAGGGAGATCTGGTAAACGATTTAAGAGTGCTACATGGAGAATTGTCACCATGCAAAAGTAGCTTATATCCTCCAGCATTTCATAAAGGGACATTTGGGCATTTGTATACATGAGTACTGGAATAGGCTAGGGTAGAATTTGAAACCAATGGAAAGAGCCTTAGAGCATGCCTTAGAATTAAGTAGTAGGTGTGGAGAGAGACCAGCATAGTTAGATTGCACATGGATTATAAGCAGAAGTGCAAGCAGAGCAGTTAAATCAAAAAAGTTGGGAAGTGGAAAGAAGCAAGTCTGGAAAAATGTGACATTTGGAGAGTTATAATTTATCTGTGCCAGAAGTAATAAATTTGGGACTATCTCAAAAACAAAATCAAGGTTATTGGAAAGTGAGAATTAACTTTAATCTAGAATACTTCCTTTCCCCTATTTCTCTCTACCATAAAAAGAAAGGTTCACCTCATATTCCTTCATCAACCTCTTTTGACTCTATTATGTTTGTTTCTCGGCCTTTAAAGTATGTAATATTGGATTAGCTTTCAATTATCTTTTAAGTTGCTATCCATATTCCTCCAGTCTGTTTCAACTCATATCGTGTCCTCTACTTGGGCATATTTGCACCTGGTCCACTTTGTTTTCTTTATTTCTTCAACTATACTCTACTAATAATGTACTAATCTGTTTTCAAGATTCTTTCTACTCTTCCTTCCTAATAGAGCCATTGGCCATTTCCACACATCTTTCCCTTGTGGAAAATTGTGCAAAACTTACAGAATGATGGCGTCTTCATGGCGCGATTTCCCGTCATGACTCTTTTTCATGGTGTGATTTATGACATCATATGATTGGAAAAGGAATGTATCCCCCTGCCAATAACCCATAATACTTAACCAAAAACTATATACAGAGGGAGGGACAGGTGGGGAAAGATGGAACAAACTGAGGAGGCAGCAAGGAGACTGGAGAAAGCCAGAGCAGCTGAAAACTAGATGGCTGGAGAAAGCCAAAGCTCTGTTTGGTCTTGACAAGGTTATCTTTCTGGTTGCCCCATTTCATGCTTGGGTACAGCACAGTGTAGGGATGTTGGTTTTTTTGAGCAAAGACTGAACAGAAGCAGTGACGAGGTTTTACCCCTGAACGATAATGAAAAGTATGGGCTGAGGAAATAATTTAATGCAACAGCAATTGGAATGGAAAGCTGGTTTGGTATAGTGGTTAAGAGCACGGGACTCTAATCTGGAGAACAGGGTTTGATTCCCCACTCCTCCACTTGAAGCCAGCTGGGTGACCTTGGGTCAGTCATAGCTTCTAGGAGCTCTGTCAGACCCACCCACCTCACAGGTTTGCTGTTGAGGGGATAATAATGACATACTTTGTAAACTGCTCTGAGTGGGTGTTAAGTCATCCTGAAGGGTGATATATAAATTGAATTTTGTTGTTGTTAAGGCCATGTAAAGAGGTGGGGGAATCTAGGCTGCTTAATTAGAAAATACTAGATATGTATATATCCGATATGTTCTCAATGCATTTCCCAGACAGAAAGTGTAAATACTGGACTGTTTAGATGAAAACAGGACCCCTGGTGATATTGGTTGTACTGACTCTTGCTATATAATCTACCTTGAGTCTCAAAGCCAAGCTACATGAGACACCAGACGTGATCTTTACATGTCGGGTCTCGCAAGCTTACTTGGGAGGGGTAGGGTTTTTAAAAAAAAAAACAGTTGTTTGATGCGATTTTTAGCCAGAGAGAATTGCAATGGGAGGGACTCTCTCTCTCTTTTTCAAAAATCCTCCAGGAGCTCAGGATGGGGGTGGGGGTGGGGAATAACATGACAGGAGGCAGAAAAAATCTCAAGGTGTTTTCCACATGCAAGAGAAACCCAGTCCCTCCCACTGTTCTTCTCCCTGCGGGGAATTGCAGCACTGATTTTCCTTCTCTCTTGACTTTTTTCCTGCCTCCTGTTACATCTCCCCACCTGCACATCTTCCCTGTCTCTGAGCTCCTGAAGGAAAACCTACCCGAGTGGATTTTTGGAAGAGAACATCTCTCCAGTCAAGCAGCTGTTCTTTGTAATAAAATCCACTCCACTCAGTTACCCAAATAGCCTGCATATGCACATCTACTGACATGCAGAGTGTCCTTCTTTAGTGTCAAGCACACAGAGTTCTATTGTGGCACCAACTTTTATAGAGAATGTTGAAGATTATGAAACTCTTCAACAAGAAAGCCACTTTCACAATAAGAGTTATGGAAACCCTGTAAAACACATTAAAGATACTAAATGGTGTTGAGGCAGGTTAATTCAAAGTACACATCAATGTGGATTTGGGTCAACAATTAGACTGAAGGTGGCTGAGTGCAACCAATTATAGTCTAGAAACCGTTTGGGAGTCTATGCCGGGGCAGTGCTGACTGAACAGAGAAATGCTTCTTTGCCATCATCCCATCTGCACAGTGCCACGCAGTTATGCTGTTTAGGTCTTTTGACCCTCCCACCAAGTAACTGGGATCTTCTCTGTTAAAGATCCTGTGGGGCCTACCTTAATTCTAGCAGATATATTGGAATGAAATTCCTGAATCAGGAACAATAGGTGTTTATTGATATTCGTGCCTGCTAGTTTCACCCACAATCGGTTCCAATCTACTGTATCAAAGCAGAAGTGAGATTCACAGATGCTGCAGACTTAGCCTTGGTGGGCCCTTAATACACTGCCAGGTCAGGATTCGTTTTCGTTTTCTCAGCCATGCCGGACGCTCCTCTCGGCTGGTCCGGGAAGAAACGACCGGGCACCCTGACCGGGCGGCTGATCCGCAAGGATTAGCCCCCAGGACTCCCAGGGAGGGAGCCAGGGTCCGGGATGCTGCGGGAAGAACTCCCCGAAATCAATGCGGGGGGGGAATTGCCCGTTTGTCCCTATGGAGGCCGGCAGACGTGCGCGGCGCCTCGAGTGCTGCCGGGCAACGAGAAACGGCAAATAAAAGAAACAGGCGGAAGCCCGTAAACAAGCGAATCCCTTCTGTTCTACAAGCGTTCGTAAAGGAGAGGTTGATCTGAAGAAGACTCGTTCTTCCCCTTCGGTGAGTTCCAGAATTTTGTTGGCCCCCCCCCCAAATGGCAGCAAAGAAGCAAAGTCCCGCTCTCGGTAAGTCAATCTCAGCTACCTTGAAGGGAGAGTCGCTCGAAGAGTTGGTGCGCAGGGCGGTGGTGGAAGCCATAAAACCCTTTGTTGACAAGCTGAACGAAACTGATCAAAGGGTGGGCTTAATTGAAAGTGAAGTGAAAACCATTAAGGAAGTAGCAGGGGGGGCAGAGAAGTCTGCTCTGGAAAGTGCGTCACTTGTGAAGGCTACAAAAAAGGAGCTGAAGTTGGTTGAGAACCAGCTGATCGGGCTACAGATGGAACGAACGCAGACAATTTTGCGTCTCCAAAATGTGAAAGAGGAGGAAAATGAGGATCTGTGGGAGGTGGTCTCGGAACTATTGGCGATACCCGCGAGGACGACTAAAGAAGAGGTTAAAAGCGCCATTTTGGAGGTCCATCGGGCTTCTTCAAAATATGCAACAAAGCGACAGTTGCCTCGTGAGATCATTATTGACTTTTCATTTAAAAAGATTCGGGACACCATCCTATATAACTCATACAATGCGGATTTGGACTTTATGGGTTTGAAAGTCAAGATTTTGAAGGACGTTCCATTTCTAGTCCGGAAAAGGCGTTTTAAGTATAAAAAGTTTGCAGCTCTTCTGAGGGACCATGGAATAAAGTACAAATGGTTATTCCCGGAAGGAATATGGTTTAGATATAAAGATCAGGCCTATAAGATACTATCAGAAGATCAACTAAAGGATTTTGAGGATAAAAACCCGGAATTCTGCTGCACCGAGAACGAAGAAAAGGAGAAGCCGGAGGGGGGGGAAGAGGAGGAGAGCACCGCAACAGCGGTTGCACAGAGAGAATTGCGTCCGGGACCTAGAAGGGGGAGGAAAGTTTAATCAGAATTTGAAATGTTTATTCTCTGTATGATTAACCACTCCATCATTATCCTATGGAGCTATTTTTGTATTATGACAGTATGAAGGGAAAACATTGAAGTGTAGTGTTTAGTGTTTGTAGTTCATTCCCCCCCCTCTTCTTTTTCCATCCCCCTTTGTCCCTTCCCTCTCCCCTTTCCTTGTGATAGTCTTGTGTAGTGCTGTGTAGTGTTTTGTAGTTTGAAAAATAAAAAAATTATAAAAAAAAAATACACTGCCAGGTCAGCTGGGAAAAAATCAAACAGTGATCAATAGTGCCTGTCCCTTTGCTGAATCCTGCTTGCTCAGGATGGATTTACCAGAGGAGAGAGAGAGAGAGAGAGAGGAGATGAGGCCTGTTATTTCAGATGCTGCAATGGGAGAACATTGTGGTGAGATGGACTGATCTAAAAGTGGTGCCTGCTCCACTGCCTAATTTCCTGAATAGGGTGGGGCCTCTCAATACCTGACTGTAGTGCGTTTGCCAGTCTTTTGCTGAGACCAGATCCTCCAATAAAGGCGAGGAATCTGCTTAAATTGAAGGAAACAAGTTCCCAGAACCAGGACCCCCCTCTTTTCTTGAGCTGCTAGACCGAGTTCCTGCCATTGCAATTTAGCAAAGTCAAGCTTCTTCTGCCTAAGGAGATTCTTATAAGTTGGCCTTAAGGAGATGAGATGACTGATTCCTTTCTTATGGTGATGAATCTGTTGAGTATTGTGTACTAGCTATTTCCTGGCAGTTCTACATTCCTAATCAAGCCACCCTCTGCCAAGATGAGTTGAGATTTTAGGGTATATGCGGCAGGAATAAGAAAAATTTAGGGCCATGGAGTTAATTCTCCCACCCCAAGAGGTTCCAAGAAAGCAGATGTAATTGTGAAGAACAATTGTCAAAAACACCAACCAAACTTCTGTAAAGAAAGCCCAATAACAGGGGAAAACAGCCCCTCCTGTAAGAACAAGTGAATTTAATAAAATTAACAGGAACTATAAAACTCCAAACAAAACAACCCCCCCAGAACAACAGCGTTCGATTTATATACCGCTCCTCAGGACAACTTAATGCACACAAAGAGCAGTTTACAAAGTATGTCATTATTATCCCCACAACAAAACACCCTGTGAGGTGGGTGGGGCTGAGAGAGCTCCAGAGAACTGTGACTAGCCCAAGGTCATCCAGTTGGTGTCAGGTTCTGACTGTGTTTAAACCAAAGAAACTCCATTTTGATCCTGTCTGTATATTAAGTGTTTTCTTTGCAGGTGGCAAGCCTTCTGCTGGAAGCTCACAGAGAGAAGAGGAATGTTATGTCTACATATATCTGCCTTTCAGACACCCTTGGGAAACTTTCACTTTCTCACCCTCGGGCCGATTGTTTTGAGAACCGAGGGGGAGGATGGGGCCCGCAGGGAACTGCTATTCTGTACCTTTGCTTTTGCCTGTCATTCGTAACAATTTCTAGCTCAGCCATGATCCTTGTATCTTGGAGTGTGGACTTATAATGGTTGTTTATCTTCAATAAAGCCTTTTGAAATCGATGGACTTTTGTCTCATTGCAAGGGGTAGTCTGGATTGCAACTTTTGTTCAAGCCACAGTCTGACAGTTGGCTTCAAGTGGAGGAGTGGGGAATCAAACCCAGCTCTCCAGATTAGAGTCCCGCACTCTTAACCACTATACCAAACTGGCTCTCAGAAGAACAAGCAGCACAATGAACAGTAAATATAACCTTCAAAAGCCAAAAATCAAAGCTCCCCTATACAAAAGCCCAACCAAAGTCCCTCCAGTAAAAAAGCAGTTTTTAAAATGCAAACTAAAAAAAAATTCCCTCCTCCCATCCCACCCAGACACCAGACGAGCCCCCTCCCCCCATTTGCTAATAGTCACCAATAGAGATGGGCACTAACCTGAAAAAAAAATGAACCATGCGGTTCATGGTTCGTTGCATTTCACGAACCATGAACCATGAACTTTCATGAACCTGCCCCAATTCATGAACTGGTTCATTTGGTTCATAAAAACATCACAAACAAACGGGAAAGTCTTCCTCTCAAAGACACACAAAACAAGGAGCCGCGAGGCTCGAGGAAGAACACCAAGGGGCACCAAGATAGAAAGTCACGTTGTTAATTACCCAATGTCAATACAATGGTGCAAATCAAATCGAATACAATGTAACAGTAGCCAATATAAGGCAAAATTGATACACCCGTAGGGTGGCTTAAATAAGCCCAAACACGCCGGCAGTCTGTGAATGAGTCCAGCCGGCTGAACCGGGGAAAGGCAGACAACACAATAAGTCTGCCAAATTGAAGTGCAGAAAAAAGGGGTGGACGACGAGCTGGGTCGACCTGTTCACTACTCGTTTCAGAAGTAAATTCTTCTTTCTTCAGGCCAAAATTTCTGTGAACGAATCACAAAAGGAAATTTCCACACCTCTCCAAACATTTCACTAAACAATACATTTTCAGTGGTAGGAGACTTACTTACAAGGAACTGCTCTACACCTTCCAATTCGTACCCTTAGAGTGAGTATGACGAATCATTGGGATAAGGGATCTTGGCCCCTCCCATGATTTATACAAAAACTAATCATAGTTCCTTGTAAAATTAAAGTGAAAGTCACCAAATTCGAATCTGTTGCAATTACACAACGCTTTGCAGTACATGCTGATGTAAAAATTACAATGCATGCTGATGTAAAAATTACAACCGATACAATAGGTACCTTAAAAGACCTTAAAACACTGAGACTGAAGCTTCGTTACCTACTGTTTATGAACATTTAAAGCAATATAGATATATGAAGAAATTAAATAAACACAAATCATATCATATACATGATAATAATTCCAAGCATGTGTGTGAAGAACAATCATAAGAAAGATGAATAATCGAGCTCATTGTTTAAACCCCCAGGGGACAATGTACGGAGGCGGAAAATCCAACGCGCCTCCGCCTGTAATAAAAAACGGTTTGCATTGCCAGGTTTGTTAACTATTTCCAGGACTGTAAAGGCTAATTATCTCTCATTACCATGATTGGTCACGAAGTGCTGGGTAAGGGGAGCCTCTTCGTTCCGGGTCCGTATTTTAGAGAGATGCTCTTGAATTCTCAGACGGACCGGACGGGTGGTGCATCCTACATACATCAGTTTACAACTACACTGGATCAAGTAAACCATGTTCGGCCCCTTTTTTCTGCACTTCAATTTGGCAGACTTATTGTGTTGTCTGCCTTTCCCCGGTTCAGCCGGCTGGACTCATTCACAGACTGCCGGCGTGTTTGGGCTTATTTAAGCCACCCTACGGGTGTATCAATTTTGCCTTATATTGGTTACTGTTACATTGTATTCGATTTGATTTGCACCATTGTATTGACATTGGGTAATTAACAACGTGACTTTCTATCTTGGTGCCCCTTGGTGTTCTTCCTCGAGCCTCGCGGCTCCTTGTTTTGTGTGTCTTTGAGAGGAAGACTTTCCCATTTGTTTGTGTTCTTTCCTGGAAACCATGCCTGATTACAGGGACACCTTCGCTTTTTCCCGGGATGAAAGAGAGAGGATTCTATCCATTTTTCCTTCTCTGTCTGAAGCCAGGGGGGCTGCCCCGGCTCAGGATTGGGACTTACTTATGACTCAACTTACCAAGTTTACCAAATTAACACTGCATGCTGCGTCTTTAATTGAGTATAGTAAGGAGAACATCATTCCACGGGGGCTGCGTTTACACAAACCCCCGGGTATGTACAAAGAGGACGAGAGTTTTAAAAAACGCTGGGCCTCAATATTAAATAAATGCTCCTTCGATTTAATGCTGCTGCTGATAGAGCGCATGGCACAAGAAAAAGACGATATTGGCACTGAGATTGAGACCATTAAAGAGACCTTGAAATCTACTTATAATGAGGATGATTTTACAAATAGACTGAATGAGGTGAATAGGTCTATTAGAGATTGTGAATTAAGATTGAAAGAACTTAAAATTAAGAAATTGAACAGAGACAAGCAGGACTACAGCACAGGTAATGTTTATAATTGGAAAGAGTCTACCTCCAAGAAACGGGTGACTTGGGCTTCCTCCACTGTGGGTGGCACTGATTTTGATACCACTGACCCTTCGGACACTGAGTTGTCCGGAGACGAAGGAGGCCGTGCTCTCCGTAACCGGGTCGTTCCCTCTGCCCTCCCTTTACCACCTAGAAGATCTTTTTTAGGGAGGGGCCGCCTCTCGAGATGCGGGAGAAACCGGACTTAGTTTTTAATCTATCCTCGAAACGACTTACGGCTTTGGAATTAAAGGTTCTAAATAAAGGTTTGGGCTTTGTCCCTTTTCCCGGGTATAATCCTTTTGATACCCATGTGGATTTGTTCAAGCTGTTCCGGTTGGTAAAATTAAAAACGTTTTTTGGCAATACTTCTGAAGGTGTTTTGTGTACTGGCTTAAAACATAGGTCAACTTTCACTCCCAAAATCACGGACCTCCAAATTGAAACATTTGAGAGATTGGTCCTCAAGGAAGTGATAGCTATAGAGAGTAAACCGTATCAAAATTGGCACAACTTAACGAAATTAGAGAAGTACGCACTCGAGGATTTAAAAAGAGATAGCTCTGTAGTCGTGAAACCAGCAGACAAAGGTGGGGTGGTTGTTGTATTAGACCGAGAGGTCTATAGAACTGAGGTTTTACATCAACTATCAGATAGGGACTATTATCGTCCCATCAATCAAGATCCTACAGCTACGATTGGGAGGATTGTTAAAATTACATTAGATGATGCCCTGGGAAATGGCTATATTAGCCAGAATTTACATCGGGATCTATTTAATCGAGACCCACGGGTGCCAGTATTTTATTGCCTCCCAAAGATCCACAAAAACATTTACCCGCCACCGGTCATGTCAGCCTCTAATTCGATCTTAGAGCCTTTGGCAGTTTTTTTGGATCATATTCTACAACCTTTTGTGGTCCAAACTAAATCATATGTCAAGGATACCACTTCCTTTATTAATTTTGTGGAGCCTTTGACCATACCTCACAATTCATTTTTGTTGACCATGGATGTGCAGTCACTGTACACCTCAATACCACATTCGGAGGCATGCCAAGTGATTGAAGTGGTAATGGATGAGAGACAATTGCGGTCTCCACCCACCCATTTTTTGTTGGACCTTTTGGACTTGATTATGGAACATAACTATTTCCGTTTCGAGTCGCAGTTCTATTACCAAACGAAGGGAGTGGCCATGGGCTGCTCCGCGGCCTCAAGTATAGCAAATCTATATATGGCCAGTTTGGAGGACCGCTATATTTATGCGGAAGATGTCAACCCCTATTTCAATCATATAGTGTGTTGGAGACGATATATTGATGATATTTTTTTGATAATTAAAGATGCAGAGTCAGTTGTGCCATTGATGAGTTGGATCAACACCCTGGATCCCAATATTCAGTTCACACACCAGGGCAGCCTGGAACAGGTTAATTTTTTGGATGTGGTGGTATTCAAGAGATCAGCTAACCGACTGGGCGTCAGGCCCTTTCACAAGCCCACGGACAGAGCGGCTCTGTCCTTAAACGCAATATACCTTATGGGCAATTTTTAAGAATTAGGAGGAATGCCACCAATTATTTTGATTATATCAAGGAAGCCAGGACCATGAGTGAAGCCTTTAGATCGCGGGGCTACCCTACGCAGGTCATAAAACAGGCAAAATCACGAGCGGAACGGTGCCCCCGGAGGGACTTACTTACCAATAAGGCACGGGAGAATGGACCCAAAAGTAAAATCACGTGGGCCATACATTTTTCTCCCCTATCAGGGAGAATCGCAGGAATCATTCGGAGAAACTGGCACATCCTGGCTGATGTTCCAGGCTGCGAGGCTCCCCCACAGATCGGCTTTAAGAGAACTAAAAGCCTGAAGGATGTCCTGGTGCATTCGGATTTGAAAAATTTTACCACCGTTAGTAATGTACCACAGGGGCATTTCCCCTGCGGCCATTGTAATGTCTGTTCCCTTTGTGCGGACACTAGAACTATTATTCATCCGGTTCATAACAGTCCGCTGGAATCTAAAAGCTTTTCAACCTGCTCCACGCCGAACGTGGTTTACTTGATCCAGTGTAGTTGTAAACTGTAAACAGTGTAGTTGTAAACTGATGTACGTAGGATGCACCACCCGTCCGGTCCGTCTGAGAATTCAAGAGCATCTCTCTAAAATATGGACCCGGAATGAAGAGGCTCCCCTTACCCAGCACTTCATGACCAATCATGGTAATGAGAGAGAATTAGCCTTTACGGTCCTGGACTCATTCACAGACTGCCGGCGTGTTTGGTCTTATTTATTGGTGTTCTTCCTCGAGCCTCGCAGCTCCTTGTTTTGTGTGTCATAAAAACATCACACCAAGGTCAGTAAATCGTCACTTCCGGGTCAGCAGAAGGTCTGCAGGAAGTCCATCCCCTGTTGCCTAGGAAACTGATTGATTGGCGCCAGGCTGTCTGCAGTGATGAATCAAAAAACGAATCAAATGAACCAGCCTAAAGTTCGTGGCAGTTCATCAGACATGGGCTCTGATGAACTGCCGGTTTGCGAACCATGAACCATCCCAGTTCGTCACAAACTTTGGTTCATATTTTGGATTGTGCTCATCTCTAGTCACCAATACTTTGCATATATATCAGTGAATGTTTGTACTGATTATAGGATAGAGCCACTTCAGTACAGTATATTGTTTTAGAATCATAGACTATTTATTGCACTTGAGCACTTTATTTGAATATGAGATATATTCCATCAAAATGTATTTTAGTGTATTGATTTTCCAGGGCAAAATGGAGGCTGACTGAGGCAAGCCTCCTAATTTAACTCCTGCAGCAGTTGCAGTTTTAAAAGGCACTCTCATTGAGAAACCCATTGGCCAGAGAAGGAGAGCTGCTGCAAGGTTTGGCCACTCACTGACGCAAAGCTTTCTGGCGGTGTACTGGCTGGCAATAGAAACAGGTTTGAAGCAGTAGAGACCACACCAAGTAAGGTGAACTATTTACAGGTTTATTCACAGAGATATATACATATGTACAGTCCAATAGCCTATACAATTCAGAGTGGCAAAGTGCTTCGCCAGACTCTGATACCTATGCAGGCACCTAATACACAGTACTCGTCATACATTTATACATACTTGCATCCAATCAGTATGTACCTGTGCACTCCGCACTTTCGGCTGATGCAACCTTGCAACCTTGGATGCTCACATGACTCAACTGTCACTTAGATCAGTATGATCAGACAATGCTGGATCTTGCCAGAGTTACTTTCACACTCTGACACTCACTCCCCCTCCCTTCTCCCCTCTCTCATCAGGTAAAAAAAGGCAGGAAGCAATGTTTTTTTGCTGTTCCAGCAAGGAACAGTGCTGCTGTGCTTCCTGAATTTTACTAAATAAATTTAGTAAACTTAAATTCAGTATTACTAAATTCATTCGGTGATGCATATTTAAGTTTGGTAATACCAAATTTTACTGAATCAGGTAAAATTAAGTAATTTTTACACAATACCAAACCCAAATTGCACATCTCTAATATCATGTTTAATATATATGCTTTGTTCAGATTTTTGCTTGGTTTCAGATTTCTACAATCCCAGTTCTATTGCGTTGTTTGTTACAAGTCTTTCCCTATTGATTTACACTGTGTAATCTGACTTGAGTCTTGTGAGAAAGACGAACTATAAATAACATAAATAATATAATTAATGAAGTATAAATAAGATTCCGGATGCCAAGTGAACTGTGGAGGAGCCAGAGTGATATAGCTGGGTTACCCATACTTCCTTCCAATTGTGTTGGCCTGTCAAAAGGGCATGCATTTGCAAAAGGGGATTTGAACCCCTCTCTGTGCAGTTCCCAGAAAAACGGTAGAGGGCATACTACAACCCTGTTTACAATAAAGTGTGCTATGTATCGGTTAGCAGCCAAACCCTCCCTTGCACTGAAAAGGGCAGTTTATGAATATGGCTATATTCTGAACCCCTTCTTTTCCCATGTGCTCCAAGCACATGGCATGATGTTTGGCTAGGTGAAATGGTTTCCAACTCCACTGAGTGGAAAATCACTGGAACGTGAGTCATCAGGTAAGGCTAGCTGGCTGTCCCACACTCCGGAGATGTGCAAAATTGTAGAGACAAGGAGAGGTCTTCCAGAAGTGTCTGATAATCTCATCAACACCCTTCTGTGGCTTCCTCACCCCTCTTCCTAGACTCAGGCTCTTCAGGGATCTGATCAAGCCCTTCTCACTTAATAACTGCAGGACATCAAGCACCTTTTCCACCTTTAGTTCCCCTCATATGTGTAATCAAACCCAGTTCTTTGTCTCACTTCCGAAGACAGCTATTAAGCTATTGTTTTGGGGCAGAAATTAAAATTGTGCCCTAGGGTATGTGCCACAGTATAATTGGTCTACCCCAAGCTACATGCTGTGTGTGTCCTTCAGATCCGCATGCACACCCTCAGATCACATCTGAGCCTTCTCTCTTCTGCTGTGAAGTGCTGGTCACTCAAGTTGCTACTTCCTATAGACACCCTTTCCTCTCTCCAAAACTGGTAAATATAACCTGACCCTGAATTTCTCTACCTCTTCTTTACTGACTTCTTAATTAACTCTGTATGTGTGCATATTTTGTGTGCAATTGCTTTTACTACCTCTTTAATAAAAACCATTTCTGTGAAAACCTGCTTGGTTATTAGAGAGTCTTCTAAGGGAACATTCTTCATATACAAAGATGGAGATCTCAGTTACTCCCGCTCACTAGCTCATCTCCTTGCATGCTAATTCCCCCTCCAACTTGCAAGGAACCCCCCCCCCCATTTAGCCATTTAGGGTAAAATATCCTATGTTTCTTCCTTTGTTGTGTTCCGTGGATGGGTAGGAGCAGGGTGCCATCAGAGAGCTTTGCCAGCACTAATGAGCATTGATTGGCTGCATCATATATTGACATGGGGTATTGCCATACCATCCATGATTGTTGAATGTGGGCAGTCTTACTATGGACTTCAGTTAGGTTTGCCAACTCACAGGTGGGGTTTGGAGAGCATTCTGAATTACAACTGATCTCCAGGATACAGAGATCAGTCCATCTAGAGAAATTGTCAGCTTAAGAAAGCAAACTCAATGACATACCATAGATAATAGGTGAAATACCATGCCAATTTCTCCCCTCTGCAGGCATCACCCCAAGTCTCCATGAATTTCTCAACAGAGTTGGCAAACCTAACTTCAGTGTTGTTGCCATGCTCATAGGAACTTGCAATTGTATCTTTTTTGAACATCTCTTCTGAGACACCAGCAAAAATGCCAGCAATGTGCCAGTGTTTAGGATCAGAGGTGGACATGGACTGGGAAAAAATTACGGACCTTCAGCCTGTGATCTGTCGCATTTCACGGGTGACAGACCATGAACTTTTCATGGATCTGCCCCGGTTCATGGATTGATTTGTTGGTCTGTAGTCCATCACTTCTAGGGGCCCCAGGACTGCCCCCTTCACACTCAGAGATGCCAAACGCACAACAAGTCTTCAGCAGGCTCTCCTCCAGCCACACGCCAAGTTTGGCCAAGATTGCATTTCGGAGGTCTGAGTTACAGACCCCCAAAGCGGCCGCCTCCAGGAAACTTCCAGCAGAGAGAACAGGAGCCGCAGATGTCAATTGTCTTGCATTGGCTTGCAGCACCAAAAAAATTGCAATTGAAACGTTGGATTGAGTTGGAGAATTTTCCTCTGAGAACAGAACGATGGCCCCTAGAGTGGAATGATGGTTCCTGGGAGCAGAAAACCTGCTCTGGGGCTGGAATGGGGAGTTAGAGAAGTACTCTTTGAGGGGACAGTCGAGATGTTTTTGGGGAGACAGGAGGAATATTCTTTTAAAGGACACGAGGACAGATACAATCTATGAGAGGAGGTTAAATTTGGGGGGAGGGAGTGGATGTTCTGAAGGAGCTCAGAATGTTTAGCCTGGAAAGGAGACAACTGAGAGGTGTGATAACCATCATCAAGTACTTGAAGGGCTGTCATATAGAGGATGGCACAGAGCTGTTTTCCATTACCCCAGAAGGTCGGGCCAGAACAGAAGGCTTGAAATGAAATCAAATAGCTTTCAGCTAAACATTAGGAAGAACTTCTTGACAGTTAGAGTGGCCCCTCAGTGAAACAGGCTTCCTCAGATACACACCAACAACAATAATAAACTGCATGTAAAGACTTAATATTCTTTTACTCTTAAAGTGACTTAGTGCATTTGTGCATTGGTCATTACTCATGGAGATTAAGGGTTGTGAGGTTCCACCCACTATAGGGCTCAGGAGTGATAGCACATTCTGATATGAGGAAAAGCCAGGATATTGATTCCACCTCAAAAGGTCATCATAGATGTGGACATTACCACGTCTGTCCATTGGTGTTGGAAGGGGATGAAATAGCAATAAGGCTGCAACACAGGGTGGTGAAGCTTAGGCAGTTTTCAACTTGTCAGACATTGGGGGTTGTATATTTATTGATATGTCACTGTCAGAAGCTATTATGTGGGTAGTACTATCCGCCCCCTCCAGACACGTATTTTGAAGCACATGACCAGGATAAGGAATAGGGTGCGGGAAGCCCCACTTGAAGAACATTTTATTAATGAGCATCATAAGGAGGATGAGTTTGTGTTTACAGTACTACATGTAGCTAGGCGGAGTCCAATGCAGGTTGTCCAAAGGGATCTATTATGTAAGGAAGCTGAATGGATTCATTCACTAGGCAGCTTGAAGCCGTCAAGTTTGAACAACGAACTAATATTGTCTTGCTTTTTATAGTCAGAGAGATTCTTTGAGAGTACACAAAATTATAATTCTGAACATAGTGGTTATACAGAAAAGTAACTGGTCCCTTTAAAAGCTATGATGGAGTAGGGATAGTGTGAGATAAATGAGGAATTTACTAGTTGCACACAACTAGAGATCATGTGGTGCTGCTTTTTGAGATGAATCAGGAATATTGAACATTGTATGATGGTGAGTTAAATAAATTGCATAGAGGATTGATGGATATTTAATTATATTCTTTATTAAAACTATTGTTAGAATGTGCATGTATTTGTTGTAGACATTATAAGAGTGTACAGATTCCTTGCCCCTGAAGAAGTCTTCAGATGAAAACTGTGTGAGAATAGCTGGCCCCGGTTAGAGCTTGAATGGGCTTGGACTTTTGCCATGAATATCATCCATGGATCCGTCTGAGAAGAGAAAGAGATAACATTTAACAACATTACCATTAAATTGGAATAATTACTTACCAGTCTTGATGTCTTCCCCGGAGCTTCTTTCCCTGGCACATATGATAGAAATTTAAAAAGACATTTTTCTGTTTGAAATATTGTTAAGGAATGAGCAGCCAGGGGACAATATATTTGATGCGGCCATTAACTTTTTTTGTATAGTAAGAATGTTATTTATTGTAATTTATTAATGAGTGTAATTTATTTATGTGTAATATTTAATAATTAGTACTTATTCTTGTGATAAATAGAGGATTGTTCCTGGGTACTAAGAGCACTTCTCGATATGCACAAATGCACTAAGTCACTTTAAGAGTAAAAGAATATTAACTCTTTACATAGAGTTTATTATTATTGTTTTTCTCCTGATTGGTGTGTATCTATTTGGATGGGAATATATCAGGAGTGCCTTCTGTTTTTCACTTCCAATCTTCTGGTACCTTGCCTGATCTCCAAGAATTCTCAAAAATAATGGACAGAGGCTCAGAAATTACATCTGTGAGTTCTTTTAGTACCCTTGGGTGCTAATCATCTGGCCCTGAGGAATTAGGTCCAGTTAAAGAAACTAGGTGTTTACATACTATCTCTATGCTGATCCTAGGCTGTAACTCCCTTCCCCCATTGTCTAGCAGAGCCATAGTGAGCCAATTTGCCTATATTGGTTTAAGTTTTTAAAATCTTACAGGCCCAGTTTGGCCTGACACTCCAGGAGTGGAATGTGCAGCTCAGTAATTAATTGCACCTGGAGCTGGTGTCCTTGAGACACAAGGGAGTTTTGGCTCTGCACGTACGCCTTCTCAGCCTAGCAACACTGATTACAAGGTGCCTCTGATTGGCTGGCAATCTTAGAAAAGGATGGCTCCTCGCTGTTCAAAAAACACGTGACTACGCCACACACACTCACTGAGATGTTGGTGAACTATTCCATGCTATGTTAGCATGTGAGAGACTTTGCTCCTGGTCAGGCCTGAGATGACTACCTGCCTGGCATGGTTTATGGATTTGTGAGTATGAGCTTCAAGCCTTTTCATAAACGCAAGTTAGTGAGCTTATGTTTTTAGTCAGTTAGCCAGGGCTTTTTTTCAGCGGGAACACGGTGGAATGGAGTTCCGGAACCTCTTGAAAATGGTCACATGGCTGGTGACCCCACCCCCTGATCTCCAGACAGAGGAGAGTTTAGATTGCCCTCTGCAGCACTGAGCGGCGCGGAGGGCAATCTAAACTCCCCTCTGTCTGGAGATCAGGGGGCGGGGACACCAGCCATATGACCATTTTCTCTGAGGGCAACCCACTGAGTTCCACCACCTCTTTCCCCAGAAAAAAAGCCCTGCAGTTAGCTACAGTAAAGATTAGGCTAGCTGTTTGTTTTTTTTTATGCCTCTTGTTTGTGCCTTAAAGGGAGTGGTTCCTGCCATCTGCATACACTCCTCCAAGTTAATAAAACATCTGTTTGTATAAGTCTTGTGTCTGAGTGCTTGACCATTCGTGTGCAAAATCCTCCAGACTGAGAACCCAAGCAAATAAGGGTGTTCAACCTTCTCCAGGAGCTGCCAGATCTTGAGGGCTGTGGTAACACTTGGAACTGTAGCTGAACTGGGGGGGGGGGGGGTGAGCAGTTCTGCCCTCTCTTCATCACCTGTTACAATTTCACTTCCCTGTCCCTGCAATGGGCATACCACGTCCTTGCTCTTTTTCTTACTTTGAACATAAGCAAAGAACACTTTTTGGTTGTTTTTAGCATCTCTTGTTAGCTTAAGCTCATACTGAGATTTAACTTTTCTAACACTCTCCCTACAAGCACTGGTTATTTGTTTATATTCATCTTTGGTTATAAGGCCCTCATTTCATTTCCTAAACGAGTCTTTTTTATTTCTCAGTTCATTAGAAAGCTGTTTATTTATTTATTTATTTTATTCGATTTATACCCCGCCCTCCCCACAGATGGGCTCACCACCACGGCTTCTTTAAGCTCCTCTCATTTTTCCTTCTTATAAGAATTGTTTGTGATTGTGCTTTCAATATTCGCTTTTAAGAAACTCTCACCCCTCTTGAACTCCCTTCTCCTGAACTTTTTCTGACCATCTGATTCTACCCAGCATAGCTTTCAGTTTGTTAAAATTTGCTTTCCTGAAGTCCAACCTATGTGTCTGACTAGGTACAGCTTTTCTCTTCCCCAAGACTGTAAATTCCAAAATGACATGGTCACTGCTACCCAGGGTGCCCACTACTTTCACCTCGTCAACCAACTCTTCCCCGTTGGTGAGAATCAAGTCCAAGATAGCAGAACCCCTTGTTTCTCTCTCTACTTTCTGAAAAATGAAGTTGTCAGCAAGACAAGTCAAGAATATATTTGACCTTTCATTTTTAGCAGAGTTAGACTTCCAACAGATATCCAGGTAATTGAAATCTCCCATGACCACTGTGTCCCTTCTCTTTGTGAACTTTGTAATTTGTTTTAGGAGTTTCTCATCCAAGTCTTCCGTTTTGCGTGGTGGTCTATAGCAGACCCCCACCATAGTATCACTATTATTTCTTACTCCTTTTATTTTTACCCAGAGACTCTCAGCTGAATTTCCATACTCAGATATATCTATTTCCTCACAAATATATACATCTGAGAGATCTCTGTCGTTTGGTGCTACACCTCTGACACTGAGAGATCTCTGTCTTTTGGTGCTACACCTCTGAAGATGCCAGCCACAGCTGCTGGCGAAACGTCAGGAACTACTATGCCAGGACCACGGCAATACAGCCCGGAAAACCCACAACAACCAATATATACATCCTTTACATATAATATTACTCCTCCCCCTTCCTTACTTGTCTATGTCTTTTGAACAAGTTGTACCCATCAGTCCTAGTATTCCAATTGTGAGTGTCATTCCTTCAGTAATGCCTATTATGTCATAGTCCCCTTCCTGTATTAGAACTTCAAGTTCCTCTGCTTGTTTCCCATACTCTGTGCATTAGAGACATCGGAAGCCATGAATTATATGCCCTAAGGTTTTTGCTTCTGTGCTTACCTGTGAGTTAATGTTTCCTAGCATATGTTCCACTCCCTGCTGGCCTTCAGTGTTCCCTTCTCCAGTTATAGGCTTTGCATTTTTGTCTCTCTCCCCCATAGGATTTAGTTTAAAGCCCTCCTTCACACGTTTGCAAGGCTCTTACCAAACACATTTTTCCCTACCTTTGTGAGGTGCAAGCCATCTCTCGATAGAAGAGCTTCATCTTGAAAGGGTAAGCCATGGTCCAAAAACCCAAACTGCTCCTGATGACGCCATCTACGTAGCCAATCATTTATTTGCAGTATTCTTCTTTCCCTTCCTAAACCACGGCCTATGACAGGAAGAACTGATGAAAACACAAACCTGTGCCCTCAGGTCCTTAACCTTTTTACCTAGAGCCACATAGTCTCTTTTAATGCATTCTGGACTGTGCCAGGCAATATCATTTGTTCCCACATACATCAAGAGGAAGGAATAATAATCTGTGGGTTTGATAAGTCTTCCTACCCTTTCTGCACATCCTGGATGCGTGCACCTGGTAGACAGCATACCTCTCAAGACAACAAGTCTGGTTGACACACTTTACCCTCTACCCCCTCTCTGTGGGGAGTCCCCAACTATGCCTTCTACCCTGAGGAATGGAAGCTTGAGTCTTCTCATCCGCAGGAGCCTGAGAAATTTATTTCAAGGTTTGAGGAGTCTGGGGGAGTAGCTCTTGATCCAGTGGTCCAGAATCAATATCTGAGGGGAGATCCTGGAACTGATTGCTTAGCATCAGAGGCTCAGAATGTCTCCTGATTATACTGCTCCTCCATGTGCCCACCTCTTGTATTGGGTGCTCCTCCAAGTCCTGAGATACCTTTCCCTCTTCCTCTTCATGTTACCCTCTGAAAAGTGCTTCATGTGTTCTGTCCATGTAGTCTTCACCTTCCCTTATCAAATTGAGTGTGGACAAGCATGCCTCAAGTCCCTGTATCTTCTTCTCCAGTAGGGCTAGCAACTTACACTTGCTGCAAGTGTAGTTGCTGTTACCCTGATGTAAGAATACAAACATGCCACACACTGTACATCAGACCCACCCAGACTAATTCCCATCCAGAAAAGCTGTTCCACGTAATAGTGATTCCCTCCAGGTGGCCAGAACCCACCACACCGATGGGTTGGCTCACAGGGAAGTCTTCCTCTAGTGGACCCATGGGGAAAGAGGTTGCACTTCCCCTTGTGGGGGAATAGGCACCAAACAGCTATGGGATTCCTCAGGAACACACCAGGGTTGTACTCAAGGCTGGTTCAGCAACAAGAACCCACCTCACTGACAGACTGGAATGGACACCTTCCTCACCTTGGGGGAAGGTGATTCCTTCTGGGGCCATGTGCTCCAGTTGCGGAGGCAGCTGCCTGGGTGAGGTATGTGTTGACGGCAGCTGGCCCCTCCTCATGGGCCCGTTGACTGCCTCCCTTCCTTACCTTGTGGGCCATAGGCTCCTGATACTCACAGGGTATCTCCTTAATTTTCTCCTGGGTAAGGCACACAGTCTCTGGCATCATTGGGGAGTGGAGCCCTCACTTCACATCCCACACATGCTGCTTGCAGTCTCCTGCCGGAAAACACATTTGCCCCACTTTCCACTGAATGTATAGCTCATGGTCCTGATTAGTTATTTTAGCCCAGCATTCCCTCAATTCTCTTTCCTCTCAGGGGGATTTATCCTCCAAGATAGGCTTCTGTTTGCCTTCAAACTCTTGCGTTACTTGGAAGGGGGATGTTCCAATATAGCTGTGAATACTGTTGTTATAGCAGTACTCTGTGTATGACAACTAGTCTACTCAATCATCTTGCTGATGGTTAATGTAGCACCTAAGGAACTGTTCCAAGATCTGATCAATACATTCTGACTGTCCATCAGTTTCTGGGAGGAGCTAAGCCCTTGCTCAATTCCAGTTACTTTCAGGAGCTCCTGCCAAAACCAACCAGTTACTTTCAGGAGCTCCTGCCAAAACCAACCTGGTTTCCTTCTTTGATCGAGTGACCAGCTTACTGGATCGGGGGAACTCTGTTGACATGATTTATCTGGATTTCAGTAAAGCTTTTGATAAGGTCCCCCGTGACATTCTGATGGGCAAACTGGAAGACTGTGGACTGGACTATAGGACAGTTCGGTGGTTAGGGAACTGGTTGGAGGACCGCGCTCAAAGAGTGGTGGTCAACGGCATTTCATCAGATTGGAGGGAGGTGTCCAGTGGGGTGCTGCAGGGCTCAGTTTTGGGCCTGGTACTTTTCAATATTTTTATCAATGATCTGGATGAAGGAGTGGAAGGGCTGCTCATTAAATTTGCTGATGATACCAAATTGGGAGGGGTAGCAAACACCCAAGAAGATAGAATTAAAATTCAACAAGACCCGAATACTCTGGAGAAGTGACCAAAACAGCACAAAAGGGAGAGGTTCCGAGATTGCACAACACTGTAATCTAAAAAGCCCTCAAGAACCTACTTATCACACTACCAGGTGTGTTGCATTAACAATGTACAATCCAACTAATACACAAAATAGCAATATATTTGTAGTATGCAATTATACACCAGTGAATCACCATTCATGTACAATATACACTCATAATCATTTTCATATAGTCCTCAATCTGTTTTACAAGAAAACCAAATCACAGGTGTTAGAGCTCAGTCCATGTATGATAAATATTCGTTGGAATGCAATTCTTCACTCTCAATATTAATGAGCCCACAAAACCCGAGGATGGTTCCAAGCTTTATGGCTACATGCACAAGTCGAATGCCTGGGATACTCCCACTATTCCGGGGTTCTCTCACTGTTGGCAACCAAATGGCTGCAGGTGGCTGGAGTCACTCCCCAATTGTCAGAGCACTCCAAGCATTTCCAAGCTTTATGTAGCCATAAAGCTTGGAAACATCCTCGAGTTTTGTGGGCTTGTTAATATTGAGAGTGAAGAATTGCATTCCAACGAATATTTATCATACATGGACTGAGCTCTAACACCTGTGATTTGGTTTTCTTGTAAAACAGATTGAGGACTATGTGAAAATGATTATGAGTGTATATTGTATATGAATGGTGATTCACTGGTGTATAATTGCATACTACAAATATATTGCTATTTTGTGTATTAGTTGGATTGTATATTGTTAATGCAAGTGTGATAAGTAGGTTCTTGAGGGCTTTTTAGATTACTCTGGAGAAGTGGGCAGCTGTGAATAGGATGCAATTCAACAAAGACAAGTGCACAGTATTACATCTGGGCCACAAAAATGGGAAGCACAAATACTAGATGGGGCATACACTTCTGGGCAGTAGTATATGTGAAAGGGATCTTGGGGTAAGAGTGAACTGTAAACTAAATATGAGCAGTCAGTGTGATGTGGTGGCAAAAAAGGCTAATTCAATCTTGGGTTGTATCAAAGGGGCCATAGCGTCGAAATCGCAGGAGGTCATAGCCCCTCTCTATACTGCCTTGTTCAGGCCACACCTGGAGTATTGTGTGCAGTTCTGGAGGCCTCACTTCAAAAAGGATGTGGACAAAATCGAGAGGGTGCAGAGGAGAGTGACAAGAATGATCAGGGGTTTGGAGACTGAGCCCTACGAGGGAAGGCTGAGGGCCTTGGGAATGTTTAGTTTGGAGAAGAGGAGGTTGAGGGGGGACATGATTGCTCTCTTTAAATATTTGAAAGGCTGTCATTTGGAGGAGAGCAAGGAGCTGTTCCAGTTGGCAGCAGAGGGTAGGACACGAAGCAATGGGCTTAAATTACATGCACAAAGGTATTAGGAAAAACTTTTTCACGGTCAGAGTAGTTCAAAAGTGGAATCAGCTGCCTAAGGAGGTGGTGAGCTCCCCCTCACTAGCAGTTTTCAAGAAGAGGCTAGATGAATACTTGTCAGAGATGCTTTAGGCTGATCCTGCATTGGGCAGGGGGTTGGACTAGATGGTCTGTATGGCCCCTTCCAACTCTATGATTCTATGAAATTGGCAACAAATTGACTTCCTCTATCCAAGATCACCTTATCAGGGAAATAGTGCAGTCGCATGACATTTTGCATAAACAGGGTAGCCAGCTTCTTTGCTGTGGGCAGCTTATAACATGGAACAAAATGGGCTTGCTTTGAAAATAAATCCACCACCACCAGGATCACAGTCTTCCCCTTGCTGGGGGGAAGGTCAGTAATAAAGTCCATAGAAATCATTGACCAGGGTCTGAAAGGGGTTTCTAGTGGTTGCAATAGTCCCAGAGAACCCACCTCCCCGCCAGTTTTTCCCCATTAAGCTAAATGGGGAGGTCATCACGTATTGAGATATGCTTCTTCATCCCTGGCTACCAAAATTGTCTCTGAACTAAATTTAAGGTCTTGACGAAGCTGAAATGACCAGCCAGTTCTCATCATGACATTTTCTTAGCACTTCCCCATGAAGGCTTTCCGGTATGTATAGTTTGCCATTCCTGTACCAGCAACCATCCTTCTCTTCCATGAGAGGATTTGGAGAGCCTGCCCCCTTCTTTTCTCAGCTTCCCTTTGATGTTTTCTAACCGGGGGTTAAGTGGGGTTAACAGGAACTTTGTATGCCTGCTGTCATGTCACTACAGCCCCTCCCAGCTGTGCTGGTGTGAACATAGGGTCTACAATCTCCTCCCATTAGCTGTCATCTTGTGGGAGGTGGGACAAAGTGTCTGCTAGGACACTTTAATGTCCTGGGGAGGTGTTTGAGCATAAATTGAAACTTTGAAAAGAACGCCCACCGGAGCTGTTTCGCGCCCAACCATTGGGGTGTCCTGAGGGTCTGTCCAAACCTCAAACAGTACCTTTGCCCCTTCAAGCCAGTGTCTCCAAGTTGACAGGGCTAACTTCATGGCTGCTGCTTCTTTGTCCCACACAGGCCAGTGTTTATCTGTTTCTGAAAACTTGCGGGATTCATAAGCACAGGGGTGAAGCCTCCTGTCTTCCCGCTCTTGCAATATCACTCCCTCCATTGCAGTATCACTGGCATCCACCTGCATAATGAATTTCTGTTTTCATTGGGGTGACACAGGATGGGTACTGATGTAAACAGAGTTTTTAACTTGTCAAATGCTTCCTGACACTCAGTAGACCAGGCCAGTTTAGCACTTGGTTTCTCTCCATCTGGCCCCTTTCCTTTAGTCTTTAGTAGATCAGTTAATGGCAGTGCAGTCTGAGCAAAATTCTTTATGAATGGTCTATAAAAGTGTGCAAAGCCCAGGAACGATTGAAACTGCCATTTTGTTGTAAGGGCTTCCCACCCCAACACATCCTGCACCTTGGCTGAGTCCATCCCCAATCCCTTTGGGGAGACCCGATATCCTAGAAAGTCCAGCTCCTCTTTATGGAACTCACATTTGGACAATTTAGCATACAGTTTATTCGCATAAAGAGTGTTCAACACTTTTCTGACCAGTTTCACATGCTCTTCATAGCTATCCGTGTAGATCAAAACATCATCAAGATAAGCTACCACCACTTTGTATAGGAACTTGATCTCAGTATCTCCTTAATTTCCTCCCTGGTAAGGCACACAGTCTCTGGCATCATTGGGGGGTGGGACCCCCACTTTGCATCCCACACATGCTGCTTGCAGTCTCCCACTGGGAAACACATTTGCCCCACTTTCCACTGGATGTACAGCTCATGGTCCTGGAGCCAGTGCACTCCTAGCACCGCTGGGAACTTGGTGGTTCGACTCACTATGAAAGTCTTTTCCTCCCAGTGACTTCCCATCCCTAGCGGGGTTAACTCAGTCTCATGAGTGGGAGGGGCTCCCTTCATGAGGATCCCATCCATCAATTCAAACTGGAGCGGCTCCAGTAACAGAACTAAATCCAACCCCAATCCTGTTACGAATGAAGAGGCTAACAAGTCTCTGCTGCATCCCAAGTCAATTAAGGCTCGGACCCTAATATGAGTCCCCCTCTTTGGGTTCACTAATGTAATCGGGATGAAAAACAAAATCCCTTGTGGTCTCACCATCATTGGTGCCTTTCCTTTTCGGACCTGTGGCTCAGCACCCTTCACTGCAGGCCTTCTTTGTTTCCTGCCAGCTGGCCTTCTTCTCCTTCACAGCTGGTTTGGATGCCAGCTTTAGGCCGCATGAGATCCTCCTCCTCTCCAGCCATGGCTGCCTTCTTGTGGGGATGGGATGCAGTGCCTCCAGGCTTCGGGAAGCTCCCCGAACCACATTTGGTTTTCTGTTCTCTCTCTGTCCGGGGCAATCCACTGCAACGGGGCCAGTGGCCCACACCTTAGACACAATTGACGTTGTAGTCTCCTCTCTCAGTTGAAGTAGCAGGCTCTCGGGTCTGCGGTTTCTCTCTCCACTGATACTCCACCATTTCTCCCTGTGGTAGTCGGAGCAGTTTTACTACCTGCTCCTGATTTTCAATCACACAGGCTAATTGAATCCACCCAAGCAGGGTGGTCTCCCGCTTATGAGACTCAGTTAACCCCACTAGGGATGAGTAGTCACTGGGAGGAAAGGACTTTCATAGTGAGTCCAACCACCAAGTTCCAAGTGGTGCTAAGAATGCGATGGCTCCAGGACTATGAGCTGTACATCCAGTGGAAAGTACACTCCTTCTGCTAGTTTATTGAAAGCTGCAGAAGGAGGAGAGGAGAATGATGTAAACTTCTTTGAGTAACATTGCGGAGAAAGGTGAGATATAAATGAAGTAATTAAATAATAAATACAGCTAAAGTTGGGGAAGGGCAGATAAAAGTTAGGTTGGTGGGTAGGAAGGAGTCAAGGAAGCAGAGAAGAATGAAGATATGGGTGTTACCAGGAAGAGGGAAAGAAGAAATAGCACTGGGAAGGTGATACAGTGAAAATTGGGTGCCTCCGACAATTCCTTGCAGATTCCTCACTGTGCAACTGAGCCTGGCCTGTTGATGGTCACTGTGAAACAGCATAGTTTTTCTAGGGAGAAGTTGTGAGTGGGGGGAGGAGGAGAAACTGAAGATCAAGGAGAAGTAACAGGAGGTACGCTGGTGGGTGGTAAGGAGAGAAGGAAGCATTGAAGGGGGAGAGGCTATGGGGCTTGAAGAGAAGGGAAAGAGGAAATAATGGGGAATGGGAAATGAGCCCACCCTGTAAGTTCTTGCAGGTTCCTGCTTATTGATTAGGAATTTCCTAGTTATGACAAAAGTTTAAGTCATACGCACAAGATATGTTAAATGGGATGGCAGTATGGCAGGAGGTATTAAAATTCAACTTTTTAAATTCAGTTATGACTTAAATTTCTGAATTTCCATGTACTTTTGCCAGTTTCTTATGAACAAAGAGCTGATATTCTTAGATGACTCCTGCTAAAGGTTATAAAGAAAGGTATAATAGTGACATTTGGTCCAATCAGCAGTATAATGAGGCTAAGGAAAGGGATAAAGAATAATCTGAAGGATCAAGCTGGTAGCTGGGGATTGACAATTAAAAATCTCATTGTATTAAAATGGATTAAATATCTAAGGAGTTGTAAGAAGACCTGTCACCAAACGCAGCTATAGTTTTGCCTGAAGCATGCTATCTGATGAAGGAATACAATTACCCAGAAACTGTTTTAACAATTGTCAGGTGTATAACAATCTTATTGAAAAATATTTCAGATGTATCCTGGGAAAATCATTTTTGTAATATTTTAAAGGAATTTCTGATTCTGGTGTTGGGGGTAGGCGAATCTGCCTGTCCACTTCCTCCAGGCTGGGTGGCTGCATCTTGGAGTGAGGAGTTACAGTACTCTACTCCTTCTGCTGCTGATAATTCTATGCTGCCAGATGAGTATACTTCTCTCTCTCTCTCTTTTTTTATAAAGTTTTCATTGGATGGGTTAACACATATTCATTATACATCTTTTCAAATATTCCCCATTATCTTAATACATGCATCCCACCCCTTCCCCCTCCCCCTTTTCTATATTGACTCCCAACAGCACTATAACCCCTTTGTATTGTCGAAGGCTTTCACGGCCAGAGAACGATGGTTGTTGTGGGTTTTCCGGGCTGTATTGCCGTGGTCTTGGCATTGTAGTTTCTGACGTTTCGCCAGCAGCTGTGGCTGGCATCTTCAGAGGTGTAGCACCAAAAGACAGAGATCTCTCAGTGTCACAGTGTGGAAAAGATGTTGGCAGGTCATTTGTGGGGTGATTTCTGTGACTGACTGTGATTTCTTTATTACAATTTACTGCCCATTTTACCATTTGAATTTTAACTGCCTCTGTAAACTTTGCCTAAGTTCATCTTTCCCATTGTTGCAAACATAAAGTCCCAATTTAAGTTGTCTAAGGCCTTGTCTGCATCCACAAAGAAAAAGCCAACTTCTTTATCCGGGTGCTTATCATAATATTCTATGGCACTGAGAACCACTCTCAAATTGTCTCTTATTTTTGTGTTGGGCAAAAATCCAGGCTGCTCTTCTCCTACAAAATCCACTAACCAATTTTTAAGTCTTTCTGCTAGGATTCTTGCAAGTATTTTATAGTCATTATTTATTAAGGATATTGGTCTATAATTTTTAACATCTGTTAATTCTTGTGTCTCCTTTGGTATCAGTGAGATATTTGCTTCATTCCATGTATCTGGTAGACCTTTTCCTTTCAATATTTCATTCATTACTTTTTGCAGTGTTTGCACCAAGTCTTTTTTCATTATTTTATAAAATCTTGCTGATATTCCATCTGGGCCTGGAGCTTTCCCCAGCTTAGTTGCTTCTATGGTTTTTATAATTTCTTCTTCTGTTACTTGAATATTTAATTTCTCTTTCATTTTGGCTGAGATCATTGGTAAGTTTGCTTTTTGTAAATAACTATCTATATTCTTTAAGTCTATTGTCCTTTTTTGAAATAACTTGGCATAATATTTATAAAATACTCTATTGATTGATTGTTTTCCCATTAGTTCTTTACCATCCACTATTATTTTGCTGATTAATTTTTTCTCTCTCTTCTCTTTCAGTTGCCAGGCTAGGTATTTCCCTGGCTTATTTGCTCCTTTGAAGGATTTCTGCTGCAGTGTCCTCAAATTCCACTCTAACTTTGTTTTCAAGTGCCCTTAACTGCTCGTGTAGCATCTTAATTTCTTGAGTTATTGTCCCCCCCCCCCGGTTTTTTCTTCAATTCTTGCTCCTTTTTAGAAATTTTCTCTTGTATTTCTTGAAATTTTTCCTTTTTCTTTTTCCTTTCTCTGCTGTTCAACATAATCAATATGCCTCTCATCACTGCTTTACATGCATCCTAAACCATATGAATTGGTACTTCTTGATCTATATTGTATTGAAAAAAATATTTCGTTTCTCTTTGTATAAATTCCACATTTTCTTGATTTTGAAGATCTTCATTCATTCTCCATCTTAATTTCTTATGTCCTGTCACCACTTTCCACAACATTGGTTTATGATCTGAACTCACTTTTGGCATCATCTCTATTTTCTTTGTCAAAAAGGCCAACTCTTTAGTTGTCCAAATCATGTCAATTCTTGAAAAAGACTGGTGTCTTGTCGAGTAAAATGTATAATCTTTACTCTTTGGGTTCCAGCTTCTCCATATGTTTTCTAATTTTTCCTTTCTTACCAATTCAAAAAACGATTTCGGTAACTTCCCTGATTTTTGCTTGGCTAATTGTAATTTTCTGTCTAATTGCAAGTCAACAACTCCATTAAAATCTCCAGCCATTAAAATTTGGTCATATGAGTATTGATCCAGATTTTGTATTATCTCCTTGTAGAACTCATCTTTGGCTCCATTAGGTGCATATATTCCCAAAATCAAAGTCTTCTTTGAGTTCAAATTAATTTCTACTGCCAGATATCTTCCATTTGTATCCTTAAAAATTAATTTAGGTTCCAATTCTTTCTTTACATAGATCACTACTCCTCTTTTCTTCTGTTTTGCAGAAGAAGAAGAATTATTTTTATAATCCTGCTCCTTAATATGCGTTTCCTTCAGGCATATTATGTTACAATTTTGTTTCTTTAGCCAATGAAATATAGCTCTACATTTTTCCAGTGAATTTAGTCCATTAACATTCCGTGATATTAATTTGTACTCCATGTTCCTATTTTCTCTCTGTTTTGGGAAAGTCCTTCTCATTCTCCAACAAAAACAAATCCATTTCATGTCTTGATTTAGTAGTGATTCTCAAGGTTTGAAATTGAAAACTCAGTCCCTCAGGTAGTCTCCATCTGTATCTTATACTCTTGTCTCTCAATTTTTGTGTTAATTCTCTGTACTTCTTCCTTTCTTGCAATATCCTCCTGGGCAGCTCCTTCATAATTCTGACTCTGCTTCCATCCAGTGACAAGGGGTTTTCAAAATGCCTTTTCATAATTTCTTCTTTCATTCTTTTAGTTATCAGTTGGATGATAATATCTCTTGGTAGATACTTCTGTTGTGCATAGCTTGAGTTGACCCTGTACGCTAGATCCAAATTTACTGTAATTTCCTCTGGTTGTTTATTTAGAAATTCTGCCAAAATTTCTGTCATTTGTTCTTGCACACTCCACGTAGTACTCTCTGGCACGCCCCTAAATCTCAGCTGTTTTTCTGTTATTTTGCATTCCATCACTGCCACCCGTTCCTGTAGAACTTGATTCTCTGCTTTTAAGCTAGAGGTCAGATCAGTAGTTTTTTGCTCCATTTCCTGAACAGTCTTGTTTGTTGTTTGTAGCTCTCTTTTAACTTCTTCTATCTTTTTTGACAGCTCTGTTACTTCTGTTTTTATTAAATCCTTTATATCTTTAACCAGACTTTCTTGCATTTTCTGTATAGTTTGGCCCAGTTCTTTATTGCCATCTAAAACTTTTTTCCAATGTTTCAATTGCCATTTCTATGGCTGCCTGCCACTCTTTATCTGCTTTTTTCATCACACCTGGGCTAGCTTTCCTACCACCCCAGGTGTCTGCTCTCTTCCTTTGCTCCATTTTTTATGTTTCCCCTTTATTTTCTTTAATCCAAATCGCTTTTATACTTCATTTTAAAGTTTGTTTTGATTTGACCTCAACAAAGATGTCGGGCGCAGTTTTTCTATGGTAAAACCGTCTGTTTTTCCCTTACTTAAAATGGCGTGCTTCCACTTCCTTCTGACCTTTCGTTAGCTTGTCTCGCGATGCTTTCCTTTGTTTTCCTTCCGGGGCTTCTCTGTTTCCTTTCTTCCTTTTTCCTGCTTTTGTTGAGCCTCTCTAGGCAGGGTCACTCACTGTTCTTAATGCTCTCTGTTTTCTCGCGGTATTTGTTCCCGCTCTTCTCATTCCTCCTCCCCTTTTCCTGCCGATTATCTCCACCAAAACTGCAGGTATGCATAAACAAAAATTACTTTCTCTTCTTTAACACTTTTAAACTTTTCAATTTCAGTTTTTTTGCTCAAAATGCTTTACTCCTTACTTCTTCTATTAGCTCAGTCCACTGTAGTCTCTTTAAATTAGGTCTCTCTTCTAAAATCCAGTGCAAAAATAAGATAATGATCTTTACCTTCCATTTGTCTCTTTGGGTTGTTCGTGCTGTTTCTTCTGTTTAAAGTTGGTCAAATCTGTTACTGAAGCTTGGTTTCTGAAGATCTTATGCCAAATAAATGACTCAAAAGAGCACTGCAGAGATTTTAACTCACCCTTCTCTGAGGGGATCTCAAGGTGGTGGGGGAAATCCTTTATTCAGAACCCCCCCTGCCACTGAAATCACTCACTCTCAGGGTCACGTGGTGTTCTTGCCCCTCTTCTCCCTGTAGAGGGTGGCAGCAGGTTATATAAGCACCTTGCTTGCCAAAACAGTAGCCCTTGATAGCCCAGCTCTCCGGACCACGTCAGATCTCCATTATCCAAACCGGAAGTTTTTCAGATGAGTATACTTCTCAACTGATATTCGAGCCCATATGAAGAGCATATGGCACTTTATTCGGGCCTCATAGGGTTCTCTCACCTCTTGTGAGAGTTCCCTCCTTCACAAAAGGTTTGCAGCCTGATGCTGCCCCACCTTCCCCCATGGCTGCTACTCAGCCGAGGAAGGTAGCATCATCTTTGTCACCTTTGTCACCATCATGGCAAATGGAATGGATGCCAGCTTTGCCCCCCCCCCAGCAGTTGCCTGTCCAGGGTGCATAAGTCTCTGCTCCTGGACTTCCAGCTTTAAACCACAGAATTTCTCATCTTGAGCCTTAGCCTTTCGTTACTGTTAAAGAAAGAAGAAGACTTAGTGAATGGATTCCTATCAATAAAGATGGTTAGTGATGAGTGACTATATTATGATTTGACATTTTTCTTATGCTTCAGACTTTCTTCCCTGATCAGTTGTGTTTATCCTACTTCATTACACTTCATGTGTCTGTATCCCATGAGAGTATAGGATTTCTGACTTATCTAATCGGCCATCAGTTCCAGTACCTTACACAGGGAATCACACCTGGAATATTTATGATTCATTTGTTTTATTGTGACATGACTTGCCTTTCCCCCAAACTTTTCTGCTGAAGACTCTTACATTTTGTCCAGTTCAAAGTACCCAGTGGCCACTGACAAAACATGTGCATGTACATAGAAGCCTAGGAACATTTTTACTCTAGTACAAGTATTCATGTACTAGAGACTTTTACTTCACATCCATTTGTGTGTGTGTGTGTGATTCTGAAAGGAAAAAAATGTAAACATCAGGATCAAAAGGCCATGAAATGTAGGTAGTACAAAGTGAGATGTAGTTAGGTAAAATTCAAATGGAAGAAAGTATAGAAAACATTAACAATAGCAGTAATTGGTGATTGTGCAATTTCCATAGTTTTGCTCAGCTAGTTGAGACCTGTAATGACTGAGGAATTCCAAGATCTTGCTAATACCTCAGGAGATGGTATCAAACTGATGAGATTTAATTCAGCAGAAGTCTCTCCTTGAAATTTGTTCACAATCTGTGCACACACACACACACACACACACCAACAAATTCTATGTTCAACAATTAACAACAAATGTCACACTCTCATCTATGTCTCACACTGTAGTGAATGCATGTACATCCTGCTTGTGCCTGCATGTATTTGTTTGTAAGAAAGACCCAGCAGTTGTGTCTGAGGCCCGTCCCGGGGGCCTCACCACTGCCATGCCCCCCTGCCCCCACAGCAACCCCCGCACGCACCCCACTGCTCATCTAGAGGGCGACGCTGGGCCAGGCGAGGAGGACGTGCAGCCGGCCCGGCGGGGCAGCCCATGCGATGGCCCGCCGCTTCCCGGAGAGCCTGCGGCCGCGGCCGCCACCCCACCACCGGCCGAGAGCCCGGGTGGGTGGCCGTTCGCCGGCGTGTTGCCCTGGCGGTCCCGGCGGCGGCGGCCGCCGCCACAGCAGCAGCGCAGCCCAGGCAGTGGAGAGGCCAGGAGCAGGTGGGGCTGGGCTGCGCCGGGCAGGCAGACGCTGGCTCAAGTGCTCTCTGCCCGCCAGGGCCCGACCCAGCGGCTGCAACTGGGAGGAGGGGAAGGAGCCAACCAGGCTCAGCCTGGCCCTCGGGCGAGGGCAGATTGGGCAGAGCACGAGCAGGAGAGGCTCGGCCCGCTGCCCGTCACAGAGAGGGAGGGCAATCGGGCCTGGGAGGCGGGAAGAACCCTCGGCACCCACCAATGGGCTAGGGCTGGGTGGGGCTGGCAGGCATGGCCACACCTGGCCCAGGTGGTGGGGATGGCCTTGGGTGGGGGAGCATAGGAGAGGGGGTGGGGCTGAAGGGAGCCAGAGGGTATATAAGGGCACTCCCCTGGCAGGCTGAGGAGGAGGAGAGAAGTCAGGCTGTCCTGAAGCTAAGGTGCAGCCTGCTGGGTGGAGCCAAGTGCTGTCCGGGATACCTGGTACAGACAGGGGCCGCCCTATCTGAGGTCGCCAGGGGAGGGGAGCATGCTTGCCCTGCCCCCCACCAAGCCTACCCGCCACCCCAGGACGGACCCGCTGAGGCCGCCCTGCTCCAACCCGCCGTTGCCGTCACCAGGGGGCGCCTCTGGACCTGACATTGTGGTGGAGAATGCAGGCACGGATCCCGCTGTGAGGCGCCTGCGACCGCACCTCCCAACCCCACCCGGCTGGATGAGAGCCAGCGCCTATTTTCGCCCCGCGACCTTCCACTTGCCTCCCCGGCCACAGAGTCCAGTTTATACGATGGAAGCCACCCCAACAATGGACCAGGCTGCTGCAGGAGCCGCCGGCAGTGCCGGACAACCCACAACTCCGCCCACCTCGGACCTCGGCCAACTGGGCCAGTGGATGGCTGAACAGCAGGTGCGGCTCCTGCGGGACATGGATGTGCAACAGCAGGAGACCCAGGCCGCTCTTCTCCAAGGCCTGGCCCAGGCCCTGGGCGCGGGGCCAGCCGGGATCCCCCCCAGGGCCCAGACGGGGCGCGCCCTTCCAACTGATGAAATTGGGAGACAGTGATGAGATCGATGCCTACTTGGAGGTGTTCGAGCGCACCGCTGAGGCAGCCCAGTGGCCAAGGGACCAATGGGCATTCATCCTGGGGCCCTACCTATCAGGGGAGGCTCAGGCAGCCTTGAAGGCTCTACCGAAGGAGGAGAGCGCCAACTACCAGACCCTAAAGGCCGCCATCCTCGATTGCTACAAGGTGACCCCAGATTCTTACCAGCAGCGATTCCGGGCTATCACATACAAGAAGATCGAGCGGCCCCAGACCCTGGTCAACGCCCTCCAGGACTCCGCCTACCGCTGGCTGAGGCCCGCAACGGACAGGGAGAAGAAAATCATGGATCAGGTGATCCTAGAGCAGCTGCTCACTATCCTTCCCCCGAAGGCCCGGCAATGGGTCGCATACAGCCACCTGGAAAGCCTTAAAGAGGCCACCGCCCTCTTGGAGAACTTCGCCACTGCGGCTGACCCGCGGGAGGCCGCCCGAGACCCCGGGACAAGCCTACGGGTCGCCGGACCCCTGCCCAAGCCACAGGAGGCCCCGCGCCCAGGGCATGCCAGGGCAGAGAACCGCGACGGATTGGGCACGCGGCCAGGGCCAGCCCTGTTGCCTCCCCCAGGGCCCCACCGGGAGGGGGCCTGGAACCACCCGGCGCCGGCTGCAGCCCCAGAGGCCGGCCCGAGGGGGACTCGAGACCCAGAGGTCCGCGGCCCCTGTTTTAAGTGCGGCCAGCGGGGGCACTTCGTCCAGGACTGCCCCCTTATGGAGTGCGATGCTGATTGGGAGGAGTCATACCCGGCGACGTCCCGACCTCCGCAGCCGCCTCCGCTGTTGATAATGGTTGAAGTGGCCGGCCGCCGCCTCTCCGCCTTCCTGGACAGCGGCAGCTCGGTCTCGATGGTCCGCACCCGCCTGCTCCCTCCGGGCCTCCCCGTCCTACGATCGACGTCGGTGGCCTGCCTCCACGGACACTCAGAGACCTACCTGGTGGTAAAGGTCCCCCTGACGTGCCGTGGCCGAACCTGGGAGGTGGAACTCGCCTGCGTCCCGGCCCGACCGTACCCGATCTTGCTGGGGCGTGACACCCCGAACTTCCACCAACACCTGCGGGATGCCCGGGGTGCTGACAAGGGGCTGCCGGCTGAGACCTCCACCGGCGGTGGCTCTCTCCAGCCTAGGCCCGGTCCCGCACCCCTGGACTGGACCACGGACCCAGAATTCGTCGCCCGCCAGGCAGATGACCCCTCGCTCGAGGGCCTTCAGGATACGGTGGCGGTGAGTGATGGGGTGGTGAGGGATGCAAGGCGGGCGGGCCGAAAACCCCGGGTCATCCAAGAAGAGGGTGTGTGGTTCCGCATCACGATGATGAGGGGTAAGGAGGCACGACAGCTCCTGGTTCCACGGAGCTACCGGCAGACCATCTTAGCCCACGCACACGACCACAGCTGGGCTGGTCACCAGGGCCCCAACAACACCTTATCCCGGGTCTTGACACACTTCTTCTGGCCGTCCATGTCCCAGGATGTGAAAGACTACTGCCGGACCTGCGACATGTGCCAACGGACCTCCAATCGCCCTCCACCCCGGTCCCCTTTGGCCCCCCTGCCAGTGATCCACACCCCTTTCGAGAGGGTGGCCATGGACTTCATTGGACCCTTGCCGCGGACCGCCTGAGGGTGCCGATTTCTGTTCGTTTTGGTGGACTACGCCACCCGGTACCCGGAGGTGGTGCCCCTGCACACCATGCAAGCCCCCGGGGTGACCAGAGCCCTAGTCCAGTTCTTCGCCTAGGTGGGCATCCCGCGAGAGTTGATCTCGGATTGCAGCACCCCGTTCACGGCCGCCGTCACCCAACAGCTGTGCCACACTATGGGGGTGCGACAGATCTTTACAACGATATACCACCCACAGACCAACGGTTTGGTCGAACGCTTTAACCAAACGCTCAAGCAGATGTTGCGGCGGCTGGCCCACGAACGCCTGACCCAGTGGGACCTTTTTATTGACCCCCTGCTGTTTGCGGTCCGCAAGTCTCCCAAGGCATCGACCGGCTTCACCCCCTTTGAATTGCTGTATGGGAGCAACCCCTGGGGGATCCTGGGGGTGATGGAAGGACAACAGGCCACTGCGCAACCCCAGCCGGGGCAGCCCGCACCAGAGTATGTCTGGGATCTTCGGGAATGGCTCGAGATGGCTCGGACGCTGGCCAGCCAGAACCTGGAGAAGGCTCGCATGGCGCAGAAGGCCCGTTACGACCGCAGGACCCGGCTGAGGACTTTCCATGAGGGGGACCGGGTCCTGGTCAGCCGAAGGGTGTTCGGGCCACACCATCAGGATGACCCCTGGCAGGGGCCCTTCTCCATCAAGCAGGTGCTCGGGCCCCAGTCCTACAAGGTTCAGTGCAACCCTTCCCCCCGCCAAGTCAAATGCCTGCACGTGAACGACCTGAAGGGTTGGCAGGCCCGCCCGCCAGGAGAGTGCCAGCTGGCCGATGACCCCTTCGACCCCCCGGCCGGGGACCTCCCGTGGACGGACCGCCAGCCAGAGGAAACCGCCCCCGGGCTCGACGAGGCCCTGCAGCCCCAGCAACGACAGCAACTGCAAGACATGCTGGCCAGTCTGCCGGGCTGTTTTTCTACCTGACCGGGGCGCACAAAGCTAGCGGAGCACGCCATCCCCACGGCCCTGGGCCAGGTGGCCCGAGCGACCTGGAGGCCCCTCCCACGGAAGCAATGGGACGCGGTAGCCCGGGAGGTGGAGGAGATGCTGAGGCTAGGCGTGATCCAGCTGTCCCGCAGCGAGTGGCGGAGCCCCATCGTGCTGGTCCCAAAACCAGATGGCACCGTGCGCTTTTGCGTCGACTACCGGGAAGTGAACAAGGTCGCGAAATTCGACGCGTACCCCATGCCCCGGGCGGACGTCCTCATCGACCAACTTGGAGCGGCCCATTATCTCTCGGCCCTCAACCTGACCAAGGGCTATTGGCAGGTCTCGATGGCCCCTGGGGACTGGGAGAAGACGGCGTTCGCCACCCCGCAAGGCCTCTTCGAATTCCAGGTCATGCCTTTTGGCCTGCACGGCGCGGCAGCTACATTCCAACGGCTGATCGACCGGGCCCTCGCCCAGTGCCAATGGTTCGCCACGGCCTACATAGACGACATCCTCATCTACAGCACCGACTGGCCGTCCCACCTCCGCCACCTCAGACAGGTGCTACAAGCCCTCTGGGATGCCGGGCTGAAGGCCAACCCCACCAAGAGTCGCCTCGGCTTCCAGGAGTTGAAGTACCTCGGCTTCCTGGTCGGGCAGTGGCAACTACGGCCCCTCCTGGACAAGGTGGCCACGGTCGAGGCGTGCCCACAACTGAGGACTAAGAAGCAGCTGCGAGGGTTCCTCGGATTGGGGGGCTACTATAGCAAATTTATCGCCCGCTATGCCAGCCGAGCCAGCCCCCTGACCGATTGCCTCTGAAAGGCCCAGCCCAACCAGATACAGTGGACCCCGGAATGACAGGAAGCCTTTGCAGACCTCAAGGCGGCCCTATCTGGGTCCCCGGTGCTACACAACCCGGACTTCGAGCGTCCTTTCATACTCCAGATGGACACCTCGGACACCGGCCTGGGCGCAGTCCTTGCCCAGGAGCATGAGGGGCAGGAGCGTCCAATCCTTTTTATCAGCCGGAAACTCCAGACGGCCGAACGGAAGTATACCGTTGTCGAGAAAGAGGCCCTGGCTGTGAAGAGGGCCGTTGGGACCCTACAGTATTACTTCGTTAACAATCCCTTCACCCTCGTGACGGACCATGCCCCCCTTGTCTGGATGTCCCAGCTGAAGGACCACAACGCAAGGGTACTCAGATGGTACCTGTCCCTTCTCCCTTTCAGTTTCTCCATCCGACACTGACCCGGGAGATTGCATGCCAACGCCGACTTCCTGTCGCGGATGTTCGCCGGCGAAGAACACCCCAATGCAACGCAAAGAGGGGGGGTGTCCGAGGCCCGTCCTGGGGGCCTCAGACTTGCCGCTGCCATGCCCCCTGCCCCCACAGCAACCCCCGTACGCACCCCACCGCTCACCTGGAGGGCGACGCCAGGCCAGGCGAGGAGGACACGGAGCCGGCCCGGCGGGGCAGCCCACGCGACGGCCCGCCACTTCCCGGAGCGCCCGCTGCCGCGGCCGCCACCCCGCCACCGGCCGAGAGCCCGGGTGGGTGGCCGTTCGCCGGTGCGTTGCCCTGGCGGCCCCGGCAGTGGTGGCCACCACGGCGGCGGCAGCGCAGCCCAGGCAGTGGAGAGGCCAGGAGCAGGTGGGGCCGGGCTGCGCTGGGCGGGCAGATGCCGGCACAAGTGCTCTCCGCCCGCCGGGGCCCCACCCAGCAGCCACAACTGGGAGGAGGGGAAGGAGCCAACCAGGCTCAGCCCGGCCCTCGGGCGAGGGCAGACTGGGCAGAGAACGAGCAGGAGAGGCTCGGCCCGCCGCCCGTCACAGAGAGGGAGGTGAATCGGGCCTGGGAGGTGGGAAGAACCCTCAGTGCCCACCAATGGGCTAGGGCTGGGCGGGGCTGGCAGGCATGGCCACACCTGGCCCAGGTGGTGGGGATGGCCTTGGGTGGGGGAGCATGGGAGAGGGGGTGGGGCTGAAGGGAGCCAGAGGGTATATAAGGGCACTCCCCTGGCAGGCCGAGGAGAAGGAGAGAAGTCAGGCTGCCCTGAAGCTAAGGTGCAGCCGGCTGGGTGGAGCCAAGTGCTGTCCGGGATACCCGGTACAGACAGGGGCCGCCCTATCTGAGGTCGCCAGGGGAGGGGAGCACGATCGCCCCGCCACCCCCACCAAGCCTACCCGCCGCCCCAGGACGGACCCGCCAAGGCCGCCCCGCTCCGGCCCGCCGTCACCGTCACCAGGGGGCGCCTCTGGACCTGACAAGTTGTTCATTGTAAAAATGAAAACAGGGACCAATACCTGGATAAATGTGGGGTTAAATCACACATTCAGCTGTATGTAGGTTGAATGTATCATGAGAATCACTGATCCCACATATAAAAAAATTAAGTGTACAGTGTTCACAGATTGTTTGTGCATTCAGTGTAACTTGTGAACATGGCTGCTGTCAGACTAGGATCTGGGAGACCCACATTCAAATCCCCATGGAATTTCCATCTGCCATGGAAACTCACTGGGTGATCTTGGGCTAGCCACTCACTCTCATCCTAATCTAACTCAGGGAGTTGTTATGAGAATACAATGGAAAAGGGAAGAACAAGACTATCAGCAGCTTTGGATCCCCAGTGAGGAAAAAACTGAGGGATAAATGTCTAAACAAAGACATATATAACGAATAGTTTAACAATTATCAACACATTATATGTTAAAATATATGGTTGCCCAGTGAAGACCCCTATATGTGTCATAGGCTTGTTTGGTAATAAAACTTTGTTAGGCTTTAAGGGCCTTTGGGGATTTTTGCACCCTGGTCAAATGCAGCTGTCTTATTCCTTCTTCCCCCAGATCTATTCTGGACCTAGGCCTATGCCACCTAGAGGCGGGCACACCAGAGTTCAGGTGGTCCCTTGAGCTCTGCACTATGGAATCCTCATTGCAGCCTACCACCTCCTGACACATGAATGATGTCACTGCTCATCAAGACCTCATTATGTACAGTGACTGGACCACATCAAGGTGAGTCAGTCCAGCATATAGGCCACTTATCTGTGACCCAGTTATCTTTGGGTAAGATATTGCTCTTTATTCTAACAGAAATGAATGGTATAATTTCCTGTTGAGTTAGTGCTGAAGATACAAAATAGTTATGCTGTAATCAAGGAAATGGAAGCACAGATTCTCTAATAATATCATGTATGTACTAGACCAACAATGAACTTAAAACCTTTTTGAGGCATACCTCTTGCCAGGAATTAAATTATCTGATAAAGGAAAGCTAACTAGACACCTCAGGGTTTTTAAAGTGTATGCCTGTATCTGAATCAGGCCAGAGTCAACCAGAACAAGCAGTGCCAGGGCAGGCTTCTCACTGTGGCAGGCATCCAGTCCCACTTGCATCAACTTGCCCTTGCCATGGCCCAACTGGCATAATTCCTCTGGGCATGGACGGGGGGCATGAAATTCATGGGCAGGCTCCAGGGACTCCTGAGTCCTGAGTGAGCATGGACAGTCCCAGAGCAGCTAAGTGTGGGCATAGACAGGGTGGTAGTATAAAAAGTTGGACTTATTTGACATTTCCTGTTGTCTTTTTCTACCTATTGCTATGTTTGTGCACTTTGTCTTCAGTTATCGTTAAGAGTTTCCTCTTTTACAAACTTTGAGTGGTTTATGGTTCACTGAGGGCCTTGGGCATGGCCAGCCTGCCCTTAAGGTTCTTGGAGGCATCCATACCTATCTCTTCCCAGTCACCCCACTCCCGGGACTGAAGATGTAGCCTGGTATTTCACCATCCTTTAGCTACCCCACTATTTGCACCTTGTCCCTGACCCTCTTGCCCTTGCTTGCCAAGTGATGTTGGCACCAGAGTACAGGGTGGTATTTAACAGCCATCTGTATTGAATGGGGAACTTGGGGGTCATGGTGGATAGTTGGTCCAGATGGGTCCATCATCTGAGACCTAGTCCTACATTCCTACAGTCTAGTAAACACTTCTAAAAATTGTTTTACTGAATTGTATTAATATTTTATTAGATAGTTTTTATTTTATATAATCATAAAATATACACTGCAACAGTTTACATAAGAACAAACTAAATGAATACGCATACATAAACAATATACTATGCTATGTGGCCAAACAAATAAAACCCTTAAACCTGTGTGTTCTGATCATGCACAGACTATTACTATCTTCACCAGGTCAGACAGCTTGCCCCCTACCTTTCATCCTGTGACCTAGTGACAATGATCCATACAATGGTCACCTCCAGGTTAGATTACTGTAACTTGCTCTATGCTGCGCTGACCTTGGGCCTGCTCCAGAAGTTGCAGCTGGTCCAGAATGCAGCGACACATCTTTTGACCAGGACTCCATTTTGGTCACATGTGACACCTGTGCTGCGCCAACTGCACTGGCTCTCAGTGGAGTTCTGGATCAGCTTCAAGGTTTTGGTATTGACATTTAAAGCCCTTAGTGGACTAGGACCAACATACCTGCAGGACCACCTCTCTCCTTACATCCCCCAGAGAGCACTTTACTCAGCAGAAAAATACTTACTGGTAGTCCCTGGCCCCAAGGAGGTTCATCTTGCCTCAACCAGGGCCTGGGTCTTTTCGGCCCTGGCCCCGACCTGGTGGAACTGTCTGTCTGAAACAACTCAGGCTCAGCGGGATTTATTATCATTCTGCCGGGCCTGCAAGACAGAGATGTTCTGCCAGGCTTTTGTCGGTTGAGACAAGCAGGCCTCCTCTTTCGCCTCCCACTGGGGAGGGGGAGTACCCCCTCCTGGTCTCTGCCTTTTGCTACTGTTGCCATCTGCCACTCTGGACCCATGATGGTTATGCGTGGGACTGTACTATAAGAACTGCTGAAGGAGGGTTGTGGAACCACAACTACGTTGTTGCTGCTACCAGTTTTTGTTTATATTGTATATAATGTTATACATTATTAATTGTTCTTGTATATTGTATTGTTTTAATCCGTATATTATCTGCTCTGAGCCTGCTTTGTGGGGAGAGCAGACTACAAATCCAATAAATGAAATGAATGAAAAATACTAGACCGATGTGATGATGAGTGCAGCCAAATGTGCATTAACTATTAACTTTGTCCAATGCCTTTTCTCAGTTGTGATTCTAGAAGTTAGCTCATTATTAACAAATAGCTGATAACCTTGGATCATTCCAACTAAAGACCCTAAGGGAATTCTGATAGTATCATCAAATTAAAGGACTTTATTTGTACTCTAGAGGCCAGGAAAAATATCCTACATAATATTTTACTTTTACGGAAAAGGCAGTGCTAGAAAAGGTGCAAAAAGGGGGAAACCAAAATGAAGAAGACATCTGAATAACTTTCTTGTAAGGAAGGGATAAAGAATTTGGGGCTTTTCAGTTTTAAAAAGTGGTAAATCAGGGATGGGGGGGGGATATACAGTAGAAGCTTATAAAATTATCCATGTGGGGTGAGTGTATAGAGGACTTTTTCCTCTCTTTGAAATACTACCCATAAAATTGATGAACAGCACATTCCAAATAAAATAAATTACTTTTTCATAATATATCATGCAAGTAACTTGTGGAAGTCACTACTACAGGATATGATAATGACTAATAACATAGGTGGCTTTAAAGTAACATTAGACAAATTCATGGAGAAGAGATCCATCAATATTTACCAATTGTAGCTAAGTGAAACTTCCATGTTCAAAGGCAGTGTGCCAGTGAAAAGTGTTGGAGGGAGACACGGGAGAAGATCCAGCCTCTGGTCATGGGCCTTCCAAGGCAACTGGATGCCATAACAAACAGGATGCTGGACTAGATGGACTTTTGACCATATCAAGCAGGGCTCTTATGTAATTAAAAAGATAATTTTAGGGTATGATAGAAATGTCACAAGCCTGCAGTGTGTAGCAATTTTAAAATTGAGTACAGGAGATGTTATAGATATAATAATGATAGACTAGGCTTCCCACCTCCAGTTTGGGAAATTCTTGGATATAGGGGGTGTTGCCTGTGGGGAGGGATTTCACCTAGAATCTATGGTATACCATTGAATTTGCCCTCTGAAGTTGCCTGTTTTTCCAGGGCAACTATCTCTATAGTCGGGAGATCAGCTGAAATCCTGGGAGATCTCCAAACCTCAACTGGAGGTTGACAACTCCTAGATAGACTGTGCTGAGTAGAAAAAATAATTTCAGGAAACCAGAAGATTCTACATCTGATGCCTGTCCTGATCTTATACATGAAAGAGAAGGGAAGATAATTCTGCATATGCTCAATCTATCAATCTTGCCCATTTGATTTTATCTCTGGAATACAAGCTCTGATCTTTTCTAATGCGAAGTCTCGGGGGGGGGGCACAGGAGAAACTTGGAGAACCACTTGAGCTGTTGCAGTTAAGATGAAGATAAAGATAATATGAGGAAGTAACCAATTTCTACCAAGGCTGGAGTTCAATTTTACTTTTAGTCAAATTCTGTTTAACTGCTCTACTTTCATGGGAATATGCCAATCTGTGGCTTACTGAACCATGCCCATAACTTTATTCATTTATTTTATTTATTTTATTTAGACTTTTATTTCAACATCCTCACAGTGGGCTTAGGGATGATTACAACAAATTAAAAATACATCATATAATTTATATACCATAAAGCAGTAAAAACATTTTAAAACATCCAACATTGGATGTGTCTTGCACTAAGCCCTGTGTTTACCAGAGCTAAAGATATGCTACTTTGAAAAGACTGAACTTTGGAAAGTATGCTATCCTTTTAGCACAACTTTTTCATGTAGGCAAGACTTTACATATACCTTGCAGACTGAGCATTAGTTACATATGTAAAAGATTTCATGAGGGGATATGACTTCTTTGGTGGCTTAAGAAAGTTTGGTGACCATGATCTTATTACTGGCTTCACCCAAGCAGGATTTGCAGGATCTCTAGGAACAAGGAATCAGCAAGATCCCCTTTAACTCTGGTGGTGTGATTCTCCTCTTGCCATATTTTAACCCATTTCATTTATTCACACAGGGGCTGTGCAAGGGTTTTCGGCGCTTGCGGCCGGCCAGCCGGGCACCTCCCCCCCCACGCGTGCAAGCATGTGATGTCATCACAGGAGTGCCTGCACCACCGCCGGCCCGATAGCTGCGGCGGGTGGCTCTGACGGTGCGCAGGTGGCCTCCGAGCTCTCCCGCTTAGTTGCCTGTGCTGCCGCAGATGCCTGCCTGCGGTGGCTGTGCCCAGCCAGGGGCATGTGCTGGCCGCGGCAGCAGCATGGGGCAGGAGGGATAGGAGGTTGCAGCTCTGAGGCGCGTGCTCCCGCCCCCCGCGCCTCCTCCGGTGCTCCCTCCGGCACCCCGCGCCTGAGGCCACCGCCTACCTGGCCTCAATGGGTGCGCCGGCCCTGCATTCACACATAGAAAAAAGAAGCAGTGCAGGATAGTTTGAGATACATTCATACCTATTAAGTTGTACTTCCTTGAAAGAAGTCTGGAGCTACAGGATAATCTGTTTCAGCTGATCCAGTTTCACAAGTGATCCCACAATGGAGGATCTTAAATGATGAAGACAGATTGATTATTAAGGGGTTAGAATGTATAGCTGATTTGGATTGTCAGTTCCCACTTGATATCACAAATCTTCATGCTTTCCTTCATAAATGCAGTGATGCCTGTACTTTTTAGCTTAATTGAAGATACTCATATCTCACAAAGTATACTATGTGTCACAGTCCAATCAGGATGCCCTTTAGAAATTGAATCCACACCCACATTCCCCTCCCAATCTCCAACCTGTTTTTTTTAAAAAAAATATTTAATCAGTTGCCATATGTAACTACAAGTAAACAATAACAATTTGTACATTAACAGTAAGCTTTCAGACTAAACAACAACTAGAAGTTATGCCAAATAATCATATGGAGAATTGTGTAAGTGACTAGACATTAGATCAACAACAAAAAAAGAGAATTACACTCTCTTAGTATCCAAACCACTCATAGAACGAGGTACGTATCTAGTTCCAGATTAGCAAAAACATGTTGATTGTTTTGCTTTGATCTTCTTCCAAACCTCATCACGACAATTACTATGAATGCATTTAGTTTCATATATAAGATCAAAGCAATCTGCATTATTAAATAATGGAGAGCCTCGTGGCACTTCAAAGGCTAACAAATATACCATAGCATATACTTTCACCAGTCAGAGAACATCTTGACAGGTTTGTGTATTATGGCACACAAGAGCTCATGACAAAATAAATTTCCTAGTTCACATTTATCCTTTCAGGTGCAATATAGCTAATCATCTGGAATTTGTCTGCATACTTAATTATCAACTATTAGATTTGGTGAAATGAACAATAATTCAAGTGATCATTGCATAAAAAATATGTTGCAAACATTAAAGGTAGGTGTATAATACAGAACCCAACTCCACCCAAAGATACGTAACTTCTGTCGTATTATGCTTACCTGGCAACTTTAATTATATAAACCTTAAAATACACCTATGTCACAACTGCATGATTATGACTTACGTTTGTCCAGTATCCATGTTATCTGCATTATCATCTATAGGTATAAAAGTTAATTCCCAGTATTCCACCAGACTCCCTCAATATTCCATTACACTCTCTATGATTAAGAAACAGAATGCAGGGTAAGTCAAGAAACCAGTGAAAACAACTCAGAATGAACCTTCCTCACCACACTCTAGAAAATGGATCAGCAGTGACAGGGAGAAAGTTTAGCTCCCACCTAAATGGTGTCCTTTTACTCTCTCTATAAGGGAATAAATGGCTGAAATTTATCAACATAGGAAAAACAAGCACTGCACTTGGGGCTATGTTGCAGAGGGGGTTGTCCTCCATCCATAATACTGGCTGGTCCAAACATCACATTGATTTCTTTTTTCCTTTTACATGAAAAAGTGGCAGAAAATCATAGGAGTTCCAATCTGGTATTATCCAGGGAGGAGGTATTCTCACCTCAAAGTGATTTCTTTCAAAAATTGTCATTCAGGAGCTGAAACCCTCTTTAATTTATGCAAATCCTCACAAATCTGACAACATCTGAACAAATTATGGTATGATGATGAGCGCAAACAATGTCAGAGTGGCTTAGCCAAATCAGCTGGGCTTTTTGCATACTCAGAATGCCAGGCAAATGAAAATAGCTATATTCCAAAACAAATTATGCCCGGTTTAGATCTTTTTCCTGGTGAAGACCCTCTATATGAATATGAATTTGAGAGATTACAGTAAGATTGAGTATTTTTTATTACAACAAGAGGAGTTAGACAAAACTATCTGTACCATACTTGCCATATTTATTCTAAATTTACTTCTTTATGACTTCACTTCTGATCCTCTGGACCCTGCTTGCCATCTGGCCTCCTCAGCCCTTGCTAGTTTTCACTAAGCTTCTGCCTCTGATTTCCACACTCTGCTGCTTAAGGATGCCCTCCCCCAAAGCCTGGCAGCAAGTATTTAACCTTCTTAGTGGGACTATAAAGCACTGTGCTTTTACTGAAATAAATAATAATACGACTTCATACTGTAACAGGTGACCCCTGAATTTAGGGTCCAAGAACCCCACGCCAGCTCCATCATAATTTTCTATACTTTTCAATGGCAATGTCAAAAGTTCAGATGCACCATTCCTTTGCAACTGTCTTTTCTTCATGTATTCTGACCACATCTTGTTTAAACCAAGCATACTTTCACATGTACATGTGATGCAAAGGCTTAATCAAGATTTTAGTAATTCCTAATCACACTTGTTCCATCTTCCTCCTCCAAAGTATATTTGCATGTTGCTTCAAACTTTCCATGGAAACCAAGCCATCTAGAAACTGTGGTACAGCAGTTGTTGCCTAAAGTCTCTCAGAGCCAAGCTACAAGTGATGCCTGACACAGGTTGGACACTTGTCAGCTTCCCTCAAGTTTTGATGGGAAATGTAGGCATCCTGGTCTTGCAGCTGTAGTGGAGAGCCAAGCTGTAAAACCAGGATGCCTACATTTTCCATCAAAACTTGAGGGAAGCTGACAAGTGTCCAACCTGTGTAAGGCGTCACTTGTAGCTTGGCTCTCAGTTTCTCTTTGGCTGCTGTGGAGAAGCAAAAGCAGAGTCCACTGCCGGACCAGTTTAGTGAAGCAATTCCTGATTGCCTGACAATCATTCCTGGCCCAGACAAGCTCTTAAATCCCAACTAACAGCTGCCCCAGGAAGACTTTAGGGTAGGGGTCCCCAATGATGTGCCCATGAGCACATTTGTGCATGCCAACACCTTTCCTAGTGCCCACCAAATGCTTTTAGAAAGTGGGTGGGGCCAGGTGAGGCTTGTGCAAAGCATGACATCTGATTGGCCGCTGGAGTTTTGATTGGCTGTACAGATTTTAAAAACCATTGCTTTGGCAGGAACTGCTTCCATAGCATAAGGATCTTTACTGTAGCAGCCATTTTGTGACAGCCATTTTGTTGCTGTGACCACCACACTGTGGCAGAATTCCAGATGTGTCCACAGGCTCAAAAAAGCTAGGGACCCTTGTTTTAGGGAGCCATGGCAACCAGAACTGAGGTAAATTTAACTAGGATAATAGGACTGTAAAAGAGCAAGATTTGGGTCCAGTAGTACGCTAAAGACCAACTAAATTTTCAGGGTATGAGTTTTTGAGTCAGAGCTCCCTTCATTAGATACGACGACTGGAAAAAGGAAGGGGTCCTTATAATCCAAGCAAAGGGCAGGAAGGATATTGAAAATTGGAGTGTCAGGAAGTCTAGCTACAATATATGTGGTAGAGCAAGATTAGAGTGTGGGTGCAAAGTGCAGAAAATTAGCATCTGTATTTAGAGAAAAATTCTATGTCCCTATTTAACTCTGGTGGATTCACTGTTCCAAATTTGCAATACTCATTTTTCAGCAATCTCATGTAATTTTCCTTTGAAGCTTCTGTGCTTGAGAACTGCTACTCTTAGGTCAGCAACAAGTGCACTGTATCCCTTGTTAGCGGAATTGGGCAAGTGATTCAGTCCTGCACATGCAGAGTTGTTTTCAGGATTAGCAAAAAGCATTCACTAACTGTGACCTTTCCAACATCAGAGAAATCTTCAGATAAAATTATCTGCAGATGGAAAGTACAATAAAAGGCAAGGGAAATGAGAGAATCTTTAAATAGCTCTGCCCAATGGACAGCTTCCTCTAGTGGCCAGATGGACTAAACACACACTGTGTTAGTGTTTACATCAAAACTGCTCACATGCCATCCATCACCTCTCCAGCATTCCTCAGAGGCTCCGTGAGAAGAACCCTTCCCAGGTTAAATCTTCCATTCTTTAATGAGCACCTCTTATTTCCCACCCACCTCAGATCAGAGTGAGCAATGACCGCACAATATTTTAATCCCACCCTTCATCCAAGGCACTCAGGGTATTACATAGTTCCCTCTTCCATTGAGAGCTGGTGTGATGTAGTGGTTAGAATGCTGCTGCCCACTACAGCTGCTCGATCTGTGCAACTATTTGTAAACACAACTCTCTCAACCCTGGGAATAAACTTTCCTGGGATTGGAAATGGCTCCAGGAGGGAGGGGAGGGTGGAGGACATAACTGTGAACCCTGCAGTTGTGGATTTCAGGATCCAACCCATTAATTCTTACACATAGACGCATTGATCTCATAAAGTCAGACAAGGCATCTTTTCAAGTTGCACAGCAGTTTCCTTCATGAATCATAAAACATATAACAGCTTGGGTTTGATTCATAGGTTGTCTGTTCACCTGGGGCCATATTGCAACAGTATATACAGATTCAATGATGTCAGTTCTAAATTCTGAAATTCAGCTGCCCAAGATGGTTATCAAGTTTTCACTGACTAAAAGTTAGCTGCAGATTACATCATACTAAAGTTGTTTTTGGCAACAGGACAACTTTTTTCAAATATGACAGGCTGTGTTAAACATACATTCATATATGACATGCCTGATTCTTTCACTCTTTTCCCACCTTACACAGCATGTCATATGAGTAAGGGGTTCATGTACACCAATCTTCTGCCACATGCCTATCGCATTTCCAGTTTGTTAATTATATAAACTATCCCTATTCCACTGTTTATGTGGTCTCCTCCCCCAATGGTGACGCTCCATTTTGGCCTTCTGATGCCAGAGGTTCAGGAAGAATATACCCCCCAAACCTTTTGGCATTAAGATACCTTAAAGAAAGCATCTAGTGTAATATTAAAGATGGGGCCCATGATCAAAGAAAGAACTGCTTGAAGCATTGTGTGCATGAAGCAGCCTGATTTCCTGGACTACTGGTGAATTAACATCTGTCCGTGAGGCTTCTTTGAACCTCCAGAGTTCTTCATACCCTTTACTCTGGACAGTCCTGGAGTGGCCATTCACCTTGGACTTGGGCTATGCTGAGCAGTCTCTGTGTACTGCAAATACTACAGGCGGAAATTCACTCAGCGAGCTTCTGGATACCAGTGGCCCTCCAGAATAAGCCACCAGGACCTTTCCCATTAAGTTAAAGTGCTGCTGTGCCCCTATTACTTTTTGGGGGGGGAGGTTCAAAACGCAACTGAAGGTTTATTTACAGTAGTTAAAGTCAGAAGGCAGGTAGGCAGGTGTTTGAACTGAAGAAACAGAAAGGGTTTTGTACAGGAACTTCACTGGTGTGAGGCACAAAACACTTGGTATAACACTAGGTTGCTGGCTTCTTTCAGAGGTTGACACTGCTTCACAGATGTCTGTGCCCCTGTTACTGATGCAACAGTGATAGTGATATTTTAATGATATCATTTATTGTATACAGCTAAAGGGCATTCTAATCAATCATAAAGAACACAAAATGTAAATCATAAATAACGTCTTTAAAAGTGATGATCATGTTAAAACATTTCACACACCAGAAACATTGGTCCATATTTTCTTGCCTGCCAGGGCAAACAATAACACCCTGACGGAACAAACAAATCCGTATCTGAGAGAAGAAAAATCAGCTTCTCTGCTTCCAAGAAACAGTTTGTGCCCTTCAGGAGCACTGAAAGAAATTTGTTTCTATGTTCTGTGTAAAGAGGGCAGGACAGAATGTAATGAGGCAAATTCTACAGAACCAGAGCTCCGCATGTACAGAAGCAAACTGTTTTGGGGAGTAGTGGCCATACAGTTGCCAGGTCCCCTTATCCTCCTGGCAGGAGGGGGGACCCAGCACTCACCATTTCTTAGATCTTTGCATGTGAGCACTTCCAGGAAATGATGTCATTGTGTAGGCCCAGGAGCGTGTGAGCACTCCGTAGTGGGTTGTGGGTAGTGGGTTCCAAATCAGTCCACTGTGAAGCACAGGAATGCTCTCAGGGTGGTGTGATGACATTACTCCCAGGAAGCCCTGGGAGCATGCCAGGGAAGCCTGTTCTCTCACATTTCCCCACCACCAACCAGGTGAGTTGTGGCAGAGGGCAGAGGGTGGGAGTGGGGGAGAGGTTTTTTTTACTTAGTACTTTAGTTACAGCAACAATGTTTCTTCACAAAGTTTCCTGGAGTTAGTTTAAAACTGATTTCCCTTCATAATAGACACAGGCTTCACCTCAGAGCCAAACCCCTTTTTAGACACTGGGCAGGAATTAATCTTCTCCTCAGAAGATATAACACTCCTTATTTTGTCTTGAAAGGGAGTCTCAACCCACAACCACTACAGTTTGGTGTAGTGGTTAAGAGCACGAGACTCTAATCTGGAGGACTGGGTTTGATTCCTCTCTCCTCCCCTTGAAGCCAGCTGGGGGTCCTTGGGTCAGTCACAGCTTCTAGGTCTCTCAGCCCTACCCACCTCACAGGTTGTTTTGTTGTGGAAATAATAACAACATACTTTGTAAACCGCTCTGAGTGGGTGTTAAGTCATCCTGAAGGGCAGTATATAAATCGAATATTGTCGTTGTTGTTATTATTACCCAATCACTCTTGCCAAAAACATACTCCTAGTTCTCTCATGTCTGTGTAAAATGGGCTTCAGCTTATGTTAACATTTATACTTTGAATTTCTAAATAGAATTTTTCCTCATAACAGTAATGTTACAGTTAAGGCAAAAGATTTCTCTTCCCTCACTCAAGATGGAGAACCTGTCTGACCTTCCCTGTCAGACTCTCACTCACTTTGAACAATCCTGTCAGAAACCAACTGACTCCCTTTAACCTTGTTCTAACTGACCAGTCAGAGAGGAGGGAGCAGCCCAGTACTCAAGTTGTAAATTCCAGGCAATAGTTAACTCTTTCAATCCTAGCTCTTTGATGATGCTGCAGTTAGGAAACCTGCTTTTACAGGGCAGTACTTCACAAAAAGCTATTCTGAGATTATGTATGGTAAGGCTGGACAGATAGAGGGCTATGATGTGTTCCCTTTTGAACACTTTAAACCAGAAGGAAAATGGGAAGTTGGAGACTGATTGTCTATCTGTAACAACATCATACTTGAACACCCAATCCCAAATATTAACTCAAGCCATAGGGACACACTGGACATCCAGTATGGAGTGGTGGTGGTAGAGAGTGCCCTCAGGTCATAGTTGGCTTATGGTGACCCTGGCGAGGTTTTCAGGGCAAGAGACTATCAGGAGTGGTTTGCCATTGCCTGCCTCTGCAACCCTGGTAATCCTTGGAAGTCTTCCATCTAATTACTAACCAAAGACGACCCTGCTTGTTGTCTGAGATCTGACAAGATCAGGTTCACCTGAGCTATCCAGATCAGGGCCCAATATGGAGTCTCAGTGGAGAATATTGTTGTAGCAAGCTACCCAGGCAACATCTTTCTGCATCAGCATGCCTGCAAAGTATGCTTGACATTACTTGTCAAATGTCATTTTTTTTGCTTTCTTTAGAATCTAAGGACAAAAACATGTACACGGGCCCTGACTGAAGGAAAACTAAGTTCTGCCCACAACAGAGCTGCTGGAATGCCTCTGGGAAGAGTTAAAAATGTCTTTAAAATGAGATTTCCAGTTTTGTGACCAGGCCCCAAACCTCTACTCCATAAAGAAGTTGTGGGACAGAGCTGGGTTGATCAAAGAACCTAGATGTGTGGTGGACTGCATGGAAGTAATTCTGTATTTTTCTTTTACTTTTGCCTTCATAGGACAAATAGTAGCTCTCTGTACCATTTTGAGCTGGGGAAATACAGCAGGAGAAAAAGTGGGTGCTCCTTCCTAGTACCATGGTACCAATACAAATTAGATGGCTGCTATTTTTAAAAAATCACCCGAGAGCTCTGAACATGAAACTCCTAGTGTCTCATCAAGTTTGACCCTCAAAAATCAAGGTTGTGCACAAAAGACAAAAGACACAACTAAATGCAAGCATAAATTCAATTTTTTAAAAAAATCAAAGATATTCTGGCTGCCATGATTCCCTAAAACAGGGATCCCCAACCTTTTTGAGCCTGCAGATACATCTGGAATTTAATTTGGCTTCCCCTTCCCAACCAGTGAAGTTTCAAGGGCTCTGGTTGACTCATCAGTCTCTTGGGCTTGCTTGAGGGTAGATTCCCCAGGATTGTTTCAGAGCCCAGGAGACAGGCATAACTTTGAGGATGATTGCCACAGAGGATAGACACGTGCAGCCATGTAAGTAACAAAGTCATTCTCTCCCCCCATCCCCTCCCTCTCCTGCTGGTTGCTATCCAACAGCTGGTAACCCCGTCCAGTGGAATGAGTTTGTGGCTTTATGTTTGTGAAGTGCATACTTCATGTAGTTAAATAAAATTATATTGGGCAGTGTTCATAGCAGTTAGTAGTTACCATAGAATATTGGAACCAAAGACTGATATCCAGCTCAATTTAAAATTATAAATTAAGTCCATTTCAAAGTATCAGATTTCCTCAAGTGCTGCTGTTTCACATGACTGCCTGTGCTCTGGAGATGGTAAGAGAACACCTGGCAATGGAGGAGGGAGTGATTAAGCAGCCAAAGGAGGCCTGCCCAGATTTGAAAGATTGGGGAGTCTGCTATGGAGGATTACAAAAATACAAGTCTCTGCACAAACTGAAGGGACTCAAGTGATAGTGCCCAGTATGTGCTGGGAAGTCATCTTCTCAGAAGCACATTGTAGCCTTTGGGCTGGGCATTTAGAGCCAATGAAAATATTAGAATGTCCTCATGCAATTCTTCTGGCCCATGGTCGCAAAGACGTGCAAAAACACTGCCATGTTGCTGGTGGACTTCGCCTCTTTTGCCTCCTTCTGCCCCTTGAGAGTCCCTGCTTATTATCTCCAAACCCTTCACTTCAGGGGGAATGAATTTGTAGGGTCCATGTGGTGTATACTCCAGTAACACTGTTGAATGCAGGTTATAGTCATTTTTATTTTTAAAACTTGTTTGACTAATGAGAGATGTGTTTCAAGGCTTGTTTTATTGCAATGTTCCTAACAAACCACACCAACATGAAAACTCAAAAAAAGGTCATGTACTAATATGATACATACCTCCAACTGAGCAGGCACAGAAAGCAGGTAATGTATCTGAAGAAGTGAGCTGTGGCTCATGAAAGCTCCTACCCTACCACTAATTTTGTTAGTCTTATTGGTGCTACTGGATTCTTGCTCTTTTCCACTGCTACAAACAGACTAACACAGCTACCCATCTTAATGTATCCCTGTAGGTCATCTATCCTGCATCAGTTAAATGACTGACAGTTGACACGTTGTTTGCTTCTTTCACATACATAGTTGGTGGTATGTCTCATGTTGGCACATGCCTTTCCTTTTAGTTTTTATGTGGGTGTGGTGTGCTAGGAACACTGTAACAAAACAGGTCCTGAAGTACATCTCTTGGTTGTCAAACAAGTTTTAAAAACGAGATGTTTGCAGATGTGGAGGGAACAAACTGCAACTGATCAAGAAATCACATCAATGATCCTACCAGAATTCTTCAATAGATTTAGAAAAGTGTAACTCCTTTCCTGGACCTGGATGGTCTGGGCTAGCCTGATCTCATCAGATCTTGGCTGCTAAGCAGGGCTGGCCCTGGTTAATACTTGGATGGGAAACCACCAAGGACCATGGTGACTATGCAGAGGCAGGCAATGGCAAACCACCTCTGTTAGTCTTTTGCCTTGAAAACTCCATTAGGGGATTGCCATAAGTTGACTGAGACTTGACAGCACTTTGCACACACACGCACAAAATTCTCCTTAGGATGGCACCATAAATCATTCAAAATATTTTAAATCAACTAACCAATTATCAGCAGCATACATGCAGCTGTAATCTAATTTTTGCTTCTTTCAAATGGGCTGGGGCTGTAGTTTCACACAAGGAAGCATGCACTACTATGGGTGTGCTAAATGAAACAAATTAACCAGAAATAGACCTGAAAAATTACTGTTTCATTGTTAAAGCCGCTTCTGGAATAATAAAGCAACTCCTGGAAACCAAATTGTAACAACACCCTCCCACCAAAGTTGGTGTGTTTCATTTCAGTTCATTCTCATCCAGTTTTACTCTGAAAGGTAAAAATCCAGATTGGGAAATAAGATAGTGCAGTGAAATAATTCGGGTTCAGTTGAGGCCTTGTAAATGAATCACAATCAGATATGAAGATGTCTGTGTTCAGAAAATGCCTGTGACATCAGCCTGTAGTTCTATCAAGCAAATTCTCAATCTGTATCAGCCTTGGTTATTCACTGTTCTCACATTTTTCAATTAAAATAAAAATATAAGAACATAATTAAAAGTTCTAAAGAATGTAAAATCTTATGAATACTCACTTTTCTCTGGAGTGTGCCAAGTGTTTACTTTCTCTCTTTAAATTATAGCACACAGATACACCCAATGGCAGCCTGGGGCCTCTTGTTTGATTTTTTTTTTAAAAAGGGAACTGTTAACTGTCGTAGCATAGTGATTAAGTGGTTGTGTTGCAAATCAGCACTCTGCCCGCTTGAATCTTTGATGAGGCTCCTCATCAAAGGCTCCTAAGTAAGCTCAGTAGCTATGGGATAAAGGGCCAAGTCCTCTTGTGGATCGAAAACTGGCTAATTAATAGGAAACAGAGAGTGAGCATAAACGGGCACTTCTCACAGTGGAGGGTGGTGAGCAGTGGGGTGCCACAGGGGTCGGTATTGGGTCCAATGCTTTTTAACTTGTTTATTAATGATTTGGAATTGGGATTAAGCAGTGAAGTGGCTAAATTTGCAGATGACACGAAATTGTTCAGGGTGGTGAAAGCCAGAGAGGATTGTGAGGCACTCCAAAGGGATCTGTCAAGGCTAGAAGAGTGGGCATCCATGTGGCAAATGAGGTTCAATGTAGCCAAGTGCAAAGTAATGCACATTGGAACCAAAAATCCAAAATATAAATACAAGTTGATGGGGTCTGAACTGGCGGAGACTGACCAAGAGAGAGATCTTGGAGTCATGATAGATAACTCACTAAAAACGTCAGCACAGTGTGCGACTGCCATAAAAAAAGCTAATGCTATGCTAGGGGTTATTAGGAAAGGGATTGAAAACAAATCAGCTGGTATCATAATGCCTCTGTATAAATCGATGGTGAGGCCTCATTTGGAGTACTGTGTACAGTTCTGGTCGCCACACCTTAAAAAAGATATCATAGCACTGGAAAAAGTACAGAGAAGGGCAACTAAAATGATTAAAGGGTTGGAACACTTTCCCTACGAGGAAAGATTGAGGCGCTTGGGGCTCTTTAGCCTGGAGAAAAGACGACTGAGGGGAGACATGATAGAGGTTTACAAGATAATGCACGGGTTAGAGAAGGTCGAGAAAGATGTGTTTTTCTCCCTTTCTCACAATACAAGAACTCGTGGGCACTCTATGAAATTATTGAGCAGTCGGGTTAGAACAGATAGAAGAAAATACTACTTTACACAAAGGGTGATAAACACATGGAATTCGTTGCCACAGGAGGTGGTGGCAGCTACAAGCATTGCCAGCTTCAAGAGGGGACTGGACAAATATATGGAGCAGAGGTCCATCAGTGGCTATTAGCCACAGGAGATAGATGGTATTCTCTTTGTGGGGAGGTGGTGCTCTGTTGTCTTGGTGCTGGAAGGAAGGCAGTGGGAGGGCTTCTGGTGTCCTGGCCTCACTGACAGTCCTTTAGATGGCACTGGATTTCTAGCCACTGTGTGTGACAGAATGTTGGACTGGATGGGCCACTGGCCTGATCCAACATGGCTTTGCTTATGTTCTTATGTTCTTATGCTTAATCTCATTATTGCTATGAACTCAGAAAGTGGTCTTGGGTAAGCCACTCCTCTTACCCCAGCTCCCCAGCTGTATTACGGATAAAATAATAACACTGACTTTGTTCACCACTCTGACAGCCAAACTAGACGAGATGCCTGGTTATGTGTTGGGTAATGCAATGTTACCTGGGAAGCATAATTTTAAAAGATAGAACCAGCCAGGATCACAGTGGAGCGGAAGGATTCTCTCCCTGCCCTCCACCGCCTCTCCCAGCTACTCAGCCCTACCCCCTTGTCCCACTCTGGCTGCTATTATTGCTGAGACAATGGGGAGGATTTTTGCAATTTTTTTAATAATACCACTGATCTTACTTTTTAACAACCTCTAAGAAGAGAGAAGATTGAGAGGGGAAATAAAGTGGCCACATTCGTCCAGCCTCCTTTGCAGTTCAAGAGAAAATTAAACCAACTGCCAATTTTTTTTTTCAACTGCTTTAAAATTAAAACAACCAGAGCAGGGAGGAATCACTTACATTGTGGTGGCTTGTGGAGGAATCCACTTGGCTGCTGTGAGTCCAGAACCAGTTCATTCGAAGCCAGCTTCTCACAAATGGCCAGCCCGGTTCCAGGGCAACTCCAAATTAGATGGTCTGATCTAGTCAATTGAGGAAAGTGACAAATTCTAATAAATTTGTTTGATGCTTCCAAATTAGAAGGGAGGCTTTCTACATTTTGGAGTTTTGCAAATGAAGCCTGAAGCAGAAGGAAGAAAAGAAGGAAGAAAGAAAGGGGGGGGCTTGATGCTTTTTCCTCCTCCTGGGCTATTTTCTATATTTATTTATCCATCACCACCACCCCCTCCAGTTTTGGCAAAGTGACATTGTTCATAACTTTGGGAGAGCTGGATTGAAGAATTGAGAGAGGAGGCAAAATTTTCCTCATGCTGCTTTAAGTATTATCAAATGCCTTGGGATTTTTCTGAAAGTTTGCAAGTTTCAGTTGCATAATTTCCATTTAGGAGACAAGGGTATGGTTCTGGTGTAAAAACAAAACATGGTTTGCTGCTACCTGAATGAGCCTGGTCATCCTTGGACTTCATCCTTTCCTCCTCCTCGATTGAATGAGGATCTAAAAAGATAGATCCACTTTTGTGATAAAATATACCTGCATTCCAAGTGGTAAACTGTGGTTCACTTTTGCTGAAAACTAGGATTCCTAACTCTGGTTTAATCTTGATTTGAAGTCCTGATTAGAGATGGGCACGAACCGCATTATGAACTTCAAAAACCCACGAAAATGGCGATCACGCGATCACGATCCGGCGGTTCGTTATCGGCCACGGCCAATGAACCAGCGTTCGGTAAAAGCCTGGTTCGGTGCATTTGGCTGCGGTTCAGGAAGCCAGACAGTCAGGCGCCAGCAATCAATTCCCCTGGCAACGGAGCCGGGGGCCGGGGGAATGCCTGAACTCTGTCCTTCTGTCGCCCGGGAAACCCGAATGGAAGCCCAGCTTACCTTGATCGGCAGGTCTTCCTTCCAACCACAGAGCTGCAAAGCGGTTACAAGTTGGGAGAAGACACCCAGGGGTGGGAGAGGGAAGGGGGTGTTCTGTAGCCTCAGGCACGCCAATCTCATCCCTGCAAACCCTGACAGGCAGCTCTGATAGCCAAACACAGACCTCCTGCATTGCTCAATAGGACCTGTGCTTATAAATAGCCGTGGGCTCCCAGGCTGGGTTTCACTTTCAGCGAGCAGTGGAGTGGGACAGAGCTCTTGCTTGCCACTTGCTAGCTTTTGGGGAGAGAGACTAATTCAGCTTGGATTTGGGGGAGAGCGATCTATCTCCTCTGGTTCCAGGGCTGCTGCCTGGCTCTGGGGCCAAGCTCAGTGGGCACCTCGGCTGAGGGCTCACATTGATTATTGATCAGTGCCTGATCGGGTCAGGTCTGTGGGAGTGGTGGGCTAGGGCTCTAGTCCCTCCCTCCCTCTGGTGCCAGGGCTGCTGCCAGGCCCTGGGGCCAAGCTCGGTGGGTACCTTGGCTGAGGGCTTGGTGGGTACCTCGGCTGAGGGCTCACATTAGTGCCTGATCTGTCCAGGTCTGTGGGAGTGGTGGGCTAGGTGTCTAGTCCCTCCCTCCCTCTGGTGCCAGGGCTGCTGCTAGGCCCTGGGGCCAAGCTCAGTGGGCATCTCGGCTGAGGGTTCACAGTGTCATCTCTGTTCTTCTTCTCAATTGTTGTTTGCTGGCACGATGAGGCTTCGGGAGGGAGACAAGAGTGGTCATGGGGGGAAGTGCAGAGATTGTCTCGGTTGCAGCACAGGAAACAGTGCTGTGCAGGACTCTGGAGCAGCAGAGACTCCCGCTCCCCCAAAATCACCAGTTGAGGCTGTGGAGGAGGCCGAAGAGGTCTTGCTGGCAGCGGAAGAGGAACTCCTGAAAATTTTTGGGGAGGAGGAGACCGAGGGATCCTTGGAGGAATGGTTGGGGTTTGAGGAAACATCCAGCCCATCCCCATCCCAAACTACCGGTGGTGCTGTCCCTGCCTGCAGTCCACTCACTCCATCTTGGTGCACCGTTGGGCATCGAGTCATGCTGGCCCTGTACGAGGCAGTGCGAGACATGGTGCACAGAAACCTGTTGGCCGCCCAAGGCAGAACAGTGCACTTCATGGCCAACCTGTGGAGCGGCTGCCATCATGGGTACCTTGCCATCACCGCCCACTGGTGGCAACCAGAGGACCTCCGCCTCCCCAGGCCAAGATCTGTCAGCCGTAAAAAGGTGCCCAGCTTGACACCGGGCTACAGGGCGGTTCTTCTTCAGGCCCGGGGGGATGAATGAGGTCCACACCGGGAAGAACATCGCTGCCACTGTCAAGGCGGCTCTGAGGGAGTGGACGTCCAAGGTGGAAGGGTTTGTCCGTGGCTTCATGGTCACGGACGCAGGAGCCAACATTTTGGCTGCCCTGAAAGAGGCATCCCTCCCGGGCCTGGTGTGCATGGTGCACAAGCTGCACCTTGTGATGCGGGATGTGCTCGGGCTGGGGACCAAGCCAAGGGACAGCTGGGACAAGGGAACCTTGCGGATGTGCAATCTGCTGGACAGCTGCCGTCGCATCGCTTCCCACTTCTCCTGCAGCATAAACTCTTCCTGTTTCAGAGGCAGGGGGAGGCAGGGGACCCCGAGCACGAACTCTTCCAGGACCTGCCCACCTGCTGGAACTCCACCTACAACATGATATGTCGTCTGGTGGAGCAGGAGGGCGTGTTGGAAGACATCCTGTCCTCTTTGGATGTGCTGAGGAGGGGAGAGGAGTTTAGCCTCAGCTCCATGGACTGGAGAGTCCTTGCCCAGATGTCCCAGATCCTGAAACCCTTTAAGGATGCCACTGAGCTCTTGTGCTCCTACCAGGCCAGCCTGGTAGTCATCACCCTTCTTCTGGCCTGCACCGGGAATACCAGCATGCTCCACTTTGGACTGGCAGTTGCAGGGGGATCTTCCCACTTACCCCCGCATGACAGGTCTTCTCCCTCCCATCCTTTCTGGCAAGGCAGGACGGTAGGTACTGTCGGCTGCCGCCACAGAGTAGCTCAGTGGGAGCTTCACAGGAGGCCTCACAGCTGTTGGTGGCTCTTCCCACTTCCCCTCCAAATGACATCTCCTCTCCCTCCCGTCCTTTCCGGCAAGGCAGGAAGGTGGGTGCTGTCGGCTGCTGCCGCACTGTTCCTCAATGGGACCCTCGGGTGAGGACCCTTGCTGGGGGATCAGGTCCCCGTCCAAATGACATGTCATCTCCCACCCACGCCGGGAATACCAGTGCGCTCCTCTTTGGCCTGGCGGACAGGCACATGGGGGGTGCCGCCAGCAAGCGGCCAGACCCCCGCCCCCTAAAGGGGAGGTGGCTCGTTGCTGCCTCCTTGTGGCCACCAGGCTCGGCGGCCGCCATCAACACCCACCTTCTGTACACTGGGCCAACGTCAACCGGTGACTCTAATTGTGTTGAGTGGGAGTTTCCTGGGGGCCTTGGATTGGAGAGGATATAACACCAAGATCCCTTTTGCAATCTTGTCCAAACTTGGGTGATGGCTGTAGGAGAGGCTGGAAAAGACTCCCCAGGAATATGGGCTCTGTAAGTGCCACGGGGGGCATTCCGTGCCCAACGAACCGTGAACCGCGAACCGGTTTGGTAACAGGAAATGTTTGTTGTGGTCCGCGACCTTGGGATCGTCAGTGGCACAGAAATGTGAACCGCTGGTTCATTAATTTTTTTTGGTTCGCGCCCATGTCTAGTCCTGATTTGTAGAGAAAGTAGAAAACATAGTTTGCCAGTTGTAATGTAACAGCAAACTATGGCTTGATGCAAAATATCTAGCAATCTAGGCATGGGGGTAGGAAAAATGGAAGGAGAGAAAGAAGCATGTAAACTTGAGTAATAAAACAGAGATGCCATGAAAGATCTGCGATTAGGATGTTCCATGAGTTTTTGAAAGCTTCTTAGCAGATTCAAGTACCAGCTTTGAAGGCTGGAGAAGACTTGCTGGTGTCATGGCCCAGTCTGAGAGTGAGGTCTCCTCCGGAGGAGAGGAGCCTCGTGTAGCCAGCCAGGTCTCCTCAGGAGAAGAAGAGTTCTGTGTAGCCAGCCCTAGCCCTGACTCAGCAGAAGCCAGCAATCAGGAGCAGCAGCTGCTGGCTGATCAAAGCTCACAGCCAGCAGCTGAGACACCAGCACCCTCTAGCCCCAATACCACAGGGGAATCTCAGCCAGGAACTTCCACAGGGGAAGCTCAGTCAGGGACTGCCAGCACCACAGGGGAAGCCCAGCCAGGGGCTTCCAACCCCCCAGGTTCACCCATGCCTAGAGAGCGCCGCAGACAGCGCCAGAGACTGGAACTGCAGGAGAGATGGCGCAGTGCCCGTCTCCTGAGACCTTCTAGTCTGACCCCCTGCCCAATGCAGGATGAGCCTAAAGTGTTGTGTATTGGCACTAGCATCAATAAAAGTTAGGCTCCTCTGGCTTCAATTCTCATTGGTTGTTACAGTTGGCAGCAGCCAATCGGTCCTCTCTAAATAAAGACCAATCACTATCATGTAAAATGTTATATTGTATATAGTTCAATATTCCCAGCTGCTGAAGATTGGGGAGTCTCCAGAAGGGAGTGGTTACACAATGTACAACTAAGCACTAGACCCTGCCCTGTGTGTAGTGACTAGTGTGATAGACTAGGATCAGGGCCATGGAAGCTTGCTGGGTGACTCTGGGTCAGTCATATACTCACAGCCTAACCTACCTAGTAGGTTCTTGGGAAGATATAATGGAGTAAAAGTAGGGTTTCCAGATCTCCTTACTCTCCCAGTAGGAGGGAGGACCTGGCACTTACCTTTTTGTTGTTACTATTTGCTTGTGTGCCCCTCTGCTTGCGTGATGATGTCACTTTTGGGAAGTGATGTCATTGTGCAGGTGTGGGAGCATGTACACACTTTGCAGCAGGGCGATTTGGGCCCCAAATCGGCTTGTTTCAGCCCATTTGGGGCCCAAATCGGCCTGCTGCAAAGCATGGGAGTGCTCTCGAGGTGGAGTGATGACATTATTCCTGGGAAGTGATTTTGTCGTGCCACCCCAGGAGTGTGCCTGGTGTTAGCTTTACCTTTTAGCTAGCAGTTTACTATGCGAAAGGAAGGGGACCTTTAACATATCTTGAACCGAGCAGACTTCACCCAAATGAAGAGAGAGCAAGGATATGACACAGGCCTGGACATAAATGCAGTGAGTTTTATTTAAATCATTTTGCATAGGTTACAGAGACTTAAAAAGCATGGTCTTAGCAGTACAATAGCTTAATTAGCAATACAATAAGGCACAAGAATAAGGCATAATGAATTATCTTACCAATCCTGGAGATGTCCCAGAGGTTCACATTGATGGAGAGAGTGGGAGAGTGCTTTGCTAATCTGAACGGGAAAGGAGAGAGATAGCAAGGAGATATTCCTTACTTTCTCTCCTCCTAGCTTCTTAGACTCCATGGTTTTTACTGCTCATTTATATATGACTTCGGTCTGCATCGTCCCACTCAAAATCCACCAATGAGATTCCTTATAGTCACCTCTGGCAACAGAAATCACCTAAAAATTGTAACATTTGCAGAATTTGCACTGAGATCGTGACATCTGTAAAATGGTCAGGTCATTCTGATCCCTCAATATTTGCTATCATTACTCATATGAATATAACATGCATCAACAAAAAGCCCCTAGATTTTAGCTTACTGCCACATAGCTATCCAAAGATTCATTTAGACTCCATTTTGTTTGGTTCAGTATATCTTGAGTTCCTTGTGATTAAGGCCCATGTGATTGATATATGCATAGTAATTTCATGTAGAGCTATAAGATTGATTGAGCCATGAATATATAGATATATGTATGCATGCGTATGTGCTTCCAGCAAAACAATCACGTGGTTAGTGTCAGAGAGATGTTATAGTCAAGGCAGCGTTCCTAAGTGGCTTGGACTAGCATTTCTAGGTGTACTGGACTGGCTCTGCAGAAGGACAGTCAGAGTTTCCTCTTGAAAACAAAAGAGGGTCTTAAAAGAATCTCTCTTGCTGTGGATCTTACTCATTTTCCTCTCTTTAATTGTGTTCTCATGATTACTAATGTGTATACAGTGTTTTCCTTCTCAAGACATAAGAGTAGATGTAAGAATTACTGTGTTTTAACATCTTGAATCTTAAGAGTCAGAAAAAGGAAAAAAGATAGTCCTTTTAAAATCTGCGGCTTGTAATTCTCTGCCCCCCCCCCTTTTACTAGGCTTTGTGAATTTTTTTCTAGAGATTGACCGAATCTTGGACAGTTGTCAAAACACTGACCCTCTTCCCATTATTGATTTGTCTCAGTCCTCATAAGCTAATGCAAACATCGGCAAAGGCAAACATCACTTGTCCTTCCCTGTTCAGAGAACATGCCATTTGGAATCTTTCCAGATGAGACACAGCTTTGTGCCTGAAAAATAATATTCTGGTGCTTTCCATACTTAAGATGGATTCCAGGACTGACGATAGGCTGGCTTCACTATACAGGAATACAACACTGGGAGGCCCGTTCCTGAAAATTTCCCCCCTCCAGCCAGATAAGGCATGGCAAAGGGTGGAGAGTGGAAGTGGGGATTCCTCCACCCCAAACGGAGAAATGGAACCCCTATTAAAAGAAATCAATATGGGTTGGTGGGGAAAACACAGAAGTGTGAAGGAGGGTGGAAAATATTCCATCCTTTACATAATGGGGGGGGAATTCCCTGAGATACAAGAGACAACATAGTGTAGTAGTTAAGGTCCTAGACTAGGATCTGGGAGTTCCAGGTTTGAATCCCCACTCTGCCATGGGAAGCTTGCTGGGTTACCTTGGGTTAATTGCATGTTCTCAGCCAGACCTACCTCACAGGGTTGTTCCATGGGTTAAATGGAGGCAAGGAGAATTATGTAAGCTGGTTTGGGTCTTTATTGGGAAGAAATAAAATAAAATAAACAAACAAACGAACGAACGAACGAACGAACGAATGAATATGTGTGTCGAGTTCATGATCCTGGCAGATTCAGAAACAGTACTTAATTTTGTATTGTCGAAGGCTTTCACGGCTGGAGAATGATGGTTGTTGTGGGTTTTCCGGGCTGTATTGCCGTGGTCTTGGCATTGTAGTTCCTGACGTTTCGCCAGCAGCTGTGGCTGGCATCTTCAGAGTCACAGAGTCACAGAGTCATCTTCAGTGTCACAGACAATGTGTATACTGAGAGATCTCTGTCTTTTGGTGCTACACCTCTGAAGATGCCAGCCACAGCTGCTGGCGAAACGTCAGGAACTACAATGCCAAGACCACGGCAATACAGCCCGGAAAACCCACAACAACCATAGTACTTAATTTTCTTTTCTCAAATTCAGTCAAATTTATCAGAGTTACTTAAAAGCTCTTTGCCACCTCTCCTGGGCCAACTTCTGCAATCCCATGCTGTGTTCTTCTTTGTTATTGAAATGAGAGCAAGGGGTCACACATTATATTTGGAAAAAAGCTGATGTTATTTCTTCAGTCTCTTGGTAATTTAATTGCTGTCTGGAGACAGAACCACAAGGAGTGAAGTAAAAATAATTTCTTGGACAAGTGAGCTCTTGTCTCCAAGACTGTGCAAACTTCAGTGCCGGTGAACATATACAGAGTGCATTCTCCTCCCCAGGCCCCACAATTTTATCTGAATTTTCTGTGAGCCCAGGGAGTGCTTATTTAAGCTCTAATGTTACCGGAAGTGATCTCCTTGCAATAAATATGATTTGTGGGGGAATTAGCAAGCAAGGAAGACAGCTATATGAGAGGCGGTAACTGGGATCTATCACCGGTGTATACCAGGTCCCTTCTGAAATAGCAAATGAGGCTGGTTTTTAAGGTCAAACAATAACTTTTATTAAAGAACAAGGTGGCATGCACATACACTTGCAATTACAAGGTAAAATAATCATACACACGCACACAGAAACCTAGGAAGTTTAGAGAGAAATTGGGGAAAGGGAGAAAGGGAGCAAATATATCTACCTATCCTGGAGAGGGAGGTCCAGTCCATGGAGAAGAGGGTAGCTTCGAACGCCAGCATCCTTAGCCAAGAGAGCAAGAGGCTTGGGCAAACCTCAAGGGAACAACGTGTGTGGATCCGGAAGCATGAACAATTTGAATGGAGCCAGAGCTCTACCTTTATAGGTAAAATATGCCCTGAGGTGGAAGAGCCCACCTAACCATTAGAACAAAGGCTCCAAAGGTTAGTTCCTGGGTTAGACAAAAAGCTTGAGTACCTTGATTGGTAGCTGCCGGGGAATGTGAATACAAATGTAAAACTAGTTCTAGTGCTGCACAAAAAGGATAGTTTGCTGATGAAGTCCACCGGAGCTAAGTTAAGTACTTTTAGGGAGGGACTGTTTTCTCCCAGAAAACAGTATATACTTATGAATGTCATTTGATTAGCTCCTCAATCAAGGACAGGAGATCTCATCATGGAAGACGGGAAAGGAATGTGTTAAGTGAGGATGACTCTGCGAGACCTTTGTTGCACTGGCACCAGCGGGGCCAGAGAGATAGTAAATCCAATTGCTTCTCAATCACTCTGCATTCCTGTGCGGCATTCCGTTCATGCCGTGTTCTCCTGGGCTGGATTCAACAACTCCTGGAGGTCCTCTGGTGGCCAAACTGCAGCCATTTTAACTCCAGAGGCCTGAACATCTTTAATATTACAAGCAGCCATATATAAAAATGCTATTAAAATGTTGGACTAACACAACCGGGACACCTCCACAAACAAGCAAGAAAACACACCAACTACCACAAGGAGACAGTATAATTATCTAAATTAGGGGTATGCAATTCAGGATTCTGATTCGGGTAAAATACCCGAATCAGGCCCAATTTGGCTTGTTTCAGCATTGCTGAAACTTTTTTGGCATGCCGAATCAGTTTTGGCAATACCGAATCAGAGATTGCTGAATCGATTTGGGATGATTCGGGTTGATTCGGCAATCATTTTGCTAGCCATTTGCACTTGCTCCAGGGTTTCCGGGAGCCTGGGGGGGCATTTTCTTTCTGAATTGAACCAATCTTGGTGGGGACCTTCTCCTAACTCTCCTCTAACTACCCCCCAAGTTTCAGAAAGATTGGACTTTGGGGGGCATGTTATGCCCCCCCAAAGAAAGTGCCCCCTTCCTCCTACACTCTTTATTATTCTCTATGGGGAAAAACAAGTCATCTTTTTAGGTGGCTTGGGGTGGCATTTTGCAAGCAAAATGCACCCAACTTTCAGGGGCCCTGCTCCCACCTGTCCTCCCACCCTCCTCCAAGTTTCAGGGAGATAGCACTTTGGGGGGGGCATTTTATGGCCTCCCAAAGAAGGTACCCCATCCTCCTCCACTATTCCCTATGGGGGGGAAAGAGGCTTTTCTGACTAGGGGTGGCATTTTGCATGCAAAATGTCCCCAACCTTCAGGGGCCCATCTCCTACCTGTCCTCCCACCCTCCACCAAGGCTCAAGCAGATCCCACTTTGGGGGGGGGCATTTTATGGCCTCCCAAAGATGCTGCTCTTACCCCCTCCTACTCTATTTCCTATGGGGGGTGGAAGAGGCTTGTCTGGCATCCACATTGGATCCAATTGATCCCCCCCTCAGGATACAAAAGAAATTTGCTGACAAATTTTCCACCTGTTGGACACCTACTGTGGTGTATATTATCCAATGTGGATGCCCTTTAGTGTATGTAGACAGCACCACAAGACCTTTGAAAATAAGAGTGCAGGAGCACATTTTGCACATCAGAAATGCAGTAACAGAGGCACCTCCTGTAGCCCATGTTTTGGAACATCAGCATGGGGCTAGAGATATTAAAGTATCTGTCCTGTACTCTTTGGAATCGAAACCCCAACAGGATTGTTCATGTAAATTATTACAGTTGGAAACAGAATGTATTTATGAATTTAACTGCCTGGTCCCCTATGGGTTGAATCACGAAATGGAATTTTCTTGTTTCTTGTAAAATCAATTTGTTTTCTGTAACTTGATCCTTGTAAGTAGATTCATTATTGCCAGCTTCTTGCCATTTGTATATGGTCTGGATATATTATTTTCTGACAAGATGGTGTACTTAAATATTGGATAACTTATGGGGACTTCCGGTTTGGGATCATGGTGGTCTGATGCAGCTCTAAGAGCAGAGCTGTCCGAGCTGCTGTTTGTGAGGGCCAGCGGGGTGCTAGATTGCCCGGGGGCCCCTGTTCTCAGGTGGAGAACAGGCATGAATGCTCAGGATCCAGAGGGTGTGTTGATCTCGGCTGTAGGGGGAGATCTGTACAACGATCGCCCACCTAGCCTTCAGGTCCTGCCCGAAGAAGGATGGCAAAGATCTCTGCAGTGGCTTTGGAGTCATTGAATTGACATAGGATCACCATACCTAAGCTTCAGTAACTAATTTGGACTAATTTGGAATAACTTGAGTACCAAAAGATTGCTATCTCTCTTTCCGAGAAGAAATTTGGTAAGAAGAACTGAATTAATTTGGAAGATAAAGTTTGCTAAGTTTTAAGGACATATTGGCTATGCTCCGGTAAAGTGACTGAGTTAAAAAGAATTTATTTAGAAGAATTAGAGCGAAAAAAGTAATTATTGTCTACATACCTGTGGTCTAAGAGAGATAGTGAACTGTGGGAAACTTGAAAAAACGTGAGAACTGCTGTGTGGCTGCGACGGAGCAGGAAGTGCGTCAAAGCAATAGAGTAACAGGCTGGAAGCAGCGGTTAAAGGAAACCCGGAAAAGGAAGAGCGCCATATTGGAAAAGGGAAAGGTCAAGACCTCAACTTAAGTGGAAGTGGGACATCTTGGAGAAGGATAAGGCAGAAGCTTCGAGTTATAACCATAGAGAAAAGACACCCACCATTTTGGATACCGGAATTGTTTAATTGGAGAAGAATTTGTTTTAAATAAAGGACTTAACTTTAAAAATAATAAATTACTTTCACCACGGAGTTGTGGAAGAGAGCAGACTTGTGGGAGCGAGGAAAGCCAGCCCCACGATGTCGAAGAAGGAGTGGCAGTCGGCGTTGGAGAGCTTGGACAAGAAAGTGGCGGATGGAAATAAGGAGATTAAGGACATGATAAGGGATATGGTGAAAGACTTTAAAGAGACACTTAAATCGGAGGTGGCAGAAGTAACCAAGAGTATTGATGAGGTCAAGAAGGAGTTACAAACGATGCAGTTGAAAGTGAAGGTAATGGAGGATGAAGTTGACAAATTGTCTGCTTCTTTTACGATAGAAACCAAGGGTTTGCAAGGAAGAATGGCCGTGATGGAATGTAAACACATGGAAAGACAACTTAGATTTCGCGGAGTCCCAGAAGCAGAGGGAAAGTCAGCCCAAGAGCAGATATCAGAAATACTTGCAGAATTTTTGGATAAAGAAGTGGAAGAAATTGTGGTTTTACTGGATGTGGCGTACAGAATCAATTCAAAATATGCAGCTCAAAAAAAATCTACCAAGAGATATGCAATTTACACCGAAAAGAACAAGAGAAGATATAGTGAGTAAACAGTTTCAAAACCCTCTGAAAATTGCTGGAAAAAGAGTATGAATAATGAAAGAGCTACCTAGGGGAGTTTTGTTGGAGAGGAAGAAATATAGAGAACCGGTTCAAATGCTGAAGGATTTGAATATCAGATACAGATGGGAAATACCAGACGGTTTGAGTTTTGAATTTCAAACAGCCAAAAAAACAATTAGGTCTAGTCACAAGATGGAGAGGTTTTTTATGGACAATGAAAAAGACTTACCTAAAAGATCTAGAATTTGATCATGGAGTGCAAAATCATATCTTGGAATGTAAATGAACTTAATTCACCTTCTAAACATAAAACTATTTTCCATTGGCTATCCAAAGAGCACTGTAATATAATTTGTTTACAAGAGACCCATATTAAGAAGCAAGATGTGAAATATTTAAAAAATGCTAAATTGGGAAGAGAATTTGCAGCTTCATCGAAGCAAAAAAAAAGAGGAGTAGTTTTGTACATTAAAGATTAACTGCAACCTAAAATGATATTTAATGATGTGGGAGGAAGATATATAGCCGTTGAAATTATTTGGAATACGGAAAAGAGTTTGCTAATTGGAATTTACGCACCAAATGGAGCTAAGGATAATTTTTTTAAGGATTTACAGAAACAACTGGATGGACTAACTTACTCACAAATAATTTTGGCAGGTGATTTCAATGGAGTTACAGCTTTAGATGTTGACAAGAAAACAAAGGGTGCACAAAAGAAAAGAGGATTATTGCCAAAACCCTTCTTTGAAATGAAGGATCAGGAGAATTTGGAGGATACTTGGAGAAGGAATAATCCTAAAGTAAAGCAGTACACATACTTTTCGCCGAGACATTTGACATTATCAAGAATTGATATGACCTGGGCCTCTAAGGACTTGGTTGTATGGACAAAAGATGTGGAGATAATGCCAAAAGTAGGCTCAGATCATAATCCAATCATGTGGAAGTTCGGAAAAGGCACCAAAAGACGAGGATGGAGAACAAATGAGGATTTGCTGCAGCAAAAGGGCAATTTAGAATTGCTACAAAGGGAGACCAAATTCTTTATACAGTATAATTTGAACAATACCGTTGCAACTCACAAAGTCTGGGACACTTACAAGACAGTTATCAGAGGAGTATTGATGGACTTAAATGCAAGGGATAAAAAGAGAAAAGAGGAGAAAAAGAAAGAAATTGTGGAGAATATAAGAACTAAGGAGATACAACTGAAGAAAAGACCAGGGAAAAAGAAATTATATCAAGAAATTAAAATTTTGCAAGAACAATTGAAAGCAATGGAGAATAAAGAGTTGGAATGGGAACTGAAGAAATTGAATCAAAAGTCGTTTGAAGGAGCAAATATACCCAGGAAATATTTAGCGTGGCAGTTGAAAAAGAAAAAAGAAAAAAAGTGATAACTAAGATTCAAGAAAATGGAATGACATTGACCGATCAAACAGCGATTAGTAGAGCATTCTTTAAATTTTATGCAAAACTGTATCAAATGAAAGAAGTAAATTTGGAAACTATTGAACAATCCTTAGATAAAGTTAAATTACCATCGATATCAGAAAATTGGAAGGAAAAGTTGAATGCAAAAATTATGGAGACAGAGATAAGAGAAGCTATTCAGTTGACTAAATTAGGCAAGGCACCAGGTCCAGACAGAATCACAGCTAAATTTTATAAATCATTGGTAGATGAATTGGTACCTCTTTTGAAGGTGGTAATGAATGAAATTTTAAGAGGACAAAACGTTCCAGAGCCTTGGAATGAGGCCACTATATCATTGATACCAAAGGAAGACCAGGACCTATGCAATGTTAAAAACTATTGACCTATTTCGTTGCTGAACAATGACTATAAAATTTTTGCAAAAATATTGGCAGAAAGATTAAAGGAAGGGCTTGTGGAATTTATTGCAGAAGAACAAGAAGGTTTCCTTCCAAACAGACAAATCAAATACAATTTGAGAACTGTTTTAAATGCGATAGAATATTATGACAAACACTGTGAGAAAGAAGTTGGTTTCTTTTTTGTGGACGCAGAGAAAGCTTTTGATAATTTAAATTGGAGTTTTATGTTCGCCACAATGGAAAAACTGCAAATGGGAAAAGATTATATTCAAGCGGTAAGAGCGATTTACAAAGACCAATGTGCAGCAATTGTAGTCAACAACGACTTAACTAAAAAATTGGAAATTAGGAAAGGTACAAGGCAGGGCTGTCCATTATCTCCATTGTTGTTTATTTTGATTTTGGAAATGCTGTTGATTCAGATTCGAGAGGATGATGCGATAAGAGGCATAAAAATTAAAGATTTTACCTACAAAGTTAGAGCTTTTGCAGATGATGTGATGGTTATTGTGGAAGATCCAATACAAAATATGCCAAAGTTGTTGGACAAAATAAAGGAATTTGGAGAGTTGGCTGGATTTTATGTCAATAAGAGAAAGTCTAAGGTACTATGTAAGAATATGACCAAACAAAAGCAACAAGAATGGATGGAAATTACAAATTGTGAAGTAACACATTAAGTAAAATATTTAGGAATTGAGCTTACAGCGAAGAATATTGACTTGTTCAAGAATAATTATGAAAAGCTATGGCAGCAAATTGACAGAGATTTGATTAAATGGAATAAATTAAATCTGTCATGGCTGGGAAGAATAGTGGCAGTCAAAATGAATGTGTTACCACGGATTATGTTTTTATTACAAACAATTCCAATTATCAGAGACAGTAAGCAATTCGAAAATTGGCAAAGGAAAATTTCCGATTTTGTATGGGCAGTCAAGAAACTGCGAGTAAAAATGAAAGTTTTGTGTGATGCCAAGGAAAGAGGTGGACTGCAATTGCCGAATATCAGATTATACTATGAAGCAATTTGTTTGGTTTGGCTTAAAGATTGGATGTTATTGGAGAACTGTAAGCTACTAACTTTGGAAGGCTATAAAAATTGTTTGGATGGCATGCCTACTTGTGGCATGATAAATTGAAAGCTGATTCTATGTTTCTGCATCACTATGTGAGAAGGAGTCTCTTCACAATCTGGAAAAAATATAAAAGTTATCTGGGCGAAGGTATCCCCTCGTGGGTGGTACCATATGAATCTATCGACCCAAGAGTTATTTATAATAGAGATCAATGTCTGTCCTATAAAAAGATTCTCATTCAGGAACAAAATATGATAAGAATTAAAACAGAAGAAGACCTAGCTTTTCGTTATGGATGGTTTCTTCTTCCAATTTATTACAGCAAAAGCCAGCAATATAAAACAATACGATTACAAGCAATAAATCAATATTATCAATACAGGAAAACCACAGGCATAAAGGGATAAGAGTGAAAATGGAATAACAAGTTGGATGGTTTCAATATAGGCAGATAAAGGACTTATACAACTCGGATCGCTTAGAAGGCGGGATTAAATGGAAAGATTCGGAATCGGAAGAAGCTATATTGCAGGAAAGTAAGAAGAAAATTTCAAAAATCTATAAAATTCTTTTGAAGTGGCACATGGAGGATGAAACTGTTAAAGTCCAGATGGTGAAGTGGGCTATAAACTGTCAAAGTGACATAGCAATGGAGTCGTGGGAGTATTTGTGGAAAAATACAATGAAGATTTCAACTTGTACCAGTATTAAAGAAAATGTTTTTAAGATGATATATAGGTGGTATTTGACGCCGAAAAAATAGCTTATGGAAATGCTAAAATGTCTGATAAATGTTGGAAATGTAAAAGTCATGAAGGATCATTGTATCATATGTGGTGGACTTGTGAGGTAGCTAGGCAGTACTGGGGAGATATTTTAGAAATGATAAATGAGATTTTGCAGATTTCAGTAATAAAGAACCCAGAACTCCTGCTACTGAACTTAAATATGGGAGATGTTCCTATGCAACACAGGACATTGCTATTTTATATGACAACAGCGGCAAGAATATTATATGCGCAGAAATGGAAAGTGCAAGAAATACCATCTATTGAAGATTGGATACAAAAGTTGCTGTACATGGCAGAAATGGATAAGATGACAAGAAGGCTGAGAGATCAGAATTCTGAAGAATTTTTTTAGGACTGGGGGAGACTGAAGGAGTATTTGGAGAAAAAATGGGATGTGAAGGGGAAATTATGGCAATTTGAAAGTTACTAATTGGGGAAAATATTGGAGATAGGGATTTTTACCATTTAAAGTGAAGTTTTAATTATTGTTAAGTTTAAGTTTTGAATAGATTTGAATTTAATGGATATTATTTAGTTCATTAGGGAAACATGAGATAATAATATATAAATGGAACGGATAAGTAAGGAATAGAATAAGATATGGGTTGGAAAGCTGTTGGAAGTCTGAGAAAAAGGGGGGAGGGAAAGGGTGGGGGGAAATTGATATTTAGGTCATAAATAAAAATATCATTTGTAATATGTACTCGCCTAATAAAAAACTTCTTTAAAAAAATATTGGATAACTTACAATATGACAAACTTTGTAATTAGGTTGTAGCTGCATTCACTATGATGTATTTGTGGTTACTGTCCCTTTAATTGGCTGGACACATAAGAGTTCACTGTCCCTTTAATTGGCTGGATATATAAGAGTTTCGTGTTTGGTGAGTCGCACGGCATTGCTCCGTCAGATCTTACCAACTGGGAGTTATGATTAAGGCTTGTGAGAGACCAGTGAGTAAATGGATAGGACACGGTGTTGTTACGTTTATATTAATGATTTCAGACCATTATATATTTGTATTGTATCTTTATTATAGTTTGTTCAATCATGCCCGTGAAGAAGCTTGTTGTGTGAAACGGGAATTGAAAATCAGCTGGCATAAGACCCGTAGGCTGTTGTTGAAGATTGATTACAGCTCCTTTTCCATCTGGAGAATGGTCTGCTCTTTGAAAAGGACATATGGAAAACAATAAGTGTTTCTCTTACCAGTTGGACTGTTTATAATTTGAATGACTTTTTCTTGTTCATTAACTGAATTGACTGAATATGTATTGTGGTTAATGACCTTGTATATTTTGTATGATTCACATGTTGCACTTTGCATTTTAAAATTTCTAAAAATTTCTAAAAGCCTGAAATATACCGGACTTCCGGTTTGGGATCATAGTGGTCTGACGCAGCTCAGAAGCGGAGCTGTCTGAGCCACTGTTTGTGAGGGCTAGTGGGGTGCTACATCGCCCGTGGCCCCCTGTTCTCAGGCGGAGAACAGGCGTGAACGCTCAGGATCCAGAGGGTGCATTGATCTTGGCTGTGGGGGGAGATCTGTACAACGATCGCCCACCCAGCCTTGAGGTCCCGCTCTATGAAGGATGGCAAAGATCTCTGCAGCGGCTTTGGAGTCATTGAATTGACCTAAAATCATCGTACCCAAGCTTCAGCAATTAATTTGGACTAATTTGGAACATTTGAAACAGCGATTACAACCCGCAAGTAGAACTGTTAAGGTAAAGATTGATATCTCTCTTTTCGAGAAGAATTTTGATAAGAGGAACTGAATTAATTTGGAAGATAAAGATTGCTAAGTTTTAAAAACTTACTGGCTATGTTCCAGCAAAGTGATTGAGTTAAAAAGAATTTATTTAGAAGAATTAGAGCGGAAAAGTTATTATTGTTTACATACCTGCGGTCTAAGAGAGATAGTGAACTGTGGGAAACTTGAAGAAACGTGAGAACTGCTGTGTGGCTGCGACGGAGCAAGAAGTGTGTCAAAATAATAGAGTAACGGGTTAGAAGTGGCGGCTAAAGGGAACCCGGAAAAGGAAGTGCGCCATCGAAGCAAAAAAAAGAGGAGTCGTTTTATATATTAAAGATGAATTGCAACCTCAAATGATATTTAATGATGTGGAAGGCAGATATATAGCCGTGGAAATTATTTGGAATTTGGAAAAGATTTTGCTGATTGGGATTTATGCACCTAATGATGCTAAGGACAATTTCTTCAAGGATCTACAGAAACAATTGGATGGACTAACTTACTCACAAATAATTTTGGCAAGTGACTTCAATGGAGTTACAGCTTTAGACGTTGATAAAAAAACAAAGGGTGCACAAAAGAAAAGAGGATTATTGCCAAAATCCTTCCTGGAAATTAAGGATCAGGAGAATTTGGAGGATGTTTGGAGAAGGAATAATCCTAAGGTAAAGCAGTATACGTATTTTTCACCAAGATATTTGACATTATCAAGAATTGATATGATCTGGGCCTCTAAGGACTTGGTTGTATGGACAAAGGATGTGGAGATAATGCCAAAAGTAGGCTCAGACCATAATCCAATTATGTGGAAGTTTGGAAAATGCACCAAAAGATGAGGATGGAGAATAAATGAGGATTTGCTGCAGCAAAAGGGCAATTTAGAATTGTTACAAAGGGAGACCAAATTCTTTATACAGTATAATTTGAATAACACCGTTCCAACCTACAAAGTTTGGGATACTTATAAGGCAGTTATCAGAGGAGTATTGATGGACTTAAATGCAAGGGATAAAAAGAGAAAAGAGGAGAGAAAGAAAGAAATTGTGGAGAATATAAGAACTAAGGAGGTACAACTGAAGAAAAGACCAGGGAAAAAGAAACTATATCAAGAAATTAAAATTTTGCAAGAACAATTGAAAGCAATGGAGAATAAAGAGTTGGAATGGGAACTGAAGAAATTAAATCAAAAGTCATTCGAACGGGCAAATAAACCAGAGAAATATTTAGCATGGCAGCTGAAAAAGAAAAAAGAAAAAAAGGTGATAACTAAGATTCAAGAAAATGGAATGACATTGATGGATCAATCAGCGATTAGTAGAGCATTTTTTAAGTTTTATGCAAAACTGTATCAAAGGAAAGAAGTAAATTTGGAAACTATTGAACAATCCTTAGATAAAATTAAATTCCCATTGATATAAGAAAAATGGAAGGAAAAGCTGAATGCAGAAATTACAGAGACAGAGATAAAAGAAGCTATTCAGTCGACTAAATTAGGCAAAGCACCAGGTCCAGATGGAATTATGGCCAAATTTTATAAATCATTGGCAAATGAATTGGTACCCTTTTTGAAGGTGGTAATGAATGAAATTTTAAGAGGACAAAAAGTTCCAGAATCTTGGAATGAGGCGATTATATCATTGATACCAAAGGAAGACCAGGACTTATGTAACGTTAAAAATTATCGACCTATTTTGTTGCTGAATAATGATTATAAAATCTTTGCAAAAATTTTGGCGGAGAGATTAAAGGAGGGGCTCGTGGAATTTATTGCAGAAGAACAAGCAGGTTTCCTTTCAAATAGACAAATCAAATACAATTTGAAAACTGTTTTAAATGCGATAGAATATTATGACAAACACTGTGAGAAGGAAGTTGGTTTCTTTTTTGTGGACGCAGAGAAAGCTTTTGATAATTTAAATTGCAGTTTTATGTTCGCCACAATGGAAAAACTGCAAATGGGAAAAGATTTTATTCAAGAGGTAAGAGCGATTTACAAAGACCAATGTGCAGCAATTGTAGTTAACAATGATTTAACAAAAAAAATGAAAATCAGAAAGGGTACAAGGCAGGGCTGCCCATTATCTCCATTGTTGTTTATCTTGATTTTGGAAATGCTATTGATTCAGATTCGAGAGGATGATGCTATAACAGGCATAAAAATTAAAGACTTTACCTACAAAGTTAGGGCTTTTGCGGATGACGTGATGGTTATTGTTGAGGATCCAATACAAAACATGCCAAAGTTGCTAGATAAAATAAAGGAATTCGGAGATTTGGCTGAATTTTATGTTAACAAGAGAAAGTCGAAGATATTATGTAAGAATATGACCAAACAAAAGCAACAAGAATTGATGGAAATTACAAATTGTGAAGTAACGCATAAAGTAAAATATTTAGGAATTGAGCTTACAGCGAAGAATATTGACTTGTTCAAGAACATAAAAAATTATGTAAGTATTTAGATAATTATCCTCCTTGTGGTAGTTGGTGTGTTTGCTATCGACTGTCATTATAAGCACAAAAGAACAATTTGGAAAGCCACATTATACAAGAATCTTTTGGTAGCCAAATAAAATGAGTTCCAATTAAAAGAGAGAGAGAGAAAGAGTGCCGAGAACGTGGTCTTCCTCTGCGGATTGGAGTCTGAGAGCAACAGAAGCAGGGGTCTAACCTGAAAGTAGCTTGGGACGAAAAGAAAGGTTAGCAGGGACTCACACCACCTGGGGCACGAAGCTGGGTGATCAGAGCTTTCCAGCTCGATCAGCAAGGTTAAAAGGGTGCCGGTTTTCTGAAAGCCACTGAGCCAGGCCGAAGGCGCCTGGCGCCACTAAGTCTAGGGTAAGTAGGGGTTGCTAGCGCAGAGGATCCTGGCTATGCAAATGAAGCACACTTCCCATTATACGTAACGAACACACCAAAATTACAAATTCCAGGGGCATTGCACACAATAAACAGCAACACTTTCTGAAAGAACAAGAAAAAGCGTGCAAGGAGGTGGCAAAAGTTCTCTGGCCACCATAACCATTATGGTCATTAAAAGGAGAGAGACGCTGATTCCCGTAGGAGCACTTTTTAAGGGAGGGCTTCAGCCTTCAGAGCCAAAGCCGGCCACCAAGCAAAGCAGTTGGCTAGGTGAGAACCTCGACTCTGCATGGATGTGGGACTCTCACCAGCACGGCTATTGTTGAACTTAGAAAGGACCTTGATCGGTCTAAATTTTTTTTTCCAAAGAAGGAAATCACCTTTGCTGGTGGTCTTATTTGTCTCTGAATGCTGGAGTAATCCGACCCACAGGGTCCCAACTGGGACCCGACCATAAAAGTACAAGAATAGAAAAACCAAACAAGAAAGAAGGCGGCAGTAGAGAGCAGGAGGAGGAACAGCAGTGGCAGTAGCCTATGCGGTCCCAACCCTCCCGTAGCGGGCTGTGTCGGTCAGAGCCTCTAGGCGGGTCATCTGACAGCGCACCCAACAAGTCAGAGTAACAAGAGCAATAACAAGCAGGACTTGGAAAACAAGGATTATAACGATGGGGTGTAACATATTAAACATGCTGGTGGCATGTTCAGGCCAACCTAGAAGTGTTTACCACCAGGCATGATGGCCAGTGGATTCAATGGCAGTAGATAGGGCAGCTATTTTAATGCCATTGTAGGAGACCGTGAGAACGGCTTTCTCTCCCACTTCTTTAATCTTCTGAAGTTTCCGCTGAAGGGAGGGATGAGTAAGGAGGTCATGAATGAGCTCTAAGCCCAGTCCAAGGAAAATAGGGGCAACAGAATGATACAAAACAGGGAACAGGGAGATTTCCTGCCTAGGCCAGACAGGGACAGTAAATTCAAAATCACAACCTTTTATAGTAGCAACATTACAAAAGCATCTGTTTACAAGGGGCACCATGAGTTGAATTCTTTCTGAATTAAGGAGGACTATGCTGCATGCTGTCCTAACACAGGCACAGCCTTTTCCTGTGTAAACCAGGACAGATTTTTCTTCGGTTATTACATCGTATGAGCACTGGCCTTCTGAGTTCTTTCTAGGGGCTAGGCAAAGGTGATGTGCCTCTAAGGCATCACTGTCGCAGATGAACCCTAGGTTTTCTCTGCATCGGCAGCCTTCAATATTGACAGTCTGCCAGCTGGAGGAAGACGCTCTAGTCCAATTATTGTGGTCCTTTGAATACAATATGGTCCCGGTGCTTGTTTGCAAGCCAAGGGGGCAATTGGATAGATGGGAAAGGATTCTTGGGCCGCAACAGTTACAATAAAGAGGCACAGTTGGTGGTGGTAGGAATCATAAGTGGCATTAACAAGACCCCAACAATCTTCTAGTTGGATTTCTGCCTGGGTGAGGTTGACTTTTATGAGCTGCCTCACTTCAAGGGGGATGCTGCTGCTAAGGGAGTTTCTAATGATATGCATGGCGGTGGCCATGTTGACTGCTTGAGCTTGTGTACAGGCAATTGCCATGGAGACATTGTGCTGTAAGGACTAGGTTCCTTTAGTCAGCAGGGAGAAATCTTTTCCAATGAGCTGTTCCCAAGTAATTAATAGGGATGAAATGGAATGCTGCACATCAGTGAATGAAGTGAGGGACTGGGTCAGTGGGTCTCCTAGCTTGGCTACATTAGCAGTTGCATAGGAGAGTTTATTTGCAAGAACTTCTATATTAGTGGCATCTATAAGAGAAACACCCATTCTGACTGGGGCAATCCAATCTTTTAAATCGCGCTTCCCCCTTAAGGGGTGGTTAGCACCTTGCCACAATCTGACCCATTCTTCCCAACCTTGCTCGCTAGGGCGAAGGTAGGGGGTGCATTCTGGAATTGTGAGAGAGGTGTTGAGGTCAATCAAACTTACTTTCACCTCTTTCATAGACGTCTGGGGTTGAATCAAGACTTGCTCTTGGATATCCATCTTAAGGACATGAGATCCAACTATGGGGGAAGCTGCTCTTTTCAGGGATTCTATATTTCGGATCAGAGGGTCAAATTGCAAAGAGGTAGGGTTCCTCTGTCCTATAAGCAGGGTATCATTTCCCTCTTGATGGGTTGTATTTATGGTCAGGATTCCTACTGACTTAAAAGGGATTCTAGGGGAACAAACATGAATCATGGTCAGGCTGTGGTTTGAGCCTGCTGGGTTTGTAAGGATGATTGCCAATTGATCTTCTTCTCTGGGGTCAAAATGTCAGGCTATGGCATTCCAGTTGGCTAGAGTCTGCCTTCCTCCCTTCTGCAAGAAGAAAAGGTCTTTTGATTTTAAAAGGTTTTATTAGAAAGACAGCATTCAGGCCCAGGTGTCCACACTCCAGGACCAAGCAGATCCTGGCTGAGCAAAGCTTTGTTAGGAATGAGTTACAAAACGGAACTTGTTACACTTAAAAGTCTCAGATCCCAGCCTCCCCCCAGAGTTCACATAGCAGGCAGCTTCTCTGTGGGAACGCTGGTTCATCAAGGTAATCTTTGAAAGAAACAGATAAGACACATCATCCTCTCCCATGGAAATGTACTTGCAGGAACCTAGAGGGGAGAGAGACTAAACAAGTACAGAAATTAATATGGCGTTACACAGGCTACATGTCCCCAGCATGGCAGATCCTGACAAAAGGTGCCAATTGCAACCACAATTTGGAGAGGATCCCCTACATTCCAGACTGCGGCAGTAATTAAAGCCAATTCACAGTTTTTGCAAGTTTCTTTTTCTGGCAGATCCCCTGTAGAGATCTCTGTGGTTTGCCTGTGCAGCGGTTTGCAAAGAGCTGGAATGGACGAAATGGAGGGGGTTCCCGGGGTGTAACAGAAAGATTCCTCCTCTCCTGAGGCTCTGTGAATACACTTTGCCACGAAGAGGGGTGGACATTTTACAAATGGGTCCCACTGGTGGAACCGGTATAATCTCTGGTAAACTGAAGGATTGTGGGAGTTTATATAATACCCTGTCATTTTGCACAATCATTTCTCATTGGGAGCACCTTGTACCTGACAACCCCAGTATGGTATGGGCACTGGAGGCTTGGAAGTAGTTGGCTGAGGGGAAGCATATATTATAGTAATACTACAGAGAGAAAACACAATGCCGAAGAGGAAGGGCGGCATGCCTTACCTGTTCTAGCAGCTGTGTTTCTTGAACCTGATATTCTTCCTAAGGGGTTTTTGCCTTCTGGCATACGCTTAGACACATGTCTCTGCACATACATTTCTACAGGAGGCTGCCCAGGCTTCTGAAACACTCAAACAGGGAACAGGCTACTCTCCCCCCACCTTGTTTCAGAGACTGAGGCAAACGATGAGATTCAAAGGGCTACAAATGTTTCTGCTAAGCTTACGGTTGGCTGGGCAGGAGCAGGGCTTAAGCAAAGCTGCCGAACCATAATGGAAGACACCTGAGGTGGCGGGGCAGCCATGGGAGGAAGCTCGGCAGGGAGGTCTTTGCGAATCGGGACCTCACGAGCCTGCTCCCCCCTTCCATTCTTTCAGTTGGGAGCAGTGAAAATATTTCTTCCAAACACACACACAAAATTAAAACGGCACAACGAAAAGGGACGGGGGCTGTGGGGACTCGAACACAGGTCTCCTTTAAGGTGGCTTTTCCAGTCCTGGGTCCAATCCATTCCAAATGCTAAAGTAGACCAAGAGGAAGCATTTCTGCCAGAGTAAGCCTAGCATCTGTATATATGACTGTATATACTTATGAATGTCATTTGATTAGCTCCTCAATCAAGGACAGGATATCTCATCATGGAAGAAGGGAAAGGAATGTGTTAAGTGGAGATAACTCTGCGAGAACTTTGTTGCACTGGGCACTGGTGGGGCCAGAGAGATAGTAAATCCAATTGCTTCTCAATCACTCTGTATTCCTGTGTGGCATTCCATTCATGCCATGTTCTCCCGGGCAGGATTCAACAACTGCTGGAGGTCCTCTGGTGGCCAAACTGCAGCCATTTTAATTCCAGAGGCCTGAACATCTTTAATATTACAAGCAGCTGTATATAAAACTGTTATTAAAATGGTGGAGGCCAGGCCGACTGCTTACACTAAGCGCCCTAAAAGGGGAGAATAGCCAGCAAAAGTGACTCCAGTCCCCACCTCCCAGACCGATGTCCCGGTCAGCTGGAGATCTGAAAGACTCTAGAAGTTCCTTGGAAAGGGAGAATGAATTTCAGTCTCAAAGCAGTGACTGTGTGTGTGACTCTGAGTGGTGATGGGAGATGAGAGGACAAGGTGAGTCCAAAAGTAACAGCCAGTGTGAATCTTTACCTGCTCCCCCACCCCCAGTTTCCAAATGTGGCAAGTGGTCAATATAAACCACCTTAATTCAATGACAATATGAATCCATATATCACTCATGGTAGTGCCCCAGCGACAAATGTGAGATAAAAATATATTTCTTTATAGCCTGTCTTTCTCACTGGGACTTACATCAGATTACACAGTATAACTCATACGATCAGGATGAGACATCTAATAATCAATGTATCGGGACTAGAATTACAGAAATCTTAACATAGAATATTAGACATGATACAGATTGCAGATGTAATGTAGAAAATTCATTTTTCAACAAAAAACAATATGTTAAAACAAAGTGACCATATGGAGAATGGTGCATATGATCAGCTGTGGCAGTTTGCACTGAATCTTTGTTGGCAGTATCAAAGTCAGCAACACGATGCTGGTGAGGAATGAGATTTGAATGTGCTTTCTCATAGCTGAAGTGCCAAGTTTTCCCTAATTTAACCCTTGCTTGGCACTTCTGACAAACCAATCCCAAGTTATCACTGAGTACACAACTGAAGAATTTTGGCACATAAGATGCGTTCTTCCTTTGTTGTATAGAAATGCTGGAGACAGCTGAGCATTCTTCTGCCAAAAACAGGGATTTCAGTTGCAGCATCCCTGACAAATCTCTGAGTAGTTTGCATTGACTCTTCCTTTTTTCCCCTGCGTAAATTTGTCTGGGCAGTGATGGAAGCACTTTTATTAGTGGTTTCTAGCCTGTGTGTGGCCTGTAGCTGATGTGCAGTATTCAGCAATGTTACCTGATGCAGAGTACTCTAATTCTCCATCTCCCATATTGTCAATCACAGTATTAGAATGTACTCCTTTGATCCCTGCTACTATATAGTTGTCTGCTCTGCTTACTGAGGATGTGCCATGCTCATTGCTAGTTCTCTCCACATTCAAGTTTTGACATATGAAGTGTTCTCACCTTGATGTCATCATTCTAGTCATCTTTCAGTGAAGAATTGAGGCAGCTTGTGATGTTTGTAAGGTGAGGAAGGGATGCCATCATCAGAGAAGGGGTCAGTGGGGAGATGCTGCTCAGCCAAGGACAATGCGTTATCCACTGGGCTGACCTTGTATGCAACAGCATTTTCCATTGCCAAAAGTGATGCTGAGTTGTGATAAGTCTCATGCCAGTGCCACGTTTTCCTCTAGCTTTGCATGAAGATGCCCCGTCTCTGAGTCTTATACTTCAGGGCTACACTTACATTTGAACTTTCATTTTGCTCAAAGTTATCTGTCTTTACATAAAAATTCTTTAGTAGTGGTTGACTTCTTCATTATTACTGAGCCTGGGTCAGAGGGATGAAAGAGTAGAAAGGGAAAACAGCCAAGCATCAGGGAAATCAAATAATGGCTAATGGTTTCATGGTACATGACAAGGACTTTAGATTCTAAGGTTCACACTGCTACTCTGCCATGAAAGATGACTGGATGACTGGATGCCCTTGGACTTATCCACATTCTCTCAGCCCAACCTACCTCACAAGGGTGTTGTTGTGAGGATAGAATGGAGAAGGGGATATAAACAGAAAATACAAAAATAGTTGTTGCTGGCTGGAGGCAGCAGTATATTTCAGTGCTTGTTAAAAGCAATACTGGAGAAACTGCCCATAGGTTTCTTGCCTCTGCTTTTCTCAAGTTTTTTAAAAGCATTGGGAACAAATATAAAATGTCTGAAGGAATGCAATCTACTCTGCCCCCTTCATATCTTTTATCATGATTATAGATCCAGAAGAGTTAACTGTGTTAGTCTGTAGTTGCAAAATAGTAAAAAGTCCGGTAGCACCTTTAAGACTGTTCAACTTTATTGAAGCATAAGCTTTCGAGAACCACAGCTCTTTTCATCAGATGCATGATGCATCATGATGCATCTGACAAAGAGAGCTGTGGTTCTTGAAGCTTATACTTCAGTAAAGTTGGTTAGTCCTAAAGGTGCTACTGGACTTCTTACTATTTATCATGATTGTATCCGTTGTCAACATTCCGCTTAGCATTATGCTGGAATTCTACCTGTGGAAGCAGTCTAACCATGTGATAATAGGAACTCAGAGAGGAAGTATAGACCAGTTGATGGTGATAATTCAATAGTGTCGTGTGATTGCGGAGACAGATGTCTTGTCTGTTGTACTGATTACATAAAGTTGAAGATCTGAAAAATTTGCTATGTGTAATAGACTGACAGAAGAGAACTCAAAATATGCTGCTATTTTCATTGGCAGCACCACTTTTCTTATAATGTAATTTATGCCAATTTATGAGGGCCGAGAAAAGTGCCTGTGCACTTTTTACTGTATACTTAATACCAGCAGAGGGAGCCAAAGAAATAATTTTTTTGTCTACTTTTGTTTATCTTCCTGGCTTTTAAGAATCCAGATGCAAGAGAGAGATATTCCTTCACCCTGATTTTAAATTATACACTTTGCGTCTTCAATGCCCCAAACCTAATAATATGTGGGCTGTAATCCTAAAATCACATTTTTGGGAGTAAGTCCCCTTGAAAAAAATAGACTTACTTCTAAGTAGATCTGCTCAGATTTGCTTCTTAGGGTAAATATTTGGCTATGTAGACAATTTGTCTAGCATCATGATGCCTCATAATCTTGTTTAGTTCTTTTTTTTATTTTGCTCTGTTAATCAATTTATGCTAGACAGCACCTGTGCATCTCAGTTAACTAGCAGCTTAGATGTGACAAAAGATCTCTGTTTTCCACTCCCTGAAAAGATCTCTCTTTTGATTTGTGGCTTTCACATGCTGTTTTCAATCTAGCATGTCAGGGCCAGCAGTAATATTGCTGCAGACATTGTATTATTTCAAAGCATTTTTTTAAAAAAAGTACAATACATGTTTGCCCTCAGAAAACCATTAGGAAATTCTTGAATATGATTAATTTGTCTAGTTTTAAATCATAGTTCTTACCAGTCATTGCCATAGATGACCTCATTCAGATCTCCTCCTTTCAGTTGTATGCAAGCTGTGATTAGTACCCTTGAAAAATAATAATTTTTCAAATCTTCAGAACTGGATTGAATATTTTCTTTGCCTGCTTATGCTGATACTGCCTTCACCATCCTTATCCCTTGTCCATCATCTTTGAGCTACGTGCAGAAATTTCAGCTAAAGAGAAGATGTGTTTCAACCCTGCTGCTGGTGTGTGTGTAGTTTGTGTTTCATTCTAATCCAGCCTATTTTGCCTCAGTGTTAACTGGATCTGGATCAAAAGCACTTCGTACATGTATGTTGGTTCACTCAATGGCCGCTTCCACATGTTCCATTTTTTTCAGGTTTTCCCTGTCCCAAAGCTGCATCTTCCTGATCTGCTTTGAGAATTCACCTTTCACATGCATCATCCTTATGCATGTTTTGTGGGTGTTTGTCATGGAAAAAAAAAGGTCCCAAAACAGAAAATGCATTCTTTATCTGTGCCATGTCACAAATGACATTGGCACATTCCTGCCCAACTTTCCTTTTTTTTAAGCACATGCGGGATTGCACTATGACATTGTCCTGTCTTTCAGCTTCTGTAGAAACTAGGCATGTATAGTACTTCATTCTCTACCACTGATTCCCTGCTCAAAGTTTTAAATGTAAAAGTATTTCATAAATTTGCAAACAATAGAGTAGCGTGATTGCACAATTCTATATCCTACTATATAAAAGGCAAATTGTGTTCCCGACCACTCACTCCTTATCCCCATGCAGGTGCAGTATGCTAGGATTAGAAGTGAGTCAGGGGCAAAATGGTTTGCCTCCCCACTACCTCCTCGGTGCGTCCAGAGACCCAGAAAGGCTCAACATGCCAGTGAGGCCCTCCCAAGGTCCCACAGTAACCGGGGGCAGGGCTCCCTGCTGCCTCCATAGAGCCTTGGGAGGGCTGCACACAAGACAAGCAGTAGCTGAGGGGCCAAAGGAGAAGGGAGCCCCCAATCTCTTCCCTGATCCCTCATGGGGGAAGTGCTGCTGAGTGATCCAATGTAGTAAGCACTGAAGTATGATTCCCTTTGTATACGCAGATATCATAGTAGTGCATGGATCATTAAGAAATGTTAAAAAGCGGGGGGGGGGGATTATATGATTGAACATGCCAGCCAGATGTATGTGTGATGTTTAAAAGAGGGATAATGGTGAGAGGAGGGGTTGGAGATTTGTGAGAAGGCTCTCCTGGAGGGCAAAAGAGCCTCCACATGCATTGATATGGTATTGAATCATTCAGAAAACCTCCATCAAAAATAAACATGGACCAAAACAGGTCTCACAGAAAACACTTAAAAACTGGGATCATCATCATGACCCACTCACACACGGGAAACAATGATGTGTGTAATGAATGAAATAACCAGTCAGAGTTCCATTAGCAGGCTGTCCCATTAAGGACATGTAGAAGTGGTCAATGTCTGTTGGGTCAGGACTGCAAATACCATGGAATAACTATCCCCTCATCCCTTCCTGATAATGTGCTCCAAAAGAAAAACAAGTTACAAAATATGTGCTTTAGTTTTTCCAGTACTGCTGAGGTGGACACAGCTGCATGGCTTGTCTCTCAACTGTTCCAACCTTGCCCATTTGCCCCTTTCCTGATACATAAAGCTGAGGGTGTTCATGACATTTATATTAACTAGATCTACATGTTGTTGCGCCCTGACCTGGATAGCCCAGGCAAGCCTGATCTTATCAGATCTCAGAAGCTAAGCAGGAGGTTGGTCTTGGTTAGTAATTGGATGAGATCCCTCCAATGAAGACCAGGGTTGCAGAGGCAGGTGATAGCAAACCACCTCTGTTAGTTCCCCACCAGGGGTTGGTGTAAGTCAGCTATGATTTGACGGCACTCTCTACCATCAATAATAATATCAGGAAGCCTGGCAGTCAGTTTCTCAGGGTGGAGTGCATCACCTCTCATATGCCATAAAGAACATTCAAAGTCGGAGAAAAGAAAGATTGGAAACCTGCCAGTCCATGTCAACCTCATGTCTTATCTGGCTGGAATGCTTGTACGCCAGTGATTGTACCTGTTTTCCCCGATCTATTTGATGTTAACAAGTGACCAGACGCCAAAAGTAAGACATCCCAATATTAATATAATAATCTATTTTAATTAGGATTTGCTAGCTATATTAAAGAAAATGTGTTTTTCATTTCATTTTAAATTATTTCATTATTTAACATCCAAATACACATCACAAATAATTATGGCACATTTATCCTTTTACATTAGCTGTCATATGAAAGAAAGCACTCAAACACTAAAATATAAAAATAAATTATTGTGTACACTATAGAAGCTATAAAATGGCATATCTTGGAGGAGCTGTGTCATTGAATACTACTTGTATAAGAAGCAAACCATTCGTTTATTTAAATAAACATTTATGCCTCAAAAATTTCAGCAAAACAACTACTGAGACAGTTTGCAATTCTCTATAGTTAAAACAATAAAACAGTCAAAATTAAAAGGGCCAGCTATAAAACTGAACAGTAATCAATAACTTTAAACTACTTCACAGAAAAATAAAAGCAGCAAGTATTAACAATATCATCTTTAAACTATCTTCAAGCAATTTTCTCTGATTTCAAAATGTCTAAATATACAAAAAAATTCTCTGAAAATTCTATTCTTCATCCTTGGAGTAAATTATCTCATTTGCTCCCCCACCAATGTTGCAAGTGTTTAATTTTTTTAAAAAACAACAACAACAATGTTGCAACATTGCAATGTTCTTGTTTTTTAAAAAATAAAAAATAGGGGGAAATGGACTAAAAGTACAGAAAACATAAAGACTCCTACACAAAATGTCATCCTAAATAGCTTGCGTTGACCAGAAGACAATTTACTTCATACTGCTGCAGTTAGCATATGCAGCACGTACCAAAAATGATGAGATCTTGTTTCTTTTAGAAGGTGAATGCCGAGAGTGGAGGAGAAGAAAGTGGGGAGAAGGGTATGTTTACACTTTGATGTTCAACCAATCAGGGTGCAGGAAGATAAAGGAGAGACTGAAAGGCAAGTCCAGGACTTACATTGAAGAAAACATTCTGGACATTCAAAAAAGCTGTCTTTTAACTTGGCTGTAAAAAAATGAGGATATACGTACAAGGAGAAAAACTAGAAAATCTGGGGCAGAAATCAATTCTGCAACAGATACAGCCTTTCACTGTGCAAAACTCAGGAGTATGAGGAACAATTTGAAGACTGAACTTTAAATCAAAGCTGAATGGGGCCAGAACCGGCCGGGAAAAACCCATGTGGAAAACCTGTGGGGAAAAGATAAGCTGGATTCTGAGAGGGGATTGCTAAGGGGGCAAAACGTGAGAAAGAAACCATACAAGCCTGATGCCTGATGAGAAGAGAAATCCAGGAATGTCTGATAGAGATGAAGGACGTGAAACAATGCTGTGTGGGGTGAACTCAAGTGTTAAATGGGGTTCAGAGACCAAGAAAATGAGACCAAGACCTGCTCAAAGTCTCCACTGAGACTTTGCAGTGAAAGGACCTGCTACAAAATTATCAGGGAAACCGAGGTTACTTTCATGAGTAGATATAGATTTGCCCCAGCGCTCCAAATATGAAATGACCCAATAAAGACATACTAGATTATATAGGTTCAACTAGTTTCTTTATTAACCTTTAACTTTAATTTGCTGATCTCTGTCAAACACTTATACCATAAGCTGACTATTTTGAGGGCAGGCTGCTATAGGCATCTTCCTTGGGTGTCCACCTGGCAAGTCCACCCTGGCTCCAAAGCTGGCTGGTGATTTTAACCTGCCTTGTTTATCATAGCCTGCACAGTGTCCTGTGCCAAGAGGGTCCAGCTTCATCCATCTCCCCTGATGGGCTACACGGCACCTACCAGGTTCAGGAGATGCTGCTCAGCACATGGAGTGCTCCTTCACACCACCACCCAACCGCCCAGCATGTGATGGCCTGATCTGGACCCTCCCGCATCAGGCAGATGCTTAAATGGCACCTACTGTTACTCCTCCTTAGTGAACAATCCTGCTAACAAACCTGGAAGCAATGACTGCAATGCACCCGGAATCAGGCAGCCTTACAATTTTTCTAGGCTCTAACCCCCAATACCTTCACCCGTCAGCGCCTTGGAGGCAGGCATCTCCAGCTGGCCTTTACAGTATTTTCTAGGGCTTCCCCATGGGCTAGCCACCCATTCTGCTTCCTTGACCTTCTTATCCCGATGTGGAGTGCCCTGTGATCATAACACTCACCACTGATCTGGCCCCCAGCTGCCTGTGTGCTTGTCCATCTGACCAGGGACTACTGTTGCAGAGCTGGATCTGGAGGATCTGCACTCTGTTTGGCCAGCACCTTCGACTCCCTGGGCACATGACTAGTATCCCTACTCACATCACTGAAGAGGGCCAAGTTTAATGCTGACAACCTCTCTGAAATAGAAGAAGAGACTGAGCAGCTCTCCTAGGAATCTTCCATAGATGGGAGGCAACACCTGGCCTCACAATATCAGAGACCCTAAGCTGTTTGGCCATCCTCTCCAGGAGCTCAACCCAAGCCACCATGAGTGGCATGAGTGAGAAAGCCTAATAGCAGTTCTGTGGGCCTTAAAAGTGGTGGCAAAATTGAATGGCTAAAAATGGTGGGGGGGATCCTTACCCACCCTGAGAATGTAGACCCTTGCTATGCCAGTATCACTAATGTGAAGCAATCCACCCTTCAGAGTGGTTGCAAGCCACCCCTGCAGCCTGTCATGTCTGTCTGTACCCATTCATCCATGCCAATGTTAATTCTGTGTTTTAATGCTTAGTACAGTTGTTGTACACTTAATCCTGATGTAACTCCATGTTTGTTAGTGCTCTAACCATTTCTTAGGCTTTCACAGGTGGTTATCTGTTTGTGACCTTGTGCTTCCTCCCGGACTATGATATGTCTTTCTCCTTAGCAACGAAAAGCGATATTACAAATATGCAGAATGTTCTCACAAAGAAAGAGTGGCAAAAGATTGTTTTGAAATGGGAGGGGAAGGAAAAGAGAGCTTGAAAATAAATGTATTTTTCCCATGTGGTCATTCCTGTCAAGGTTTTGCTCATGCTGCTTAGTGGCTTGCCTTGCTCCTAAGTAGACCTATGGAACTGTATATTGGAACAAACTGATTTCTGAATAAACTCCATTTGACTAAGTACTAGTGTCTTACTGCAAATGGGCCAGAGATCTGCCTTCAATATCCTGTCTTCCATAGCCTGACACAGCCTCCAGTAGCCTTTTGCTGTTGCTGCTGGAGGTACTCTTCCCAATAGGGTTGCCAGGTCCACATTGGAAAATTCCTGGAGATTTTGGGGGTGGAGCCTGAAGAGGGTGGGATTTGAGGAGGGAGAGGTCTCAATGGGGTATAATGCCATAGAGTTCACCCTTCAGAGCAGCCATTTTCTCCAGCAGAACTGGTCTCTGTTGCCCAAGATCAGGTATAATTCTGGGAGATCTCCAGCTACCACCTGGAGGCTGGCAAGCCTACTCCCCAATAAAGTGAAGTTTGTGTGTGGGGGGGTGTGGGGGAGAAGCCTGGATAGTCCAGAGGCCTGCTGGGGCTGCCTCCAGCTAGGCTTTCACTGTTGCTACTGGGAAAACTCCCTTCCAATAAAGTGAAAAAGTGGAGGAGGGGCCTAGATAGGCCAGAAGCCTGCACGGGCTGAATTTAACCCTGCAATAACCCTCCTGACTAATTTACAACCAGCTCCAAATGTAAATAAATGAGAAAAAGTCTTTGCCAAACCACTGAGCCTGGCACTGAGCTCTGCTGGGGGTGGGGGATCCCCGCTTCCACCCTCCAACCCCCACTTACCTGGCTGGCAGGGGAGGCACGGGGGGTGCACTCTCCAGCAGCTCAGTGCACTCCTGGGCAGAGCAGCACCCTCCCCCGGGCCCAATCTGGGCCCGAATAAGACCAGGTTGGGCCTAAATTGGCCTGGATTGGGTTGCTGTGGAGCACAGGAGCACTCCAATGCTCCACAGCAGCCTGTTCCAGGCTGATTTAGGCTCAATCTGGGCCAAATTTGGCCCTGGGCTGCCTGCGGCCTGTGCAATGACATCACTTCCTGGAAGTGACATCATCGAGTGGGTCCGAGAGCACGCGCACATACTCTGTGCACCTGTGACTGACAATGGAACAGGTAAGGGCAGGGCCCCCACCTCCCGCCGGGAGGATGGGGGACCTGGCAACCCTACACACATTTAATTAAAATTTTTTAACAAATTTCACTCCCCAGGATGGCGATCCTTATCATTTACACTCCCCCGCCTAAGACACAGGGGGAAAGAGAGGGGAGAGAGGGAAGAAGGGGAAGGGGGGAGCAACATAGAGGTCAGTTACACTCATATAAGGTCATAATGACATTTCAGCCCCCTCATATGGGTGTCATGATGACGTTTCAGCCCCCTCCCTTCAAGAAACTGGAGAGGGAGGCTCCCCAGATAACATAGAAGTAGCCTCAACCATATGCCTGGCAGAACATCTCCATCTTACAGGCCCACTAAAAGGATAGCAGATCTTGGCAGGCCCGCATGCCAACAGACAGAGAGTGCCACCACGTTGGAGCCAGGACCAAAAAAGCCCTGCCTCTGATTGAGCCCAATCGAACCTCCCTGGCACCAGGGATCACTAATAATTTTTTATCCACAGATCTAAGTGCTCTCCAGGGTACATACAGAAAGAGACGGTCCCTCAGGTATGCTGATCCCAGTCTGCTCAGGGCTTTATAGGTCAAAACCTAGCTCCTTAAGGCTGCCAGGGAGGCTCCAGGAGGCTCTCAATCTCTATCGATCTCTGTGGTGAATGCCAGTTGAGAAAAGGGTGCAGCCAGCTACCTCCTCTTGCTGCCCCACTCTGATTGGATGAGCCACCTCAGCCCACCAATTAAGTCTTGTCCCACATTTGACTCATGTGGGCTGAGGCAAACTGGTCCCCAGTCTGAATCCAGGAACAATCCCATCATATGTCGGTTTTGGTTCCCCCTGGGTTGGGATTGGGGGGAGTTTGAATTCTACTGGACAGTTTGAAATCAACTGCTGTCATATTCAGGTGGAAACATTGGAGGAATATTAGAGGAGGCTTTGCTTAATTAGGAGAAGTTTTATGGGCTATGTTCTGGGTACAAAAGACTGGGTGGCATTGATGACTCAGTTTGGGATGGCTAATGAGATTTTGTTCTGGGTGTATACCTTGCATAACTTTCCGTGCATTATTATTTCCAATCTCAGAGATGTGACCGGGGTTCTGAATGGAAAAGTGTTGATGAAATTGCCTCCGAGTGCTCTTTTTTCTTCAGGTGGGGCTGCTTCCCTGTTCACATGCAGGAGAACCCAACATTTCTTGGAATTTTGTAGGGACACCAGCATTAATATTTGTGTGATATCAGGAGGCATGCAACCAGTTTGTGAGGACAGCGTCCCAATGACTGGCTGACTCAGTGGCCATCTCTTCTCATGCCATTTTTTTCCTTTAAAAAGGAGCTCCGTCACCTGCATGAAAAGGTCTTTTAAAATGTACATGAGAAAAAAACCTAATTAGTTTTACTGTTGGAATCTAAAACAGGCCTCAGCAAACTTAGGAGTAAGTACATCCCTCTGAAGTCAGTGTGACTTACTTCATTGTAGCTGTCAGCTAGGCGTCCTTTACTGATGTATTACCAATGGGGCTGCTTCTCACTTTTTTTACTGCCTGTTTCCCTCAATGAAGGAGAGTGGAAAATCTTCCTCCTTCCTCCTTGAACCATCTTGTACTCTACAGGTTAGTCTTTAGCCAGCAAGATCTGCCTGGCTGAGAATTGGGTTAGGAGGACTGCTTGCTGCCCAGAATTAAGTTCATCTGTCAACTCAGTATTGGGATAGTGGTTTGTCTTCCCAGCTGCTTCCCATTCTCGAAAACTCATACCTCAGATATCTAGTTGGTCTTTAAGGTGCTGCTGGACCCAAATCTTTCTCTTTTACTACAGAGCAACATGGTCACCCACCTGAAACATGTGTCTCTCCCTGGATCTGGCTAGTTGTATATATATTTGTTATAATTTTGTAATGTTCTGTAGTTTTTGTCTCTAAGTATAACTTCTGGACATTTTTAGAGATGTGGGTGATGAGGAAATTTATGGAGGGCATAAGTTGTTAATGTGGGGCCCTGTTCTGTTGTGCCCTATGGGGGAAGGTACAATATGATTGAAGTGGTACACAGGTTGGGAGGCATGATGGTGAGAGGATTGTAAATTTGAGAAGAGAGAAAGATGAAGTAGCGCAGCCAGCTACACAGCCTTCTATCATCCCCAGATTGGTAGATGGAGAGGAAGTTTGCTATGCTTCTCCATGTCCAGTCTTGATTGTATGCACCTTGTGTTGGATACCAAAGATAATCTGGAGCTCCTGTTGGTATATTGTCAATATAGCTCACCAACAGGCACTCTGACTGAGCTTGTAGTTTGTGATTTATCACAGAAATGGTGATAAGTCTAGTGTCTGATTCAAACCAAAAGGCACAACAGTTTGAAATTTAGGAATGAACTGTGCTTCTTGTTGTAAAAGTATTCTGGAAACATCTGTTTGGTTAGAAGGATGAGCTTCAGACTGATATAAAACCAAGAAGCAGAAATCATCCAGTTGGTGCTGATATTCAATAAAATGACTAACCCAAAGTGCTTCTTGTACTTTATGCTGTTCCATAAGTCTTATCTTGACAGGTCTAGGGTGGACCCCTATATACAGTAATTGGCAAAAACACATAATTATGTAAACCACATTCCTAGAGTTGCAGCTGGTTCATTGTTGCAACTTAAAAGGTGCAGTAAACTCTAGGATGCTTATATCCTGTGGTTACTAGTAGACATGGGCATGAACAGCAATACGAACGAAAAAAACCCACAAACAGCCCGTTCATCTGTTTGCGAACGGGACGTTGAGTCCCCATTCCAAACGAACAGGTGGTCGTTGAAAGCCTCATTCGTTGCGTTCGGCCACTGTTCAGGAAGCCAGACACTCAAGCGCCTTTAAGCAATTCCCCTGGCAACGGCAAGTACAGAACTCTGTCTGAACTCCTTCTGGCTTTCCTTCTGGCTTTAACCCTTCAGATTCCAGTAGATAGTCCAGTTTTTGCCACTCGGAAGAGAAATAGACAGCAAAGGGGGAGACCCATGGATCATGTCTTTCCTGGGCTGCAATCTCTCTGAAACTTAGGGAGTCTTCAGAGGACAGTGAGAACTATGTCCTCTGCAAATTTGGTGGGTATTGGACATTGGGAAGGTCTGTCTTGTAACCTCTCAAAGTAGCTTCTAACAGGCAATACAGTTTTTGCCACTGTGAAGAGAAAATGACAGCAAAGGGGGCAGCGCTGCCTCCCCCAGTGCAAGAGGGATGGAGAGAATCTCTCCGTCCTGCTGGCACTGGGAAGGAGCCACCCCATGGCGCCAGCTCTGCCCACTGTCAGAGGGACGAGGAGACTCTCTCTTCATTCCTCTGACAGTGGGCAGAAGTGGCCCTGCAGTGGCACCGGCTCTGCCAGCTGTCAGAGAGATCAGGGGAGTCTCTCATTGTCCCTCTGACAGCGGGCAAAAGTAGCCCCGTGGCAGCCCCGGCTCTGCCAGCTGTCAGAGGGAGGAGGCGAGCCTCCTCGTCCCTCTGACAGTGGGCAGAAGCTGTGGAGAAGCTCTCCATCCCTCTCGCACACAGCAGCAGCAGCCCGGCAGCACTGGGGTGGGGCAGGGTGGTGGGGGTGGGGGTTGTGGGGTGTTTAAAGAGCCCTGCCCCTTGCACGTGGCAGGAAAGGGCCCTTTAAACTATCAGCTGGCAGGCGGCAAGGGGAAATCCCCCCTGCCACCTGCCAGCTGCTAGTTTAAAGGGATCTTTAAAGGGCCACGAACACCGAACATGTTCATTAAGGGGACATGTTCTGTTCATTGTTCGTTGTTTGTTGTTCGTGGATGACAACGAACAACGAACAGGGTGTTCGGAATTTTTTCCCTGTTCATGTCCATGTCTAGTTACTAGTGCTAATCAGCAAACAGAATAATGTTGATACTTAACATGTCCAGGATTCAAAGATAAATTCTTAGAAGTGCACCCAACAGCAGCCCTAACTGAAATGTCTCTAATGCTTGCCCCACCCCAAGATCCCTTATTGGGGATCCCCATCTATGCCAGAACAGTGCACACAGACCCTGTTTCCCTCTAAGGGATCTGTGCCCGATGCCAAAACTGCCACTTCTAAAGTTGTGACAAGAGAAAATGCAAATGCAAAAAATACATCTCGATAACCCCCTACTGATTCCATGAAAACCCATGCCCCACAAAAGCATGCATATTTCTCCTTTTCCCCATGGAGTGGGTCGGGTGGAATGCAGGTCAGAGCTCAGCTGCTGCCCCAGCCCTGCCTAAATAGCTGGCCAGCAGACCTGGTTGGAAAAAACATTTCCTTGATTTGATGGCCAAGCCTGCCCCCAAGACCCAGTCAGCCTTGTGCTGATTGGTTGGCTGGGAGATATTGAATTGTAGCTTGCCGCACAAGCTCTGGGAGCCATGTTCAGGCCAGTTGGGAAGGCAGATGGTGGCCATGCCACTCCCCATTGCTGCATGCCTGCAAACATCGGCCCCAGGTGAGTTCTTGGGCCCAGGGCTTGTGGGAGCAGCTCAAGGGCAAGGGGTGAGGAGCAAGACAACAAAGACAGGAGGCCACAACTGGCCCTTCAGCCAGTTAGAAAAGGTCCTCCCTCCTTTCCCTTTTTGCCTTTTGGAAGAAGGATGGATGGGCCCATCCTCTGCCTCCAGCCACAGCAGGGAGAAAATATTCATGTAAAACCTGTCAAATATGTGATTGCACACCTTGCGCGAGCACCCCTTCCTACCCATCCATTGCCCAAACTGTCCCAGGGCCAGTGGAACCAGATTCTTGGCCTGTGCATTGCTGGGCAGCCCAGGCTCGTAGGCCGAGGACATGGTCCATCTCCTCCCAATAATCCCCCTTTGAGTCCCCATCCTCCTCCCCCAAAGAGGAATCACTTGTGGATCCTCCACTTTCTGACTCCTCCCTGCAACAAGCAGCCTTTCAAGATGGTTGTTGTGGGTTTTCCGGGCTGTATTGCCATGGTCTTGGCATTGTAGTTCCTGACGTTTCGCCAGCAGCTGTGGCTGGCATCTTCAGAGGTGTACACCTCTGAAGATGCCAGCCACAGCTGCTGGCGAAACGTCAGGAACTACAATGCCAAGACCACGGCAATACAGCCCGGAAAACCCACAACAACCATCGTTCTCCGGCCGTGAAAGCCTTCGACAATACAGCCTTTCAAGACTTGTGCCTCCCTTTCTCAGCCACTCATGTCCTCCTCTCTGGGCTGCTTGAACTGCTGCTGGGGGAAGACCTGACCTGTCTCCCCTCCAGAGAAGGGTGAGCTTTCCTGGTAGCCTTACCCACCGTGCGGGGAGGGGCTTCAAGGGACCCTAGGGCCATGGTTTCAGCTGGTGCCCGGGGGCTGGAGGCACCCAACTGCTCCACTCTCTGAGTTAGTAGTTGCAGGGCTCTAGACAGACCCAGCAGCGATTGCTCACCCATCCCTGAGGACTGCTGCCTTAGTGGCCTTGAAGGCTGGGCTCCCCCCCTCACTTGCAGGCTGAAGGGGATACCGCAGCCAGGGCAGGTATTGACTGTGAAGACCTAGCCTTCCACTTCTACCCTGTGCTGGAGCTTTGCACTGGCCGCCTGGTTAGGGTATAGAAGACTGCCCACCCACTCCTTTTTGGCCCAGAGGCTGACTGAGTCTTTGTGGGGCCCGTGGTCTTGCCACTTTGCGGGCTTTGCTACTGGCTTCCTGGGACATGCCTGGAAGGCCGCCCCTGCTCCCATTTGGCCCAGAGACCAACTGGGCCATTGTGGGTCGTGTGGCCCTACTACTTTGCCATGGCCATCCTGCTGCTCCAGAGCTGTGGCTGGAAGTCACTCCACCCACTTGCTTGGAGGGCTCCAAGCAGAAGTTGGGACCAACACATGAAAACATGCTGTAAAAGGAGGGGGAGTGGAGGCATGCGGGGAAAACCCACAGAGGAGAGAAGGCGTGGGGGCAAAATGCAAGGACCCCTATCTCCAAGGCTTCCATGCCAACAATTGACACACCTTGCACAGCTGGCCCAAGTGCTGAAAACCACTCCTTGCACTGACACAGAGTTTTCTTGCTGGAGCTGCTGCTACCAGGTATGGGGGCTACTTGTCAAAGAGTCACTGAAAGCCAGGAGGAGGGCCGCTGCTCTCGAAAATGCCACAACAAAAAGTGGCCACTGCTGAATATGCATGCAGAGGGCTCTGGACATGATTCAGGTCAGAGCCCAACTGCCGCCACACCCCAGCCAGCCTTGCCTAAATAGCTGGCCAGCAGCACTGGTTGGAAACAGTGTTCCCCAGGTCTGATGGCCAGGTCCACTACCAAGCCCCAGACAGCCTTGTGCTGATTGGCCAGCTAGGGGATTTTGAATCACAGCTTGCTGTGCAAGCTGCAGGAGCAATGTTTGGGCCAGCTGAGAAAGCAGATGGCAGCCATGCCTGGTCCCCCTTGCTGCGCACCTGCAAACTTGGGACCCAGGTGAGTTCTGGGGCCCAGGGTTTATAATAATTACACACAACAGAGGTCTTAATAAATCATTAAGTTGGGAAAAGGTTTCACACAGATTACTTGGAAAATTTTGAGTAGGCTTTCAGGAGTTAGCCTAATAGGCTGTGCGTGATGTTTGTGTATACAACTTTTAATACCGCACACGGTGGTCCTTTGGTTTGGTTGTATTCTCTGTAAGGCAGGATGGGCCTGGCTACTTGGCACCAAAGGATGTATTTGTTATTCTCCATTCTCCCCCACCTCCACTTCCGATGATAGGCAGCATGCCCTCATTACTGGGATGAGGTTATTGGTTTCTGCGCTTCTAAAATAAAAAGAAAGAAATGGTGCAATGAGAGAAGGATCACGGGCAGTGTTAGTGATTTAGAGGTCCTGGCCACCACAGGTATAGGGTAGGGGCCACAGAATCACTGCACCGCCTGTCCCACTTTGCCTGGGCCACCCCAGCTAAAGGGCAGCCTTCAAGTCAGCTACAGGGTAGGAGGTCAGGCTTATGTGGTCATCCCTGAGCAAGCTGCAGGAAGGTCCAGCTTGTGTGGCTGCCCCTAACGGCGGCTGGTGTGTGGGGGGGGCCAGGTCGGGTTCATGTGTCTTCTCTCAAGCTGCTGGTGAGTGAGAAGACTCCTACTGCTGCCCCCAGCTTTTGCTGTGTGTGTTGTCTCCCCAGAGCCAGTTGCCTGGGACACATGTGCACTGCTGCCTGCCACCCACAAGCATGGGTCTCTCCTTCCCCTCCATGGAGGAGCTGGGCCATGGGCAGTGGGGGCCCTGCCTAGGCCAGGGCAGCTGCCCTGATTACTCTGTGGCTAAGACTGTCCCTGAGAAAGGTAAGTGTTCCTATTTTCATCCGTGAAATGCAGGGTAAGATTAATTCTGTGATGTTCCATGACTCCAAAGCCCCAAGCCAATGTAGACCCAATAATATGTTGCCTTTACTTTACGATCCACCCATGACCAACCTGTTTGATTCACACTGAGTTTTTGTTCATATTGTATTCCATATATTAACAAATAAGCTGCTGATTTTGCCCAACTTAGAAAAAGTCAGGCAGCATGCAGACTACTTTCATATGCCTATCTTTCCCATATGATACATCATAAATCTTGTGCTTATGACCTTGTTATATATACAACAAATTTTCTGGAAGAGATAATTAAATCTCTTGTAGTATTGCAGTATGAGTGATGTTAACCACTAATTGTGACTAGGAGTCTGGGAACTGTTTCAAAGCAACTGAAAACCATAAGTAGGAAGATGACTTCAGGAAGTTCAATGTACTGCACTGATTTGGTTTTTCTTCTTATGAGTTAGCAGACAGCAAGCTACAAATTTGCAGGCCACTTTCACACCATAACATCCTTGCATGGGAAGGAGCTATGTCCAAATGGTTCTATGTCCTTATGTATGGTATAGGATTGCAACATGGGGGACAGGCTCCCACGCTGCTGTGAGCAAGTTTGAATCATTCTTGGGTCTTACACAATCACTTCATATTTCTATATCAGTTCTAACATTAATATTATTATGAGGCTCCAAGGGGTAGTGAGGGAAGACGCAGAGGAGTGGGAAGCAGGAGGAGTTGCTACTTGTGGTAGCTAATTATTCACCTAATCACTATCTTATTTGCAAAAGTAATTTTAAAGACAGAAGCAGCAATGAAAGATAAGCATAAATGGTTGCTTTTAAATAACCTTTTCATTGCATAATTTGACTACTAAATACAAAAACAATTCTACTAAATTGAGAATCCATGTTTTAATATGAACACTAACATCTGTAAAAAAAAAATTGGTGCAGCCTTCATAGGGCCCCTAAACCCCTGCATTTTGCTCCAAGTGCCTGTATTGTTTAAGAAACATGGATTGGGATGGGGAATGTCAATTCTAAGCAGAAAGTCGGGGGGGGGACAATTTTCACATTACAAAGTCCTTGTGTTTGTTGGTGAATGACACAAAACCTTGATATCAGACATACAGAAGGAGCTTTATGCATTCCAGATGCACCCTTGCCCTTTTCTGCTTGTTGTGATCATGGCATGTGGGGAGAAGCTGCTTCAGCCTTTCCCCTTGCATCATTTTGCTTCCACAGAGTATTGGCTGTGTTACAAAAATCATTTTATTCACATGGATGCACATAATTATCACAGTAGAGTCCATAGCATCTCCACTGGGTAGTTTGAAGACACAAAAATGGCATGTCGGGGTAAGCTGAATCTGCTTCTCCCTGCACACTACCGTCACTAGCGTAAAATGACTGATGTGTATCTGGGAAGTACAGAATTCCCATTGTACACATGATATTTGTATGGGAATTTTGTGCTTCCCAGATATTATTTCCCAACAAACACAAGGACTTTGCAATGTAAAGATTGTCCCTGAAAGAAGGAGCACCCCACATGCTTCTTCTCTGAAAGAGTTGGAGGAAAATGCCTGTAACTCCTATCACATCTAGTTTGGGCCAGAATGCAGATAGGGAAACAAAGCATGTGTTCGGTGTGAGACTGTGTTAAGGATGAATGCCTAACTCTTGTGTATTTGGTTCCAATGCTAGTGTTTCGAAGTCTCTGCTCTACTAGAATTTTGCATGCACTTTGCACTTCTAAGAGGCACCTCTAAGAGGCTACTCAATAGCTGATTTGATGGTGAGTGCAAATTCCTAAAGAAGGCAATTATGTTCACCTCTTTGGGGACCCTACTTGGGTGGAAAGGTGGAACATACATGTTTGAAATAAATAAAATAAATAAATTCTGGTGATGTGTGCCATTTGGATATTCTGCTTCAGGCATCAAGCTAGCTTATTTGTTTAATTATTACTTTTTGGATCATTTATATACCCCATATTTCTTCTGACACAGTCATAACCTGATTCAGGTGACAATAATGGTTATGTGACAAAAATAATGATCTATTAAATTAATTAAAATGCACAATGACAACAGGTAATTAAAGCAGATAATGAAAAAGTTGAGTGAACATTGGATTGGGAAGCCCCCAGCTTCTCCCCTTATAAACTGAAGTATGCCAGTTTTTCATTAATTGACAATCCTGTTAAGGACGAAGGGCTGCTGGTTATTACATGATATGTAAATGTCCCAGGGCCTCACCTAAAAGTGTCCATGCACGAATGCTAGAAATGAGTTTCACTTAACAACCTGTGAAGCCCTTGGGGCTCTTGAGCAGTGAGAACTGCAGAAATACAGGTCCTGCACTATATCTGGACTGAAAATCTTTGGGTCAGGCTGTGCACCAAGAAAGTTTCTATTTCAGCTTTGGTTCTGGGAATTCCAGAATATTCTGTTCCATTACTGATTTATTCCTGGTTGGCTGGTGCCACCTCAGAACTGATCCATTTGTTATTTTTCATTTTCATGCATTTCGGACCATTGACAGTGCATGTGCGAATGCTCACTTTTCTTTTCAAGAGGTGAGGAAACAAGGTTCTGGGGGCACCTGTTTTTGCAAGCAACAGCACCAAAATTGCACAGAACTCAGTCCTCCCTCTAAACCATTGACCCATTGAGTTTGAAAGTGGGGTTCTATGTTTATGGATCCCAGGGAATGCTAGGGGGAAGGCACGTGTCAAGGTGAGTGTTGTCCTGTGCAGTGCGTGCACACACAAGCACTGTTCTTTTCAAAAGTGGGAGTTGGGGAAACAACTCTCCGTTCATGCTTAACCAAAAACTGTATCATTAAAAACCCCTTGAGCTGATGAGTTTTTCCTTGAGCTCATGAAAACTCTCATAACAATGGACCCCCAAGAAAGTAAGTGTTGGTGGGCACACACAATGGAGGGGAAATTACTGGCAAAGCAGCGCTGGCTGACAAGCCAGCATGGCACACAAGTTGGAAAGAGTTTCAGTGAAATTTTAAAAAATAAAAATAAAAAATTGCTTCTTTATGATAGCGGTCAACAATTAATTACCTTTGAGTCTTCTTGTTATGCCATGGTTCACTGTGCTTTGTAGTTTCATTTCCACAATGAGGGATGAATCCTCCCTACCCTAATATACTTCGAAGCAGCCCCGGACTAGAGATGGGCACGAATCGAATTACGACCCCAAAAAATGCATGAACCAGGCCAGTTCATGGTTCGTGAACCAGTGGTTCATGGAAGCTCATTTCCACGAACTTCCACAAACTGGTCTATTCGTTTGTTGAGTTGTATTTAAAGGGGCAGTTTAAATGGCCCTTTCCCCAGGGAAATGGCCATATAAACTTTTCCTGCTGCTTCCCAGCTGATAGTTTAAAGGGACCTGCTGCAGCAGGGCCCTTTAAACTGCCCAAACCCCAGTCTCCACCCCCACCTGCACCCCAGCCCCCCAGCCCCAGCCCCACACTTACCTTGAGCTGCGGCGTCCTCCCCTCCTCCAGCGAGGGGTGGGAAGGCCATTTTTGGCATCTTCCACCACTGCATGGTCCTGCAAGTCGGCAGAGGAGGCCAAAAATGGCCTCCTTGCCCCTGAAATGGCCACTGTGGCAGCCATTTGAGGGGCGAGAAGGCCATTTTCGGCCTCCTCCACTGCTCTGTGAGCCTGCAGGGCAATGGAAGAGGTCGAAAACAGCCTCCCTGCCCCTCATATGGCCACAGCAGCCATTTTAGGGACAGTGTCAGGGTATGGATGACCGGCTGTGGCAGATAGATCCCTGTACCATTGCAGCAAGAAATCCAGGCTCTTGGTCAAATGGCTTTATTCAGAAATCAGATCATTTCCACAGATATGTCCATAGAATTACTCAGAAGCAAGGTAAGCATCTAAGCAGTAAGAACAGGTTGACAGGAATGGTAACCTGTGGGAAAATCCTTCTTCTTAACACACACGGTTGCTCCTTCCCCCTCCAAACAGTAAAACAGGACTTTTGGCGTGAACTCGTCCTGAGATCGTCTCACATATTTGTACTATCAAGTCGAGACACTGAGAAAGCAAGAGATCAAAGTTGAGACACTGCAGTGCATGGGAGTGAGCAGTATACAAGGTCAGAAGCCCTGAGAGTTTCTCCGGTCTGTTAGATAAGGCACCTGCAGCTTCTAAAAGCCTGTGAAAGGAAACAGTTGGCAATATGACATCAAGTTATAGCGTGAAACATTGGTTCAGAAACAACAGGTCAGCAAACAACAGGTCAGCATTAAGTATTGGCATGGATGGGGCACAGACATGACATTCTGCCTCCCCAAAGATGGCCCCCCTTCTCAAGGCCCAGGTTTGTCAGGATAACATTTGTGGAAGTTTGAAACAAGTCTAGTTGCGTTCATGTGAGATTGTTCTACCCATTCCTTGTAAGATTCATCCAAGTCTTTCCACCTGACTAGGTAAAAAAGTTTGTTGTGCTTTATTTTAGAATCCAGGATTTCTTCTACTTCATAATGAATTTGTCCATCTATCAGCATTGGGTGTGGAGGCCCCATTCTGGATGCCATTGGTCAGGTGGGGGAGTCTTTTTCAGCAGGCTGAAGTGGAATAATGGGTGGATTCGGTTCAAATTCTTGGGGAGCTCAATTTCTACAGTTACTTCATTAATTTCTTTATAGGAAAAGGTCCTAGATATCTCCACCACAATTTTTTGCTATGTTGCTCCCCTTTAATATTTTTGGTGGAAATATATACAAAGTCTCCTGGTTGTACTTTCCATTGTTCAGAGCATTTCTTGTCAGCAAATTTCTTATAGTCCTCCTTACCTTTTTCCAAAGTGTTTTGTATGATTTCCCATTGGGAAGTTAAATTAGTCCACCGTTCTTCTAGATCTCCTGATTGCTTGGATCCAGGGGTTGTAGCAAAAGGCAAGGCGTTTCCTTCTTATCCATGTACTATTTTAAAAGGAGTGGCTCCTATAGAGGTGTGTATTGAGTTGTTATATGCATATTCGGCAAAATCAAGAAAATCAATCCAATCATCTTGTTGATAGTTAATGTAGCATCTTAAAAACTGTTCCAGCACTTGATTTGTGCATTTCGATTGCCCGTTGCTCTAAGGATGATAGGTGGAGCTAAGTCCTTGTTCAATCCCAGCAAGTTTGAGAAGCTCCTGCCAGAAGTTGGCAACGAACTATGGGCCCCTATAGGATATTACCTTGTTAGGAAAGGAGTGTAGTTTGACTATGTGTTTTATGAACAGACTGGCTAGTTTCTTGGCTGTAGAGATCGTAGTACATGGAATAAGATGAGCCTGTTTTGAAAACAAATCCACTACTACTACTTTCAAAGGGGGAAGATAGGTGATAAAGTCCATTGAAATCACAGCCCACGGTCTAGGAGGGGATTCTAAGGGTTGCAACAGCCCAGGGGGTTTTCCCTTCCTAGATTTACCCATTATACACACTGGGCATGAGGATACATATTGAGAAACATCTTTTCTCATAGCTGGCCACCAAAACTGTCTTTGTACTAAGTGTAGGGTTTTAAGATATCCAAAATGTCTAGCTGTTTTAGCGTCATGACATTGTAAAATTTCTTTTCTTAAACTGGCTGGGATGTACAGTTTGCCCATTCTGTACCAGTGGCCATCTCCCTCCTGTTTCAGTTCGGCTTTGGGTACATTTCCCCCCTTCCTTTCTGTTTCAGCTCTTATTCTCTCTCCCCATTCTGAGAGATCAGGTTTTGTGCTGCTTTGTGTTTTCACAGCTTGGCTGAATGTTGTCACCGCTCCTTCCAGTTGAGCTGGTGAGAAAACTGTATCAATTATCTCCTCCTTCTGGCTGTCATGTTGGGGAATGCACAAAAGTGCGTCCACTAGGAAATTTGATCGGCATTGATCGGTCCTGCATTAATGCTCTATCTAGCAGGTCAACATTTAATCCATTTTGGAAAAGTTCAATTTTAACTCCTCCATGATAGCCCTGAACTTTGGTGGCTAATTGCCTGAATTTGGCAGCATATTCTCTTACAGCTCTGGACCCCTGTTTTATGGTTCTGAGTCTTGTTCAAGCCCTTTCCCCTTCTAGCGGGTCTTCAAATTGGGCTCTTAGCACATACACAAAAGAATTTAAATTGTACAGCTCGGGTGCTCCCATGTCATGCAAAGTTACATATCACTTGGCTGCCAGGCCCCCGAGATTCTAAATGGCTCACCCAACTGTGCTCTGTAGGAAACAAATGTCCCCATTCTTGGAAAAATTCCATGGCTTGTACTATAACAAATCCCAAGTCTCTGGGTTTTCCATCAAACATGGCTTCTAATTTGAACCATCCTTGCAGCAGTCCTGCTCCAGGAGCTCCTACTCCCTGATGCCCTGCCGGCTGCTGGATTGGGGCCACTCTGGGGGGTGGCTGAATGTGTCCCTGTGCCATGAAGGTTATTTGATATGCTCCATTTGCTCCATACACCATAGGAGCAGCTTGAGGCTCCACTCTGTACTGTGGTTGAAAGGGTTGCGCTTGAACCCCCAATACCCTTCGAGGGGAGTATACTGTGGGGCCCCCTGGTTGCAGATGGCCCATTTGTAATCCTGTCCCTGTTGGGATGATGGTAGGGCCCCCCTGTGGTTGGCTTGTTCAGGGCACCCTCATCCCTATGGCGGCAACTGATGCCCCTGCGCTTGTTGCAACAGGCGGGGCCCTCATTGGCTGTGTTCCCCCTTGCTGGGACCCTACAGGAAGCAGGTCCCTTTAAACTATCAGCTGGCAGGCAGCGAGGGGGGATCCCCCCTGCCGCCTGCCAGCTGATAGTTTAAAGGGACCTGCAGCTTGCAAGGCAGGAAAGAGCCCTTTAAATTGTCAAATGTTCCTTTCTCTGCTACTGCTAAGTGGCTGGAAAGGAGCATTTAAACCCCATGAACCACAAACCACAAACTGGTTCGTAAACTGGCCCCAGTTCTTGTGAATTCAGGGGTCCTGGTTTGTGAAAACCCACAAACCATGAACTTCATGGTTCTTTTTTTTTTTGGTTCGTGCCCATCTCTACTTGGGACTCCGTGTTTAAACCTGCCAGCCCTCCCTTTTGGTAGAGCTTGATGTTGGTTATCCCTTCATGGGAAATGAAGAAGAGGGAGGACGGTGCTCTTTCCCCCCTACTTTTTACTAGTAAAAGTGGGAGACTGGACAGGTTGCTGGCTGCCAGTCTCCCTTTCCAACTAAAGCCATTAACCCAGAGTTGAATGAAAAGGAAAAAAGAGAATTCACAGGAAGAGAAGCCATGAGAGAATCCTATTGCTGTGCCAGAAAATAAAAAATCAGATCTGTCCTTCCACATAGAATACTGATCTGCAAAGACTTGTGGTGTGTGTGTGTGTGTGTGTGCATGTGGGAGTGTGCAATGCACATGCCTGCTACCTTCCCATCATTTAATGTTGGGTTAACAGTTTTAATCAGAGAAGCCCCAAAAGCCTGAAGGTTTTCTGGGCCAGATGAAATTCCTCCTGGTACTACCCATTATTGTTGGAGGACTTCTTTAGTCATAGTGGTAGCCCTGGCACATAAGTGAAGGACACCACCAGCAGAAGGCCACTGAATGAACGTGAACCAGCTTCATGTGCTTTTTCTTTCCAATTTTCACCCTAATATGCATAACATGAGCCTTTGAGGCAACTGGGGGCTCAGGGGATGAAGGAGATGTCCCTCTCCTTAAACCCACATGTGCACACCTGCATGGATGTTGCCAGGCCAGCCTTTCCTTGCATTTTATGTAAAAGCACATAGAAAGGAATGGTGATGGTGACATTGGCTATGATGACACCTTGCAACCTACTGCTCCCCTCCCTGGTGCAAAGCAAACCTTTGATTCCTATGAGCCACTCAATGCCAATGGCATAAATCCATTGCCCAAGGAAGTCCAAAAAGAAAAATGTACTCATGCACGCGACACACATCCCTTTCCTGTCAATGGAGTTAATGCTAAGGGCTCAGTCTCTCCCCTTTGGAGCCAATTGGTTGAATGTGCAGATAGACTTGCCATTAAGGAAAAAAGATCTTGCCAGACATTCCCTGACTTCTTGGCCAGCCTGAGCAGCCCATGCTCAGTAAGTACCAAAATAAAAACACAAAATCTTTTTGGTGAGGTAAAAACAGAGATAAAACAGTAATCACATAAAAAAAGATAAAACTATCAATACAGTTTGTTAATTGATAGAGTATGAGATGGGATTTTTCACGGAAAGACTATCGAAGGGTACTCTGAGTTAGTGGTCAACAAAGTGGGTAAAAGTGGGCAAGGAACTCAGGTAGGGTATGATACATAATGGGAACATGGGGAAGGATTGCAAGCACAAGAAATATACTTGAAAATAGAGAAGGTGGCTATCATCAACCTCATGAATTTGTAAGGAAACTGGGGAGCTAACAGGCAGGATAGTTATTGAGGTGGAGCTGATTTGGCAATAGCTACACATCTTCCAGAAGTATCAATTAAAATGTAAAGTATTTAATTCTACTCTATGGTTTGTTATTCCAGTTCAGAGCATAGACTTTACTCCTGTGAGCCATCATTCCACTCTGGGAGCTGCCATTCCAGTCTCAGAGCACAGATTTTATTGCTAGAAACCATAATTCCATCCTGCAACCTGCCATTCCAAACCCAGAGTGCTTCTGCTACTCTCAAGGACCGTCATTCCACTGTAGGGCATGTCATTCCAGCCCCAGAGTGCTTCTGCTACTCCCAGGGGCTGTCATTCCACTCACGGCCTGTCATTCTAGACAAAGAACACATCTGCTACTCCCAGAAACTGTCATTCTACACTAGGGGCTGTCATTCCAATCTACAACCTGTCATTCCAGTCTAAGAATGCTTGCTACTCCCAGAGGCTGTCATTCTGCTCTGGGGCCAGTCAAAAAGCACATCTGCTACTCCCATAGGGTTCCCAGGTACCCGCTGGTTGTGGGCAAACTCCCAGGGAATTGCCCTCTCATCTGCCGATTGCCCAGTGATTGGAGGGGGCAAGCTCCTGGAGGTTGCCCACCACTAGCAGGCACCTCAGGAGCATGTGCTGTGTGTGCACTCCCAACCAGAGATGGGCATGAACCAGAAAAAACCCGAACCATGTGGTTCGTGGTTCGTCAAATTTCATGATCCACGAACCATGAATTTTCACAAACCTGCCCCTGGTCCACGAACCGGTTCATTTGGTTTGTGAAAATGTCACATCCAGGTCAGAAAATCATCACTTCCGGGTCAGCAGAAGGTCACTTCTGGGCCAGCAGAAGTTCTGCAGGAAGTCCATCCCCTGTTGCCTAGGAAACTGATTGATTGGCACTAGGCTGTCTGCAGTGATGAACCAAAAAAACGAACCAAACAAACCAGCCTGAAAGTTCATGGCAGTTCATCAGAAATGGGATCTGATGAACCGTGGTTTGCAAACCACAAACTGGCCTGGTTCGTCCTTAATTTTGGTTCATGTTTTGGTTCGTGCCCATCTCTCCTCCCAACCCGTGCAGTGATGTCCCTTCTGGAAGTGATGTCATCGCACCACCCATGAGAGTGTTCCCGTGCTTCATTTGGGCCAATTTGGGCAGAGCATGGGAGCGCTCACGCAGCTGGAGTGATGATGTCACTTCCAGAAGAGGACCTCATGCAGCACACAAGGTAAGTGCCAGGGACTCCACCCTCCCAATGAGAGGTGAGGGGTACCTGGCAACCCTGTACTCCCAGGGGCTGTCATTGTACCGTGGGGCCTGTCATTCCAGTCCCAGAATAGTCTTATCTGAGCCCAGAGACCTTCATGGAAAATCCATTCCACATTTTCTTTGCAACTTTTTTTGTGCTGAAATGTATTTCAATGGAGCACATACAAGTAAATTGGCATTTGTGCCTCCCATTGTCTCCTAAGGACCTTCAAGCCTCTCCCATTATTTCCAATGGCAATCCTGTCATTCCTTTTAGTACATCCCGGAAATGGGACACAGGACTGTGTGGTCAAGAATCTCATGAAAAACTGGGTCTAGTGAAATGACAGGCATCAGGTGCTCATCTTCCTGTCACAACCTGGATACCCTCACTCCCATTTCTGGATGCTGCAGCACAGCTATTTCAGGACCCCAAAGAGTCCCCAGAAGGTTCTGGCCTGAATATTGTGAGGTTTTTCAGTCTCAGGTCCATTCTGTGTGCATGTGCACCTTTAAAATGTAACTCTGAACATAGGTAGGTAAAATATATTATTGGCATTTATTGAAGAAAGAACATAGGAGTGTATACAAAGCAGGAAACATTTAGGCAAGGCATAAAAAGAAATATAGCTTGCTATTCTAAATCAAGTTTGTCTAACTAAAATACTGCAGGCTAAGTATCTAGCAGTTCTCTGACTTAGTTCCTAGGATGGTTGTTCTCATCAAGGCATTAGCAAAGAGTCCATGCAAGCCAACTCTAGGCATCCTGATACAGTGGCATGGAGCCAAGAAGCTCCTCTTCTCACTTAGTGGTAGACAATAATGGCTGAAAGGTAGCAATATTGAACTTTGCCTAGAGACAATGAAACTTCTTGAAGGCTAAGATGGTCAGGCCACTGAACCAAGGAACCAATCAGGGCTGAATTAGGAACCATAGACCTCACCACTATGTTGTATTGGATTATACTAATGCTATGTCTTTGTGAACTTGTATTTATTTACCCTATTGTTTATGGAAATGTTCCTGATATTGACTGTACTAATATCACACTGTGTAATCCACCTTGAGTGTCAGTGAGAAAGGCAGACTATAAATGACATAAATAAATAATAAAATAAATAAATTGGCATTACACCATGAGAAACTATGGGCAGTGTAGCTAGGAGATGACTTCATCTACCAGGCTCCAACCTTCTCAAGTATTGAGAGGCCGACAGGGGAGAATACAAAAGCAAATTGCCAACAGACTCCCCTCAAGAGAAAATCAGTATTATACAAAGATATTTACTCAATGCTCAGCATGAAGAAAGTTCAAAGTGCTATGGATAATAACAATATAGTAAAGACAATCTTACACATTAATATATCATAAATACAGTCAATTCATAAATAAGCATAGCACATGATCAGTTTCCAACAATTAATACAATTAGAAAATTTATAAATACAACCACTTGATAGATAAACAATCATATCCTATTCCAATAAATATATAAACGGTAGTCAAGAATTCAATAAATATATAAACAGCAGTCAAATATCCATATGAATCTCTGTTAAATGCGTATTTCAATAAATCCACAGAACATTCCAAAAGGGCCTGGGATATAAAGTCATAACATCAAGTATTTATACATATGCTTACTAGCTCAATATAAATTCTGGTGTGTTCCAAAGTTGATTTCAGCAGACAGTTGAAGACAGCTAGAAATCCTAAGTACATCCCACTTCTAAAAGTTGTGACTTCTTGGTAGTAGCCGAGAAATCGCTAGCAGTCTTTTGTTTCGCCAAATGTGCTTTCTCAGGGCTATCTCATTTTTATCTACATAAAATATACACACAAACATAACCACCCATACCAACTGTATCATGTTTCTTCGGGACTCTACTAAATAGTACTTACTTGTGGGAAAATATATCGTTCACACCAGAAGTACCAAAAAGAGGCTGTGCAGGAAACAATGTCCGTTAGTTCTACCTATACCACCTGCCTTATATCATTCTTGTTTAAAGGAACAGTAACTCCCCTGTGTTAATCAATATGTTAGAGAAAATATGATAGGTCCAGATCTACATTCAAACCTTACAGTACTAACGTTTTTAAAGTAAAAATCCAAAAAGTTTCATGCTGAAATAAACATTCTGTTGATATACGACCCTCTCTATCTCTGACTACTTCCAAGACAGAAAATCTGATCTCCCATTCACTGTGTTTCTTTTCCTGGAAATGGGCAGTATGGGGTGCTTCTAAGATCCCACATCTAAGCTTCAACTGATGTTCTTGGATTCTTACACGCATAGCTCTCGTCGTGCTTCCTACACAGAGCTTATTGCACAGGCATTTAATTACATACACAACTCCCTGAGTGTTACAAGTCAAAAAAAATTTTAATTGCCAATCTTCCTTAAATTGTGGCAAAGATAATGCATTCCCTGTAATCACTAGATCACACATGCTGCAGTGGCCACAATTGAAATGTCCCTTTGGGCTATCTCTTACTATGGCACTTTGCCTAATGTCCAAATGGACTAATATGTCTCATAGACTTTTGGTTTTCTTATATCCTATGACCAGCATTTATGAGCAACCTGGAAGGTGCTTAACTACATGTCAATGTGCTCTGATGATATCACAAATTTGAGAAGCCCTTGGGCTGAAATTCAAAGCCCAATGAATTCTATAATTGTCTGCCTTCATGGTCTTTTTAAATAAATCTGATCTACTTGCCCTGTCTGCCCTACATCTGGCCTGATGGATTATATCTCTAGGGTATCCTCTTTGTATGAAATGTTTAGTCATGGTCTCTTTCTCTTTATTGTAATATGCCCCTGCTGTTGATTTTCTTTTTATCTGCAAAAATTGACCATATGGTATATTATTTTTTAGATGCGACGGGTGGTGAGAAGTATAGTGTAAATAGGAATTTTTATCATTCTCTTTTCGAAATATCTGGCCCCTAAGTGGTTGTCTGCTGTTTTATAAATCACCACATCTAAAAAGTTAACAGAAGTCAAACTATAAGTCCCTGTGAACTTAATATGAAGATCTAGACTGTTTAACCAACTAGTGAACTCTTGTGCCAATTCAGGTTTAGAAAAAATTACAACAAGATCATCTATGAAGCACCGATAATATACAATACCCAAATGAAATGGGTTAATTAATGGGCATAATATACTAGTAGTTTCAAGTCTGTTCATATAGAGGTTCGCAATGGAGGGTGCCACTGGGCACCCAATTGCGACCCCTTTTATTTGAAAATAATAGTTAGATCCATTTCAAAAAAAGTTCTTTTCCATTATCAAGTCTGCCAGGGACAACAGAAAGGGGGTAGGAGGAGAAAGATTCTCTTGTTTAATTAAAGCCTCTTCTATTACTAGTCTCATCCCCCTGTGGGGTATCGAGGTATAAAGAGAAACAACATCAAAGGTCATAAGCAAGAAGTCCTGAGGAATGCTCAAGGGCTGTGTTTCTTGGATCAATTGTGTGGTATTCTTCAAAAATGATGCTGATTGGACTATCGCAGACTGGAGTTGCCCATCCAGTAGTTGTGCAAGTGGTTCTAATAAAGAGTTGTAGCTAAAGATGAGGCAATACGAGAGCCTTCATCCTGGGAAGATATCTCAAAGCTGCCTAAAAGTGAAGCCAGAAAATGACAATAAGCAGCAGCATAAAAGATACAAGCACTCTGCAAAAATAATACTTTAAAACTTACCAGATTTCGGAGGCATGGCGTTGAAGCCTTAGGGTATGGACGCACATTAGAAGTGCTCCGTCTCTCCCTGCCCTAAAACCCCCACGAAACAGCTGATAACCTTTACCGACTTACCTTATCATGAAAAGACAAGACTTAGAAAAAAGGAAGAACCACCCGAAATCAGCAAAAAACCTTCAGCATTTTTTTCAAACCCCAGCTTCAATAGCGACACAAGAGAACGGGGAAGGATATTCAACCAAGATGGCTGATGGCCGAGCTTGTGAAGCTGCCGTAGCAGTAAGTTCAATGGATAACTCTCTTGAATCGCAATTAATGAAACTTGAACAAAACTTACTTAAACAAATGACACTGCTTATCCAGCCTGTGACAATGCAACTTACTGAAATCAAATTTGAGCTACAAAAAATGAGCCAGAAAGCAGAAAACGCACTTGAAATTGGCATCATGTCTCAGAGAGACTTGAGAGATATGCAAAAGATAATAGAAAATCAGAAAGACAGAATTATAAATTTAGAAGTGGCAGCTCGTCAGAAAAATCTTAAAATTCGTGGAATGGATGAATCAGCCACTAATAAAGAGGATTTAATTGAAATAATAACATCCTGGCTTGTCCAACAATTGCATCTACAGGAGGACTCATTCCCCCTTATAACTAAAGCCTACCGGGTTGGTTCAGTCAACCAGCAAAAAAAAATGGAATGTGCCAAGAGATATTATCATCGAAGTGCCCAATCATACCAGCCGAAGGAAAATAATAGATGCAGCAAGAATTAAGGGGTTTATACCCTTTAATGACTCTCACATCCATATTTTTAACCATCTTCCAAGTGAAGTCCTAATAAAAAGGAAGGGTTTGAAGCCTGCTGCAGAAGCACTGAGAAGAGCTAAAATCCAATACAAGCGGATGAACCACATGAAGCTACTGGTATATCATAAAGTTCAACGCCTAATTGCCTCAGACCACGACTTGGCATTATCTCTACTTAATAACTTAGACTTAGAATCACCAGTGGAGGTTAACAGATCAAGTCAGAAACGGAAACAACCACAGCCCCCTTCACCTTTGAAGGGGAGTAAAATACCAATAAGGGACACTTAAGTTAACTAACTGTGCGCTTTGAAATTCATATGGTGAAGTTATCATTTCAACATTGTAAAATCCAGCTCAAGGGGAAGGAAGTGGGGGAGAGTTGGATCCTTTTAATGTGGCTCCTATTTGAAGTGAACCCCATAGTTTTGGAATATTCCAAACTAGTGTGTGCTTGTAACACACTAGCTTTACTAATTTTATTTTTGTTTATATAAGATAATATTAGCAAAATTTAAGAGCAGGGGAGGGAAGGGAAGGGAGAGTAAGGGGAGGGAGTAAAAGGGAAGAAATCATCTGAGATTATTTTTAAAAGGAGGAAAAACTAAGAAGAGGGGGGATTTATTTACAAGGGAGGGAGTGTTAGAGTTAGGGGGGAAATTGCTATATAAATTTTATTCAGTTACTTACAGAAGTGTGATAAGAACACGTATATTTTAAGTTATTTGACATCTTACCTTTGTATATTTATATAAATACATATATATATTAACAAGAGTTGGGATTAAAGGTTATAATTGTTAGGAAGGAATAAGGAATTATTTTTTGGAAGTATTAATTGATGTGTGAGTGTAACACTGATATATAGAATACTAAAGTATTATTTACATTAATTAAGTTTACTTTAAGTTAAGAGAAGGAAGAGTAGAAATTATAGAATTTATACATAAGAACTGTTTAATATTGTTATTCTCGATATTATTGTTTAGGCTATTAAGAGCTGGAATAACATAATCAACAATTTGTTAAAAGTGTAGTTTATTGAAAATCATTCAAATAATTATCACATCATAAAAATAATCAACCAGCTTAAAAAAATTATTATTATTATTATAAAAATAAATAAATAAATAAATAAATAAAAATTATAATAAATAAATAAATAAACTATGAACTATATATATATATATACTAAATATATAAACTATATATAAATAAACTATATATATAAACACTTTGCTGTGATTGATTGCAGTTTGTTTATCTAAATTACTATTCAATACATTTCAAAGGAATTTTTTAAAAAAAGATAAAAGAAAAGGAAAAAATAAGAAAGAGGAGGAATAACATTTCTGCTACTAACACCTGGAGTTATAAGGAAATTTGATTTAGTCTAATTTATTAGTTTAACCTAAGACACTATACAATCAGATCTAAATAAGAAGTATAATATAGTTGATAAGCAAAGGTTTATTCAATAAGATATGGCAACTAAGTTTAAAATAACTACACTCAATGTAAGAGGTTTGGGAAATCCTATAAAAAGAAGAAGAGTCATAGCTTCACTAGCCAAAACTAAATCCCAAATAATTTTCTTACAGGAAATTCACGCTAAAAACAATGATATGGATATCTTTTTTTTTAAAAATTTTTATTGGAATTAGAAATATTTTGTCATTTATAACAATCAAATTACTTTAATATTCCAGTTCTAACCCCCTCCCTTTCCCCCCGTTTGTTGACTTGCAACAGTTTTCCAACCCTTTGTCTATTCTTCCCCTACTCATTTCAACTTATTTTGTCTTTTTTTTTTTGAAAAAATTTTTATTGGGTTAGAATCCGTTATTTTTACATTTACATTCAATTTTCCCCAAATTTTTCATTTCTAACCCCCTCCCTTTCCCCCCCTTTTGTTGACTTCCAACAGTTTTCCAACCCTTTGTCCCTTTTCCCTTACTTCTATTAAATTTCTCTATCTAAAACAAATACATATTCTCCATTATACTAAGCAGTACATCCTTAACTACTTTTCTTATTATATACCCAAACTGTAAGTCTTTGTTTCCATCTTAGATAAACAATTTATCCCTTTTTCCAATTTTAAATATTTCTATATTTCTATATCATAAACCTATATATCATAAACCATAAAAATCTTACACATTTAAATCAAACAATTTGACTTATTCTCTATGTATTACTCATTCTATCTTTTTATGGTAATTCTATATAACTCTCGTCACATAGTCAATCAATTTGACTCGTCTATACATTCAGTTTGGTGCATTATACAAATCTTATCAAAGAAAGAAAATATTGTTGGTTACTCAATCCGTATATTTAATCCTTATCCTTAATTATTTTCTATCAATATTCTATTTATTAACCAATATATATCTATATATATATCAATCTGTTAATCTAACTGCTTATATGTTCACATTTATCTCTTCCCCCCCCCCCGGTAAAGTCACCCCCCTCTACATTTTATTATACTTCAGTAGTTCTCAAACTGCCACAGTTTTCCTCCCACCTCCCATTTCTTCTCCAGATATTGTTTCAGCTTCTCCCAATCTGTGTTAAACTGCCCTGAGTCCAGATTTCTCAGTTTTCTTGTCATCTTGTCCATTTCTGCCATGTACAGCAATTTGTAGGTCCAATCTTCAATAGTTGGCACTTCTTGTACTTTCCATTTTTGCGCATACAAAAGTCTAGCTGCTGCTGTCATATAAAATATCAGCGTCCTGTGATGGGCTGGAATTCCCTCCATTCCCAAGTTTAGTAGCAGGAGTTCTGGGTTCTTATTTATTTGAAATTGTAAAATTTCACTCATTTCTCTTATTATTTCCCCCCAGTACTGCCTAGCTACCTCACACGACCACCACATATGATAGAGGGAGCCCTCGTGCTTCCTACATTTCCAGCATTTATTAGAAGTGTTCAAATTCCCTAGCGCAATCTTCTTTGGTGTCATGTACCAACGATAGATCATTTTGTAGATATTCTCTTTAATATTTGTACATGTCGTTGTCTTCATTGTAGTCTTCCACAAGTATTCCCATGCCTCCATTGTTATCTCTTTGTTAAAATTTATAGCCCATTTCACCATTTGTGTTTCAACTGTCTCATCCTCAGTATACCATTTCAACAGTACTTGGTATACCTTGGATATTCTTTTCTTGTCCTCTTTAAGAAGGGTCTGCTCTAGTTCCGAGTTCTCTATTCGTATACCTCCCTTTACAGAGTCCGAGTTATACAAATCTCTGATCTGTCTATACTGGAACCAATCGTAGTTCGGTGATAGTTCCTCTTGCGTCTTTATTCTAAGTTTAGATGCTTCTATTTTAGTTATTTCTTTATAAGTCAAACATTGTCTTTCGTTATCAACAGCTCTCGGGTCTATCACCTCATATGGAACCACCCACCAAGGAGTTCCTTCTTGTAGGTAAATTCTGTACTTCTTCCAGATTGTGTATAGACTTCTCCGTACAAAATGGTGCAGGAACATCGAGTTGACCTTTACTTTGTCATGCCATAGGTATGCATGCCATCCAAATATTTTTTTATATCCCTCTAGGGCTAATAGTTTCTTGTTCTTTAATGTCATCCACTCTTTCAACCAAACTAGGCAGATTGCATCGTGGTAAAGTCTCAGGTTGGGCAGTTGCATTCCGCCTCTTTCCTTTGCATCTTGTAAAACTTTCATTTTCACTCGAGGCTTCTTGCCTGCCCATACAAAATCTGATATTTTCCTCTGCCATTTTTCAAATTGTTTAGAGTCTCTGATGATTGGTATTGTCTGTAGCAAAAACATCACTCTTGGTAACACATTCATTTTAACCGCTGCAATCCTACCCAACCATGACAGATTGAGCCTATTCCATTTAATCAAGTCTCTCTCAATCTGAATCCACAATTTTTCATAATTATTCTTGAACAAATCTATATTCTTTGCAGTCAGTTCAATTCCCAAATATTTCACCTTACTTGTTACTTCACAGTCCGTTGTTTCCATTAACAATTGTTGTTTCTGCTTAGTCATGTTTTTGCATAGTATCTTTGACTTCTTTTTGTTAATGAAAAAACCTGCCAAGTCTCCAAACTCCTTGATCTTATCTATCACTTTTGGCATGTTCTCCAGTGGGTCCTCTACAATTAACATTATGTCATCCGCAAATGCTCTGACCTTGTATGAATAGTCCTTTATTTTTATTCCTCGAATTTCCTCGTCTTGTCGTATTTGTATCATCAGAATCTCCAATACTAAAATGAACAACAGTGTAGACAACGGGCAACCTTGTCTTGTTCCTTTGCTTATAGTCAATTTCTTGGTCAATTCATCATTCACCACAATTGCTGCAGTCTGGTCTCTGTAAATTTCCTTAATTGCTCTGATGAATCTTTCTCCTAATTGTAGCTTTTCCATAGTGGCAAACATAAAGTCCCAGTTTAAGTTGTCAAATGCCTTTTCAGCGTCAACAAAGAAGAAACCAACCTCTTTATCACAACGCTTATCATAATATTCAATAGCATCAATCACTGTCCTTAAATTGTCTCTTATTTGTCTGTCTGGCAGAAAGCCTGCTTGCTCCTCCTCTATAACTTCCGAAAGCCACCCCTTCAGTCTCTCCGCCAGTATCTTCGCAAAGATTTTATAGTCATTGTTGAGTAACGATATAGGTCTGTAATTTTTCACACTAGTCAAGTCTTGGCCCTCTTTTGGGATCAATGATATGTTCGCTTCAGACCAAGTGTCTGGAATCCTTTGATCCCTTAAAACTCCATTGATCACCTCCTTTAGGAATGGTGCCAGCTCATTGGCCATAGTCTTATAAAATTTAGCTGTAAGTCCGTCTGGCCCTGGCGCCTTTCCTAGATTTGCAGATTGTATTGCCTTACTTATTTCCTCATCCGTTACTTCACTGTTCAGTTTATTTCTCCAAGCGTCCGAGATTTCTGGAAGTGTCATTTTCTCCAAATATGACGCTATTGAATCTTTATTTACTTCTTTCTTATTATACAGTTTAGCGTAGAATTTATAAAAGGCTCTACTAATGGTATTCTGTTCCAAATACGTTTTGTCATCTTCACAAATTTTATTTATTGTTTTCTTTTCCCTTCTCTTCTTCAGTTGCCATGCCAGGTACTTCCCAGGTTTATTTGCACCCTCAAACACTTTCTGATTCAGCCTTTTGAGATTCCACTCCAATTCTTTATTACTCATTGCTGTTAGCTGTTCTTGCAGTATTTTAATTTCCTGGTATAATTTCTTTTTCCCTGGTCTCTTTTTTAACTGTATTTCCTTAGTTTTTATTTTCTCCTCAATCTCTTGTCTCTTCTCCTCTTTCTTCTTTCTTGCTCTACCATTTAAGTCCATTAGTATGCCCCTTATAACCGCCTTATAAGCATCCCAAACTTTATCAGTTGGTACTTCTTTATTCACGTTGTATTGTATGAAAAACTTTGTCTCTCTTCTCAATATTTCCATATTCTCTTTTTCCTGTAACAAATCCTCATTTATTCTCCATGCTTTCCTTTTCCTCCTTTTCCCCAGCTTCCACATAATTGGGTTGTGATCTAAGCCTACCATCGGCATTATTTCTACATCTTTAGTCCATAACGCCAAATCTTTTGAGGCCCAGATCATGTCAATTCTTGATAATGTGGAGTGCCTTGCAGAATAAAAAGTAAACTGCCTACTTTTAGGATATTCTCTCCTCCATACATCTTCAAGAGTCTCTTGTTGAATCAACTCAAAAAAGAGCTTTGGTAATAGTCCTCTTTTCTTTTGTGCCATTGTAGTCTTTTTATCCAGTTCCAAGTCTGTCACTCCATTGAAGTCTCCAGCAAGAATTATCTGGTCATATGAAAGATCATCTAAATGCTTCCTCAAATCCTCAAAGAAGCTCTCTTTTGCACCGTTGGGTGCATAGATTCCGACTACCAACACTCTCTTTAAATTCCAAGTACATTCCACTGCTACAAATCTGGCTTCCACATCTTTCATTATGAATTTTGGTTGTAGCTCCTCTTTTACATACAACACCACTCCTCTTTTTTTCTTACTTGAGGCCGCTACAAAGTCTTTGCCCAATTTTCCCAGTTTTAAATATTTTACATCCTGTTTTCGAATATGAGTCTCTTGCAAACAAACAATATCACATTTTTGTTTTAGTAGCCAGTGAAAAATATTTTTTCTCTTATTCGGTGAATTTAGTCCATTTACATTCCAAGATAATACTTTACACTCCATATTCATAATCTTGTTGGTAAGTCTTTTTCATTGTCCCTTATAAATCGCTCCATCTCCCGCTCAGATCTGATACGCTTTTTGGCGCCTCCAAATTCGAAGGACAAACCCTCTGGAAGCTCCCATCTGTACCTGATTTTCATGTCGTTCAGCATCTGGATTAGCGCTTTATATTTTTTCCGATCTAGTAACACTGATCTGGGTAGTTCCTTCATTATAATGATTGTCTTGCCATCGATCTCCAATGGATCTTGAAACTGTTTAGTCACAATCTTCTCTTTCATGTTTCTTGTTGTAAATTTTGTCAATTAAACATATACTTTCACGCTCTTCTAAGCTAGTCTATTATAACACAGTGCTAAGTCAATTTCCCTTCACTTATCAACTAACTAATACATTCCTGGCATATTATTCAATAGTAATAATACTGGTAATATTCTCAATATCCTGTACTCTAACTTATTCATTCTAATGTCATCAATATGGGACAAACAATTTATCCCTCCCTATACATAACTTGAGTACTCATAAGTGATGAATACATTTATAAGTCAACCAATTTAACTTATACTCTATATGTTACTCTTTACTTCCTCTTGCAGAGTAGTTAGCCGTGTTAGTCTGTGGTAGCAAAATCAAAAAGAGTCCAGTAGCACCTTTAAGACTAACCAATTTTATTTTAGCATAAGCTTTCGAGAATCAAGTTCTCTTCGTCAGATGTATCAGGCATCTGACGAAGAGAACTTGATTCTCGAAAGCTTATGCTAAAATAAAATTGGTTAGTCTTAAAGGTGCTACTGGACTCTTTTTGATTTTACTTCCTCTTATATCTCTTATCTTTATAACATAAAGTCAATCAATTTGACTCGTATTCTACACATTTCTAAATATACCTATAAACACCATATACATTCGACATAAGTCAATCAATTTGACCCATGTTCTGCACATTTCTAAATATCGCTATAACCAAAAATACCTTCAGCATGTCAATCAATTTAACCTATATTCTATATGCTACTTCTCATTCCCCCCCTTCTTGTATTCAAGAATTTTAATTCTGTTAATTCTCAATTACACCCCTATCTGCCAGCAACATAATTAATTAATTTCTATTCTTATGTATCACACAATAACTATTACTTAATACTGTATAGAATAATCAAATAGAATAATTGCTTAGTAATTCTTCTTTAACTCTTCTCCCCCCGGTATAGTCACTTCTCTCTTCTTTTGTTTTTCTTCAATAATTTTCAAACTGCCACAGTTCTCCTCCCACCTCCCATTTTTTCACCAAATATTGTTTCAGCTTCTCCCAATCTGTGTTATACTGTCCTGGATCAAGGTCTCTTAGTTTTCTTGTCAGTTTATCCATCTCTGCCATGTACAGCAATTTGTGAATCCAGTCCTCGATAGTTGGCACTTCTTGTACTTTCCACTTTTGCGCATACAAAAGTCTAGCCGCTGCTGTCATGTAAAAAAGCAATGTCCTATGTTGTGCTGGAATATCTTCCATTCCCAAATTCAGTAGCAGGAGTTCTGGGTTCTTATTGACTTGAAACTGTAAAATCTCACTTATTACTCTTATTATTTCCCCCCAGTACTGCCTGACTACCTCACAAGTCCACCACATATGGTACAAAGATCCTTCATGCTTTTTACATTTCCAGCATTTATTAGACGTGTTCACATTCCCTAGCGCAATTTTCTTTGGTGTCAGGTACCAACGATAGATCATTTTATAGACATTCTCTTTAATGTTAGTGCATGTCGTAATCTTCAAAGTATTTTTCCACAAATATTCCCACGCCTCCATTGTTATTTCTTTATTAAAATTTATAGCCCACTTCACCATTTGCACCTTAACTACCTCTTCTTCAGTATACCATTTTAACAACACTTTATAGACCTTTGAAATTTCCTTTTTGTCTTCTTGTAAAATTACTTCCTCCAAGTCCGAGTTCTCCATTCTTATCCCTCCCTTGGCACAATCCGATTTATAAAGGTCTCTGAGCTGTTTATATTGAAACCAGTCATAATTTGGAGACAACTCTTCTTGCGTCTTTATTCTTAATTTAGAAAATTCTATTCGTGTTATCTCCTTATACGTTAAACACTGTTGTTCATTATCAACAGTTCTCGGATCTATCGCTTCATAAGGAACCACCCAGGAGGGAATTCCTTCTTGTAGGTAATCTCTGTACTTTTTCCATATTGTGAAGAGGCTTCTCCGAATGTAATGGTGTAAAAACATAGAGTCCGCTTTTACTTTATCATACCATAAGTATGCATGCCATCCAAATATTTTTTTGTATCCCTCTAAGGCCAGCAATTTGCGATTTTTAAGCATCATCCAGTCCTTCAGCCAAACCAAGCAGATTGCCTCATAGTAAAGTCTTAGGTTGGGCAGTTGCATTCCGCCTCTCTCTTTCGCGTCCTGTAACACTTTCATTTTCACTCGAGGCTTTTTGCCTGCCCAAACAAAGTCCGATATCTTTCTCTGCCATTTCTCAAACTGCTTGGAATCCCGAATAACTGGTATTGTCTGTAACAAAAACATCACTCTTGGCAGCACATTCATCTTGACTGCTGCAATTCTTCCCAACCATGACAAATTCAATCTATTCCATTTAATCAAGTCTCGCTCTATTTGAGTCCACAATTTCTCATAATTGTTCTTGAATAGATCTATATTCTTTGCAGTCAGTTCAATTCCCAAATATTTCACCTTATTTGTTACTTCACAGTCTGTTATTTCCATAAGTTGCTGTTGTTTTTGTTTAGTCATATTTTTACACAGTATCTTTGACTTCTTTTTGTTTACAAAAAAACCTGCCAAATCTCCAAATTCTGTGATTTTTTCTATTACCCTTGGCATGTTTTCAATTGGATCTTCCACAATTAACATTATATCATCTGCAAATGCTCTGACCTTATAGGAAAAGTCTTTTATCTTTATTCCACGGATTGCATTATCTTCTCGGATCTGTATCATCAAAATTTCCAAAACCATTATAAACAACAGTGGAGACAACGGGCAACCTTGTCTTGTACCTTTGCCTATAGTCAATTTCTTAGTCACCTCGTCATTCACCACAATTGCTGCACTCTGGTCTCTGTAAATTTCTTTTACTGCTCTGATAAATCTTTCTCCCAACTGTAGCTGTTCCATAGTGGCGAACATAAAATCCCAGTTCAAATTGTCAAATGCTTTTTCAGCGTCCACAAAGAAGAACCCAACCTCCTTATCACAACGCCTATCATAATATTCAATAGCATTTATAACTGTCCTTAAATTGCCTCTGATTTGTCTATTCGGTAAAAAACCAGCTTGTTCTTCCCCAATAACTTCGGATAGCCATCCCTTTACTCTTTCCGCTAAGATCTTCGCAAAGATCTTATAGTCATTGTTAAGTAAGGAAATAGGTCTGTAATTTTTGACGTTAGTCAAGTCCTGTCCTTCTTTAGGGATCAATGATATATTAGCTTTACTCCAAGTATCTGGAATTCTTTGGTCTCTCATAACACCATTGATCACTTCTTTTAGGAATGACACCAGTTCATTGACCATTACCTTATAAAATTTAGCTGTGAGTCCATCAGGCCCTGGCGCCTTACCCAGATTTGTTGACTGTATTGCCTTCCTTATCTCTTCCTCTGTCACTTCACTATTCAAATTATTTCTCCAATCTTCCGAGATCACTGGGAGCCTCATTTTCCCCAGATATGTCGCTATTGAATCTTTATTCACCTCTTTTTTATTATACAATTTAGCGTAAAATTTGTAGAAGGCTCTACTAATAGCAGTCTGTTCCAGATACACTTTATTATCCTCACATATTTTATTTATTGTCTTCTTCTCCTTTCTCTTCTTCAATTGCCATGCCAAATATTTCCCAGGTTTATTAGCTCCTTCAAACGACTTTTGATTCATTCTCTTCAGATTCCATTCCAGTTCTTTATTATTCATTGCTGTTAACTGTTCTTGTAAAATTTTAATGTCTGGTAAACTTTCTTCTTCCCTGGTCTTTTCTTTAGTAGTATTTCTTTGTCTTTTATTTTCTCTGTAATCTCCTGTCTCTTCTCCTCTTGTTTTTTCCTGGCTCTTCCGTTTAAGTCCATTAGTATGCCTCTAATTACTGCCTTATAGGTATCCCATACCTTGTTGGTTGGTACTTCTCGATTCATGTTGTATTGTATGAAGAACTTAGTTTCCCTCCTCAACATCTCCAAGTTTTCTCCCTCTTGCAACAAGTCCTCATTTATTCTCCATCCTTTCCTCTTAGTTCTTTTCCCAAACTTCCACATAATTGGATTGTGATCTGAGCCTACCATAGGCATTATTTCCACCTCTTTAGTCCATAACACTAAGTCCTTTGAGGCCCAGATCATGTCGATTTGTGATAAAGTAGAGTGTCTTGCGGAGAAAAATGTGAATTGTCTGCCCTTGGGATTCTGTATTCTCCATACATCTTCCAAAGTTTCCTGCTGCATTAATGCAAAAAAAGTTTTTGGTAGTAGTCCTCTTTTCTTTTGTGCAGTTGCTGATTTCTTATCCTGCTCCAAATTTGTAACTCCATTGAAGTCTCCTGCAAGAATTATCTGGTCGTAAGAAAGTTCATCTAATTGCTTCCTCAAATCCTCAAAGAAGCTTTCTTTTGCTCCATTAGGTGCATAGATTCCAATCACCAGCACTTTCTTTAAATTCCATGTACATTCCACCGCTAAAAATCTGGCTTCTGGGTCCTTAAACACTAACTTTGGCTGCAGCTCCTCTCTAATATACAAGACCACTCCCCTTTTTTTCTTTTTTGTGGCTGCTGCAAAATGAGTGCCCAATTTGCTCAGTTTTAGATATTTTACATCCTGTTTTCTAATATGAGTCTCTTGTAAACAAACAATATCACATTTCTGTTTTAATAGCCAGTGAAAAGTACTTTTTCTCTTATTGGGTGAATTAAGTCCATTTACATTCCAAGATATAACCTTACATTCCATATTCATAGCCTTGTTGCTGGTAAGTCCTTTTCATTGTCCCTCATAAACTTTTCCATTTCAAATTCAGATCTGATGCACTTTTTCACTCCTCCAAACTCAAATGCCAGTCCTTCCGGTAATTCCCATCTATACCTTATTTTCATGTCCTTCAAAATTTGGACTAAGGCTTTATATTTTTTCCGATCAAGCAACACCGATCTAGGTAACTCCTTCATAATAATCACCGTCTTGCCATCAACCTCCAATGGGTCTTGGAATTGCTTGCTCACAATCATTTCTTTCATATTTCTGGTTGTAAATTGCACAATCACGTCTCTTGGTAACTTCCTCTGGGTCGCAAGTCTTGAGTTTATACGATACACCACATCTAGGATAGCCACGATTTCTTCTTCTTCCTTCCCCGGGTATCCAGCTAACACTTCAGCAACTTGCTCTTGAGCTGTCTTTCCCTCCATCTCCGGCAAACCGCGAAACCTTAGCTGCTTTTCCATATACTTGCTCTCCGCAATAGCCATTCTGCCCCTCATCGTCCTCATATCTGTCTGTTGCGTGTCTGAGAGATTCTCCATCGCCTTCTCCACCACGTTAACTTTTTGCTGTGTTGCTTCCATTCCCTTTTTCATTTCTGCCAATTCACTTTTAACTGTCTCTTTAACTTCTTTGATCTCTTTCACCAGCTCCTGCTGGACCTTTAACATTTCCGAAAATCTTTTGTCTAAATTTTCCATAGCCGTCTGCCACTCTTTTTTCGACATCGTGGGGCTTGACTTGCCTCGCTCCCACGAATCTGCTCGTTTCCTTAACTCCGTGGCGCTTGGCTAAGTGTCCCTTTAATTTAATTTAATTCAAATGTCCCGGTTTCAAAAGGAAAAAAAAAAGCACTTACAAAATCCAAAATGCCGGGCGTCTTTTCTCTATGGTTTTTCTATATTTTTGTAATCCAATATGGCATACTTCCTCTTCTGCTGAAGCCCGTGCCCTTCCCTCTTCAAAGATGGCGATTGCCCTCTTCCTGTCTGCCTTAGGGCCATCTCTCTCCAGCAGCTCTATCACAATTACGTACTTCCTGTTTCCCGTCTCCTCACAGCAGCTCTCGCGATGGTAGAAGCTTTCTCACAGTCTATTATCTCCTCACAACCACAGGTATGAACAACAATCCTCCAATTTCTCTAATTACTTCTTTTAGCTTAGTCCTTTTACTAATCTGTTTCTTGCCGAGTCTTCCTCTACTTTTAATCAAACTGTTGCAGTTTAAAAGTCCCCTTTAATGCTTCTTTACTTTAAGTAATTCGTCCCGTTTCAAGAGATAGTGATCTTTACCTTTTCAAACGTCTTTCTGGGTTGTAATCACTGCTTCAAACTCAGGTTCTCTTTCACCTTCTTTCCTCCTGTTGATGCTTGGGCATGTAGATCTTATGCCAGCCGTCACTGGCCCCAGAACTGCCGCAGAGATATAGGCCAACCTGTCTTAGGGTGGGACCTCAAGGGACGGGGGAGAGTCCATTGCGCAGAACCCCACCTCGCCCGAGATCAACGCGCCCTGAGGTACTTGAGCGTTCAAAGCCTGTTCTCCGCCTGAGAACAGGGGACCGCGGGCTTGTTTGCCCCCGCCGGTCACTAAAAACGGCAGCCCGGTCAGCTCTGCTCCCAGAGCTGTGTTAGACCTCCATGGATCCCAAACAGGAAGTCCGAATGATATGGATATCTTAAAGGCAAGTTGGATTCATTCACAATCCTATGCTGCAGGCAATTCTAAATCAAGGGGAGTGGCGATATTATTAACAAAGGATCTTCCCTTCCAACATAAAAGAACACTTAAGGATGCTAAAGGAAGATTTATCTTTATTAAAGGTCTAATTGGGGAACAAAGTTACACTTTTGCATCTATTTATGCCCCTAATAACCAACAATTAAATTTCATAGAAGAATCGTTAGAAAAATTAAAGAAATTTCAGAAAGGCCATCTTTTTTTTTTTAATTGAAAATTTCCAATTATTTACACTAAGGAGTGGTGCAATAATACTGCAAAGTAATATTCTTGTATAACTTGATTATACATCCGATTTAATAACTAATGTAAGTTTCATGATATGGTATACTTGGTTGTCAGGTTCAGCCTGTCATATACATCTTTCCATCTGTCTATAAAGGTTTTGTTATTTTCTAAATTCATAATTGAGGCAAGTCTGTCCATTTCTATACAATATAACAGCTTCTCTATTAATTTTTTCTCATCAGGTACACTTTTTTGTTTCCAGACCTGTGCATATATCAATCTTGCAGCGGTAATAATATGTTGCAATAAGTATTTTTGTTCCTTTGGAAAGTTACTATCAAACATAGACAGTAAAAATATCGTGGAATCTAGGGTAATATGCAAATCTAGCGTCTTCTTTATGAACAGTGAGACCATATTCCAGATATCCTTAGCTTTTTTACATGTCCACCAAGAATGGAAGAAGATACCTCTTTCTACACCACATTTCCAACATCTATTGGAACAAGCATACATTTCTGCTAGTTTAGCTGGAGAGATATACCACCGATAATACATTTTATAATGGTTTTCTCTAAATGCAGTTGATTTAAAATTTTTAATATCTCTCCATACCCCTTGCCATCTATCTAGTGAGATCTGGTACCTTATATTCTGTGCCCATTTAATCATGCAGTCCTTGACTTGTTCGTCCGCCATTTTATAGTTCAGTAGATATTTGTAGATTTTACTTAAAAGCTTTTGATTGCTAGACAGGAGAATTTTATCAAATTGGTTTAGATCTTTATGGATCCCAAATTTTTTTTTGTCAGAGTTGAACCTCGATTGAATCTGGGTATATTGCCACCAGTTCAGGTTGTGTCCTTCCAGCTTTAATTGACTTGATGACTTTAGTGTCTCTGCATTTATAAGGAGATCTCTGTATGTGAGTGTAGTTTTATATTGTAGTGCATCCTTGGATATGGCTTCCTGAGGAGAGAACCATGGTGGGATCTCAATGTATTGAGACGGTCTTTTTATCTTCCATATTCTTATTAGGCATTTTCTGATCCAGTGTTCTGTAAAGGTTTTTCGGTGTTTTATTTGTATATGACCATAAATAGGAGTGCCATCCTGAGGGGAGGTCATGTCCTTCAAGAGTTAGCATTCTTTCGTCTGCCAGAGTTATCCATTCTTTCATCCATACCAGGCATGACGCCTGATAATATAATGGCCAATTTGGTAGTGCAAGGCCTCCGTTTTCAATTCTGTCTTGGAGGAGTTTATATCTAATTCTTGCTTTTTTGTGTAGCCAAATAAACTTCTTTATTTTTTGATCTAGTTCATCGAGGATTTTAGACAATGTCAGGATGGGTAGATGTTGAAATAGAAAGAGTAGTTTTGGCAGTACATTCATCTTTACAGTGGCTATTCTGCCCAAAAAAGATAGGTGAGTTTTACTCCACATGTCCAAGTCTCTGTATATTTCCTTAAATAGTCTAAGATAGTTATCTTCGTAAAGAGAGCTGCATCTTGCTGATATCTGTATACCCAAGTATCTAACTTTCTTTGAGGTTGCAAATTGAGTTTTGGTTTCTAGTATCTTAATTTGTTGTTTGGTCATATTTTTGTAAACCGTTTGTGTTTTCTGTCTATTTATTTTTAGACCAGCATAGTTGGCATATCTTGCAAATAGGGATAATAAAGAACCAGTGGAGTCTTCTGGATTTTCCAGGATAATCAAAAGGTCATCTGCGAATGCTTGAACCTTATATTGCTGTCCTTTAACTGTTAAGCCTTTAATTCTGGAGTCTTTTCTAATCTGTTGTAGTAGGACTTCTAATGAGAGGATAAACAGTAACGGAGAGAGTGGGCAACCTTGCCTAGTACCTTTTTGTATTTGAGTTGATTGCGTTAGTTCACCATTAACAATTATTTTTTTAAATTGGGATGAATATATCTGGTCTATGGCATGTAATGTTCTTTGTCCAAATTCCATATATTCCATCTGGGCCTTTAAGAAATACCAGGAAACGTTATCAAACGCTTTCTCTGCATCTAAGAATATCAGAGCAGCTGTTTTTTCACTGTGTTTCTCATAATATTCTAGAACATTTAGTACCGTACATATATTGTTCTTCATATATCTTTTAGGTAGGAAGCCGTCTTGATCTTCATGGATAATAGTAGATAGGATTTTCCTCAATCTTACCACCAGAATAGTAGCAAAGATTTTATAGTCTACATTAAGTAATGAAATAGGATGGTAGTTTTGTATTTCCTTATGGTCTTTCCCTTCTTTTGGAATTAATGTCGTAGTTGAGTATTTCCAAGATTCCAGTATTAAGCCACCATCTAGTATATTGGAAATCAAATCTTTCAGATTTTGAGCTAGGATGTTTTCAAATTGTTTGTAGTATTCAGCTGGAATTCCGTCTGGTCTGGGGGATTTATTTGTTTTTTGTTTAGAGATAGCATTTGAGATCTCCATCATTGTGATGGGTGCATTCGTACTTATTCTCTGGTCTTCTGTCAGTTTAGGGAAATTAGTTTGTAATAAGAATTCATGAAAGTTCTTTGATTTTCCCTCGGGTTCCTTAAAGAGGTGATTAAAATAGTTTTCTACTATTGCCTTAATTTCATCTTTTTTTGAGCAGAGAAACCCACATTTATCTTTGAGTTCAGTTATTCTTTTCTTTGCCTTTATTTTACTGAGTTTCATTGCTAACCATCTACCAGGCTTGTTGGCATTTTCAAAGTAGTTTTGATTTGCCAGCTTGAGCTTGAAAGCCATTTCTTGAGATAAATATAAATTATACTGATGTTGCAGAAGCTGTATTTGGTTTGTCACTTGCTGGTTTTTGGGATCAGACTGGAGTTTCAATTCCAGTTCCTTAATACGTGCTATTAGATCTGTATATTTTTGTTTTCTCTCCTTATTTTTCTGAGCCATGTATTTAATTACAAATCCTCTAAAGTATGCCTTACCGGCATCCCAAAATATGTGGAGTTGGGTGCCTTTGTTTAGATGATTAACAAAATACTCTTGAATATCAGCCAGGGGCTCCTCTTTAAATTTTTCATCTTGCCATAATCTATTATTGAATCGCCAGGAAGAGGGTCTTTTACTAACATTTAATGTCCATTGTATCTCATTATGATCTGAGAGAATTCTAGGCAATATTTCAATGTCTTGTGTTTTCAGTAGAAGATCTGGGGTCCCCCAGATCATGTCTGTTCTGGATAGGGAGTGGTGTTGCGCTGAGTGGTGTGTAAATTCCTTTCTCTTTGGATTCTTGAATCTCCAAATGTCTTTAAGATTATGATCGTGTATCAGATCGGAGGAGGACTTGGGGAGCTTATTCCCTTTTTGTAACTTTCTATTATTAGTTTTTTGCTTGTCTAAGTCTAGGGAGGTCACCCCATTAAAATCTCCCATGATCATTGTGGATGAGTATTCATATTGCTGTAGTTGGAGGTTCAATTGCGTAAAAAAATTTATTCTCTCACTTGGATCATTGGGGGCATATACACCGCATAGAAGAGTTTTTCTATTCTGTATTTGGATCTCAACCAAAATCCATCTGCCTTCGAGGTCTGAAAGTAACAACACGGGTTCATATTGCGCTTTAACATATAAGGCAATCCCTTTTTTCTTGTTGTCGGTTACAGTTGCGAATAGCATTCCTAGTTTTGGATTGTTTAGAAGTCGAATATCTTTTTGTCTAATATGTGTTTCTTGTAAGCAGGTAATATCATTTTTAAGTTTCATTAAGTGTGTAAAAACCCGACTTCTTTTAGTTTGCGAGTTCAAACCATTTACATTCCATGAGAGGATCTTAAGATTTGCTGTCATAGTGAGATTTCTTTTTGTTTGTTCTATCTCTTAGTTGTCTGGGGGATATAGGACGTTCCTCTTGTTCGTCATTTTCACTGGGGGTTTCTTCCAGCGAATTTTGGAACCCTAAGTTTTCCGCGTTACGTTCAAAAAAATTTTTTGCTTTTTCCGTGGAATCTAGTCTTTTAGTTTTCTTGTTCCATGTAAAGATTATTCCTTCTGGAAATAGCCATCTGTATTGAATTTCATTTTTAATAAGAATTTTAGTCAGAAAATCATATTCTTTTCTTAATTGGCGAACCTTCCATGGAATTTCTTTCAGTACTAAAATTTTTTGGGATTCAATCTCAATTGCTGTATCTTGGGTTCTTTTAAGTAGTCTATCCCTAGTGGCTCTTCTCACAAATTTTATATGAACCTCTGGGATATATTTATTTTTCCTAGAGTAAGCAGTAGAAAATCTATAAACATGCTCAAACTCTTTACACATTTCCACAGGTGTAATGCTAAGTAGAGGAGCCAAGTATTCTGCCATCAATGAGTATAAATCTTCATTTGCATTTTGTGGGACATTTTGAAATCTAAGGGTATGAGCTGCGTTTTGCATCTCCTGTTTGGTGATATCTTTTATACAAGTCCTGTTCTGTTCTTCCAGGTCTTCCATTTTGATCTCAATCTCATCCTGTCTTGTTTCTAAGTCCGTAAATTTTAAAGATATGTTTGATATTTGAGTATTCATATCCTGAAGGTGTTTTCTATTAGACGCTATATCGCTCTTAAGGTCCGTTATTGAATTTTTAATTCCATCTAGGTTCTGATCTATTTGAGTGAATCGTTGTGTATATTCTTGGATACTACTGGCCTGAGAGGAGATTGCTGTCTGGATTTGTCTAAGCATTTCCTCAATAGATACTTGAGGTACAGCTACAGAAGACATAGTTGCTAGAGAAGGTGATGAGAGTTTAGGTGTTGTAAGAATAGTAGATTGTATTTTTTTGGATTTTTTAAGAGTTTGCTGTTGTTGTTGTTTACTCATCCTAAAGTACAAGGGGTCCTATATATAGTTAGCCTAGAAATACCTTCTAGGTTCAACTAAAATATTTAAACATAAGAAGTAGTGCCCCCCCCAAAGTCAAATATTTTTTGTCAGTGTCTGCCTATCAAGGACCTGTTAGAGTATACTAAAGTTTTGGAATGAGTACTATAGTTAACTATCCATTAATATTGCATTAATCACCCTTCAAACCACCTGAACGAAACCCAAGTGTTAAAACAGACAGTTAAACATTATTTCAGGAGTATCTCAGTGAAGGAGTATTTCTGGTACATTAAACAAAGCAAAAAAGAAAAAAAGAAAACAAACAAACAGACAAACAAACAGAAAGGGAAGAGAGCAGAGAGCAGAGAGCAAAAGTCCAAATCTTCAGACTGCCAGTCCCCTTGCTATTCGTTATTTGTACTCCCTTAGTAAAGTAAAATAATATGTAAAGGGATCCTCTTCACCAGTTGCACTTCACAGGTTCTTGTCGTACAGGTTAGCAGATTTCAGGAGATAAGCGTTAATTAATGACTTGAGAAAAAAAAAGTCCGAGCAATCAGAAGGATGGCAGCCCCTTTGTTCTTGTGAGTAGTCTTCCAATCATCCAATTAAGCGTGGAAGATTAAGAGGTAGAAAGTGGCAAAGGAAAAAGAGAACTGTTTTTCCTCTTGCCTTGTATGTTATTGTCAATTATTTCAGAGCTCTTTCCACTATGCGGGTACAGCAAAATTCAGAACATTGAGCTAACAATTAGTATAAGAAATGTCTCTGGTATGCAGGCTGCTATGGCTCCAAACAGCCTCAAACAGGAACTAAGGTTATCCTGGTTCTGGTTCTTTATATTCTGTGTCTTTGAAATTCAGATTCTCCAATTTCCCAGACCAGAGCTTATAGCTATTTTCATGCAAAGGAGTAGCCTGCTAAAGGGTAGAATACAGGTGAGAAATGAAGACGAGCGAAGAGAGAAACCAGTCAGTTTGTTCCCTCTTTAGAGATTTTTTTCTCCTGCTGCTGACTCACTAAGAAGGGGGGGGGAGCCCTTAGGTATTCCTTCTAAAGGGAAAGTTGCTGTTTGGAGAAAGAAGAATCTGGTTGAAAGGAACTTTGCAGGGTCGAGGGAAAAAGTTTCAAAGAATTGAAACTTACAGCTTATGTTTCCTGGATCTGTAGGCGTTTGTCGCCATATTGGCTTCGTTGTCTCCTATGTCTTTAGGGAGGGTAGCTGAACCTGCCCCTCAAGCTCTGTTGTCAATAGAGTGGGGGGGGTGTCAGCTTGTCCTCCAGACTTCTTGTCTCCCTCCGAGAGGCAATTAGCTCAGTCACCGAGTGTGACTTGCCTGAAGAGACAGCGTTCAGCCTGGCTTCCTGCGGACCTCGCAGATAGCCGAGGTTGACAGCCATCTTACTGCACAATCCTATGGCTGGCCCCAACGCCGGCATGCCTGCACAGGCGGAGCAGCAGCGCCACCAGGCCGTATCCTGTGCCAGCAAAGTGCAGCGGCGCCGGCTCTGGCAGCAGCGCAGAGATGCAAATTGGGAGAACCAGAAAGCGTTGTGGGCGGGCCTGATGTGCAGCCACTGCCGGGCACAGCCAAAGGGCGCTGTTCCCAACAAGCAGCAGGGGGAGGGGCCAGGATAGGCGCAGCCAATGGGCAGCATGCGATCCCAGCCAGGCCCCAGAGCAGCAGGCAAACCGCGCTCATGCTGGCAGACCACTCTGGCTCATGCGTTGGGCGGGGCTTGCAGTTGGGAAGGAGAGGGGTGGGCATGGTCTGAGGAGCCTCTCCCTCCTTTGCCCAATGCAGTGCCAAGTCCGTGGCGGCTGCGTCCAGAGAGGTTGGCATGGGACTGGCAGGTGCCCTGCCATGAGGAATCCAGGGCAGCAGCCAGTCCCGGCAGCAGGAAACAGCCACCAAGTGGCACCGAAGGTGGGGCGGGGCTGAGATGCAGGCCGTGGCGTGAAAGTGCTTCCTGGGCTGAAGCCAACTGTCTGTCAGAGATGTTTGGGGAGGGCAGGACGTGGGAGAGCAGCCATGCCCTGGACATGCCTGTGGGAGAAAAAGACACATGTGGGCTTTGCCTCATTCCGCTGGCGAGGCAAGCCCCACACTCCACCATCTGGGAGGATGCACATAGTCGGGGGCAGCAGCGATCTGCTGATGCATGACATTCTGGCGAGGATTCACTCGGCCTTGGCAAGCCTTTACCTTTACGGGAGGGAATGAGCTGGTCATAACAAACACCTGGTCACGTGGTTTTCGGGGCGCCTGCCTCTGAGGCAGCCAGGGGCAGCCATGGTCACCCCCCACCCCTGCTGGGCCTCACCCAAAGTGGCAAGTGAGCGGGTGGGTTCAGGTGAATGGGCGGTTTGCACTAATCTGCGGAACAGGCCCCCCCACCTCCTCCTCACCTGTCAGCGCTGCGTCACTCATCACCAGGCGGGGACTCCAAAGTCAGGGTACCTGCAAGGAAACAGGAGAGGCTGCAGTTAGTTCGCCAAGTGTCATTCCCTTCTGTCACGCAAGGGTTAATTTGTTTGTGCTTAGTTGGAAGCAATTAGCTTGCATGAGTCCAGTTAGATGTTGAGTTGTTCTTCCTGTCAGAGTAAAAAGGGAGTTAGCCAGACATTTGCACTTCTTCCCTTTTACGGGAAGTTCCCCCACTTTTTCACAAAGTCCCCCGAGTGCATTCCGTGCCTGCCATTGTGAATGCCCTCACCCCCATTCGGTGTTCAAAGGGGCAACACCACACAGTACACGGACAGAGGGACAGAGCCTCTGGCCAAGTGCTCACTTACCTGAGGGGTTTGGGCGGTGCTGGCCGGATGTTTTGTAGGGCGCGGTCACAGATGATTGGGTGCGAAGAGGGGGGCTCATTCACGCCAGGTGTGCACGCTGATTGGTCCCTGGAATAGTTCTCATCCTATGCTCCTTCGGGCCATGGAGGCGGGGCTAAGCGCTTGGAGAGGGGGCTCGTTTTTCGCCATTCCATGGGCGCCTATGGGCTACGCCTTCTTCTTCCGTGGCATAGCTTTTTTGTGCTGCTGTGGGCGTTCCCGCTTCTGGAGGGGCTTAGGGAGCAGACTAACTCTGGCCCCACCCTCCCCCCCACCGGCGCAGGGCTCTATGCCACTCCTCCGCCTCCGCCTGGCCGCCTGCCACTTACACGTAAGGCCACTTACGCTGGCATACGGACCAGATACGCCATCGCAAGCCTTAGTTCGGGTCCTATTCATTTTCCCCACCGCTCTTAGGATTGGGCTGCCTTTGTGGGGGGAGACCTTAATTATATAATTGATTACAAATGGGATAAATCAAACTTTGGGGGGAAATTTAGCCAAAAAAATAAGAAGACAAAATTGACATCCATTTTACAAAAATATAACCTTATTGATATATGGAGGCATTTACATGTTGGGGAAAGAGATTACACTTATTATTCTCAGATACATAATTCATACACAAGGATTGATTTTATTTTAATTTCCAGTTCATTAATTGAGCAGGTAACTGAATCCGAAATTGGATCTTGTTTAATATCTGATCATTCATGGGTCAATGTAACATTAATGTCTGAATCACAGAAACAGTGCAGTAAACAATGGTGTATACCAAAATATTTACTCTATAACCACCAAATAGCCAAAGAAATAGAGAGGATTATAGCGAGGGTCATAGACAACAACAATTCAAAGGTAATAGGGGCAATATCCTTTGGGAAACGATTAAGACAGTGTCCAGAGGGCATATTATTGCCCTCTCAGCAAGTATAAATAAAGAAAAATTAAAATATAGGCAGGAACTATCAGATGTTGTTAAGACACTGGAAGATAAGCATAAACTAACAGGAAGCAAAAAAACATCAGAAATTAATAGCACAACACAAAATTTTAGAAACATTGGATATGAACAGTGTATATAAGAATTTAATTAAGGTTAAGCAAAGATATTGGTTTAACACCTCAAAAGCCCTAAGATCTTTATCAAATAAAATAAAACAGAAGAATATGAAAAATAATATTCATCTACTCCAAGATAACAATAATGTAAATTATCATGACTCCAAATCAATCTTAAAAATATTTAGAGACTTTTATACAAACCTGTATTCATCAAAGAATCCTGAGCAAACCAAGATAATGGACTTTTTAAAGTCACTTAAAAATGTCAAAAAATTAGAAGAACACAAAGCAATTTTAGAAAAACCTATTTCATTACAGGAAACCTTAGATGCGATTAAATTAGCTAAAAATTACAAATCTACAGGACCCAATCCTGTAGATCCATCCGAATTCTACAAAAAATACGCTGTTTTGTTAGCCCAGCATTTAACTGATACATGTAATCTGGCTTTGGAAGAGTGTAAATTACCTCCTACATGGAATATGGCTGATATAGTTATAATACACAAACAAGGAAAGGATTCCATGAAAGCAGCTTCATACCGCCCAATCTCCCTGCTCAATCATGATTATAAATTATTTACATCAATTTTGGTTAGACGGTTAAATTCATTCATAACCAATTATATCCATATTAATCAAGCAGGCTTTATACCTAAGAGAGAAATTACGGACTATATTTACAAAACTTTGAATTTGATTGAATACTGTAAAAATAACAAAATAGAAGCTTTGTTTTTTATCTTTAGATATACAAAAAGCATTTGATCTGGTTGAAAAAAATTATTTGTGCAGTACCCTCCGATTTTTGGGTTTTGGAGAAAAATTTTTAAACTCAATTGGAGCTATTTACTCACAACCTACAGCCAACGTTAAACTTAATGGTCTACGCTCAGAAAAGATTGTAATCAATAGAGGCACCAGACAAGGTTGTCCACTGTCACCTATACTCTTTGCAATAGCATTGGAACCCTTTGCAATATCCCTAAGAGAAAATGTACATATTGAAGGAATCTCCATCAAAGACTTCTCCTTTAAAATATCACTCTTTTCTGACGATATGATAATTTACTTAACTAACCCAATAACCTCTATAACGCATCTTCATCCTTCACTCTTCAAATTTGGTGCCATATCTGGTTTGGTGGTTAACCAATCAAAATCACAAATTCTCCCTATTAATTTGGCAAAAAGTACTGAAAATCAAATATATAAACAATATAAATATCAATGGGCCACAACTCATTTAACATATCTAGGCATTATTATTACTTCTGAGTTAAAAGATCTTGTAAAAATAAATCACCAAAGAATAGTGAATCAAATAAAAGCAGACATCATCAATTGGAATAAACTAAAACTCAACTGGTTTGACAGGTGTCATTTGATAAAGGCATTTATATTACCTAAATTTCTTTTTGTATGAAGGGCAATTTCATTAACAATATCCATAACACAAATTACCCAATGGCAAACTATGCTCAATAGATTCTTATGACAAAATAAACACCCAAGAATCTCATATTCTACTTTGAGACGGAAAACTGGAGATGGGGGTTTTAATTACCCAGATCTTAATTTATATCAAGCAGCAATAAGATTTATTGTCGAAGGCTTTCACGGCCGGAGAACGATGGTTGTTGGGGGTTTTCCGGGCTGTATTGCCGTGGTCTTGGCATTGTAGTTCCTGACGTTTCGCCAGCAGCTGTGGCTGGCATCTTCAGAGGTGTAGCACCAAAAGACAGAGATCTCTCAGTGTCACAGTGTGGAAAAGATGTAGGTCATTTGTATGCAAGACTGAAGCACAGCCACCTAGACTATATGGACTCCCCAAAATACATAAAGATTCAGTCCCACTCCGACCCATTGTGAGTGCCATTGGTTCACCGACATATGAATTAGCTAGACATCTGGCAGATCTCCTGCAGGACCACATCGGGAAAACCTCGTCTTACATCAAAGATTCAGCAGATTTCATCAACAAAATCAGTTCTCTGAAACTCAATCCACAAGACATACTTGTCAGTTTTGATGTTGTATCCCTGTTTACCAAGGTTCCAGTAAAAGACACTATTGCACTGATTAATCAGATTTTCCCAGAGGATGTAACAGCCTTATTCCATCATTGTCTGACAACCAGTTACTTCCAATGGGACAACGAATTCTATGAACAGATGGATGGGGTGGCCATGGGGAGCCCACTCAGCCCAGTTATAGCAAACTTCTACATGGAACATTTTGAAAAAACAGCTCTAGAATCAGCACCCCACAAACCCAGTGTATAGTTCCGGTTTGTGGATGATACATTCATCATTTGGAGCCATGGGGAGGAAGAATTGAGGGAGTTTTTGAATCATCTCAACAACATCCACCTGAACATACAATTCACAATGGAGAAAGAAAGTGAGGGAAAACTCTCATTCCTGGATACCTTGGTCATCCGCAAAGCAAACTTTCAGTTAGGTCACAAGGTCTACAGGAAACCAACTCACACTGATCGGTACTTACACAAAAACTCCAATCACCACCCCCGACAGAAAAGAGGCATAATGAAAACATTAGTGGATCGTGCAAGACGGATATGTGAGCCGCGCTTTCTCAATGAGGAAATTAATCATCTAAATCACGCACTTCAGGCAAATGGCTACTCCAGAAATGAAATCCGAAGAGCAATCAAACCCAGGATGAATCAAACAACCAAGGAAAAACAGTCTCCTACAGGAAAAGTGTTTTTGCCATATATCAAAGGAATTACTGATCAGATGGGAAAGCTTATGGAAAAGCATAACCTTCAAGCAGTATTCAGACCCACCCGAAAAATACAACAGATGCTACGATCAGCAAAAGACAGCAGAGACCCCCTCACCTCTGCAGGAGTATACCGTATACCCTGCAGCTGTGGACAAGTTTACATCGGGACCACAAAGCGTAGCATCCAGACAAGAATAAAAGAACATGAAAGACACTGCAGACTTGGACAGCCTGAAAAATCAGCTGTGGCTGAACATAGCCTAACTCAAACAGGGCACAGTATCTTATTCCAGGACACCAAAATACTGGACAACACTTCCAACTACTTTGTCAGACTGCACAGGGAAGCCATTGAAATTCACAAGCATAAGCAAAACTTCAACAGGAAAGAAGAAACCTTAAGAATGAACAGAGCATGGGCTCCAGTTCTGAAAAACACCAGGCCAACAAAACACTCCTCACCCGACAATAGCCCTGCAGAGAAGATTAGCACATCAAGCACCAATCCATATGCAAAAGAACCTCCTCAGGATACAGTGAAGCCTCCCGCCATTAGCATTCCACACCCTGGGAAACCCTTACAGAATGACTCAGCTCAACCCCACCCCTCCTGAGTAGATACAAATGACCTACATCTTTTCCACACTGTGACACTGAGAGATCTCTGTCTTTTGGTGCTACACCTCTGAAGATGCCAGCCACAGCTGCTGGCGAAACGTCAGGAACTACAATGCCAAGACCACGGCAATACAGCCCGGAAAACCCCCAACAACCAGCAATAAGATTACTAAACATATTACAACTCATAACTGTAACTAACAGTTCAGAATGGGTCATCCTCTCTCACTCCTTGTTGGCTAAATTATCCTTCAATAATTTAATATGGAATAAACAAATAAATAGACCAAAAAGTATTAACAATAATATGTTTTTATTATCAATCTTGCAGGTATAGGATAAGTATAAAGACAAAATCGTTCCAGGAAAATCTAGATTTTCTTCCTTCATTAATCAATCTTGGTTTCTTCCAGGCCAAGATCCATCATTTATTTTAATGCTACAACGAGCCAAGATAACGAGATTAACCAGTATAGCCTCAAATTTAGGCCTTTGGGGGAAAGTGGAACTAGAAGATAAATTAAATCAAAAACTGCTTTGGTTTAGATATCTGCAGCTTAAAAATATGGCTGATCAAATAGATCTGAAAACAATAATGAAAACTCCTCTGACAGAGTTTGAACAGGTCTTACATTCATACACATCACAGAAAAAAGGAATGATTTCTATACTCTATACCATCTTACTGAACACACTGAATAAAAAACAAATACCTTGTCAATCCAAATGGGCCAAAGATTGCAATGTAGATCAGTCCATAACGACGTGGAAGAAGATATGGTCCTCAGATATATTTAAATCAAATGTTATTCAAACCAAGATGCAAACATTTAAGATCATCCATAGATGGTACCTTACACCGAAGAGACTCACATTTTTCCATCAGCATCCCCACAATGTTGGAAAAAATGTGGAGAGATGGGCACGTTTGCCCATTGTTGGTGGGAATGCAAATTTATTAAAAAAATTTGGGAGGAAGTCATTGAAGCAATTAGGAAAATTACAGGGTACGGGGTACCTCTAGATCCAAAAATCATTTTTTTAAGTCAATGGGAAGACTTAGTTATTCCAAAGATCAGGAAAGAGCTGATTGCGACACTTTTTGTTGTGGCAAAGAATGCGATAGCGCTAGAATGGAAAAAAGAAAAGGCACCCTCTGTAGATTCTTGGTTTGAAAAAGTTTGGAATCATTTTATACTGGAAAAAAATCATAATGATCTTTATATAGCAGAACAGTTCCTTGTAAGTTCTAAATTTATGGGAAAATGGTTACCGTTTTTTTAATACATTGATAGGTACGATATCCAACCCAAATCAAAAATACTTCAAGCAATAACCCACTCTGGAGGCTTTATTTTGTAGTTTTAAAGATTTGGCGAACTGTATATCTTTGTTTCTTTCTTCTCAATGCTCTTCCTGTATCAAAATAGTTTTTTTACTTGTTCAGCTGTAAGTTGTTGATTTGTTAGTTTGTATGTTATACTTGTTTAATTTCAATAAAAATGTTTTTTTTAAAAAAACTTACCAGATTTCTATGTGGGTGGAAAAGCATAAGATGCAGATGGATATTTAAAATCAAATACAGTTCAGAAGGAGAGTGTAAGAGGCACAAGATCCAACTTGTAACCAAAGAATATTCCCCAAAATGATGAGATTATGGATTATGATGAAACATTTGTTCCAGTTATAAAACTTACCACAATAAGAATATTCTTAAATGTGGCAGCCAGAAAGAGAATGCAAATCAAACACCTAGAAGTAACGATGGCTTTCTTGAATGGTTATATAAAAGAAGATATTTATATGGACCAGCCACCTACATTTGGGGAATCAAAGAACCAAATCCTTGTGTGTAAATTCCAGAAGAGCATCTATTATCTTAAACAAGCTGCAAGAGCATGGAACAAAAAAATAAACGAAAGTGCATCTCTTATGTATAAGAAAGCAAGTTGGGCATCTATTTTGACATATGCTGATGACATAATTCTTTTTTATTATGGGATAATACACCAACATAATCAAATTTTTGAAGTGAAACTACTGGGAGATATCAAATATTACCTTCATCTTTCAAACAGAAAGATAGTTGGGAGATATTTCTTTACTTGAGACAAAATTTAACTGAGGATTCAAAGCATTTTGATATGAGAGATGCAAAAGAATTGAAATTCTTCAAGGATGTAGGTAACCTGAAAAAATGACAGAAGCCACAATTCAATATCAAACAATAATCAGTAGTCAGGCAATTGGAAGACTATTGTATATAACTACAGTGACAAGACCAGATAGATCTGTGACTATAAGATTTGTTTGCGGGAATGCTTCTGCACTCAATCAAAGTAACTAGAATGCGGTGAAAAGAGTGATATAATGTGATATCTGAAGAGAACAAGTGACTTGAAACTTGTATTGCCAGCTGGCACAGATTCAAAACTGAATGCATATGCAGATGTTGACTGGGTTTGGGACACCACTGATTAGAAGTCCACCTGCAGAAACCCATTTCAGTATCGAAAAGGTACTATTGGCATTTGGCAGAGTTTATCAAAAACAGACAATCGTTGCCCTTTCATCAATATAAGGCAAATATGTTGCAATTACACACAAGTATGTCAGGAGGATATGTATATTTGCCAATTGTTAGATTTGGGATGAGATGCACCTGAACTGATATCAATCTTAAAGATAATCAGGGATGTATAAAATTGACACAGACTGAAAGGATTAACCCCAACCATACAAATTGATGTTATGTGTCACATTCTAAAAAGCTCTTACTAACATGCAGTATTGTCCAACTCAGGGAAACAATGACTGCAAATGTACTTACTGGCCAGATAGTGTCACTGGAATGGATATTGGAGTGCAGTTTTGAGTAGAGATGGGCACAAACCTAATTATGACCCAAAAAACCCCCACGAAACAGGCTGGTTCGTGATTCACGAACCAGGGTTCGTGGAAGCTCTTTTCTTGGAACTTCCATGAACTTTATACTGGTTCGTTAGGTTGTATTACAGGGGCAGTTTAAATGGCCAAATGGACATTTAAACTGCCCCTTTAAGGGACTTGCAAGGGCAGGCCCCTTTAAACTATCAGCTGGCAGGCGGCAGGGGGAACCCCCCCCCCGCTGCCTGCCAGCTGATAGTTTAAAGGGACCTGCCGCAGGTCCCCACAGGGGTGGGGGGCTGGGGTTTGGGCAGTTTAAAGGGACCTGCCACAGACAGGTCCCTTTAAACTATCAGCTGGCAGTCGGGAGGAATCCCCCCTTGCCGCCTGCCGGCTGATAGTTTAAAAGGACCTGCTGCTTGCAAGGCAGGAAAAAGCCCTTTAAACTGTTAAATGCCCCTTTCCCTGCTGATGCTAAGTGGCTGGAAAGGGGTATTTAAACCCCACAAACCACAAACCATGAACTGGGTCATAAATGGCCCCATTTCCGTGCCAGTTCATGGTTTGGGGGTTGTTAAAATCCATGAACCACAAATCTCATGGTTCAGGGGTTTTTTTGGTTCGTGCCCATCTCTAGTCTTGAGTAGAGAAGTAAAATTTTTGGAAAGTTGGAAGTCACCATTTTTTCCTCTGTGTGTGTGTGTAAAAAAAATGACATTTGGGGGGGAAATTCTTTTGAATTGAAAAGCTGATTGCTTAGCCTGGTGTTTCTGAAGATCATTGAGAACTGGTTTGTAAAAATTGCTATTCAGTATCAGTTTTCGTTTTGCACAAGAAAAAATTAATATTGATTTAACATTAAATTTTTTGGTAACCTTTTGAATGGCTCTGATTCTGTAATTCTAATGATTGTATGGAACTTCATGGCTCTGAGCCAGTAATACTGACCTTCTAAAAACAGATTTTGAAAAAGGGGAGAGGAGAAGCTTCAGTGTTTGAACCAAATAGTGTTAGACTACAATCTAGGAGACCACGTTCAAATCCCTTCTTTATCATGAAACTCATTGGGCGACCTTGGGACAGTCATATGCTCTCAAACTAACCCACTTCAAACTAGTGCAGATAAAATTGAGAAGGAAGAATGAAGCATGCTACCCTGCGCTCATTGGAGGTGTTCTGGTTACCAGTTATCTGGGTCTCTGTAGCGTGTGTGTATTAGACATTACATGGGCAGCCCAGCTCCTTGAACATCAATGCCCTATAATAGTTTCTGACACATATAGATATTCTATGTATATTAATAGGCTGCCCTAGGACGGTAAATAATTATCTGTTTAAATATAGGCTGCGTGTGTATGCGAGATAGAGGAAACATTCCCACTTTCCCCTTTTCTCTCTTCTATTATCAGAGTGCGCTTGAGCTGCAGGCTTGTGAAAGAAAACAATCCAGATAGAATCAAAGCACAAATTTAAAAGAAAAAGTTTTGTTCTATACAGACTGTGGTGGAGTAAAACTGACTTGTGATGAGTGCTGTTCTATTTGGCCTTCCTTCCAAGGCATCTAGGCACCAGTGGCTGCCCAAGTCTCTGCCTGGCAGCGTGCTGCTCTCCCAGCTCACCCAACCTTCAGAGAAGTTTTCTCTCCCTCTGTTGTTAACACTGCCACCAACTAGCTGTTTTAGGAATTACCAGCTGTGACAGTCAGTGTTCCCAGCTTCCTCCCCCACGCTGGCATTCGAAGGTTCTGCCTCATGTCTGTGTCCCCTGCTAACCCAGTTCTGATTACATTGGGGACAGCTTGCTGCACTTGGGCAATCCCAAGGAATTAGTAGTTTAGCAATTGACCACCTCCCTTTCCCCTGGCACCCATTTTGAACAGTTTGTTTGAACTGTGGAGATCTATGTGATATGGAGAACTACTAGCATTCAAAACAGTAAAGAATTTATTAAAAGTAAAATTTTCACACACATAGTCTCTGCACTGCAATGGGTTGAGCAAGGAATACAAAATAAAAGTGTAAATACTCAGTTCCTCCATCACTCACTCTGTACATTCCCTAGCTGATCTTATTATAAGGCAAGACTCTTTAATGTAAACGTTACAGAGTTCTAAAAGCTTCCCATTACCTTGGATTCTTTGTCTAGGCAGCCAATCCTTTGTATGCTCTATGTGGCCATGGTGGTCACAAAGATGGAGCTTGATTTTAAGAGTTTCTTCCTCCAGAACTGACCTTGCAAAATGGACCCCTATTCCTCCCTGCCAAAGAATTTTATTATCTTTGTTTGCCCACCCCTTGTGGGTAAAAAACTCATTTCCTGAAGTCTCCAGAAGATACCATCAAACCTATTTCACATACACACCCTGAAAGTTTTTGGGTCCCTTCTAGGTGTCAGGTTCCCAGTTAAGATGTCTCTGGCTTATATGGTTGGTACTTGGCAAGGTCTGAGAGCAATTGACTTCCCCCTTCCTGTCTCTTCTCAGCTAGAAGAGAGAGAGAAAATAAATAAAACTCAATATTGAGGTTTTATCAAGCCAAAACCTCCAAATGAAATGCATTTATTCCCCCCCCCCACACACACACACACAAATAAAGTAATGGGGAAAGCTAACTAGTGAAGCTACAGAATGTAGAAGTTTTTTTAAAAAAAGTTTCTTGCTGCCAAAAACATAAAAGACTTCAGACTGGCTGATGAATTTAGAGCTTTGATTAGAAGTTCTCAGGAAGAACTTAAACTTATTGGAGCTAATTGATGGTCCTAGATTAATGGATGAAGTTTTTTCAGGGGTTGTAATCAGTGGGGAGAAAGGCATTTGGAATGCCTGAGGGGAGTTGTCTCAAGCGCTTTTCTTGAAAAAGAGCTGAGCGTTTCAAGGCTTGGGTGGGTCAGAGTCAATGGCACCTAATCATTTGGCAATCCATTCACATGGCATGTGCATTCCAGTCTCCCAACCAGGAGCCAGCAATGTTTTGCCCTGCTTGCTTACTGCAGCATGAAGCGCATTAGTTAATGGCTTATGATTTCTTTCAGTCATAAGCAGATATTAAAATGATGGAGAGCTAGGCGGACTGCTCATGAAGTCTCTGGCATCTAGGGATCAGGTCTACCTGATCATCGGCTATTACCCTGCATCTCTCATCCTGTGATACAACCATACCTTTGTTCCATTCAGGGGTTAACAAGAATATCAGCTGGTCAGTTCACACTAACAAGATGCACCTGGCCTTGTTCCTTATTATCTCCCTCAAAGTCATACATCTTGGAGATGGGTTTAATTGATTTACGAGTTGGGAGAGAGGGGAGAAGAAAGGAACAATGATAAATAATTTCTGGAAAGTTCCCAAAAGAAGAAGATTCTATGGGTTTGTATTGGTGATCTGATTAAGTATCACCAATACCAGTATCACTATAATTAAGGTGTGGGTCAGTCTATTTTGGCAGGTTCTTTTTATTTGTTACTATGCTGATCTGTGTGCCTGTTAGCTCATCCTTATATACTGAGTAATGAGAAGCCTATTCTACAACCCAACTACTTGCTGTGTGCCCAGGAGTGAAACACCATCCAAGTTTCAGGGAGCTAAAGTGTTATATAGTAGGTTAGCTTTGTTATTTTTTTGCTGTTTGACCTGCTTGAGACTGTATTGGAATTTTAACAACTTTATTCTATTTATTGTTTAATAAACATTTCTATATTTTTAAAGCGGTATGGTAACTTATGAATGGGACCACTTTGGAACATGGGAAAGGGTTTTCTGGTGGCTTTGCCAAGTTTGGGGGAAAGTTGCTTGGGATTCCAGGTTTTGGAGCCAGGAACAGCATCCCTGCTAGGTCCTGTGCCATGTACCTTTTAATTTTAAAGGGTCTTTATGTTCTATGGGAGTAGGCCTGGCCTCCAGAGTTCAGAGGCATGGTCATCCCATAGAAAATAGAGATCTTTAAAATTTAAAGGGCATGCAAAACACCAAAAAGCTGTTTTATGGTGCTAGCTTCCTCTCTCATACTCTCCCCTCCTGCACTTCCCCAAAACCTAAAACATTCCCAAAATTCTAGGAGATGGTCTTTAATTACTCTTGCATATCCCCAAGCTGACATGAAACAGTTAATTTGGGTTTTACTTTTGGCACAGGTATATCGGAATGCACACCTCTAGATTTCACATAGGACTAGGCTTGTTTTTCTTCCCACATTTGGATACACCAGAACCCCTCCCTCCAAACCTGAGTTAAATTTGTAGGGTCAGTTGTTTCTGAACAGACAGAGTGATAAGTGTCTTAAGAAACACATCCATTTCCATGCTATGTATGGAAATCACATTACTCAAAAAATAGCAAAGGTACAGAGAAGATAAATTCAGAACTAGTAGAAAGTACCCTCAAGTCACAGCTGATTTATGGCAACTCCTGGTGGGGATTTCACAGCAAGAGACTAACAGAGGTGGTTTTCCATTGCCTTCCTCTGCCACCCTGGTCTTTGCTGGAGATTTCCCATCCAATTACTAACCAAGGTCAACCCTGCTTAGCTTCTAAGGTCTGACATGATCAGGCTCACCTGGACTATCAAGGTCAAGGTAAATTCAAAACTAGATATACATACAGCATCTAGTCATGGTTGTAATGGTATGTTTAAGGGTTAATTGACAACCCAATGTCTTAGGTTTGATTGCGTTCAGGAATATTTGCAAAATAACACATCTGCATTCCCCCCCCCCCCCAGGGATACAGTGAACCTCAAAATCAAGTCCAGCAGAGACGTGGTTCTTATTTTGAGAGCATTACAACCCCACAATTTATTTATTTATTTGCTTCAATTATATACTTCTCCCCACTGGAGACCCAAATTGGTTTACATCATCTCATAACAATCCTGTGAGGTAGGTTAGGTTGAAAGTATGTAACTGGTCAAAGATCACCCAGCAAGCTTCTGCAGCAGGGTGAGAATTTAACCTGATCTACCAGACTCTGGTCTGACACTCTAACCACTACACCATGCTGACTCAAGGATGGAATACTCTGCAAAAGGAAAGAACAGCCACATAGATAAGGACATCATTTCTTCATAGCCCAATGAATGGAAAGATATTCCTTTCCTATGGTTGAGTAATTTTGCTGTTTGGGGAAAAGGCTTTTTCGCTTAGGAAAACAATGGGGTGGAGTTGTTTGTTGGGTCCTTATTGCAATAACATGGCTCTTATCCCCTGTCAGAAGCATCAGTGATGAGAACAAAAGGCTTTTGAGTCAGGTGCCTAAAGGACAGGATTAGCTACTAGCCAGACTTTGAATGTGTTAGAAGCCTGCTGGCACAGTTCAGACCAGACTACCTTGTTTGGTAGGCATTTGCAACAGAGGTTCATTAGAGGGTCAGCTAGCAGCTGATAGCATTCTCCCTAATGGGACTCACTCCTAAACTTTAACTTTGATTGATTGATTAAATTTTTAGCCCGCCCTCCCCACAAGCAGGCTCAGGGCAGGTTACAATCATAAATAAATTACAATAGATAAAACCAATAAAATACATCTCAGTGCAAACATAGATTTCGGCATTCCAGTTGGGGCACCCTTCCCCTTTCCCTGCCCACCAAACACAAGGGAAGAAAAGGGTGGAGGTGTGGGTTGGTGAAACTCTTAACTCCTTAAGCATGGGGGCAGATGGACTATATGCTTCCCCCACACACACACACACTGGCAGGAGACCAACAGGAAGGCTAATTAGATGGATCTAGTGCTGGCCTCAACCATATGCCTGGCAGAACATCTCTGTCTTAGAGGCTCACTGAAAAGATCCAAGATCTTGGTGGGCCCAAGTGTCTTCCGACAGAGAGTTCCACCAGGTTGGGGCCAGGACAGAAAATGCCCTGGCCCTGGTTGAGGCCAGCCAACCCTCCCTGGGGCCAGGGATCACCAGTAGGTGTTTACCTGCAGATCTAAGAGCTCTCTGAGGTACATACATGGAGTGGTGGTCCCTCAGGTATGCTGGTCCCAGTCCGTTTAGGGCTTGTATAACAGCCATTAAAACACAACAACAAGCAAACTAGAATTTCCTCCTCCTGTCCCACAGATCGACACTCTGGACAAGGCAGCACCCTAGATGGGAAAACTGATGATGGGATACTTTGTAGACTTTTGCAGGGCAATAGCCAACATTGGCCTTGTGGATGCATTGTCTCAGCCATAGGAATTATTAGTTCACTTAGTTAAGTTCATTTTTTCCAGTATGTGACATGAGAGCTTCCATTGTAAGAACAAGAACTAGCATAGGAAACTTTTTAGTTTTACTTGAAAAAGTCCACGGGGATTTGTAGTTGGGAGGTATATAGATTCGTCATTTCTGTGCAAAAATCAACACTATGCAAGCGATTCTAAACAGGCATTATCACTTTCTACCTGTCTTTGCTCCATTGTTCACACAGTTCATGAAAGATTACACAACAATATATCTTAGTTTTTAGGCTACCACCAGTCTCTTCTTTTAGGTTTTTGCTGTGACAGATTAATACAACAGGTTAGCACCATTGTGGTATATGCTATGAAATGCTTAAGTTGAGAACCTGTCTCACTGAATCCATAAGAACTCTTGATATATGGGAGAACATACCACCACTTGAATTTTAAAAGTTAAACACTGATTAATAATAATAATAACAATAACAACAACAATAACGGGGGAATCAAACCCGGTTCTCCATTTTAAATTTGGTTACTGATAGGGAAATGTGAAACATCCCATTGTCTCTCCTCTAGAAGAACTTGCATGTTTCATTTTATAAGATATGCAACATTTGTCTTCTCTTTCCTGTCAAACCACACTTACATGTGAAGTATCCAAAAGCTTGTCTCCATCAAGCTCTGATCATCCGCAGGTCATACACAGGCATGAATCACCCTTCTTTGTTTTTTCTTGTGACTATCTCTTTTAATTCTTTGTCTGATTGGCTAAAAGAAATTTTGAAATGTAATCAATACACCAGAAAGCTTCAATAAATTTGGGTCTTGGGTTTGTGCCAATCTGTTGGGATTAGAATTAGGGATGCTTGAAAACCCACAAGTTAGGGTTGCCATGTGTCTGGTTTTCACCCAGACAGTCTGGTATGTTCTTAGACCGCCTCGGTGAAATTGAGTAAAAATACTGGACACCTAGTGCTTCCCTTGAAATGATCTGAGGGGGCAGAGGAGGGGCATGACCATAGAAGAAAAGCAGACAATTTGCAAAGACCTGAGCAGTTGTAGACCTAATCAAGTGCAAGAAAGCTCCAGAGCGGTTACTTAAGGAACAGCTCTCTGCAAAGAACCAACCTTCTGTGAAGCATACTTCAGCTAGTGCAAAGCATAGCTCAGCTCAGCAAGTCAATTATAACCTGTGCAATCATGGTGCTTAGGGCTGAAAGAGAGGCCTGTGCTGAAGAGGAGTTTGAATTCTACAGGCACCTGAGCAAGCCAAGGCTTTTTTCAAAAAAATCTCCAGCCCACAAGGGGGAAGGAGAATGGCAGCTGTCTGCAGTTTGAATTGGCTGGGAGTGCTTTTTGCTCCACCCTTGCAAGGGTTTAATTGGAAGGGAGAAAAGCCATTTCCAGGAAATAATACAGAGAAAAAATGTGCTCATGTTGAATGGCTGGTAAGGATCCAAACTTGAAGAAAAATCTATCGATTTTTGGGGGGAAGGGGTTTCCCAGATAAGTTAATTATTTGAAACAGCTATTTCTGTGTATATTATTGGCTCTAGTGCTTCACTTTGCATACCCTACTGGTGTTGCCTTCTGGGAGTTGTAGTCTGGGGAATAAGATCATCCTTCTTGTACTCGTTATGAACTTTAATATAATAAAGTGGCTTCCCTTCTCATCCTTAGTTGAGCTCTAGGATTTTATTTTATTTTTTATTAAAGCATTTATATAAAGTTGACCTGAAGAGCCACCACCACTTCACATCCCACCAAGATTTATTACACTTCAAGATTCTCCACCTCATGAAACAAACCCCTTTAAAATGCCCGAAGGTCAGAGGAAGCATGGCTACTGCTTTCCTCCACTTCTCCGCAGCAGGGCCCAGCAGGGCCCATCTGCACGCTTCCATTTCCTCCTTATGACAGCCTGGTAAGGGAGGACAGGCCAAGATGGCCAAAATGGGCCCAAAATTACCGGGATTGGGATGCTGCTAGGCATGAGAGTCCCCCCCCCACCCAGCAGGGGTCTGATCCTGGCCATTTTGGGCCCCTTTTGGCCATTTTGGGCCCAATTCAGGACCAAAATGGCCAGCATCGGGCCCCTGCCAGGCAGGGGAAGACTCCTCCACCTGGCAGCAGCCCAATCCTGGTCATTTGGGGCCCCTGTTGGCCATTTTGGGCCCAAAATGGCCAAAAGGGGCTCAAAATGGCCAAAATTGGGCCGCTGCCAGGCAGGAGAGTGTTCCTGTTGTGGCCTCTGAGTCCTCAGAGGATGAAGACCTCGGGGAGGATGACAGGAGGGGGACTATTCCAAGCCCCTCCAGAGGCAGCTGCTTGGAAGACCAGCAGGGAATGGAGCAGCAGGAACCCTTGCCAGAGCAGGTTGAGGAATCCAGGGCAGACTCAGGGACAGAGGCTGTTCCCTTACCTGCACCAGCTCCTGAGTCCAGGGCAGAATCTCCACCCAGCTCCCCTGAACCTGATAGGCAGCGCAGAGGGAGACAGTGTCTTGCTGCACAGGAAAGGAGGTGAAGTGCAAGGCTTCAGGTACTCAAACAATGACTTAACGACCTTGAGTTGTAACAGGGTGCAGCACTGCCCTGCAGGTGAGAGCTCTTAAGCCAGGACGCCCTTTCCCTTGTTGCAGAAGGTCCTGTGCACAGACCCGCCCGGTTCTACTGCAACTCATTTCTGCTCTGACTGCTCTTTGGCTCTGACCCTTGCATTCGGCTCCTTGGACTACGCTTCCTGCCTGCTCCCCCGTTGGCTTGGTTGAACTCCGGATGTTCAGAGAGGCTCGTGGCAGACTCCCTGCCTGCATTCCAGCACAGTTCCCCCACCTGGCAGAGACCTGATCCTGGCCATTTGGGGCCCAAAATGATGCCGTAATGGCCCGTATTGGGGCAGAAACGGCCTGGATAACGTTGCTGCTGGGTGGGGGAACCCTCTCTGGACCAGCACTGGTCAGATTCGGGCCATTTTGGCCCCAATCCAGGCCATTTGGGGCCCTAAATGGGCCCAAAATGGCACCACAGTAGCCCAAACCAGGGCCAAACCAGCTAGGAACCAGCCACTGCCAAGCAGGGGAACCCTCCCCGGCCTGACACTGGCCTGATCCTGGCCATTTTGGCCCTTATCTGAGCCATTTTGGGCCCTAAATGTGCCCCAAACAGCCAAAGCGGCACAGAAACAGCCCTACTCAGGACCGAAACAGCCTGGATCAGTTTGCTGTCAGGTGGGGGAACCCTCCCTGGCCCGGCACCAGCCCAATCCAGGCTGTTTTGGGCCCCAAAAGGGTCCCAAATTTCCAAAACGGCACAGAAACAGCCCGGATCAGGGCTGAACCAGCCTGGAACTTTCTGCTGCCAGGTGGGGGCATCCTCCCCCGCCTGGCACCAGCCTGATCCTGGCCATTTTGGCCCTGAACCGGGCTGTTTCAGTGCCATTTTGGGACTCTTTTGGACCCAAAATGG